>NC_062273.1:16067730-17289454 GCF_916048215.2 Malus sylvestris
AACCAGAAAGTGTCTCTAGTGTACCGACACTACGACACTAATGGGGCGATAGCTCAAGCTAGGGAATCAAGGTCTCATCATGATCCGAACTCAAATAAGAGACTAAACCACATGATTAAGAATCATGTATAATGGTGACGTCGTTATTCTCAAGGTTGCTTCTATGGATAACATATAGATATCCATTGTCTAGGCCTACTACTCAGCCATTTTTGAAATAACTACAAAAGAGGTATCATCATTGATGACCAAGTTGATTGGCTCTAGTGCAGGTGGGAGATTGTTGGAAATGTGCCCTACAACCAATCATATAATGATACTTTACGGACATTTCACATGTTAAACTAATCTAGTTTAATATCAAAGGCAAAGATTATTGTTTTAAGCCGTCTCATATAAATGTTATATGCTTAAACGATAAGTCCAAGGAATATGTAATTAGGAGAATGTAATTTAAACAAGTTAGATTCATGAGACCATTCTCTTTCGTATACATATCCTAAACATTCCTGATCATAGGATTGCCAATTAGGCATTGACAGTCCGTTAAGATCAGTACGTGCTGTGTCTTCTCTCAGGGAGAGTGACTGGTCTCGAGTCATTGGTGTGATTGACACCAAGACAAACATGTAGGTGCTCAATAGAGAATGAGTCCACTGAACACGATCAACGATGAGTTCTCATACTCATGTCACATGAGAACTCATGGTTGGGATAATGCAAAGTAGTCATTTGACCTGAGGCATCATAGTTGTCTTGTGGTTAGGTCCTTGATCTTTGACTATGTCAAAGTCACTCTGTAAGGGGGTGTCCACGGCATAGTTGGGGTTAAGCCACTTAGGCATGGAGACAAGTGAATGCGTAACAAGGGATCTCTAACCTTCAAACCGTTTGAGGGAGAATACTCTATGATATGATTAAAAATCTCTGGCCAGAGTACGAATGAGATTTAGGAAGTCGTCCCAAATCACATTCAAGGTAATCATACAAGTAAATGAATCACATTGGATAGTAGACATGATTAAACTATCAAACCAAACAATGTGGTCAAGAGTATTGTATTAGAGAAAGACCGTATTGCATTGTAATCCTAAACTAAATAGGTTCTCCACCTCTTCTGATTAGCTTGGGTAACCATGATATACTGCTAGGTGTCACTCATGGTTTGTGGAAGCCCTAAATGTGTATAATCACTAAAGGGAGAATTGAAAGTAAGTTTTAATTCACAATTGATCGTTAAGAGTAACAATCGCCCATTGCCTCGCTAAAAGGAACCTAATGGATCGTACACCGAGTAAGGTAGAGATTGAAGAAACAACGGAGATGAGTAAGGATAATTAAATGGTTTAATTATTTATGGCAAGGATTAATTAATATGTTAATTAATCAAATGAATAAAGTTCGTTAAAAGACCACGGGTTAGTTTTGGGCCTCAAGGTCCAATGGGCTTCGAACGTCAAGCCCATTGACTTAAGTTGTTTGACAACTTAATGACTAATAATTCACAAAGGCCCAAAAAGGCCAATAAAACCCTATGGCCGGCCATAATGATAGTGGAGTGGGTTTTGGACTTATTACAAGTTTGCCACTCCAATGAAGGTAGGTATAAATATGACTTTATAGCTATTTCTTCATTAGGGTTTCTTTTGGAAAAAATTGGAGAGAACATGTCTTTCCCTTTCTCTCTAAGAGGCCGGCCCCCTTGGAGGAGATTGGCTAGCAATCTTTCATCCTCCTAGGTCACTCATCTCTTCTTCAAGTCTCTCCTTGGTGTGGAAAAATTAGAGGTTCTCTATTTTGAGAACTTGGAGAATCTTTTCTACCATCCTCCTCCAAGAAATCGATGGATCTTAGAAGCAAGGAATGAAGGCCCTCTCCTTGGGTGATTAGCCTTTGCTTATGCAAAGAGGAATCAACAAAGGTATAATATTTCTCAACTCATTTTGTTCTTGAGTTGAGTCATGGTTCACTTAACTACTAGGCTTTGAATTTCATGGGTAATGTTTTGATTTTGAGTGCATACAAGCATGATTCCGCCTTTAATTGTTAATTGCATGCTATAGATGTTGCTTAAATGAACATGTTTTTCACAAAATTTCCTTCAATAATTTCAGAGGGAAAGGTAGAGGCAGATTTCAATATAATTCCAGTACTTGGTTTTCCATTGGTAATCCTGGTATACTTGGTACTCCAAAGCCATATCAATCAAATTGCTTGGATCATCCTTCTGAGATTCTTGTTTGTCAAATATGCAATAAGAAAGGTCATGTTGCAGCAAATTGTTTTCAAAGACGTACCAACACAGCTTCGAGCTCTCCTACTCAATGTCAAATCTGCTGGAAATATGGTCATTCAACTCTCCAATGTTACCACAGAAGTAACTTTGCTTATCAAGGCAGGCCTCTAAATGTCAATCTTACTGCTATGCATGCCAATCATCAACCTTCAGCACCATCTGAGCAGTTTTGGGTTGCAGACACTGGAGCTCCATCACACATGACCTCAGATTTGGCCAACTTGGATCTGCCTACCCCATATCAAGGAACTGATACAATTACCACTGCAAGTGGTGCAGATTTGAAAATTTCTCATATTGGTACTTCTAAATTGGTATCACCACAACATTCCCTCACTCTTAAGAATGTCTTACATGTTCCCAAACTTTCTCAGCATTTATTATCCATTTATCAACTCTGCAAGGACAATAGGTGCAGATTCATTTGTGATGATGTTTCCTTTTAGGTTCAGGACAAATCCACAGGGAAAATACTCCTCAAGAGGCTGTGTAAAGCTGGTTACTACCCTATTCCATTCACCATGTCACAGGCGTAGTCACCTATACCACCTGCATCTCATTCATGTTTCTTTGCAAAACCAGTTAATTCAAGCATATGGCACAAACGACTAAGACATACATCCAATGCAATTACTTCTGCAATTCTCCTTCAATCTCAAGTTCTTGCATCACTGGACACATACTCCTCCATATGTACACCATGCTTATAGGGAAAGTTCTCCAAGTTACAATTTACTTTTCCTATAACTAAATATGTACAACCTTTAGAGAAAATACACAGTAATGTATGGGGACCTGCCCCTATACTATCTTATGAAGGGTTTAGGTATTATGTAAACTTTATAGATGATTGTACTCGATACACATGGATTTTTCCATTAAGAAATAAATCAGAGGTTTTTGCAATCTTTGCTCAGTTTCATGCCTATTTGTGCACTCAGTTTTCTACTATAGTAAAAAAATTTCAAAGTGATAGGGGTGGTGAATATACTAGCAATAAATTTCAACAATTTTTGTCAACACATGGTATTTTACATCACAAATCATGTCCATATACACCTAAACATAATGGTTTGGCTGAAAGGAAACATAGACATCTTGTAGAAACAACAATTACACTACTCCAAACTGCAAACTTGCCTACTCAATTTTGGTTTCATGCATGTGCTACTGCCTCTTATCTGATCAATAGGATGCCTTATGCTTCTTTAAACATGCACTCACCATTTCAAAAGTTATATAACACAGTGCCTGAGATCAAACATCTTAAGGTCTTTGGTTGTGCCTGTTTTCCTCTTTTAAAACCTTATAACACTTCTAAACTTTAGCCTAAAACAACAACTTGTGTGTTTTTGGGATATGCGGGCCAATATAAGGGTTTTCTATGTCTCAATGTTGCTAATGGTAAAATTTATGTGCCTAGGCATGTTTTGTTTGATGAATCTAGTTTTCCATATTCAAACCCTGGTTTAGTTCAACACTTAAAATTGTCTTCTGCATCATCACAATTACATTCACCAAATTCTCCCGTACATTCACCTCAGTTGTCTCCAATCATCACATTAACAAATCAAGCATTACAACCCTCATTGCATTCACTTTCACCCTCATCCCATTCATTATCATCTCAGACCACAAATTCATTGAATATGCATTCATCTAGTGTTTCTGAATCTTTGTCTACATCTCGAGCCTCAGATTCTTTGGAAACAATTGCATCTAGTGCTCCAGAGTTGTTTTCTATACCTCAAAATGCACATCCTACATCAAACATACCATGTCCCAATCACTTATCTCCAATCAGTTCCAGTACACAGCACCTTATCCCTGTGGATCCTAATTTTCAACATGAACACCTTAGTGTTGTTTTGCCAATACCACAAAATATCCATCCTATGCAAACAAGATCCAAGAATGGGGTGTTCCAAAATAAGGCTTTCTCAGTTAATGTTACTTCCGAACCCAAAACCTTTAAAGCTGCCTCACAGGTTCCAGAATGGCAACTTGCAATAAAAGAAGAAATATCAGCTCTCCACTCTCAAAAGACTTGGTTTTTAGTTCCTTTACTACCTGATAAAAACTTAGTTGGTTGCAAATGGATCTACAAAATAAAGAAACATGCAGATGGGTCTGTGGCAAGGTATAAGGCACGGCTTGTAGCACAAGGGTATAGCCAAGAAGAGGGTGTTGATTATCTGGAAACATTCAACCCTGTGGTGAAACCTACAACTATAAGGTTGATCTTAGCCTTAGCTGCTCAATTCAAATGGTCTCTCTAGCAGCTCGATGTCAAAAATGCCTTTCTCCATGGCATACTTCAAGAGGAAGTTTATATGGCTCAACCTCTGGGCTTTGAAAGTGTCAATCATCCCTCAAACTATGTGTGCAAACTTTACAAATCACTATATGGCCTCAAACAGGCTTCTCGAGCCTGGAATGAAAGATTCACCAGTTTTTTTACCAAGTTTGCGTTTTCAAGTCTTAAATGCTGATCCATCTTTGTTTGTGCAATAGTCTTCACAGGGGACAATATTAC
Organism: Malus sylvestris; assembly: GCF_916048215.2. Lineage (NCBI taxonomy): Eukaryota > Viridiplantae > Streptophyta > Magnoliopsida > Rosales > Rosaceae > Malus > Malus sylvestris. The sequence continues at coordinate 16,072,563 of NC_062273.1, forward strand.
TGTTATTATATGTTGACGATGTGATTCTCACAGGTAGCAGCTCTCACTTGATCAGTAAGGTTATCACAGCTCTCGCTGCAGAGTTAGAAATAAAGGATTTGGTTTTATTACACTACTTTTTAGGGTTGCAGATCACTTATACCTCAGATGGATTGTTTGTATCACAGACCAAGTATATCAATGAGTTAGTCGATAAGGTTGATTTACAAGAGTCAAACCATGTGCTACACCATGTCTCCCCTATCATATGTTACTCAAGGATGATGGCAAGCCTTATCAAAGTCCTGAGCAATACATGAGTGTTGTTGGGGCACTTCAGTATCTTACTTTTACTAGGCCTGACATCGTTTTTTCAGTGAATCAAGTCTGCCAGTTCATGCACAATCCTATGGTTTCCCATGTTATTGCGGTGAAACGCATCATTCGTTACCTCAAAGGCACTTCTACATATGGTCTTCATTTCAAACCAGGACCAATGCATCTACAAGCTTATAGTGATCCTGATTGGGCAGGGGATCCAAATGATAGGAGATTGACTTCAGGTTTTGTTGTGTTTCTTAGTTTAAATCCTATTTCTTGGGCATCTAAGAAACAACACACTGTTTCTCAATCCTTTACCGAAGCTGAGTATCGAGCCCTCGCAATCACAGCTGCTGAACTTGCATGGATTCGCCAATTATTTTGTGATATGCATATACCTTTACATTCTTCTCCTATGATGTACTGTGATAATGTTTCAGCCATAGCATTATCTACCAATCCTGTGTTTCATGCTAAGTCTAAACACATTGAAATAGACTATCATTTTGTGCAGGAAAGAGTCACTCGGGGAGATCTTCAAGTTCAACATGTGTCTTCAAATGATCAATTTGCAGATATTCTTACAAAAGGCTTATCTGCACCCTTGTTTCATGAGCATTGCAACAATCTCATGCTCAGTGCCCTAGAGCATCAGATTGTGGGGGGATGTAAGAAGGATAAAGTGCAAGATTGTGATCCAAGTGAGGAGATTATCAATGGTCAAAATAAAGCCACTTGTCAAGAGATTAAATAGGCTGTTATGCGTATAGTTAGTAGCTAGAATCTGGTAGGTTTGGACAAGGTTGGTTAGAGATAGAGTTAGTTGAGATAATGAGGTAAGTAACAAGGAATACTTGCTCTACAAGTTTTGTACTAACACACCTATATAGGTGATCATTGTAAAACCTTTATGACTGAACAAATACAAAGCAATTTTACAAATACAAATTCTCCCTCTCTTTTTCTTCTCTTTCAATTCTGCAAATACTGATATCTTCATAGTTTCTAGCAGCGAGAGAAGAAGCAAATGGCCGAAAACTGGTGGAAAGGGCGGAGGCCTGCTAAAGGCGACCATTGGTTCGGTTTTCTCTTTTGTAAAAGTTTCCCCTTCCTCATTATCGTAGTTCCCAAGTTTCTTTGGTGTTGAACTAGCTAATGTACCTAATTATAATACATGACACTAGTGTAGACCTTATGAGTATATATATATATATATCTGTATGTACGTGCTTATTAAGTCATATAAAGATTAAACATCCAACAATGCAATTGAACCACGTACTGCAATGTATGCATGCAGTGTTATTAACCCTAGTTTTTGCATAATGCATTATGTCGATAGACAATGATGCATTAAACTTACTTGAGGATGTAGCCATGGTGATAGAGACGTGGCTGAGATCTTCCTTTCTCTTGGAAACGGATTGGAACTCCTTGTTTTCGATAGATCCAACATTAGCATTAAGAGATCCATATATATTCGAGAAAGGGGATCAAAACCTTAGTTATAAGGATGTAACTGCCCCTCCTATCATGGTTGCAGTTACTTTCAGTTTTCCACTTCCTTATAACCGTTCTCTATATTAATTTGTACAACACTTATAGTTTTCTCACCTTATATTATACATTGATCAACATGTATAATCTTCTTTATATTATATCTCTTTAAAGTAATGTTATTTCATGTCTTCATTAGGTGTTTGATTCACTTCTCACATACAAGTTCTAACATTCTCCCACATGAGAATGATCAAAACATCTAAATGAAATAACTAGCAAGTCATCATTGAGATAAAGTTGAAATAAATCTTTCAAACATACTCAAAGAAGCAACAGTTGAACTTTAGTCAGTATAATACAATTTGATGTACCATTTGTACTAAAATCACAAACTGATCGCATTCTAATGAGATCACGCGTGAGAATAAACTTCTGACAAGAGAACTCTTCATTACAAGCATTACTCCCACATTGCTTGTCGTATAAGAAATGGCACTGCAGCTGCCATTCTTTCTTTATTGCTGCAAGATTATAAACATCATTATATGTTTGATTAGTATCGAACTTTCACAAATGCATTACATCGTCATGTAATATGATTTGTATTCATCATAAGCACACATTCTAATCAAATATATAGACTTAAAGGTACGGAGAATTACCTTACTCCCACATTCAAACATTATCGATAGATGTATGCAGTCCCACATTCGGCAGATGCCTTTGAAATGCTGTCACATGTAATGCCTTGGTTAATGGATCTGCAACCATATTAAACGTGCCAATATGTTCCAAATCAATAGTTCCATTTCTTATTTCATCTTGGAGCTTCAAGTATTTGATATCCATAAGCCTTGAAGCTTCGGACCTTCTGTTGTTTTTGGCAAAGAACACAGCTGAAGTATTGTCACAATAAATCTTGATTGGTTCTTCAATGCTTTTAACTATCTTCATGTCACAGATCAAATTTCTTAGCCATATGCCATGTCTCATTGCTTCAAAACATCCTATATATTCTGACTCCATTGTAAAAACAACCCTTGTGGTTTGCTTCCTACTTCTCCATGACACTGCACCTCCAACCATTATGAAAATATATCCACTTGTGGACATTCTATCATCAATGCATCCTCCCAAATCAGCATCACTATAACAGACAACATTCAAGTTTTGAACTCGATGATAACTTAGTACATAATCTCGTGTCTTTTTCAAATACCTCAATACCTTTTTGCCTACATTCCAGTGTGCAATACCCGGATTTGATTGAAACCTGCCTAGTACACTTAATGCAAAAGCTAAATCAGGTCTGGTGAAAACTTGTGCATACATGACACTGCCAACTAGAGATGCATACGGTTTATCTCTCATAACTCGATGATCATGTTCAGTTAGAGGACACTGTGAGAGAGAGAGAACTTATCCTCTTTACCAATAGGGACATCACCTGCATTGCAAGCTTCCATATTAAATCTCTTTAACACTCTATCAATGTAGTTCTTCTTAGAGAGTCCCAAAGTTCCATTTTGCCCGTTCCTCACAATCTCAATGCCCAAAACATAATGAGCCTCTCCCAAATCTTTCATATCAAAACTATTGCACAACATTCTCTTAGTTTCAGTCATTAATTGGACATGAGAGCTTGCCAACAATATATCATCCACATATAAAACCATAAAAATGAATTGAGATTTGTGTTGCTGCATGTAGATACAATTATCAATTTTGTTCTCCACAAAACCAAAGGATTGTACAGCTTGATCAAAACGTTTATACCACTGCCGCGAAGCCTGTTTTAAACCATAGATAGACTTATTTAGCTTGCACACTAGATGTTCTTGCCCCCTTTCAACAAATCCGGGAGGTTGTACCATATAAATGTCCTCATCAAGATTCTCATTAAGAAAAGCTGTTTTGACATCCATTTGGTGAAGTTCCAAGTCAAAATGAGCTGTGAGAGCCATGATAATTCGAAAAGAGTCTTTGGTAGAGACTGGAGAAAACGTTTCTGTGTAATCTAAGCCTTCTTTTTGTGTAAACCCTTTAGCTATAAAGCGTGCTTTAAGCTTTTCAATCCTCCCATGAGCATCCCTCTTGGTTTTAAAAACCCATTTGCACCCTATTGCTCTTTTGGTGTCTGAACCATCAACCAAGGTCCAAACATGATTACTTTCCATGGAAGCAAGTTCTTCTGTCATTGCGGCCTTCCATAATTCACTTTTAGAACTCTTCATTGCCTGTTTGTAATTCACGAGATCATCTTCATCACCAAGATCATATTCAACTTCTTGTAGATAACACAAATAATCATGTGGAATAGCCGACTTTCTGGTTCTCATCGATTTCCTCAGTAAGGGTGCCAGAGACTGTGAAGACGATTCTGGTGCTTCAGTTATTGCTGCAGATGAGTGAATAGGATCATGTAAGACCAATGTATCTGGATTGGGAGATGTTGTAGCTACTGCATTAGATGTAGGGATATCAAGTGCAATCACATATGAAGACAATGGTGTACCACCAGATAGATACAAGGGAATGGTAACACTATTATCCATTCCAGAATCTTGAGACAAAGAGGAATGGTCGTCATGCTCTTCAAAGGCATATAACTGTTTGGGGGGTTCATGTGACAAATCAAAGTTTTCAATAAACTTGGCATTATGACTTTCAGCTATTCTTGTATGTGCAGTAGGACAATAAAACCTAAACCCTTTGGATTTTTCTGCATAACCAACAAAGTAGCAGCTAGTGGTTTTCATGTCTAATTTTCTCGCAGTGGGATTATATAACCTGGCTTCACATTTACAGCCCCATGTGTGAAAGTGGTTGAAGCTAGGTTTTCGACCCGTCCATAACTCAAAAGGAGTGCTTGGAACTGCTTTGGAATGAACTCGATTGAGTATATAGTTAGCTGTTTTAAGTGCTTCTCCCCATAAGAACTCAGGTAGTTGAGACTGTGATAACATGCTTCTCACCATATCTTTAAGTGTTTGATTTCGTCTCTCTGCAACACCATTCTGTGAAGGAGTACCATGAGTGGTGTATTGAGCAATAATACCTTCTTGTTCAAGGTACAAGGCAAATGGACCCTTTTGTTGTCCACGTTCAGTGTATCTCCCAAAATATTCACCTCCCCTATCTGATCTCACTATTTTAACATGCTTATTCAATTTTTTTTCAACTTCAAGTTTAAATATTTTAAAACAATTTAGAACTTGAGATTTTTCTGAGATTAAAAACAAGTAAGTGTACCTAGAAAAATCATCAATAAAGAGAACAAAATAGGAATTTCCACATAATGTTCTTGTGGGAAATGGTCCACATACATCAGTGTGTATGATTTGTAACAAATCATCACTGCGTTTGGCACTTGTTTTCTTTACTGAATTGGTTGTTTTCCCCTTGAAACAGTCAATGCAATTCTCTATGTCATTAAGTTCTAATCGTGGCAACACTCCATCTTTCATTAATCTGAGCATACGATCTTTAGAGATATGCCCGAGTCTTCTGTGCCAAAGCACTGAAGAACTATCATCAACATGCATTCTCTTTGAAGCAGTATGCTCTACATTAAAACATTCTTGAAAATAAGTGCACTGAATTTGCCACAATTCACCATTAAGAAGAGCATAACCAAGTATGTTGTCATACTGATTGTGAATGAAAAATCGAATTTGGTCCTTGTCTCCAATATAAGAAAAACCATCTTTTACAAATTGAGTTGCTGTAAATAGATTCCTTCTCATCGAAGGTACATATAATACATTATTTAAAACCAAAACATAACCAGTAGACAACTTTAACATGACTGTGCCAACATATTCAACAACCACTTTACTCCTATTTCCAACATAAACATTGTAGATGTTCCTATTTGTCTCCCTCAGGTTTTGAAATCCCTGCAAAGAGTTTGTAATATGAACAGAACAGCCAGTGTCAAACCACCAAGAATTCGAAGGAATAAACACCATATTCAACTCAACAGTAACAAAAACATCAATAACTTTGTTACCTTTCCTTATGAGCCATTCTTTAAATGCAGGACAATCCTTCCTTAAGTGTTCAGTGGAATGACAGTGATGGCATTTCTTGAAATTAAATTTATGAGGTTTGAGACCAGCATGGGAAAGACCATCATTTTTGACAGAAACACTGGAAGTTTTGAAGGGTTTCTTAGGAAAGATAGAACCTGGTTTCTGTGTAGTCGGTTTGGTCCCTTTGTAATTGGGATTCTTGTAGTCGTTCTTGTAGTTTGAGACCATCTTTCCTTTACCCTTCAAATGAACGAGATTGACTGCTTCATTTTTGATCTTCTTCAGTCTCTCTTCTTCTTGACAGCAAATGGCAATGAACTTGTTAACTGTCCATGATTCCTTTTGAGTGTTGTAGCTAATTTTGATCTGTTCATAATCAGTTGACAGTGAGTACAATGCTAAATGAACCAAAAATTGGTCAGTAATGCCAATATCCATGGCATTAAGCTTGTTGGAGAGATTAACAAGTTTAAGTAAATGCTCCCTCACACTACCAACACCGTCATGCCTGGTATTGATCAACTCAGAAAGATATACACCAGTTTCAGCTTTGTCTGATCTTTTGTATTTTTCTTCAATCCGGGCCATGAAATCTTTTGCTAAATCACATACTGAAATCCCTCCTCTTATGTGATCTTCCATAGCATTTTGCATAATGAGCAAGGACATTTGATTTGCCCTTGTCCATTTAGCAAAGCTATCCCTTTGCAGTGCAGTACTATCATCGGTAAGTGCGGATGGCTGAGGTAACTTAAAGGCAATGTCGAACTCAAGCATTCCCAAATGCATTTCAACGTTTTGTTTCCAAGCTTTAAAGTTTGTTCCATTCGATTTCTCAATGTTGATCATACTCAACATAATGAAATCTGCATAATGTGTACATAATGATTTGTAAATTCATATTGAATGACATAAAGTCATGCTTAAACTCATAGAATCAGTATCACCTTTGGGCAAGAAACTATCTATAATCGACATATATGAATCTCAAATCTGTATAAATATTCACAAAACTCAATAATCAATGTAAACGTTATGCCTTTGGGCAAACTTGTATACATTAACGATCATGTTTTATAATTGATTATACTTGTAGTGACTGCAGTAGATACTAACATTGTCCATAGATTTGTATCTAAACATGCATTAGGCAGTACACTCTTCATATGAAGTATCTGATAGAACAGAACCATTCTTTAAGAGTGTAATTCACTTTGGTGATCCATTCATCTAATAAAGGAAAATTGTCTCGTAATCATATAGTTTAAGTATATTAAAACAAATATGGAATCCTGGTTCGAGTTCAATGCAAATGTTGGTGGCTTTGATACCACATGTAGACCTTATGAGTATATATATATATATATATATATATATATATATATATATTTGTATGTACGTTCTTATTAAGTCATATAAAGATTGAACATCCAACAATGCAATTGAACCATGTACTGCAATGTATGCATGCAGTGTTATTAACCCTAGTTTCTGGATAATGCATTCTGTCGATAGACAATGAATGCATTAAACTTACTTGAGGATGTAGCCATGGTGATAGAGACGTGGCTGAGATCTTCCTTTCTCTTGGAAACGGATTGGAACTCCTTGTTTTCGATAGATCCAACATTAGCATTAAGAGATCCATATATATCCGAGAAAGGGGATCAAAACCCTAGTTATAAGGATGTAACTGCCCCTCCTATCATGGTTGCAGTTACTTTCAGTTTTCCACGCATGTTGCTATCTTTTTGCTGATCGTTTCAAAATGGAGTAGTTAATACTAAGGAACCGACAATCCTGGAGCAAAGTGATGACATGGAAGATGTGTTAGAAAAGCCAGTTTTTTTTTCTCGATGTTCTTCCCAATTCTCCTACACAGATCGACACACTCTATGATCACTCAACGTGAGAGAGTTCAGAAAAAAAATGAGTTGTATAGCACTATCACATCAGAAATCATCATGCAAATCGTAAAATTTTGGAGACGGTTTATCAGATTCCTTGAAATTGAAAACTTCATATCGGAAGCATATGTAAAAGTACAACACAAGACAAGACAACAAACAAGAATCCCATGTTCTATAAAGCAAAACAAGATATTAAGGCGTCCCTGAAATTTATTATACCATAATTAAACTCCAAAATTAACGATTTTCGCGCTTCTGTTGTTCATTCGCACTCTCCTCCCCTTCTTTTTATGCTTCGATTCTCCTTTTATGCATTCAATTATCAAAGCGCAGTAACGTAAGGGAGGAGTGCAAACAGATAAAACGATAAAGTGAAAATGTTTGAAGTAATAGAAAGTGAAGACTTGATAGTACTTTCCCAGTTGATCAAGTTAATAATTGAAACAATAAACATTAAAAACATAATAAAATTAGGCAGACAGTTAATTTCCAGTGACTCGAAGAACGTACAGTTAAATAAAAATTATGGAAAACTTTTGAATGATGAGTGAATCTTAAAGGTCGTTGTTGTGATCAATTAACCAAATTAACCCAACAAAGTGATAGAAAAGAGATACTAATTAAGATTAGAGTTTGGTCTCGTACTTGCCTGCTGTGCTTCTCTTGACCTGCAACGAACAACGACACAAACGAAGAGAGAGAATTATGCGACAACGTTGTGGATGTGGTTCCAGTTGGTTCCAGTTCCAGAAGATTTGGAGGGCCAAAAGAAGGTTCGGGAAGTTTCAAGTTTCGAGTGGACTAGTCGTCGGACAGATTTAAGTCACCTATAATGGGGATTTGGATCATCTCCTAAGCTTAGAAGGCTGAGCCTCCTGAGCAAAGCACACGGACAGTTAAATTTTGATCCAATGATTACAATTATTATAATTTTTAGATTGTCCTCCTGTTTGTAGTCATTGGATTAAAATCTAACGGCCTGTAGGCTTTTCTCAAAAGGCTTAGCCTCCTAAGCTTAGGAGGATCCAAATCCCTATAATGGGATTTTGAGTCGTTGACACGTGTGCATTTAAAATAGGAAACAAGTATCTAAACATCATGTAATTACATGGATTTTTTATTTATTTTTTTCACGAGAAAAGCAATTGAATCATACTGTAAGGCCATCTTCTTAATACAAAAACAAGAAGTGTTATTTACACTTTAAAATTTTTATTCTACATTTTTATAAGTATATTTTTCTTTATAATCATAAAGTTTAGAGTGTAAAAAACAATTTCCTATAAAAAAAATTATGCTTCCAATCTCTTTCTTAGATTCCCCTTCGTTATTCGGGATTTGTATTAAAGTGGATGAATCTAAGTCAATTATTACGAAGAAATTGTAACAATGGTCCCACAATTTTAATTTAATTGGAGTAATGGTTCTTTAACTAAAAATTCGTGATCATTGGTCCCTTAACTCATCAAAACATGCATCTATGATCATTTCGGTCAACTTCGTTAGAACTTCCATCAAAATGAGTCATGTGCGCGCACACATGCGGCTGAATAAAAGGCAAATATGGAAAACCAAATGAGAAAAACAGTTCCAATGGTCCTTCAACTTTAACCCAGTTCGAAAAATAGTCCCTCAACGTTAATCCAATTGGAGCAATGGTCCCTCAACTTTAATCCAATTGTAGTAATAGTCAGTCCAACATTACTCATTTTGATGGAATTTTGACAGAGTTGACGAAAATGACTGTAGCTGTATGTTTTGATGAGTTAAGGGATAAATGACCATGAATTTTTAGCAAGGTTCTAAAAGACGCTAAGTGCTAGTCGGGCGGTGGGCTAGGGCCTAGTGCCTAGGTGGCTAGGCACGGCCTAGGCGGACTAGGCTGATTTATCTAAATCTATTATATTTCTTATAAATAAGTGTCAGTTTATACTTAAAATATAAACAATTTCATCATAAACTACAAAATAGAATGACATATATAATATGAAGTATTGGAACATAGTGAAAACATAGAGAACAAACATATAATGTGTGTTCATTTAAGTTTACAACAAGTCACTTACAATTTATTGAAAAGAAAAAAAAATGCAAATGAAAGTTATCTATTTTCTGTTTAAGTGAGTCGCAACCTAGATGGGTCTAGGCGGGTTAGGCGAGTGACTAGGTAGGTGCCTTAACAGGTCTAGGCGCCATTTCTTAATTTTCAAACGTTTAGACATTAATCGAGATGATGGTCAGCCGCCTAGCTTTTAGGCGGCGCTAGGCGAGGATTTTTAGAACATTTATTTTTAGTTAAGAGATCATTGATCCAATTATGTTAAAATTAAGAGATCATTTCTACAATTTTCTCCGATTATTACCTTCTAAGTACCTTTCTTCGCAACATGCTAATAAAGCTTCCTTCACTCCCAAGGGGGGGCTTCCAAGGCCAAGCTCGAACTCCCTCTTAGGTTCCCTTTGCCACCCCATATAGTTTCGAACCACCCTTCCAACTCCCCCCTAGATGTTTCTGCCGTTCCCGCACAATCGCAATAGACTTTTAAATAACCAAAATCCGGTTTCATCCATGTAGCCTTCGAACTACCCCCAATTTCTTTAATTTCACTGCTACCCATAGTTTCCTCAACTTGCAGCAAATCACACCATTCTTTCCAATCTCTGTACAACAAGTCTATGGCTTCCTCTAGAGTAATCGATTCTCCGCGAAACACCATTGCATTTCTGCACTTTCAGTCTCCAACAACCAAAACAAAAAATTCCAGCACTTAAAGTTTTTTTTATTTTTTTATTTACAACCATGAACAGGTTTAAACGCCATTTCTTAGTTTTCAAATAATTTAGAATTAATTGTGACGGTGGCTAGCCACCTAACTGCTAAGCGGGGCCTAGACGAGGATTTTTAGAATAGTTATTTTGAAGTACAAAAGATCAAAATTAATCTTAACAATCTTAATATCTATTTTATTTAAGGACTTGATGAATGAGAATAAACAAATCAAAAAAATATTATTAATTAAAAATGATGAATTATCAATCTAATTGTGTAAGGTGTGAGCTTATTTTTCACTTATTATAGTAAATGGTGAAATTTGTGTTTATTCTTACTGCTCAATAATTGACGGGCCAAATAGTTAAAAACAACACTAATACATATATTTTGGCAGTGTAGGTTTAAATCGTGTCAAGTTTCAATTTTTGCTTAATACAACACTAATCACATTAAAGCTTTGTTGTCTTGTGCCTCTTAATTTGTCAATCTTTCACTTAAACCACAGCTAGCATGCATGATGCTCATGTGGTTAGGTCCTTTATATATGGGGTTGGCATTCAATTTATGTCTGATGTGATATATGTAGTAATACAAGCAAAAACCAAAATAAAAGTTAATTACAAATTGATGGAAAACTATCAATGAAAGTCAATTGATAGAAAAACTACCTTTAAAAGGCCATACACAAGTCCGGTGGAAGAGGGAAGGTGCAAATTTTATGCGAAGAAATATCTTTAGGACCGACATATTGATGGAGACAGGGAGCGTGAAAAGAAACATGTATTATTCTATATGCTATCTCTCAACTAGTATTGCTGGGTAGACGAAATTTGTAGACAAAATATGCAAACTAAATAAAGTGTTATACTAATAAGAAATAAACACGTTAATTAATAATTAAGTAATCATATAATCATCAACTTCTCTTGTAAGTTTGCAAAATTTTATCTACACATTTAGTCTTCCTAGCATTATCCTTTCTCCATAGCTGCCAAATCAACTTTATATGGGTAAAAGTCAATGAAACCCTCTTTATATAAGAAAAGAGTAATGCTAATAAAATTTACAAATTATATGATGTGTCACCAATAGATAATAAGCATATTATTCAATATTTAAGTAATAATTCAATCATCTATAATCACGTAATGTGGTTACACACACGTATTGTAGTCTACAGTCTACAGGGCTCGTTGGGTTAGAATTAGGGCTTTTACTATCTCTATTTTATGGGACTTTATTACTCATGGGGAAAAAATTCTAATAAAATCATTTTGAATGGACCTGGAGCCAATATAATTACAAAACTTTAGGGGCAAGAGGGCCCATCTTCACCGATTGGTGGAGAACAATGACAATTGAAGAGAAAATGTAACAAAATTGCCCTCACTAATACTCTAAACTGTAATTGCTTTTGTTCAAGTCTACACGTTTGGAAGGAGGAAGGGCAAGGGACAGGGTGATTACTATTCACAAACATTTTTTTTAATACTTTCTTCGTCTTATCCCCACATATCATTATCGCCATAGATTTTTGGGTAATTTTAGACGTTTAATTTGTAAATGTGTTGAACTTTGTAAGATTTTTAACGTGTGAACTTTGTGAGTTTTTTTTAATTTTTTGGAGTTAGATTAATCCTAGCCATTGAATTGAACAATTTTTTGAACAATTCTGGCTATTATTATTAAGTGGAGTTAGATTAATCCTAGCTATTATTAAGTGGCCCTACTTAGTAGGATAAGACTTTGTTATTGTTGTTGTATTATTATTAAGCGGAAAGATGAGAGTTCGAAACGATTACATGAGAAGGTTTTTCAGTCAATTATCTTAGTAGATGTTTGTTTGAATATGTAATATTTAGGCGATATACTGTAGGCCAGGGGTTTGCTATCCCCAATTTATGTGTCTCATTGATGTCTCATTCTTAATTTTTTGACACATGTTCCTCTATTTAACTTTAAATTTAATATTGTTAAATTGCATAAAATTTAATTAAAAAATAAAAAAACTAAAAATTAAAAGACCACATTGCTGAATAAACCTTTCAGCAACCTCCCCCAAATCTCGCACTGCAGCCACCATCCCCATCTTTCCAACCATGCATTTCGGCCATGGGGCTCTTCCTCATCGGGGTGAAGCTTTCTTTCTCTCTTTCTATATCTCTCTCTCTCTCTTCCTCTCGCTTTTCCAGCAAAGTCGTATTAACATTCTTCGCTGTCGTCACTTATCGATCGATTAGATATTCCTAAATTTCAAACTTCACTACCTATTTGCCGGCTGTGACGAGATGGATCGATCACATATCGATCAATTAGAAATTCTCAAATTTCAACTTCAAACTTCACACGTATAGACGAGATGGATAGATCATCAGGAATTGAAGAGAGACAAAGGAAAGGAAATAAAGCATCGCCGACTAGATCATCAGGAATTGAAGAGAGACAAAGGAAAGGAAATAAAGCATCTCCGACTGTGAGGAGTAACGTGGCGGCGATGGGGTTGTGCTGTTGCAGTGATCGGCGGCGATGGGGTTGTGAAGTTGCAGTGGATGGTTATGGGGGTGGTCACGGTTAGGTTCGGCTCGGTTCTACCCTCAAACCAGAACTGGATTTGGGACATTTCAACGGTTTGGTTTAGTGCGATTCTGCTCAAATTTATTATTAAAACCGTACGGTTTGGTTCATGACAGTTATTGTTCAGTTCGTGTTGGTTTACGATTCTAACCAAAATTATATATATATATATATTCTTTCTAATTTTCTACGTCAAATACCAAACACATATTTCTACTACAAATTCAAGTAAATTTGAGTTATCACTACTAAATCTACAAGATTTGTGACCGGAAAATAAAAAGTGTACATATAAATATAAATCAAAAGATAGAAAGCCTCAAATTAAGACCAAAGTGTATATCTTAAACTAAAACTGAAGTGTACATAATGCATAATATAATGGAAAAGAATTGAGAAAAATAAAGTAGGGGAGAGAGGGATAAAACAACAAAGGAGGGGAGAGAAGTGAAGAAAAATCTTGGGCTTATGCACATGACCTTCTTGGAAAAATGTCTTATTTATATCAAAAGCGGTTCGGTCCGGTTTCTCTGGCTTTTAATATTTCCAATTCGGAACCAAAACCAATTTGAGATGGTTTGGTTTGATTTTTGTTCCAGTTTTTTACTTTTCTGGTCAACGCAGTTTTTTACCCTTTTTTATCACGGATTGATTTAATTTTCCGGTTCGGCAGTTTTTATGCCCACCCTTTGTTATGGAGTTATGGTTTTTATTTTCCTTATTTTTTAGTTTTTTAATTAGTCTACGCAAAGTTAATAGTGTTAAATTAATAGACAATTTTCAAAAAAAAGACATAAAAGAAACATCAAATTGGGGATGGCAAACCCCTGGCCTATACTGTAGGGGGTTTTGAACTTTAATCTTTAAATAAGATTGAAATTTAAAAAAAATAATTGATGTTAGATTATACATTTATTATAGTACTTAGACTATATATGTTTACTTTCTTTTAATTATAAATGAGAAAACATTTCAAAAAATATTAGTGGTACAAAAAAATTGCAAATACATAAATATATGAAAATTAATTGGTTTACCTAAATGTCTATACTAAAAAATATATTAATGTACTTAAATTTATGTACCAAAACATATTATGACGAATTAATGTACCTAAATGTACATCAATAAGTTAAATGTATGTACCGAAATATATTAAATAAATTAATGTACCTAAATAAAAAATAGAATTAAATGCATAACCATTATGTACCGAAATATATTAAATAAATTAATGTACCTAAATGAAAAATAGAATTAAATGCATAACCATACGTGAACACATGGATATTTACTATTTTAGAAAGGAAAAAAAAGTTTAATAAAACCTCAAAATATAAGTAACATACGAAGTGATTAAATGTATGTTTACCTGAATATTGAGTCAAGAGACTATTTTTAGATTATAGTCTTACGCAAGTTATTATTTAAAAGCCAGATTTAAAAAAACGTTAGGTGCTATTCAAGCGGGTGTCTAGGCGGGCAAGGTGAATGTGTAAGCAGGTCTAGGCGCAATTTTTTAATTTTCAAGCACCTAGGAATTAATTGGAGTGGTTGCTAGCTGCTCAGCACCTAGGCGGGAATTTTTAAAACAGTGTTTAAAAGTTTTTTTTTTCCAAGAATTTAAATGAAGTGTTGTAATTTTTTTCCAAAGAATTTAAATGAAGTGTTCTATATATTGTATTCAATCGGAGACTCAACACGATGTCACCGGTTTATTCATTTTCACAGGAATCCAACAGATTTGTCTCATATATTTTTGCATATATTTGTCGATCTTCATCTGTCCCCATCATGTGGTTATCAATAAGGGATTCCATATTTTTACAATTTGGGACCCAATATTTCATACCTTTACGTGTAATGTTCAGTAAAGAGGATACATGTAGAGCTCCTTTGTTTCTCAGTCGGCTAGGTCTCAGTCATAACCTCCACTTCCTTTTTCCAGTTCTAATATCCTTCCTAGGTCGTCTCAAATTTCCATTAATACTACATCACCTTATCTTTTTTCATCACTCACTCATAAGATTCCACAATCCATATCCAACCGCATCAATTCCTTAATGCTTAAGGCCTAAAAGAAAACAAAAACCAGTTCCTAATTAATGTCTAAGTAATGGGGTCTTGGAAACGAACCAACTTAATGGCTGTGTTATATGGTGAGGCCAACATGTAGATAATGTTTCTGTTAATCGGCATATCTACAACTTGCTTGCATTACTTCAAAATATTAAAGGAAGTAGTTTCGAAACAAGTATTTCAGTGTTTAGAAAGCTAAAATAGTTATCAAAGGAACTAGTTTTTATTTTGTGTCTTTCCTTATGCATTTCTTCGACATCTCTACCACAATCCTTCCTTCATCTCTCATTAACTTTTGAAATCCCTCTATCACTAGTACAAAAGTGAAAACCAAAAATTAAAAACAAAATGGTTATCAAATAGGGTTTCCCTTATCATCTGCAATTTTCACACTGGTTGATTCTCTAACATAGCACAGCTCACAACACCATCTTGAGTCCTTCACTCATGCATTTCACATCATGCACTCTTCAGCACCTCCTTACATATGCCAAAAAGTTTCGGTTCATTAATTCTTGGCACACCACCTTATTCCATTTCTCCTTTCGATCTTGACTCAAGCCTAATAGTTTTCATGCAAAATTATGCATCAATAGTCAAACTACAGATACTTTCTGCCCTATTCTGTACCGATCTCATTTGTTCTATCAGGGCGGGACGAGAGAGAGAGAGAGAGAGAGAGAGAGAGAGAGAGAGAGAGAGAGAGAGAGAGAGAGAGAGAGAGAGTATAGTTGATGAAGAAATGATCTTGATGGCATATCACTCAAGATAATTGATGTCCAAAACTAAAACAGATGACAGATACTACTTGTTAGTGTTTTGGAAGGTTTATATTTTGTAGAAATGTTCTTGACAGGGTTTTTGGTTATGGAAAAACACAGAAATGTAAGGAGGGATTTCGGCTATTGCAGTCTGCACTCTTAGCAGCTCATAGCAAACATATATATATGCTGTCAGTAGGGTTTTGGTATACAAGGTCAAAACTTATCTCCATTGGAGCTAGTTGACAAAAACCACAACCACCAGATAGTACTAAGCTTATCTAAGCCCTTCACTGGAGCTTTTAATCTAAGCCTTACACTTGTAAAAAAACATTACTTAAAACAACTAGCCGTTACAAAACTAGCCGTTAGCATGTAGCTGCTTCATTTCTTCGATCAAACTGGAAGTGTTTAGCATCCAACACTCCCCTCTAAACTCTTCCTGGTGTTGACTCCAAGCAGGTTTCGAAGGTATGTGAACCTCTCTTTTGGTAATGCCTTTGTAAAAATGTCTGCCATCTGATCTTCAGTTCTGCAATACATTAATTCAATGACATTTTCTTGTAGTGCATCTCTGATAAAGTGATACTTCCTCTTTATGTGCCTTGTTCTCTGATGAAAAACTGGATTTCTTGTCATTGCTATAGCTGAGGTATTATCACACATTAGCTTAGTTGGCTCAACTAGCATTTCTCCAAAATCTTTTAGAACAAATCTCAGCCAGATTGCTTGAGATGTTGCTTCTGCAGCACTCACATACTCAGCTTCGACTGTTGATAGTGCAACACTTTGTTGCTTGACCGAGGCCCACGAGAACACACCAGAGCCAAATGTAAAAGCATATCCCGATGTGCTTTTCATATCATCTTAACTACCTCCCCAGTCACTATCACAGAAACCAACCAGAATAGCTGACTGTCCTTTTTCATATTTGATTCCAAAATCAATTGTTCCTTGCACATACCTGAGAACCCTTTTTGCAGTTCCCAAGTGTATTTTGGTAGGACTATGCATGAATCTTGAGAGCAGGCTTGCAGCATACATAATGTCTGGCCTTGTTGCTGTGAGGTATAACAGGCTGCCAACAATTTTCCTGTAGAGATTTGCATCCACTAACTCACTTCCATCCTCACTCTTGAGCTTCTCATTTTCAATTAAGGGAATGCTTACTGGTTTGCATCCCTTAAGTCCAAATTTGTCCAACAATGTCTGTGCATATTTCATTTGATGAATGAAAACGCAATCTGATTTTTGAATCACCCCCATTCCAAGAAAGTGGTGAAGTAACCCCAAATCTGTCATCTCATATTTTCTCATCATTTCATTTCTAAATTCATCCACCATTTTCTTAATGTTTCCAGTAAAAACCACATCATCCACATAGATGGACACAATGAGAGTTTCTTACTTGTTCTCAACCTTGGTATAGAGTGTTGCTTCACTGAGGCTTTTCTTGAATCCACACTTAGTGAGATGTGCATCAATCTCACTATACCAGGCTCTTGGTGCTTGCTTCAGGCCATAAAGTGCCTTCTTTAATCTATACATTTTGCTTTCGGACCCTTTGACTTCAAAACCTTGTGGCTGGTCCACATAGACCTCTTCCTCTAGTACACCATTCAAGAACACAGACTTGACATCTAACTGGTATAGTTGCCAACCCTTTTGTGCAGCTAATGCAATTAGTGTCCTGATTGTATCTAGTCTAGCCACAGGTGCAAATGTTTCATTAAAGTCAATTCCAGGCTTTTGAGAGTAGCCTTTAGCCACTAATCTAGCCTTGTTCTTCTGTACTGATCCATCCAAGTTCAACTTGGTTTTATAGACCCAATTCACACCTATCACAGGTTTATCACTTGGTCTGTCTACCAGAGTCCAAGTTTCATTTTTCTCTATCATTGAGATTTCATCTCTCATTGCCATCTGTCATGACTTGTCATTTTCAGCCTCTTCAAAGGTCTCTGGTTCAATAACACAAAAATTGCATGCTGCATAGATTTCTTCTAGGCTTCTCATTCTAATTGGTGTTGATCCTGCGTTTGAGTTTGAACTCGAGCTTTGTTGCCCTCTCTGTTGAGATGTTGAACTTGCACTTGAGTTTTGTGTACTCTGAGGGGTTTGAACTGGTGAGATATAAGGAATCTGCAAGCTTTCTTCTTCAGATTCATAAATTTCACCAATTTCAGTTTGTACAGTTCTTTGCTCAGAGACATCAACTTGCAATGATACTTTGTCTTGTTCTACTGCATTTGTCTCCCAATTCCACAATGATTCTTAATAAAAAATTACATCTCTTGAGAGATTGATCTTCTTGGTTCTCAGATTATATAGTCTATAACCTTTTTCATTTGTGCCATACCCAACAAAAATGCACTTATTGCTGGATTCTTGTAACTTGTGTCTGAGTTGTGATGGCACCAGTGCATAACACACAGAGCCAAAAACCTTTAAGTGCTTGACTCCAGGTTTTCTTCCACTGAACACTTCGAATGGAGTTTGCTTCTCCAAAGCTTTGGTAGGACATCTGTTCAAGAGATACACAGCAGTATTCACAGCTTCTCCCCAAAATGAATAGGGTATTTTCTTCTCATGTAGCATGGATTTTGCCATCTTCACTATAGTCCTGTTCTTTCTCTCTGCATTGCCATTTTGTTGAGGAGTGTAAGCTACTGTGAGTTGCCTTTCTAGACCCAAATCTTCACAGAAAGCTTTGAATTCCAGTGAGGTATACTCACCTCCCCTATCACTCCTTATCTTCTTGATTTGATGCCCACTTTGTAACTCCACCATTGCTTTAAACTTCCTGAATATATTGAAGACTTCTTATTTGAATCTCATAAAATATACCCAACACATTATTGAGTAGTCATCTATGAAAGTCAAGAAGTACTTATTCCCATTGATGGATGCATTTTTCATTGGACCACACACATCAGTGTGAATTAGTTCTAGTGGTTTCTCAACCCTCCAAGCCTTTCCAGTTTCAAACTTGTCCCTGTGTTGTTTCCCAAATGCACAGCTTTCACAAACCTCCTTCATTTCATCCATTTGAGGCAAACCTTGCACCATTTCATGTTTTTGCAGATTTTTTAGACTTTGAACATTCAAGTGCCCAAACCTTTTGTGCCATAGTCTCTCTGACTCAATTTTGCCTGCCTTCCTTTCCACTTCTTCCAAGCATTTCAGCAACAATGGAAAGCTTATGTTTTTCATTTGAACCTTCACAACCAGATTCAATAGAGTTCTATCATCATATACTTCAGCAATGGTATCTCCAAACAACAAGAAATAGCCATGTTCCATCATCTGTCCAACACTTAAAAGGTTTTCCTCCAGACCAGGTACCAACATGACTTCTTCAATGTGTCTTCTTCCCTTCTTGGTTTCTATGATGAGAGTACCTCTGCCAGTTGCTTTCACAATATCGCCATTTCCCATCTTAACCTTTCCAGTGAATGTAGTATCAATATTAGTTAATAAAGACTCATGAGCAGTCATATGATTACTGCACCCACTGTCTATATACCACACTTCACTGTCTTTTACAACATTGGCACTAAAAGCACAAAAGACATTGTTTTCTTCTTGTTCTTGTTTTGCAATGTTCACTTGCAGAGTGGTGTTTAATCTGCAATCCTTCTGCAAATGGCCAAATCTATTGCATTTGTGACATTTTGGCTTTCCTTTAAACCAACATTCACCAAAATGGGCTTTATCACAGTATCTGCACAATGGTTTGGTTTTTCCACCCCCATTGTTGCTTCCACTGTTGTATTTGTTCTCTCCACTTGGTCTTCCTTCCCACTTCTTATTTTTCCCTTTCCAATCTCTCATTGGTCTGTTTTGATGCTGATTAGAGTGATTTGATGACCCTATGTTTAATGACTGGAAGGCTTTCTCAGTTGCATCATCAGAATGCCTTTCGAGCCTTTGATCAAAAGCTCTCAAGGAAGCCATTACATCTTGAACACTGAGTGTATCAGTATCCTTAGTTTCTTCTATCACACTCACAATAGAGTCATAAGGCTTAGTTAAACTAATTAGAAGCTTTTGCACTATTCTTGGCAGTTCTTTTCCATAAGTTTTCATTTGAGTCACAACATCAAACAGCCTAGAAAAATAGTCTTTAAGTGGCTCATCTTCTCTCATGTGTGTATATTCAAAATCACGTCTAAGAGACTGGAGTTTTACTTTCCGTACCTTCACATCTCCTATGTATTCTTGTTGCAGAGTATCCCAGGCAGCTTTGGCAGTTTCTTCATTTGCTATCCTTGGGAATATGACATCGGAGATAACACCTTGAATGATTCCCAATGCTTTAGCATCATTCATCCTGTTCTCCTTCAATGTAGCTATCTGCTTCTCTGTGAGATCCTCTTCTAGAGCATTTACCTCCATTTCTGGTAACTCATATCCATTTTGAACCATTTCCCAGAGATCATACGACTTGAAGATGGTTGTCATCTGGATCCTCCAATAGTCGTAGTTTTCTCCATCAAAGACTGGAGCTTTAAGTTCTCCTCCACCTGCTCCTTTCATCTTTAACTTATATTGACAGTTAGGGTTTCAGCTTTTACCTGAACAACCCTCGAAATAGGTTCCACAACGCCCAAATTTCAGTGATCAAGAACAAAGCTCTAAGGCCATGTTAGTGTTTTGGAAGGTTTATATTTTGTAGAAATGTTCTTGACAGGGTTTTTGGTTATGGAAAAACACAGAAATGTAAGGAGGGATTTCGGCTATTGCAGTCTGCACTCTTAGCAGCTCATAGCAAACATATATATATGCTGTCAGTAGGTTTTGGTATACAAGGTCAAAACTTATCTCCATTGGAGCTAGTTGACAAAAACCACAACCACCAGATAGTATTAAGCTGATCTAAGCCCTTCACTGGAGCTTTTAATCTAAGCCTTACACTTGTAAAAAACCATTACTTAAAAAACAACTAGCCGTTACAAAACTAGCCGTTAGCATGTAGCTGCTTCATTTCTTCGATCAAACTGGAAGTGCATCCAACACTACTGACCATCGAAGTACAAGAACAGCTTTTTACAGGAATAACATAATTCATATTCGACTGAATGAGCGATGACACATTGGTTGACCATTATTATGTCACTTTGAGGGCCATATAGGGTATTGTATTTTTCTCCAACAACTCTCCCTGCCCAAGGTTCAAACAAACACTACTCAATTGCTGACAAGACCTCAACACAATAATTCATCACCACTTATATCTCAGCTGCCAACTTTCTACGAATCAACTTATTAGCAAACTTGTATACTTAATTCATACTATTACTTTTTGTTATTGATTAATTTGTTTGTAGATCCAACAAATTAAACCTCATATTATAATTATAATATTTTCTGTTGTTCTAACTTCGTAGAGTGCTAACAGTACTACTTAAGTTCTCATCTCAAAGAAAAACCTACCATCACTATCTTTTTGTTTTCTTTTAAGAATTTATCTGAATTGAACTGATTTTTCTTCTTTTCCTTTGAATTACTTTTGTGAGCTAGAAGCCCAGAAATACAACTATTACTCTATGTATATGTCCATGTTCTGTTTTTCATATTCTATGCATAAATATATATAGAGAGAGAGAGAGAGAGACAACCCCCTCTTTATAGATGCTGATAGACTCATCCATGCACTATCATACTGATTTAACCCCAACTAAGATTGCTTTAGTTCTTAAAATAATGTGGTTTTCGGCAATTAGGCCCAATAGTCACATGAAGCTGTCGAGTGGGTGACAGTTAAATATATCATGGACTACAGTAAATCGAAACCCATATGATATAAATTTCACCTGCTTTTTGACAGTAATGAAGTACTTTATAACACTTTTGTACGATTTCAAACATGTTATTATTGATTAATATCGAGAGTTGCGTATGATCTCTAGAGACATTGATCCATATCTGATTCACAACTAATATAGTTGCATACGATTTCAAACATTGTTTTATTAGATTAACTGACAGTTGCATACGATTTCAAATATGGTTTTATTAGATTCACAACTAATATAGTTGCATACGATTTCAAACATTGTTTTATTAGATTAACTGAGAGTTGCATACGATTTCAAATATGGTTTTATTAGATTCACAACTAATATATCGCTCTATAGACATTGATGATTGATCCATAGCATTCGCTTTACTGTAGTAGTGATGCTAGCTCTTCCGGTACGATTTCAAATATAGTTTACTGGTTTTGTTAAAATTGATTTTGTTAACTTTTTTTTACAATGATATATTTAAAGTGAAGGGTGGATGAATAAATTAGTTTTGAACTCATTATCCACAAGATTCGAACTTAAGTACTATAATTTATAATTGAAGAGTAATATCAATAAATCTTAATACTAAATGACATTTTAACCTGTTAATTAAATGCTTATCTATCAATTTCAATCAAATACGGGGGTAACTAAAGTTACTAGACAAGTCAAGTGATTAAGTTTTTTCGACAAAAAAAAAGTGATTAAGTTTCTATGTAATCATATGCCACTAATTCCAAATTATGGTAAAAATTGATTTCAAAGGCTAATCAAGCCCACTTGATCTTGACATTCAACCAACTTATAATTCTGTCTACCTTGCAAAGCAACTGTTTTTGAGTTATTTTTTGGGAATTCCTATTATTAGCATTCCAAAAATTTAATTATGTACTCT
This sequence comes from Malus sylvestris, assembly GCF_916048215.2. NCBI lineage: Eukaryota > Viridiplantae > Streptophyta > Magnoliopsida > Rosales > Rosaceae > Malus > Malus sylvestris. Next base: position 16,095,181 of record NC_062273.1, read on the forward strand.
AGATTTTTTATATTCTGAAAAAAAAAAAAAACTCTTATGAGGGTTGTACAATTAGATTTTTGGAATGCCAACAATAGTTCTCTAATTTTTTTTTTCTGCTTTTCAATATGTTAACTAGTTTTACTAATTACATGAAGATTACAAATTAACAAAATTTATATCGTGCTTGCACATATATCAACTTCGTTGAATGTGGTTTAGAAGTGTACAACATTTCATTTTATTTCAAGCCAAATTATATGTGTGTATTGTTAAAAAACAGAGGTCTAATTGCTATATATTTAATTACACAAAAATTGACGAAATAATCATGCAATATAATATCAATTTATGCATACACATTTGACGTGTAAGAAAAAACAATTACTTTCCCAAAGCGTTCATAATTAAGGTAACAATTTGAGGATAGTCCTACAATTACAAGTAAATAGTGCATCATTCATAAAAATTAATAAAAGGAAATAGTTCATCACTATTTTCCCTTCAACTTAAACATTTTTTTCCCCAAACCCTTAACAAAACAAATGCTAATAGTTGTGAGGATCTGAATTTCAAAGTCCCTCACGGAGAGGGTTAAAATTTTTGCATGGCCATATAAGGGAATGGATCACTCTCTCTAATGCCAAATAATTTTAGGGTCAAATCAACTTCATTCATCGTGTCAATTCATGGTGTCAAGTCTATCCACATGTGAAGTCCAACATCCACTTTTGTTGTATGTCACTCAATTAAAATCTATGTGTTTAGCTAGGCTAAAAAAGCTCGTCACACAAATGAAAGCATATGAGAATATAAAGTTCAAAGTCCCACATCAAAGAATTGAGAAACATTACATAAACTTAAAAGTTCTTAGGTCACTACCTATTGAATGAATGCTTGAACAACTGTTTATTCATGATTGAGCGTTTCAATAAAAGAGCGATTAACTATGGATGGATCATGAAAGGTATTACATGGAAACTATTAGACAATCCCATACATATACCATCACCATGCAACAAGGGCAATTACTCAATCCATCGGATGCCGCCCCTTTCTAACCTAAATTATTATGCACCATACGATTAAAGTTGATTTATATAAATCACTAAAGAAAACAAATGACAAATTAGGTATGATGCATCATCATCGTCAACATCCAAAAATATGCACAAAGATTTCACACATAATTTGTTTATATATATTAGCTAGGGTTCTCTTTCTTTCTCCTATATACCTCTAACTTTAGACAAGCATATCTTGAAATTGTCAAACTAAGCTGCAGCCATGAGTAGAGGTGGGAGCTATGGTGGGGGACAAAGCTCATTGGGATATTTGTTCGGCTCAGATGATCAGCAACAAAGTCCACCTTCAACCGCTAAGCCAGTAATACCACCATATGGCATCGATAGATTCGATTCTAGTACTGAATTTAAGCCTCCAGATACTCCTACTAACTCTTCAGAAAAACATAAAATTTCCAACAACTATCACAGAGCTGATGGCCAAAATTCTGGGAATTTCTTAACTGTGAGCTCTCATGTTTTATAACTTATTTTGGGAATTCAACTCTTTGTAGCTATAGCTTACTTATTATAAATTTATAATGTATTTTTCTACCAAATGATATATATTCAGGATCGTCCAACAACAAAAGTTAAATCAGCTCCTGGTGGAGATTCATCACTTGGGTACTTGTTTGGAGATAAGTGATGTGGTTCTCTTTAATTTCTCCCACTTCTACCTAATATATATATTTGATTGTGATTTGGAGAAATTAAGAAAAAAAACTTGTATAATAAGAGGGATTTATTAGTCCTCATAAGTGTGAGATTCGCAAGGGTTTCAATTTATCTGCTTTATATTTGGGGGCCGGAAACAGGAAGACGAAGATGAAGTACTGGGTATACAACTACAAAAAATGTACGTTTGAATGATTTCCCCTTATGATGGAATTTATTAGCTAGGTTAGTCTATGTATATTTGAGTTTGCTAAGTTTGTCTACATATATATGAGAATATGATTTTATGTTTTATTTGGGTGTTTGAATTCTGATATGGTTCAATTATGTGTAGATGTTTATCTATCATACTTTGGCCAGATTTGGAAACATGAACATGACTCCGTTTGGGGTTTCGTTCCCATATTTTCCGACCACTATTCTTACTAAAATCGAATTGGTACTCCTTTTTATTTTCTTTTCCTTCGTTTTTGTATTAACTGCTTTTTCCTTACCAACTAATGGAAATTTAGTTCATGATTTGGTCTCTTTGAGTCTTTCAATTATGGCGTTGAATTCTCATACAATAAAAAAATTCTAGTAATTTAATTTATATTGATTACTAATTTATGTGTGTTTTTGTTTAATTCATGGTCATGGAAACAAAAAATTATTTGTTTCCACGTACATTAATTGAGTTACTCTCACGTCGATGGTTAAAACTTTTTTGCAAACAACTTAGCTTGTCTTATTACAATTTATGTTGAATCATGAAACTTGAATAAATTACTACGTACTGTTACTTATCTCTCCCTTGATTATTTTTTTTTGTTTCTTAATATTATCGTGGAAACTGAAAATTTGTGCCGGGAATCAACTTTTCCTTATATTCTGCATGTCCTTCGAATGTTCGACATAAACAAACTCTTATAGATAAGTAGCATTTTGTCGATCGGATCATCATCATCTTATATTATCATATGTATATGTTTATATGTAGGTTAGGTAATGGTTGTTTCTTTGTCTATGTACTTCTCACCCTCTCCATACGATTGAAGAAGATAGGTAACCCTATGAAGAAGGTTAAAAACAGTTTAAAAATTGTGCTTTAATTTGCCAAATTCTCTAACCAAAGTGATGCTTAATTTTATGTTTCATTTTCCAAATCGTGGAAAATGAATGTCTACAATCACTGCTTTCATATTAATAAGTCTGCAATCACTTGCTTAGTTAAATCAAACTTGCTGGTACCGCTGCTATTTGCAAGGAAACATAACTTTCAACCAGAATTCAACTTGTTATTGCATGAATATATCGTATATGTGGCTTCAAGAGTATTACCTGATTAACAAATAACATGTTCAAATGCAATTGCTGTTTGTTCTTGTTTAACCCTTGATCTAACTTAATATTAATTCATATTCCACCCTCCCTCGCCACTATATACAAGGGCGAATTTGATGAAGGGCTACGTGCCCCCTCTAAGTATTTTGGATTAAAGAAAAAAAAAATTATATATATATATATATATATATATATATATATTTTAAGTAATTTGTCAAAACTACCTTCAAAATATCGCCTTTTCAATCCTTTTTTTTTTTGTTTTGTTTTGTTTTTTTTTTTTTTTGTGAAACAGACGAGTTCGACAAAAGCTAAGCAACTTTGACATTTTTCTAGTGCAATTCTATCACTCGATCCTCATTGAAGACCACCAATAGAAAAATGTATATGTTTTTAGCAAAATAACACCGTTTTTCAGTTAAGTTTAAAGTTTCTTTCTTAAAATAATAAAAGGGCCATCCATCCTCCCTTTTCCCAATCCTCTTATAAATTTGAGCTCCGGCCCTATACCTATACGATATACTATTTGTTTGACCTACAACAATATTGACCTAAAGACACAAGAGCACTAAAGAGTGGGATATACAGTAAGCACACAATGGTATGGGTCAGCCAAATGCTCGACGAAATGCCTCATTGAAAACATTGGAACCCAACGAAGAGAGTCATGCATACGTCACTGCTTAGTTATGTCTCCAATGAGCTAACTTTCTAGATTCGCTCCTGACTAGATACACAATTGTTGTCGCCTTTGCATGCTCAGTTTACAAGAATTCTGGTAGCAAATATGCCATGCGTCCTAACATTTAAAGAAAAAAAAAAGGCTCTCCAAATACTTGAGCAAACAAATCCTGGGATCATTAGCTACGTAAATGTACAATTATATGATTTATATTCATATTTTATAAACTTAAAACTTCTTTAACAGAAATTGATTGTTTTATCTTCCAATATCTTCAATTCGCTCATATATACAATTAATCACTTCAATATCATATACAATTATAATCTTACTTTTCAAGGCTCGATATTACTGATCTTTGATTGTAAAGTATCCTCAACTATATACCTTTCACTCTAAAACTGTTTACTAGGCATCATCTTGCCTTGTTAATTTGTTTTTCATTTTAAAATGTCATGCCTGATTGGTTTCTAAGAAAAAAAGTTACTTAATTTTTTTAATTTGATAATGAATTATATGTTTGACTTTGTAAGTTAAATTTCTATTATTCTTTTTATGATATAAGTAATATTTTACACTAAAATCATCTAAACTACAAAAAAAAAAAAAGTTCTTTGATTAAGCACAAATCTGTAGAATTATTCAATAAACTTTAGAATTAACATCCATTGCCTTTATATATATAAGAATTTCATTATAAATAGTTGAAAACGTACATACGAAAAAAAAAATTCCACGATTTATAATCATAAGGACTAACTACAATTTATACCTCAAGATTTTGAGATATTTTTTTGAAATAGGCCACGACAATTCAAATTTTTAAAGAAGAATTTTAACATTTAAAATTTACCAATTTTGTTGTAAAAATTGTGGAAATGTATGCCCACATGCTTTAGCTAATAGTGAGGAAGACTTAAGAATAGTTGTGTTGTTGTTGATATGTGAGGTTTTTCAAAAGACAATCATTTCATTTTTGTAAACCTTCATGGATGTGGCTCTATGTAAAGAGCACTCTGTGTGTGATCACAATTCACAACAAAGAAAAAAAGTGAAAGCAATAATATCAATATCTCTCCCTTCCTCTCTTTACCTGCAATGCTTTTGTGTTATAGTTACGAAGCTAAATAGTGTGATATTTTGCACCCGCTTCGCTTCTATCCCTAGAAAAGGTTATCTCTCTAACTTTTGCCTATTTATAATATGTTATCAGCACGACTTTCTAACCTTAACCAGTTCTCATCTCCCTTCACCAAAAAAAACTTCCTCTAAGGATTTTACTGTTCTCCTTCCTCCTCTGCCTCACCTACTTGATGTACCCTCGCCAAGATCTGCTAGCCCTGTGCCTACTCCTAGTTCTCAACTAGTACAAAAACATGTTTGCGCGACGAAAACTTGCGCGATGTAGCAAATTTCGTCGCTCAAAGTATGTTTGCGCGACGTATGTGCACCTTCGTCGCGCAAAGTTGTTTTGCGCGACGCAGGTCTTTGTCGCGCAAAGTTTTTTCTTTGCGCGACGTAGGTCTTCGTCGCACAAAGTTTTTTGTTTTTTTTTTCCTTTTGCTTTTCTTTTGGGGTTCTTGCATTGCCTTTTTTTTGTGGTATCCACTTGTGTAAATATTTTAAATTGACGATCGAATTAGTTCATTGTATTCATATAGGGTTAAGGTGTAGCTGTAAAAAAAATCATCAAAATCGGAGTTAAAATAACCGTTAAATCGTGATTTTTCGTTTATCGCCGTCGAAAAGGTTTGTCCCGTTACTTTATATCTGAATGTTTGTTTTTTGCGATTTTTGGCATATGCGATCTCGAAACATATACAAACAAGTTTGACGGTTGGATTGTTGAAACTAGTTTCGTACAATGCGTATCCCATCAAAACAATATATTCCCTAATATTTTGAGTTTATTTATACTTTCATTAAGTATAACATAAGATTTTGTGGTATCAAATAGTGTAAATATTTTAAATTAAAGATCGAATTCATTCATTGTATTCATATAGGGTGAAAGAGTGTAGCTGTAAAAAATCATCAAAATCGGAGTTAAAATAATCGTTAAATCATGATTCTTCGTTTATAACCGTCAAAAAGTTTTGTCTTGTTATTTGATCTCTGAACGTTTGTTTTTTTCGATTTTTGGCGTATGCGATCTCGAAGTATATACAAATACGTTTGACGGTTGGATCGTTGAAATTAGTTTCGTAGAATGCATATTCCATCAAACGATAACACTTAAAGTTTATTTATACTTTCATTAAGTATAACATAAGATTTTGTGGCATCTACGAGTGTAAATATTTTAAATTGAAGATCGAGTTTATTCATTGTATTCATATAGGATCAAGGAGTGTAGCTGTAAAAAATCATGAAAATCAGAGTCAAAACTACCGTTAAATCATGATTTTTCGTTTATAACCATCGAAAAGTTTTGTCCCGTTACTTGATCTCTGAATGTTTGTTTTTTCGATTTTTTGCGTATGCGATCTAGAAGCATATGCAAACAAGTTTGACAGTTGGATCGTTGAAATTAGTTTCGTAAGATACGTATCCCATCAAAACGATAGATTCACTAATACTTAGAGTTCATTTATACTTTTCATTAAGTATAACATAAGATTTTGTGGTATCTACTAGTGTACATATTTTAAATTGAAGATCAAATTTGTCCATTGTATTTATATAGGGTTAAGGAGTGTAGCTGTAAAAATAATCAAAATCGGAGTTAAAAACTACTGTTAAATAATGATTTTTCGCTATAACCATTGAAAAGTTTTGTCTTGTTACTTGCTCTCTGAATAATTGTTTTTTGTGATTTTCAGCGTATGTGATCCCAAAGTATATTCAAACAAGTTTGACGATTGGATCATTAAAACTATTTTCGTAGAATGCGTATCCCATCAAGTTGAATGGTATATATATTTATTAACTTTAAATTTATTTATTTTGTACATATAATACTTAAGAAATTGAATGATATGTATATTTATTAAGTAGCTTTAATTTTATTATTGTAGTTTGGATTGGGTTTTTGTTAGAAAAATATATTATTGTGGGTTTTACGTAAAAAAAAATTGAATTTGGAAGGAGTAAAGTCACATTTTTAATAAATTTTATAATTTAAAAAATATATATATAACTAGCGCGACGCAGAAGTGTTGTCGTTGCGCAAAGAGTCTTGCGCGACGTCATAATAGATCCATGTGTCGCGCAAGGGGGTAAAATTTTGGCGCTGCAATTGTAAAAATTAGGCGCTCTTTTGAATTGGACAAACGGGGGTAAAATTAGGCGCTGGAATTTGCAATCGTCCAGACAACTCTCTTTCACTCGGTCTCTCGCTTCCCTCTCTCTCACTCCGATCGTCTTTGGCTTCCTTCATCTGCCACTTCCTCGAGTGATTTTCAAAGACGCCGGACATCCACCTCATGCAATACAGTGCATGAGGAATTCCTCGCCGTTACCCACCCATCGTTAGACGAAGACAAAGGTAACTGCGTAATTAGGAAATCCTAATTATCATATATACACTTAATTTAGGGTTTTATTTGTTGTTACTTTGTTGTTAATTTAAGTGTAATTAGGGTTTTATTTGGTGAGTGTTGCAGGAATCTGTGTTTGCTTTAATCCTAAATTAGGGTTTTATTTGAAGGCTCTGTGTATATTGAAAGCTCTGGTTGCAAATCTGTGATTTTTTTAATTGGTTGCGGGGAAAATGCAAAGGTAACTGGGCTCAGGAAAATGGTATGAAGGAAAGCTCTGAAATTAGATATTGCTATTATTATGTGCTAGAAACTACAGTACCCTTTCGTCCCTCATCCGCACACTTTTTACAGCTGCTTATTAATCACTTATTAATAACTTAACATGCTTAGCAAACCACTCCTCTGCACACTTTTTACAGCTGCTTATTAATCACATATTAGTAACTTAACATGCTTAGCAAACCACTCCTCTGCACACTTTTTACAGCTGCTTCATCTTCAACATTGTACCTCATGGTCCAACTTTTGGAAGTATCTTCACATAGCTTGTTTTAGTTTTCAGACTACATGCTAATTAATGTAAGATAGAACTTGTGGAAAGTGGCTTGATCTTGTGCATATTTAGCATAAGCAGAACCCTTGCAAATGATGGCATATAATTATTAGTACAAAGATGCAACTCTTCTGGTGTGATTTGATTACTTACTAGCGTAACTGAACTGGCGATGATGGGGTTAATTAGGCTTTGTTGTCTTGTCAAGTTGGCCAAAGGAATTTGTAATCCTTTTAGAAAAACATATGTATATAATATAATACATGTAAGAGAATTAGTGCATTCCTATAACAAGTTGGAGATGGACTGGAACCAAAAGTTGTTATGTTCCACTACGAGAAAAAAGAAATGTATAACCAAACTCTGTAAAGCAAGCAAATGAAAATTACTAAATGAGAATTTGAAAATAATAAATAATGATAAGAATTTGAAATTACTAAATGAGAATTTGAAAATAATAAATGAGAATTTGCAATGCGCCTATGTCGTAAGATACACTTTTAGGATTAATAATTGGATTAAGGCAGATTTCCATTATATAAATCATGTACCAATTGCCAACTAGGACGACCTTTTATGCTTTCAAACTTTCTCTCTACCTTAGCTAGCTAGCTATGAACTTGATGATATTATCATGATGTCAATCAATTTAATCATTGAATTACTGCTTTTATTTGAAATGGTAGCTACAAGCCAAACTTGATGATATTATCATGATGTCGATCAATTTAATCATTCCATGTAGTTAAGCTTTCAATTTGCTTTTAGAACTATTAAATGTAATGAACTTTGGTATTGCCTTTGTTACCTTAATCTGTATATTGCCTTTGTTTCCTATATCTTCTCTGCAACCTATTGGAGTCTAAGTGAGAAAGCAGCTCATTTAGAACAAAGAAGGTGCGCTTTACCACAAGGATATTTGTCTTGCAAAGTAATACTTTCCCATCCAAAAGTTTGGTACATCCTGTAGTCCTCTCATGTTTTCAATTGCTCTAATTTATTATTACTTTGTCTTCTCTGAGTTCTATTTCCCTCCAAATTGCTAGTGCTTTGCTTTCTCATGTTTCTTGCTTCGAACATTACTACTGAACAATTGATTCCTGAACATTTCTTCAACTATGAAGGGGTGCGCTTAAGAGGGTTTGCTATGTAGGTGTAGATATATGTGGTTGAGAGGTATTGACATGTAGGGGTAGATTTTTTGTCCCCAAGTGTCTATCTTTGCTTTCTCTTTTTGAGAAGAACTTATTGCTTTTCAATGATCTGGTATTGTGATTGATGGGAGCAAAGCAAATGTGAGGATGAAATATAATTGCTATTTAATACTTGTTTGTGATTCATTTACTAGATGTCACTTGGTTCTATTTTCTATTTTCTATTCTGGTTTGCTCTGTTTCTGTTTTTTTGTTGGTTAGTAGAGATAGTGGACTGGGGTTGGTTGCACAATGCAGACCATAACTTCCCTTATGCATTTTGAGCTAATTTATTGATAAGGATTCCATATGCATACATCTCCTTTCTGTTTCCCCACTCTAAAGAATCAGATACCTCTCTACGTTTTGCTACTGATTGGTTCAGACTGGTTGATGCCCTTGTTGACATCCAAGTTTTGTCTTGTATGTGAGTCGAAAAGGAATTTGTTGGGTGGCATCTTTTTTACTATTTTCTTCTTTCCACATGTTTCTTGTGTGAACTTTACAAGAACCTCTTTTGATTGATTTTCTTCAAGTACTACTACCTCTATCTTTTTTGTTCCGTGTAATTTTCAAACCTAGACCTCATGCCATCACAATCACATGGATCATTCCACATGATTCATTTACTAGAACACTAGGATTTTCTTTGTGTATGAGACAAACAGACAAAACATTGTAGGTTGAAAAAATATGAATGCAAAGACCTAAAATATTACTTTGTATTGATTGAATCGAATACCCGTTACTTTGTATTCTTTTTTTTTTCTGAGATTAGTTTCAAATGCAAGAAAGGATTAGTTTCTAATGTTATATTTTTATGGTTAAAAAATTGTATAGATGTCGCAGTTGATCACTTGTTGTCGGAGTGTGACTAATGCGCCTCCTGCATTATCAGCATCTACTGCTCCAGGCGTGAGTGCTCCATTGATTGGGGAGCCTACACCCCTTACTGAGGCTGCTCCTATGGCGTCCTAGGTGCCCATATCATCGACGTCATCAGTGTCGGTTCAATTGCTCAGTGCATGGCGGCCTTATCGGCACTGTCGTGAGCCGGAGCCTTTTGATCACACTTCCTCGACATTCAGAGTCAAGGGTGGGGCCTCCCAGCCAGGTATTTTTTTTCTAATTCTCACTGCGTTGTATTTTTTTATTTCATTTTAAAACTATTATTTTTATGATTGTGAAAATTTGCTAGATTGTGAAAATGTGTTGTGAATTATTGTTATTTTATTGTTTTAAGGTTTTGGGAAATGATATACTATTAGGGGAGGTTTTGATGAATTTTCTGTAGAAATTTAAGCTTAGGGTTTTTACCATTTAAGTTTTTTTGGGCAGCTAAAAGAAACACCAGGGGGCCTAATCGAATGCTGAAGCCGGCATAGAGCGTATGTTTGTCCGCCTCCTTGATGAAGATTGCGTATGACTCGCGACATCGTGGAGTGGCTACCTCATAGCAGCATAGCAGCGTCGCTACTAGCTGTGGTTATGTTATTCAAACATTGTTGTCTTGTGCAATTGTAGTTTTTTCTTTTTTGTTCAGACATATTGTATGTACATTTTCATATATTTTATAATTAAATACTTTTTCTTGGTTTATTAATTATTGTTTACAATTTAATTACAACATTTATTAAAAATTAAATAAAAAATATTTTTACCAAAAAAAAAAAAAGGTTTGCGTGACGAAGAAATGACCTACGTCGAGCAAAAGTACTTTGCGCGACGAAGATCCCTGCGTCGCGCAAAAGTACCTTTGCGCGACGCAAGGATCTTCGTCGCGCAAAAGTAATTTACGCGACGTACGACCTACGTCGCGCAAACCCTACTGTCACTGCCTTGGCGAGACGATTTTTGCGCGACGAAGGACCTACGTCGCGCAAAGTGTTTTTTTTACTAGTGAATATAATAATTACTAATATTTTTTATTTCTCATTTGGTGTAGCTCCTGATTACTAACCCAATGTTTATTTATGTTAATTTTACTGCGACGAAAGATGGTGCGATACAATCCCCCTTCTTGAACTGCAGATTTAATTTTACTGCAATTTTAGGTGGTGCGGTATAATCGCCCACCCTGTTCTGCATATTTAAATTTTTGTGTTGTTTAAGTGGTGCAGTATAATCGCTCATCTTATGCTATATTGTTTCAATGATAGTGGTGCAGTACAATCGCCCCCTTCATTAATCATGTAAATCTCGAGCCTAAAATTTCGAGTGTTTATCATTATGGCATGAAGATCAAAATGAAAAATTTGTAAGAGTCAGAAGTTTTAATATTATATTCTTCGAGAATACATATTATTGCAAGTTCTTACACATCTCATTTTTCTTTTAGAAAAGAAAATGGCGAACTTAGCAAAGCTTGATTTTGTTGCCCTGGATATTATTAAGAAAAACTACCTTACCTGTGTAGTGGATACCAAGATCTATCTAGAGGCAGGAAATCTTGGAGAAACCGTCAAGGAGGAAAACAGTGTATCCTCTCAAGATCAGACGTAGGCCATGATCTCTATCCTTCGCCACCTTAATGAAGTACTAAAAAGCGAGTACCTAACGGTTGAAGATCCATCAGCCCTCTGGAAGGCATTGAGAAATAGATACAATCACCAGAAAACGATGATTCTTCCAAGGGCTCGTTATGAGTGGACACACATGAGGATCCAGGATTTCAAGTCGGCTACTGAGTACAACTTTGCAATGTTCAGAATTAGCTCCCAGATGAAGCTTTGTGGGGAGATCATCATTGAGGAAGATATGTTGGAAAAGACTTTCAGCATTTTTCATACCTCTAACTTGCTCTTGCAGCAGAAGTATAGAAAGCGAGGCTTTACAGAGTACAACCAACTGATATTGGTGGTCCTTGTGGTTGAACAAAATAATGAGCTTCTAATGAAAAATCATCAGTCCCGACCTATTGGATCGGCGCTATTCCTAGAAGTGAATGCTGCTTCACTTGAAGTGAACACCATATCCTGTCATGGCAATAATTACAAACAAAGACGTGGCCACAACCGAGGCTGGTGGAACAGGAAAGGCAAGAATCATAATGTCTAGTTTTATAACCAGGGTCCAAGGCATAATTCAGGTCCGAGCTTCAAAAATGTAAATCGCCACAAAGGTATAACTTATATGAATAACACTCTTACAAATCTTGGAGGAGCCTGCCATAGGTATGGTGGCAATGAACACTAGGCGCGTACCTGTCGTACCCTAAAACATCTGGTGGACCTGTATCAAGCCTCCCTTAAGGAGAATGGTGTCAAAACCAATTTTCTCGACCAGGCTAAACTAATGGATATACCTGATCCAGTGTTTGATTCATCAGGGTAATTAAACATAACCCACATGGATGTTTCATATTTCATTGTGGAAAGAGGGAATGAAGTGTATCGGTCCGATTGAATCATTTCTGTTTGATGTACTCTAATTTCTGTTTGATGTACTCGGGAACTTAGGGGAGCACTATTTGTATCATACTTGACCAATCCCAAAACTACTGAGTACCGGTCAACGTTATACCGTCAAGGACTCATAAGAGTTTCCCTCAAACCAGGAGGCCAATCACTGCGTGACACGTGTCGACATCAGAAGCCAATCATAGCACGACACATGTCAACATAAAAAGCCAATCACAACACGACACGTGTCAATGTCAGAATGAAACTAGAAACTCTCTTCTATAAATAGAGATCATTCTCTCACATATTTCCTAATGTCATTTGTACTAAATCATTGACTTGTACTCACTAAAGGAGAGCTTGAACCTATGAACTTGTGTAAACCCTTCACAATCAATGAGAACTCCTCTACTCCGTGGATGTAGCCAATCTGGGTGAACCACGTACATCTTGTGTTTGTTTCCCTGTCTCTATCCATTTACATACTTATCCACACTAGTGACCGAAGCAATTTAGCGAAGGTCACAAACTTAACACTTTTTGTTGTACCAAAGTTCTCACTGATTTTGTGCATCAACATTTGGCGCCGTCTGTGGGAAACGATATTTATTCCCACTCTCTTCAGCTTTGTCAAGCTGGTTTCCACCATTCATACACTCTCTTTTGACCAGGCATCCCTCTCCAACATGGGGAGCGAAGGAAGCCACAACACACAGAATGACACCCCTCTTGCACCTAGTGTGAAGTAACGAAAGAAAGAAGGAAAGAGGGTTGCTCTTCAAGCTAAAGTCAATGAGCTAGAAGCTCAAAACAACAAGATAGCAATGAAGAATGAGGTCCTCCAAAAGCAGTATGAGAAGCTCCACGAAACTATGCGTACTTAAACACGCGAGCTTGTTGCCCCTGTGGACATTAACCATCATCTGGGTGCCCCCCAACACGGAGGGTCACCTTCCTTCGACATGGGTATCCCTGATGAGGAGCGAGCTAATCATCAAAACATTGATCAACATGAGACTTCTCTCAACCCAGCAGCTTCGACCCGAAACAGGAGAAGTGGAGGAAAACACTTCCTTGCAGAAGGGTTGGAAAGATCGAAAGCCGTTTATCGTGACTGCCGAGACTTCCTAAAGCAACGTTGAGAGAATCCCCTCCACATATGCTCGAAGATCAATGACCCAAGGGTCTCTGAAAGACTCGGTCCCCTCCCATGACCCAGGCCAGCTGCCAATCTAGGGAAGGAACGACACGTCCTAGAGGAACATGAAGGTATAGGGGACTCTGAGGTATTCCGACAGACTCACCCTATAAGTCAGTACGGCAAGTCCAAGGAAAAATCACACGCCCTTGCTCAAACTTTCCTACTTCCAAGAGGCGATGGAGACTTACGAAATAAAATCCCAATGGTACATGACTCCACTCAAGACCCCCTTGTCTTACAGCTCATTGAGGAAGTAAACAAGTTGAAGGCCGAACGTCAGGCCGAGATACCTGACTGGAACCAACCCAGACCTGGCCCTCTCACAAGGAGGATCTTCGACACCCAATTTTAAGCGAAGACAAAACAAAAGCTTGGTTTACAACTCTATACTGGAAGGGAAGACCCAATTGAACACCTTAACCTCTTTGAGTCCATCATGGCATATCGGATGCACACCGACGAAGAGCGACGTCTTCTCTTCCTCTCCACCCTCTCTGGCGGAGCTCTAAACTGGTATTGCCGGCTTCCACCTGAGATAGTAGACTCATTTAAGGAACTGAGGAAACTGTTTGTCTCTCAACACATCTTTCAGATCGATTGCTTGCATTCTGCAGATGACTTGTACACTATTTTCCAGAAGCCGGATGAGTCATTACGAGAGTATGCTGGTCATTTCAGCCATGAGTATTCTCGTTGCGCTGAGGCAGATGACAAGACCGCCCTCAAGGCCTTCACGGCAGGCCTTCGTGACTGTTTCTTTAAGTACATGATCAATGCCAACACTTGGAAGACTTATTCTGATGTGATGGCACATGCTTACAACCATGCCTCCGCTGAGGCAATGACATATTAAGGGAAACCCCCCACAACCACCCCTTATCAATAAGTAAGGAATGGAAGCCAGATCCAACCAAATGAGAAGATCTCGACCTTCCAAACAGTAGCGGTGCCTCCCCCTGCCTTACTTAATACTTTTCCAAGTCAACAAACATATCAATCTCAAGGAAAAAGGAAAGATTTCCATCCTCACCAGTCTCATTTTAGTAAAATGAGTAAGGGACACTACCGCGATAACCAAGGGTATCGCCATGATAATCCTTGACCTCAGGCAGTCAACATAGTGGATCAAGCACGTGTTAGGACAACCCCTACCCCGAGGTATGATGGATACACACCTTTAAACACCACATGCGTGGCCATTTACCCCATCATAGCACACTTGATACCGAAGCCAATGCCGATGCACCCGGATTACAAGCCCACGAAGAACATGGGCACGTTTTGCTGCTACCACGAGCATAACGGCCATGACGACGAGAAATGTATCACCCTTCGTGATCATATTGAAGCTTTGGCACGTGAAGGAAAAATTGATCAATTCCTCCTTCACCCTCTAAGGCGTAACCGTTACCAACGGCAGGTCAATGTAATATATTCCATAAGTGGTGGCACATCCATATCTAAATCTTCCAACAGGGCCATGAAAAATAGTGAATGAGCTTTAAGGTCTGGCCACCAAGTGTTTCACGTGGAAGACATCAAGGGAGGTAAGTACAAAAGCCTAACTGGGATCCGATATGTTTCTACCCTGAGGAAGAAAGAAATATCATCTACCCTCACAACGACCCATTGATCGTGAAAGCTCACATAGCCAACTTTGAAGTACGACGAATCCTGGTAGACATGGGGGCTTCGATTAATATCATGTTTGCTGAAGCTTTCAGGGCACTTAATGTAGCTGAACACTTGGTCGACCGCTCAATTTCCCCTTTGATAAGCTTTTCCGGTGATATTGTGAAACCTTTAGGGAGCATACACTTACCTTTCACCATTGGTACAGGCCCTTACATAGCTACCATTACCACTAACTTCCTGGTGGTTGATTGCCCAACAATATACAATGTCATCTTTGGACGCACAAGCATCAATGATCTCAAGGCCATGGTATCCACACATATGTTGTTGATGAAATTTCCAACCCTCTATGGCAATGGTTACATCAGAGGAGATCAACTTAGTGCACGATCATGTTACAACATTTCGGTCAAGCAACATCACCTGCCTATGCCCAAGGAAACCCTTTCTATACATGACCAAGTATAAAAGACCAGCCCAGATGAAGCCAACTTGGATCTTCACGGTGGCAACAGTCAACTCGACGATCCTCGAAATGACTCTTTCACCCAGTAAACACAATGTTGGAGAAGGTTTCTATCTCAAAAGATTATCCGGATCGTATGGTGAAGATTGGTACCACCTTGTCACCACCCATTCGGTTGGCATTGATGTCTTTTTTACAAGAGAACACTGAGGCCTTCGCCTGGTCATACGAGGACATGCCAGGCATCTCTCCCGATATAATCTGTCATCGCTTAAGTATTGACCCCAAGACCAAGTCAGTGAGACAGAAGCGAAGATCTTATGATGCTGAACAGTATGAGGCAATGAAGGCAGAAGTTGAAAAACTCAAAGGCATAGGCTTCGTCCGTGAAGTCAATTATCCAACGTGGGTAGCAAATGTTGTCCTTGTTAAGAAGAATCCGACCAAGGAAAGTTTCATGCTCTAAAAGGTCTTGTGGAGAATGTGTGTCAATTACACCGACCTAAACAAAGGATACCCGAAGGATAACTTTCCTTTTCCTCTCATAGACAGACTTATAGACTCTACGGCAGGGTGTGAACTCCTGAGCTTCATTGATGCTTACTCAGGATATAACCAAATCCTCATGAACCCTCCTGACCAAGAGCATACAGCCTTCACTACTGACAGGGGACTATATTGCTATAAAGTCATGCCCTTCGACCTAAAGAATGCATGAGTGACTTATCAGAGACTGGTCAACTCAATGTTCGCCGAACAGATTGAGAAGAGCATGGAAGTTTACGTTGATAATATGCTAGTCAAGAGCAAACATGATGACCAACACATCACCAACTTATCCAAAACTTTCACCATTCTGAAGAGGTATTTAATGAGGTTGAACCCCAACAAATGTGCCTTCGGCATAGGCTCTGACAAATTCTTAGGCTTCATGATAAGCAAACGAGGCATTGAGGCTAATCCCAAGAAGATCAAAGCCAACATCGACATGAAGGAACTGGTAACTTTAAAAGACATCCAGAGCCTTACTGACAAGGTGGCAACCTTAACTAGGTTCATCTCTAAGGCCACTGACAGATGTGCTCCTTTCTTCAAAGCACTTAAGGGAAGTAAGAAGTACATTACATGGACTGATGAATGTGCTGAGGCATTTAAGAACCTCAAAGACTACATGAGTAAAGCCCCTTTGCTCTCGAAACCTGAGGTGGTGACACTGTTTATACCATATTTACGGCCAAGCAGTGGTAGACTTCATCGCTGACTTCACATATCCTGTTGACATTGTTTCTACGCCTAAAGAAGTGGTTTCATTACCCTCAGAAGCTCAGAAAATAGAACCAACAGCCCCAGCATGGAGTCTATATATTGATGGCTCGTCCAACCAACAGGGTTAAGGAACATAACTAGTCTTTATGACCCCTGACAAAGTGACGATGGAGTATGCTATTCGTTTCAAATTCAAGACGTCGAACAATGAGGCCGAATATGAAGCCCTCATAGCAGGCTTACGTTTGGCCAAACACCTTGGGGTTAAACGAATTGATATCTTCAGTGACTCCCAATTAGTGGTTAACCAGGTCACCAACAACTTTGACGCTAAGGATAACTTCATGGTAGCATATCTGGCTCAAACACAATTGTTGCTCAAGCACTTCCACTACCAGATCACCCAAATTCCTCGAGCGGCAAACAGTCATGCAGATGCTTTGGCTCGCCTAGCCTCAGCGGTGGAAGACAAGATTGGGAAAAAAATTCAGGTCGAATTGTTGGCAGTACTAAGCACCATGGCTGCGGAAGTGTGCAACTTACAACAAGGATATAGTTGGATTACCCCGATTTATTGAGTCCTTACTCATGGCACCCTTCCAAATGACAAAGTCCAAGCTAAGCAGATTTGATACAAGGCTACCTGTTACTTGATCATTAATGACCAACTCTACAAGCAGGGTTTTAACTTACCATACCTAAGATGCCTTACGCCCGTAGAGGCGGAAACTGTCCTTCAGGAAATACATGAAAGAGTATGCGGAGATCATGCTGGATCTCGATCCCTAGCACATAAGGCTTTTCGCCAAGGATATTACTGGCCAACACTCCACGAAGATACCATCAGAATATCCCACTCATGTGATAAGTGTCAACGCTACGTAACTATTCCGCATTCCTCTCTCAAGCCGCTCACTCCTATGATCAGCCTTTGGCCTTTCGCTCAATGGGGACTTGATTTGATCGGTCCAATGCCTGCAGGGAAAGGCAAGGTTCGCTATGCAATCGTTGCAGATGACTACTTCACAAAGTGGGCCGAAGTAGAACCCTTGGCAACCATTACTAAGGCAAAAATAGAAGACTTCGTATGGAAGAACATCATTTGCAGATTCGGCAATCCCAATGTGATAGTTACTGACAACGGGCGATAGTTCGACAACAATAAGTTCAGGATGTTCTGCTCTAAGTTCAACAATAACTTATGTTTTGCCTCCCCAGCTCATCCTCAGTCTAATGGACAAGTTGAAGTCATCAACAAAATAATCAAGCTAACTTTGAAAGCCAGCTTGGACAAGGCTAAAGGTTGTTGGCCAGAATTTGTACCCCAAGTTCTTTGGTCATACCGCACTTCGTATCGGACATCAACAGAAGAAACCCCATTCTCACTTACCTTTGGTAAAAAGGCAGTTGTCCCAGTTGAGCTTGAGCAAGCAACATTCCCAGTCCAGAACTACGTGCAAAGCGAAAATGACAAACAACTTACCCTCAACTTAGATCTAGTCGAGGAACACAGAAACCAGGCTCACTTGAGGAATGTCACCTAATAGAAGCATATTTATGCGACTTAGTTAACATGTTTTCTTGCACTTACTTAGTTAGTTATTGCTTATAAGAGTGTTTTAAACCATTTTCGTATGTTTGTAGGTCCTAATAACAAAGTTGGCAAGAAAAGTGCATTCTGGTGCATTTTAGAGCAATTTTGGGCTGAAATGGATTGCATGCACTTGGAGACATGAGGATAGACGTTTTGGGAAGATTAGAATTCAACATATGTGTGTGCAAGTGTGTGACTTACAACTAACAAACATCATAGATGCCATGTGATGGAGACAACATCATACAAGGCACGTGCAAAGACACCCACATGCAAAGGCAAAGAAACACACACGGCATGGAGAGAAATTGTAGTGGTTTGTGGCTTAAATGTTGAAGCAAGTGTGTGCAAATGTAAAGGGGATCTAAACATGGACAGCACACAGCATGTGCAAAGGAGAAACAAAGATGATAACATACACATGCAAAAGAGACACACACATGCAAAGAGGGAGAAATGCACGGCAAAAGAGGGATATATCACATGGAAAGACATGGCACATGCAAGAAAGGAGATACTTTCAGCCACAAGAACAAAGATGACATACACACACGGCATGGGCAGCAGGAAATAAAGAATGAAGGAGTGGACAACACACACACATGCTAAGAGGAGTTGGCACCATCATTCATACTTGTGCAGCAACAACCCTTGATGATTACTTCACATTCTACAATTTCAAGCAGAAAAATAGGAGATGGATAGACGGACGGTTTGGAAGAAAAGAAAGTGGAGACATCATTCACACATGGCACATGCAAAGAAGGGAGACATCACTCATACAAACACATGCAAACTGCACGGACAGCTGGAAGTGTTTTGATTCAAATCTGCCGCAAGTTTGTGTCTTTTCTCCTTAACCATTCACCACCCTTTTTACCATTACATAAGCCTAAAATTCATATATATACAGGGTGCAAATTTTTAGTTGGGAGAGTGGGGAGAGACACATTCTGCCGCAAGGCAGAGTATTTCTTCTTAACCATTCCCACATCCCACAAACACAAAGAATTCCCTTCCCATTGGCGTGGCATCCATCCAACATAAATACATTCATAACCTTTCCATATATCCATACACATCCTAGACACTTGCTGCAACAAGATGGTGAAAACAAAGGTCTTTGGCGCTTTAAGCTTGGAACTTTGGAGCGTTTTAGGTGTACCTTGTTCTTGCTTTCCATGTCTACTTTGTTATTTTCTAATTTTGTTGCAATTATGAGTGGCTAAACCCCTATTTAGTTAGGGGGAAGTTTGAAGCCATGAACATGCTTGAGATATGAATTGATTTCTTCCAATTGTGATTTGATAAGTTGTGATTGCAATTCAATTATCTATTTTCTTCATAACTGATTCTTGTATGTTTATTAAGGATGCATACTTAGTTTTCATGCATGAATTAGATGCTAGAATATAAATGAGTTACACCTAATCGTTACAAGTTTATATTCATGAGTAGTGAAGGTTGCTTGTCACAATCGCGTTAATTGAATTCTTGGCAAACGTATCATGCATTCATAGTTACAATTACCTCGTCAACACTTATGATTTTCACTAAGCGTAATGATCTCTGATTGTATCTCTATTATGCATTCATATAGGGCACTTTTAGAGAATGATTTGGGTTGTCGCATGCATTCATCCAATTCAATGAGTAAAGGAAAATCTGAGGGTTAATTTGTGCATCACGGTTAATCTGGGGTGTTGAGCATCATAGTTTATTGAAAAGCAATTGGAAATCGATTCATGTACAAGTGTGTCATGTGTGAAGAACGGACCTCTAACTAATCCATCCATCATCTTATTTCTTAAATTCGTTTTACAATATGCCTAGTTTTATAACTTGTTTGTTTGTTTCAAATTCATCAAAACTAAAATCCCCCTTTTACTTTCTTGTTTCAAAGGGTTTAAAATCTGTTTTGTTTGTGTTTTAGAGTGTTTTGAGTCAAGTCAAAACCCAAATTTTGTCCAAAGTTGTGTTAGAGTCAGAAACTGCCTAGTTTGTGTTTTTAGGCAGTTTTGAGTGTTTTTAAGTTGTTTTGAGTCTTGTGAACCTGTTTTGAGTCATTCAAGTCTATTCAAACGTTTTTAACTTTGTTTTTATGTTTTTGAGTTAGTTTAGAGGTTTTAGCAAGCCCTCCTAATCCCCGGTTTAGAACGATCCCTACTTGCATTTATACTACAATTTGACAACAAGATGGTTTAATGTGTGTTAAGTTAATTTTCGCACCATTGCCTACAAGCAGTGCATCTCCAACTACTATGACTCAAGGGTCAAACCTCGTTCTTTCCAAGTGGAGGACTGGGTATTGAAGAAAAGATTACTCTGCGACAGAGTCCCTAGTGAATGAACACTTAGTCCAAACTGGGATGGACCGTTTGAAGTTGTTAGCATCAGTCGCCCTGGCTCCTACAAGCTTAGAAGCTCCGATGGCAAGACCCTTGGCCATCCATGGAATGCTGATCACTTGAAGTACTATTACAAGTAAACTCACATTGTACAAGTGTTAAGCTTCAGCCGTTCGGCATCCTATGTAACGAAAACTATTTGGCATGAATTCAATAAAGAGGTGATTTAGACAACTCGATCCTAATCCTCTTACATTCCAAGCAATGAAACACTCGGGTTCAAAGCTTCAACATGAATGCTTCCAACATGAAACAAAGTCTAAGTATATGTCAACAAGACTATACAAATAAACGAACAGCTTCACAATATATTCGTTCAATCATACATTCCAACACATTTATACATAAGCCAACTGTGCTTTGAAAAGGTTCAACATATTTTGTGTCATTCGACACTTGCTACAATGTGCCTAGACACCTTGCCCTTATTCTCACCAACCAGGTGATGAAATGTGAAGAAGGAACTCATCTTCATGCCACCAACCAGGTGATAAAATGTACAACCCGTACTTTCCTTCATGCCACCAACCAAGTGATGAAATGTACAACCCATACTCTAATATAATTTGGCAACTTGCCACTCATGCCACCAACTAGGTGAAGAAGGAATTCATCTTCATGCCACCAACCAGGTGATGAAATGTACAACTCGTACTCTCCTTCATGCCACCAACCAGGTGATAAAATGTACAACCCGTACTCTAATATCATTTGGCAACTTGTCATTCATGCCACCAACCAGGTGAAGAAGGAACTCATCTTCATGAAATGTACAACCCGTACTCTAATATCATTTGGCAACTTGCCACTCATGCCACCAACCAGGTGAAGAAGGAACTCATTTTCATGCCACCAACTAGGTGATGAAATGTACAACCTGTACTCTCCTTCATGCCACCAACCAGGTGATGAAATGTACAACCTATACTTTAATATCATTTGGAAACTTGCCATTCATGCCACCAACCAGGGGAAAAAGGAACTCATCCTTGTGCCACCAACCAGGTGATGAAATGTGATAAAAGGTTATGAAGGAACTCACCTTCGTACCACCAACCAAGTGATGAAAGCAACTCACCATTCATTCCACTTACCAGAAGACAAGTGGTACAACTTGTACATGTGAACTCCTAGCATTCACAAATAATTAAAAACCCTCAAGCTTGACAGCTCAACTAAGGGAGCACTTATGCCCAACAAGAGTTATAGTCACCAACAAAGTCTTATTGCAAACCAACAACAACTTCAGTGCATGGCATACGAATATCAAGCTATTCAGCCCTTTTGCATCTGCTTCAAACATTTCCTCTTTGTAACAATGCAAACACTACAACTCGTAGAAAGCTTCACGCACTTTTGATCAAGACAGTGTGAAGCAAAACCAATTTATGGTACCAATAAGAGCTCCATCAACAGAAGGCAACCATAATTCTCAAAAGCTTCACACACTCTTGATCAAGACACTGTGAAGCAAAACCAATTTATGGTGCCAACAAGAACTTCATTAATGGAGGGCAACCATAATTCTCAAAAGCTTCACACACTCTTGATCAAGACACTGTGAAGCAAAACCAATTTATGGTGCCAACAAGAACTTCATCAATGGAGGGCAACCATAATTCTCAAAAGCTTCACACACTCTTGATTAAGACAGTGTGAAGCAAAACCAAAACAAGAGCTTCATCAATGGAGGGCAACCACAATTCTCAAAAGCTTCACACATTCTTGATGAAGACAGTGTGAAGCAAAACCAATTCATGGTGCCAACAAGTGCTTCATCAATGGAGGGCAACCACAATTCTCAAAAGCTTCACACACTCTTGATCAAGATAGTGTGAAGCAAAACCAATTTATGGTGCTAACAAGAACTTCATCAATGGAGGGCAACCACAATTCTCAAAAGCTTCACACATTCTTAATCAAGACAGTGTGAAGCAAAACCAATTTATGGTACCAACAAGAGCTCCATCAACAGAGGGCAACCACAATTCTCAAAAGCTTCACACACTCTTGATCAAGACTATGTGAAGCAAAACCAATTTATGGTGCCAACAAGAACTTCATCAATGGAGGGCAACCATAATTCTCAAAAGCTTCACATACTCTTAATCAAGATAGTGTGAAGCAAAACCAATTTATGGTGCCAACAAGAGCTTCATCAAAGGAGTTCAACCATAATTCTCAAAAGCTTCACACACTCTTGATCAAGACAATGTGAAGCAAAACCAATTTATGGTGCCAACAAGAGCTTCATCAATGGAGGGCAACCACAATTCTCAAAAGCTTCAGTGCAGGGTTGATCAAGACAGTGTGAAGCAAAACCAATTTATGGTGCCAACAAAAGCTTCATCAAATGAGTTCAACCATAATTCTTAAAAGCTTCACACATTCTTGATCAAGACAGTGTAAAGAAAAACCAATTTATGGTGCCAACAAAAGCTTCATCGATGGAGGGCAACTACAATTCTCAGACCTTCGAAGCAAATTCAATTTATATGGTTCATTCAAACCTTCGACTAATACAAGATGTGGCTTGCATCACAATCTCTTGCTCAACAGTGTGGAAGCAAAATTTGTATATGTTGTCTCTCCCACATTTTCAAATTTCTAGTTTCCCAAAAAAAAAAAAAGGGAAATTCGACAAAGCTTCATCAATGGAGGACAACTACAAATTCTCAAAAGCTTCACACTATCTTGATCAAGATAGTGTGAAGCAAAATCAATTCATGGTACCCAACAAAGCTTCACCTACAAAGCTTCACTTACAAAGCTTCAACTATAAAGCTTAATATATATATATATTTTTTTCGGAAATTCAAAAATTCAAAAATTCAAAAATTCGAAAATTTGAAAATTTGAAAATTCAAAATTCAAAATTCAAAAAAAAAAAAAAAAAAAAACCTAGGCCTCCGCTTCTTTGGGCCTAACAACTTTCATAACAAATATATATGAAGGAGGAGTTTTGGGCTACCACTTAGAAAAGAAAATGGTGAAGTTTTGTTACTTTGGAAACTTGGCTACTAGCAAGACATCTCATTCGTCAACTCCCTCGACCGGAGACTTGGGGGACTCCTACCATATGCTACTGCACCTTGATACTCGGAAGTCTCACGACCACTCAGTGACTTGGATTTTTTCAAGTCTCCAACCGAGAAGTTTCCTCACTTGGGAAATTAAGGGAGCACTACCTCAACCTACATGCTTCAGTCACAAGGCTTCAACATACAAGATTCAACAAAAGGAAAAATTCAAAGAACTTAGTGAAGAAGGCCTTGGTGTATTTAACACAATACGTTGAAATGAAGCAAAGCTTGTTTATTGATATCTCCGATAAGTTACAAATATGTACATATACACGAATCAAAATAAACAAACAAGATGGAGCCTTCACAAAGGTTGCTCAGGAGAAGTGTTAGCAGTAGGCAAAGCCCCAGAAAGAGGAGGCACCAGATGGTGATTATTCAGAGCCTCAGTACTAAGCAGAACCCCAGAAGGAGGAGGCACTGAAGGTTGATCATTTGGAGCTTCATTACGCGATACAGCCCCAGAAGACGAAGGCAATAAATGCCTTTGGAACAAACCCACAAACCTCTGATGATTAAGTAAAATCTGACCATCAGATTCCTGCAGCTGGTCGAGCTTTCTCTTCATGTTTGTAGCATAGTCATGTGCGAGCCTGTGTAACTGTTTATTCTCATGCTTGAGCCCTCTGATATCCTGTTTGAAACTTATCACTTCAACCGCCAATGATTCAACTTGGCGAGTTCGAGCAAATAGGCGTTGGGCCATATTAGACACAGAACTTGCATACTGAACACTGAGAGCCAGATAATCCTTAACAGCCAACTCATCAGACCATTTGGAAAGTAGTCTGTTATCTTAGGGAGTAAGAAGGTTCCTGGCCACCATCGCAGCGGTCATCTCATTCTTCATCACAGAGTCTCCAACGGTAAAAGGACCAGTAGGGGATAAGAACGATGGGCGCCATATGTTGTATTGAGAAGGCATGGCTTCCTCTTCACCAAAGTTCAAGTCAAAACGACGGTCGGATGGGCTAGACATTCTCAGAAATGATGAAGGAGAAATGAGGTGCAATAAATCTCTGAAGTAAAGGGAAAATTCCTAAAAGCAATAACTCTCTGAATGTACTCCTCGCACACAATTGGTGCCCTTATAAAAGAAAGGGCAACAAGGCCGTTGATTCAAAAATTAAAGAGGCATTACTCTCCGGATTTCGAAAAGGCACCACTCTCTGGATTCCAAATAAGCACTACTTTCCACACGTAACATTAGTTCTTCGGGTACCACAGATAACTTTGCCAAAGATCTCTGACAAAGTTTAGACAGATAAATTTTGAAGGTCCAGCTACCTTACTATTACCCACAAGGGTAAAGGAACAACACCACTGCTTGATAACTAGAAAGTCCTAATGTGTGTCAACCTCCATGCTCCGTGGCAAGGCATACTGGCAAAAAAGCCCAACCTTTACTCACATTCGAGAAAACACTCCTAACAAGATTGCTTGCTCAAAAATCGAAGAGGCACTGCCTTCCGAATCTCGAGAGCCAGACTCCCAACAAGATTACTTTCTCAAAAATCAAAGAGACACTGCTCTTAGAATCTCAAGAGTTAGACTCCTAACAAGATTGCTTTCTAAAAAATCGAAGATGCACCGCTCTCCGAATCTCGAGAGCCAGACTCCCAACAGGATTACTTTCTAAAAAATCGAAGAAGCACCGCTCTCCGAATCTCGAAAGCCAGACTCCCAACAGGATTACATGCTCAAAAATCGAAGAGGCACCGCCCTCGAGTCTCGAGAGCTAGACTCCCAACAGGATTACTTTCTCAAAAATCGAAGAGACACTGCTTTTCGAATCTCAAGAGTCAGACTCCCAACAAGATTGCTTTCTCAAAAATCAAAGAAGCACCATTATCTGAATCTTGAGAGCCAGATCCCCGACAGGATTGCCTGTTCGAAAACTGAAGAGGCACCGCTCTCCGAACTTCGAGAGCCAGATTTCCTTGGATAAACCTTGTCTGCAATCTTCACACGCAACATTAGCTTTCCAGATACCACATACCACTTTTTCAAAGTGCTCTGACAAAGTTAAAACACGTGAAGCTTGTAGTTCCTACTACATTGCTATGACCAAGAAGGGTAAAGGAATAACACTATTACTTATTGTTAGGGAGACTCCTATATATGTCGACCTTCATCATCCATAGTCAGGCAGACCTACAAATAAAAAAAATGCTCAACTTTTCTTCATATCTGGAAGGGCACTCTCAGCAGAGTCTCTCGAAATACTCAGCTTATTTTCCTCTCGATAATACCTCTGCAAGCAAGCCACACCAGAGCAAGAGTATCTCATATCATCAGGGTTAAAAGCAAGAGTATCCCATATCATGCTTTTTCCCTGTCTTTTCCTTTGGCCTTATTCTTAGCTGGAAGACAAGGAGAAAGAGAGCAACCAGTCGGCACTTGGAATCAAGCTTCCAGTCAGGAACTGACTGCATGGAACCCCTTGCCTGATTACTTACCTGGCATTGCTATCGAGTACTCATCTTTAACATCTTATGCTTCCAGAGAAGATACCACATCTGCCTGAGGAACAGACATGGCAAGTGAGAAGGATACAAGGAAGCATGTGGAGACAAGCGTAACAGAACACGTGCCGATACATCCACTACTTTGTCAACAGCAAAAGTATCCCATATCATCAGGGTCGAACGTACTCTAGATTTGATGGACTTGTTTTGTGAAGGGAAAAATATGAGTTTAACACATGGGATTTCTAAATGACTAGCATGCATATACAATTCAAAATTTATATACATGAGCAACGGAAGCAATTTATCAAATAATATCAAAGCTATAGTCATGCAAATCCCCTTCAAGGTTCATAGGTTTATATATAATGCATCTAAAACATTCAAGTAAAGAACTAAGTGAAAGTATAGTTCTATACCTCTTGATCTTGATTTTAGACCAAGGATGAACCAACTCCAAGTCCTTTGCTCCTTGAAGTCCTTGAGCCTAGCCTCCCTCCTTGCCTCCTCCACTTTGTTAGTAAGAGTGCTCCAAGGTTCTCCTTTAGTCTCCAAAGGAGAAGACCTGTAAATATCCACACCTACTAGTGTAGTGAGATGGATGGAGGAATAACCAAAAGGGTGAAAGATTGTTAGCTAAATCACCCTCAAGGTGGCCGGCCTTTTGTGGTTTTTAGAGAGATGTTTCTTTTGCCTCTTTGTTGTTTTAAAACACACAAAAAACCCTAAGGATTAAAACTCTATAAAGTTCCTTATATAGACAAAAAGAAACCTAGTCAACAACTTGACTAAATATCTCTCCCTCTCCACTTTAAAGGGCCGGCCCCTTTGTGTTGGTTTGGGCTTTGGGCTTTTATTTATTTCTAGTCATCCAATGCTTGAATAAAAGCCCAATGGGTTTAGGCCCAATGGGCCTAATTAAACCCGAACGTTTCTTTAAGCCCAAAACGATCTTTTATCGCTTTTATGATTTCTTTAGACTTTCTAAATTAATCACAGCACTTAATTAATCCAATTAATTATTTCCATCATCCATTAATTACTCACTACAAGAGTGTATCGGTGTACAATCATTTTAGGTTCTAATTAGCAAGGCAGTGAGGTGATTGACATCAATCCAATTGATTATATTTAATCCAATCACTTAGTGAATTAAAAACTTCCTTTTAATTCACCTTTCTTCTTTGATGACTACATTTAATCATCTAGAAGAACTCACAAGCTATGAGTGACATCTAACCATATGTCATAGCTACCCAAGCTAATGTAGAAGTTGTTCGGAGAACCTATTCAGTTGGAATTACAATGTAATTCGATTCTTCTCTAAAACAATACTCTCAATCACATTACTAGGGTATGGATATATTATGTCAAACCCCTAATGTAATTATTTCTTCTTATATGATTCTATTGAGTCATATAGGAACGCTTTCCTTTATTACGCTCGATACTTCGGCCGAAGATTCCCGAATCATATCTTAGAGTATTCTTCCTCTCTTATCGAGGATTAGAGATTCCTTGTTGCGCATTCACTTGCCTTCATGACTAAGTGGCTTAACCCCAATTATGCCGTGGACATCCGCGAATGGGGTGACTTTGACATAATCAAAGATTAAGTACTTAGCCACAAGACAACGACGATGCCTCAGGTCAAAGGACTACTTACATTATTCCAACCATTAGAGTTACTTGCTTGACATGTGAGTAGACCTCCATGCAAGTACTCTCGTTCGATTGTGTTCAGTGAACTCATTCTCTTAATGAGCAGTTACATACTTGTCTTAGTGTCACTACACAAATGGGATGAGACTTTCCATTCTTCCATTTGAAGCGGACACAGTATGTACCGGTCTAAGCATTGTCAGTATCCCTCCGACAATCCAATGACCAGGAACCTTTTGGACATAATGGATATGTGAAGAAGGTCTCTGTAGTCTAACATCATTAGATTACTTCTTCAATCGATCCATTGTTCATGGATTCATTAATTAGGACATATATCGTTTATTGAGATAGTCCTAATTAGTATATTTGCCATTTGATGTATAAGAGTCATCCATACATCAATTCATTTGTCCTGAAAGGTTTCTTCCAAAGATTGACTTTCAGGGCATATTTCCAACATTTTGACCCTCAAATTCTCGAGTCGGCTTTATACTCTGGAGGAAACCAGAAAACCCTCCAGCCCAGTTCAAGAATAAGCCTATGGAAAGCTACTTATTCAAAAGCAAAAGTATCTCATATCATCTCTTCTCCATTTGCTTCTCTTTATCCTTGTTGCTGTTTACGACACAAAGAGAAGAAGAACAATCAACTAGAAGCCGAAGTCAAACCTCAAATCTAGGTTGCTTGCTTAGAAGTCTGATTACTTACCTTGTCTGTTACCTCTTTCAGCAAATATCCTAGCTCGGCGACTTGGGGGACTCCTACTATAGGGTTTGTATCGCACTTGACCAAGCCTGAAACTACAAGTAAGCTTCAAGTGAAATTGATACATTACCTTGTGCATCTTCATCAGTTAAAGATGCCACCTCTAGATGAAGGAAAAGTACTTCCAGAGAAGATGCCATATCTACATATGAGACAGATAAGGCAAGTGAAAATGATACCACACTTCGGTACTTAGAAGTTTCGTGATTACTTAATAGCTTGGATCTTGCAAGTCCCCAACCGAGGAGCTTCCCTTACTCCAGAACTTAGGGGAGCACTGTTTGTATCATACTTGACCAATCTCGAAACTACTGAGTACCGGTCAACGTTATACCATCAAGGACTCAGAAGAGTTTCCCTCCAACCAGGAGGCCAATCACAGCGTGACACGTGTCGACATCAGAAGCCAATCATAGCATGACACGTGTCAACATCAAAAGCCAATCACAACACAACACGTGTCAATGTCAGAATGAAACTAGAAACTCTCTTCTATAAATAGAGATCTGATCACTCATATATTTCATACATATATACCATCCATTTCTATAGTCTTTGTGATGTTTTTGTGTTAAAATTGTGGCAGTTTACCTTATCTTGTGTTAATGTGTAGTTAATTTTGTTGTAGGATCAATTTTAAGCAAAAAGAAGAAAATGAAACAGAAAGAAAACAAAATAAACAAAGGCAGTGGAAAGGATGATTACACGAGTAGTGGACAGAATGTCCACTAAAGAAACGGAAAAAGAATCCAAAGGATCCAAGAGAGAGATGGAATAGAAAAATAGAAAGAGGAAGCTGGAGGCGTGAAAAGAAGACTCGGGGGGAAGGTGGAATGGGAAGAAGACAGCGAGGCTGCCAGGTGGAAAACCAGGAAAAACGTGAATGGAAGGGAGACGCGGGATCCAAGAGCCCAAGGGGCTGTCGCAGGGTGCATGCGGGGATAGGAAAGAAGAGGACGTGCAGGAAAAAGCAGAGACGCGGGCCCTTGCAGCTGGCAAAGCGTGAAGGATAGGAGAGGGTGCGGAAAAAGAATAAAAAAAAGAAGAGAAGGGCAGGTCAGAAGTGGGGGGCTGCCAAAGAAAAGAAAGAAAACAATAAAATAATAGAAGTGGAGGGCAGCGAGGCTGCCAAACAGAAGATAGAAGAGAATAAGGTGAGACGTACGAGGGAGAGAGGGGGGGTCTTGGAGCGGGAGAAGGGAGCTGCCCTTTGGGCAGCTCGCAGAGACGCAGGAAGGAGGCTGCCTTTGGGCAGCGTGGAAAACCAGAAAAATAAGAGAGAGGAAGGCGGAAAGAAAGGAGAGCTGCCTTTGGGCAGCGTGAAAGAGGGCGAGAGGAGAGAGGTCAGCACGGGAAGAGAGGTCAGTACGGGGGAGACAGCTGCCTTTAGGCAGCGTGAGAGATAGGCGGAGAGAAGTCAGAGAGTCCAGCTGGCAGCGTGAAAGGCTGCCTTGGCA
This sequence comes from Malus sylvestris, assembly GCF_916048215.2. Taxonomy (NCBI): domain Eukaryota; kingdom Viridiplantae; phylum Streptophyta; class Magnoliopsida; order Rosales; family Rosaceae; genus Malus; species Malus sylvestris. The sequence goes on from NC_062273.1 coordinate 16,125,544, forward strand.
GCAGAAGTGAAGGCGTGAGGAGGAGGAGAAGAAATTTGTGCACTTGCAGCGTTAGCCTCGGAGCTGAGAAGGCAGGCGCACGGACAGACTGAAGCATCTTCCTCTTTCGGTTTAATCTTTCCAAACTTCTATTTTATTTTTGTTTTAATAATGTGTAATTAAATTTATTTTGGCTAGAGGTTAATTCAAAGCCATGAATATATTTGTAATATGAATTGATTACCTTCGGTTGTGATTTCATAAGTTGTGATTTCAATTTACTTATCTGTTCGTATAAAAACTGATTTGTGTATGTTGGTTGAGAGTGCACGCTTAATTTACATGCATGAATTTGATGCTAGAATATAAGTGAATTTCACCTAATCGTTATGAACTTATTTTCACAAGTAGTAAAGGTTGCTAGTCACAATCACGTTAAGTAAATTCTTGGCAAGAGTATCATGCTTTTCATAGTTACGAATGCCTCGTCAATGCTTATAGTTTTCACAAAGTTTAATGATCTTTGATTGTATCTCTATTGTGCTTTTCACGTAGGGGACTTTTGAAGAATGTTTTGAATTGTTGTATGCGTTTTCCCGTCCAATTCAATAACTTAAGGAAAACTTGAAGATTAAAAAAGTGCTGTTCACGGTTAATCTGGAGTATTGAAATTCACAACTTATTGAAAGAACAACTGAAAATTAATTTAGGTTGCATATGTGTCATGTGTGGAGAAGAACCCTCTAGCTAGTCTGTCATTTATCATTTTACCTTAATTTTATGTTTTTGTCAATTCTGTAATTTAATTAAGTTTAATTTACTTTTCATCAAAACCAAACACCCATCCATTATTAAATTATATTATTTAGTTAGTTTTCTTTATTGTTAGTCTTTTAATTCAATTTCCGTCCATTTCAGTTCTTAGTGTTTAATCAGATCATTTTCATTATTTTGAGTCATCCTAAGTGTGTTTCGAGTTATTAGAGTTTTTAGCCTAGTTTTGTATCATTGAGTCTTGTTTAATATTTTTAAATTAATTTAGAATAGATTAGCAATCCCTCCTAATCCCCGGCCTAGAACGATACCCTACTTACATCTATACTACAATTGTCAAAAAGAGGGTTTAATTTGTGTGTCAAGTAATTTTCACATCAAATTTTGGCGCCGTTGCCGGGGATTAGCAACTTTGCTAATCCTTTTATTTTTGTTTTTGTTTATGTTTATATTGGTGTTTGTGTATTTTACTTTTGATTTTTGATTTATTTTTCTTTCTTTGATTTTAGGTTCAAATGGAGCCGAGGGAAATTTAAAGGAAAGATGCGTCCGGCTAAAGACGTTAAATCAAGCGCTTCTTGGGAGGCAACCCAAGCATTCAACGAAGGGAGACTTTGGAATCACTAACCCAATCAGCTTTGCATTCTTCCACCCTTATCTTTACTGCTTTCATTTTGTTTTGTTTAGTTAGTTGTGTTATTTGGTTGATTTCTGTGAGTTTGTGTTATTTAGTTTAAGTGTGGGGAAAGGTTAACCAAAGTCTCTTTACATTAATTTACATATATAAAAAAAATAAAATAAAATAAAATAAAATAAAAAAGATAAAATTTAAAATTAATGAAAAAAAAAAAAAAATACATAAAAAAAAAAAAAAAAAGTACAAATATTTTACAATGATGTAAACTAATAGTATTCATTGGTCGGGTGGTGCTTCAGTAGTAGGCGGGGCTTCAGCAGTCGGCGGGGCCACAGAAGGAGGAGGCGGCAGAGGTTGATCAGTTGGAGCTTCACTACGCGGTGCCGCTCCAGAAGATGAGGGCAGATGCTGTTGGAACAGACCCACAAACTTCCGATGATCCAGTAAAATTTGACCATCGGTGTCCTGCATCTGGTCAATCTTCCTCTTCATGCTGGTGGCATAGCTGTGTGCGAGCTTGTGCAATTCTTTATTCTCATGCTTGAGCCCTTTAATCTCTTGTTTGAGACTCTGTATTTCAGCCACTAACGACTCAACATGACGGGTTCGAGCATATAGGCGTTGGGCCATGTTGGATACAGAACCCGCACACTGCACGCTAAGAGCCAGAGACTCCTTAACCGCCAATTCATCAGACCGTCTAGCGAGCAGTCTGTTATCTCTGGGAGTGACAAGGTTCCGGGCCACCACCGCAGCGGTCATGTCATTTTTTATCACCGAATCCCCCACGGTAAGAGGACCGGTGGGAGATATGAAGGATGGGCGCCATATGTTGTCTGGTGAAGGAGGAGCTGCCTCTTCACGAATGTTCAAGTCAAAACGTCGATCAGAAGGGCCTGCCATTTTCTGAAGATGTTGAGAAAGAAGTGTCGGACTGATCAAGATTTCGGAAGTGCAAGAAGGGAGTGTTTACTGGAGGGATAAGTGTGTTGTGGAGCAAGATTAACGCCTCTATAAAAAGGAAGAAATCAAAGAGGCGCTCCTCAGAAATCGATGAAGCGTCCTCTCGCAAATCGAAGAGGCGGGGCTCCTTTCTCAAAAGCCGGATTCTTTTCTGAAAAGAGGACGCTCCTTTCTCAAAAGCCGGATTCTTTTCTGAAAAGAGGCGTTTCATTTCTTAAAGGCTGGGCTTGCTCAGAAACCACGAGCCGAACCCCGGATTTCAAAAGATCAATTTGTCCAGACATGTCGTCACTTGTCACACGCAAATTGCTTTGCGGAAATCTCGGGCAGTTTGTCGAAGCACCAATTCAGAAATCGAAGAGGGAAATTCAACAGTCAAAGACACGCTAGCTTTCTCAAAAGCTGGGCTTCAACCCACGGGCAAATCTTCTTTTCCAGATTTATCCGCACGTGTCACATGCTACCTCTACAATCGACGATGCTCAGAGCTCGAAGCGCCGATTCCAGATATCAATGAGGAATCTGCTTTGCGGAAATTACAGGCAGCTTTGTCAGAAAGCGCGTAATTTGTACTATTCATCCATCCACCGGCTGCCGACAATGAGTGAGGGAATAGTTCCGGTTGTGAAGAAAGTCCTATAAGTATTTACCTTCGCCTTCTACAGCAAAGGCACACCCTCTCAGCACTTCTTCATCTCCGAGAATGCATTCCCAAAGAACCCTCTCGAGTCACACTGTATTCCTCATTCCCTGGGATACCCCTGCAAACAACCCATCCAGAGCAAAAGTATTTCATATCATAATGGTTGAAAGCAAGAGTATCTCATATCATGCTTTCTCCCTGTCCTTTCTCTAGCCAACACCTGCTCTCGAGTACTCATCATCTTGTGCTTTCGCTTTGTTTCTCACTTATAAGGGAAGTGAAGATGATACCTCGAAGCATGTGGAGACAACGTGCTGATTCATCCTCAACTAAGGACAAGGAGAAAGAGAGCAAGATGTGGGCACTTGGAAAGATTGAAGAAAGAAACAGACCAACACCTCTCCCTCGTGCCTGCCCGTTGTGCAGAAGAAACAAGCAGAGAAGAATGCAGCTTGCACAATCATCCCAGCGGAAGGAGTCCGAGCTGAGGAACTAGAGAAGCTGCCACATCTGCTTGGAGAACAAATAAGGAACTGCAACATTCCCAAAGAGCAAAGCTCCGCCGTACAATATCATCAAATCATCACTTGCAAGTAAAAAGCTAAGTGTCACCCCGTTCAAGAGGAAAGCTGTGGAAAGTCAACAAACACGACCAATGATTACTTATTAGTTATTTTCATTGTCTTTTATCGTGATTTTCAATTTTTCGTTTGCAATTTTTTTTATTATTTTTTTATTTTTTATTATTATTTTATTTTCTTGCGTTACTTAACTGAATTATTTCTTTTCTTTGCAGGAACTTTTGGTTATTTCCACCCTTGAAGTTGATTGCAGAATTTTATCTTGGGGGTCATCGCTTGATTTTACTGCAAATTAGGGAAGTTTTCAGTCCAATTGCTTTATTTTGTTTCTTATTATTTATTTATTTATCTTATTTTATTTGCGTTATAGTGTTTTCTGACATTGGGGACAATGTCAAGTTTAAGTGTGGGGGTAGAAATCTCTAGAATTTCATTTGTTTCTGTGTTGTTGCTTTTTGTTTTCTTTAAAAATAAAAAAATAAAAAAAAAATCGGAAAATTTAAAAATCCAAAAATATTGTCTTGTTTCCCTTATTGTTTTGAATTAGATTTTTGTTAGTTTCCTGACCCAATGATATAATTGGATCAAATTCGAACCATGATCATCAAGAACTTAGTAACATGTGTTTTGTGAAATTCCTAATTCTCTTGTTAGTTTTGTACATGTTTGATCATCTTTGAAAAACCAATGCAAATAGCCTTGTTAATGTGAAACTAAAGTATGACTTAAAGCTTCATATGTGAATTTAGTGACCATATACATCCTATGTGAGTTTTTGAGCCTATTGAAAGTGTGTGCATTTTTCATACACTCCTATTTTTTTATGTGTGATGAACTTATGTGAGATACATCTCTAGAACTTGCGTAACAATCTTTCGAAATGTTTGTCATTGATTGCATGAATTTGGAAATGATAGAGGCATTAGGTTTACCACTATGGCCCAAATAACCATGTTTCCCAAAGAAAAATGATATCATTAGATTGCCAATTTGAGCCGTGTATGTTGAGCCTTTTATTTCTTATCACCAGATATGTCTACCCTTATACCTGAAACATTTTTCCTTACCCTTTCCAAGCAAGCTAGTGAGCAATGTGAAATTGTCTTATGAGAAATATTTGTGAAGTACTTTGAAGGTGTTTGGCAAAAGAATAAGTGTGGGGGTATTTCATGTTTGTATAAAAAAAAAAAAAAAAAAAAAAAAAAAAAGAGAAAAGAGAAGAAAAGAAAAAGAAAAAGAAAGATTGTACACAAAGAAAATAAAAAGTTTTTAAAGTTTCAGTTTAAGGGTGTGGTTGGAGGTGCGAGAAGAATCGCGGGAAAACTTGAGTTCTTATAAATCTAAACAAAAGAATTGCTTGCAATGTAGCTTGGAACTTGTGTTTTCCTATTCTTTCGTTTCAATAACCCTATCCCTAAGCCTCATTACATCCAATAAAAGTCCTCTTGATTTAAGTTTTGCAATTATGACTGTGGAGAAGTGATCTTTATGCAAGCTTATGGTAGAACTTTCACATTTGATTCTTTGAGCGAAACACATTTAAACTAAACACATATGTGATTGAGTGTATATCCCGTGAGAAGGTCGCTAGTTTGCATATGATGTTTTTAAAAAATATAAAAATTTTGAAATTGCATTAGCATGGCTATCTCACACACTACACTTCAAGGATGATTTAAAGATTACTGCTAATATTTGAATAAGGAAGATGAACTTGGATTAGTTCCTTGATGCTAGCTATGGTTCTTGATGATTTGTTTTCTTAAATGAAATTCTCTGAGGGTCACATAGGGGGAAGCTAATGTTTTTCTTGTGACTTCTTGTTCTAGTTTTCTTTGTTTTGCTCGAGGACTAGCAAAAGCTAAGTGTGGGGGTATTTGATCACTCATATATTTCATACATATATACCATCCATTTCTATAGTCTTTGTGATGTTTTTGTGTTAAAATTGTGGCAGTTTACCTTATCTTGTGTTAATGTGTAGTTAATTTTGTTGTAGGATCAATTTTAAGCAAAAAGAAGAAAATGAAACAGAAAGAAAACAAAATAAACAAAGGCAGTGGAAAGGATGATTACACGAGTAGTGGACAGAATGTCCACTAAAGAAACGGAAAAAGAATCCAAAGGATCCAAGAGAGAGATGGAATAGAAAAATAGAAAGAGGAAGCTGGAGGCGTGAAAAGAAGACTCGGGGGGAAGGTGGAATGGGAAGAAGACAGCGAGGCTGCCAGGTGGAAAACCAGGAAAAACGTGAATGGAAGGGAGACGCGGGATCCAAGAGCCCAAGGGGCTGTCGCAGGGTGCATGCGGGGATAGGAAAGAAGAGGACGTGCAGGAAAAAGCAGAGACGCGGGCCCTTGCAGCTGGCAAAGCGTGAAGGATAGGAGAGGGTGCGGAAAAAGAATAAAAAAAAAAAGAGAAGGGCAGGTCAGAAGTGGGGGGCTGCCAAAGAAAAGAAAGAAAACAATAAAATAATAGAAGTGGAGGGCAGCGAGGCTGCCAAACAGAAGATAGAAGAGAATAAGGTGAGACGTGCGAGGGAGAGAGGGGGGGTCTTGGAGCGGGAGAAGGGAGCTGCCCTTTGGGCAGCTCGCAGAGACGCAGGAAGGAGGCTGCCTTTGGGCAGCGTGGAAAACCAGAAAAATAAGAGAGAGGAAGGCGGAACGAAAGGAGAGCTGCCTTTGGGCAGCGTGAAAGAGGGCGAGAGGAGAGAGGTCAGCACGGGAAGAGAGGTCAGTACGGGGGAGACAGCTGCCTTTAGGCAGCGTGAGAGATAGGCGGAGAGAAGTCAGAGAGTCCAGCTGGCAGCGTGAAAGGCTGCCTTGGCAGCAGAAGTGAAGGCGTGAGGAGGAGGAGAAGAAATTTGTGCACTTGCAGCGTTAGCCTCGGAGCTGAGAAGGCAGGCGCACGGACAGACTGAAGCATCTTCCTCTTTCGGTTTAATCTTTCCAAACTTCTATTTTATTTTTGTTTTAATAATGTGTAATTAAATTTATTTTGGCTAGAGGTTAATTCAAAGCCATGAATATATTTGTAATATGAATTGATTACCTTCGGTTGTGATTTCATAAGTTGTGATTTCAATTTACTTATCTGTTCGTATAAAAACTGATTTGTGTATGTTGGTTGAGAGTGCACGCTTAATTTACATGCATGAATTTGATGCTAGAATATAAGTGAATTTCACCTAATCGTTATGAACTTATTTTCACAAGTAGTAAAGGTTGCTAGTCACAATCACGTTAAGTAAATTCTTGGCAAGAGTATCATGCTTTTCATAGTTACGAATGCCTCGTCAATGCTTATAGTTTTCACAAAGTTTAATGATCTTTGATTGTATCTCTATTGTGCTTTTCACGTAGGGGACTTTTGAAGAATGTTTTGAATTGTTGTATGCGTTTTCCCGTCCAATTCAATAACTTAAGGAAAACTTGAAGATTAAAAAAGTGCTGTTCACGGTTAATCTGGAGTATTGAAATTCACAACTTATTGAAAGAACAACTGAAAATTAATTTAGGTTGCATATGTGTCATGTGTGGAGAAGAACCCTCTAGCTAGTCTGTCATTTATCATTTTACCTTAATTTTATGTTTTTGTCAATTCTGTAATTTAATTAAGTTTAATTTACTTTTCATCAAAACCAAACACCCATCCATTATTAAATTATATTATTTAGTTAGTTTTCTTTATTGTTAGTCTTTTAATTCAATTTCCGTCCATTTCAGTTCTTAGTGTTTAATCAGATCATTTTCATTATTTTGAGTCATCCTAAGTGTGTTTCGAGTTATTAGAGTTTTTAGCCTAGTTTTGTATCATTGAGTCTTGTTTAATATTTTTAAATTAATTTAGAATAGATTAGCAATCCCTCCTAATCCCCGGCCTAGAACGATACCCTACTTACATCTATACTACAATTGTCAAAAAGAGGGTTTAATTTGTGTGTCAAGTAATTTTCACATCAAGATCATTCTCTCACATATTTCCTAATGTCATTTGTACTAAATCATTCACTTGTACTCACTAAAGGAGAGCTTGAACCTATGTACTTGTGTAAACCCTTCACAATCAATGAGAACTCCTCTACTCCATGGATGTAGCCAATCTGGGTGAACCACGTACATCTTGTGTTTGCTTCCCTGTCTTTATCCATTTACATACTTATCCACACTAGTGACCGAAACAATCTAGCGAAGGTCACAAACTTAACACTTTCTGTTGTACTAAAGTCATCTATGATGTTATGCATCAACAAGGCCAATCAGATGTAATTGAAGGCTCAGGAAAAGCCCAGATCATGTTACCAAATGGAACAATATTGTCCATACAAAATACGTTGTACGTTACTTGATCTACTTGACATTTTAAAGACATACGTTTAAATGGATACCACATTGAAACAAAAAGTGTAGAAAATGTGGAATCTCTATGCATTACCTCCAATGATGCCCATAAGCGTACATTGGAGAAGGTGCGTGGTTTATCGAGTAGATTGTTTTATACATACATAAAGACAATTAAAGCATATACTGTCATGAACCAGAAGTTCATTGATCCAAAAATTTAGGGTAAATTACATAGTAGCCCCTCAGGTTTGAACTTTATTACAACAACCCCATACAACATCTTTAAAACATTTCACTTTCATAACTCACGTTCTATTTTATTTCAAAATAATACCTCCGTTACATTTTCCATCTATTGATCCGTTAAGTGCTAACGTGGTTGCCACATTTGTGCCACGTGATTGCCAAATGTGTGCCACGTGGCAATTTTTTTTTTATAAATTTTTTAATCTTCTAAATTATATATATATATATATATATATATATATATAAAATTAAAAAAAACAGAAAACTTGAAACCCATTATCCCCCCAACCTAAACCTTGGAAGAAGAAGGAAAAAAAAAAAAACACTAAAAAACTTGATTAACCCCCCTGCGAAACCTATATCCCATTATCCCCCAACCCATTATTCCCCAGATTCCATTATCCACCCCCCCCACCCCCGCGCGAACCCAAATCCCATAAGCCCCTCATACCTGCAACCCATAACCCAGATCCCATAAGCCCCCATCCCACCCTCTTCCCTCCTCTACACACCCCACTCCTTAAATCCACATCCATTCCTCCCATTTTCATCTCACGAACCCGACGATGGCTATTGGGATCTGGGTTTTTATTTTTTTTATTTTTTCTAGGTTGCAGATAGGGGTCAGGGGAAGAAGATGAAGGTGGGGGAAAAGAGAGGGGAGGAGGAGGGGTGGAAGACGAACTGAAAGGGTTTTTTTTTTTCCTGGGTTACGGAAGAAGATGATGATCCGGGGAGGGGGGTTGCGGGGAAATGGGATGCGTTGCAGGTACGAGGGTCTTATGGGATGGGGGTGGATAATGGGATCTGGGGAATAATGGGTTGGGGAGGATAATGGGATATGGGTTTTACAGGGAGGGGGGAGAGGGGATAATCAAGTATTTTGGTTTTTTTTTTTAATTTAGAAGATTAAGGTTTTTTTTTTAAATTAAAAAAAAAAAGTTTGCCACGTGGCACACATTTGGCAGCCACATGGCATAAATGTGGCAGCCACGTCAGCACTTAACGGATCAATGGATGGAAAATGTAACGGATGTATTATTTTGAAATAAAATAGAATGTGAGGTATGAAAGTGAAATGTTTTAAAGATGTTGTATGAGGTTGTAATAGAGGTCAAACCTGAGGGGCTACTATGTAATTTACCCAAACATTTACATGATTTGGCATGACGGTCTGGGTCATTTAAGATCCACCATGATGCGTAGGAATCATTACCAACTCTAATAGACATCCATTATTGAGCAGACACATTACTATCTCAAATGATAACCTTTGCAAGGCTTATTCTCAAAGGAAGTTGGTAATTAGACCATCACAATTAAAGATTGATGTTGAATCCCCATCAATTTTGCAAAGAAATCAAGGGGATATTTATGGGCTGATTCAACCACCTTGTGGGATATTTCGATATTTTATGGTTTTGGTTGATGTATCTACCTGATGGTCACATTTTGCGAGACTTCTTGCTTACATAATTAAGTTGCGAAAACAGTTCCCAAATTACTCTATTAAGTCAATCCGACTTGATAATGCTGGTGAATTTACGTCTCAAACCTTTGATGATTACTGCATGACACTAAGTAGTGATGTTGAACACCATGTTTCTCATGTCCATACTCAAAATGGTTTAGCAGAAGCATTTATCAAGCGGCTTCAATTAATAGCTCACAATTTGCTCATGAAAACAAAATTGCCAGTTTCTGCATAGGGACATGCCATTTTACATGTTGCATCATTGGTTTGATTGAGACCTATAGCCAACCACCAATACTTCTCAGTACAATTCGTGTTTGGACATTAGCCAAACATTTCACATTTACAAGTTTTTGGTTGTGCTGTTTATGTGCCTATTGCAACTTCACAACGCACTAAAATGAGGCCTCAGCTCAAACTGGGAATTTATGTGGGTTTTGATTCACCATCTATCATTAGATATTTGGAACCCTTGACATGTGATATGTTTACAACTCGTTTTTACGGATTGTCACTTTGATAAGACAGTCTTCCTATCGTTAAGGGGGAGAAAAGACCGTTCCAGAAGAACGGCAAAAGCTAACATGGGTTGTGCCCACCTTATCTCATTTTGATCCACGAAGCACTTAATGTGAAAATGAAGTGAAAAGGATTGTTCATCTTCAAAGTATTGCTAATCAAATGCCAGATGCATTTAATGATGTTATGAAAGTGACAAAATCACATATACCAGTTGCAAATGCGCCTACAAGTATTGATGTCCTTGTTGGACAAAATAAAGTGGCAGCGAATGATTCGTCCATTATATGCTTGAAGTGTGGTAGACCCCCGGTTAAAAAGATTCAGCCCCTCGAAAGAGAAAGATGAAGGCACAGTTGAATCCAAATGAAATCATTCAGGAAAAGAAAATGAATGACAAATCCACAATTCATGATACTATATTTTCAGAAAAAAGAAAATGTCCTTGATGAGACACATGTCCTTGAAGAGACAGAAGTACATGAAAGCAAAGAAATCTCCATAAATTATGCATGTACTAATGAATTGTGAGATCGAAATAAAATAATCATCGACGACATGTTCACATTTGCAATAGCCACTGAAATCATATTAAGCAATGATATTGAGCCTCGCTCTATTGATGAATGCAAACAGAGACAAGATTGGCCTAGGTGGAAAGACTCAATACAAGTAAAATTAAATTCCTTAGAAAGGTGAAGTGTTTTTGGACCGTTAGTTCAAACTCCGCCTGGTGTAAATCCCGTGGGTTACAAATGGGTATTCATAAGAAAGCATAATGAGAAAAACGAGATTGTAAGATATAAAGCACGACTTGTTGCACAAGGTTTTTCACAAAGACCTAGAATTGATTATGAGGAGACATACTTTCCCGTAATAGACGCAATTATATTTTGTTACTTAATAAGTTTGGTGGTTTCAGAAAAACTTGACATACGACTTATGGATGTCATCACCACGTATCTATATGGAGAATTAGATACTGACATATATATGAAGGTCCCAGAATGACATAGTTGCTTGAAACGACTAACAAACCATGAGGTATGCTCTCAATCAAATTAAGACGATCATTATATGGGTTGAAACAATCTGGACAAATGTGGTTTAATCATCGTCTTAGTGAGTATTTGATCAAAGAATGATACACCAACAATGTCATTTGTCCTTGTGTGTTCATTAAGAAATCAAATTCTGGATTTGCCATAGTGGCAGTATATGTTGATGATATGAACTTAGTTGGAACCCCTGAAGAACTTAATAAAACTGCAGAATATCTGAAAAGCGAATTTGAAATGGAAGACCATGGAAAAACAAAATATTGTCTCAGCCTGTAGATCGAGCATTGTGCAACTGATGTTGACATGTGGGCATCCAAGGGGAAGTGTTGTAAAAATTGTGGAACTTTATGCCCACATGCTTTAGCTAATAGTGAGGAAGACTTGAGAATACTTTCGCTCATGTCCCTAGTAAATATTATCTCTCTAACTTTTGCCTATTTATAAGAAATTTGTAATTTTTGTCTATTCAATTGATTCCCATTAAAATAATAACTTGGTAGACGTGGAACTGATTTCTACATTGCAAAGAAGCCCAGCAACAGTTTCCACTTGTCTCTTTATTTGGGATACAGCCCAACTGGGTCTGTCAATTGAGCTTCCTTTGACCATTGGGTTTGCCAAGTCTCTTCACAAAATAGCGAGAACACATTCAAGGCTTTTAGTCTGTTTTAGAAATACAGCCACTCTAGAATCCCCATAACAATACCACTAGATCAAGCACCAGTGATTTCATATCCAGTCAAAATTTTGGCAAATTGATTGTTTCTTTGGATCATCATAGCTTACTTTCTTTGGATCATCATAGCATACTTTCACATATCCACTCAAAGAAAGATCTTTTTATAATGGATGACCCTCGAAGCCATAATCTGTTAAGACCCTTTGGAGTAGTGCTTGAACACTTTTGAGACCACATGAGATGTGTTCGAAAACCTCTTTAATATGCTCGAACTCTCCTAGTGGCAAATATTCTATAAATCTAAAACCACAAAGCAGGTAAGATTCAGCCACTAGTCTAGTGTAATCCACTAAGAATTTGAGAGTGATTTGTATACTTAAATACAGGGCCGGCCCTGGGAATTTAGGGGCCCTGTGCAAGATTTAGATGGAGGCCCTTCATTTTTTAATACTGTATTTTCTTTGTTATTTTTTTTTCAATTTGTATCTATAAAATTTAAATACTACAAATTAGAGCACCACTTTGGGTGGACAAGAGTGTTTCTTGTCTTGAAAGGTCTTCAATTCAAAATATGTTGCATGATTTTTTGTGTAAAACTTATTAAGTTTTTAAGTTAATAAATTTGCAAAACTTAAAAATAGCAAAATAGTTCTGCAAGGACGCGAACCCAGGCCATGTACAAGGGGATTGAAGGCCTATACCACTAGCGCTGGTGTGGTGATTATTATTATCTTGCACATTTAAGTATATAATAGATATATGTTTGCATGTAAAAAAACTTTGGGGGCCCTTCTGAATCGGAAGCCCTGTGCAGTGGCACCTTTTACACACCTTCAAGACTGGCTCTGCTTAAATATAAATACTATAATCATAAATATTAAAAATATATAATTATTCTGGTCATGAGATTCTGGACTGCGATCAAGCTTAGGATCAGAGAAAAGTGGGTGCATATGCAGATACTTGCAGATAAGTTGGCTTCCCAGCACTCCACTCCAGTCCAATACTTGAGCAGTGCCCGTGAAGAGCTGGCCATTGCTCAAGTCACGGGTATACATAATGCAGTGCATATGCCATAAAAATACATGCAAGTTGTGACGACAAGGTACTATATATAAAATTATGGACCCCAATCAAACACATCATAATCAGCCAAATATCCCCATGATTAAGTTGTTTTCTTTACTTTTCTAATTGGTGGTCTTATAACAAACCCATTTGTTTTTCTACTCCACCAAAGCACTAACCGCCGAACATGACCTCACCATTACCACTTTCATTTTGGGATACCAAATTTCTCACATGAACCTTTACATGGAATGAACTGGTGTTTAAACAGCTAAACTAAGACTGTCAAAATTCAATCATCCAATGCACTGCCGGTAAATTGAGATTATCAAAATCCAGTCACGCAATGCACTCTTGTATCACATAAGCCATGCGCTATAGAATTTTCAAAGGAATTATGAGAGAGGAAAAGATTGTTTGATATTGAAGTATCAATAATTTGGTAAATTATTAATATTTGATTACTCTTTTTTTGTCAATACTATTCTATAATCTCATTCGAAAAAACATTGACCAAATGTATACAATGTTTCAAGTTCGTAGGATTAGGGAACCACAACACGTGTGAGTCACGCACTTACACGTCACGTGAGCAATTATCGTCAGCATTTCTCAAACAAATGGAGGAAGTAGTGCACTACTTTTTACCGTGTGCGGTTATAATACCGCTAGTGTTTTAGGGTTCTCTCCATTCTCAGGTCTATAACAAGGTGGGGGCTGAAGTGAACCAACTTTGAGGGAGAAGACGATGAATCTCATCCACAAATAACAAGGAAAAAAATGAGAACGCTTTCTATAGTGCGCACTGGCATTCAGTTTATAGTGAGTGTGTTCGGCATCGTCACCATCATTAGGTTATCATAATAATATATTTTAGAACCCCCCATATTGGCCTTTCTTCAACTTCCAGTTTTAGAAGTCTATGAAGCAAATGTGCTTCAACTTTTTATATATGGATGCAAACTAATCACGTGAACCATGACCTCAAACAACTAAAACGGAGCACAATCATATTCTATTTAGGGTTTTTATCACAAATTGTTCCTGAAATTAAAAATCAATTAATGTATTTTTTAAAAATAGATATCGCAAATTAATGTGGTCATTCCATCACAATTATGTTAAAAAATCTGTTAAGTGCTGATGTGGCACATAAATGGGTCCCATAAGTCCTTTTTTTTTATCACAAATGATCATTGAAATTGACTCGCGACATCAAAATTGTCCTTGAAATTGAAAATCGATCAATTTAGTCTCGCAATTAAGTGTCCCAAATCAATGTAGTCATTCTGTCACAATTTTGTCAAATATTTTGTTATGTGCTGATATGACACATAAATGGATCACACAAGTCTAATTAAACTAAAAAAAAATTACAAATAGGTTTAATAATTTAATAGTTAATAAAAAGTTGTGAACTCAAAAACTCAATCATGCAATCACCTCCGATCACAGTCAACATTCCTCTACCTCTTTTGCTATCTATTCTCTAAAAAAAATCGCAATACACCCATCTTTACACACTTCGACACCTTTCACCGAATTGAACCTGGATCGAGATCACCTTTGGTGACGGCTTGGCTGATTGACAATGACTTCTAGAACATCGTCGTTAACATTTAGGCGATCAACATCCTCACAACCTTAATCTTGGAGAGCTTGTTTGGCTGTTCCCTGGTGGTTTGGTGACTCAAAGAACATCGAGGTCTGCCTTGAGATAATGAGGTTATAATCGAGGTGCGTCTATTGTTGCTTGAAAACTATTTCCAAACCCTCTTAGGCTTTGGTTAAACCTTGTGCCTTTGAGAATTTATGGAAGGGGTCTCTCTTCGGAGTAGGTCCTACTATAAGAAAAAAATTCTATTGTGCAAAAAGGTATTTAGACAACTTTTTTAATTAATTATTAAACCCACATCAACACATAACAAAAAAAATTTACATAATTGTGGCGGAAGGATCATATTGATTTACGACACCTATTTTTAAGGATTACATACATCAATTTTTAGGGACCATCTTGATAGTTCAAGTCAATTTCAGGGACCATCTTTATGGTGTGAGTTAATTTCTAAGACCATTTGTGATTAAAAATCCATAAATCTTATGTGACCCATTTAGGAATTTTTAACAAAATTATGACAGAATAATTACATTGATTTGTGACATCTATTTTTAGGAATTACATTGATTGACTTTCAATTTCAGAAGACCATCCTTGATGGTAAGAATGAATTTTAGGGTGAAAAGGTGACTAACTTTATCATCTCTATTTTTTATATATTGACATTGTAACGCATTCTCAAAGAATCATGCTTTTTGGGTGAAAAGGTGACTAACTTTATCATCTCCATCCATTTTGCTCTGCAGATCAAACTAAAAACAATAGAAAATAAATACAGTACACAACAAACTGCAGACTCTATATATACACATACTTCATTTCGCAAGAAACTAAACTACAGACGACAAAGTTTGAATAACCACCATTTTTTTAGTACCATGAGGAGGACTCCCATGAATACTCAGGTAATTAATCACTCTTCCATTAATTCTACAAATTATTTTTATCCACCAAATTTTTGCTCTATATTGTTTTTCTTCCTTTTTGTTGCGCGTTCCTCATATTGTTGAATTTACAATATTGGCTCTCATTGTTTTCGATTTCATCCAAAAATAAAAATAATAAAATAACAACAAAAATTACTGAAATTCCATCATTTTTTTTTCAATGTTGCAGTCATCTGAGATGGTGATGGCAGTAGTATTTGTTGTTTTATTGGCCACAACAAAAGGAGTTGAAAGCCGCAAGGCTCGGAGGGAGAATGCAGGAGGAGAATACTTCGAGTACTGCGCCATAAGTTGCAGAGCCAAAAGTGCTTCTCTGACAGATTATGGAGGAGTTGGCGATGGAACGACATCAAACACTAAGGCTTTTCAAGAAGCAATCACTCATCTGAGTCAGTACAAGTCAGAAGGCGGGTCACAACTCGTTGTCCCTCCTGGTAAATGGTTAACTGGCAGCTTCAACCTCACCAGCCATTTCACGCTTTATCTCCATAAGGATGCAGTTCTTCTTGCTTCTCAGGTAATTACACAAATTTTCCCCTAAAGTTTTTTTTTTTTTCCCTTATAACTGTGCTTACCAACGCATGCGAAATAAATAAAAAGGAACATATGTGGGTCAATATGTAAACATTAGGAATTGTATATATATTTTTTTTTAACAAACAATATTATCTACCTAAGGGGCATTTGTTAGGCTTAGCCTAAAAATAAAGTAACAATAATATAGTTCAAATTCGCCTAACATTAGGAATTGTATTGAAAGAAAGAGCAATTGATCTCGTTCCCATTTCTTCTCTCGGTTTATTACAGTGTTCCAATTTATAACTTCTCTCATTTCAAGTAAGTAAGCATGTCGTTAATATTATTTAAAATGAAGTCTAGTAAAATAAACTAAATTCAAACGGGTGGAAGAAAAAGGCATTCTTGTTGTAAATCACAATCCTTTGTGGTTCTGAAAATTAGTTTTACATCTGTTATTATGTGGGAAAAAGTAAAATAGAACAAGAAAAACAGAGCAAATCCGTGGCAGGCATGCAGGGCGAATGTGGTGAGAGGAAGAGAGTCAAAGCCCAAAATAACCTTCAGATTTTTATAAGATTTTTGTGAAGACTTCAGGCAACTGCTATTCACACGTTCGAGTTTGTTGTGCTATTCACACTTATATTCCGTCGTCCTGCATTTTAAGCACAACATTTTATTGTCATTGGGTAGTGATTTTATTTTGCACAACCATTATATCCTTTTGCACTCATACTTTTGTTTCAATCGTTTGATTTATTCATCTTTAAGCCTATAAAAGAGGGGGAGGAGTGCCGAGTGCATGGGGAGAAAAAAAGAAAGTACGAAAGTCTCTTCTCTTATTTAAAACCGGCTCATAGAAAACGTGCAAGATGAGATCCTGAGAGTGAGGACACATTGCATTTTGTGTATCATCATTTTTGTGTCACACATAATATGATCTAGGCATTCCAAGGCTTTCAGATTTGACAATATGATAATGTTTTGTCTGGGCTTCATATCTTGTATCTTCACAATTGTCTTAGGACGAGAGCGAATGGCCGGTGATTGAACCCCTTCCGTCGTACGGCCGAGGAAGGGACAACACAGATGGTGGAAGATTCATCAGTCTGATATTTGGAACCAATCTCACTGACGTTGTAATAACAGGTAAAACAACCACGAAATTTAATCAAATTATGAATTATACTGTACAGAAAGTTGTTGAACATTTTGATACCAGGTGACAATGGCACCATCGATGGCCAAGGTGAAGTATGGTGGCAGAAATTCAAAAAGGGACAGTTAAATTACACGCGACCGTACCTGATCGAAATCATGTACTCCGAAAACATCCAGATTTCCAACCTCACTTTGGTTAATTCTCCTTCATGGAATGTTCATCCCATTTACAGCAGGTTTTTTCCTCCATCTCTCCAAATTTTTATTCTTTTTGTTAATGTTTCATGTGGTAAGAACTGGTGAAAGAAGTGAAAAGCACCTTTTTAAAGACTTTTCTAATCAAAGAAGTTGAAAATGCAGCAATGTTCTTGTTCAAGGCATTACAATTCTTGCACCAGTGACATCTCCAAACACAGATGGGATCAACCCCGGTAAGCACTTTTCTTAAAAGCAAAATTTTGTTACACTACTATAAGTGCTTATGAAGTTGCCATTGTTTTTGTGCAGATTCTTGCACAAATACTCGAATTGAGGACTGCTACATTGTCTCTGGGGATGATTGCATAGCAGTAAAGAGCGGTTGGGATGAGTATGGAATTGCTTTCGGGATGCCTACGAAACAGCTCGTGATCAGACGGCTGACATGCATTTCTCCATTCAGTGCAGTGATTGCACTTGGGAGCGAGATGTCAGGTGGAATCCAAGATGTGAGGGCGGAGGATATTTTTGCCATTGACTCGGAATCAGGAGTTCGAATCAAAACTGCTGTGGGAAGAGGAGGGTTTGTGAAAGACATATACGTGAGAGGGATGACTATGAAAACAATGAAATGGGCGTTTTGGATGACAGGAAACTACGGATCCCATGCAGATAATGGCTACGATCCGAATGCCCTTCCTGTGATTCAGAATATAAATTATCATGACATGGTTGCTGAGAATGTGACAATGGCAGCTAAGTTGGAGGGGATTCCTGGCGATCCGTTTACGGGGATATGCATATCGAACGTTACGATTACACTGGCAAAGAAGGCGAAGAAATTACCGTGGAATTGCACTGATATTGCTGGGATTTCAAGCGGCGTGGTTCCTCGGCCATGTGAGGCTCTGGCAGACCAGGGTCCAGGCAATGTTACAGCGTGCAATTTTCCAGAAGAGGGCCTGCCAATTGATAATGTTCAAGTTCAGGTGTGCTCTTACAGGAGGGAGCACTGGTGATAAATTGAAATATCATATTCCCTACCAGGGAATCTGTTTCTTATGAAGATTGATGGATTATATTACAAAACTATATTAAACGTTTAAATCGAAAAGTTGGATCGATTACTTGGTGTGCAAGGCATGGTTTACTTTTAGGAACCCTAGAGAATGAAGGGAAGTGATTTTAACACTCCCCTTTCTCCCCTGCACTCATTATATTAAACGTTTGAATCGAAAAGTTGGATTGCTTACTTGGTGTGCAAGGCATGCCATACTTTTAGGAACCCTGGAGAATGAAGGGAAGCGAGACAACAATAAGGGGAGAAGTGTAGAAAGAGAACACGAGAGTGAAAAGCATCACCCTAATTACTGGTTTGGTACTGAGGTGCTTTTATAAAAAGTGGGTATAAAAAAATGTTGAGCTCAAAAAGGTATTTGGTAAACACTTAAAAATAGTTTATTTTCACAATTTTGGGTGAGAAAAAGTTGAAAACGTGAAGCAACAAAAATGAGCTTATTCTCACAGCACAGCAGAAACAGTTTTTTTTCAAAGCACCTTTTTTCAAAGCACAACAATACCAAACCAGCCCTAAATTTATCGCCCAGTAATCTATTCATGCAAGTTTTACCTTAGCAATCTGTGCATCAAGCACCCGGAAGTGAAGCGTTGTAAAGGGAAATGCCGATGCATAGCAGCTAAACCTGCGTCAATTTCTCAAAACTAGGTGCAACCGAACCATCATCACAGTAAACAGAATAACAAATCCAGGAAAGAAGCAATAATCTAAAATGTGCAAGATCTGAACAAGATGAAACACGAAACAGCTCTTCAAATCTTTTGATTTTATATGATTAGTGAAAAGAAAGAAATTTCATATCCCAATTCCAAATCAATACAACATTTAGAATCTTTCCGCCAAGCTCGAAATTGTTTTCAACCTCAGTTCAATACTGCTTTAGAGTCTTCACTGGTATTCATAGGACACTAATTCCCTCGAGTATTTAAGCTCCTTGCACATAACTTGACCCTAAGTTATAAGCGAAAGTTCTCCGGAGCTAGTCCTCTTAGGGCAAATGGTGATTGATTATACATTGTTAAAAGATGGTAAGTTCTTCATAATACATATATCTACAGCCCTAGCCGACATGTTCCTTTAATGGGTTGGGTCTGGATTGAACTTCACTGCTTCTTGCCAGATGAGCTCTTTGATGTGCTCTTCGGTGCATAATGGTTGCTCAAAATCAAAATGGAAAGGCCTTGCGCAGATGGGCTCATCATTGTTGTCGTGAAGGGACGACAAGTATGGATGACAAAGTGCCTCGTCAACTGCAGACAGATATAGACCTATAAGTCAGGAAAATTGTGGACTAAATGAAATCCTTTACTTTGAAAATTTGGACTCATTTCCCATACCAGTAATGCGTCTACTAGGATCGAACACAAGCATTTTTTCCAGCAAATCCACAGCCCCAGGAGACATGTTAGGGAATCTAGCAGCAAAGTGTTGCCTCCGGAATTGTGGAAGCTGTTTTGCATATCTTCGGGCATTATCACTTCGAAGAAATCCGAGGCTCGCATCATCAGGTGAACCTATCAACTTTACACAGAAACAATAGAAACACACTATGTTTCATTTACATCATACAAGCATGAATATAGAAAGACTGTCGAATAAAAAATAAAAAAGGAGAACGAAGCATTATTCCGAAAGAAAATGATAGGATAGAAGAGTGATATGAACCCAAAAGCATGTCATATTGTTACGACCATGTACAATTTGCATGACAATATTTGGAACATATCACAAATCTATCTTTTTCCTATTATATCCAGCTAATCTAACAAATTTCAACCGCAGATCAAAACTTGAAAGCATGCTTAACTAGCGTTTAAGTTCATTTGGAAGTTCCACTAGTACCTCTGTAATAAGCCTCAGCTGATGGACATAATCTTTCCCAGGAAACAAAGGTTCTCTCGTCATGATTTCACCAAGTATGCAACCAACAGACCAGATATCAATTGCAGCAGTGTACTCTGAACAATTAAGTAGCAACTCTGGTGCTCGGTACCAACGAGTGACAACATACTCGGTCATGAAATCTGTCTCAGATGTTGTTCTTGCTAGTCCAAAATCTCCGATTTTAAGGTCACAGTTAGCATTCAGAAGCAGATTACTAGGCTTCAGATCACGGTGCAAGACGTTTGCCGAGTGCACATATTTTAGTCCTCGTAACAGCTGATACAGAAAGTACTGCACACGATTCACAAAACATTAATCCCATGTATGACTTTGAACCCCAAAAAGCAAACAGCCCAGATCGCAATACCATACTACGATACTAAACAATGTCCAAAACAGAGAGTCGCATTTGATAAGCGAAGAAAATTTTTATAATTACTAACATTCTGATCAGATGTTATTGATTTGTAACAGTTAAACAGTACAAAAAAACCCTGATCAGATTTTTTTAAGTGCAATTTTTCCTTTAAAATTAATAGTAATCCCAAATAATTAGTACTGAGTGAATTCTCTTCAATCAACATCTATCTCTTTCCTATGTCATGTGATCTCTGATTTGAAGGAGTCCGCGTCTAAGTTTCCATCTACACTTAAAATGTCCAGATTCATTAAGCATCAAACTTACAGAAAGTGTCAATCAGAAGCCTCAAGAGACGGACAAAAAAAAGTAATAAATCCACTATGCAATCAAAGTATGCGACAAAAAAAGCAATGAACATATAATATATTTAAGAGTTTGAACTATCTGACCGTAACGACAAGGTAAGAGAGTATTGGTTCCAAACCTGACAATGATCATCTGTTAGTGGTTGGTCAGAACGAATGATCTGATGAAGATCAGTGTCCATTAGTTCATAAACAATGTAGACATCATTGAAGGTCTCTGTTTTTGGTGGTCGTACAATGTCCTTGATAGAAATAACCTGTGGAGTGACTGAACTGTAAT
This sequence comes from Malus sylvestris, assembly GCF_916048215.2. NCBI lineage: Eukaryota > Viridiplantae > Streptophyta > Magnoliopsida > Rosales > Rosaceae > Malus > Malus sylvestris. The sequence continues at coordinate 16,146,922 of NC_062273.1, forward strand.
TCTGAGCAGACCCAAATAGAAAGAGTGATGCATGTAGTCCAAAAGGCAAATAGAAATGAAACCAGGTCTGGCATATGGCTGTCAAACTTATACCTTCTATGCGTAAAGCATACTTTCATTCACTAATATACAGCCATTAAAGATAAACAAAACTGTTTGCCACAAGTAACTCTTGGTGGGGGGCTAGTACGATATAAGCCGTAGACCGCCACTCAATTTACAGGGTTACCATGGGAAACGGAAGAAAGGAAACGAACCAGACTGCTGAAGTTCCACACAGAAAACCCAGCAAGACAACAATAAGATGTTAGACCCACTAAACATTGACGACGCTGTAAAGCATCCTCCAGAGTCTTTAGCATACTACCATACACATGTCTTAAGACTTGTTTTCAAGTTTTGTTATTACTCTTAAAAATAAAACTTACATTTTCATGGTCCATGTGGCGAAGAAGCTTGATTTCTCTTAACGTCCTTTTGGCATCTATTATATTGTCAAAAGCATTACCAATCTTCTTAATTGCAACTTCCTCATGGGTCTCTGAATTGACAGCCGCACTGAAAAGCAAGAAATTGTGTTATCCACCACTCTTTAGCCAAAGATTATACTTGTAAAAAGAACAATAGGGAAAAGCTTTCCCTTTCCTCAATAAGTAGTCTTCTAGGCCTAATCTGCTCTTCACAGTACATGATAAGCAGTAGCTAGGCATGAAACAACGCTTACCAGCTTCGTTGTATGTTAGCAGTTAACCGAACTGATATTAAAATACGCATAGAGGGAGAGAAATAAAAGTGCTACAATGCATTATTGAAACTATATGTTCTCTATCCGAAAATCGAAATAAAATACTCCTCCTCGAATTTGTTCTCATGCTAATCCTGTTCTATGCCATCACCAATAAAACCTCTTGAGATATGATATAATTTTGACAACAAAGTGGCTCGAAATAAATCAGTCATGTCGTCTGATTTACAATATATCAAACATTTTGTCTGCATAATAGTCCTGAACATCATTAATAGCACTCAAACTATTCAACAGACCAAACTCATCTTTAAAAATTAAAACCAATTCTAAAAATATAGCAAAACTATCAGGATTTCACGTGGACGTATTGGCTAAATATTATCCGACTGATATTGTCCCCAACTTGGTCAACAACAGTGTCAGTTTTATTACAAAGGGTCTCGTCTCGATATAGTTAGAATGAAACAACTCAATATACGTCATATTTAATTTTGTCAATTTTTCGAAGTGAGATTATGGATTCTTCAACAAAAACATCGAACGTAACAAGTAAACATACAAATTTAATTTAAACATCAAACCAAAGATACCCCAGATAGCAAAAGAAGCCAAAGATCAAAACTTTGAAAGCAGAAAGCTTACCAGACAATGCCATAAGAACCTCTCCCAATAGGCCTAATGGGGGGCACGTACTTGCTGGAGACTTCGAACAAGTTACCAAACACATTGTACTGCGCATATCTACCGCCATGGGTGAGCACCCTTTTGATTTTTCCGTCCGACGAAGCAGCAGCAGCTGCAGAGCTCGACTCCTTGGCAGCCATTTTCCAAACTTCCAACTTGCGAAAAAAACGCTTTTCTCAAAAGGGTTCAAAAACCCCCGAGTGGGTTGTTTGGGGCTTTAATGGCGCTCGTGAATCAGCACAGCAGCGAGAGAATCAGTATAGTAGGTGGATTTTCGGATAACAAGTAATGGGTATTGTGTGAAACTCTTCAGTGAAATCCAAGGCAATGCAAAAAGCCAACTGCTTTTGCTTTTACAGGACGTGCTTTTGATGATCGTGAGTGAGAATAGTTTGCAAAATCCGTGACTGTTGAATGGGACTTTTCTTGGTTCAAAATTTTGAACCCGAAATTGGGAAAGTAATAATATAAGGAAATTTGGAAGCATAGTCATTTTAGAGCATTTTTAAGGCAGATGTCAAAAAGTCTACATCAGCAATAATGATAAAAATAAGAAGATAATAATAGTGTTTTTCAACCGAAATGTCAATTTTTATGTGGTATGACATATGATGACAGCAGAGGAAAATCTATATTTATTGAGTAATAAATGCTTTTTATAATTTTTATTATTATCCTTTGTTTGAAAAATACTAATTACACTTATGAAAAGTAAATAATAGTATAAATTTGACATATCGGGTTGACAACAAAATTTAAAAAAGATAAATATGCCACATAAGCCTTCAAATTTAATTTTATGTTTAAAATTGAACATCTCCCTTAGAGAACACTAGCAATTGAGCCAACCATGCCGCAGGTTTTAAAAATGTGTTAAATGTGTGAAATATATTAAATTTATTTACATCCATATTAAAATCTATTGACTTACATATTTATGTTCAATAAGGAACAAAAGGTAGTGTTTGTATAAGGATTATGATCATTTCATGAGCTAAGGGTGAGGATCTTCCTAAGCAAGCCTATTGGGCCGTTTAAATTTTATCCAACAGTTACAATTATTATAACTTTTAAAGGGGCCCTCTGTTTGTAGCCGTTGGATAAAATTTGAACAACCCGATGAACTTGCTTAGGAGGATCCTCACCCTTAGCTCAGAAGAGGATCCTTATCCTTTGTATAATATGGTACATAGCTGTCCGTCTAGATATAACACAACGGGTTAAGGTGACAGATTAGATATCAAATGAATCCATTGTGATGCTTTTCAATACCCCACACTCTTTAAGTTCATATTAGTAAATAACCCTACACGAGATCCGAAATCACACACCAATCAAAATAGAAGCAAAAGCTCCCCAATAAAAAAATGTGGGAGTTCTCAGGTCCGATGCTCCGAGCTAATAAGTCTGTTTGACTGTAGCCACAGACAGTGAAATTCTTCATAGCCTCTCTAAGCCCGTAAAGAATGGGTAACCTTGATTTGCCACCACTTGTCATCTTTTTAAGAGAGAGAGAGAGAGAGGAAAAATAAAAAGTAAAAATCCAGAAGCAAAAGCAAAAGCAGAATAGTCCACTCACCCTAGGTGAATTGCAAAAAAACTTCTTTCCTTTGTTTGCTGATTTTGTTCATTTCTGACAACAACTTTATAACGATGATGATTAAGTAAGAACGCTATTAAGTCGGCAGCAAAACTAACAACATACTAAATGGAAGTAAATTGAATAGGGAATCAATGCATATTTACTTGAAATGTTGATTCCAACTCTGTGATCCCTTTCCCACCTTAGTAACATTTAACAATTTCAATTAGAAAAAAAAATATTGATAAGAGAAATAGGCATAATAGACCGACGCACAGAGTGAAACATACATAATAGACATAAGTAAACTAGACATAATACGTAAAATAGACAGACATAACTGTGGAGCCAAAAATATTCACTAGGCGACACGTGGAAGTTTGGACAAAAGAGGACAAAAATACCCTTGAGGCATATCTGGATTCCTACGCGCGAACAGTGGGCAATCATCTTTCAACCAAGTCAAAAGTGCCCAAAATAGGTAACAATTTAAAACCTATTTCTTCAAATCCTTTCTACAAGGTAATTCCCAAAATCTAATTTATTCTATATGTTCTATATTCCATTATTTAGCTAATAAATTAGCTAAATAATATATTCCTTTCATATTTCCTAAAATTGACTAATTAAGGGATTAATTACCTAATCAATCCCTTAATTATCAATTAAACCACCAAATTATAACCAAAAAACTTACCAAAGGCCAGTTACCCACTAGGGCCGGCCATGCCTTTTATTTTCTGCTTTTTGCTACCATTTTCTTTCCCTTTTTATGACATTCAAATAGCTAGTTAATTAGGTTATTATTATTTGCTAATTAACTAGCCAATTATTTCCATAACTCCCCAAAATAACTAGCCCATTATCTCCATAACCTCCCAAAATAACTCATCCTTGGCCTAATGGCCGGCCACACCCTTCCTCTCCTATATATTGGTTCCCATTTTCACCAAACACTAATTTCAATTCTCTTACAAAAAATCCCAAATACTCTAAACACTATTTCTCTCTAAAATTGTAACTTTGGCATCGGAGGTTCTTTGGCCAAAGTCCCCCCCATTCATCGTGGGCGCGTGAGGCTTTTGGCCTTAACCTAAGGTGCTAGTTGTTTTGTAGATGCAAAATCGTCCAAGATTGAGGAGGAGAAAATTTGCATCCACAAATTGGTACTTTCATTGAGAGTTGAAATCCATACTTGTAGAAAACTCTCGCACAAAAAGGTTTTTTCTCTATTTTCTAGTCCATTTGAATATTTTTCATATGTTCTTATTATTAGAATTTTTTACTTGTAAAGGTTCTTTGATAAAACGTATAAGGAAAATATAATGGCTAGAAATTTAGAAAATACCACAAGTGAAAAAATTCGAATACTCAAGAAATGGGATTGCGGAGATCCGTGAGGCAAAATGAGACAATAACTGAAGCGGCACCACCACCACGAGTTTCCACCATGGGAACCACTGCGGTGGTTACTTTGGTAGCCACTTATGGCGAGGTCCATGGTGCCTTCACCATGGCCCGAGCCGTGCCATCCAAGGTTCACGGTACCAAGGCCACGACCCAAGCTGTGCCATCCAAGTTTGCGTGGACCCAAGCCCAAGCCTCGCATTCGCATGCACCACGCACTAAGCAGCCTGCTCCCGTGATCCAGCCTGCTCCAACTATCTAGCCTGCTCCAGTGATCCAGCCTGCCTCCGCAGCCCAGCCTACTCTCATGGCTTCCCAATCTGCCCAAGTCGGCCCGAGAGAATCTCAACCATCCGGACCAATCATCGAGGCTGGGGTGTTTTCACCATATTTTTCTGCAGATTTGACATTCCCCAACTCAAATCTCGCACTTGGAGTCAACCACCATTCTATTGTTCAAGGAGGTGCATTCCATCTAAGTTTTTCCAATCTGAATGGCGAACAAAACTTGTCCCAACAAGTCATAGAATTGACAAGCACCCTTGTACAACAAACAACCTTGGTGAATCAACTTTTGCAATGCACTGAGATGCAACGCGCCCATGATGAAGTATCCCGAAGTAGAACAAGGGCAGACGATGAGCCTCATAAGCAGTGTCCTGGAAAGCAGCCGCTCAACCAATCACAAGTCGAGCATTCAAACAGTGCACACTCTCGATTGGGCCCCCGAAATAGCGTATACTCCCGTCTTAGCGCGCGAAGGAGCATGCAATCTCGTTTAGGCCCACGGGCAAGTATACATTCACGGTTGGGGCCACATTTTGATAGTCAACATGGGCAGCCTTCCAGGTAAAGCATTCATTCGCGATTAGCCCTGCAAGGAGTATCCTCCACATCACATCGGAGCAGGCAGCCTGACAAACGGAAGAAAAAAATAGTTAATCCCGCCCTAGTTCAACCGTTAGCCTGCAAAGAAATCCCTCGCCTGCTAGGTATCTATCTCATACATTGCAGCCACGGCATAGACGAGCCGAGTGTGAAGAAAAGCAGCCTAGATCAGCAGATAAAGACCAAGGGCAGCTGAAGGCTCCGCTACCCCAACAAAGGCAAATCCAAGAAGAGGTAGAAAGGCTTTTCAATGAACGGATGCGTGATTTTCAACGCAACGAAATGGTTGATGATACACTAAGGCGAGATATGACCAACATAAGTAGGTCACCTTTCACGGATGAGATCGAGCAGGCAGAGTCTCCACGCAAGTTTAGCATGCCGCACTTCACATCTTTCAAAGGAGACGGGGATCCCGAAAGACACTTGAAGCATTACCGAAGTGCGATGGTCCTTTATCGGAATAATGACGCCCTTATGTGCAAAATATTTGCCACTACTTTACAAGGCGAGGCACAAGATTGGTTTCATAGAATTTTGATGATCTTTCCTTGGTTTTCACCAAAGAATACTTATCTTATCGTTCGATCAAGAAAAAGTCCGATCACTTGTTCAACGTAAAGAAAAACCCAAAAGAGTTACTTCGCGATTATGTGAAGAGATTCAAAGCAAAGAAGGCGAAGATCGTGGGATGCGATAACTCGATAGCAAGTGCAGCCTTCCAAAAAGGACTCCCAGCAGACCACCCACTGTTTGGAGAAATGATCATGAAAGAAGACCTAACTCTAGTAGATTCCTTTGCTTTTGCAGAGAAGCATGCAATCTGGGACGAGGCTTGACAAGCAGAAAAGGCGCCCGAACGGCCTCGAAAAGAGTCGGCAGCTACTTAAAGAAAGGAGGATGGAAAACAGCCCAACAATGGCAGGTAGGAGGTCAATCGCAGAAACCAACCCACAACCAAAGAAGGCCCAATAACTAATAGCTATTCGAAGTTCTCAATTCCGGTTCATCAAATCCTTCGCGATATCAAGAACGAACCATGGTTCAAGTTGCCAAAACAATCAAAAGGAGATACTTCCAAGTTGGACCACACCAAGTATTGCGCATTCCACCGAGGTCCTGGTCACACAACCGACGACTGCTACACTTGGAAGAACTACCTAGAGAAGGTCGTGAAAAAAGGCAAAGTCGATGGATACTTAGACAAGACAGCTGCGCAACCTAAAAGGAATGCAAACGAAGATGAGGAGCCACCAACCAAGATGATTCGAATCAATGGCATTTTCGCTGAATCCGAGCACTTGGGGGCCACTAATAACTCCAAAAAGAGGAAGATCCAGCAGGCTTTACTAATCTCACAAGTTCAAGCAGTCGATACCCAACTTGGACCTATTATTAGCTTCACTGAGTAGGATGCAGAAGAAGTCGACTTCTCACACGACGATGCACTAGTAGTATCTGTCCAACTAGCCCATGCTATAGTCGACAGGATGATGGTTGACAATGGAAGTGCAGTCAACCTACTTCAACTTGCAGTCATTCAGAAGATGGGCCTGGAAAGTACAATCATACGCCGGGTAAAGGTACTTACTGGATTCAACGGACACACCTCAACTGCTATCGGCCATATCACACTTGACGTGAAAACACCGCCAGTCGTCTCAAAGCAAATATTCACAATTGTAAGCGACCCATCTCCCTACAATGGGATTCTTAGGAGACTTTGGTTGATCAAGCTGGATGCCGTCACTTCCGTCAAGTATCAAAAAATTCGATTTCTCATCCCGGGAGGAGGAGTCAGAGAGATCAAGTCTGACCAGGCTTCATCCCGACGATGCACTGTGCAAATGTTGAAAGAATCAAAGAAGAAGACCTTTACCCCCGTAGAGGTTACCGAAGTCCAAAAGGACAAAGAAACTACTAAATAGAAATTACAGCAGGTGGATCGAGAAGATGACGCCCAAGCAGACAAGATAGGATGGAAACCAGAAGAGGACACCGAAGACATCATTCTTGATCCCCAACAGCTGGAAAAGATGGCTAAAATTGGCTCACGACTAAGCCCAGACGAGAAGGAAGAACTCACAATTTTCCTTAGAAAAAACCGAGATATCTTTGCATGGTCACCATCCGACATGCCCGGTATTGATCCGAAGGTGGCCTGCCACAAGCTGCACGTTGATCCCACTGCCAAACCGGTAATCCAAAAAAGAAGACATTTCACACCCGAATAGGTAGCAATCATTGAGGCGAAAATCGACAAGCTATTGAAAGCCGGATTCATAGAAGAGGTAGCGCACTCAGCATAGCTTGCTAATGTCGTACTAGTCATAAAGAAAGAGAAGGGCAAATGAAGGGTTTGTGTAGACTACACTGACCTCAACAAAGCATGCCCAAAAGACCCTTATCCTGTCCCCCGGATCAATCTATTAGTAGATTTAACTTCTGGGAACCAGCTTCTCAGCTTCTTAGACGCATACTTTGGCTACAATCAAATAGCCATGTATGAGCCCGACAAGGAGAATACCGCTTTTGTGATAGAGTGGGGCACCTACTATTACAAGGTCATGCCCTTTGGCCTAAAAAACGCAGGGGCCACTTACCATATATGATGTTCAAAAAACAAATTGGGGTAACCATGGAGGTTTATGTCGACGACATCATGGTAAAGGGAAAGCAGCGATCAAATCATATTCGTAATTTAGCAGAAACTTTCAATATCCTTAGAAAGTACAAGATGAAGCTCAACCCTACCAAATGCATGTTTGGAGTATCTTCAGGTTGATTCCTAGGGTACTTAGTAACCCAACGAGGAATTGAAGCACATCCCAAGCAAATACGAGCAATCCTAGAGATGAAGTCTCCAACTACCTTGAAGGAGATCCAAAGCTTGACCGAACGAACAGCTGCTCCCAACCGCTTCCTCTCACGATCCACCGATCGATACAAGTTTTTCTTCAAAGCTATCAAGAGGGCACAAAGAGATAAATGGGATGAAGAATGCGAAAAAGCTTTCCAAGACTTGAAGAATTATCTCACATCACCTCCCTTACTATCCAAGCTGGAAGCAGCGGAGGATTTATACATTTATTTGGCAGTTTCCGAAGTAGCAGTGAGCTCTGCCCTCATACGAGAAGAGCTGAGGGCCCAACTGTCGGTATTCTAAACTTCTAAAGCTCTTCTCAATGCGGAAACAAGATATCCGAAGATTGAAAAATTAATTTTGGCATTAGTTGTTGCGGCCCGGAAGCTCAGACCATACTTTCAAGCTCATGTCATTGTCATGACTCAGTATCCCTTACGATCGATATTACATGGTCCAGACGCTTCTCAACGAGTGATGAAATGGGCATTGGAACTTGGCCAATATGATTTAGTTTTCCGACCTCGCATAGCGATAAAGGCCCAAGCCTTGGTAGACTTCATAGCGGAATTCACGCCTAGCCTAGGCAATGCAACAGACCGGCCCAACAACGCCCCAGAAGCAGCCGAGAGTACCTTAGCCACACTTGCTCCATCTAATAAAGATTTCTGGAATTTTCATGTCGATGGAGCATCCAACTATAAAGGCTCGGGAGCAGGTGTAGTCCTTGTTACTCCAGATGGCTCAATGCTTGAGCAGGCGATCACTCTAGGCTTCAAAGCATCCAATAACGAAGCAGAGTACGAGGCTCTACTAGTAGGCCTCCGAATGGTAAAAGACTTGGCGGTGAAGAAACTCGCAATTCATTCTGATTCCCAACTAATCACTAGCCAGGCTACTGGGGAATACACGGCAAAACACCCAAGGATGGCACAATACCTAGAGAAAGTACGCCAGCAACTTGAGGCATTTCAGACTTACACTCTTACTTAAGTTCCACGGGCAGACAATGCCCATGCAGATGCACTAACTGGTTTAGGCTCCACCCTTGACCACCAATTTAAACGCTTCATTCCGGTGGAATATCTTGACAAGCCAAGCATAGAGATGGAGCCGATAGCCAAAGTGTTACAGGTTAGTGTAACTCCCACCTGGCAAAGTTCAATTATAGACTACTTGGTCAACGGCATATTACCCACCGAAAGATTGGAGTCAAGGAAGTTCCAAATCAAGTCGGCACGCTACTATATGTGGAATGGCATTCTCGTCCGAAGGTCCTACACCGGACCACATCTCTACTGCCTAGCACTTCCCGATGACTTGAAGGTTCTAAGCTCAATCCACGAAGGCGTTTATGGAAATCACTCTAGAGGCCGATCCTTAGCCTAAAAGGCTCTTAACGCAGGCTATTATTGGCCTACCATGCACCAAAATGCTAAGGAGTTAGTACAAAAGTGCGACCGCTGCCAACGTTACAAACCAGTACCAGCACTACCCGCCAGTGAGCTACACCCGTAAATGAGTCCTTGGCCATTCATGCAATGGGCAATCGACTTGGTAGGGCCTATGCCGACTGCTACGGGGGGCAGATGCATGATGATCGTGGCAACCGACTACTTCACCAAATGGGTAGAAGCAGAACCTATGACGACCACGACTTAGACGGACATAGAGCGCTTCATATGGAGGAACATCATTTGCCGATTTGGCATCCCTCAGTCCATTGTCATTAACAACAGCCCGCAATTTGTGGGAAAAGATTTGACAAAGTTCTTCCAAAAATACGGCATCAAACAACACACGTCCATGCCAAGATATCCTCAAGGCAATGGGCAGGCCGAAACATCCAACAAGACGATCTCGACTGCCTCAAGAAATCCCTCACTGACAAAAAGGGAAAATGGCTAGATAAGCTCCTTGGATGTTTATGGGCATATCGCACCACCAAAAGATGAATAACCGGTGAAACTCCTTTCTTTTTGGCGTTTGGTTCAGAAGCAATCATTCCTCCCAACATCATCGTGCCAAGCATCAACACTCTATTGCCAAGCATTAAGCAGAACAGTAAAGAAATGGCCACAAATTTAGATCTGGCAGAAGAAAAGCGCGAATAGACTATCACCCGTATCGCAGCCTACCAGTAGCAGCTCATTTCCAGTTACAATAAAAGGGCCAAGATTCGGCAGTTCCAACCCGGAGATCTAGTCCTAAGAAAGGCTTTCATCACTGCCCAAAGAGAAGGCTAAAAAAAATGGATCCCATCTGGGAAGGTCCTTATAAGATCAGCAAAGTAGGCGGCAAGGGTAGCTACACTCTTGCTACCATGAATGATAAAGAGCAATGGAACACTTACAATTTGAGGAAATACCATGTGTAACTTCCCACTATATCAAGACCTAAAGACTCAAGCAGCTCAATGGGCACCGCCTCGTAAGCCAAGGACTATCCAATCATCATGCAGTTTTTTGCAACCAAGTTATTCGCTCATTTTATTCATTTTTCAATAAAGAATTCAGAAGTAATTTGTAACTTGGCTCAATTGCATGTCTACCATAACTTATCTTTTCTTGCACTTCAAAAGAAGATTGCACCACCATTTAGGGACTTACTGCAGGAATTGCACCCCCCAAGGGACCAACTGTGCTCTCCAAGGCGGGAAAATAAACTCAACACTCCGAATATCCAGACATGGATGAGCCTGGCTGCCCTAGTGTAGCTAGGTGCATGATGGCTTACACCGGGATTCCTAGAAATAGCCATAATGGTCTTTTTCAAGGCTTAGCTAGTTAAAGGATTATGGGTCTATTAGCCTAATCCACAGAGAACCGGGCCCTAGAGATGGAGGGGGCATATCATGCAGCATACCTAACAGGCGACTGCCCTGGAAACCTAAAGCTGCTACCAAGTGCACTAAGGTAGCCTACGGATTTCCAAAAGACTGCCTACGGCTTGCCATTCGAGCAGTAGAACCACTCTAGACTTATGCAACCGCACATTCTTGTGAAAGGTTAAACAAGCTACGTAGTCGATAAGCTTGACCTCTGCCAAATGCTGAACAACCTACACCAAGTCCTAAAGTGTTGTGATACTTGCTACACAACCTACGGAATTGGAAAGAGCCAAGGTTAAACAGCCAAGTGATTACACGGATTCGTTTGCTTTTGTAAGTCGGCTGCCAACCCTATGGCTAACAGCTTTGCAAAAGTTCTACACCTACTGCTGCGTAGGCTATGTGGGCTTGTCTGCTTATAAAAAAGTAGCACGCCTGCCACTGGTCTATAAGGTCTAAAGGTTAGGGTATGAAAAAAAAAAAACGAAGATGGGAAAAGCAAAAGAAGCAAGTTTAATAAATTTTATAGCAAAATTGATAAACAGCAAGCAAATACTGAAGGAGTTCAAGCAAAATCAACAAAGGAAAGAAAAGGAAATCCTAAAAGCTACCTAGAAGACTACTCTTCAATAGCTTGGACATCTCCCAACTGCTCGGTCGTTACACCTTCAGCAACCTTGGTGTTTTCAGCAGCGGCATCCTCCGACTCTTTACCCTCGACTGCTCCAGCCTGGGTATCAACTCCTCCAACTATTTCACCAATAGAAAACTCAAAAGTAAAAGCGAGCAAGTTTTCTAGAGAAATAGAGAAGGTCTCGAAGTCTTTACCGGAAAACTCAAAGTCAGACGGCCGCCCATAGAGATGATCTACATAGCCCAACTTGTAGAAATCAGCTTGATTCTGAATAAGCGAAGCCTCGAAACCATCATTCTCACTCTTCAACTGCTCATTCCCCTCAAGCAGGCAAGCACGAACCCGCTGCAACTCCTCAATTTCCTTCTTCAGATTGTCGTTGGTCTTCAAAACACCTTGAAGTTCCGACACTTGATGCTCAAGCCCGTCAATAACCTTTTTGAAGAGGATCACTTGGTTGTAAGTATCAATCAATTCTTCATCCTTTGCATAAGCAGCAGAGCAAAATTCAGAAATGGAACGCTCAAGATCTTGAATCTGAGGTATGTAACGCTCGATTTCCTTCTCTGCACTTTCATACTTTATTTGGATCGCATCAAGCCTAGTTTTCAAATCCATGATCTCCTGGCGAGCGACCTCAAGCTGCAGAGAAATGGGGGCAGAAATATTAGATTCCTTCAAAGCAGCAAGCTCAGATTCCAATTTTTTGATTTTTTCAGTCGAGGAGTAAGCTTCGGCAGCCATGGTTCTTGCCATCTCTTTAGCAGCCTTGGTATCCTCTTGGTCAAGGAACATAGACTCGGCTGCCAGAATTGTTGTTTTCTGCATCATGGCTAGCAGAGCAGTCTTCCTATACTTGGGTGTGTGCTTTGCAAAAAGACTCGGACCAACAATCTCTTTGACGCCATCAACAAACTTGGCACATACATCCATGTCTTCAAGAAGATCTGGTTTCAAAAGTGCACAAATCTCAGCAGCTTCCCCAGAAGCGGCCTTGGCGGATTCTTCAAGCCTGCCTGAATGAGCAGCTTCATTCTTATCAGCAGACGAGTTGGTTGCAGCAGCGGAAGAAGCAGTTTTTTGCGCCACTTTAGCATACAGGGGAACTTTATCACTCTTCATAGTAGCAAGCCTCTTCAAGGGTAAGCCAAGCTTAGCCTCAGACAGACGCTTCGGCACAAGCTTCGATACCAGAGGCATGGATGAACTTTTACGCTGAGCAATTTTTTCAGCAATCGAGCTAGCAGCATTCGAAGCAATAGGCGTTACCGGCACAAATGTAGCAGTTCGTTCTTTCTCGCCCTTAGAGGAAGTCAGGTCAATCACAATCTTGGGAACAGCCGGAGAATCCCCACGAGCAGTCTTCGTTTTCTTCTCAGCAGGCATCTCTTGAGCAGGCGAGGAATGTTTCTTTTTCCCACTTTCATTGATAGTAGGCTCCATCACAATGATAGGACGAGCCATCGCGTCTGCCTTGATCTGTTTTATTTCTTCTTTTGAGGGCAGCCCACCTTTTTCCCTACGAAGAGGACTAAGCAGCCAACGCCACTCACGATACTCAGAAGGGATACCCAGAGCGACATGTACTTTTTTCATGTTCAGAGAAACCCTAGGAGTTGAGCCAAATTCCGAATCTACAAAAAAAAAACAACGGAAGATAATCAGAAAATTGAAGAGTAATTTGGCACTATAGCAAAGCAGCCGAAAAGACTAAGCAGCCTGCTTACTAGATATGAAGACCGTTGGTACACGCAGCTCGAGGGAAGAATTAGACTTCCACTCTCCACTTATCTCCAAAGTCTCTTTGGCCCAGTCATGATCTCCTTTGCTCGAGTTATCAAAAAGCTTATGACGAGTTCGCAGTTGCCCAACTCCATCAATGCAACCTATGTCAAAGAAATACCAAAATTCGTTGGTGGTTAGTCCCAAGTCAAAGAATTGGTTCAAATTGTGGAACCCCACCATCACTCGGACCACATTCGGGGAACATTGGGCAGGCGCACATTTCATGGAGCAGAGCACTTCTTGGAAGAAACGCGGCATAGGGAAAGTAAACCCTAACACAAAATAGTAAGGATGGAACTTGATAGCTCTCCGAGTTCCAATGCACACTTCGCGGCTGCTACCATCCTTAACTTGCCTCACACGCACTCCCGACGAAATGGCATGCCAATACACTTCAAGAAAATCTCTAAACAAATTATTGGAGCTAATCTTGAGGTGAGCAGCTTTGAAGTAGCCAACCTTGCTCAAAGACCCGCCTTGACAATACAACAGGGGCACACCATCATCATTCTTGTGGCTCGAGGAAGACATGCTTGAAAATTCTACAAAAGTACAAGGAAGATTTGTTAGAGAGTGGTTTTCAAAAAAAAAAAAATTTAGAAAGGCCTAAAGCCGCATGGCCCAGCTAACCTGCCAAGCCTCACGGCTTGGCTTATTCTTCTTCATATTCGCGCCCCTGCGCCCAAATCAAAGAAGCCATCCACGACGCAACCATGCCATGGTCTCCCAAGCTATCTTCTCACGCAACCTCAACACCCCGTCGAGCCATTCACAAACCCCAAGGCATCCAAAAAAATCAAGAAGACAAGAAAAGTAATTTTTTTCTTACCTAGAAGCAACGAGAAGATGAAGCAAGCAACAAAAGACGATCCTTTGCATGGGTAAGATGTAGAAGATGGCTAGAGGAGGGGGAATAAATATCCTCTAAGCTTTCTCTCACTTGTAGGGTGAAATAAGTTTCTCTCAAAAAGGTTGATTTAAAAATCCACTTAAGGTGGACTTAAATAAACTTTGAGAGGGATTTATTTCCTTTTCCTAGAAGGATCTAATTTCCTATTCAAAGAGAGAATCATCACCAAAAAAGGGAAACAATTCAAAGTTTCCTACAACAAGAAATATTCACTAGGCGACATGTGGACTTTTGGACAAAAGAGGACAAAAATACCCTTGAGGCATACCGGGATTCCTACGCGCGAGCAGTGGGCAATCATCTTTCAACCAAGTCAAAAGTGCCCAAAATAGGTAATAATTTAAAACCTATTTCATCAAATCCTTTCTACAAGGTAATTCCCAAAATCTAATTTATTCTATATGTTCTATATTCCATTATTTAGCTAATAAATTAGCTAAATAATACATTCCTTTCATATTTCCTAAAATTGACTAATTAAGGGATTAATTACCTAATCAATCCCTTAATTATCAATTAAACCACCAAATTATAACCAAAAAACTTACCAAAGGCCAGTTACCCACTAGGGCCGACCATGCCTTTTATTTTTTGCTTTTTGCTACCATTTTCTTTCCCTTTTTATGACATTCAAATAGCTAGTTAATTAGGTTATTATTATTTGCTAATTAACTAGCCAATTATTTCCATAACTCCCCAAAATAACTAGCCCATTATCTCCATAACCTTCCAAAATAATTCATCCTTGGCCTAATGGCCGGCCACAGCCTTCCTCTCCTATATATTGGTTCCCATTTTCACCAAACACTAATTCCAATTCTCTTACAAAAAATCCCAAATACTCTAAACACTATTTCTCTCTAAAATTATAACTTTGGCATCGGAGGTTCTTCGGCCAAACCCCCCCCCCCATTCATCGTGGGCGCGTGAAGCTTTTGGCCTTAACCTAAGGTGCTAGTTGTTTTGTAGGTGCAAAATCGTCCAAGATCGAGGAGGAGAAAATTTGCATCCACAATAACAGACCGTCGCACAGAGCGAAATAGACAGAGAGACAGTAATTGGTTTGCTTTGTGAGCCTAAGATAAAATAAAATTACGTAGTAATCAAAATACAATATCACATATTAATGAGATTGATTGAATTGATTGAATTGAACATGCAGAATACATGACAAAGAAAACAGAAGCAAAAAAAATAAACCAAAATCGAAATGCTTCTTCATGTACACAACTATTACAGTAAGCCAAAATCATTCATAGTCAATGGATTTTTTCTTGATAAACAGAAAAACGTAAAGAGTATATATATAGTCCAGACATGTTTAAAGAATTTAAAAAGATGTAAACTTTTAAAAGAAACGTGTGTGTATTAGAACCAAGTCAGCAACTTACAACAATTGAAACACACTTCGTAGATAATTAGAATACCTTAAGAATATAATCAGTTTGAAGTGTATTTTTCAGTCCCTCAATACCTGAAACCGACAACTTCAATGAAAATGATGCGTGAGAAGCAAAAATAGTTGTGTGGATAACAATACTTTTTGACAAAATATGTAACGGATGTACGGATGCAATGAATTCGTAAGTTTGCATATAACAATGTGTAAAAGATTAGGTATAAGATTGTAATGTCACCCAAACTTAAGAGGATAAAGTGTACTTAACCAAGATTGTAATATCAAATAAACTTAAAAGGGTAAAGTGTAATTTAACCTAGTTGTAGTGCTTATGTATACTGTGTCGTACATAATTCATGCATTAAGCTTCAGAATGCCACGTACAGCAGCATAACACAGGTGTAGCAAAATAAGCCCCCCAGCAAGTGTCACCAAAATTGATCCACTTGATTCATGCACAGCCGACTCGGTACTTTCAAACCCCTTCTGGAACTTTTCGGGTTGGTAAACAAGGCACCAGAATCTCCTCAAACCCTAAACCTACAAATATTTATAACCCTAAGTTTCCAACGCAGAAGAGAGAAAAGAACTGCAAGTTTGACATTAACTCTTGTGTGCGCTTGTAATATTTCAAGGCTGAAGAAGTTGCAATGGAAGATACTGAGACCTTTGCTTTCCATGCAGAGATCAACCAGCTGCTGAGTCTGGTCATCAACACGTTTGACAGCAACAAGGAGATCTTCCTCCGCGAGCTCATTAGCAATGCCTCGGATGCTCTGGACAAGATCCCCGCAAGCTCGATTCTCAGCCGGAGTTCGTCATTCGAATTGTCCCTGACAAGGCCAACAGGACCCTCTCCATCATCGACACTGGTGTTGGCATGACCAAATCAGGTACAAATATATATTACACATATTCTAATCAATCAAACATTAGCAGAGTCGCCAAATTGATTTACCAAATGACGTGTCAGTATATGCGCTGTAGTTATACTACACATCCAAAATATGTACTTAATGATGTGTGCATGCTGTCACTTGGTACTACAGTCTGGTGGTTATTCTTCATCATTTGTAAGTGAGATGTCTTAAGTTCGATTTTAGCTAAAGGTTACGAGCTTCATATATATTTAATTTATTAGCCAAAGTTGTCTAATTTGAAACTAGCAGAGTTTATTTTTCCTTAAATTAGCCTACCTTGAACAGAAAAAGAAAATTAGTCCATTACTATAAACTTTTCTAGCTCCGCCCTTGAATTTAATGACGTGTCTGTATTTATGTAACTTTGAACAATAAAATTGTTAGTGTGAAATAATTATTTGAGTTATGCAAAGATGGTGATAAGAAAAGGATTGTGGGATGCTAAAGGAATGAATGTTCTTCTTCTCTACTGCAAAAATGGCAGAGTGGATATATTTCACTTAATGGAAGAATGAGCATGCACATGTGCACTTCACAACCGTTTTTGCCTTAGCTGGATCCATACACATCACATTTGATCTCAGCCACACATCTAGCTAACTTTTAGGATCACTACACATGGCTATTTTAGCCTTACATAATGGAGCCTCACACTTGTCATTCTATAAGACTAAGTGCATACACAATTAACATTAAAGGCTTCTTATTTACTAATCAGCTCATTACTTACAATTCTACACTCCCCTTTAAGTTTTAAGCTGATTTCACTCCAAGTTTATCCCTGAGATGGCAGAACTGATCCTTAGCCAATGACTTTGTGAAGATATCTGCTAGTTGCTCATTTGTAGGACAATAAACAAGGTCAATGATTCCTTCCTGTATAGCATTCTTGATGAAATGATATCTTCGATCAATATGCTTGGTTTTTTTATGAAACACAGGGTTCTTTGTGATGGCAATTGCAGCAATATTATCACACTAAAGTGGAGTAGCCTCAGCTTGGAATTCACCAAAGTCCTTTAACACAAATCTGAGCCAAATTGCTTATGCAGTTGCCTCTGATGCACTAATATATTATGCTTCAGCACTGCTTCAGCAGTAGAGAGTGCTACACAGTTCTGTTTGATTGAAGCCCAAGAGAAAATCCCACTACCAAAAGAGAAAGCATTCCCTGTGGTGCTTTTACTATCATCAACTGAGCCACCCTAGTCACTATCACAGTAACCAATTAGAATTGCATTTCTTCCCTTCACATATTCCAAACCATAGTCAAGTGTTCCTATGATATACCTGAGAACTCTTTTGGTAGTTCCATAGTGTTTGTTGGTGGGGCAGTGCATAAATCTTGCTAATAAGCTTACTGCATACATTATATCCGGCCTTGCAGCAGTGAGATATAATAAGCTTCCCACGATCTTCCTATATTGTTCTTCATTTGTTGAACCACTGCCATCATCTTTACTAAGCTTCTCAGTTGTAACTAAAGGTGTAGCAACAAATTTACACTCACTCAAGCCAAATTTGTTCAACAAAGATATAACATACTTTCTTTGATGAATAAAAATACTTGTGTGTGTTTGGATGACTCATATTCCCAGAAAATGATGCAAGTGCCCTAAATCTGTCATTTCATACTTTGTCATCATGTTTCTCTTGAATTCCTCCAACATTGGTTGACTATTACCCATGTACACAATATCATCTACATATAGGGACACAATCAGAATTTCTGTTTCTCCTCTGGTTTTAGTATATAGAGTGGCCTCACTTTGACTCTTTTCAAATCCACATTGAGCAAAGTAAGAGTCAATTTCACTATACTAGGCCCTTGGTGCCTGTTTTAAGCCATACAAAGCTTTATGAAGCTTGTACACTTTGTCTTCACTCCCCTTGATCACAAAACCTTCTGGTTGTTCTACATAAACCTCATCTTCGAGTACTCCATTCAGAAAAGCAGACTTGACATCAAGTAGGTATAGTTTTCAATTCTTCTGTGCTGCCAATGCAACTAATATTCGAATTGTATCGAGTCTAGCCACAGGTGCAAAAGTCTCATTATAGTCAACACCTGGTTTCTGAGCATATCCCTTAGTTACCAGCCTTGCTTTATTCTTCTGCACTAATCCATCAAGGTTAAGCTTGGTCTTGAACACCCATTTAACCCAAATTATAGGTTTATCAGTTGGTCTGTCCACTATCTCCTATGTTGCATTCTTTTCAATCATTTGCAATTCATCTTTCATAGATATCATCCATGATTCATCCTTAGCTACCTCATCAAACTTTTCAGGTTCCATAATGCAGAGATTGCATTGAGCTAGAACATCATCCAGGTTATTCCACCTCAATGGAGTGTGATTAAAGGCTTGAGACTTTCTCATACTGCTACTTATATCACTTGCTAATTCATGAGAAGATAACAAACTTGGTGATTGAGTATGGTCCTGACCTTCAAGCGTTGCTCCAAAGTGATTTACTCTTAGGCATCTCAGATAGCTCATCATGATTAAGCACAGTTACATAATTCTCAAAGACCTTCTTCCACTCCCAAGCTGCATTTTCATCAAACACAACATCTCTCGAGAGTATAAGTTTCTTAGTAAAAGGATCATACACTCTGTACCCATTTTCACAAGTGGCATAACCCACAAATATGCCCTTGACACTCTTTGCATCTAGTTTATGTCTCAACTCACTTGATATGTGTACATAGCACAAACAACCAAAGATTTTGAGATGTGCAATCCCTGGTTTTCGACCACTGAATGCTTCAAAATGAGTTATATCTCTGAGAGCTTTTGTAGGACACATGTTCAGTATGTAGACAGCTTTTGTAGGATAGTTGTGTGTACAGATTCTGCCCACAAATAGTAAGGTAACCCTTTATCATGGAGCATACCTTTTGCCATTTCAACTACCGTTCTGTTCTTTCTTTCTACAACTCCATTCTGTTGTGGAGTATAGGCCATAGAGAGTTGTCTTTGAATACCCTCATCTTCACATAGCTTGTTAAACTCACAAGATGTGAATTCACCCCCTTTGTCACTTCTTAGACACTTTACTTTGAAACCACTATATAGCTCTACCATGGATTTGAACTTTCTAAAACAA
Source organism: Malus sylvestris (assembly GCF_916048215.2). Classification (NCBI taxonomy): domain Eukaryota; kingdom Viridiplantae; phylum Streptophyta; class Magnoliopsida; order Rosales; family Rosaceae; genus Malus; species Malus sylvestris. The sequence continues at coordinate 16,166,683 of NC_062273.1, forward strand.
TTCAATGCATATGACTTGTATCTGAGAAAATAAACCCACATCATTCTTGTGCAGTCATCTATAAGAAGTATGACATATTTATTACCAGCTATGGACTCATTTTGCATAGGTCCACATAAATCCACATGAATCAACTCTAGCGGATTGCTTGCTCTCCGTGCCTGAGTCTTTGGGAACCACTCTCTATGTTGTTTTCCAAGCTGACAGCCTTCACACACTTCATTAACTTCTTCTAAGTATGGAAGTCCATGCACCATTTCTTTCTCTTTGAGTTGTTTTAACCCCCTTAATGCAGATGGCCTAGCCTTTTGTGCCAGGTCCAAGTAGAGTGAGACAAACTGTTTTCAAGGCTATATGATCATCAGGTAATAATGCTAAAGGATAACATCTATTCCTCTTCATCTCTACTTTAATTACAAGACATTCTAGTGAAGGACTATAAAAAATGCTGCACATTTTACCTCCAAACAGCAAATAATACCTCATCCATCTGTCCCACACTCAGTAAGTTCTCCTTCATTCCAGGTAGATACATTACCTCCTTGATGTATTTTCTGCCCTTACTAGTATCAATTATTAGAGTTCCCATTCCAGCTACATTCATAAGCTCACCAGTTGGCATTTGTACTTTGCCTACCACATTTGTCCTTATATCAACCAATAACTTCTCATTTCCAATCTTGTGGTTACTACAACCACTGTCAATAGACCATTCACCATTGACAACTGATCCAGAAATAATACTATTTGCATAGAACAAGTTCTTTGTCACCTCTATTTGATTAGCACTGATTTGCCTGTAGTACACTCTCGAGACCAGTGTCCAAACTTTTCACGGTTATAGCATTTAGGCTTCCCCTTATATCTACACTCACCAAAGTGAAACTTAGAGCATACCCTGCACTGTGGTTTTGTAACTGTCGAACCCATTAACTGTGCATTTTATGTAGGACTAGCATGAAATTTCTATTGAAACTTGGGTTTTGAATCCCATTTCTTGCCCTTAGAATTCCAATTCTTCTGAAACTGAGATGGACCAGATTGAGCTCCACTTATATTCTGTCCCTTTGGACTCATTGAGAGATATGTAAATGCCTTTCTAGTAGTATCAACAGTATGCAGATCACACCGTTGTTCTTGGCTCTTTAAGATTGCAATTACCTCCTGCAAGTCTATAGTCTCCAAGCATTTTGTATTTTCTATAACCAAACAGATAGGATCATATGGTTTACTTAAACTAATCAGAACCTTTTGCACAAGTCTCTCATTAGAAAGAGATACACCAAATGTTTTCATCTGATTAATTAAATCATTCAACCTTGTAAGATAACCAGATAAAGATTCATCATCTCGCATCCTAGCATATTCAAATTCTCGTCTAAGATTTTGAAGTTTTACCGATCTAACCTGATCATCACCGTGGTATTCTCTATACAACAGATCCCATGCAATCTTAGCTGAATCAGCATTGGCAATCCGAGGAAAGATCTGGTCAAAGACTGCATTTTGTATGATTCCTAGAGCCTTCGCATCCCTCATGAACACAGTAGTCATTTCTTCATCAACTGCATCTTCCGATAACCCTTCAGCTTCCTTTTTCTTCTTCGAGTCGGGGGTTGTAATCCCCTTTTCTACCAGGTTCCATAACCCAAGAGATTTGAAAACCATTACCATCTTAATTCTCCAGAACTCATAGTTCTCACCGAAGAAGATTGGAGTTCTCACTTCCAAGCTTCTAGATCCAGACATCTTTGGCTTGAATGTTGACTTCTCTTCTCAGATAATTGTTGAATTTCGGCGACCTTCACAAAGCTTCGAGTTAACTCAGTGGCTTCACAGATTCACGCCCAGATTCAATTGATAAAACCTGGCTATGATACCATGTTAGTGTGAAATAATTATTTGAGTTATGCAAAGATGGTGATAAGAAAAGGATTGTGGGATGCAAAAGGAACGAATGTTCTTCTTCTCTATTGCAAAAATGGCAAAGAGGATATATTTCATTTAATGGAAGAATGAGCACGCACATGTGCACTTCACAACCGTTTTTGCCTTAGCTGGATCCACACAAATCATATTTGATCTCAGCCACACATCTAGCTAACTTTTAGGATCACTACACATAGCTATTTTAGCCTTACATAATGGAGCCTCACACTTGTCATTCTATAAGACTAAGTGCATACACAATTAACATTAAAGGCTTCTTATTTTAATCAGCTCATTACTTACAATTCTACAAAAATATGGGAGACTAAATAATTTATTTTGAAATGATTGATGGGTTTTTTTTTTCCTTCGGCTTAATTTGTGATAGATTTGGTGAACAATTTATGGACAATCGCAAAGTCTGGGACAAAGGAGTTTGGAGGCATTGCAGGCAGGGGCATATGTCAGCATGATTGGGCAGTTTGGTGTAGGATTCTACTCTACTTACTTGGTGGTTGAGAGGGTCGTTGTCACAACAAAGCACAATGACTCTGGGAATCTCATGCTAGAGGCTCTTTCACTATCAGAAAGGATGTCAAGGGGGAGCCCTTCGGTAAAAAGACAAAAGTCACCTTCTTCCTTAAGGAAGACCAGTAGGATTTCTTGGAAGAGAGGAAGCTAAAGGAGCTTGTGAATAAGCACTCCGAGTTCATAAGCTATCCTATTTACTTATGGACTGAAAAAAATGTCGAGAAAGAGATTAGTGATGATGAGGGTGAAGATGGAGAGGGAGTGGAGAAGAAGGAAGATGAGGGCAAAGTTGAGGAGGTGGGCCAGAGGACAAGGACAAAGAAGGGAAGGCCAAGAAGAAGGTTAAGGAGGTGAGGCATGAGTGGGAGCTGATCAATAATCAGAAGCCGATTTGGCTGAGGAAGCCAGATGAGGTTTCAAATGAGGAATATTGTTCCTTCTACAAGAGTCTCACTAATGATTGGGAGAACCCTCTTGCTTGGAAGCACTTTTCTGTTGAATGGCAGCTCGAGACATTCTATTTATTCCAAAATAAGCTCCATTTGATCTTTTCGACACGAGGAAGAAGGTGAACAACATCAAGCTCTATGTGAGGAAGGTGTTTATCATGGGCAACTGTGAGGAGCTCACCTCGGATTTGTGAAAGGTGTTGTAGATTCTGACGATTTGCCACTTAACATTTCTCGAGAAATGCTGCAGCAGAACAAGATTATTAAGGTTATTAGGAAGAATCTGGTCAAGAAGTGCATTGAGCTGTTCAATGAGATTGCTAAGAATAAAGAAGATTATATGAAGTTTTACGAGGCTTTCTCTAAGAATATCAAGTTGGGAATCCATGAGGACAACCAAAACAGGCGTAAGTTGGCTAATTTGCTCAAGTACCACTCCACGAAGAGCGATGATGAGATGACAAGCTTGAAGGATTATGTTACGAGGATGAAGGAAGGCCAAAATCACATTTACTACATCACCGGTGAGAGTAGGAAGGCAGTGGAGAACTCACCCTTCTTGGAAAGGCTCAAGCGGAAAGGGTATAAGGTGATTTTTATGGTTGATGCCATTGACGAATATATTGTTGGGCAATTGAAAGAGTACGATGGGAAAAAGCTCGTGTCACCAACCAAGGAAGGGCTTAAGCTCGAGGACGAATCAGAGGAAGAGAAGCAGAAAAATGAGGAGAAGAAACAGTCGTTCGAGAACCTGTGCAAGACGATCAAGGACATTCTTAGGGAGAGAGTTGAGAAGGTGGTGGTGTCTAATAGAATTGTGGACTCGCCTTGCCGCTTGTTGACCGGAGAATACAGGTGGACAACCAACATGGAGAAGATCATGAAGGCTAAGGCTTCGAGGGACAACACCATGAGCGGTTACATGTCCAGCAAGAAGATTATGGAGATTAACCTTGACCAAGGCATAGTGGAGGAGCTAAGGAAGAGGGTTGACACTGATAAGAATAACAAGTCAGTGATGGAATTGTGCTGCTGTTTTATGACACTGCTCTTCTGACTTCTGGTTTCAGCCTTGATGATCCCAACAGCTTTGCCGGGAGAATTCACAGGATGCTGAAATTGGGTCTGAGCATCGACTAGGATGACACCGAGCTAGTCAATGACATCGACGTGCCTCCGGCAGAGGAGAATAAGATTGAGGAGAGTCAGATGGAGGAAATCGACTGAGCTTTCATTAATAATCTGAAGCCTACGTGTCGATATCGAATGTTACTCGTGTGTTTTTATTCATGTTTCTTGTAGAGCACGTCTTAAGATCTTTTTAGGATCTGTTTAATGTTGGTAACTTTCTGTTTAAATGTTAATGATCTTTCTTTTTCTTGAGTAGGAGTCTTTCCTGTTGCTTTTCTGTGTAAATCGAACTGTAAACTAGATCCAGCAGTTTCTGACACGGCACGATGACACGACATGAAAACGACACGAAAATAACGGGTTTCGGGTCAACACGATAACTTATCGGGTGTTCTTAACGGGTATACATGTGGGTAACACGTAGGTAACCCATTTCGACCTATTAAGAAAAAATTTATTTTGATAATTTTAGTTTAATTACTAAAAAATTTATTATAAAATACAATAGCCATATTAATATATACAATATATTCTATATTAAATATATAGTTTTGTATTATTATTCTATATAAGTTAAAAAAAAAAGTTTTTGTCATTATTTATTTTTATTATAAGAGTTCCTTATTATCGTTACTAGGATAAATTTTACTTAATATGTTGTTAAAAATTAAAATAAACTAATATAGTATTTGTATAGGCAAGAACTAAGAAGACATATATACACATATGAAAAATGTGAAAGAATATATAAACACTCGCGATTCATCATTATTCCTCCACGAGTAGATAATGGTTACACTTGCATTATCGTTTAAATTTTTAAAATCCTCCAAACCTTTGTGAATAATGTTTTTTATTTGAGGGCAAAATTAATAAATTAATAATAATTATTGTAGAAGTGTTAAAAATGCAAAAACAAATATACAATCACTCATAGTGACAAGCTTTACAACTTTCATGAAAGGGTCCGCTTCGAAATCCAACACTATAATTCATAAACCTTAAATTTATATTTAACCGTCGATTACCATTTACGCTTTATTCTTCTTACTAAATTTCATTTTTTAAATTTTCTTTTTTGAAAACATGATCATCTGGCAGATGTAAGAAGATGAACGGTTCAGATCTTTGATATCACGTTTCGATATTTACGGTTAACTGAAATATGAGTCGATGTTTTATAGTTTGTAGAAACTTTATAAACATCAAGTAATATTTTCACTAACCGTAAAACTCTAAATATAATATCAATGATTCAAACCGTTCATCTTCCTGCATCCTCTAATTGATCAAGTTTTCAAAAAACAAAATTAGATGAGAACAATGAAGCATAAATGTAAACAACAATCAACGGTTAAATTTTGATCTATGATTTATATGATTATAGTGGCGAATTTCGAAGTTAAACTCTTCATAAAAGTTGTAAAGCTTGTCATTATGAGCATTTATGTATTTTTTATATATTTTTTTACACTTCCACATTAATTAAAAAACTATTAAAGACTTTAGGTAAGTAAAAATATACTTAAAAGAAAAATGCGTTTTTATGTTTTGGATGTGACAATATGGTATGTATATACTTATTTAGTATTATGTTTTTCATTTGATTATTTATTGGTTTAAAATATATTTTCCTTAACGGGTAACAGGTCGGGTTATATTACCTGTTAATATTATCAGGTCAATTTCGGGTCAGGTCATTTTACCTGTTTATTTTAACTGGTATTACACGACACGACCCGTTAAGATATCGGGTATGACACAAAAACGACACGAACACGAAAAACACGACACGAATATCAGGTCTACTGCAAACCTCCAACCAAGTCTCCAACCAACTGAAGACCGAATGTTGTTAAACCTAACCAACCAATCAAAATGCTCGTTCACTCAAGGAAGAGTAAATTGTAACTATTGTCCTTCAACTTTAATCAAATTGGAGCAATGGTTTCTCAACCAAAAATCTATTATCATTGGTCCCTCAGCTCATTAAAATGTGTAGCTATGGTCTTTTTTGTCAACTTCATTAGAATTTTGTCAAAATAAGTTATGTTGGAAGGATCATTGCTACAATTGAGGTTCCTCAACTCATCAAAACGTGTAGCTATGGTCATTTTCGTCAACTTCGTTAGAATTTTGTCAAAATGTGTTATGTTGGAATGACCATTGCGATAATTGAGTTAAAATTGAGAGATCATTGCTCCAATTAGGTTAAAGTTGAGGGACCAATAGTAATAGATTTTTAGTTAAGAGATTATAGTTGCCCGTTTTGATGAGTTGAGAGATCAATGGTCATGAATTTAATGTTGATGGATCATTGCTCCTACTGAGTTAAAGTTAAAAGATAATTGTTACAATTTACTCATCAAGTAACAAAATATAGGGCTCGTTAAGTGCATTTAAAAATGACTAAAAACACTTTTGATTAGAGTTGCTTTTGGAACAAACCTTACTAAGAATGTAAGTGAATCCTGAGAGTACATAAGTCGTGCTTTTTACAGGAAGCACTTTAAGTGCTTTTAAAACCTAAAAGCACTTTTACCTAAAACGCTTTCAGTAATTTTAAAAACACTTTCAAACGAGTCCATATTCTCCAAGCAAAATCCTCTCTTGAGCTCAGGATGGGATCCTCCTAACTAACCCATATGAGCCATTCAAACTTAATCCAATGGTTGCAATTATTATAACTTTTAAAGAGTCTGTCTATTTAAAACCGTTAGATTAAATTTGAACGGTCCAGATGGACTGGTCAGAAGGATCCCATCCTGAGCTCAGGAGAGGATCCTCTTCCCCTCACTAAACCAACTAATCAATGTATGTTCTGCTCCGACCATTTGGGGTCCAAACTCTACTGGTGTATAAACCAAGGACTTCACAGACCTTCGGAAACTCTGATCTATAACTCATGTTTGAAGCAAATAATTATAAATCATTCATAGAGAAATTGATCCAAGATTTATATAGATAGGTGAGCAAAAGAAACAATTTTGCAGAGTGAGATTCAAAGACCGAGAAGAACAAAGTAAACATCTAATACAATCCCGCGACTATTTCAAATGTAACCGATTTAACAAAAACTGCTACGATCTCCGAATATAGAATGTCATCTTGTTCTCAAAATCCAGCCTCAGGAAACCGAGCACTGATCAAGAAACAGCTCCCTTAAGAAAGGTTAGAGCCGCTAGCCGGGCCTGCACCGAAACCACCAGCTCCACGACCGAAGCCTGGCCTTCCACCAGGACCCTGCAATTCAGAAGCAATAAGCAAAGATAAGTTTTAAAGGTTTTCATACTCAGCAATATCGACCAAGCCATGGCATATAATAAGAAAGGAAGATAACCGGGACTATTTCTACACCATGACTAAACAATGACTGAAGAAATAATTCAAAGTTCACAACGAGAACTATTGCAGCCAATTTGATGAGTCAAATTTCAAGCAAGCAAATGGATTGTATTCCTATAGTGAGTAAATCATCTTATCACGAAACACAAATGGGCAGTTTAAATGTAAATTTATTGAGGTATCAGTAAAAAATGTAGATAGTAAACAATTCAAAACTTTCAAGAATAGCAAACTCCGTGGCCATTGAAAGGCAATTACTCTACAGCCTTGTAAACAGTAAAACACGAGACAAATTATTTGGCAACAAAAACAGTTACCCCAAAAGCAGGCCTGTAATCAGCAGGAGCTCCACCCTTATCGCCAAAGTCACCCCCAGGCGCACGGGGTCCTCCACGGTACCCATCCCTGTCACCACCGAATCTACGCTCTCCATCAAAGCGAGATGGGCCACTGGAACAGATAATCAACAAACCCAAATTTTATTCCAAAAAATCATAGGAGTTAAACAAGTAACTACACAAAGAGTTCAAAACCATGTCGAGATATATCGGCAGAATAAAAATAACTATTGCTAATCGAACAAAACAACTCCTACTTACATGACCAAAATTATATCTGCTAACTCGCCTGTTAGTTAAAACGCAAAACAAGGATCAACCGAGTTGATAAGCATTTCAAGAATCCATTATGGCCAAATTAAGTAACAATCAATTGCAGCACTCTCTGTGAACTAATTAACTATTGCAACCCTTCTGCAGCTGTTTGCAGAATTCCAAACTAAACGATTTAGTCGTAGGATATCAAATTCAATCAATCAAACAAACTTCCTACACAAAATACTTGAATATAACAACTTATCAGCAACCTAACAACACAACCCAATAAATTAAAATAACCATTAAGAATTAAAATGCGAACAATATACAAATCAACAGACACAATCACCAACAATGAATAGGAAACGAATGGATTACCGTGGGCGGTCACCAGAGGGGCCCATTGGGCGGCCAGCCGGCTTGGCCTGCTTCTTCAAAGTTGCAGGGACAATCTCAGAAGGAAGATTGAGGTAGTTCCTCAAAAACTCGATACCGTCATTGGTAAGGTACCAGTAGTAATGCATCCAAGCAAAAGTTTCTCTCACATACTCCTTCGACTTAAAGCTCTGCATCAGCTTAATCACCTGCAGGTTCGGCACATCGATATCGGGATGCTTCGCCAAGTTATAGTCCTTCTTTGCATAGCAAACTCCCTCTGCTCAATTGAAAAAAAAAAAAAAAAAATTAAAACCTAATCTTCGCATAGCAAACTCCCTCTGATCAAATTAAATTCAACAAAATAAAAAAAAAATGGAAAAAAATTAGCAACTTTAATTAGAAAAATTAACAAAAATCTAATCTTTATTGGGTACCTTGAAAGAGGTACTTGGAGATCTCGCGACGGTTCTTCTCTGAAATTATCTACGATAGAAAAATAAAAAGCCAAAGAAATAGATCAGAGAAATAAGCAGAAAAAAAAATCTCTTCTCTTATCATTTCAGTTTCTGGGGAACCAAACAGAGGACAAGAGAAAATACCATGGGTTCGGATGAGCTGACGACGAAGAGAGGGAAGAGACGGCGGCGAAGGTCTGATGTCTCTGGAACTCTTATCGTCTGCTGTGTGGAGAAAACCCTAAAATTCTGATGTGTGCGATTTGTAGTAGGTTCTCGGGTAGTAAGATATGGGCTTTGAATGTAGTGCGCTAGTGGGCTTTAGCCTTTGAATTTAGTGCTTTAGTGGGCTTTGAGGAACTTATGTTCTTGCAACTTACTCATGAGCTTGGCCCCTTACTTCCTTTATTTTCTTGTTTGGTTTCTTTTTTTAAAAAAAAAAAAATTAGTAAAATTAAATTCCTATTCTCCGTTTATTTTCAATTTTTTTTTTCCATTGAAAATTTGACTTATTCTTTTTTCATACTAGCATATGTCTACACACTTTCTGTGTGAACATGTTTTATTTTTGTTTTTAAAATAGAAATGAGAGAGGGAGAGAGAGAGAGCGCCGGAGTGGGAGTGGGAGTTGAGAGAGAGGTTTTTTTTTTTTTATTTATTATTTTTTAATATTAGATATATGTTAAAGTCATTTGTATGTAAGGCTTAAATAAAACAAAGTGCTACTATACTCACACCACTTTTTATTAAATTTTGAATGACTAATTTATCTTCTCATAACATGACATATAAGGACAGTAAAAAAGGAAGCGTCCTTCCCTTGTCCCTAGTGATTTAGCACAGCCCTCGCATCGCTGTTTTATCATCTCATTCGAGTTCTTTCAGTCCTTTCCAAAACTCCAACCTCCAGAATGGACAACACGATTAAGCATGCTATTGTGATCAAGGTTATGTGACATATTGGATCTCGTGGACAGATGACACAAGTGAGGGTCATGTTTTTGTTACTTTGTGTCGGTGAACGGCGAGGAGAGAGAGGAAGGGGGTGAGGCATTTGGAGGGAAGGCAATTATTATGAAATGAGATGCCACTGCCGTTGCCACTGCCAAAACTGTTAGCCAGGCACCGGCAGAGCATGCAAATTGCAATGGAGGTCAAGAGTGTGCATGGTTGTATCAAGTGAGATTGGCATTTTCCTTTCTATTTTGTTCAAAATTGTTAAACAATAGTCCCATGTTGATTAGAAGTATATTGTAATCTGTCAAAGAATGTGATCATTGTAATCTTGTGTATTTGATATAGATGGGAACTCAATATCCCAGCAAGACTCTTATTACTCAAACTAATTATTTATACCGATGAATGCAGCAATGAAAGCCAACGCTTCCATCATATTTGGGAATATTATAATTCAATGAATTGAAAATAGAATGGAGAACATGTTATAGGAGAAGGAAATCAAGCATTGATATGATAGGACATGGACTTTAAGCGGCCATTACTGATCGGAATAAAAGGCTAATGAGCAGGGCGTTGGGGGGAAGGGTGCTTTGGGAATAACGGTGGGTGGGAAAATGATATAGATTTCTTTTTACTTTTTATGGTGCATGGAAATATAAGGTGTGTGACAATATAGGACAATTGGGTGGGTATATTAGCATTCAATAAAAAACAGTAAAATTTAGTTTTGTGAAATTACATTATTGTCCATAATTTTTTGTTGTGATAGAAGACTAAATAGTCTTTTCACCCTATTTTGGTTGACAAAGAGAGTTTTGTTAATAGGTAGTTTTAGATACAGGGAGGGGAGATATCCAACAATTTACAATATTATTACTAAACTAAGAACTATTTGGTAAAATTTTACAATTTTTTGTGCATTAGGAACATAAGGTGGTATATCACGTATTATAATATAAATGGACAATGTGGTTTAATGTGTCTCTTAGGGCATATTTTTCAATATCCCCTCACTAATATTGTGACACGTGGTGTATCGACTTATGTTCTAATACACTGGAAAAAAAATGGTTTACAACGCTAATAAAAAAATTCACATATATATGTTTGAATTTATGGTTTTGATACATTGAAAAAAAAAAGTTCATTAACGTGCTTATTTCTTATTAGTGACATATCATTTAATTTTTAAATTTAATTTTAAATTTTAGTATCCCTAGCATTACGCTTCGAGAAAAGATGAAGTATTAAATGCACAAATAAGGAGGCCTGCTCTAGTTCATCTTTGTTTCTCTTATTGTAGCAAATAAAAACCCCAAAAATCTCAGATGAGTTGGGAATCTCTTTGTTAGTTCAATCATTTGAATAAAGGTTAATTTCGTTGGACCGATCCTTTACTTGGGAGTTGTTCTGTGGAATGTAGCAGCTAAGCTTGTGTTATTTAATTAGGTTTTGCCATTTCATCTTTACACACCATCAACCGAAGGCCCCGTTCAGAAAGAGTGGAGGGGGTGTCCATGAACCAATTTGAGCACATGTTTATGTGTGTTTTAGGGATTTGAAGGAGAGGTCATAACAAAACTAATACCATCATAACAAAACTAAGAAAACAGGAAATGAAGAACAGCTAGAGAATGTTGGAAATGTGCCTTAAAACCAATCATATGATGATACTTTACAGACATTTCACATGTTAAACTAATATAGTTTAATTTAAAGGGCAAAGATTATTGTTTGAAGCCGTCTCATATAAATGTTATCGCTTAAACGATAAGTCCAAGGAATATGTAATTGGGAGAATGCAGTCTAAAGAAGTTAGATTCATGAGACCATTCTCTTTTGTATACATATCCTAAACGTTCCTGATCATAGGATTGCCAATTAGGCATTAACAGTACGTTAAGCTCAGTACGTGCTATGTCTTCTCTTAGGGAGAGTGACTGGTCTCGAGTCATTGGTGTGACTGACACCAAGACAAGTACGTAGGTGCTCAATAGAGAATGAGTTCACTGAACGCGATCAACAAGGAGTTCTCATACTCATGTCACATGAGAACTCATGGTTGGGACAATGCAAAATAGTCATTTGACTTGAGGCATCATAGTTGTTTTGTGGTTAGGTCCTTGATATTTGACTATGTCAAAGTCACTTCATCCGAGGGTGTCCATGACATAGTTGGGGTTAATCCATTTAGCCATGGAGGAAAGTGAATGCGCAACAAAGGATCTATAACCTTCAAACTGTTTGAGGGAGAATACTCTATGATATGATTAAGAATCTCTGGCTAGAGTATGAATGAGATTTAGGAAGTCGTTCCAAATCACATTCAAGGTAATCATATAAGTAAATCAATCACATTAGATAGTAGACATGAATAAACTATCAAACCAAACAATGTGGTCAAGAGTATTGTATTAGAGAAAGACCGTATTGCATTGTAATCCTAAACTGAATAGGTTCTCCACCTCTTCTGATTAGCTTGGGTAACCATGACATACTGCTAGGTGTCACTCATGGTTTGTGGAAGCCCTAAACGTGTATAATCACTAAAAGGAGAATTGAAAGTAAGTTTCAATTCACAATCGATTTGAAATAATTCTAATCGCCCACTGCCTTGCTAAAATGAACCTAATGAATCGCACACCGTGTAAAGTAATGCTTGAAGGATTTGATGGAGATGAGTAAGGACAATTAAATGATTTAATTGTTTATGGCAAGAATTAATTAATATGTTAATTAATCAAACGAATAAGTTCGTTTTAAACCTTGAGTTAGTTTTGGCCTTAAAGCCCAAATTGGGCTTCGAATCGTCAAGCCCATTAGCTTAAGTTGTATGACAACTTAACAAACAAAATTCAAGAAGCCCAAAATAGCCCAAAGGCTTGGGAAAACCGGCCATAGAGAGAGGAATGGCTTTTTAGTCCAAAATGCATACAAAAGTTGAAAGCATAGAAGGGGTATCTTTGCTCCATCCTCATTAGGGTTTTCTAAGGATGAAAAGTGAGAAAAACTCTCTCTCTTTTCTCTATGGAATAGCAGGCCACCATGGGAGAGTTTACTAGCATCTAACTCTTCCATGGCCACTCATCTTCTTCCTCAACCATCCTTGGTGTCGGAACTTAGAAGTCTCCAACTTTGGGGACTTTTGGAGAAACCAATTCTTCCATCCATATCCAAGAAGGCATGGAGCCAAGAAGCAAAGTTCCTCCATCCACATCCATGGAGCCAAGGAGTAAGGTGATAAAGGAAAAAAGGCCCTCACATGGGTGATTAACCTTTGCTAAGCAAAGAGGTGCTTCAAAGATATAAAATTTCTCAACTCACTTTGTTCTTGAGTTGAGTCTTGGTTCACATAACTACTAGGCTTTGAATTTCATGGGTAATGTTTGTTTTAAGTGCATACAAGCATGATTCCGCCTTTAATTGTTAATTGCTTGCCATAGATGTTGCTCAAATGAATATGTTTTTTACAAAATTTCCTTCAAGTGGTATCAAAAACCTAGGTCTAGTAGTTGGTGAATCCTTTTCGGTTTTGTATTTTCAGAGTTTATGATTTGAATGTTGTAATTGTTACAAGCTTTATTCTTGCTTCTTTGAATGTAAACTTTGTTAAAAAATTTGTCATGTCAAATGTTGTAGATATAGTTCATATGAGCATGAATTTTGCAGCTAAAATTTGGTGCCATGTTTTTGGGGAAATTCGGCCAAATCCAAAGGGTGGATTTTTGGGTTCATGTTTCTCTTGTTAAAAGTGTTTTAAAGTGACATTAGGAACCCCTAAGTACCCTAGTATGGTAATATGTTTTTTCCCTTAAGTTTGAGAGTTTTTGGGGTGTCTTTGGGTGAAAAATGTTCATGGAGCTCTTATGGGTTTTCATGGATGTTCTTCATTGTTCTTGTTATGTTCTAACCAAGAACAAAAAGGTTTGGTGTTTTGATTCAAAGTGTTTGATGTTTTTTTATAAAGTTTTGTTTATGATGGTTGGTGTGACTTTATTGTAATAAATAGTATGACATGTTTTGTCCTTTTTCAATCAACACCATACTAATCACTTACACATTTTCCTTGTTTCAAGAAACCATGTTTTATGGAAATCACTTTTTCAAACCTACCTATCACCTTTCACTTTTGTTGAAAAATTCAAAAGTTTTATGACACCTTCTCTCATCCAAAACCGGCCACCCTATTAAATAGGATACTTTTGGGGCTTTTATTCAATTACATAAAGTTTTGATACTTTTGTGTATTTGTATTTTGACCCGAAAGTTTACGTTTTTTACGTAAAGACCCAAAATCACTAAAGGACAAATTGTTTTGCTCCTTTAATGAAGTTTTTGCATTTGTTGAAATTTTTGGGTTCTAGTTGTAATTACATGAAGTAGTGGGCTTTTGTGTTTTTACAAAGGGACCTCAAAAGTTTATGTTTTGCAATATAGCCCAATGGTTGAGGTTATTGCTTTTCGGCCCAAATTAGTTGAGAACAAAATAGTTTTATATCTTTAAATGAGAATTGGATTTTCATTTCATTTAGCTTCATTTAAATAAATTCTATGGAAACAAAAACCAAATGAAAATATTGCATTCAAGTTTAATTAGCTAAAGCGTTAATTAATTAAAGAAAGGGTGATTATGAACCTAAGCCTACGATAATTGAGCTATGTGAAAGGCCGTCTCAAATTTGTTTGAACCATGAGAATGTGAAGATTAGATTTTGGTTGTAATTTGATATGATCAAATATTGTAAAAGAGCGTAAGCTCTTCTTTACTTTAAAGTAATTTATTTTAATCAAATGTTGTAAAAGAGCATAAGCTCTTCTTTACTTTGAAGTACTTCTTTCTTGCTTTATTTGATGTGCATGAAAATGAAGTAGAGGGTCCAACGCCCAATAAGAAAACACGCCTTAATGTGATTAAACGCGTAACTAAAATCAATCACTATCCCTAGACCGACATTCAACACTAGGCTCGTGTTGGATCGAATCAAAGGTTCATAGTCATCCTAAGGCCCTAAGGCAACTATATAGTCCATCAATGAATGCAAACTTTATGTTAGTAATACCATATACTCTTGCTTTAAAAACCGTTTTACAAGCATAGTGGGAGTATCATATACAACTAAATCAATCACATGGACCAATAGTTGTAATATGACCAAATTGTTTTAATAAGATTAAAATGCATGCTTATATGTGATGAGACCTAAAACCCTTAACCAAACCATTATTAAGTTGATAAGCGTGAGAGTGCTTTGAACACTCTTTCGTGGCCTTCCACCGTGGTAGGCTCCGATCGTTTGTGACTCGTACACCGACTTCACCCTATCATGGGGGAGTACAAAGTGCGTGCTTACACACAGGAGGAGTTCTATATGCATACATGATGTTGTGAAGGTAGGCAACGAGAATGATCAACATCATATCATTGTGAGCTTGTTCTTGAACCCCTACTCAAACTTGCATGGTGGGAATGACTTAACTAAGTGCAATGGAGCCAACATCAGATCATTGTGAGGCTTCATTCTCTAGAGGCCAAATAAGATGGATACTTGCAAGAGATGCAAATGAGTAAGCGTACTCTCTCATTATTATTGATGCTAGCCAACATCATATCATTGTGAGGTGAGCTTGGTAATGATGAGTCTCCCATACCCTACTAAGAGTTTCCTTCAAAACTTTCGAATTCCGATGAGGGATATGGAATTTGCCAAAAATAGTGGGTGGTGCTATTTGATTTAAAGACCCAGATCAAATGGCTTAAAATCAATCAATTTAAATTCGTTATGTATTTATTTACCAATATATTTGCAAACGCTATCCAAAACTTGACAAAGAAAAAGCCAAAAGCTTTAGTTTCCGGACTTGGTACTACAATCCCATAGATTGTCTTTAATGACTTGTATACCTAAGTAACTCATCCTCGCAATCTTCCTATTGATAATGTATCATTGGAAGAACATGTTAGATAAGTTTATCATAAAGAGGACAACACTTTTAATGTCATAATCTTCAATTACAAATTGTTGTATGAAGAAGTAAGAGTTGCTTTGAACAACCCTTAGTTAACGCAAACATTAGTGCTCGTTTCTTTGTTACATGAACAAAGAACTTGAGAAGTAAGCACAAGGGCATGGACACTTTATGTGCCATGATTCTTCACTTACAAATTGTTGTATGAAGAAATGAGAGTTGCCTTGAACAACTCTTGAAAGTGTGTAATTATGTTTAGAACATAATGGTTGGTTGACAAAAATAGTCCATCACCATGGGCTTATTTTGAATCATTGAGTGTTGAAGTGTTAAACCACTTCACGAGACGGAAACTAGGCAAGGACTTCACTTTTGTGTCCCTATCCAAACGGTTCACTAAGTTTATTCTAAACTATATAGTGAACAATAATCACACACTCTCCAAATTGTTTGATGTGTTTAACACAATTGAAATGAGTTTCAAGAGAGATAGTGGGAGTTTAGAGACCATGACTATTGTAGTTAAAGGAGAAGTCAAATGAAGAAGGCGAAATAACTCCAAGGGAACAAACTTTCTTTATGAAAGGATGAACATTGGAAGGGGTATTTGCAAGAAATGTCTTGCAAGTGTCAAGAACACACCTTTTGAAGGTGTTGTAAATTGTTCTTGAATAGTTCAAAACAGTTGGTTCTTCTACTTGAATGCTTGATTCCGTATTAGTAACTATGTTTTACAATCGTTGTAAAAGTATGGCTAATAAGAAGTAGAAGATTAATGAGAGAAGAGAAAGTACTTCACATTCGGAACGTGAATCAAATGTAGATCTCTGCGAAAGTAGGTAGTACTAACTTCCTCATATGAACTACCAAAGAAAATGGAAAAACAAAGAATGTCTTTACATTCCAATTGAATAAAGGAACTTAATTCCGTATGAGAAATGGATAAATGTTTTGTTTGACAAAACATTGTTCTTTATTAATGAATGATTAGATTATTTAATCTAATTGATTATCTCTATAGTAGAGATGATATGGTAGTGCTAATTGTTTAGAATATAATGATGCTTAAAACCCAAAAGGTAGTGACTAATCCCAACTGAGTTGTGATACCTCTGAAACATAAATTACGAGTTGGTCATAGATGGATGCTTTGGATCGTTAGATTCGGATCCAATGCCTTTTTGTTAAAATTGTATAGAGGCAAAATGTTTGAATCTCTTTTGGAAAGGAAGAAAGAATCACAAAGTTGTTGAGGTTAATTCACTTAGATGTTAGTGGCACTTGTCCACAACATAATACTACTCATGTTGTATGACATTCACCTAAGATCGCTCTCGGTTGGACTATCGTTTATTTTGAATAAACACAAGTCTGAATACTTTGCAAAAGGTTTCAAAGAATTCAAGAATGTAAGTTGATGAGTAAGACGTTTAAAGTATTTACGTCCTTAGATTTGATCCAAGGAAAGGTAACACTTTAGAACAGTTTCCTTGAAAGATATCAAGGAAATAAGCATCATAAGATAATGGATTTCTCCATTAGGAGAAGAACGAACTTGAATAAGATTTAGTTTGTTGGATGTTATCAATTACCCATATATAGGATATATACTTCTAAGACAATATGATTGTCAATTAGAAGATCTTCCAAAATTTTCATGACTCTATAGGATGTAGTTGGAAAGAAAGACAAGTCTTAATCGTGTTAAGATTTGGGGTTGTGTGCTAATAAGCAATATTTGTTTGAGAATTATCTTGTGGATATCCTTAGATTAACCTTTTAATATCACTTCTATAAACCAACTAACAAATGTTGTTTTGTTGGGTAGTTCATTGTAATCCTACAATATGATTTGCCTAAGCGCAAATAAGAGAGAGATAGAACTCAAAGAATGGGTTCTTTGAGAGACAAGATGGTAATCAACAAATATAACAATCTAGGTCCTACACCACAAGCTCCAAGGTAGTCGAGAAAGATTTATAAACCGTCTTAGTTGAATGGTTTGAACTTTATGACTATGTCATAGAGTTACACCCCTTAATTCAAAAGAAATAAGAATGAAAATCCTTATGACTACATTGAGTGTACATACAACATAAACTCAAGGAAATGGTAAAGTACCGTTTGACCCGAAATAGTGAAAACTTTAATAGCTAATTGGTAGCTTAAGGTGAGTGCAATCAAAGAGATTGATTGACTTGGAAGAAACCATCTTTGATGTAGTCTTGGTTTCAATTAATTCAAAGATTGCTAGCTACAACTAAATGGTGATTCAATATTTGGACATAATATGGGTTTCCGAAACCATTATTAAGATAGTCTTGATAATATATATCTAAAACTATGAATCACAACACATGTAAGTTGTAGAGATTCATCCATCATGAATCTTAGCAAGCTAGTGGGAGCTATAAGCGTCTTATGAGAGGAATATCAAGTCGTTTGATTTCTCATAAAGATGTAAATAAATCTTTTGTTTACTAGGTTTACAAAAGATTAGTGGGAGTCAATCATGTTCCTAAATTTGAATATATACATATATGATATATTAATTCTGGGAATGAAAAGAATACTTCTTCGTTAAAGTTATGACTTTAAACATTCTATAACGATAGAATGTATATGGGAGACATAGTCTATAAACATGGGATGGAAATCTATAATGATAGATTTCAGGATATAATTGGATTATATCAAGCCCTAATGATAGACAAAAGATGCTAGGAAGTTTCTCATATGATGATAAACTTCAATCAGAAGAACAACTCTAGTGAGACTAGGAGGTAGCTCTTCTCAAAGGGAACGTACCCTTTGACTCCCAAAGAAATAATGCGTAAATAGAATCCTTTATGTATACACAGAAAGGTGATTTATGTATTTCATATTGTATGAAAAACGTTGATATGAGTTGTACCAAGATTGGTACAAGACGATATCAATGCAAGCCCAGGATCAGAACCATGGCAACTGTCAAGTGAATCCTTAAGTATTTGAGAAATAATAAAGGATGGATTCCTCAAGAATGAGGAAGAATTAAGGTAACGTAATGGAAGCATAAATGTATTAGATTATGAATCTAATCCATCATTGGATGTTTCTTCATTATGAATGAAAAGATAATCAGATATCTCTTTATTATGACTACAGAGATATTTGGATGCAAACATTAAAAGTAATGACTTTAGTGTGTTCCATGGTGAATGCAAAATATATTGCCATATAAAAGCTTACAATAATGTTGTTTGGATGAGAAAGTTCATTCATGAACTCTCTATTCGGTTCCAACCAGAAAGTGTCTCTAGTGTACCGACACTACGACACTAATGGGGCGATAGCTCAAGCCAGGGAATCAAGGTCTCATCATGATCCGAACTCAAATGAGAGACTAAACCACATGATTAAGAATCATGTATAATGGTGACGTCGTTATTCTCAAGGTTGCTTCTATGGATAACATATAGATATCCATTGTCTAGGCCTACTACTTAGCCATTTTTTAAATGACTACAGAAGAGGTATCATCATTGATGACCAAGCTGATTGGCTCTGGTGCAAGTGGGAGATTGTTGGAAATGTGCCCTAAAACCAATCATATGATGATACTCTACGGACATTTCACATGTTAAACTAATATAGTTTAATTTAAAGGGCAAAGATTATTGTTTGAAGCCGTCTCATATAAATGTTATACGCTTAAACGATAAGTCCAAGGAATATGTAATTGGTAGAATGCGATTTAAAGAAGTTACATTCATGAGACCATTCTCTTTCGTATACATATCCTAAACGTTCCCGATCATAGGATTGCCAATTGGGCATTAATAGTCCGTTAAGATCAGTAAGTGCTATGTCTTCTCTTAGGGAGAGTGACTGGTCTCGAGTCATTGGTGTGATTGACACTAAGACAAGTACGTAGGTGCTCAATAGAGAATGAGTTCACTGAACGCGATCAACAAAGAGTTCTCATACTCATGTCATATGAGAACTCATGGTTGAGATAATGCAAAGTAGTCATTTGACCTGAGGCATCATAGTTGTCTTGTGGTTAGGTCTTTGATCTTTGACTATGTCAAAGTCACTCTATCCGAGGGTGTCCATGACATAGTTGGGGTTAAGCCACTTAGCCATGGAGGAAAGTGAATGCGCAACAAGGGATCTCTAACCTTCAAACTGTTTGAGGGAGAATACTCTATGATATGATTAAGAATCTTTGGCCAGAATATGAATGAGATTTAGGAAGTCATTCCAAATCACATTCAAGGTAATCATATAAGTAAATCAATCACATTGGATAGTAGACATGAATAAACTATCAAACCAAACAATGTGGTCAAGGGTATTGTATTAGAGAAAGATCGTATTGCATTGTAATCGTAAACTGAATAGGTTCTCCACCTCTTCTGATTAGCTTGGGTAACCATGCCATACTGCTAGGTGTCACTCATGGTTTGTGGAAGCCCTAAACGTGTATAATCACTAAAGGGAGAATTGAAAGTAAGTTTCAATTCACAATCGATTTAAAAGAGTTCTAATCGCCCACTGCCTCTCTAAAAGGAACCTAATGGATCGCACACCGTGTAAGGTAATGCTTGAAGGATTTGACGGAGATGAGTAAGGAAAATTAAATGGTTTAATTGTTTATGGCAAGAATTAATTAATATGTTAATTAATCAAATGAATAAGTTCGTTTTAAACCTTGAGTTAGTTTTGGGCCTTAAAGCCCAAATTGGGCTTCGAATCGTCAAGCCCATTAGCTTAAGTTGTATGACAACTTAACAAACAAAATTCAAGAAGCCCAAAACAGCCCAAAGGCTTGGGAAAAACGGCCGTAGAGAGAGGAAGGGCTTTTTGGTCCAAAATGCATACAAAAGTTGAAAGCATAGAAGGGGTATCTTTGCTCCATCCTCATTAGGGTTTTCTAAGGATGAAAAGTGAGAAAAACTCTCTCTCTTTTCTCTCTAGAATAGCTGGCCACCATGGGAGAGTTTACTTGCATCTAACCCTTCCATGGCCACTCATCTTCTTCCTTAACCATCCTTGGTGTCGAAACTTAGAGGTCTCCAACTTTGGGGACTTTTGGAGAAACCAATTTTTCCATCCATATCCAAGAAGGCATGGAGCCAAGAAGCAAAGTTCCTCCATCCACATCCATGGAGCCAAGGAGTAAGGTGACAAAGGAAAGAAGGCCCTCACATGGGTGATTAACCTTTGCTAAGCAAAGAGGTGCTTCAAAGGTATAAAATTTCTCAACTCACTTTGTTCTTGAGTTGAGTCTTGGTTCACATAACTACTAGGCTTTGAATTTGATGGGTAATGTTTTGTTTTGAGTGCATACAAGCATGATTCCGCCTTTAATTGTTAATTGCATGCCATAGATATTGCTCAAATGAACATGTTTTTCACAAAATTTCCTTCAGAGAATCGAAGAAGAATGGAAGCAATGAATTGAGAGAGGGAGTTTGTATTTTTGAAGAAAATGATATACTTGAATCAAACAATCTTACACCAGTATATGAGCTTATAGAGCCTATCTGTGCTAACTAACTTTAACAACCAATTCTAACAACCTGGATTAGTTACAACAATACCAACAGACTAAATGCCAAGTCATCAACCAAGTTATCCATCCTTGACTGTAATTTTGCCTTGTCATTAGTTGATTGCCGAGTCATCAGTATAATCAATAAAAGGTGAGGGGGATAAAGAGGGGGACCCAAACTGAAGTCCACTAGGTAGGTTAGTGTGCCTAAGAAAGACATGTTATTTCATTTAGCGATTGGAGACCTTTAGATGATGATAAAGATAATGAACGTTCTAATTTTGATGTTCGGATGGTAAATATTTGTTAATCGTATGTGGTGGGGCACTAGTTGTCCTCCTATAGGGGGACTACTTGTCTCCCAGGGGACACAAGCATTATCCTTTTTAATTATACTATGCATCAATACATTCTTGAGAAATCAGTCATCCCCATTCCCTCTAACAAAGCCCTCCCCATCCCCATTCCACCCAAAATGATGAAAAAAAGGAAGCAGTCTCTTTTTTGTTATCTCTAATAAATTTTGTATTAATTTTTTTTAATTATTATATACATGCTCAACGACATCTCCACTAACTAACAATATATGGTCACTAAACATTAATGGCAAATTGATCAAACATTGACAATATTAATCAAACAGGAACAACCTATGACTAAAAATCAACATCATATCGTCAATGTCGATCATGTTGAGTGTGTGTATATTTGTCATAACTCATAAAAAAAACTTTATAAGACCCGAAACATGTATACATTTGTCACACTAAAAGAAAACTCCCTGTAGAAATGTGGGAATCATAGAAAATTCATTTATGATATATATGTGTGTATATACACTTTTGACTCTTGAGTGATTGAGGAAACATTGGCCGGTGTCGTGTTAGTGAGACATATAGCATCATTTCCTATTCGCCTTAGTGGCCGACCATTTTTACATGTCCATCTATGATTCTATATATATCGAGGACGACTGAACCTTTATTTTTTCTTTCCATGGCATCTAACTTTTGAATTTTAGTAAAACAAGGTCATATCATATGCATATACTAATTTCAAACCTCAATGCAATTTAAGTTACTCTTTTACTCTATAAATGTTCAAATCACGCTTTCAGTTTATGCACTCGACTTTCGTGACGAATCCAAAATTCTAACCTCGTGGGTTCCAACGTAAAACATTTTTCAATTTTTTCATTGGGGAATTTAGTCGAGTACTTAGTTGAGTTATCTTCTTAGTTCTATCAACAACTTCCAAGGCTTGATGCTGAGCATCACTTGCCAAGGCGTGCTGTCAAGGCTTGTCTCAAGGCCTGTTATGCATCACTTGCCAAGGTATGCCGAATTCTACCTAAGAATTGAACAATTTTTTAGCATTCTCAAGTTCCAAACAAGATGGTCATAGGACTTTCGGCGACTATCTCCCATATTTCCTGACTTTCGTAAGGTCTTGGGAGCCACTGTACATCGATCAGTTTTACCATGTAAGTCGTCATATTTTCTCCATGACATTCACCATAATGTTCTAGAGGGCATTCAAATTCAAAATTATGGGTGTAAAGACACAAGAATAGCCAACGTTTTTCTTGATAGACAAGAGGTTGTTGAAGTAGTAAATATTATATGGTTGTTGAGCCTTGTTAGCTAGGTCGTCTTTGTTAATGTGTAAGTGAGAATGTTCCATTCAAACTATACTACTAATTAATTAGAACATGAATAGGGAAAACATAGCAAGGAAGGACAAAAAAAACAGGGGAGGAAATATAAGGCTTTTCCTTTTTTATGAAACAATAATTTCCAAAGTTATCATTTGAAAGGTTGATGAAGAAAGCAGATTTCGTCATTAGTTTCATAGTTATGGTGCCATATGCATATACTGAGATCTTTGTGTTAAAATATTTGAAGGTGGCAATTGGGTGTTTAGATTACTTATATATGTGTCATGTTCATGTCAACTTACGAACTAATCAAGATGCAAATTGATATGCATATTCTTAGTTCTTTATGTTTAAGATATTTAAGGGTGGTAACCAGGTTAGTTATATATACTCATGTCATCCTCATGTCAACTTACGGATAATCAACATGCAAATTGATATTAATATATGTGAACAATGTCAGTTATACTCTAATCATGGGCCCATCAGATTCTACGTACATTTGTGAGTTTCAAGTCTTATATAATAGCATAAATGTATAGGTTTCATTGTTGTATTGGTCCATCTGTCAAATGAGTATTGGTTGTGTAATAGCTTATTTCATAAGCTAAGGTTGCAAAACTGTAAGTAGTCTGAGTTGTAATAAGGCGGTTAATGAGAAAATATAGAAATATTGCAATCCTTTCTTCGAGCTTTCTCTTTCTCTTTCTCTTTCTCTCTTTAAACTGTGATCATATTTCTTCAAGCTCAAACCCTAGAATTCAACTGTTATCATGGTATCCATAGCAGGTTCTTATGTTGTGGATTTGCTAGGTTACTAAGCAATGACGGTTCGTTGTGGTTCTAAAAGGCTTTTTTTTGGGGGGGGGGGGGGGCGGTGCTGCAATTGATGTCGGTGATGTGATTAATGGCGATGCTGCAATTGTTGTCGGTGTTGTGATCTCTTTCATTCCCACTGAATTCTTCTTCTTTCGGTTACTTTGGTTCTTTACCTGCAATTTCCATACTGTTTGAGTTGGTCTTGTGATTCATGGCTGTGTTGTGAGTTCATCAATTTTCACTGCATTCTTGTTCTTTCAAGTGCTTCGATTCTTTATCTACACTTTCTATACTGCTTGATAGCTTGATTTTGATTAAGATCTAAAGGCTGATGCCATATTACTGCATAGTTTGTTGTCGATGTGATTGATATCTTGAAGGCCAATGCCATATTTGTTAGTAGTTACTGTGGATGCTTTCTTGAAAGCCGATGCCATATATCATGTTTGCTAAAATCAACCATTTGTGATTTGATTCTATTTTGAGTCTGTGAAGACTTAAGTCGGTGTTGATTGAATTTTTTTCTCAAGTCCTAAAACCATAGCTTGTTTCTGTTAATTGGGTTTTTCATAATGACTACTTCTACGGTGAAAATTGAGAGTGTTTTGGGGATGTTGACAATTAAGTTGAATGATACAAATTACTCTAAGTGGGCTTTTCAATTCCAGT
Source organism: Malus sylvestris (assembly GCF_916048215.2). Taxonomy (NCBI): domain Eukaryota; kingdom Viridiplantae; phylum Streptophyta; class Magnoliopsida; order Rosales; family Rosaceae; genus Malus; species Malus sylvestris. The sequence continues at coordinate 16,191,108 of NC_062273.1, forward strand.
CTGTGCTTCGGGGATATAAGTTGTGTTGATCACTTTGATGGAATCGCTGTTCCTCCATCAAAGTTTGTTATTAGCACTGAGACTGGTGTTACTAAGGAAATTTCATCTGCCTTTCAAGAATGGGAAACTATAGATTTGCCTTTTCTGAGTTTATTAATTGCAACATTGTCCGATGATGCTATTAAGAATGTGATTGGATGCAGAACTACTTCAGAAGCATGGTCTATTCTTGCATATAGATATGTTACAGTGTCTAAGTGTAGAATTAACATGCTTAAAACTGAATTTCAAACAATGCAAAAGGGCACTGATTAGATTGATAAGTATTTGTCTAGACTTAAATCCATTTGGGATCAACTCATTATTGCAGGAGAATGTATTTCTGAAAATGATTTCATTATAGTAGCCCTTACAGGTCATCCAAGAAAATATGCTATCATCCGAACAATGATTCTGGCTAGAGAGACCACAATTTCATTGAAGGAGTTTCGAGCTCAACTTTTAAATACTGAAAGGGACATTGACATAATGGAGACTACTTTGTCACATTATATGTCTGCTATGTATGTGCAAGGTTCTTCTTCATCTCAGGGTTTTTCTCAAGGATCATCATCTAACTCTACTCCACATGATGGTTTCTCTTCTGTCACCACTGGTACCATTACTCCAGGTCCCTATGTTCTTCCTGCATCATAACCATTTCTTATTGGTCCATTTGTTCAATTTCCACCAGGTTATGGATATGGTTTAGTTGGTAATGGTTCACAGTCTCAGATGTTTATGCCTATCTATCCCCCATCTTCTTCATTTAATCAGAAACTATACCAACGAAACAATAGGGGATTTAAATACAAATACAACAGGGGTTGAGGTAATGGCTCTGGTTTTCAGCAAAGTGCCTGGAATGGCAACACTAATTCCGAATTTCAAATGCAACTTGAATGTCAAATCTGCTAAAGAAGGGGCTATACAGCTCCAAAATGCTTTTATAGAAGTTCCACTTCTGGACATAATTTCCAAGAATGCCAAATTTGTGGTAAGAGGGGTCACATCACTCTGGAGTGTTTCCATAGGGGTAACTATGCATATCAAGGTTCTGGTCCTCATTCATCTTTTTGGCTTATGCCTGGTCCTACATATTCATCTTCATAGTTTCAGCTTCCTACTTGACTAGCTTTCTCAGGATCCACTTCATACAGTCTTAATCTGAATGCTATGTCAACTCATACCATTGCACCGTATCCCACTGAACATGTTTGGATCATGGATACAGGTGCCTCGCATCATATGACTTCGAATGTTAACAGTCTCACTCAGGTTCAACCATTTGAAGGCTCTTAGAGGATCAAAATAGGCAATGGTCAATGTTTGCCTATCAAGCATGTTGGATCTACAATGCTTACAACTCTTTCTTCATCTCTTAAACTTAATCAAGTTCTTCATGTTCCTAATCTTACTGATAACCTTTTATCTATGAAACAATTATGTAAAGACAATTGATGTTGGTTTATTATCATACACTATTTTTTGTGTAAGACAAGGTAACAAGGACGATATTGTACCAATGCAGGAGTAAGCCTAATGAGTTGTTTCAGATTCCTGTGTTCAAGAATGTACAGTCTCAACATTTTCCAATACATACCTCTGCATTTCTGGGTCAAGCTATCAAGTCTACTATCTGGCACCAACATATGGGTTATCCTACCAATGAGGTCCTCTCTGTTATGTTACATAAGTCTCAAATAAGTCACCAAGCAGATGACAATTGTAAATTGTGCTCAGATTGTATTAAGGGAAAAATGTCTAGATTACCTTTTTCTTAGGATTCTTCTAGATGTTTAGTACCATCTGAGAGAATTCATTCAGATATTTGGGGTCCATTTCTAGTTAAATCCATTGAAGGATATAGGTATTATGTAACCTTCGTGGATGATTGTACCAGATTTGTATGGATCTTTCCATTATGTAATAAATCTGATGTTTACCCATTATTTGTGAGATTCTACACCTTTGTTTCTGTGCATTTTGGTTCTGCAATAAAGTTTTTCCAAACTGATGGGGGTGGTGAATAAGTTAGCAAGCAGTTTGGTAATTTTCTTGCTTCTAAAGGAATTTTACACAGGATTTCTTGCCCTTACACTCCACAACAAAATGGGTTTGTGGAGCAAAGGAATAGACATATCATCGAGACTACTATTACTTTGTTATCTATTGCTGGATTGTCTTTGGATTTCTGGTATCAAGCATATGCACACTCTGTGTATCTTACTAATCGTATGCCTTGTAAAGCTTTACATATGGAATCCCCTTTCTCAGTGTTGTATTATAAACCTCCTCAGTTATAACATATAAGGGTCTTTGGATCAGCTGTTTACCCTTATATCGAGCTATATAATTCTCATAAACTTCAATTTCGATCTGTGTTATGTATCTTTCTAGGCTATGCAGTTGGTTACAAAGGTATTATTTGTTATGATCTTCATCATAAGAAATTATTATTATCCAGTGATAAGAGCATATTTATGCGACTTAGTTCGCTTATTTTCTTGCATTTTCATAGCTAGTTTCTACTTATTAGAGTGTTTTAAGCTATTTTCGTGTGTTTTCAGGTTCAAATGACAAAGTTGGCAAGAAAGTGCAATTTGGAGCATTTTGGAGCAGTTTTGGGCCAAGAATGGATGGCACATGTGGGGAGCACTTTGGATGGATGTTTTTTAAGTTCAAAAGGCTAGGAATATGCTAAGGAGATGAAGAAAATAAAGTCAAGACAAAGGAGATAAGGAATCAGCTAAAAGGAAGGAACATTATCCAAAACCTTATCCAACCTTATCTTATCTTATCCTATCCTAATCTTATCATACCTTAATTCCAGCTGCAAGAGGGGATCAATTACACATTAAATCACCTAAATACCCCTTTCTAGAAGCCTTATCACCTGCCCTAGATTGGTGCCGCACCTTTTATTGCTTTTCTTTTATGAATCTGCCAGATATTCCATTCTAGAAGCTTTGGCCGAATTTCGTAGCCCTTTTTCCCTAGGATTGTGTAATCCTTTTCCTCCACTACTTTATGCCGAAACCCTAGGTCTATATATACATATTTTCTATGGCACAATTGACCACCACCCCCATATATTTCTACACCACAATTCACACCAATTACACAGAAATACCATTGTGCCGTAGCAAGGAAGGAAGGGAGAAAGTTGGAGCTGTGACTTGCCATTCAATCTTTGGAGTGCTGGAGCGTTTCTGGGTTCTTTCTATCCTTAGTTTTAGTTTAATGTTTGTTTTAATTTGGTTTTATGTTTTCAAAGACATGAGGAACTAATTTCTTTATAGTTGGAGGTGAATTCGAAGCCATGATTATATGTTTTATATGAATTGATTACATCCAGTTATTGTTTCTTGAGTCTTGAATGTGATTTACTTATCTGAGTTATCAAAACTTATATATGTATGTAGACTGAGGGTCGACACTTAATTTGCATGCATGAATTTGATTCTAGAGTATAAGGGAGTTTCACCTAATCGTTATGAACTTATATTCACAAGTAGTGGAAGTCACTAGTCATGATTGTGTTAAGTAAATTCTTGGCAGGAGTATCATGCTTTTCATAGTTACGAATGCTTCGTCAATGCTTATGGTTTTCAACGAACTTAATGACATTTTATATGTCTTTTCTATCATGCTTTTCATAGTTAGGGAGCTTGATAAGGATAATTTGGTTGCGATGTGTATTCTATCCAATTCAATGAATGAAGGAAAAAATGATGGTTAATTTGTGCTATCACGGTTAACTTGAGATGTTGTCATTCATAGTCTAAAGGAATAATAACTGGAAATTGGTTTGTATGCATATGTCATGTGTGGAGAAGGACCCTCTAACTAGCCTTTCACCCTTTTCAATTCACCTTAAATTTGTTTTCATTGTTTGTTTCTGCAAAGTTTCTTGTTTTAAGTTTTAAATTCATCAAAAACAACCCCTCATTCATTAAGTCTTGTTAGTTAAGTCATAATCTGTTTTCTTTTAATCTTTTGAGTCAAGTTAAGTTTATTTTCGTCAAAATCACTTGTTAGGTCTAGAATTAAGTCTTTTTGATTGTTTGTTGCTGTTTTGAGTCATTTAAGTTAGTTTTAAGTTTATAGAGTCTAGTTTAGTGTTTTTGAGTCTGATTTGTGTTGATTAGCATCCCTTCTAATCCCCGGCCTAAAACGATCCCTACTTTCATATACTACAATCATAGGGTTTTAATTTGAGTGTTAGAATATTTCACATCATCCAGACATGTGGTTTATGATGAGAGTTTCTTTCCTGCTAAATAAAGGCATTCATCTGAGCCTGTTAGTGGTGTGATACCAGACTCTTAATTGTCTCATCCTTTGGTAGTTACATTACTTTCCATGGTTCATCAGCACTAGAATTTAGCTACTTCTAGTGCAGGATTATTTGAACAGGAATCTGAAACTTCTACACCAACAAATCATTTTAGCACTACTCCTTCCTCTACTTCAACCTTGTTACCTGTCCTCCCTCCTGCACAATTATAGGTATTACTTCTTCCCCTTGCTTCTAATGTTTCTAGTGATACTTTAGTTCATCATTCCCCCATCAAGACTAGACTTAAGACAAATGTTATCTCTAGACAAGATTATTCAGCTTATTTGGCTACTTCCTCCAAGTCCAAGTCCCTACAAATTAATGCTGATGAATTTAGTTTCTCTGGTTTTACTTTTCTTGCTAATGTTGTTGATGTGGATGAACCAAAAACTTTTCGAAGTGTGTGTACCAATCCTTTGTGGTAGAAGGTTATGCAAGAAGAATTTAATGCCTCGAAACCTCAAGGCATGTGGATTCTAGTTCTCTCTCCTCCAGATAGGTCTATCATAGGTTGCAAGTGGATTTATAAATTAAAAGAAACTTTGATGGCAGTGTTTCTCGCTATAAAGCCCATTTGGCTGCTTAGGGTTTTACACAAGAACAAGGTGTTGATTTTTTTGAGACATTTAGTCATATTGTGGGGCATTCCACAGTTCGGCTTATTTTGGCTCTTGCTACGACTCATCATTGGAATCTACACCAATTGGATATAAAGAATGCGTTCTTACATGGTGAGTTGCAGGATGAAGTTTATATGCAACAACCCCGAGGTTTTGTGGATTCTCAATATCCTTCTTATGTGTGCAGATTAGTCAAATCCTTATATGGTCTCAATGTTACACCATATCCCTGAATTAAAGCATAATTTCATAAATCCCCTAAAAAGTTTATAAAATGTGCTTTTGGTCATCATATCCTATCCAATCTGGACCCTTTATCTCGTTTTCTCTTCTCCACCACACTGCCACGTGGCAAACACCAAACTCCCCTCTTTTTTTTCTTCTCCTGATCTCATTGTCTATTTCACTCTCGCAGTCTTTCTGTCACTTTCTATCTCACCCTTCCTTAACTCTCTCCTTCAGACTTTCCTCTTTCTGTTAACCCATGTACACCTAAGCCACCCTGACGGTGGCGGTGCACCACCACGATCCACGAGGACTTTTCTTCCCTATTCCTTACCTCTATGGAGCTAAAAAAAGCTCAGAATCCCAGAAAACTCTCCGGCGAGATGTACCTGTTTTTTCTGGCTAGGTAAGCCTCGAGATTTCCATCTCCTTGTTTTAGGTTGATGCTGAGTTTAATTGTTGAGAGTTATATTCATTGTTGACAACGAGATCAGCTCAGGGGAAAACACACCATCTTCGGTGAGCCCGTGGTTGTCAAGGAGTTTTCCGACCACCATCGGTTGTTTCATGGCGAACCAAATGGGCCTAGGGTCCCCTCCCTTTCCTCTTCATGTTGATACCTAGATCAGGGCCTAGGGTCTTTGGTTGTAGTCGGTCGAAGCTGGGAAAGCTCCGTCGTCCACCTTGTCGAAACAAGCCTTTCAGGCTATGTATATAAACCAAGAGCCTTGGGCCTTCACCCAAGCCCAAACCCTTTTATGAACCCAACCCAAAATCCTTACTCGTTCCCTTTTTATTTTTAGTTAAGCTTTTTAAGACCCAAAAGGCCTTAGGGCTGTGACAACAAAGCCCAAAACCCTTGGCTTTAAGCTTTAGGGTTGGGAAGAACTCGGGCCTCAAGCCCGTTAAGCCTAAGTTTTTTCTTTTTGGTTTTATATTATTTTCTTTTAATTTTGTAGAGCCTTTGGGCCCAACAGAATTGTTGGGGGCTCTAAGCCCAAACCCTAAAACCCAAATCCTAAATCCCCTAAGCCCAGCCCACCTATCTATCTAAGCCCTAAACCCAAACCCTAGGGCCCAAAACCTTAAGCCCAGACCCATTTAACTTGGTTTGACCCGGACCTGCAACCCGTTGACTTGATCAATCTGACCGTTGACCCGATCAATGTTGACAGTTGACTTGGTCAACGTTGACCGTTAACTTTGACTTTCGAGTTGACTTTTTTGGTTTCCATCTGGGACCTTTTTTAGGGTAATTCGATGTCCTGAATCCGTTTCCAACGTCCGTTTTCCCAAATTCAATTATTATAATAGAGTTTTATTAATTGGACCCTTTATGTGCTTAGGGGCAAATTATTGTGGCATTCTGTCTCTGCTAGTTTGCGTGGCTCTTCGGCGGCTAAGTATCTATGAGTGGGACCCTTCTAAAAATGCATGTTTTAATAATAGAAATGCATACATGAAAAGCATGATTTGATGATTGATAGGAGCATATTTATGCGCCTTAGTTAGCTAGTTCTTATGCATTTTCTTTATGTTTTCTAAGTTAAAATAGACTTTTAAGTTACTTTCATGTGTTTTCAGGTTTTAAGGGCATATTACATGAAAAGATGCAATTTGGAGCCTTTTGGAGCAAAATGGAGCTTGGAATGGATGTCACATATTTGGAGCTAAGGGTTTGGATGAAAATGAAGATTTGAAGATGATGATTCCTACTTGAGCAAGGATTCCTAGTTGAAGTAGGAAAGAGCCAAATTGAAGATGAAATCTTAGTCCAAGAAGGAGTCCTAATCAATCAAGGATTCCTAATTGAAGATGGATTCCTAGACGAATGAAGTTTCCTACTCAAACAAGGTTTCCTACTTGAAGTAGGAAAGTTAAATCCAAATGGCATCAAGTTTCAGCAACAAAGAAGTTTTCCAAGTCCAAGAAGGAAAAGGAATCCAAGATGATGAAGGATTGACAAAGACAAACTTTCCTAATCCTAATGTACAAAGATTTCAGCTCCAAAGAGGAGTCCTAAACACTTTAGGACACCTTATCCCTTCACAATCAGCCTTATCCCTTAGTGCCGCACCTATTCCCTTCTAGAAATCTGATTTCCTTGCCTTGCAAGGCTTTCTAGAAGCCTTATCCACCCTATCCCTTACCTGCCGCACCTAGGAGGCCTTTTCCCATTCAAAATCTGATTGTTTTAAGCCTTTTCCTGATGGGTTTTAATTATACAAGTCCATATCTGATTCCCCTAGGGTTTTAAGTGCCTATCTATACTCATATTAACCCTTTGGCTGAGGCACCACCTCCCATATACATCATTGACGCCAGAAATCTGTCCCACATCTCTGCCGCAGCTTCCCACCACCATTCACCATAATTCCTAACTTAAGAACAACCCTAGCCGCACCACCCATCAACCCTAAACCCTTCCATACCATTCCCCATCCATTCTACACCATAAATCCACCCAAAAACCTGTCCACAAGCTTCATGCCGCAGCAAGGAGGAAGGGAGATCCATTGATGCACCTGCTGTCCAAGTTGGAGCATTTTAGGTGTTTTCTTTCCTTTGATTTTAATGTCTAATTTTATGTATCTTTGCTTTGCAAGTATGAGGAACTAAACCCCCCTTGGCTAGGGGGGATTCAAAACCATGTTTATGCTTGCTATATGATTTGATTACTTCTAATTGCGTTTCATAAGTTGTGAATTCAATTTACTTATCTATGTGAATTAAAACTGGTTTGTGTATGTTGGTTAAGAGGGCCCGCTTAGTTTGCATGCATGAATTTGATGCTAGGATATAAGGGAATTTCAATTAATTGTTATGAACTTATATTCACAAGTAGTAAAGGTTGTTGATCACAATCGCGTTAAGTAAATTCTTGGCATAAGTATCATGCGCTTTCATAGTTACGAGTGCCTCGTCAATGCTTATGATTTTCATAGAACTTAATGATACTTGCTTGAATCTCTATTATGCGCTTTCATGTAGGGAACTTGTGGGGAATGCTTTGGGTTGTCGTATGCAATTCATCCAATTCAATAACTTAAGGAAAATCTGAGGGTTAATTTAAGCGGACCTAATTAACTTGGGGCATTGAGAATTCATGGTTTATTGAGAAGCAATTGGAAATCATTTTGTATGCAAGTGTGACATGTGTGGAGAAGAACCCCTTAGCTAGCTTCCCATCCATCCATTTAAACCAAATTTGTTTTAAAATCTGTTCAAGTTACAAAGTTTCTGTTTTGTTTTTAAATTCGTCTAAAATCAATCCCCCTTTATTTTGAAGTGTCATATTAGTTAGAAATCAATTTAAGTTGTGTTTTTAAGAGTCTTGAGTCAAGTTATACCTTAATTTCGTCCAAATTAGTTTAGGTGCTCAAAACTGCCCAGATTGTGATTTTAAGACATTTTTGAGTGTTTCTGGGCTGTTTTGAGTCTTTTGGTTTGTTTTGGTGTTTTAAAGTTTAGTTTTGCATTCTTTGAGTCTAGTTTAGTGTTTTAAACTTTGTTTTTACGTTTTTGAGTCAGTTTCAAGTGATTTAGCAATCCCTCCTAATCCCCGGCCTAGAACGATCCCTACTTACATACTTTGCTACAATTGATAAAAAGAGGGTTTAATTTGAGTGCTAGTTAATATCATATCAATGATTACGTTTTATGAAACGTTTTGTGAGATAACATGCTTACTTAGGCTATTTTGAATTATCAATATTTTTCCTATAACCCGTGTTCTTATAGAATATCTAATGGATGACGATATGATATTTAGAACATGTTTCGAACACCTCTTTATAGTATAGATGATGGATGACTATATATATGTTCAATGGTTTTGTACTTACCCAGTGGTCCTTTCCGTTACGGGACGTAAGGGTAGATTCTGGTCCGTCTCAGTGATGGTTTGGTGTTAGCATAAGACCTGAAGTGTGTTTCCTTTGGCTATTTAGCATAGGGACAGGGAGCCGGCATGGGGCTTGAAGTGTATTTTCTTCTGACTGTTTGCTCAAAGATGGGGAGCCGGCATGGGGCATGGGGGTTATCGAACAATTCACTAGTGATTATTATACATACAAGTTATGATTTGAGACATTGCATGTCATGCTAGGTTTCGGAAAACCTATGTTTATCATTATATATGTGTTTTCATAAAACCTGGGGGTTAGTATATTGATAACTGTTTTAGTATATATATATCAACTTGGTCCACTCAAGTTTGTTTTGCACCCCCTTCAGGAATTAGAATTGAGGCATACAATCCCAGTGTCCAGGCACTTCCGCATCGGCATCTTCGAGTCCTCTCAGTGTAGGATCCATCCTTTGTTTCATTAAAATTTATATTATTTCTTTTAGTGTTCTAGTTAGTTGTATGCTCTGAACACGTTCCTTAAATGCATATTCCTTATTCTTTTATATTTATAAGTCTTATCTATCCCTTGTTTTCAGCATTTGCACTCAATAAATGACTTTCATCACCCTGGCATATTTTCTTGGTCTTTACATTCCGTCCAAAGATAATGGGGATCTGTTTGTAAATAAAACCAAGTATGCTATTGACTTACTGAAAAAGGTAGGGATGGAGAATTGTAAACCTGCTCTCACTCCTTCCAAGCCTCACTCTCAATTACTTGTCATAGAAGGTACTCCACTTCCTGATGCAACCTTATATCATAGTCTCGTTGGTGCTCTCCAGTATCTCACATTCACGCGACCCAATATTGCTCATTCAGTTGGTGTTGTTTGTCAATTTATGCATCAACCTACTGATGCTCATTTCTTTTTGGTCAAACACATTCTTCGATATATCAAAGGCACCTTAACATGTGGTCTTACTTACCAAGCTACCTCTTCTGCTACACTCTCAGCTTATTCTGATTTCAATTGGACAGCCAATATTAATACACGGCGTTCCATCATTGGTTATGTTGTCTTTTTGGGTGCCAATCCAATCTTATGGCAGTCAAGGCGGTAAGCATCCGTGTCTCGTAGCTCTACTGAAGCTGAATATAAAGAACTTGCTCACTATGCTGCGGATGTGTGTTGGCTGCGATCTGTTCTAAAGGATTTGCATATGTTTCTTTCTTCTCTTCCTTTGCTGCAATGTGATAACTTGTATGCTCTTGCTCTTAGCACCAATCCTATATTTCATTCCAGTATTAAACATCTTGATACTGATTATCATTTTGTGCGGGAAAAAGTTCAAAAAGGCGATATCTTGGTGCAGCATGTTCCTACTACTGATTAGATGGCTGATGTCTTCACAAAAGGGCTTCACAATCCTATTTTTATGCGTCATTGGTACAATCTTAACCTTGGTGTCCCTGGTTAAGATTGAAGGGGGGGTAATAGCATAAATGTATAGGTGTCATTGTTGTATTGGTCCATCTGCCAAATGAGTATTGGTTGTGTGATAGCTTATTTCATAAGCTAAGGTTGCAAAACTATAAATAGTTTAAGTTGTAATAAGGCTGTTAATGAGAAAATACAGAAATATTGCAATCCTTTGTTCGAGCTCTCTCTCTCTCTCTCTCTCTCTCTAAATTGTGATCATATTTCTTCAAGCTCAAACCCTAGAATTCAGCTGTTATCATTATAAGCATGCCTTGTTCGGAATGGCCTCCCTATCAATTTCGTACATTTGTGTAAGTTTTCATTTGATTTGTGTGCATGCATTCAAATTCACACAGACCATAGGCATTCGTATTGCAATATAATACTTTTCAAAAGAGACTAGTTACATAATGTGCTTAGGCATTGTTATTGGCACTTCAAAAACGTTGTCATGCACTTTAAAATAATAAAACTGTAAGGAGAAAAAAAAATATGAAAGAGTGAAAATTAAATGACATTTTGACAGTGTCAGTAACACTTCCATGAACACACAAGTGTACTTAATTTAATTAAAACATACATATACATATATAAGATAAGATATCTAATATTGCTAGTTTTTCCTCTTTCCTTTATTTTCATAATATTCTTAGTTTTCACTTTTCGTGACCTTTTCTGATTAAGCATGGAGTAACTATGTGCTTGAGGATCCATGCAATCAAACTGGTTAATTTTCTTCATCTTTCAAGAGTATCATAGCTTGGAATTTAAGAAGCCATGCATGAGTGGAAAGGAAATATCATTTCGTACTGAATATGTAATTCAACACCAAGACAAAGGATCAAAGGTCACGTTGCATGTATTATTCATTCCTCTTCTGTTCCCAAATCCAAATTAAATAAACATTGCATGCATTTTCTTATGTTACTCCCTTTTTACAGCTCACTTTAATTTCACAATCGATCACTCTCACCAGAAAATTAAAGAAAACAAACTCTGTACTCAAAAGCCTGGACCAATTTGAAAAAGTTCTTCCTAGAGAGAGAGAGAGAGAGAGAGAGAGAGAGAGAGGTGCATGGTAAAGTTAGAAGGGACAGCATTGTACGTACGTTGTTCACACCACCACTAATATTTCATAGAGATGGAGGAAAAGAAGACAGTTGTACTGCGTTTGATGAAGCAGGATGTGCAATCCCATGATCTTGTCCAACAAGTACTATCGCTTGATCATCAACAAGATTGTCCCAAAATAGAAAGTTAGAACATTGTTGCTGGGAAACAACCCATTCATTCAACTCATGCCTTTGCATTAAGCACTCCAAGGCCATCTGATCATGATCTCCCTCCTCATCAATATTGTTACAAGATTGATGATGATGATCAACGTTCGGTACCATGTTGTCCATGTTCTCGATCAACGGTGGCAAATAGTTTGTGTCCATGGTAACATTATTAGTACTACTATTTGTAGTATTAAATGACATTGTTGCCGGAGGTGGGAAAGCCTGGACTTGATGCTGATTCAAATTCCACGGCTCAGATGAATTCAAATCCGTTGCGACAATCATGTCTTGGAAAATCTCCCCGCGAGCATTGTAACTTTCTTGAGCTGCTTCAATATTGGCAGTAGTACTTGTATCAAACATGAACATAGGGCATGTTGAAGAAAATAGGGTTTCTTGAGCTTGAGGCTTTAGGGTTGTACCCAAATCTTGGTGTGCAAAATCTAGTTGGTTATTGTAATTACCCAATTGGAGAATTATATGCTGATGATGATCAACACTAGGTGGTGGACTTATTGTGGAAGCACTTGAAGGTGTGGAAGGCTTCCGAATCTTCTTTTTGATCCATGAATTCCAGTAGTTCTTGATCTCGTTGTCTGTTCTTCCGGGCAGATGGCTTGCTATATGAGCCCATCTACATACATAACAATATAGTTATAGTTAGTTATAGTGGTGCATATATATTATTAGTAAACAAACTATAGAGCAATTAAATTAACCGTGTATTTAACTTCCATAAGCAATTAATTAATTAACTTGTAATTTACATTAACAATATGATTGTGTGTGTCTGCATTAAATTCATCATGAGCTGAGATGTTCAAAGCCAACCTCCGAATTTGACTGCTTAACGTCTTTCAGCAAAAAAATTAGGTGGAATGTGGTTCTTACGGTACAGGTGATGAAGATAGCTTCTGGATTAGCTATAAATTTAAAACATAAACCTGACACACACATATATATTTGATTGCGAAAACTTGTTTTTAAAGTTTGTTTGTATTCAGTTAGAGGTCCATTTCACTCAAGTTCTTTCCAGACACCCGGAACCAATTAACTTACTATTGGAAAGAAGGTTTTTTAGTCTATATTATTATGGGAAAGAATAAACGTGACCATTATATGTGATTTTATTTATCAATGAAGCATATGAACTCAAGCTTCAAAAGCACTTCTTCCAAGTACATACGTACAACCACAACAAAACAAGCTTCAAATTTACAGGTTCTAAGATAAAACAGACTCGCCAAAATCTTGAAATAATTTGAAAATGGTGAAATGAATTTAAATTTTCAAAAGCGCTGCTTCTTCAAGAAAAAAACAGTAGAAATTAACTTCAGGTTTATATACATTGTATAAGAAAAGTATAGGCTTCCCAAAACCCCAATTGAGCTTTTCGAACATGGCAATGGCTTTAAATTTGGAGGGTTGAAACAACTGTCTAGTCTACTAACGTCATCACTCTAAAAAAAATTGAAATTTTGGATTGGATGCAGTCACTGCATATTAGGAAATAAATAGATTAATGAAATTAATTAGCTAATAATTCAGCTTGTTAAATTAACCTGTTGCCTACAACCCCATGGAGGCTAATAATCAATTTCTCTTCTTCTGGAGTAAATCTCCCTCTTCTAATATCAGGCCTCAAATAATTAATCCATCTCAAGCGGCAGCTTTTACCACACCTTTGAAGCCCTGAAAATTACACAAAACAATTAAGCACCCTTTATCATCAGTAATTAATTAAATTATGATATAATTAATAGTAACAAATACACAGAGAGAGAGAGGATCATGACCAGCTTTTTCTGGGACTTCACTCCAACAGCCATATCCATGAGTAGTGATGTATCTGATGAGTTTCTCATCTTCCTCAGGGGACCAAAGCCCTCTCTTAACCTTCTGTTGGTTGCAGCAAGAATGGTGCCCCATTATTGATCTTCTTAATCTGTAATTCCTAATATGTTGTTAATTAACTTAAACCCTCCGAACTCTGATCGATTCTGATATCGTTTGAATATCAGAACTGATGAAACTCGATATAGCGATGATGGTAATCACCAACACCAAATTGATGTTTTGTAAGAGTTGGGTCTCTCTCTACCTCCCTTTAAAAGTAATACAAGTACAGTAGGGGGCTATGAGGATATAAGCCGACATGATGGGGTCCATAAGGGAAGCAGATTTCCATGTGACCCTACAATGACATTCCATCAGCTACCTCTTTCTCTCCCTTAATTATATCATATTCCATTGTTGGTTACTATTTTCTACGTACATATTTGTGTATTGCGTAACCAACTTCACGTACTCTAAGTCATGCTGGTGGTTCCACACACCTAGGTCCTTCTTGTTCTGCTACTGTGAAGCAATTGGTCATTTCAACCAATCACTTTGTACCACGTCAAGATATATATGTGAGGCTTTATGCTTGGAAATGATTGGGAGAGAATGAAGTCATTGTAATTGTCTAAATTTTTGTTCAGGAAGGAATGTATTTATGTGTTGAAAATTTCACAGAAAGGGTAATTTTATGAATAAATTAGGCGACATCCTGGTGTAATATGTGATATATATGCTTTTGTAACCTGTTGGTCATGAAAATATCTGTGTTTTTGTAACCTGTAATTATAAGTTTTTTTTACATTTCATTTTTCATAACTAAATCAACATAACTAGGGTTTTATAATCTGAATTATGGTTTATATATGGGTGCCATTCTTAAACAAAACATAGGAAGATATATCCAATTTATCGGAACAAATGACCATTTGATATTCATTGAAATTCAAAGTCCTTGGGTTAGATCAAGTATTGCTGAATAGTAAGTTAATGATTTATGATTAGGAGATAATCAGGATTTGATAATGTAAAAATAAAAACAATTAGTATTAGAAACAAGTAAATATCTCTCCGACACACACAAAACTAAAAATGCATGCAGCTCCATGTATCACATTTTGCAGAACAATCTATTAATTATTTTGAGCAAGACACTTTGAAAAAACTGACTTGATCCACAAGATAAACTAATAATTATCAATGCCCAAATTAACTTTAGGAAAAAAAAACATCACCCTTTACTAGCTATTTGATAGCTAGTGTACTTGCTTATTAAATATATATATATATATATATATATACACCTAACTTATAATATTTAGGCAAAGGCAACTATAATATATATTACTTAGGTTTTAAGTAAATTCCCATAAATATTTTATGAAAAGATATGAGGACAAAAACAAAAAATGAATAGTATTTTGTAGTACTTGTAACATACTTTTCATATTGTATTGTTGCATTGAAATGCGATGGCAATGCAACTTTTCACCCTGCAACGTACTAAAGTTCTTAGCTCATCGTACGTAGCAATATACTCTAGGAGGTCAAGAATCAAAGTTATTACATGACTGAATCAAAGTTATTACGTTACTTGTAACATACTTTTCATATTGTATTGTTGCATTTGAAAATATTGAGCCCGTTCACACAATACCAATTGATTTTGAATTGAATGCTCATGTTATATCATTGAAGTTACTTATTGTGAGCCTTTTTTCTCAAAAGAAATTAATTAACCAAAGAGGTTATAAGAACGTAATGGACTAATCTATCTATACCATTATAATTGAATCCCAAAAACCAAGAAGAGTTTATAACCAAAGAATACAGTTGTTCATTGCCAAGTTGTAATTTAGCGTTAAATGATACGAATTATCAGCTATATATTCTCAGGTTTAGTTAGGAGACAATGGAGACCTCATGAAAATGAGACATGTCAATTCTGATTTTCCCTATTCCTTAATGCTTACTTATAGATTAATTATAATTGCTTCATCTAAACTACTAAAGGCATGCATGACGTCATCTCGACTAACAGGATTTTTGTATCATTATTGGTACGTAATATGCATTTGTGACGATGGCATGACGCAATTCATGAGTTAATTAAATCAAATTATACTCTGGGTTAGTTTAGTTCCTCATGGCTTCCAAAAGAATCATTGGACATTGAGAAGGACAAATGTAGCCAGTTTGTTGCTATATGCATGACTTAAGATCATCCGAAAATTAAATACACAGTGATCCAATACAGCCCTCTCTATTAATGTTCTATCGACTTGTTTAATTTTTTGCTTTAATAACAAGAAATGAACAAATAAAGATCACACACACACACACACACACATATATATATATAAAGTCTATGTGTACATGCATGATTAATTAATTAACATGTTTGACCTCATCTAGTACAACTCCCTGATTAAACTCACTCACAGGTATTTTTACTTTAGGGTACACATTTAGAATTTTTTTGGCATTGTTGTTGAGAGTGAATCCCACTTCAGAGAAAGAACAAATTTTGCAAGTGTTTATATGTATTTGATTTTTTACGGTGAAACCTTAACTTTCTTTAGATAACCTTAACTTTCTTCAATTGCTTCAATTTCAATTCAGCCTTGTTTCATTAATTATTTGGAGAACTATATACTGATGGATGATCACGTGAATTATATCGAGTATTAGAGACTGAAAGCAATATGGTAATACGTGAAAAGACCCAAAATTTTATATAATACTACTCCCCAGTGTGAGATTTTCTCCCAACCACAACCAAGTTAGCTCTCAGGCCATTAGATACTAGGTCTTAATTATCCTTATTAATTTCCTTCATGAACTTCTACATATGTACTTCTTGGCCAAAGCAGATTATGCATGGTTAATAAAAATGAGGAAGAACTGTTGATGATTGATTAAATTGATTATGAACACATTACGAGCTAGTTTGGGGTTATTTATTTATTTATTTTTTTAAAATTGCTTTTGCTGTGTGGTGAGAATAAACGGTTGTGAAAAAAAAAGCAGATAAGTGTGTGTTAAACTGTAGTGCTAAAAGTACTTTTAGCAAAGAAAGAAAAGATGGGAATAGGATTGTTAATATGAAAGTTTCATTAATTGGTACCGTTCAACTACCGCTAATTAAAAAAAAAAAGTTTTTTTGACAAACATGTGTAGAGTTGCTTATGTTTTCTGCTGTCTTGGATCTGTGATTTTGAAAAAAAAAAAACTTTTTTTTTAATTTCTTTACAAAACACAATAAGGTCCCGACTTTTTAAAAAAGTTTCTTTTAGAAAAATTTAAGCAATCCTAAACTAGCCCTAAAGAAAACAGTGTTTCTGGATTTTAATAAACATTAAAAATTAATAGACCAAAAAAAAAAACCTATAGCAATGTAGAAAATCTTTTTTGAAGGGAAACGATTAAAGAAAAACTTAAGTAATCGTTTGTCAAATATTTTTGCAAAAACGTATTTTGGAGACAAGGTCCTTGTCTTGGCTGCAATGAATCCAAACGATTAGTTAGAACGTGGAACACAAATTAAACGATTAGGTATTTCTTTACATAGTTTTATATGGCATGCCAAACGTTTTAATACGTAGTTTGAAATATATTATGGAAAGAGATCAACGAAATGCAGCGAACCAGTATCGAAAGCGAGGGGATGATGCAAACATCTACCACATTTGATGTGAAGATTAAGAAGTGACTTTTGCTTGGATGGATCGCAAGCTAAAACTTCGAAAGTAATATATTTACATAAAAATCGTTTATTTATTTATTTTTTTTATTTTTATTTTTTAAAATAAGGACCCTTTGGGAGAAGAGCTGAAAGGAGCAATGATTATTATTCTTAGCTTTAAGGAGGAGCAATGGAGTGCACATTTGGGCCTACCATTGGGGATTTTGAGTAGTGATTACTGAGAAAAGATATTGGGACTTTGCCTTTATAAGCATTGGTTGGTTAACTCATTAAGTCATGGATGAAATGTCTCTACCATAATCTCTTTTGATTACTTAAATGTATTAAGGGTCCTTGTTCTTAAACATCTCTCTCTTTTTGTTAATTAATCTAAGAGTAATGCTAGAGAGACTAAATTTATAGATAAATTTTGTAAACAAAATGACATAAAAATTGATGATTGGATTATTATTTAAATATTGATTAACATGTTTATTTCTTATTGATAATGCATAATTTAGTTTGCAAATTTAGTCTACAAATTTAGTTTACCTACCTATTAACAAAATTCTCTTTGTCAACCAAAAGAGGGTGGAAATATAAAATTAACCATGCCGACAAAGCTAAAGAAAAATAACGAAAATGAAAGTTGTGGGCTATATTCTCTTTTCCATTTTTCTCCCAAATAAATTAAACTTTTAGTGATGAAATAGTTATTCAGAAACAGGCGCTAAAGACATGAATAACCTCTTAAACAACGAATAACTATTTGCAGGTCGCCACAAAAAAAATTTAGCTATGATTTTATATTTTCTTTCTTTGTAAACTTTATTTTCAAAATGAAAAAAGTTGTGGCATGATTCACATGAACATGTGAAGAGTTGGATTAATAGGTAATATAATAAGGTTAATTTGCCTAATTTTCAACTTGCACAGATCGGTTAATATGGGCGTTGAATTGTTTAATTACAAATGGAAACATACATCACTTCTGTTTAGGGTTAAAATATAAGACCAAACTAATTCGTTAATCTAGAATTTAGTGGTTCTAGTAACAACTAGAAAATCATTCAAATGCAACTAATATCCTTATATAAGATAATTGGCACGGCCCAATTTGAATCGAAATCGACCTGATTTATCTTGATGTTTTTTTTTCCGGTTTTTATCCCAAACCGTTCGCCTCAGATTCGGATTGAATTATGAAAGTCATACTTTCGGTTCAGCCCGAACCGATATTCATATTATTTATTTTATGAAATTTATTTAAATAGAAATTAAATAATTATACCAAAATTGACTGGGAGACTGAAACTCAAGATCTTCCTTAGGAAATCCTCTGAACCAACTTTCAATTTGTGACATTGTAAGGTAACAGTTGTATTTATATTATCTAATAACTATTAGCTAACATTTTTCAAAATCTTAGCCGCCACTCTCTCATTTGTTACCCAAGGATTGACGGTTGGCTAATTAAATCTCAAAAGAAAAAAACCTTTGCTGCGATTGAAGTTCTTCGTTACTTGAATAATATGAGCCTTGCGACCTCTCTTGACAACTTGAACTAAAAACCTAAACTAAGGCTAGAAATCCAAGTAATTGAGCATTAAGAAGTTAAAAGTAAATTGTGAGGTTTAGAGTTAAGGAAGCTAATTATCCAAACTTACAAAGGCTAAAGTAGGGTTTCATTTATCACGAAAGTCATTGATAATCATCATAAAAACCATATTTGATTGCGGGTTGCTCAATATTTATATAGAGAAATAGAGGGAATGATGAGAATAAAGAAGGGTTGGTTGACCCCGAATCGGGAAAAGAGACTGTCATCTCCAGTTGGAAAGGGATTTGTTGTAGGCATTCGTTTGGTGGACTGGATATGATAGGTTATAGTCAAGTAAAATGTGTTGGGTCTAGTATGTTATTGGATGCGATAGGTTAAGCCTAGAAATGTTATTGGATGCGATATGTTAAGCCTAGAAATGTACTCATTGTATCAATGGCAAGAATGATTTAAGGTATGAGTTAATGCATGTTAATCAAAATTTTCCAATAACTGAATCCATGTCCTTAATTCACGTAGGGTGGAATCTATACGCTAAATAACTAGAATATATGCTATTCATGTATGAGTTATGACAAACATCATCTACAATCTCCATAACAAAACTTTTATCATGGTGGCCGGCTAAGCACAAATTGTTTCTAATTCTAGTTATGCTCATTAATAAGAACAATTTTTTGGGATCTTATTAAGATCAACTCCCCACGTGCACGCGTAAATAAATGAAATAAAGGTTACCCTAGCTAGATCAACATGCCATGATCAGTAGATTAATCACGGTCGCCTTTTAGTACTACGGTTTAATGGTATTTCACTTTACTTGTAAGTGAAAGTTCTTAGGTTTGATTCTCACTAAAGACGAAGGTGAATCACATTATTATGGCAAACTCATTTTAAGGCTTCATGCACTTCCTTACCACCTTAGTGTAGATACTACCGTTTCTCAACAAAAAAAAAAAAAAAAAAAAAAAAAAAAAAGATATGGAGTCATGCGTGCTGATATTCTAACCCCATATAAGGTTATGACCATTTGTGAAAAGTGAAGAGGTGGAAAAATAGTGAGAGGCGGGAAAAATATGTTTGCAGGAGATAATTTTCTCATTGCTATTTATTGTATAAATATACATGTATACAAGAGAGTCCTAGTCAAGGTGAATTACATGCTTATCTCTAAAACAAACTATCTGTTACGTTTGATTTTCAACTGTTGGATAGACTCCAAGGTTGACTAGGAATTTTGTTTAACATCCCCTGTAAACTGGGCGTGGAAGGACTGACCAGTTTGGAACGTAGTAACAGATGTTGTCCCTTAAGAAGTCTTTTTGTGAGCAAGTCTGCAGGCTGACCAACTGATGGTAGAAATCGATCATGAACTCTCCAACACTACTCATTCACGAACAAAGTGGTAATCCAGTTCTATGTGACGTGCACGGGCATGGAATACTGGATTAGCAGCCATGTAGGTTGTACTTAAGTTATCATATTAGAGATGGATTGGAAAGGAAGTGGAAGTGCCCAATTCATAGAAGTGGTAAGAAAGCCAAAGCGTTTCAGCACAAGCATGGGAAAGTGCTCGGTATTCCGATTCTGCACTTGGTTTGGAATACTGAGCACTTTCCCATGCTTGTGCTGAAACGCTTTGGCTTTCTTACCACTTCTATGAATTAGGCACTTCCACTTCCTTTCCAGTCCATCTCTAATATGACAACTTAAGTACAACCTACATGGCTGTTAATCCAATATTCCATGCCCGTGCACGTCACATAGAACTGGATTACCACTTTGTTCGTGAATGAGTAGTGTTGGAGAGTTCATGATCGATTTCTACCATCAGTTGGTCAGCCTGCAGACTTGCTCACAAAAAGACTTCTTAAGGGACAACATCTGTTACTACGTTCGACGTAAATTTAGAATACACGAGATCAAGTTACCTCCGTGATATATCAAAGAACCCATCGTAGACCATCTTGTATCAACACAACTTGCTCAATCCGCAATAGAATAGGCAATGATCTATGAGGACGGAGGTTGGGAGCGAAGAAATAAACTATGAGTTATGGAACCTTTGACGTATATCGTAGGATGCATTTTACAACAAGTTTACAACAAGTAGACGAGGTGCCAGTGGAAATCATGAACTGGGCCACATGACTGACATTGTAAGAGATATCCGGATGAGTAAGCGTCAAATATTGAAGGCAACCAACTAAGCAACGATATTCGGTGGGATCAGATAATAATTCCCCAAAATGAGCAGAGAGAAAATGTTTAGCAGCCACTTATGTTGAGCTTTGTTTCTGTTCGTGCATATGAGCATGTTTAACAGGCCGTGGTCATATTTGGCTTGTGAAATGTGGATTCCAGTAGAGATGTGTTGCACTTGCAAACCGAGAAAGACGCTTGGACCTAAGTTATTCAAGTCAAATGCATTTCCCAAGTCCTCAATGAAAGGGTTATCAAGAGTCAATTGCTGCCCGTGAGAACTATGTTGTCGACATATAATAGTAGCAGAATAGTGTGAGAAGCGTGACGATGAATGAAAAGTGAACTATTTGCCCGACTTTGGACGAAGCAATAATAAAGTAAGAACGAAAGGATGGCTCCATATTCAACAGTTGGACGACACCATCAAATGCTATTTATATAACCTCAGACCCTTTTTTTCCTCTTTCAAAAAATCCCCAAATCATTCAAGGAAAAAAGGGTTCAAACTTTCTTCCTTTACTCATTGAAAAACTCCCCAATCTTTTCAACCTCTTTCAATGACGTCTACAAGCATGACTTCAAAATTACCCAAGATTTCACCTTACAATCTTTTCATTAACGAGAGTCCGCAATCGAGAAGAAGGTTAAACATTTATTGAAAGTCATCTGGATATCTTGAATCAATGTAAAGTTTGGTAGGAACCTGGCCAAGAGGTTTATGTTGATCTTCTTGCGCTGTCTGATCCCCAGCGTCTCGTACCAGAATTCACCCATGGTTCCTAGACTTAGGTCTACGATTTCCCCTGCCTGACCTTCTAAAAGGCATCTTGATCAGCTACGACATGGCTATCTGTAATTTAACCCTAGTCGCCTTTAAACTCTTTACATGCTTCGAGCTTCTAAATCAATGGTTCAGGGCTGAACTTGGCCTTTAGGAATTTAGAGTGCTTTCAATGCACGAAAAAACTTTGGTGGCCACTATTACTTTGTGTCAAGACCTAGCCTCATTTGGGAGCCGTATATCTTAGATGTCCTTTAGCAGAACAAGGATTTGTTTAAAGACATTCTAGTTGTCGACATGATTGGGAGGGAGATATTGACATTGTTAGTTGCTCCTTATAAACACATATGCCGATAACAGATTTAGTACCCACGAACATAGAAATGGAGGAAGAGACTCAACTATTGAGGAAAAAAAGGAGCACTGACACTTCTATAAGCTTAGAGCCACCTGTTCTGCAACTTCTTATTGAAAGACCCCAACCTCCTCTGTCATCTCACAAAGACCATGACAATAAGAACCGGTTGACTTCAAATTCGATGCCCTATCGTCACAACAGCAGAAAGTTTCGCCGCCCCGTCCTATTGAAGTCCAGTCCCATGAACTTCCTTTCACTCCAATTCTAACTCTTTTGGTAGCAAGGGATTTGCCAGAACTAGTTGGGGCGTCCACCAAGGTTGATACTTTTTTGCCTACTGCTCCGCCTAGACATAAAGGAGGGATGCAGCCTTCATTTATGACTAGGTCATCTTTCTCAGTGGACGTCATTGGCCTTCAAAATGTGGATTATGTTCGAGCTTTTCTTGCTGCCGCGATAGCCCCTGCAAATTACAAAGAAGTCCGCACGGCATTTGAAGATGTAATGATGCGATGTCATGAGAGCCGTTATGAGGTAACTTTTCATTCTTTTCTCGCAAAATGATTCCAGTAATTATCGTATTTTTCTTCTTATTGGCACTGATCAAGCTCACGTATGGACGTAAACGGCTCTACTTTGACAAGTAAAGCAGATTCATCATCTCGAGTGGTATTCCTTACAAGAATTAGAGACTAAATTTGAGCTCGAGCAACAAGTACAAGCTCAATTGGCGGAGATCAAAAGAATATAGATGGAACAATAAGTCATGAAGGAAGGCCATGGGAAAGAGTTGGAGAGGTACATCGACGCGGCTACCCTTGAAGAAACGAAGGCAAATGACTACAAGACGAATCTCATTAAGGCACAAGAGCAGCTGGAGTAAGAACATAAGGCCACAGCCAAAGTAGAGTAGACTTTAATACATATGAAATTTGAATTGGCAAGGGTACTATCTTCATAATGAAGTGCTTAGAAAATCATACGAGCTGGCTTATAGTCAGAGGTGGAGGAACTCCTTCACGAAGTTTTGCAAAAAGACAACATTCGTTATATGGATCTTCAGCAGCTTAGGGACATGCATGAGTTCAAGCTAGTGACTCTTTGAGTTGCTCATCAAAGACATTTAAAGAAGAATTCACCGAAGAGAACAACTTTTGGTATCTCTCCAGCTATGCACGACAAGTTCATCTGGGTGCTAGGACGTTCACAAGATCTATGAAGAAATTCGAAATACTAACTTGCATGTGCCAAAAGACTTACTGAACAAGATCTCAGATTCGGAAGTGGAGCAAGGGGAAGAGTCTAGTTCTAGTGACAATGCAACATCTAATGTGCCAGCTGATCATTCGACTTTTCCTTGAGGAAAAAATGCCACTAAAGGAGATTGACTTTAATGTTTTGTCAGGATAGGGGCATGTCCCTTCTATGACTCAGACTTATTTTCCCCTGCATTGAAAAGTTTTCTTCTTTTGTTACTTGTTGTTTTTCATGTGCATGTGCTTGCCTTCTTAAGTGAGCAACGATTTAAGTGTTGGAACTTTTCATCCTTTGCTTTTATACCTTAGAATATTGTAGACATCGAAATTTTAGTGAAATAAATGTTGATGAATAATTAAAATTTCAACGTTCATATGTCACATAAATTTTACACGTAGCATGTGACTTAACAAAAAATTGAAAATCATTGAAAAAGTCATCAAACAGGACACATGTCAACACCTGGCGAAAATGATTTATTTCATCTGATTATTTAAATTCAAAAACTAAAGTTTTGGAATTCTATAAATAGGAAGCAAAGGTATTCATTTTTGTGTACCAATTGACATCACACCAAAACCTTGAAGCTTTGAAACTCTAAAGCTCCTAATAAAATCCCGAAGGATCAAGAAAGTTCTCTTCGTTTTTCGTCAAATCCTCCTTCATGATCAACCCCTAACGGCCCTTGAAGAACTTCCACCAATTCAAGATCACGCCCCAGCGGCCCTTGAAGAAAGTGTTCATCGTTCATCATTCGCTCATCCTAAGATCAAGCCCCAACGACCATTTGGATCAACAACATCAACAAATCCACACATCCATTCTTTAAGATCAAGCCCAAAAGCCCTTGAAGATCCATTCATCCATCAACCTTCAAGATCAAGCCCTAAAGGCCCCCTTGAAGAAGCTTCCCTCAACCTTCAAGATTAAGCCCCTAAGGCCCTTGAAGAAACTTCAAATCGTTCATCCAAGATTAAGCCTCGACGGCCCTTGGATCAACAAAATATCCATAAATCTTACGGAGATCAAATCAGAGGGTCAAACTATAAAGGGATTGTAACCCCAAATCATTAATACAAAATATTATTTTGTACACGTGTTCTTGTCTCATTCATCACAGGAAAATTCGTGTTTACAAATATAGTTTACCGAAGTAAGTTAACTTCGAAGTAATGAGTGACAGAGCGAGGCACATGTAAGTTTGTCAGCCCAGGCCAGAACTCGAGGCCCTCTTGGTGATGTTGATTATGAAAAACACTACCTCAACTTAGTGCCCATAAATATTTCCATCACGATATCCAGAGTACCACCTTACTCCGGTGCCATATGTTAAAATATTAAACCCATGGAGAATCCTTTGTTATGCACATGCCTTGGTGTATTAATCGAATTAAGGATAAGAAAGTATCATCTTGAGTTCTAGAATGGCCTCCAATCTTTGTCTTGTTTACTCTCGATTCGTGGTTGAGGGTCTTCGTATATCCAAGGTGACATTTAGGAAGGTTTCTTCCTTAGGTTGAGTTGCCAGTTCATCCCCAGTGAATCTTAAATGAAAGTTTTTTTGGGACATGGTCACCAGCATAGGGTCAGAAATACTTTTAGAACCTTTTGTTGAACCCTAATGCGTCGGACCTGAGCGTTTCTGATGTGACTACTTTGGCTGACCTGGCTGAAACATTTTCACGTATCAGAGCTTATTTGGAATAAGATTTCTTTGGGGGATTACCTAGTATGGATGCCCTTTTCGAACTTGCTGAATATGTGGTGTTACAGGACATACTTGACCTAGTATGTTGTTTTGGGATATAAGTATTCGTACTCAAGGTTAGGGTTCAGAGCCACCATTGGATGATTTCTAGATTGCCTTTTTGACTATTCTTTCAAATGGCATAGAGTCCAAGTTTGAATTTTTTAACCCATAGCCTTTCTAGTTGCATAAAAGTTTCGAAAGATGGATAATGCATTGGACTTCCGGGTTAGGGCGTTTTGTGCCTGTGCCTATAGTTCGCCATCATAACCATGCTTATTACTGCTCGAGTCTCCTAAGCTGTTAACTGATCGATACAAAATGGGATAAAAGAGATTCATCTGGTAGTGTTACTTTGGATTTTTAAACTTGCAATCGTGTGAAGTTTTCAAAGTTTATGCTTCGTTTTGGCGAGTGGAGTAATCTTTACATCACCGAAAAAGAAAGAAAGAAACATTGAATGTGAGATAAACAAAATTCAGAACCTTTTATTAATAAGGAAAATATGATTGTTTAACAAGGGGGTGTGATTGAATCCAGGAAGGATTGCCTACATATTTACGGGAATGAGAATCAAATCACTTGTGTAGTTCTAAGAATTACACATCAGGGATTATCTTTGACAATAAGCTTATGGTGGGGCATTAAAATATGAGTTTTCCATGGACTTGTTTTCATGTAGATGGTGACGTCACTATTGAGTCTGAAATGGACAACCTATATATCTTGGGAAAGGAATTAAACCGCATGTAGTTCAGATGGGTGTATGTTTAGTTGATTTAGAAATGCTTGCGATGAACTTGTCTCTTAGCAGTGAAGGTTCCATTTTCTAACATCAATCTTTCAACTCCTTTGCCTTTTTTGGTGTTCCAACTTTTGTAAATTTCAATTAGGGCCAGGTAACGAGGTGTCTGGTGGTTGGTTGGGTGAACAATTCTCACGTTGTGTAAGTTTTTGCCAATGATGGTGTTGTAAGGATATGAGGAAGGTCACCAGATGGTTGAACGGTTTCGCCTAGACCCTCAACTTCATCATTTCCAAGGTCTGCAGTGTGATACCATTAATAGAGTGGATGGTAGCTCTCCTCTTGTTTACGTTATCAAGGATGCCAATTCTTTCATTGTGACGCCAAATTCACGCATCACCGTGAATGGTGGAGATGTACAATTGGATTAACCTGTAAAAGATTAAACAACTATGAGTAAGCTTTAGCCCGTGGGGAGGGGTGTGCTCTCTTAAGGCTTTCTAGTGGTCAAGTTAGTAAGCATTAAGCAGTGGGTAAAGAGAATTAGAGTGCAAAGATTGTGTTACTAGAGATCAACTTAGATAGGTGTATTTACAAACCGAGAGAGAGATCTTTTTAGGATAGAATCCTTGTTTTAAGCTATGAGAATCTTAGAGGATATTTAATAGTAGATATTGTATCATTTTTAGGAATGTGATTAATATCTAAATATAGATATTGTATCATTTTAGGAATGTGATTACTTGTGGCGCATACTGATCTTTAGATTGTAGGAACTCCAAGACATACAGAGGATCTCGTTGATTCGATACTGGATTAGTTCTCGTGTCTTGCAGAACAAGCACGGTCATTCTAGCGAAGTACTCAAACTTCGCCCATTGCCCTAAATTGGGGGATGGTGACACCACTGGTCTATTTGATTCAGCTATACTCGGACATGTTGAGTCTATGACTGGACTTTTGAGGTAGATGTATTTGGATCAACCTTATTCTGACCGTGAAAAATCATGGTCCCACAAAGGGGTAGAAGGGCTTCCATAATATTGCGTTGGTGATTGACCAAGCACTCCTGGATTAGGTGTAGGAAATACATGTGTATGAGTAGGATACATCGGTCTAGGAGTAAAAGATCTAGAACCTTGATTAGATCAACATTTGCCCTTTTTTTGTTACCGTTGTTGTTGAATTGTAATCTTGTCTTGGCCCAAAGATAATGGATCTAGCCCATGCACAAAGAAAGATCCATGCACATGCTAAAGAATTCTAGCAAAGTTCAAGTTGGTGGAAGAGTCTAGAAGAATGGTGAGGATTCCACCAACATACAAGATCAGTGTAGATAATTTTAGCTTAGGAAGGTAGTGGAATTATCTAGATATCTCTAGCATGATGCTTCCATGCTTCTCCAAGGTTCCATCCATGCCTATAGAAGGAGAAGGCATCCACATCATTTGTAACAACCAAGAGAGCAAGTAGTGAGAAGTGAGAAGAAACAACAAAGCTTCTAAAAGTGTTTGAGTGTTTCCTCTTGTACTAAGTTTGTGAGTGAATAAAAATCTTGTGTAATACTTTGAGTATTTTTTCTTTCTCTTGCCTATCAATTCCGCTGCATTACATTCTTCTTTGTGAGATAAACATCTCCAAAGTAGTGAAGTCTTTTTAAGCCTCAACAAAGTGGTACCAGAGTTATGGCTAGCAACGTTATGTCAGCCTTCCAAGTTCCAGTACTCGACAACAACAACTTCGATAATTGGAGTATCAAAATGAAGGCCCTTTTGGGAGCACATGATGTCTGGGAAGTCGTGGAGAAATGTTACACTGAGCCAGAAGATGAAGCTACTCTAACCCAAGCCTAGAAAGAGAGTTTGAAAGATTCAAGAAAGAGAGACAAAAGGGCTATCTACCTCATCTACCAAGCATTAGATAACAATGGCTTTGAGAAGGTCTCGAGTGCAACCTTTGCAAAGAAAGCATGGGAGAAGCTTCAAACCACTTACAAAGGAGCCAAACAAGTGAAAAGGGTTCGTCTTTAAGTATTAAAGGGTGAGTTTGAATCTCTACAAATGAAAAGGTTTGAATCAATCTCTGATTATTTCTCAAGAGTCTTAGCCATTTCCAATGAATTAAAAAAAATGGAAAAAAGTTAGAAGATGTTAGAATTATGGAGAAGATACTACGCTCGTTGGACCCTAAGTTCGAGCACATTGTCGTGACGATTGAAGAAACTAAAAACTTGG
The DNA here is from genome assembly GCF_916048215.2 of Malus sylvestris. NCBI lineage: Eukaryota > Viridiplantae > Streptophyta > Magnoliopsida > Rosales > Rosaceae > Malus > Malus sylvestris. The sequence goes on from NC_062273.1 coordinate 16,219,360, forward strand.
AAGAAATTAGTATAAAGCAATTAATGGGTTCGCTACAAGCATATGAAGAGAAACATAAGAAGAGGCAAGGGAATGATGAGCAACTCCTTAAGATGCATGTTCAGCCAAAGAAGAAAGAAGAAAGCTTCGATAACGAGAGAAGCCAATACGAAAGAAGTTATGGACGAGGTTGCGGATGTGGGCGTGTACATAGACGTGGGTGTGGTTGGAACTTCAACAACCATAGCAACTACGAAAGAGGAGGAAGCTCAACCAAAGGTTGTGGAAGAGGATGCTCAAACTTAAGGTATGAAAAATCTCAAGTTCAATGCTACAACTGTCAAAAGTTTGGGCATTATGCTTGGGCATGTAGAGCTCCAAGCAATAAGCCTGATGAGAAGGTTAATTATGTGAAAGAAGAGAAAGAAGATAATGGCGTTATGCTACTAGCATGCAAGAACAATGATGGAGACCAAGACTATACATGTTACCTTGACACCGGCGCCAACAACCACATGTGCGAAAGAAAAAGCATGTTCATAAAGCTCAATGAATCGGTGAGTGGTAACGTTTCTTTTGGAGACGAATCCAAAATACCTGTAAAAGGAAAAGGTAACATCTTTATTCCCCTAAAAAATGGCGGTCACCAATTAATTTCAAATGTCTACTACGTGCTCAATATGAAAAGCAACATTTTGAGTTTGGGTCAACTCTTAGAAAAAGGTTATGATATTCATATGAAAAATTATAGCCTTTTTCTTAGAGATGACAAAGGAAGATTAATTGCCAAGGTAAAAATGTCAAAGAATAAGATGTTTCCCATGAACATTCAAAATGATGTTGCAAAATGTCTTAAGATATGTTACAAAGACATATCTTGGCTTTAGCATCTTTGCTTTGGGCATCTTAACTTTGGGGGACTAGAGTTATTATCCAAGAAGGAGATGGTGAGAGGCTTACCGTGCATCAGCCACTCTGATCAAGTTTGCAAATGATGTTTACTTGGGAAACAGTTCAGGAAAGGCTTTCCAAAGGAGTCGACCACAAAAGCCCAGAAGCCACTCGAGCTCATTCACACAGATGTGTGCGGTCCAATAAAACAAAGCTTTTTGGGTAAACATAATTATTTCCTTCTCTTCATTGATGATTTTTCAAGGAAAACCTGGGTGTATTTCTTGAAGCAGAAATTAGAGGTATTTGGAGCATTCAAGAAGTTCAAAGCCGCCGTAGAAAAAGAAAGTGGTTGTAAGATTAAAGCCATAAGATCTGATCGAGGAGGAGAATTCACTTCAAAGGAATTTCACGAATTCTGTGAAGCTAATGGAATTCATCGACCTTTGACAGTTCCAAGATCCCCTTAACAAAATGGTGTGGCAGAAAGAAAAAATCGAACTATCCTCGAAATGGCTCGAAGCATGCTCAAAAGCAAGAAATTGCCTAAGGAGTTGTGTGGGCAAAAGCTATAGCCTGTGTTGTCTACCTATCCAATCGGTCTCTAACAAGGAGCATGTGGGGAAAGACTCCGCAAGAAGCATGAAGTGCAAGAAAACCAGGTATTTCTCATCTAAGAGTTTTTGGAAGCAGCCTATGTACGTGTACCAGATGAGAGGAGAACCAAACTCGACGACAAAAGTGAGAAGTTCATCTTTATCGGCTATGACTCAAATTTAAAAGGCTATAAGCTGTATAATCAAAACAATGGGAAGATGGTGATCAATCGAGACGTGACGTTTGATAAAGAAGGAGAATGAGATTTTGGCTGTCATGTAGGTGATCTTCACTTCTTTCCTCAGTTTGAAGAGAGAATGAACAAGGGATGATGGAGTAAGCAAGTGAGGTTCAACAAGAATCCACTACTCCACCTACTTCACCAACATCAACCAATCATGGTAATTCACCAGTATCAACATCATCAAGTGGGAGTCTAAATGAAAGAGAAGTACCACACACAAGAAGTATACGAGATCTCTATAAGGTAGTTGAAAGACTTGATAATCCTACGCTTTTCTATCTCTTTGTTGATTGTGAACCAGTTGACTTCCAAGAAGCAGTGCAAGATACTAAGTGGAGGAAAGCATTGGATGAAGAAATGGAAGCAATCCAAAAAAATGATACATGGGAACTTGCTATTCTTCTGAAAGGACACAAAGCCATTAGAGTCAAGTGGGTGTACAAGACAAAGAAAAATGCCAATGGAGAGGTCGAAAGATACAAGGCGAGACTAGTGGCGAAGGGCTATAGTCAAAGAGCTAGAATCGACTATGATGAGGTATTTGCACCTGTAGCTCGGTTGGAAACTATACGATTACTAATTTCTTTGGCAGCTAAAAACAAATGGAAGATTCAACAAATGGATGTGAAGTCCGCTTTCCTAAATGGAGTCCTTGAAGAAGAAGTCTACATTCAGCAAGCGTCAGGTTATGAAATCAAAGGGCATGAAGACAAAGTTCTGAAGCTGAAGAAAGCCCTCTATAGGTTAAAACAAGCTCCACGAGCATGGAATAGTTGCATTGACCAAGAAAACAACTTCCTAGACATCATGTGCTCTTAAACAACAAAATCATCATTCTTTGCTGAAGTAGAAGTTACCAAAGATCGAGCTTTCAAGTGTAAGTAACATTGGCAATTGTTACCATTTTAATTTATATAAAATGAACCAGTTTATACATTGTAAGCTTTGTAAGAAAGGGAAGAGATTCAGTGAGAAAGTGAAGAAGAGGAAATGAGCCGTCCTTGATTATATTTCTTAATCAGGAAGTAATAAAAGAAATGAAGCTTTATAGTCTTTGATACTACATGCTTATTATCAGTTATCTAACTAACTATATCTCTAATCAATTGACAAGTGTTACAATCTAATCAGCCACATGTTAACTCTATCAAATGCGAAGACCCTAACTACTGGAACAATCAATCACACGCATGTAATTAGTTACTGTAAAAATACTTGCTCCATCACTCCATAGTATGCAAGTTTTTCTTCAAGTATTAGCTCTGCCAGTAGAACGCATGAGGTTTGGTAACCAATAGGCCATATGCATGTATGAAATTCATCATGAGTTTCTCTTGTGTTTGAGCTTTATTCCTTATTTAGTACTTTTTTCTTAATTCAAACATTAAACTTATGTAAGAACATTGCACGCATATACACATTATATATTCTTTGTTTTCTATACATAGTGGTATTTCACAGACTGATGGAGGTTTCCTGAAGCCTAAAACTGCAATGTTCTTCCTTCAATGCCAGACTGATGGAGGGAAACTTTAGCAAGCCATCATTGCCGCCACCACCACCATCATCATTTTCATTATGATCGAGTCTCTTATTGATATGATGGAAAAGAAGATAATATATTAGCCGATCCCAAATTAGATGAAGATGGTCCTTCAACAATGTCCCAAAAATGAAAGCTGTTTGATGAACACTGTTGAGTCTGGCGGGAATGAACCAATGCGTTCAGCTCCTGAGTAGTATTTTGCAAGCACTCCATTGAAATCTCTCCTCCCTCATCAATATTTCCACATGATTCCACTACAAGAGGAACCATGTTATTGTTTCCAATGTTGGACCCTAGGAGGGATGGCAGAAACTGTGCATCCATATTATTGTTTGTAAATTCTGCTGTAGAAGGGGGAAGGGCTTGAATTTGATGATGCTGCTGCTGATCCAAAATCCATGTTCCGTTGTTGTTCGAATTATTTGACACAGCGAGTGGAAAATCCTGATCGGCTGATTGTACATTAATGTTTTTTATGGTAATCTCATCAGCGCCAAACATGAATAAAGGGTATGGAGAAGGGTATAGGATTTCCCTAGGTGCTGTAGGCTTTGTAATGAAATTATGGCTCAAAAATTCTTGCTGGTTTGGATAACTGCAACCCATTTGGTTATTGTGCTGATGATCAATATTAGAGGGAGATGTGATTGGTGGTGAAGAAGGCTTTTCTAGCTTCTTTTTAATCCATGAATTCCAGTAGTTCTTTATCTCATTGTCGGTTCTTCCAGGCAGACATTTTGCTATATGCGCCCATCTAAAATTTATCAATTCATGTTAGAGTTATAAGAGAGTGACGATGACATCCCAATTAAAGAACGAGTAGTCATCAGGTAAGACATTAAGATCGTAGGAAAACAATTTCATAAAATTTCATCTGCTAACACCGTTTGTGACACTATAAATGTAAGAAATTAAGATTGAAGGAAAACTGGACTCACCAAAATAACAAGGAAGGTGCAGTAGCTTAAACAAGTAACTTTAACGTTTTAGAAAAGAAACTAATTAACTTTAACAACTAAACTTCGGATTAATCCAGTTACTGGAAATAGCTAACACACCCCTTAATCTAATTATTCGAAGCAACCTAGCCTACTCTTGTATATCACCCGGCCCTACCCAACCTCACCACTACGCTAACTCCAGTTGCTTAAATCAACCCAATATTTGATTTCTAGTGAAACCTCATATATATAGCTTCAATTTACTCTTCTGGAAACTCATAATAAAACGTTGAGAAACTAAAGTCATTTTGAGGCTAGAAATTAATCATATTGATGGGTGGGGAATGCAAAAACCCTAACTAAAGTAAGAATACTTGGATTGCAAATTTAGTGTAGGGCTACTCGAAGTTGATACCTGTTTCCTACAACCCCATTAAGTCTGACAATCAATTTCTCCTCCTCTGGTGTAAACCCTCCTCTTTTGATATCAGGCCTCAAGTAATTGAGCCATCTCAGGCGGCAGCTCTTACCACACCTTTGAAGCCCTAAAAACCCCACACACACACAAAATATCAAACCCTAAACAAAACTAAGTCATGTAAAGTTAGAGAGAGAGAGAGAGAGAGAGAGAGAGAGTGATCAGGACCAGCTTGCTCAGGAACTTTTCTCCAACAGCCAGGGCCATATGTGGTGATGTATCTAACGAGCTTTTCATCTTCCTCAGGGGACCAAAGCCCTCTCTTAACCTTTCGTTGTTTGCAGCAGTAGTGGTGACCCATTGTTAAATATTTGCTCTTCTACTCTTTTTTGATGCCTGATCAATCCAGAGTTTGCATGGGAATTGAATTTCAGATGGCTCTTGCAAGCATTGGGTTCCTCTCTCACTGCCCCTTTAAAAGAGAAAGTACAAATGGGCCATCTTCTCCAAAAAGATCGGACCTATGTTGAAACATCGGAGCTCCATCTAACCCTAAATTGATACCCCATCCACTTTGATAAATTTGATCTTAATTTGTATTCGTTTGTAACATCTTGTTTTTAGATATTTTTTCTATTACATATCATCTTTTCGTTGTCCTACTTTAACGTGGAAGTGTGAAATTAGCTTTATTTTGTAATACTTCGAAATTAAAATTTCTGAGCCTAATTTCCAATATGGATCTTGGTTACTCTTGGTTGAGCGTTTTTTTTTTCTTCCAACAAACGATATTATTTATGCTAAGGAAGTGAGAGATTAAGTTAGACCTCGCAATATGCCATCAATAATGTAATTTAAATTTTCATTTGGAGAGAATCAAACTTAAGATCTCTCATTTACAAGTGAAGAGAAATACCATTAGACTGTAGTACTAAGTGACTAGTTGAGAGTTAAATTATCAATCTATACTATTTTGCTCTCAAGGGCGGCTTGGGGGAGTAAAATGTGCAATCACACTAGCCCCAACTTTGAAGGGCCTTTAAAAAATTTTGCCATCTAATAATTGTATGTAATAATATTATATATATTAAAAAATAGCTTTCAAAACATTATAAAATCTCCTTGTGCGCTCCTTATACGTGTACATTTTTTTCTCTTTGAATATAAACATTTGACACAATGAGATATTTAGAACGCGAATAACAACACCCTAAAAAACGATTTTATTTTATTTTATTTTATCAATTTTGTCATCTAAGAATGCTATATATTCAATTGAAACTTCAAAATTAGCGTTTTTGAAACTTTTTTTGTTGTTTGGTTGTTTAAAATTAAACTCTTTTTGATTATTTAGTGAAGGTTGTATTTGTATTTTGTAGCTCTTTTTAGTTATTATTGAATAACATTTGTAAACTTAAAATTTTATTTTAATTATTGCTTTCTAGCATCAATAGAATGTCGTACTTTTTTTTTTCAAAAGCTATATTAAAGAGGGTTCATTTTATAAATTTTGCATATGAACCCCGGAATTTCAAAGATGGCCTGGTTTCCTCTTTTCACATGCGTCCGTTTAGATGAGAGTGAAAATACTTAGCATCGTTGAGCGACTCATGTAATGTGATTCAATATAGAGAAATTTTCATGCCGCATGGTTCTCGTTTTATGCTAAATTGAATATCTATAAGAATTATTCTGTTCAATTACTAATCTGATTATATTGATATTAGGATAAATTAAGTTCTCATCCTCATTTTCCCTTCTCATTAATTAAAACCTTATTTCCTTTTCATTTTTTATTAAAGTTCTTTGACTTTTGTTGACACACCCCGACCGGAATCAGGGTATGTTGGCCGTCACGTGGGAGTGACGTAACCATGTGCACAGTGCGGAAGCAATAGAGATATAAGGAATTACGAACAAACAAAAACCAAATCAACTAGAGTACTAGATAAGATAAGGTGCAAGTGCGAAATTAAGTGTGAAATACACAACCAGAGCATAATATCCTAGATGCAGTCAAGCAGGGCAAGTACTAAGAATACAACACCCGAGGGTGATCCTACATGGTGATGTTCTGTCAGAACCCCCGTCAGAATCCTCGTGATCCACCAAGCACTTTTACTTAAAACCTGAAGGGGCGCAAAGCAGAAAGTGTGAGTGGGCAAAAACAAAACTTTTCAAAATCATTTCATTTCTCAAAAGTTCTAACCCCTCGCCGTAAAACCTGTATAATTTTCCCAGAAAAATAGAATATATACATATCTCAAAACTATGCTCAGAAAACGATATTCATAAGTATGCCATGCCCAAGTATCACAATGCAATGCTATAGGTAAACCAGGCAAAATATATAAATATCAAATATCGCATCAGCCAAATCTCTTTAATTCAAACTACACTGCTGAGTATATAGCTCATAACCAATCTCAATCATATCAAATCAAATCAAATCCTGCACACAAGTCGGAACCACCGACAGTGGTCTCCATGACAAGGCTAGGTGTAAAGTAAATATGCTCTAGTGCTACGATCACATAAAGGCTGTGCGAAAGATCGTGGGTCACCTACAAGTCGAAACCACCTAAAGTGATATGTACGACAAGCCTGTGCACCTAACTTGGATCCAAGGTGAGCATATGGTGCGGGAGGTGCACATCACGTGAATAACTGTGCCCTAACTCTGGGCGGGAGCACTAGCATTGGGGCGCAGGTTTATGAGCTCTCAATACATTACATCACATAACCGAAACAATCTCATACCTTTTATTTACGAACTTACTTGACATTTACCTGTGCGTCCACAACACCAATCATGAATGTATGCAACTACTAATGCATAATTAAAATAGATAGATACTTGCATGGCATTTCCAAAACATATATTCATTTAAACATATTTTCTGAGAAAAATCTCAAGTATATAGGTATAAATGGAAAACCAAAAGCCCACTCACTGGTATGTCGAAGGGTCGTAGCCCCCGAGCCTCGATTGATGGCGCTCGTCCTCAGGATAGGTCTCAACTATATGCGAAATAATTGAATAAATGTTATTTAAAGCACATAACCAAAACTAGGAAATAACTTCTTATACATTGCTCAAATGGGATGTTTGAATAGACCAACGTGATCTACACAACCTCACGAACCTCCCCATAATTTTAGAAAAATTTTCCAACGTCCCACACGCCGTCACGCGCCAGTAACTGCACGACAACACGCAGGGAATCCTAACGGAATCCATAACCACCATTAGGAATATTCCGTCAAAAAATCTTCGTCTCTGACCTTGGGTCGCTGGAGTCGACGCTGGTCACTGCTGCGTTCACCGGGAATTAGGAAAACACAAAAACTTTCATATCTCATCCAATTCTTAACCAAAATCAGTAAAAATTGCATCAATTTGAAGCTTAGGACGAGTAGAACACAAGCACACCTGTTTTGGGACCTAAAGTCCATGGAAATTTTCCGAATAACCTTCGATAATCTGACCAAACTTCAAACTCGTCGATCTCGACTTCCCAACATCCAAAACACTTCGTTTTTCTTCTCCGAGCTTCGTGAAGATGTTCTAAAGCTTCCTTGAAGCTTAAAATCTCCCAAAAACTTTACCTTTACGAATACATGAACAATACTCAAATCGGAGGTTCTTGGTTCTCTGGTTTTCGAAGGTTTTGAGTTCAACCAAGGGTATGGTTGGATTCCTAGGCTTGCTAGGAGTTCAAAACCACCCTTCAAACCTTCGATCCATGCATGAAATGCTTGATCCAAGGTTTGTTCGTACACTGTACGAAATTTGCGGAAAATTCGAAAGGAAGAAGAGAGAGATTTGAGTATACACGTGTGGTGTGGGTGTGTGGTCCTAGTTGGGTCACCAACCAGCACAAAACCTTAAGTCCTTTAGTTCTAATTAGTCCCAAAATATTAGGGACTTAACGAATTGGTCCAAATCCAAAATTTAAACCACACAACACCACAAATGCTCTAGGGCATATTTGACATTTCATGCCTAAAAATATAATATTTCGGAACGGGTTGTGACAATCTACCCACCTTAAGGAAATTTCGTCCTCGAAATTTATTCACAACAATACATCCACTAATAACCATAAAACAATCGTGGATACATTCCTTTCATCCGATCTTCTGTCTCCAGGTGGCTTTCTCCACCGAGTGATTTCTCCACAAAACCTTCACTATACGTGCTGTCTTATGTCTCAGAATCTTATCTTTCCAATCCAAAATAGTCACTGGCTCCTCATCATAAGTTAAATCTGAATTAATTTCCAGAGGTTGAGGAGGTATCACATGTGAAGGATCTGAGATATAATGACAAAGCATAGAGACATGAAAAACATTGTGCACTTTAGATAACTCTGGAGGCAACTCAAGTCTATAAGCAACCTCACCGACTCGCTCGATGATCATATATGGTCCAATGTACCTAGGACTCAGCTTGCTTTTCTTTCCGAATCGCACTACACCTCTCCACGGTGATAACTTCAGAAATACCTAATCATTTACATTATACATCTGGTCAGTGGCATGTCTATCTGCTAGACTTTTCTGTCGATCCTGAGCCGCTTTCAGGTTAGACTTAATCACCTAAATATACTGAGTAGTCTCCTCCACTATCCCAGAACCCACCAAAACTCTTTCACCAACCTCTGACGAACATATGGGTGTGCGACAAGATTTACCATAAAGAGCCTTGAAAGGTGACATACCAATACTGGAATGAAAGCTGTTGTTGTAGGCAAATTCCATCAAATCCAACCACTGATGCCAAACGTCACCAAACTGCAACATTGAAGATCTCAACATATCTTCCAACGTCTGAATGGTCATCTCTGACTGTCCATCTGTTTGAGGATGATATGCTGTACTATAAAATAATCTTGAACTAAGAGCTTCCTGGAATGCTATCCAAAACTTAGAAGTAAATCTAGGATCACAATCCGAGATAATACTAACTGGAATCCCATGGTACTTCACGATCTTCGATATGAATAATTCAGCTAATCAGCTTAAAAAATACTTCTCCGTCACTGGAATAAAATGTGTTGACTTAGTAAGCCGATCAACTATCACCCAAATGCCATCATAACCATTTTGTGTATGAGGAAGCTTGTACACAAAATCCATAGTAATATTTTCCCATTTCCACTGTGGAATGAGAAGTGGCTGCATCAATCCAAAAGGCTTCTTTTTTTCTACTTTGACTTGCTGACAAATGACACACCTACTCACATATTCAGCAATTTCTCTTTTCATACTTGACCAATTATAAAATGGTCGGATGGTATGATACATTTTTGTACATCCTGGATGCATTGCATAAGCAAAAATATGTGCTTCATCAAGAATCGTCTTCTTTAATTCCATATTATTTGGCACATACATCCCACTCTCTTGCATAAGCATGCCATCTGTTTCTCGAATTCTGAAGTCTTTCTTCTTTCCCCGATTCCTTGCTTGAATTATTTCCTGGGTCTCTTCATCATCCATTTGGGCTTCAAGCACTCGATCAATTAAAATTGGCCTAACTTGAAAATTAGCAAGTACGGCTTCCTCTCGATCTTCCACTCCTAACTCCACTCTAGTGGATCTTAAATCTGCAAGAAGAGGAACATGACAATCATAGATGGCATTAAGTCTAGATGGAGTCTTCCTACTAAGTGCATCCACCACCGCATTTGCACGACCAGGGTGATACTCAATTGTGCAATCATAGTCACTAAGCAACTCAATCCACATTCACTGCCGAAGATTAAGATCCTTCTGAGTAAAAAGATACTGAAGACTCTTATAATCTGTGAATATCTTACATTTCTCACCATAAAGATAATGTCTCCAAATCTTCAAAGCAAAGATGATAACTGCTAACTCCAGATCATGAGTAGGGTAATTCTTCTCATGAGGTTTCAACTGTCTCGAAGCATAAATAATCACTCTACCATGTTGCATCAATACACAACCCCGACCATTCAAAGAAGCATCACTGTAGACCTCAAAATTGCCATTATCATCTGGGAGTGCCAAAACAGGTGCATGAGTGAAATAATACTTGAACTGCTGAAAACTTTGCTCACAATTATCATCCCACTCAAACTTAACTTCTTTTCTAGTCAACCTCGTTAATGGCAAAGCAATGACTGAGAAATCCTTAACAAACCGTCTATAATAGTCTGCTAGGCCAAGAAAACTCCGTACCTTATTGACAGTTCGAGGTTGTTCCCAATTCTCCACAGCTGCTACCTTTTGAGAATCCACTTGAATGCCTTGCAGAAATGACAAGTCCCAAAAATGCCACTTGAAAAAACCAAAATTGACATTTGCTAAACTTAGCATATAACTGATGTTCCCTTAATTTCTTCAACACCAAAGTAAGATGTCGAACATGTTCTGCTTTAGTCTTAGAGTAAACCAAAATGTCATCGATAAAAACAATGACAAACCTATCTATAAATGGCTGGAATACTCGATTCATCAAATCCATAAAAGTTGATGGTGCATTCGTTAATTTGAATGGCATCACAAGAAACTTATAATGACCATAACGAGTCCTGAAAGCAGTCTTAGGGACATCCTCGCTGCTGATCTTTAATTGGTAATAACCAGACCTCAAATCAATCTTAGAAAACACGTAGGCACCTCGAAGCTGATTAAACAAATTATTTATACGCGGCAATGGATAACGGTTTTTAATCGTTATCCGATTAAAATGCCTATAATCAATACATAGCTTCAAAGTCCCGTCTTTCTTCCTTACAAACAAAACTGCAGCTCCCCAAGGTGAAGTACTAGGCTAAATAAAACCTTTATCGACTAATTCCTGCAACTGGACTTTCAATTCCCTCAATTCAGTAGAAGCCATTCTATATAGAGTCAAAGATATAGGATCCGTACCTGGAAGCAAATCAATAGCGAACTCCACATCTCGATATGGCGGTAATCCAGGTAAATCATCAGGAAATACATCAGGAAAATGTCCAATTAGCTGGACTACTCGAACATCCCTCACACTACTACAAGCAACATCATTCAGCACTACATGAGCAAAATATCCCTGGCAACCTTTCGATAACAACCTCTTTACTCTTACAGCAGAAATAACACCATGCCTCACCCTACTACGATCTCCCACAAAAGTAACTTCAGATAATCCAGGACGATGGAAAGTAACCATTTTCCCGTTGGAATCTATCTTGGCACGATTATAATGCAACCAATATGTGCCCAAAATCACATCAAAATCAACAATATCTAATGGGATAAGATTAGCTGGCATAACTACCTCATCTACCATCATTGGACATCCTGGATATACACAATCAACATAACATATCTCCCCTCTAGGCATAGAAAACTCTAAATCATACCCTAGAGGCGTAGGATGAGGTTGCGTCACTTGAGCAAACGTATGAGAAATGACATAATGCATAGCACCACAATCAATTAAAACTCTAGCAAAGTGACCAAGAATGTTTAACGTACCCATGATCAAGTCCGAATGATTCTGAGCATTTTGTAAAAAGATATTATTAACACGTCCCTGGGCTTACTGTCGTCCCCCACGACCTCTACTAGCTTGATTACTTCGCCCTTACACACCTCATCTCTGACTCAGTTGACCAGATTGCCTTGAAGATCCTGCACTGCTAGAAGTAATCTCTACCTGTTGGGGTTGTCCTCCCTGGTACCACTAAGATCCACCAGCTAGAATGGAAGGATACAGTGTATACCCTCCAGGATATTGAGAATACCCATTATGGTAATAGATATCCTACGAATACTGATATTGCCCTGAAGCATAAGGAGCGGCATTGCCCTGATAATGGTAAACACCACCTCGACCCATCTGACCATAATTACTAGACCCTGGAACTTGCTAGATCGACGCTGGTGGTGGTATAAAGGCTGCTGGGGCCTCTGCTGACTCTGAGGACAATTTATAGCTCTATGTCCCATTTGCTCACAAGTAAAACATCCACTGCTGCCTCTCCTACACTCCCCAAAATGCCTATTATTACATCTGCGATACAAATGAGCACTTCCTCTTCCAGCATCTTACTGCCTTTGGAATCTAGGACCTCCTGAAAATCTACCACTTCTCATCTGACCAGTGGCACTAAAACCTCTGCTAGAAGAACTGGAACTAGTTCCACTCCTTTTAAAGCTCTGGGTCTTGCGAGGTCATTGAGAAGATTGACCTTTACCTTTCTCATCTCAACTTTGGTTCCCATTCTTTTCTTCCTCATCTTCACTTTCACTGGGCATATTTTCTGAGTCCTCATCCTTAACAAAATCTCATAAAACTCCTGGTAAGTAGCACAAAGAGTCGAGGTCGTTATAGAACGCCATTTCTTCTTAATACCCAACCTGAAACGACGGAGCATCTCAACCGGATTAGCAGCAACCTTCGGATGATAGCGAGACAAGTCAGTGAATCTCTTATAATACTCATTTGTCGTCATCTTCCCCTGCTTTAATTGAGTAAACTCTTGCTTTTTGCGATCAATATACTCAGGGGGAATAAACCTTTTCCGAAACAACTGTTTAAATACTTCCCAGTCTGTAATTTCCTCTGGGTCAACTGATAGGACTTTTGTCTCCACCAAGATGCAGGCTCTAAACCGAAAAACCAGGTAGTCGTCTAGACCCACCTATCAGGAGGAAGATTCCCTTGACTATGCATTACACGGAAAGTCTTCTCAATATGATTGATCCATTTCTCCGCTCCTTCATGTCTTTCATTCCCTATAAAATGATTTCGCTTCAGGTTATACACAGTCTCAAGAGGTGTTCTTTAGGGAGGACGAAGCGAAGACTGAATAGCATTAGCAATAGCTTCCCCTAACTAAGTTATATCCAGGAAACTAGGCTTAACAAAAGGACGTGGATCTCTACGAGGTGGCATAGTTCTGACATAAGATATCAAAATAATTAGAATTTCTCAAGATATGCAGGACTACAAACCTAATGCCCTAATACCAAATTGACACACCCTAACCGGAATCAAGGCATGTTGGTCGTCACGTGGGAATGACGTAACCATGTGCACAATGCGGAAGTAATAGAGATATAAGGAATTACGAACAAACAAAAACCAAATCTACTAGAGTACTAGATAAGATAAGGTGCAAGTGTGAGATTAAGTGTACAATACACAACCAGAGCATAATATCCTAGATGCAGCCAAGCAGGACAAGTACTAAGAATACAACACCCGAGGGTGATCCTACATGGTGATGTTCTGTCAGAACCCCCATCAGAATCCTCATCATCCACCAAGCACTTTTACTTAAAACCTGGAAGGGCACAAAATAGAAAGTGTGAGTGGGTAAAAACAAAGCTTTTCAAAATCATTTCATTTCTCAAAAGTTCTAACCCCTCGCCGTAAAACCTGTATAAGATTCCTAGAAAAATAGAATATATACATCTCAAAACCATGCTCAGAAAAGGATATTCATAAGTATGCCATGCCCAAGTATCACAATGCAATGCTATAGGTAAACCAGGCAAAATATATAAATATCAAATATCGCATCTGCCAAATCTCTCTAATTCAAACTATACTACTGAGTATATAGCTTATGACCAATCTCAATCATATCAAATCAAATCAAATCATGCACATGAGTCGGAACCACCTACAGTGGTCTACATGACAAGACCAGGTGTAAAGTAAATATGCTCTAGTGCTACGATCACGTGAAGGCTGTGAGAAAGATCGCGGGTCACCTACAAGTCGAAACCACCTAAAGTTGTATATATGACAAGCCTGTGCACCTAACTTGGATCAAAGGTGAGCATATGGTGCGGGAGGTGAACATCACGTGAAGGACTGTGCCCTAACTCTGGGCGGGAGCACTAACACCGGGGTGCAGGTTTATGAGCTCTCAATACCTTTGATTTATGAACTTACCTGGCACTTGCCTGTGCGTCCGCAGCACCAATCATGAATGTATGCAACTACTAATGCATAATTAAAATAGATAGATATTTGCATGACATTTCCAAAACATATATTCATTTAAACAGATTTTATGGGAAAAATCTCAAGTATATAAGTATATATGGAAATAACTGAATAAACGTTATTTAAAGCACATAACCAAAACTAGGAAATAACTTCTTATACATTGCTCAAGTGGGATGTTTGAATAGACCAACGTGATCTACACAACCTCACGAACATCCCCATTTTTTTAGAAAATTTTTCTGAGGTCCCACGCGCCACTAAGTGCACGGTAACACACGCGGCCATGTGCAAGGAATCCTAACGGAATCCCTAACTGCCGTTAGGAATATTTCGTCAAAATAAAGGAATATTCCATCCAAATTACCTGACGCCGTTACCCTCCGTTAGGAATATTCCGTCAACTTGACGAAATATTCTTTGTCTCTGACCTTGGGTCGCCGGAGCCTGCGTCGATCGCCATTGCGTTCATCGGGAACTGGGAAAACACAAAAACCTTCATATCTCGTCCAATTCTTAACCAAAATTAGTAAAACTTGCACCAATTTGAAGCTTAGGACCAGTAGAACACAACCATGCCTGTTTTGGGACCCAAAATCCACGGAAATTTGCCGAAGAACCTTCTATAATTTGACCAAACTTCAAACTTGTCGATCTTGACTTCTCGACGTCCAAAACACTTCGTTTTTCTTCTCCGAGTTTCGTGAAGACGTTCTAAAGCTTCATAGAAGCTTAAAATCTCCCAAAAACTTTGCCTTTACGAATGCATGAACATTACTCAAATCGAAGGTTCTTGGTTCTCTGGTTTTCGAAGGTTTTGAGTTCAAGCAAGGGTATGGTTGGATTCCTGGGCTTGCTAGGAGTTCAAAACCACCCTTCAAACCTTTGATCTGTGCATCAAATGCTTGATCCAAGGTTTGTCCGTACACTGTATAGAATTTGTAGAAAATTCGAAAAGAAGAAGAGAGAGATATGAGTATGCACATGTAGTGTGGGTGTGTGGTCCTAGTTGGGTCACCAACCAGCACAAAACCTTAAGTCCTGTAGTTCTAATTGGTCCCAAAATATTAGGGACTTAACGAATTGGTCCAAATCCAAAATTTAAACCACACAACACCACAAACGCTCAAGGGCATATTTGACATTTCACGCCTAAAAATATAATATTTCGGGACGGGTTGTGAGATTTGTCCACGTCATTATTTGAATATTAAATTATTTACATGTCACATATGTCAATTTTAAAATTGAAAAGCTTATTAATCATTTTAAATACATCCCTTTAATTAGTATTTTTCATATATTTTTATTTTTAATATGTACCCATTTTTAAATTTGTACCAATTATTCTTTTTAGTTTTAATTTGTACTCATAACTTCAAATTTTAATATGCATCCATATTTTTAATTTAATTTGTACCCATATATTTTTTGTTGAACGTACCCATGCTCATTACATGTATATTTCTTGTTTTTAAATATATCAATAGATAATTTTTTTAAATATATCAATAGATATTTCTTAAAATATATTAATAATTATGTGGATACATTATCTTCTTGCTAGAACTATGTGAAGAACAATATTACTTTTTACTTGATTTTTAAGTAATTACTATTTTTTAAAATATTATTTGAATTTGTTTAAATTTCATAATTTGTGGGAAATTGAATGCATAAATGCAAACGCAAGAGTTAAATGTCTTAAATGTGCTAAGGACTTCAATCAAAATATTTAAACAAACAAGATTACAGCCTAATAATTAGGTTGACTAGGGACCAGAAGCAAATTACCATTAAGATTACTAACCCTACGTTTTGGACCGTGGGATTTCAAAGTGGTAAGGACTTAAGACTCAATGGTTAAAAATGAAGTAAAGACCACCATCAATGAACTACTCAAGCACTACGGATTAAGCTACTAAAAATGTACTACTTTCACATGACCTTCTAATATATTGCATCTAGTCATTGTCAAGTTCCACAAAACCAAACACAATGACATTTTAGGATTCATACAGCCGACTCTACTTAGTGGAATAATGCTTTGTTGTTGTTGTTGTTGTTGTCATTTTCAAGTCCCTTTATCTTTTTTTTTTTTTTAATTATATATATTGCGTTCCTAAGAAATTGGACCTAAGTTTTATGAACGTCCAAACGCGTGAAGTGGTGAATTTGGTTGATTCTTTGCAAGGGTAATGCTTGTATAGAAACCTATTATATAAGGAGAGTCTTAGCCGTTTGTACGTATTAAGCATGTAACTTAGGCATGTTCCAATATTTTATATCAACTCTCCCGACCTCTCCCAAAGAAAACTTCTCATATTTCTCGTTAATACATAACGTTGGGAGGTATTCCTCATTAATACATAACGTTGGGTGGCATTCTTCGAAACTTTATATTCAATGCAAACAAAAATTTGTTTTGAACGGGAGAAAGCTTTGTGATGGATGAAGTTAATTTGTTTCCAAATAAAAAACGGTTGTTGAGATTGTTTGGAGGTCCTAATTGAAAACATTGATAGAATTATCTCTTGATAGTTGATACTTTGGAATTGATTTGTGTCACAATCTTTTGTGATCACTACAAAATTTTATGATTTTAACATAGTGTAAATCTTCATATGCATAAGCAGTTTATGCTTATCATTTAAAAATGGGTTTACATGTGTCTTTTATGTGTCAAAAGACACTGGTGTTTTACCATATGCATACTGTAATTAAATTTTTTTTTGTATGATTGTCACATTAGTCATGTGATATTTACCAATCTACTCACATGTTTCTATTCATTATTATTACACATAGCGCATGACATATGATGAATTATGTCATGTCATACACTCATATATTATAATATGTAAATTAGTAACATTGACCATCACACTTCAAAATTTTCTGATGAGGTATATGTGAATTCATGTCGTACACTTTAATATACTTTGCTTTAATTAACCTCTCTCTGCTATCAATACCTAGTAGAAAACAAAGTTTCTCGTTACTTGCAGCATCTAATATAAATACAAACATTCGCATTAGCAGAGTTCGCAAACACTCAAACACTCAAACCTTTAAAAGATGATTCAGCTAGCTTGTACGTGCAAAGCCAATTTTCTTCTTACTTAAGAGAACTGACCACAACAACATAACACCTAATGAAAAGAAATCTCATGACTGTCACATCATATAAGTAGTGAATTCATGGGGTATTTTTACCTACTGTGGTATAACCCTCTCGATTTGCACTTACTCTTTTGTAATTTGTCAGGGAAAAAGAGAAACATTGAACTCAAACCAAAATCAGCCATTTCCGTTGCTGGTGATGACTTGCGTTACCATTCTTCGACAGATAATGAAAAGAACAAAATTAAAAGTTAGGTGCGAGTAATGAAACTTAGGAGTGACATTGTATTAATTAACTTAAAAAACTACACCCACTAGCTTTTCTTATATCTCACTTTTGTAACAAAACCGAAAAAACTATAATATATGTTTTCTTTCTTCGCATAATTGATCCATTAAATATAGTAAGTAGGGGCAAGCGCGGTATAGGCCTAGGTAGGTCAATGTATATGCCTCAAACTATTATCATAACCAAATTAAACCATGTATATCAATCATATATATCAATCCATTTGTGATCAGTTGGTTCAAATCTACGCAAAGATGTGTCTTCAATTGTGCGTCAATATAGGTTTGTTGTGTCTATTATTTGAGACATTAGTTTTACTCAATTTGTTTGTTTTGTGCAAATTCATTCAAGTCAATTTCTTAGTCACAAGGGTAATGTACTCAATTAGCACCTCTGTATTTACTTGTGTTGATGATCAATGAAATACTACTCTCATTTTTTTTATAAAAGAGAATGTCTTTCGATTAATTATACTAGGAAATTATGTACTCTGTGTACGAATAAAAATCTACCTTTGAAATACAACCCTAACGTCTATGAGACTCTTTTCATATCAATATTGTTGACATCTGCAAATGTATACATCTCACTACTTCTTTTCTTTAAAAAAATTTACAAAAATATATGAGTCCAACTATTACTTGTAGATATGCCAAAAAAAGGAACTGGAAACTTTTTTCCCATAGATCAATAATACTTGCTTTATATAACTTTAGTTGCCCTGATCTTTTCATTATTTGGAAGCTCAATCCAAACAATCATGATTCATGCATGCATGGGTCATTTATCACTATCACAATACGTGCAAGTTCCGGATAATTTTTCTTACTTATTAACTTGTCCTTTCTTATCCTTTATTCATTTATTTATAAGGGACTCGTCACAAACAAACAATACTGTCGTCTTCTTCACTGGATTGAGAAAAATTTTCCGTGTTGGAAACACGGTCATATCAAATGTAATAATACAACTGGTTGGAAATTTTTATTTTCAAATTTACAACCAATTAAAAAACTAATTGTTTCAATCAGGGGTCACAGATGCCTAGCATACTAAAAATTCTGTCTTCAGTTGGTTGATATAGTCACTAGTAAAAAAAATAGGTTGCACGACAAACAAAAATTCGTTGCACACGACGCACTTGCACGACAAAAAAAAAAAATCGTCGTGCAAAATAGAAAAATAGAGAAAATAAATAAATTAAACTTGCGCGACGAAATTTTAGTCGCTCTAAGTATTCTTGCGCAAAGATCCTAACTTTGCTATTTATAGGTGCTTCTACTATCTTTTTCTTCACAATTTCGTGCTGAGATGGCGGATAAAAACAACAATGAGAGTGTGCGCAAGGCCGACAAGCATGATATGAGAGAACATTTTGCGTTTGCTCGTGCAATTGTTGCAGCTATGAGGAATAATTGCCCCATTGCTGAGTGGTGTTCTTGGAAAGATGTGCTGGGAAATGTGAAAAAGCTTGTGATGGATGAACTATTAGGAAGTATATTGTTGATGGATCAATAATTTAGTTATATGTTGGAATTAATTATATGTATATATCTGTAACAGCCTAAGTATGTTTTTGATGATGAACCGAAAGAACAATTGATGAAGTTGCTGGAGGATGCGTTGGAGGAAGGTTACAATATGTGGGGTTATGAAGTCTTGCAGAATGGAGCAAGATCATCCAAATAGTACTTTAAAGTTTATGTTTTGTACGACAATTTTAAATTTAAGGTTTTTTTTTATCTAATTTATGTATTTGGACTTAATTAAGCATCCTAGCTATGGTTTATATGTGTTTTTAATCTTTAATGAATATCGTACTTATGCTGAAAATAATTGTATGGATGAAGATATAAATTATTTGTAGAATAAATATTTAAGGTATTAACTATTTTTAGAATAATATATTAGGTATTAATTATTTATAGAATAAATATTTAAAGTATTAATTAATTTAAGAATAAATATTTAAGGTATTAAATCATTTGTAATTACAATTATTTTATTCTATTCATCGCGCAATATATTGAGCGACGCTAATTCGTCGCCCAAATACATCTTGCGCGACAAATACATGTGTTTGTCGTGCAGTGCGCTATCTAAATGCGTTCAAACCTTCCAATTTATTGCTCATTAATGACGCATTTTGCGCGACGACTATTTCGTCGCGCAAAGTTGTCATAGTGCTATATTAACACAGTTTCAGAGTCGAAGTTTTCAAAATTTTTTTGTTTAAAAAAGAATGGCCGATTCTGGGGAAGGTTCTGAGAAAAAGAAAGTTGTAATGTGAGTAGAGAGGTACCTACGGAAGCAAGTGCCGTACTTTGAAGGTAAAAATTTGGCTGAGGTGTATGCCAAATTCATTTATGACATTGGGAATTTGGTGCGGAGGGATTGTTCTACCGAGTTTGAGTCTTGGAAAAAGGTCCCTGAGGAGCTGAAGAAGTCCATGCTGGGAGAGTTATCGGTAAGTTTATGGTAAATAATGAAAAATTATTTTTGAGAAAACGTAATATTAAATTACTAATTTATTGTTATTGGCATTAATGTAGGTTCATTGGGATATTGATGAAACCGATGAGAAACAACGGATTTATGTGGATGGGCTTTTCAAGCAAAGATTCCGGAAGTGGAAGTTTGATGTGTTGCAGGCGAGGGAGGATTGAAGTTGATTAGGGTTTTTTTTTTTTATTCTTATTTTGTTTAAATAAGATTTTGTGGACTTTTATATTGAATTTAATGAATAAATATATGTTATGTGGATGAGTATTAATATTTGCAGTAATTATAATTTTTATTTGGGATCGTAAATTAGTTTTGTTAATTAATTTAATGTTTAATTAGGTTTGAGTTTTTGATTTATAATAAAATAAAAATTTACAGTACATACAAATAAAGAAGGAAAACATAAAAAATAAAAAATATATATTTCTAGCGTGACGAACTTCTTCTTTCGTCGCGCTTTCGTCGCGCAAATAACATTTGAGCGACAAATACAGACATTCGTCGCGCAAGAAGTATTTACACGACGAAAAAGTTTTCTTCGTCGCTCAAAGGTTCTTTGTGCGACTAATAGGGGTGGGCACTTGGAATCGAAAACCGAAACCGAAACACGAATCGAATCAAACCGCACCAAACGGTTTGGTTTTGCGGTTTTGAAACGGTTTCGGTTTCAAAATCGAACCGCGGCACACAAAACGGTTTGGTTTCGGTTTTGGGTTTTCAAAACCGCACCGAAACCGAAACCAAACCGAAACCGCACTTTTTTTTTATTTAGTTCATTATTCAACTAGGTTATACAGAACACTTAAACATTTGGTTTTGCGCCGCCAGAACTTATGGGTTTGCACCGACACCGAGTGGGTTTGCGACTGCGTCTGCGCCTCCTTGCATCTCCGCATCTGCTTTGCGACCTGGTCACCTGCGAGCGACTGCTTCTGCATGTGCTTCTGCCTGCGAGCGACTGCTTCTGCATCTGCTTCTGCCTGCCTGCATCTACCTCTGCGAGCGACTGCTTCTGCCTGCATCTACCTCTGCGAGCGACTGCCTGACTGATTTCATCTCTGCTTTGTTGTTGTATGTTGCTGTTGTATTTATCAGAAATTTCTCATCAGAATGATGTATTTAAGTAGCAATCATGAACTCTGTTTAGTGTATCCTTGCTCACATTACCCTTGCTAAAATCCGGTTCTTGGTGGGATGAGAAGTTATGAGAACAATTCCATCACTTCTCTGACTCTGTATATCTGCCATCTGCATAAGAAAATTTATGGTATTCTTGCATGATTTCACATGTGGAATAGCTTCTTTGAGAAGAGATTATGTAATATGTCTTGGGGTTTAATTATTTAAGTGGTAAAAGCAAGGTGTGGGTTTCTATAGTTCTGCTCTAGCTAGCAAAATGAACAATCGGTCACCCAAATTTTTACGTTATGACATATAAGTTCATAGTTTTTGCATTGCCTGAAGTTGTTTAACTGCCATCGGTTTGATTTGTTTTCTCTTGTTTATTTCTCATGCAAATTTCTTTGTTTGTTGATGTTTATCCTCTTGATTTGAAGAATTCTTTGTCTCCCCGCGTTGTAGGACTATCGTTTTACACCAAGTTGAGAAGGGGTTATCTGAAGCGTTCTCTCAGTATGGACAAGTGATAGAATTTGCATTCAAATGCAAGAATACTGAGGCAACTATCTCTAAACTGATTATATTCTGTCATCTTGTTCTTAAACCTTATTTATTTTTGGCAGCCCAAATTGTATCGGACAGAGTCTCAGAAAGATCGAAAGGATTTGGATTCGTGACCTTTGCTTCAGAAGATGAAGCCCACAAAGCCTTGGAGAAGATGAATGGCAAGGTAATTCCTTGTTTTCTGTTTTCGTTAATCCATTTGAATCTTGCCATATTAAATAACTCCAAAATGACATATTCAAAACACTCACAGCCACTTAATGGACGCGTTATTTTTGTGGACTATGCAAAGCCGAGAACCAATTATGGCAGTGGAATGCCGATTGCAAGAGGACCTCCTGATTCGATAAAAGACGGTTTATCTACTTATGCAAGGTCTTCTATTCGCTGGGGCGCACTTGCAGGAAGGATTAAATGCGGGGAAAATCAAATTCATGTGAGTTTGCTGTATTATCTTATCCTCCCTATTTAATCTGTGACTGCGTTGATTCACCGTCTTCACTGCACCATTTGTTGTTTTCAGTTTGTTAATCTATGCATGGACCACTACTGTAACCCGTTCTCAACCGATGAACTTCAAACTATGGTGCGTATCGCGTCATTTTGCCTTCCTCCCTATTTATTCAGCTATTACATATCCAATTGTATTGATTCCTGCTACATTATAATAGAAATGTGAAGTACAAAGTCAATTTAAAAACCTAATATCTATCTATTTTCTTAGTATAAAATCCTAATATCTATCTATGTTCTTCTTTCGTATTTTATTTCAGTCAAGATATGAAGAATCCAGCAAGCATAGTGGGATTGGTTACTCTTCTATTGGTGATCAAGTTGAATTTTAGTAGATGTGAATTATGTGATGCGTTTTTGTGCAGTTTTTTGTTGCAGTTTTGTGCAGTTTTGTGCAGTTTTTGGTGCAGTTTTGGTGCAGTTGTGGTGTAATTTTTGCTGCAGTTTAGCTGCTGTTTTTTGTGCAGTTTTGTGCAGTTTTGGTGTTGTTTAGCTGCTGTTTTTTTTGCAGTTTTGTGCAGTTTTTTGCTGCAGGTTTGGTACAGTTCTTGGTCTTGTTTTGTTGCAGGTTTGGTGCAGTTTTTGGTGCAATTTTGGTGCATATTCATTAATTAATATACAAGGAAAATAAGACCATCTTATACATAAATATGTGTATATTTTAAATTGTACATTTTTTCCTCAAAAACCAAACCGAAACCGTTTGAAACCGCACCGAACCGAACCAAACGGTTTGGTTTCATTTCGGTTTTGGCTTCAAAACCGCACCGCAAAAAGTTTCGATTTCGGTTGTGGTTTCACTCGAAACCGCACCAAACCGCACCGCGCCCACCCCTAGCGACTAACATATTATTCATCGTGCAAAATCCTTCCTCCTTTTTTATTCAAAATCAGCCTTGTGCAGAGGCAAACTGCAAAAAAATTGCAGATTGTGCCTCTACACTCATCCCTGCGATTTTGCTGAATCTGGTATCCATCATTTTCATTTTCTCTCAATTTTATCATCTAAACTACTCCCTCCATCTTCTCTAGGTTGATCGAGCTATCTCGGTGTGTTTGGTAAGCGTTTTTTGTCGTTACGGTAAAAGTATTAATGTAAATTCATACTAACGCCATTAATTTCGTTCTCTATAGGGACATTGTGTGTGATTAGCGATTGGTGGATAACGATTGAGAAGGTAATTTCTTCGTTTTATTTTTTAAACATACACCATTAATTAAATTATGTTGAACTTAGTTTGTGATGTTTATATTGTGCTATGAAATTATATTTATATTATGTTGTTAAATTTGTACTTGACGTACAAATATGTGTTGTGATGTACATAGTTAATTGAAATTAACTTCGTACTTGTTTTTTATTTTTAGTAAAACTTAGTTTCCCGTTTAAGGATTAGTTGGATTTCGCGCATGGATGCGAAAGCATGACTGCGGTCCAATTAATTCTTGAATTGTCCCATTATTTGGACAATTTGGGAATGCACAATTATGACGCATTGTTTATGGTTGAAGGATTAGGTTTCGGTTGTGGAGATTTCGGTATCATCTATGTACGTTCTTTAGGTCGTACACCTGAAGAACTATATCGAAATGCTGCCGAAATTCATCCACGTCGAAATCTAATCTGATGTAGCCGTAAATTACGTGACATAACTATGCATTATTAGTTTGTATGAAGTTGTTGTGATTGTTGTATTGTTATTATGGTTCTAGGAATTATGGACATGACGTGGATACATAATCCGAATAGATGCATGGACGAATACTTGGATGGAATCGAGGATTTTATTTGTTGGAAATGTGCCCTAAAACCAATCATATGATGATACTTTACGGACATTTCACATGTTAAACTAATCTAGTTTAATATCAAGGGCAAAGATTATTGTTTTAAGCCGTTTCATATAAATGTTATATGCTTAAACGATAAGTCCAAGGAATATGTAATTAGGAGAATGTGATTTAAACAAGTTAGATTAATGAGACCATTCTCTTTCTTATACATATCCTAAACGTTCCTGATCATAGGATTGCTAATTGGGCATTGACAGTCCGTTAAGATCAGTACATGCTATGTCTTCTCTTAGTGAGAGTGACTAGTCTTGAGTCATTGGTGTGATTGACACCAAGACAAGCATGTAGGTGCTCAATAGCGAATGAGTCCACTGAACACGATCAACGAGGAATTCTCATACTCATGTCACATGAGAACTCATGGTTGGGATAATGCAAAGTAGTCCTTTGACCTGAGGCATCATAGTTGTCTTGTGGTTAAGTCCTTGATCTTTGATTGTGTTAAAGTCACTCCATTCGAGGGTGTCCACGACATAGTTGAGGTTAAGCCATGGAGGCGAGTGAATGCGCAACAAGGGATCTCTAACCTTTAAACCGTTTAGAGGAGAATACTCTATGATATGATTAAGAATCTCTGGCCAGAGTATGAATGAGATTTAGGAAGTCGTTCCAAATCTCATTCAAGGTAATCATATAAGCATATGTATCACATTGGATAGTAGACATGAATAAACTATCAATCCAAACAAAGTGGTCAAGAGTATTGTACTAGAGAAAGACCGTATTGCATTGTAATCCTAAACTGAATAGGTTCTCCACCTCTTCTGATTAGCTTGGGTAACCATGATATGCTGCTAGGTGTCACTCATGGTTTGTGGAAGCCCTAAACGTGTATAATCACTAAAGGGAGAATTGAAAGTAAGTTTCAATTCACAATCGATTTGAAATAGTTTTAATCGCCCACTGCCTCGCTAAAAGGAACCTAATTGATCGTACACCGTGCAAGGCAGAGATTGAAGAAACAATGGAGATGAGTAAGATTAATTAAATGGTTTAATTATTTATGGCAAGGATTAATTAATATGTTAATTAATCAAACGAATCAAGTTTGTTAAAAGACCACGGGTTAGTTTTGGGCCTCAAGGCCCAATGGGTTTCGAACGTCAAGCCCATTGACTTAAGTTGTATGACAACTTAATGACAAATAATTCACAAAGGCCTTAAAAGCCCAATGAAACCCTATGGCCAGCCATTTAGTTAAAGGAGTGGGTTTTGGACTTATTTACAAGTTTGCCACTCCAATGAATTAAGGTATAAATATGACTTTATAGCCAAAATTCATTTAGGGTTTCTTTTAGAGAATTGGAGAGAACATATATCTCTCTTTTCTCTTTAAGAGGCCGGCCTTCTTGGAGGGTTTAGCTAGCAATCCTACTACTCCAAGGTCACTCATTTCTTCTCCAATCTAACCTTGGTGAAGAGACTTAGAGGTTCTCAATTTTGGGAACTTGGAGAACCATTTCATCCATCCAAATCCATAGATCTAAGATGCAAGGAATGAAGGCCCTCTCTTTGGGTGATTAGCTTTTCCTTATGCAAAGAGGAATCTACAAAGGTATAATTTCTCAACTAACAAATGTTGTTTTAAGTTGAGTCAAGGTTCACCAATCTACTAGGCTTTGAATTTAATGGGTAATGTTTTGTTTTTGAGTGCATGCAAGCATGATTCCGCCTTTAATTTGTTAATTGCATGCTGTAGATGTTGCTCAAATGAACATGTTTTTCACAATATTTTCTTCATTATTGACTTTGTAAGTACACACAACCCGGGTGCAACTAGAATCCGGTGTCCTTGTAGGAGGTGTAACAATACGTTAAGGAAGACAATAGAAAATGTTCGATTTCATTTAGTAAGGAATGGAATGATTGAGACATATAATACTTGGAACTATCATGGGGAACAATTAGACAGTGCTTCGTCTTCAAATGCCACAAGAGTGGATAATTGAACCTATTGTCGATCCTAATGAACAAGTCGTGGATATTATAAATGATGCTTTTCCATTTGCATCGACAAACACAAATCACGAAGAGGAAGATGACATGCCTACACCAATGGGCAGTGCAGAGTTCGAACAATATGAAAAACTATTAAAAAATTGCCAACCAAGAGTCATACTCGGGGTGCAAAAGCTTTTCTATTCTCACGGCCATTGTGGAACTAATCCATGGAAAAATAAAGCATCGTATGTCGAACCGGTGTTTTGATTACTTTTTAGGGGTTTTCAAGAGAATGTTTCCGAAGGACAATTGTTTGTCGAAAGACCATAGAGACGCGCAAAAGGTGTTGAAAGGTCTTGGATTGGGTTATGAAAAAATTCATGCTTGCAAAAACAATTGTATTTTATTCTACAAAGAGTATAAAACATTGGATAAATGCCCTGTATGCAATGAGTCGAGGTTCAAAATGACATCTCATAATAGAACCACTAAGATCCCACAAAAAGTCATGCGCTATCTGCCCCTGAAACCTAGGTTGCAGCTATTGTATATGTCGTCGCATACTACCACATAAATGAGATGGCATAAGGAAAAATGGGTAGACGACGATGTGATGCGACATCCTGCAGATGGGGAGGCATGGAAAGAGTTCGATCCACCGTTCCCCAAGTTTGCTACTGATTTTTGTAACGTTAGATTGGGACTTGCCACTAACGGATTTAATCCGTTTGGGGTTTTAAACCAACACCACAATACTTGGCCGATTTTCGTATTTTCGTATAATTTACCACTATGGAAATGTATGAAAAAAGAATACATGATGATGACTCTATTGATAACTGAAGATCCTGGTAGGTCAATTGATGTATACTTACTGCCGTTGGTGCATGAGTTAAAGATTTATGGACACACAGTGTGCGCACATACTATAAATGTACTGGCAAGATGTTCACTTTGCGGGCTGTAGTGATGTGGACTGTGAACAATTTCCTTGCATATGCAATGGTTTCCGGATGGAGCACTAGGGGTTATATGGCATGCACTATATGCAAGGAAGACATAACATCTAGTTGGCACGCTAGAAAAGTTTGTTACCTTGGTCATCGAAGATGGTTTCCTTGGGACCACGAGTGGTGAGAGAAGGATAAAGAGTTTGACAGGGAGAAAGAGTATCGCCTCAGACCCAGAGAATGGTTCGGTGCTCAGATTTTGGAACAGCTTAACTGTTTGGATTTTGTTCCTTTCGGGACCAATGTCACTAGGACAAGACCTGCTACAGATATAAACTAGATACACAAGTCTATGTTTTTTGAGCTCCCGTATTGGTTTAAACTAAAATTGAGACACAACCTTGATGTCATGTTGAGAAAAATATATTTGACACATTGGTCGGCACAATTCTAGATATTGAAGACAAGGCAAAGGACATGATCAAAGCTCGTCTTGATTTGGAACGAATAGGAATACGATGGGGTTTATGGATGAATAGGGTCAATGATAATCTTGCATTTGTTTCAATGAAACCGAATGACAAGAAAGAATTTTTAAAGTTTTTATCGTTTGTAAAGTTTCCCGATGGGTATGCTTCAAATATCGCACATTGTGTAAACATTGACGGGGGTAAATTAGCTGGCTTAAAGAGTCATGACTGCTATGTGATTCTTCAACGCCTACTTCCTGTGAGTATTCGACATCTCTTGCCACCCGATGTAGTGAAACCAATTATGTTGTCCAGTTTTTTTTCACAATTGACTTCAAAAATGTTACGAAGAACAGAGGTTAATCAGTTCTGCCATGACATTGTGCAAGTTCTATGCAAGTTTGAGATGATATTTCCTCCAGCCTTCTTCACAAGTATGATATGGTTCACTTACGAAAGGAGGCATTGCTTACTGAACCAGTCAACTTTCGATGGATGTATCCAATAGAAAGGTATATATTCCTCGTCTTTTTTATTAATCGATATTAAATATATTACGATTAGTAATATGTGTATCGTATCATTTTCTTTTGGCAAGCTTCTCGGATACTTGAAGAAAAGCGTACGAAACAAAGCGAAGCCCGAAGGATCCATTATACATGCTTGGGTGTTATATGTGGCACTTACATTTTGTGGAATGTATTTATAAGATGTTGGGACAACTTTCAATCGTCCTCATTGCAATAATGATGGGGGTGTGAGAAAGGAGAAACTTTCAGTTTTTGCCCAGGTCGCTCGACCATTCGAAGATCCTATTTGTGGCGAGTCATTTTCCAAGAAGGACATGGATGTAGCACATTGGTTCGTACTCAACAATTGTGACGAGACACTATCACACCTAGACGAGCATGAAAATATGATGAAGCAGGCACATTCTTCACCGTGAATTGTTTTCGTAGTGGTTTCTCGAATATGTAAGTTTAAAGTGTTTTGTATTGGACATATATATTGTACCAATTAAGTTGCTCGAACTAACAAATTTAAATACTTGTCTAATATTAGGTGAATCAACTAAAAGCATCGAATTCCCCCGCGTACAGTGAAGAGTTATATAACTTAGCGTTCAGACCAATTTGCGTTGAATTGTACTCGGGCTGCCATGTCAAAGGTGTCAAGTTCTTAACGGCTGCATGAGATGACAAGTTGTGTACACAAAACAGCGGTGTTTATGTCCCCAGAGGAAGCGAAAGTACAGACATTGAATTTTATGGCAAACTAACAAGTGTCGTGCAATTGCTTTACAAAGACCGGTGCCAAGTGATCCTATTTAAGTGTCGATGGTTTGATACACACCCAAATAGGCATGGAAGTGTGAAAACAGATCATGGATTACTATCAGTGAACACTACCAAAACTTGGTACGACGACGACCCTTACATATTAGCAACCATGGCAAAACAAATTGTGTATCTAGATGACCCTAAATCCGGGAGAGGTTGGAAAGTTGTTAAGAAGATGGATCATAGGAACGTGTATGCTATACCAGAACAAGACCATATTGACGACGACATCAACAATGTTGCTGACCAACGTCTTAAATCTTTCATGGAAAGTGGTGCGGAAACACTCCGAGATACTAATCTTATCCAAGAACCATTTCAGATAGATGGAGTATCTTCAATCGAAATACCGATTCAGTCTATCACGATTGACCTCGGTAATATTCCACGATACGATGGTCCAGTGCGCACGAACGACGATGGTGACGTACCTATCGATGATAAGGAATGGGACACTGAAAATGATGATAGTGACGAAAGTGAAAGTTATTATAGTTCAGATGAAGATTAAGGCAATTTATTTGTAATTTTTTTTGTAAAACACATGAAATGTTTAATGCATTATATAGAGTGATGGAAAAAATGGTATGAATGATTCCCATTTTATATGTGAATTACTTTGTAAATAAAGTTGTTTTGTTTGTATTTTATAATAAATTGTAAACAAAATAAAAAAAAACCAATTTAAAACACAATTGCGCGATGAATAAAATATTTTTGGTCGCGTAAATATACTTTGCGCAACGAAATATATGTATTCGTCGCCCACATGTCTGAAAATTCAATTAAAGCGCTTTTTTTGGGGAAATTTTAAAAAACTTGCTCGACGAATAAATATGTTTCGTCACTCAAAGTATATTTGCGCGACGAAATATATTTATTTGTCTCACAAATGTCTGAAAATTCAAATAAAGCGCTTTTTTTCGAGGAAATTTTAAAAAACTTGCGCGACGATTGTTTAGCCTTGCGAGACAAACACTCCGTCACGTAATATCCTATATTATTAACCCTCGTGTGTCTTGTTCCTCCCTTACTTCCCTCGTCTTCCTTTTTTCCCCGCGCGATACCCTATCTTTCCTTCCTCTCTATCTTCGTCCGTCTCTCATTCACTCACCTCGTCTCTCCATCCCTCTCTCAGTGCGTCGCCTCTTTTTCTCCAACAGGTAATTTCCTCTTCAGTTTTTAGTTTCAATTTTGTTTATTGATTGGTGGTTAGAATTAGGGTTTTTATTTTTTCAAATTGGGGGCGTTGGGGTTAGATTTAGGGTTCGTCAATTGGAGGTTACATTTAGGTTCTTAAATTAGATTTTTTAGGGTTCTTAATTGGGGTTAGATTTAGGTCTTAACTTAGGGGAACGATTTTGGGCAGTGAGGTTAGATTAGGTTTTCTGAAATTGGGGGTTAAATTAGGGGTTTTTTAATTTCAAGTACAGGGTTCGAATTAGGGGTTTTCTAATTTAAGTACAGGGTTCTTAAATTAAGGATTTGCATTGTTGACTTCCACGATTTGTTGATATATAATGGGGTATTACCCTTTGTTGTTGCCTTATTAATATGATAGACTCAATTGTGTTGCTTGTTGAATTTGGCCTCCCAATTTTGAAGTTACATTTACGTTTTGATATTAATCTTTCTTTTTTGCATAGTAATTTGAATTCCTCCATTATAGTTTAGATTATATATATATTAGATTTTCATGAGAGGTATTAGCAAACTTCTTTTGTTGCAAATCGCAGAGCACATGAACTTTGTTATGATGGGAATGTTTCAATTATTTTCATATTTCTACATCTCCAAAATCATTGAATCTGCCCATATGCATTCAGAAAATGCTTTTGACCAGCCAATGGACTGGAATTCCCATATGTTTATTTCAATTAACAAGTTCATTTGAAATCAAATCAACAATTAGCAATCCTTTTGTAGCCATTGAAGTTGTAAGCATGTGAAAACAGAATCAAAATCTTTGTGTACTAAACTAATTGATTGCCAATTTTGTAGACGTTTCACCTGATTAGAACCCGGAGGCCAATGACTTCTACACCTAGTCCGACGGCTACACCTAGTCCGACGACTATACCTACTACTGCGGCCATGTTGGAAGTATGCCCACAAAGCCACTCATTTGATGTAATAGCTTTTGGAATACTTATTGTATTAAACTTTTATGTGTTTAATGAAGGGCAAAGCTTATTGTTAATCACTATTTATTGTATCATGTGTTTAAGCAATAAGGGAATCCAAGGAATGTATTTGATCTAAGAGATAAGTGATTTAAGTAAGTTAGATTATCGAGACCTTTCTCTTATGTTCATTCCTAAAACGTTCCTAGCCATAGGATTGCCAATTGGGCATTGACAATCCGCTAAGGTTAGTATGTGTTATGTCGACTCAAGCGTGAGTATGACTAGTCTCATGTCATTTAGTGTTGGACACTAAGGCAAACACATAGGTGCTCGAAAGAGTGATCGAGTACACTGAACAACGATCAAAAGAGAGTTTGAGCATACGTGTCATGTAAGAACTCGAAAGTTGCAATATGCAAAGTAGTCCTTTGACCTGAGGCATCATAGATGTCTAATGGTTAGGTCCTTGATCTTTGATCATGTCAAAGGCATTCCATTGGAGTGTCCACGACATTGTTGTGGTCAAGCTACCTAGTCATGTAGGCATATGAATGCACAACAAGGAATGTCTAACCTTCCATGGTGGAAGGAGAATACTCTAAGATATGATTCGAGAGTCTTTGGCCAAAGCATATGAATATGACTTAGGAAGTTTGTTCCAAATCATATTCAAATGAATCATATAGATAAGTATCACATTGGATAGTAGACATGAAACAAACTATCACCTGAAACAATGTGATTAAGAGTATTGTATTAGAGAATGACTGTATTGCATTGTAGTTGTAACTGGATAGGTTCTCCAACCACTTCTACTTAGCTTGGGTAACCATGATATGCTGCTAGGTGTCACTCATGGTTTGTGGAAGCCCTAAAGATTAGCAAACACTGATTTTAAGGGAGAATTGAAATGTGGTTTCAATTCACAATCGATCGTTAAGAGTAACAATTGCCCACTACCTCGCTAAATGGAACCTAATGGATCGTACACCGAGTAAGGATGTTGGTGAAGAAATTAAATGAAATGGATAAGCAATTAAATGGTTTAATTGAAGAATGGTCAAGGTTAATTAATTAGTTAATTAATTATACGAAATGTTCGTATTGGGCTTATATGTTGGTTTTGGGTTTCGAGGCCCAAAAGCGTTTTGGTCCACAAGGCCCATTATGTTTAAGTTGTATGACAACTAAAACAAAATGGGCAATTAGCCCAATCAATTTGATATGGCCGGCCATTAGGGTGAGAAGTGTCAAACTTGGATTAATTACAAGTTTGCCACTCACATGTGATGAAGTATAAATTCAACTTTACAGCTTTATTTTCATTTAGGGTTTTTCTTGGTGAAATGAGGTGAAACATTTTCTCTCATTCTCTCTAAAGAGGCCGGCCACCTAGGGAAGAAATAGCTAGCAATCTCTTCTTCCCTAAGTCATCCATTTCATCTTCACATCACATCCTTGGTGAAGAGACTTAGAGACATCAAGCTTTTGATGTTTTGGAGAACAAATCTCAAATCCTCAAAGAAGCAAAGGAGCACTAAAAGGAGGAAAATCACAAGGAAGATCCAAGAAGCAAGGAGGTGACTTGAAGGCCCTCCACTTGGGTGAATCCCTTGTGTAATCAAGGATGAGCTTCAAGGGTAAAGAAACTCTAAATCTTTCCTTCTCTTTAATGTTGTTAAAGAGTTTATTGGTTCACCATATACTAGGCTTTGAAAGTCATGGGTTTTATGAATTGTTTTTGGATGCATGCCTACTTTAATGTGTTAATAGTTTGCATATGTATTCAAATGTTCTTACTTGTTCTTAGCTAGGACAAAAATTTTCCTTCAAGTGGTATCAGAGCCTAGACCTAGTTTATGGTGAATCCTTTTGGGTTTTGTGATTTTTCATGATTTGTGATTTAAATGTTGTAAATGTTACAAGCTTTGTTCTTGCTTTGAATATAAATTTTGCTTGAAAATTTAGCATCTCAAATGTTGTAGATGTATTTCATTTAAGCATGAATATTGGAACTAAAATTTGGTGCCATGTTTGTTGGGAAATTCGGCCAAATCCAAAGGGTGATTTTTTTGGTTCATGTTTGTCTTGTTAAAATGGTTTTAAAGTGACTTTTGGAACCCCTAAGTACCCTAGGATATTAACCCTCTTTTGAGTAGTGAAAATTTGAGTTTTGGTGAGTGAAAACATTCATGGAGCTATTATGAGTTTTCATGAGTGTTCTTCAATGTTCTTGAAGTTCTTGCCAAGAACAAAAAGTTTTGAAGTTTTGATTCAAAAGTTTTATGTTTTTTCATAAAGTTTTGGTATATAATTGATGGGTGATGTTTATTGGTGAAACATGTTTAATGCCTTTAATGTTTTACAAAACATTTTCTTACAAACCATCTAAATCACCTTTATCTCACCTACCAAATAAACTTGCAAAAACTTTTTAGAAATTTTTTTTCACTTGTTCTCTCATGGCCGGCCAACCTTTACAATAGGGTATTTTTGGGCCTTTTGTGCAATTACATAAAGTTTTGATACTTTTGTGTTTTTGCATTTTGGCCCAAAAGTTTACGTATTTTTGCGTAAAGGTCCAAAATCACTAAAGGACAAATTGTTTTGTTCCTTTAATGAAGTTTTAGGAATTATTAAAATTTTGGGTTCTAGTTGTAATTACATGAAGTTGTGGACTCTTGTGTTTTTACAAAGTGACCCCAAAAGTTTTTGTTTATTAAATAATGGCCCAATTGTTGTGGTCATTGGTTTTGGTCCAAATTAAATGAGAACAAAATAGTTTTGTCTCTTTAAATGAGAATTGGATTTTCATTTTATTTAGTTCCATTTAAATCAATTCTATGAATCCGAAAACCAATTGTTTAAGTTGCTTTCTTAGTTAATGTGATTGATTAAGAAAATGGTGATTATGAACCAAAGGCCTCGATAATTGAGCTATGTGATTGGCCGCTTTACATTATGAATGTTTGGGTTAAGTAGTTTAGATTTGAATGTAATTTGATTAACTCAATTTGTTGTAAATGGACATAAGTCCATCTTATGTGTTGTAAAAGGGCATAAGCCCTTCTCTTTATTTCAAGTATTCCTTTTTGTTTAAATGTATGCAAATTGGAATAGTTGGGTCCAACGCCCAATAGGAAATAACGGTTTAATTAGATTAAACGCGTAACTAAAATCAACAACTATCTACCTTAAACCCAAGGTCCAACACAAGGCTCGTGTTGGATCAAATCAAACGGTTCATAATCATCCTAAAACCTAATATGACTATATAGTCCATATGAGGATGCAATGCGTTCGTTAGTAGTTCCATATAGTCTCGCTTGTTTCAATGAAACAGTGGGAGTATTATATGCTACTAATTTATATAAACTTGGACCAATAGTTGTGATAGGCCCAAGTTCTTTTAATAAGATTAAAATGATTTTGATGTAGCCCAACACTACTCCCTCAACAAAACGAATATTAAGTTGATAAGCGAGAGATGTTTTGAACATCTCTTCGTAGGCCTTCCACCGTGGTGGGCTCCAATCGTTTGTGACTCCTACACCGGCTTCACCCTATCATGGGGAAGTTCAAAGTATGTGCTTACATCCTGGAGGAGTCCATAAACATATGATGAAGTGAGTGTAGGCAACGAGGATGGCCGACATCGTATCATCGTGAGGCTATTCTTGAACCCCTACACGAACTAAGCATGGTGGGAATAACTTAACTAAGTGCAATGGTGCCGACATCGTATCATCGTGAGGCAACATTCTCTAGAGGCCAAACTAGATGGGTAATTACAAAAGTTGTAAATGAATAAAGCGTTATTTTCTCATCATTATTTTTGCTAACCAACATCGTATCATCGTGAGGTGGGCTTGGTAATGGTGAGTCTCCCATACCCCGCTTAGAGTTCAAAATAACTCTTGAATTCCATTGAGGGATGTGGAATTTGCCAAAAATAGTGGGTGGTACTATTTGATTTAAGACTCAATCAAGTAGTTTTAAAACAAACAATCTAATACGATTTCTGTTATGTTATGTAGTTAACAACATGCCTAAAATAATACCCACCATTATACTTGACAAAATGGGCCTTAGGGGCCAACGTTTCCTTGCTTGGTATTGCCACATTGAGAATGTCTCAAAGGTGAAAGACATATTGTATGTGCTTAAGCAATCCCCTCCTCATGTACCTCCTACGAAACTAGCTTCAAAGGAGGAGTGTCAAAAATATGTTAGACACTATGAGGATGACTTACAAGCCAAATGCTTAATCCTCACTTCACTTAGTGAGGAGCTTATGAAGCTACATAAGCACATGGACACTTCTTGTGCCATGGTTGAAAGTTTGCATAAGATGCATGACAATGAGACTAGTAATGTACGATTCTCAAATGTTTGTAGTCTAATGAATGCCAAAATGGCAAAGGGGACATCAGTCCGTAAACATGGACAAAAGATGGAAAGGATCTTTCAAGATCTTCAAAGTTTAGGAACTTCCATCGATGGGAAAATGGCCCAAGACTTTTTCCTTGCATCTCTCTCGGATGATTTCACTAAGTTTATTGTAAACTATAAAGTGAATAGATTCGATCATACTTTAAACGAGATGATTGACATGTGCTGTAAATTTGAAAAAGGTTTCAAAAAGGACAGTGGGAGTGAGGATGCAATAACAAGGAAAAGGTTACATAAGAAGAAGGCAATAAAATCCAAAGGAACATGCTTTCATTGTGGAAAGGATGAACGTTGGAAGAAGAAATACAGGGTGCGCATTGCGAGCCTTATGACATGAACTTTTGAAGAGACTATTTCTGTCATAGAGAGTGCTTTTACAGTGAGCTCCAATTCCTGGATATTTGATTCAGGCGCTAGTCAACATATCTGTAATATGATGTAGGGACTAGCAGGGAGCAGGTCACTGCGCAATGGGGAGAT
The DNA here is from genome assembly GCF_916048215.2 of Malus sylvestris. Taxonomy (NCBI): domain Eukaryota; kingdom Viridiplantae; phylum Streptophyta; class Magnoliopsida; order Rosales; family Rosaceae; genus Malus; species Malus sylvestris. Next base: position 16,255,681 of record NC_062273.1, read on the forward strand.
GGTTGTGCGAGTTGGGAACGGCACTAAAATCTCTGCAAAAGCAATAGGCACCTACATGCTTAAACTACCCTCTGGGGAAGTCCTGGAACTTAAAAATTGTTTATATTTTTCTTCATGTATAAAGAATTTGATTTCTATCTCTAAGCTTTTACGAGATGGGCACTCAGTATTGTTTGACAAAATGAGTTGCACTTTATACTTGAACGGTCATATTATCTCTCATGGTAATATGATAGAGGGACTTTTTCACCTAGAGACGAATAGTGGGATGCACTGTATTGAAAGTGGGAATACCTCAAAACCCAAAAGGGCTAGAGAAGAAGTTAACCAAGAAAGGATGTGGCATCTTAAACTTGGACATGTGAACCTTGATAAGATTCGCAAGATGTCGAAAGACGGATATTTCCGCCCATTAGGTAATGACCAGATGGGTACTTGTGAATGTTGCTTGAAAGGGAAGATGACCAAATCTCCATTTACTGGAAAAGGAGAGCGTGCCACTGAAATTTTAGGGTTAATCCACATTGACGTATGTGGACCTATGTCTACTACGTCGAGAGGAGGCTTCTCCTACTATATCACATTCACCGACGATCACTCTCGGTTTGGCTATGTGTATCTTATGAAGTACAAGTCATAATCCTTTGAAAAGTTCAATTCAAGAATGAAGTTGAGAAGCAAACTGGGAAACAGATAAAGACCCTAAAATCGGATCGAGGGGGTGAATATCTAAGTAATGAGTTTCTAGATTATCTCAAACAGTGTGGAATAGTATCACAGTGGACTCCACCGAGAACTCCACAACTTGATGGAGTTTCTGAAAGGAGAAATCGAACCTTGATGAACATGGTTCGTTCTATGATGAGTTCCGCCAATCTACCAGTAACATTCTGGGGATACGCTATAAATACAGCAGCTTACTTGCTTAATAGAGTACCTTCCAAATCAGTTTCACAAACGCCCTATGAGATATGGCATGGAAGAAAGCCAAGTCTTAATCACATTAAGATTTGGGGTTGTGAAGCATATGTCAAGAAGCTTGAAGCTACTAAGCTTGAAGCGAGATCAGTAAGATGTTATTTTGTGGGATATCCTAGAGAAACTGTGGGATATGAGTTCTACCATCCAGACGACCAAAAAGTCTTTGTCGCCAGAACTGCTAAATTTCTAGAGGACGAATTTGTTCTCAAAGGAACTATACGCAAAGAGATGGAAATTAATGAGATTAATGATGAACCACAAACAAGCACTCGACAAGTTGACAACCCTGTTCCTGAACCCCTAGCTCCACGTAGATCTGAACGAGTTAGTAAGCCACCTAAGAGGTATGGCTTAGACAATGACTTTAAGGAATTGTACCTTCTAGGTGACAATGACACAAAGGAGGACCCTAGGGACTACACTGAAGCAATGTCCGACATTGATTCGAAGAGATGGCAAGAGGCCATGAAATCTGAGATGGATTCCATGTATCAAAATCAGGTCTGGACTCTTGTAGACCCTCTAGAAGGTATAGTACTTGTTGGAAACAAATGGGTCTTCAAGAGGAAGATAGGCGTTGATGGGAACGTGGAGACTTATAAGGCTAGACTAGTAGCCAAGGGTTACAGGCAACGAGAAGGGATTGACTATGAAGAAACCTTCTCTCCTGTAGCCATGATTAAGTCCATTCGGATTTTGCTTGCTATAGCTGCGTACCATGATTATGAGATATGGCAAATGGATGTGAAGACGGCCTTTTTGAACGGCTACCTAGAGGAAGAGCTCTATATGACTCAACCCGAAGGTTTCGTGTCCAAGTCTGAAAAGGCTAAGGTATGCAAGCTTCAAAGGTCCATTTATGGACTTAAGCAAGCCTCAAGGAGCTGGAACATTCGTTTCGATACTGAAATCAAAACGTTTGGTTTTAGTCAAAATGAAGACGACAATTGTGTTTATCAAAAAGTCGTTGGGGATGCAGTGGTATTCCTAGTGTTATATGTAGATGACATATTACTATTCGGGACTGACACTGCAGTACTTTCTTCTGTAAAAGTGTGGTTGTCCAAAACCTTCCACATGAAAGATTTGGGAGATGCATCTTATGTACTTGGGATAAAGCTCTATCGTGATAGATACATAAAATTAATTGGATTATCCCAATCTATGTACATAGATAAGGTGCTAAGTAGGTTCCAGATGGAACAATCTAAGAAAGGTATTCTTCCTGTGAGACATGGAATTCACCTTTCTAAGTCCATGGAACCTAAGACTCCTGAAGAGATACAGCAAATGAGTACTGTTCCTTATGCTTCCGCCATAGGAAGTATCATGTATGCCATGATATGCACAAGGCATGATATCGCATATGATGTGAGCATTACTAGTCGATATCAATCTAACCCAGGATCAGAACACTGGACAGCTGTCAAGACGGTCCTTAAGTACTTAAGAAGAACTAAGGACATGTTCTTCGTTTATGGAGGAGCAATAGAGTTGCGAGTGGAAGCCTATACAGATGCAGATTTCCAATCTGACGTCGATGATAGAAGTTCCAACTCCGGATATGTATTCACTCTAAATAGTGGGGCTATCAGTTGGAAGAGCAAGAAACAAAATGTAATTGCTGATTCCACAACAGAGGCTGAATATGTCATTGCAGCTGAAGCCGGCAAAGAAGCGTTTTGGATGAAGAAGTTCATAACTGAACTTGGAGTGGTTCCAACCATTACATCACCAGTAACTTTGTACTGTGATAATAGTGGAGCGATAGCCCAAACCAAGGAACCCAGGGCACATCAAAAGAACAAGCATTTTGACAGGTGCTTTAATATCATTAGAAGATATGATGCCGAGGAGAAAGTCAACATCCTCCAAGTTGCCTCAGTAGATAACGTAACAGATCCACTGACAAAGCCAAAGTCTCAAATCCAACTTGATCATCATATGGAAAAGATGGGTATTAGATACATGGGAAGGTGGCTTTGAGTGCAAGTGGGAGATTGTTGGAAGTATGCCCACAAAGCCACTCATTTGATGTAATAGCTTTTGGAATACTTATTGTATTAAACTTTTATATGTTTAATGAAGGGCAAAGCTTATTGTTAATCACTATTTATTGTATCACGTGTTTAAGCAATAAGGGAATCCAAGGAATGTATTTGATCTAAGAGATAAGTGATTTAAGTAAGTTAGATTATCGAGACCTTTCTCTGATGTTCATTCCTAAAACGTTCCTAGCCATAGGATTGCCAATTGGGCATTGACAATCCGCTAAGGTTAGTATGTGTTATGTCGACTCAAGCGTGAGTATGACTAGTCTCATGTCATTTAGTGTTGGACACTAAGGCAAACACATAGGTGCTCGAAAGAGTGATCGAGTACACTGAATAACGATCCAAAGAGAGTTTGAGCATACGTGTCATGTAAGAACTCGAAAGTTGCAATATGCAAAGTAGTCCTTTGACCTGAGGCATCATAGATGTCTAATGGTTAGGTCCTTGATCTTTGATCATGTCAAAGGCATTCCATTGAAGTGTCCACGGCATTGTTGTGGTCAAGCTACCTAGTCATGTAGGCATATGAATGCACAACAAGGAATGTCTAACCTTCCATGGTGGAAGGAGAATACTCTAAGATATGATTTGAGAGTCTTTGGCCAAAGCATATGAATATGACTTAGGAAGTTTGTTCCAAATCATATTCAAATGAATCATATAGATAAGTATCACATTGGATAGTAGACATGAAACAAACTATCACCTGAAACAATGTGATTAAGAGTATTGTATTAGAGAAGGACCGTATTGCATTGTAGTTGTAACTGGATAGGTTCTCCAACCACTTCTACTTAGCTTGGGTAACCATGATATGCTGCTAGGTGTCACTCATGGTTTGTGGAAGCCCTAAATATTAGCAAACACTGATTTTAAGGGAGAATTGAAATGTGGTTTCAATTCACAATCGATCGTTAAGAGTAACAATCGCCCACTACCTCGCTAAATGAAACCTAATGGATCGTACACCGAGTAAGGATGTTGGTGAAGAAATTAAATGAAATGGATAAGCAATTAATGGTTTAATTGAAGAATGGTCAAGGTTAATTAATTAGTTAATTAATTATACGAAATGTTCGTATTGGGCTTATATGTTGGTTTTGGGTTTTGGGGCCCAAAAGTGTTTTGGTCCACAAGGCCCATTATGTTTAAGTTGTATGACAACTAAAACAAAATGGGCAATTAGCCCAATCAATTTGATATGGCCGGCCATTAGGGTGAGAAGTGTCAAACTTGGATTAATTACAAGTTTGCCACTCACATGTGATGAAGTATAAATTCAACTTTATAGCTTTATTTTCATTTAGGGTTTTTCTTGGTGAAATGAGGTGAAACATTTTCTCTCATTCTCTCTAAAGAGGCCGGCCACCTAGGGAAGAAATAGCTAGCAATCTCTTCTTCCCTAAGTCATCCATTTCATCTTCACATCACATCCTTGGTGAAGAGACTTAGAGACATCAAGCTTTTGATGTTTTGGAGAACAAATCCTCAAATCCTCAAAGAAGCAAATGAGCACTAAAAGGAGGAAAATCACAAGGAAGATCCAAGAAGCAAGGAGGTGACTTGAAGGCCCTCCACTTGGGTGAATCCCTTGTGTAATCAAGGATGAGCTTCAAGGGTAAAGAAACTCTAAATCTTTCCTTCTCTTTAATGTTGTTAAAGAGTTTATTGGTTCACCATATACTAGGCTTTGAAAGTCATGGGTTTTATGAATTGTTTTTGGATGCATGCCTACTTTAATGTGTTAATAGTTTGCATATGTATTCAAATGTTCTTACTTGTTCTTAGCTAGGACAAAATTTTTCCTTCAGGCCACTGCTCCGGCAAAGATGGACCATAGGCCGGTCAATCTGGTTCACTCAAATGGTCCTCCAGTCCCACAGGCGCAGGCATCGTCGACTTCTTCGGTGGCATTACCTATTAGCGCTAGACAAACTCATCGACGCCCCCACACTGTGGACCAAATATCACCATCAGGATCCACAACTGATGCCTCCAGTACACGGCCAGGTATACAATCCTAATTCATTGCCTCATTCCCTTGTTTACTAAGGTTTAGGGTTTAGGGTACACGGCCAGGTATTCAATTTGTTATGTCATGTAAGGATTGAAAAGTTTTCACCGTTCTAAACCTTTTATTAAACTGTTGTGATCATTGTGTTGGATATGTATAATGTTTATGTTATTTTCAAGGTTTTGGGAAATGTTTTAATTATAGGGGAGGTTATGCTGAAATTTTAGTAGGATTTGTTATTAGTTATGGGTTAATGCTTTTTTTTTCATCTCTTTACAGCGAAGAAAAACACTTGGGGACCTTGTCGGCAATTGAAGACGGGGAAGGTCACCCAGGTGACCAACGGTCGTATCCCAATCGGATACGATGAGCGACATCAGGCAGCACCAACGGCGGAGCAGCATAGTGCATTGGCCCACGACATTGGGCATGTCGTGCGGACCTTTTGCCCTATGTTGTGGAAGTCTTGGAAGGCGATGCTGGAGGAGATGAAGATTATGGTGCGCAATCAATTGTCTGTAAGTAGCATCGCCTTTTTAATGCTTTTCATGTAAAATTTATATGTTTATATGTATTACTGTCTTTTATTACTAATGCTTTCAAAATATTTGTTATATTGCAGACAAACTACAATTTGGAGCACATGGACGAGGACAAGTTTGCGTATGTCAATTGGCTCTTCTCCGAACACTACAAGCAGTGGAAAAGTGACCTGGACCAATGCTTCCAAGAGTTTGATGAACCGCAGGTCGCTCTTGAGGAGGGATGTTAGAAGGAGTTGGAGGACCGACAAGATAGTTGGGTTTGGCTTTGCGGTCATTTTAGTGACCCGACATATGTGGTGCGTTTTTAATGACGACTTCTTTCATTTTACTTTTTTTATTTTTTAATAATGTTTATTTTTAATTTTTTTTAATTTTCTTTAACTATTACAACTAATACGTTTATTTTTTATATAACAAAAGAAGGCGAAGGCAAACAAGATCAATCGAGAGAAGAAAACTCTTCTCCACCATTCCGGTTCGAGGCCTTTCTCCTATAGGATGGAGGCGTGACGGAAGGTATATATTACAACTTTCATTTCCAATTTTAAAATGTCGCTAATAATTTTTTTTTTCGTACTAACATTTTCCTTATCTTTTTTTATTTTAGGAGGGTTCAAAATTTCCGGAGATCGACGTCTTTGCTGATGTTTATGTTCGGCCTGGGAATGAGTTGATCCAGTCCCTTCATGTAAGTTATTTCTTATGCATTAAACATTTATACTAATTCTTTCAAATTGTTTTCTATTAATAATCCATGTTTTTTTTCACAGGCAACTATGGTGGAGAAGCGACAGGTAGTTCCTCAGGAATCCGCCTCCCACCTTCCCCCAGACACGCCGATCAAGTCTGTGGATCCCCTTGAGGATGTAGGGTTTCACATCGTCATTGAGACGTTGGACCAAAATTTCGGTCGGAGGCCAGGGACATATTGTCGGGGGATGGGAAATGCCAGGCGTTGGGAGACTAGAGCCTCGTTATGCTCGTAGTCAAAGACCAAGGTTACGGTTTTGACGCAGGAAGTCGCTGGCCTGAGGAGTGAGCTGGCATCGTACAAGTCATAATTGTCAATGCTTGTACAAGCCCTCAGTTCCTCTGGAATACATCTCCCCGGTTTTTCTACACCATCACCCTCACAGCCCTTCCACACTGAGCAAGCATAGCAATCAGGCTCGTCGACCTCCAACCCCGTCCCCAACCAGCAGCAAGATTACCAAACACCTCTGAATGACATGCCTATACATTTTGCCTCTTTATTTTCATAGTTTTGTTCCCTTTTTTTTTTTAACTTTACATTTGTACGTACATTTTATGAAATCTGTTTTTTTTTCCTTTTATTCTATTTTTTTATATTAAAAATTACACGTGCGCGACGACGAAATGTCGTCGCGCAAAATTAAGCGCGTTTTACTCTTCGTCGCCCATTACCACGCGACTACTATAGATTTCGTCGCGCAACAAGTTTTGAGACAAATTACCCACAAACGTACTTGTACTCGTTTATATCGTACGGCAAAAACCTTTGTCCGTATAACATTCGCGCGACGACTTGTAAAGCGTTGCGCAGTTGTTAAGACGCGCGACAAATTTGAAGATGTTCGTCGCGCAATGTCTTTTTTCAAGAGCTTTGCGCGACAAAATATGCGCAACGATTTTCTGGTCGCCAGAGTTTATGTTCAACCAAATAATTCTTTGAGCGACAAAATGTTTGTAGTCACGCAAACTGTTTAATTTAGTAGTGAGTCAACCTATATATAAGGGTTTATGATGGAACTAGATCCTCTCTAGATCAATTCACGATCCTAGAGATTAACTAATTCCAGCCGTTGGAAATAAACTTACGGTCAAGAATAAATGCTATTTCTATAAATTCACTCTTTCACAAATAAAATCTTCATTGCCTACCTGGCCGAGTTTCCTCACTCAGGAACAAGAAGGGAAAAAAAAAAAAAAACCAAGAAGGAGAAGGATTTGGGAAAATTTTCAAGGGCAAACTCCATGGACGAAGAATTCTAATTATTAGAAATAGAGGACGGAGAAGAATCCTTCAGTCTCATATAATGGTAATTCATCGATGCCTCCAATTCCAACTCAAACAAAAACCACCAACACCATCACGAGCAGATAAAGACAAAGAAGCAAATTGGTTCGATGTGCAACAGAAAGGAAAGAAATTGATTGAGCAACAAGATCCATCCGCAGAGCTTGTGCTTCAAAAGAAAATTTCAAAGTTTTCCAATTCTCTTACTTGAAAGCATTGCAGCGAGGAAGGAGGAGAGAATTCAGGAATGTGAGAGTGAGAAAGAAGGGTTTGACTCTTGTTTTGCATGAAAAAAAAAAGTTAGAACTTCATCCTTAACTGTAAGATTTATTTCCAACGTCGGGAATTATTTGATTTCGAAGATCCGGACTAAATTGGTTCCGAGTGGATCCTTACCCATTTTATGATTACGTACCCACTAGTATAGTGTTGTCAGTCAAATAATCAGCCAAACATGTGATTACTTATGTATTAATTTAATTACTAATACAATAAGTGCTTAATAATTATCTTCTTGCAGTTCTAAATTCATTAGGAATGTGATTGTTTGATTCTAGTAGGATTCGATAATATATTTTAGATAGTTTTCAAGTTGTATTTGTATACTTTTGGGGGGGGGGGAGGGGGATAAGATTCTCTTTCCCTTACTACTATAAATTACAGGCGCAATGGGTTGAGAAATAATCACCGCAAAATCATCAAATTTTCTCTCTCTGTTTTCACCCACCGCTCTCCCTCTCTTTTCTCTCAGTAAAATAGTAAAATAAGCTTACAACATGTTATCAGTATGCTCTAACTATTGCGCTAAAGATTTGAAGGTTCTTGGAGGAGGTTCTTCTACAACTAGCATTCAAAGCCTTTCTATTAAGCCCATTTACTGGAGCCCACTACTTCCCTCCTTGCAACCGGCCCATATTAGTTAAGCCCATTTACTGGAGCCCACTACTTCCCTCCTTGCAACCGGCCCATATTAGTCCCTTTATCCTTATGTCTAAGTAACTAGGGTTCTCCCTTGCCAGGAGTATAAATATGTAATAGAGAGGAAGAACACTTTATGAATTAAATGAATTAAACTGCCTCTTTTCCTCAAAACTCTCTGTTTCCTTCTTGCTCTTTCAATTTCCTATTCAAGTTACCATTTTTAGCTAATTTGAGCCAATTGGTATTAGAGCCCGTCGATCGATGAGTAAAAACATGCAAGCTGCTAGCTCTGATCCCGATGTTATGGCTGCAGCGGTGGACGTTCGTCACGAACACCTCTGTAACCAAGTTAAGGATGTCTGCGACACCATCACCCTCTTAGAATCCCAACAAGCTTCTTTCCAAAAATCTCTTAACCTTCTCAGTGACTCCAACACTGCCTTCTAAACCACCATGACCTCCCAGTTCGCTTCATTCCAGACATTACTTCTAAATAAGCTCCACCACCTCAAATTAGCCGTCCCACCTACACCCACCCCATCCTCCACTATCCCACCCAACCTCACTGTTACACCCAACCCTCTCCGTGCCTCTACACCCAATCTCTAACCCTCATTCCACTCCCTTTTTCGTCCACCAACCACATCCTACACAAGTTTGGGTCTATCTCACCCACCCCCTTTACAACCCATCCCCACTTACACCCCCTCAAACCGGCCCACTACAACCCATACCACCATCATACCCAGGCCCATTAACCAACCTCAAACCCACCAAGCCTCCTCCTCAAACTTTTCACCTCACCCTTACACACTCGGGGCCTCTTTCTCCCACTCCTTCCATCTCACACCCACCCCTCATTCTCCTACTCACACCCACCTGCCACCTTATATTGCCCAACCCCCTGCCCTTACCTTCAAACCCATTAAATTGGACCTCCCTCATTTCAATAGAGAAGACCCCTATGGTTGGTTGGCCATAGCCGAAAGATATCTCGACTATTACGCGGTTTCCCCCCCCCCCACTAATGGGTCCATGTAGTAGCCTGTAACTTTGGTGTAGATGCCTCCATTTGGATGCGAGGTTTTGAACAAAGACATTGCCGTGAAAATTGGGGACTTTTTGTGGATCTGTTGCTTCAATGTTTTGGTGGGGATGATCGCGCAAACATTGAGTCCCGGCTTACTCACATTCAATAAAAGACTATTGTGGATGATTATCTGGCTGAATTCACCCGGCTTTCTTGCAGGGTAACAGATTGGACTGAAAACCAATAAAAACATGTATTCGTGGGTGGCCTAAAGGAGGACATCAGTCATGATGTCCTTGCTCTCGAACCCGAATCCCTCCATCAAGCCCAGAAACTAGCCAAATTTTTTGAAACTAAACTGCAAGCTCAACATTCAACCCGTCCTTATTTTACCCGATCTTACACAGCATATCAACCCACTCCCAATTCCTCTTTTCCCAACCCAACACCACCACCACATACAAAACCAACCTCCCAGCTCCATACCACCATTAAATGCTTAACATCAGCCGAAGTGCATGACAAAAGATGAGAAAACGAATGTTTTGGTTATCATGAACAATATTCTCCCACCCACAAATGCAAAACATCATTGCTCATTTTGCTTGAACCTACTCTGCCCGAGGAAGATCCTCCAGAATTCCACGATTGCAGCAACGACAACCCTACAGTCAAGGACAATACTTGTCATATGCTTGAACTGTTCTCTCTTCCGGGTATTAATATTGGACGACCCATACGACTGACAGACTATATTTCATCTAAACATATCACCATGTTGATTGACTCCGGAGCCGCGTGCAACCTATTGCATCCCCACATTGCTGAATAGTTAGGCCTCCATCTGGAGTCCATTACTCCCCGTGAAGTTCACAACAGCATCCCATGATCAATACTCCTCCAAACGTGTTACTGATGTGACTATAAAATTACAAGATTATACTTTGCACTGACCCTTCCTCTTATTGGATGTCCCTGGATGTGACCTCATATTGGGTGCCGAATGGTTGGAATCCCTGGGCTTTATTGGTTGGCACTTCAAGCAGAAAACAATGATATTCTCCGTAGGCGACAAAACTTACACACTCCAAGGCCTGACACCCTCAACATCCTTATTTCCTACATGTCACATGGTGGATCAATTACTAGATAATCCTTACTCTCTACTCGCTTCCATTGCTACCACAGATACTACCCTTACCCCACCTACAGATACTCATCCTGCCCTTTTCTCCCTCATCCACCGATACCAGCACTTATTCACCAACCCATCAGGTTTTCCACCTGAACGCTCCATTGACCACAAAATACCCCTTCTGCCCTCTACCAACCCCATCAATGTTCACCCCTACCGTTATCCCTACTACCAAAAAGCTGAGATTGAAAAACAAGTGCGGGAATTCTTGAATTCAGGTGTCATCCGACCTAGCTCCAGCCCCTTTTCCTCCCCGGTCCTTCTTGTTAAGAAGAAAGACGACACTTGGCGATTGTGTATTGATTATCGAGCCTTGAATGCTGCCACTATAAAAGATCTCTTTCCTATACCAGTAGTGGATAAACTTCTTGATGAACTGTCGGGCATCACCATATTTTCAAAATTGGACCTCAGGTTTGGTTACCACCAAATTTGAATGAGTATTGAGGACATTGCCAAAACTGCTTTTCGCACCCACGACGGACACTATGAATTCACGGTAATGCCTTTTGGCTTATCCAATACACCTGCAACTGATCACTCATATATTTCATGCATTTATACCATCCATTTCTAAAGTCTTTGTGATGTTTTTGTGTTAAAATTGTGGCATTTTACTTTATCTTGTGTTAATGTACAGTTAATTTTGTTTTAGGATTAATTTCAAATAAAATGGGCTGAAAAGAAAATAAAATAATGAGAGAGTGCACTGGCGGGACAACAGAAAAAAAGAAAAAGCAGAGGGAAAGAGGAAGTCAGGAAGGCAGTGCACTGGGAAGACATGAGAATGATGGAGGAATAAAGAAAAGAAGAATAAAAGAATGAGAAGGCATGGCAAACAGAGAGGAAATGGAACAAAAGAAAAGAATAAGGGAATAAAATAAGAGGATGGCATGATTTGTTCAAGGCACACGGGTTGAGTGGAAAACAAAAGAAAGAATAAAAGAAAAAAACAGTGGAGGGAGGACTGAAAAGAAGATTAATAAAAGAATAAACAAGGGAGAGGGCGAGACTGTGCGGGAAAAATTAAAAGAAAATAAACAGAAACAAACAGAGCAGCAGGAAGCCAGTGCGCAAGAAGCACACGGTACAGAGTGCATGACATGGGGAACGACTGGCTGAAGCAGCAGAGCACAGAGAGCAGAAGGCGCAGCAGGCGCAGAGAGAGAGGAGCGCGGCAGAGAGCAAGGCTTCACTCTATTTTCTTGGTTTTATCTTCTCAAACCCATGTTTTACTTTTGGTTTAATTTGAGAATAATGTGTAACTAATTTTTAGTAGTTAGGGGCTGTTTTGAAGCCCCGAATATGATCGTAAATTTGTTGTGATATTTTGTTTGAATGACTTTTATGAAAGGATGAAAATTGTTTCACTACTTATGTCATTGATAAATTCTTTATGTGTTTCTATGGATGCATACATAGTGAGCATATCTAGGATTTTAATGCTATGAATATATGTCTGCCTGCCCTTGTTGAATGAGGACCTACATATGTTCTAGAGTAGCACTTGTTAATTGTGGTTAACATGTGAAACGATTTCTAGGATAAGTAAGACAACATCAGTACTTACGATGCCTTGTGATGACTCAAACTCTTTTTATTCTTAATGATTTCTACTTGTTAAATCTATGAACACACCATTCTAGATTGCATGCTAGGGACTAAGTTAAGTTGAAAACGCCATTCTCTTAACATACTACGTAAGAAAGAGTAATAGGTTGAGTTCTAACAGTGAGCCAACTTGAGCATCTTCATCCGGAAATAAAAGGGATTTGAATGAAACATAACATACTTACATGATTATTTGGTGGTGGATAGCATGTCCCCTAACTCGTTTTCTTAACTTGTGAATTAAAATCTATTGGTATTGTTTAAAATCTGTTTCTGTCCTGTTTTTGTACGATTTAATTTAAATAGCAAATCAACTCCAAAAATCCCAAAACTTTGTGAGACTGTCGTACTGTGTGTCTAGTTTATGTGTATAAATTTTGTTGCATTTGGATAAGTGTAAGTTAGTTTAATAATTATTGTTCGGTGGCTGGTCAGTGGAGACAGCCACCCTGTTTTTGTGACATTTTTAAGTATTTGGATAAAACAATCTTCTGCGGGAAAGACCCTTATTTTCATATGCTACAATTGACAAATCTTAGTGTTAATAAGGAAAATTAATAGGATTATTGTGTGCTACTTTGTGGTGTGCTTTTTATTCCTACCAAATTTTGGCGCCGTGTCGCCGGGGATTGTTATTTCTGATTGGTTATATTTTATTTTTATTATTTTTATTTATTATTTTTATTTTTATTTACTTTTATTATTTTCTATTTCTTGTATACTTAGTGTTTTTGGTTTTGGGTTTATTTCAGGTAATTTTTGTAGTATATGCATACTCGAAAGTCTAAGAGCATTGATCTAGCTTCCTACGATCCAGAGATTGAACGAACATTTCGAAAGCTTCAGAGAAAAATCAAGCGAAAGTGTGCATCGGTGTCTTTACCACCATCTTCTCCACCACATTTAAGTTCGGAAGAGGAGGAGGAACCACAAGAAGGCATGGCTGATAACCGTACATTGAGGGAGTTGGCAATGCCAAATACGGATCAACAACCATTGTGCATCACATATCCAAATGCAGAAGGAGGATTTGAGCTTAAGTCTGGCATGATTCACTACTTGCCTAAGTTCTATGGCTTCTCAACAGAGGATGCCAACAAGCATCTCATGGAGTTTCACGTGGTATGCTCAAGAATGAGACCAGCAAATGTGGATGAGGAGCAAGTCAAGTTGAGGGCATTCCCATTTACATTAGAAGCCAAGGCAAAGGAGTGGCTTTACAATTTACCTCCGGGATCAATGAACACATGGAACCAGGTGAAGCACGCATTTTTGGAGCAATATTTTCCGGCCACAAAAGCTGCAAGCATAAAGAAAGACATGTGCAATCCGACAACAACATGGAGAGCCCTTTGGAGATTACTATGAGCGGTTCACACATTTGGTTGCATCTTGTCCTAACCATCAGATTTCAGAGCATCTTTTAATACAGTATTTTTATGAGGGATTGTATGGTACTGATCGTGTAATGCTTGATGCAGCAAGTGGCGAAGCATTCATGGACAAGACACCAATAAATGCTAAGGCATTATTAAAGAACATTGCTGGCAACACACGACAATTTGGAGGGAGAGATGAGCTACCTTTTAAGAAAGTTAACGAGATAAGTGCTAATTCTAGTATTGAATTACAATTAGCTAACTTGACTAATCTTGTGCAACAGGTTATTGTGGCTCCAAAACAGGTGTGTGGTGTATGTTCAATGATGGGACATGCCACGGACATGTGCCATTCGTTGATGGATCAAGGTGGTTTTGAGCAAGCTAATGCATTAGGAGGATTTCAAGGGCAACAAAGGCAAAAGTATGATCCCTATTCCAACAACTATAATGCAGGATGGCGCGATCATCCACACTTAAAGTGGAACAATCAAGACAATGGACAACAATCTGTTCCCAATAACTATAACCGTCCGCCTGGCTTCTTTCAAGCAAGACCGCAGGCACCATTTCAGCCTCAACAACAACAAGCTCCAAGTAAGTCTCTTGAGGATTTAATTGCTTCTTTAGCTAACTCGACTCAATCTCATAAAGAAAAAACAGACAAAGCAATTGAAAACCTTGAGCGCCAAATGAGTCAGTTAGCAAGTTTGATGGGGCAACAACACCAACCAGGAAGGTTGCCTAGCCAAACCGTGGTGAATCCAAATGCGGAGCAGATGAATGTTGTGACTTTAAGGAATGGAAAAGAAGTTTTTGAGCAAGAAGAGGCTTCAACAGAAACTGAAAAGTCTCATAAAGATACAGAATTGAACAAAAAAAATTCAGATAAGGTAAATAAAGAAGTTCAAAATTCATTTAACTCATGTGTCCCTATTCCTTTTCATCGTAGGTTTATGAAGTCTAAGAAAGAGCAAACTGATAAGGAAATCTTGGATACTTTCCGGAAAGTCCAAGTGAACTTACCTTTTTTAGATGCCATAAAACAAGTGCCCAAGTATGCAAAGTTCCTTAAAGAGCTTTGTACGAACAAGAGGAGATTCAATGATCAAGAAACTGTGGCATTAAGCGAGGAAGTATCAGCTGTTTTGCAGAGAAAGCTGCCACCGAAGTTAGAAGATGCCAATAGCTTTACCATTCCATGTGTAATTGGAGGCAAAAAGTTTGGGAGAGCATTGTGTGATTTGGGGGCATCCATCAATCTGATGCCATATTCAGTGTATGAGTCATTGAACCTTGGAGACTTGAAGGAAACAAAGGTAGTAATCCAGTTGGCAGATCGTTCAAATAGATATCCCAAAGGCCTATTGGAGGATGTACTTGTGCAAGTGAATGAGCTCATTTTTCCCGCTGACTTTTTTGTTCTTGAGATGGAACATGATCCTATGCCCACTGCACTTCCTCTTATATTGGGAAGACCATTCCTTAGAACAGAACGGACGAAGATTGATGTCTACGATGGTACCTTAACCATGGAAATTGATGGGGAAAGCGTTAAGTTCAGAATCTTCAATGTTATGGGGTATCCTAGTGAATTAGAATCTTGTTTGTCTATTGATGTGTTTGACTATTTTGTGCAGGATTGTTTTAATGAAGGTGTGGGACAAGATAATTTAGAGAAGGCATTAGTGCATAGCATTACACATGGAAATTTTAATTATTCAGAGCACATTGAAGAAGAATTAATCCAAACAGTGGCCTCTCTTGAGTGTCTTTCACCAATTCGTGGTAAGTGTTCTTCTTATTTTATTTCTCTTCCTACTTTTAACGAAAAAACTCTTACTTCTGTGATTCAGGCATCCAAATTGGAGCTTAAACCAATTCCTGAACATTTGAAGTATGCATTTTTGGGAGAGGATGAAACATTACCAGTCATCATATCGTCACAACTTTCAATAGAAGAGGGGGAGAAACTGATCCGGGTACTGAAGGATCACAAAACTGCCATAGCTTGGAGCATTGCAGATATCAAAGGTATAAATCCAGCTACATGCATGCATAGAATTCTGTTGGAGGAAGGTGCAAAACCAACAAGGGAAGCTCAACGCCGTTTAAACCCACTCAGATGGAAGTCGTAAAAAAAGAGGTTATCAAACTTCTTGATGTTGGCATCATGTCTCCTATTTTGGATAGCAAGTGGGTAAGCCCTATTCAAGTAGTCCCTAAACGATCTGGAGTCACAGTTGTTAAGAATGAAGCTAATGAGCTAATGCCTACACGTGTGCAAAGTAGTTGGAGAGTCTGTACAGACTATCGAAAGATAAAAGACCGGATACGTGTTCAAAGTGAATGGGCATAGACTCAAACCATATTACGAGTCTTTTGCGGAGCATGATGTGAAGGTTGTACCTCTCCAAGAACCAGTTTCCTTTGGATGATTACTCTTGGTACCATCTGGCTACGGACGTAAAAGCAAGCGCTTATTGGGAGGCAACCCAATATTTCTATTCATTGCCTTTTTTTGTCATTTTCAATTTTCTTGTGTGCTAAACTGAATTATTTCTTTTCTTTGTATTTGGGTTATGTCCATCCTTGGAGTTGATTACAGAATTATAGTTTGGGGGTCATCATTTGATTTTACTGCACATTGGGGAAGTTTTTAGTCCAACTGCCGGATCACTTCAAGTATCACCTTCCATTCGAAGTTCGCTTCCATGCCATGGAACCTAGGGGAGTGTGACTGGAGGCATCGTCCGGCTGCAAGACGTTAAAGAAAGCGCTTCTTGGGAGGCAACCCAAGCTTTCTATCTTTCATCTTTATTTTGAATAATTTTAAAGTTTCTTGTTCTGTTTTTCTCTTGTTTTCTGTTTTTTGTGTTTAAGTCATACTTTTGTTTCTTTATGCAGGTAATGATATTGCAATCTCTATCACAACTTCTTGCAAAGTACTTGTACATTCATAAAAACGAAAGGAACATTAAGCAGATAAATATAAGAGGGAGCCTTCACATAGGCTGCTTAGGAGGAGCTTCAGTAGTCGGCGGAACTTCAGCAGTCGACGGAGTCCCAGAAGGAGGAGGCATCAGAGGTTGATCATTTGGAGCTTCACTACGCGGTATAGCCCCAGAAGACGAAGGCAAATGCTGTTGGAACAAACCCACGAACCGTTGATGATCAAGTAAAATCTGACCATCAGATTCCTGCATCTGGTCAATCTTCCTCTTCATGTTTGTGGCATAGTTGTGTGCGAGCTTGTGCAACTGTTTATTCTCATGCTTGAGCCCTCTAATCTCCTGTTTGAGACTCATCACTTCAGCCGCCAACGATTCAATTTGACGGGTTCGGGCAAATAAGCGTTGGGCCATGTTGGACACGGAACCTGCACACTGCACACTGAGAGCCAGAGATTCCTTAACAGCCAACTCATCAGACCGTTTGGCGAGTAGTCTGTTATCTTTGGGAGTGACAAGGTTCCTGGCCACCACCGCAGCTGTCATATCATTCTTCATCACCGAATCCCCAACGGTAAGGGGACCAGTAGGGGATATGAAGGATGGGCGCCATATGTTGTCTAGAGAAGGTGGAGCTGCCTCTTCACCAAGGTTCAAGTCAAAACGACGATCAGAAGGGCCAAACATTTTTCAGAGGTGGTAAAGAAAGAAGAGGTCGAACAAGTCAAGATAGTAGAAATGCAAAGAGGGAGTTTTTGAATGCAGAAATTCAAGTGTGCTTTGAACGTCCTGCATACCTCTATAAAAATCAGCACGCGATGGGATTTCGGAGATCGAAGAGGCAATTCCAGATATCGAAGAGGCCAACTAAAAAAAATCAAAGAGGCGCTAGCTTTCTCAAAAGCTGAGCTTGCTCAGAAACCACGGCAAATCTTCTTTTCCAGATTTGTCCGCACTCGTCACATGCACCCTCTGCACTCGATGGAGCTCAGATTTCGAAGAGGCAAGCTCAGAAATCGAAGAGGAATTTGCTTTATCCAGACGTGTCAACATCTGTCACATGCAGAGTCTGCTTTACGGAAATCACGGGCAATCTGTCGAAGATCTCTGGTAAAGTAGAGAACACGTGAAGTTTACTGTTCCATCATCTAATGCTTGCCGACAAGAGTAAAAGAACAATACCGGTTATTATTTCCTATAAATGTCGACCTTCACCCTCCATGGCAAGGAAGACATACATAACCTTCCATCATCTCGGAGAATGCCTTTCCAACAAACCCTCTCGAGTCACTCCGTGTTCTTTATTCCTTGGGGTACCTCTGCAAACAACCCATCCAAAGCAAAAGTATTTCATATCATGAAGGTTGAAAGCAAGAGTATCTCATATCATGCTTTCTCCCTGTCCTTCTCCTTGTCTTTGTTTTCCGACAAGGAGAAAGAGAGCAATCAACCAGCACTTGGTATTAATCTTCCGATCTAGAGCCAACTGCCTGGAACCCCTTCCTGATTGCTTACCTAGCCTTGCTCTCGAGTACTCATCTTCATCATCTTGTGCTTTCTCTTCGTCTACCACATCTGCCTGGGGGACAGATAAGGGAAGTGAAAATGATACCTCGAAGCATGTGGAGACAATTCAGCTAGGGACAAGGAGAAAGAAAGCAAGAGGTGGGCACTTGGAAAGATTGAAGAAAGAAACAGACCAATACCTCTACCTCGTGCCTGCCCGCCGTGCAGAAGAAACAAGCAGAGAAGAATGCAGACTGCACAATTCAGAGTTCCTTGGTTTCAAATCAGACTCCGAGATTCGCCTACACAAATTGGTGTGTTCTTTCCTTTTCTTTATGTCTTTTTTTTTCATTTTATATTTCTTCTATTTTTATGCCTTATTGTTCAAAATTTCCTTTCATTATCATTGGGGACAATGCTATAATTAAGTTTGGGGGTGGAAATATATTTCGTTAGTTTATTTCTCTATTAAAAAAAAATAAAAAATAAAAAAATTTTCATTTTTATTGTTGTTTGTAGCTACTTCTCAATTCTATGATGAGATTTGTTTTTAATTTCCTTCTTACTTTCAAGAAAGTCTAAGTTCTTTTCGTTGTCTTTGTGTTAACTGTGATTTCCAGAAGTCAACTTGAAAAATAAATGTGCCTAGTCGTGTCAATGTGAAACTTGAGCATGATTTAGCGTTTCATATGTGAATCATGTGAGATTATGTAAACCTTGTGAGTTTTGAGCCTATACATGATTGAACCATTATGCATCAATCTCATTCCTTCTTGTGCGTATGATCTCACTGTACATGTATCTCTAGAACTTGCTTTATACTACTCGATTCATTAATCAATTCATGTAATAACTTGGAAGTGATATAGACCATCTTTGGATCGTTTGAGCCTTTCATGCCTACCTTATATGCTATGTTTATCTGTAGTAGCCCATTGAGCCTTTAACTAAGCCATTTCTTTGTTAGCCACATCTCTTTACCTTGCTCCAATATTGGAGTTGAGCCCATACACAAAAATCGATTCCTTATTGTTTTGAGAAAGTATTACATGGGTTGTGCTTTTGGGGGTTTCATTTATGTAGAAAGATGGATGAAGCATGTGTATTACAATGAAATGTGAATTTGATGGGTGATGTAGCTTTTGCAGATTTGTTTCTTTCATATAAAAAAAAAAGAAAAAAAAAAGAAAAAAAAAGAAAAAAAAGAAAAAAACGAAATATATGAAAATTGGAGAGTGTTGATTTGTTGAAAATATATCTGCAAAGTATAAATTTCCTTTTTGAAGTTAAATTTGGGGAGTAACAGGTGCTCGAAGTTTATTATTTTGCTTTCAATTTGAGGTGGTGTGATATTGAGGTGTTGGAAAATTAGCAAAGTGTACTTTCTCAAAAATTTTGATTCCCATATCCTTTCTTTCATTAGCCTATCACCTTTAGCCCCATTACAACCGTAAAAAAGTCCTATTGATCCAATGTATTACTTAAATATTGATAAGCGAGTTAGGTGGACAAGCAAGCATATGGCGGCATGTACTATTAGATCACTTGAGTGAAACACATTAACCAAAACTTATGAGTGAATGAGCGTATGTCTTGTGAGAAGCTCACATGTTTCCATATGATGATTTAAAGGAGTTTGGAATTGCATTGACATGGCTAGCTCACACATGGCTTTTCAACGTTTTGTTTGAAGGAAATTTGGTTAACTATTGATCGGATCATATTTATATATATTTTTACTTTGAATTCACTCGTCTTTTCTTAGTTAGTTCCTTATATTTTTGAGCTATTTACGTTATTTTTGTGTTTATAGGATATGTTATGCAAATTTACCTTTTATTGTCACATGATAATACTAATTTACATTTTATAAACAATGTTTGTCCCTCTCATTATTATGATGTTTGCAAAGCATGAAACCAGCAAGGAAAAGAAAATATAAAATAAGAAGAAAGGCAGGAGGACAGCAGAAAAGAAAGAATAAAAGAATAGAAAAGGCGGAAAGGAAATTGAAGGCAGGTGGGGACTAGCGTGGAAAGCAGAAGGGGTGAGACGGGAGCAGCGTGAAGCTGCGGGAAAGAAGAAGTCAGGCCAGCGCAGCAGCTAGTGGAGGAAAAGCAGCATTTGGCTGCCTGGCGTAGAAAAAAGAATAAAAGCAGAAGGAAAGACAGGCAGCTTAGCGGGGGGGAAGCTGCCCTTTGGGCAGCTCGCAGAGACGCAGGTCTTGGAGCGGAAACAAGGCAGCGCAAATAGAGCAGGAGGCAGAGAGCTTCCTTTGGGCAGCGTGAAGGAAGGACGGTCAGAAGATTGACGCGGGGGAGAGAGGGTTGGACGAAGAGACAGCTGCCTTGCGGCAGCAGAAAACCGAGAAGGCGAGCTGCCTTGCGGACTCAGACTGGCGAGCAGCGTGAGCCTCGGGGAGGAGAAAAACAGAAGCAGCAAGCTGTCTTCTCTTTCGGTTAAATCTTTCCGAACTTATATTTTATTTTATTTTTAATAATGTGTAAATAAGTTTATTTTGGCTAGAGGTTAATTCAAAGCCATGAATATATTTGTAATATGAATTGATTACCTTCAGTTGTGATTTCTGAGTTGTGATTTAATTTGGTTAACTGTTTGATTGATAACTTATTTTTGTATGTCGATTAAGGATGCATACTTAATTTACATGCATGAATTTGATGCTAGAATATAAGTGAATTTCACCTAATCGTTATGAACTTATATTCACAAGTAGTGAAGGTTGTTATCCACAATCGTGTTAAGTAAATTCTTGGCATAAGTTTCATGCAAATCATAGTAACGAGTGTCTCGTCAATGCTTATGTTTTTCATAGAACTTAATGATTCTTGCTTGTATCTCTATTATGCAATTCATGTAGGGAACTTGTAGGGAATGTTTTGGGTTGTCGTATGCAATCATCCAACCCAATAACTTATGGAAAAACTGAGGGTTAAAAAAGTGCTGTTCACGGTTAATCTGGAGTATTGAAATTCACAATTTATTGAAAGAACAACTGAAAATCAATTTAGGTTGCATATGTGTCATGTGTGGAGAAGAACCCTCTAGCTAGTCCGTCATTTATCATTTTACCTTAATTTCATGTTTTTGTCAATTCTGTAATTTAATTAAGTTTAATTTACTTTTCATCAAAACCAAACACCCATCCATTATTAAATTATATTATTTATTTAGTTTTCTTTATTGTTAGTCTTTTAATTTAATTTCCGTCCATTTCAGTTCCTAGTGTTTAATTTAATTGTTTTCATTATTTTGAGTCATTTTAAGTGTGTTTCGAGTTATTAGAGTTTTTAGCCTAGTTTTGTGTCCTTGAGTCTTATTTAATATTTTTAAGTTAATTTAATAGATTAGCAATCCCTCCTAATCCCCGGCCTAGAACGATACCCTACTTACATCTATACTACAATTGTCAAAAAGAGGGTTTAATTTGTGTGTCAAGTAATTCTCACATCAACTATTGGATGATGTTTTGAGCTCTTGTTACTTACTTCTTGGTTGTTTGTTTCATGATTAACACTTATCTCTGAAATCGAAGTTGAGAAGTTGGCTACTAAGTTGTTGAATCTAGTCTTAGTTGAGTGGTTTTGTTTTGCTAGAGGACTAGCAAAAATGTAAGTTTGGGGGTATTTGATCACTCATATATTTCATGCATTTATACCATCCATTTCTAAAGTCTTTGTGATGTTTTTGTGTTAAAATTGTGGCATTTTACTTTATCTTGTGTTAATGTACAGTTAATTTTGTTTTAGGATTAATTTCAAATAAAATGGGCTGAAAAGAAAATAAAATAATGAGAGAGTGCACTGGCGGGACAGCAGAAAAGAAGAAAAAGCGGAGGGAAAGAGGAAGTCAGGAGGGCAGTGCACTGGGAAGACATGAGAATGATGGAGGAATAAAGAAAAGAAAGAATAAAAGAATGAGAAGGCATGGCAAACAGAGAGGAAGTGGAACAAAAGAAAAGAATAAGGGAATAAAATAAGAGGATGGCATGATTTGTTCAAGGCACACGGGTTGAGTGGAAAACAAAAGAAAGAATAAAAGAAAAAAACAGTGGAGGGAGGACTGAAAAGAAGAATAATAAAAGAATAAACAAGGGATAGGGCGAGACTGTGCGGGAAAAATTAAAAGAAAATAAACAGAAACAAACAGAGCAGCAGGAAGCCAGTGCGCAAGAAGCACACGGCACAGAGTGCATGACACGGGGAAGGACTAGCTGAAGCAGCAGAGCACAGAGAGCAGAAGGCGCAGCAGGCGCAGAGAGAGAGGAACGCGGCAGAGAGCAAGGCTTCACTCTATTTTCTTGGTTTTATCTTCTCAAACCCATGTTTTACTTTTGGTTTAATTTGAGAATAATGTGTAACTAATTTTTAGTAGTTAGGGGCTGTTTTGAAGCCCCGAATATGATCGTAAATTTGTTGTGATATTTTGTTTGAATGACTTTTATGAAATGATGAAAATTGTTTCATTACTTGTGTCATTGATAAATTCTTTATGTGTTTCTATGGATGCATACATAGTGAGCATATCTAGGATTTTAATGCTATGAATATATGTCTGCCTGCCCTTGTTGAATGAGGACCTACATATGTTCTAGAGTAGCACTTGTTAATTGTGGTTAACATGTGAAACGATTTCTAGGATAAGTAAGACAACATCAGTACTTACGATGCCTTGTGATGACTCAAACTCTTTTTATTCTTAATGCTTTCTACTTGTTAAATCTATGAACACACCATTCTAGATTGCATGCTAGGGACTAAGTTAAGTTGAAAACGCCATTCTCTTAACATACTACGTAAGAAAGAGTAATAGGTTGAGTTCTAACAGTGAGCCAACTTGAGCATCTTCATCCGGAAATAAAAGGGATTTGAATGAAACATAACATACTTACATGATTATTTGGTGGTGGATAGCATGTCCCCTAACTCGTTTTCTTAACTTGTGAATTAAAATCTATTGGTATTATTTAAAATCTGTTTCTGTACTGTTTTTGTACGATTTAATATAAATAGCAAATCAACTCCAAAAATCCCAAAAATTTGTGAGACTGTCGTATTGTGTGTCTAGTTTATGTGTATAAAACTTTGTTGCATTTGGATAAGTGTAAGTTAGTTTAATAATTATTGTTCTGTGGCTGGTCAGTGGAGACAGCCACCCTGTTTTTGTGACATTTTTAAGTATTTGGATAAAATAATCTTCTACGGGAAAGACCCTTATTTTCATATGCTACAATTGACAAATCTTAGTGTTAATAAGGAAAATTAATAGGATTATTGTGTGCTACTTTGTGGTGTGCTTTTTATTCCTACCAGCAACCTTCCAATCCTTAATGAATTCGATTTTCCGTCTGTACTTATGGAAATTTGTTTTGGTCTTTTTTTATGATATATTAGTCTATAGTCCTTCCCTTGCTACTCACCTCTCCCATTTGGAGACAATTTTCGAACTTTTGTCTAAGCACAGCTTGAAGGTGAAACTGAGCAAGTGCTCATTTGGCCAAGATTAAATTACTTATCTGGGGCATACCATCTCTGGCAAGGGAGTTGTTGTGGATCCATCTAAGATAAAGGCTGTCAAGGACTGGCCCCGATCAACATCTCTCAAAGGCCTGCGTGGTTTCCTCGGTTTAACCGGTTACTATAGAAAATTTGTCAAGCATTATAGCCTACTTGCCAAACCCCTAACCAACATGTTGAAACAAGGCAACTTCTCGTGGTCAATTGACTCCCTTAAGGCATTCGAAGCTTTAAAGCAGGTGTTATCCACAGCACCGTGCTCGCCCTCCCAGATTTTACAAAGCCATTCGTCGTTGAAACGGATGCATCAGGCAGTGGAATTGGAGCTGTTTTAAGCCAAGAAGGGCACCCCATTGCTTACTTAAGCAAATCACTTTCCGGCCGTACACTTGGGCTCTTCACTTATGACAATGAGATGTTAGCAATCGTCTTTGATGTGCAACATTGACGCCATTATCTTTTGGGACAACATTATCGCATTATCACAGACCATCAACCCCTCAAACATTTTCTAGAGCAGCTCATAACAACCCCTCAACAGCAAAAATGGTGAGTGAAATTACTGGGGTATAACTACTCAGTTGAGTATAGACCCGGTCCTTAAAATAGTGCACCAGATGCTCTATTGAGACAACAGGACCTGCCATTAATGGGGCTGTCCACGCCTATTTTTGATTGCATACCACAATTACAACAATCCTATCCACAGGATCCGCAAGTGCAAGAAATATGGCCTCTTTTATCTCGAGCACCCACCACTACAATCAAAGGTTTCTCCCTTTTCAATGATGTGCTGCACTATAAACAACGAATCTCTGTCCCACTCACATCCCACTGGCACCCTAAACTTTTGGAAGAATTCCATGCCTCTCTTCAAGGGGGTCACTCCGGTTTCCTTCGAACTTACAAAAGGCTCTCCAGAAATTTGTTATGGCCCGGTATACGGAAGGACATCAAAACCTTTATGGCTGAATGCACAGAATGTTAGCGCCAAAACATCGAACATATACACCCCCCTGGGTTGCTGCAGCCCCTGCCCATTCCCACTGGTATTTGGCAAGATATATCTCTTGATTTCATCGCAGGCTTGCCCCTCTCTAACAGGTACACAGTCATCCTTGTGGTGGTCGACCGTTTATCCAAATATGGCCATTTTATCCCCCTGAAACACCCATATACTACAGCCTCTGTCGCAGACACTTTCATCAAATAAGTCTTCCGCCTACACAGCATGCCTAAGTCAATTGTGTCTGATCGCGATCCCATTTTCATCAGCAATTTTTGGCAAGAGTTTTTTAAACTCCAAGGCAACAAATTGTGCCCAAGATCAGCTTACCACCCTCAGACGGATGGTCAAATAAAGGTTCTCAACCGCACATTGGAACATTATCTTCGCTGCTTCTCCACTGACAAACCCTCCAACTGGTCTTCTCTTATTCCTTGTGCAGAATGGTGGTATAACACCACTTTCCAATCGGCCATAAAAATGTCTCCATACCAGGCTGTCTACGGTATTGAACCACCATCTATCCGCATGTATATACCCAGCTCCATTGCGGTTCACTCCATTGATGCTGCACTCCAAGACAGAGATATGTTACTACGTCTGCTGCGAACAAAATTGCAGATGGCACAAAACAGAATGCGACAAGTATATGATCAAAAGCGCACCGACCGGGAATTTAGCATTAGTGATTGGGTTTATCTCAAGCTCCAATCATATCGCCAACAATCAGTAGCTACAAGATCAGCTGGCACCAAGTTCTATGGACTTTTCCAAGTTACTCAACGCATTGGGTCTGTTGCTTATTGCCTTCTCCTACCTTCAGATTCCAGGATCCATCTGGTCTTTCACGTGTCTCTCTTCAAATAGAAGATTGGTGATGCTGCTATGCCACTCCCACAATTGCCTCCTATCGACTCCACAGGATTCCTCCATTGGCAGCTAGAAAAAGTCCTCGACAGAGGCATATTCAAGAAGAAAAACAAACCTGTGACCAAATGGCTCATACAGTGGGCTGGCCTACCCATCAAAAAAGCTACCTGGGAGGTGGCCGACAACATCTTGGCCTGTTACCCCGATTTCCAGGCCTGAGGACAGACCTGTTTTCAAGGGTGGGGTAGTTGTTAAGCCCATTTACTGGAGCCCACTACTTCCCTCCTTGCAACCGGCCTATATCAGTCCCTTTATCCTCATGTCTAAGTAACTAGGGTTCTCCCTTACCAGGAGTATAAATATGTAATAGAGAGGAAGAACACTTTATGAATGAAATGAATTAAACTGCCTATTTTCCTCAAAACTCTCTGTTTCCTTCTTGCTCTTTCAATTTCCTACACTATTTCCTGTTCAAGTTACCATTTTTAGCTAATCTAAGCCGATTGGGTGTACCACTTTCATCATTTCCATCCAATCCAAATTCTTGTAAAACATGTAATCGTTATTTTTATAAGCCCTGATAGCATGTAAACATTAACCATGATGCGTGAACCCCAAATTTATTGTTGCTTTATATTGCCTATACTGCATAAATTGCTCAATTATATACAATTCATGCATACACAGTATTATTATGTTAGTTTCGCACACACAATATTATGTTTTATTATGCTATTGGATATTGCCATGTTGAATTGTGTAAGTGCAAAGAAAAACAAAAAAAATAGAAGCAAAACTAGGAATTTAAAAACTCTAAATCGCAAATCCTTGTTGTTCTCATGTGTGCAAATCCTTGTAGGATTCTGAATTGTGTAAGTGCAAAGAAAAACAAAAATAATATTATGTTTTATTATGCTATTGGTATGCATAAATTATCTGATTTGAATTGCTTGTTGTGTGTGCAAATCCTTGTAGGATTCTATAATATATTTTAGATAGTTTCTTAGTTGTAATTGTATTCCTTGGGGAGGAAGGTTCTATTTCCTTTACTACTTTAAATAAAAGCACATTGGGCTAAGAAATAATCATGGAAGAAAATATCCAAAATATCGCCGATATATCGGCGATATTTTCGTTTTTTTGAGTTACCGATATTTTAATGAGTATCCAATGAGTTTTCGTCAAAATATCGCGATATTATCGCTAATATCGATAATATCGCGATATTAGCTATAATATAGCGATATTAGTCCAAAAATTCCTGAAAACTTTGAAAAGCCTCAATTTTGAGCATAGAGAGGTTCGAACCCCTCCCACTTAACTCCTTAAGGCCTTAACCACTATACCACTTATGTTGTTGTGATAATATGCTACAATATTTATATATATTCTTTTGTTTTGAATTCTTTTTACAAGAAACAAATTTGCACATTTTCCAAATTTTTTGTGGTATTATATTTTAAATTGTGTCAATTAATTACTTAGTCAATGGCATGTGGT
The DNA here is from genome assembly GCF_916048215.2 of Malus sylvestris. Classification (NCBI taxonomy): domain Eukaryota; kingdom Viridiplantae; phylum Streptophyta; class Magnoliopsida; order Rosales; family Rosaceae; genus Malus; species Malus sylvestris. The sequence goes on from NC_062273.1 coordinate 16,282,819, forward strand.
TTTTAATTTTTCTATTTTTTATTTGGTCACTTACATGGTAGGGCTGGAAAAAATTCCGGAAAATCCCAAACCAAACCGAAAAAGTCTCAAACCCAAACCAAAACCATCCTGAAGTTCGGGAATCCCATCTCGAAAAATACCGAAATTTTCGATATGGGATTGGTTTCCAAATCCCATTTGTTTGGTAATCCCGAAAAATACCGAAGTATTCGGTTTCCTATTGACTTTTGGGTTTTGGTTCTTGAAAACCATTGTCATGGTTGCTAACTACTCTTCAAAATACACTCACTCTACACATAGAGATGATGAAGATAGTGAAAATTTTGAACCTCATAGGAACTCTATGTGGTACTAAGTCACTCATGTATCTTATCATACAATGTATAAAGTGTAAAATATTGTACTAATTCATTATATATAAATGATTATGGTGTGTTTAGACTTCTTTCATTAATTTCTACATATTTTCTACACTCACAATGTTTGTCAGCTCGCTATATAATCAACTTGATAATGTTAAATCCATCATGCAATGCATTTCCTTCCAATTTTTTGTGATAAACTAATAGATAATTGACTAAATAAACATCCTGCAAAGTTTCAATAAAAATTTCCAAGTTTTTCTTACAATTTCCGTGGTTTCCATGTAATTTTTATCGATATCGATATTATCCCGATATTTCCATCGATATTTCCGTGTTTTCGGACTACCGATATTTCCGATATTACCGATATTTTCTTCCTTCAAATAATCACCATATTAATCACCAAATTTTCTTTTCTTTCTCTGTTTGCTGCTGGCCCCTCCCTCTTTTTTCCCTCAGTAAAATAAGTGAGTAAATTGTACAAATGGTCCCTCAACTTTAATCAAATTGGAGCAATGGTCCCTCAACTAAAAATTCATTACCATTGGTCCCTCAACTTATCAAAATGTGTAGCTATAGTTCTTTTCATCAATTTTGTCAAAATATTGTCAAAATAAGCTATGTTGGAATAACCATTTATATAATTAGGGTCCCTTAACTCATCAAAGTGTATAATTATGGTTCTTTTCGTCAACTATGTCAAAAAATTTGTCAAAACGAGTTATATTGGAAGGACTATTGTTACAATTGGGTTAAAGTTAAAGGACCATTTCTCCACTTGAATTAAAGTTCAGGGACCAATGGTAATGGATTTTTAGTTGAGGGACCATAGCTGCACGTTTTGATAAGTTGAGGGACCAAAGGTAATGAATTTTTAGTTGAGGGACCATTGCTCCAATTTGATTAAAGTTGAGGGACCATTTGTACAATTTACTCTAAAATAAGCCTACGACACCTTCACTATTATATAAAAGATACCCGCGTCATTACAATTGTTAGAAAGGTTTTTTAAAATAAAAGAATTCTGGAATGAATAACTAGTTGGCTATATCGAGGGACTGGTCAGATGAAGGCAGTATCTCGAGTCTGAGGTTGCTGACACGGACAACCGATCAGCGCCGTAAACTATAAAAGAACAAAGCAATGATGTAGGATAAGAGGTCGGTCTTATCTGCATCTGTCAAACTATCACATCGGAAGTGGAATTAAGATTTTGGAATTATAATTGAGTAAATTGTAGTTATGGTCCTTTAATTTTAACTCAATTAAAGCAATGGTCCCTCAACTAAAAATTCATTACCATTGGTCTCTCAACTCATCAAAACGTGCAACTATGGTCTATTAACTAAAAATCCATTACCGTTGGTCCCTTAACTCCTAAAAACATGCAATTATGGTCCCTTAACTAAAAATCTATTACCGTTGGTCCCTCAACTCATTAAAACATGCAGCTATGGTCCCTTAATTAAAAATCCATTACCATTGGTCCCTCAATTTTAATTCAACTTGTTGTAGTTGTTCAACTTCAAATTCAAATGGAAAGGCATGTTGTTCAATCGAGAATGTAAGACAGGGACCAAAATAACCATTTGGTTGTGGAATTATTTTACCCTTGCGAAGTCTTTTTACCATCTTCCTGCTAATGGACAATTGAAAAGATGCAATGAAACATGTCGTCGAAATTTAATGTAGTCCTTCGAAAACTGTCTTGGCATTTGTAATTAGGTAGACGTGGTAATTTCTTATATGATATGTTAACCCAACTCGAAATGACACGAAAATAATGGATTTCGGACCAATACGTTAACTAATCGGATCGTTATCAGATCACGCGTTAAGAACCCTTTTAATAACGCATTCTTAACCGGTTTAATCGCGGGTAACCCTTTTTAACCCGATAAAAAAATTTCATAATTTTAAACTACTAGAAAGCTTTACTATAATAGCAATAGTATTATATCCCACATAAATGAGATTAAAAAAATTCCAATGCACATTAAAATACCAAGAAATTTAAAAATACAAAGCACACTAAAAAAATTCAGAAAAATGTAAAAAAATATGCAATCGCTCATGATCGCATCATGTACACTTTGTCCACGGGTATGTCGTCGTTTGTATTTTTTAAAACCCTACAAACCATCGTGAACAGTTTTTTTAGGGAGAGTTAAATAAAAATCATAATTATTAATGTAAAAGTGTAAAAATGTGAAATATATATATATATTTGTTTTTGGTCAACTAAATTCTAGATTTGTATTTAACCATTGATTTGAACGAAAAAGAATATATATAAACACTCGTTATTGCATCATCTATGCTTAGATGATGGTTACACCTTCATTTAGATTTTTAAAACCTTTAAACTGTCATGAATAGTCTTTATTGTTTGAATGCAAAATTCATAAAAAAAAAGGGAACTTTAACGAAAAGCACCCGGTACTGTTTACTTTAACGAAAAACCACATTTTTACACTAAAAAGTCAATCATGGTACTATTCACTTTCCCTTTATTTTTTCCTTATCATTAAAACTCAAAGTTTTCAAGCCCTTTTCATTAGTTTTCTTTAAAAAAAAATTCATAATAATTAATATACAAGTGTGAAAAAATTTAAAAATAAAAAACTTTACAACTTTCGTGATGTGGTCAACTCCGAAATTCGACACAATGATCTACTAAATCCTAGATTTATATTTAACCGTTGTTTGTTGTTTACGCTCTTTTAAAATTAGTATAAGAAACTGACACACAATTGCAATCCAACTATCAATGCTAAGTATCATGATTCATTTAACAAAACCTTTACATACCAATTTGAAACACTATGACCGGTTCTAACTCCCACTATTATACTCACATTCGAACATTCTACCACTTGAGTATGAACAAGTTTGATACACAATCTTCAAATTATAATAGAAGTGATTAGTTAAGGCTAATATAATAAGTTCTCTACACATACATTTCAAAACATAGAAACAAATACTTCTGCTACTATACATAATGCATAATTGGTTCAAGATTACTGAATTATTTGTTCGTCGCAGGAATCTCCTGGCGGACGAGCACACAGCTCCCCTGGGAGAATGGCGTCGGTTGAGGGTATCTGTCGTACTTCTGCTTTCTTCTCGGGCTCGCTCGGGCAAGCCTTTGTCGGGCAGATCTTGGTCGGGCAAGACACACTTCGGGCAAGGCTCCTCGGGCAGTTCTGAAAGAGAAGGACAAAGTTAATTTGAAAGGGTGCCTTTGTGGGGCCTTAGGTGTAGGCCTTAAGGCTCACAATCAAGATTAACTTTGTCGTGCTCAGGCGTGCCACTGCCATCTTCAGTATGGCAGATGTTGAATGGGTGTTAAGCTTTGATTGAATATGTATACGCCCGAGAAACCAAGTTAGATATAACAGGTGCCTTTGTGGGGCCTTAGGTATAGGCCTTGAGGCTTCCTGTCAAACTAAACCAGCGCTTGGATGTATCATATTTGGTCTTTTATGGTTGCCAGAGTCTTATCACTATTATACCTTTGATTATCTGAATCCAAGAGGTAGGACGAACCCAAATGAGTGCCTTTGTAGGGCCTTAGGTATAGGCCTTGAGGCTTTCTATCAGAATTCACTCCATGCTTAAGCATTTTCTACGAATCAAGATATAATAGCAACAAAACGGAGAAATAGATTGATTACTTGCGCCCCAAGTAACTTCGGACTTCTCGCTTATCAAGGATTGTCGTGGATGGGTTGAGTCCACATAGAGTTCTTTTTTATGCCTTGAGGCCAAGGACTTTTAAACTGATCTTTAAATTACATGCCCGCCGGGCTTAAGACTTAGATCTGATTTGAACTCTGACGCGATTCAGATCGGATTCAAGTGCTGAAGACTCATTTTCATTATGACTTTGCTAGAAATAACTTGTATATAACTGGGAATATATAACATGTTATTGTGCTTTTAAAAGAAAGAAAAGACAAAGACAGAGCAGAGATAGTCGGGTAAGTTTGAACCTTATTGGCCAAGGCTGAACTTCTTACAAAATCTATCTTTGTGGCTCTGTCAGAGGTCTGAAAGCTTTTAGAGGGGTTGACGGGGGAGAAGAGGATACAAAATGAATCGATACCACCATGAACAAGGTAGCAGAGCTATTACAGGGGTTTGGGAAGGTTTATCCCGAATAGGATGAAGGCTTGTGCTGACTACAGCTTCGTTGAAGGCAAATCTGGCTTGAGCAGAGTTTTTTTGGCTTTTGTTTGTTTATTTGAGTGTCCCTAATTCTGTCTTCTCTTCCTCCTTTTATAGACGACTTCAGCTTGGGTTCCTGTAGCAATAGCGGTGCCCGAATGCGGTTTGGTGATGACTCACTAGCTTTTTTACATGAATGCCACCAATAAAGTACTTTATTGGGCTGTGTAGTGACTGAATAGCCTACCCCCTGTGGTCTTTGAGCAGGTAAGCAGGTGGCCTTTGTAACTTGTGCCCAGCCGAAAGCCTATTTCCTGCCTCCTAAGTTTTCCTCTGGGCCTTGGGTTTGGGCCGACTTTCTCTCTGGCCCAAAGTTCAGATTTTATCCCAAACAGTGCCCCCTTCAATTGATGTTAAGGTTGGGATCCCAAGCGCCAACATTAAATGAATAACAGCATGCGTGCCCTTTGAGCTTCTTGCGACCTTTAAACTGCCTTCTGGTTCTCTATAAATTCTGGCTTTGGAAACCCTTTTCAAATCATCACCTCTTCTTCATTTTGGTCTTCACCCTTCATCCACCTTGAATCCTTCCGTCTCCCCACTGAGAAATGGGTTCCTCAGGTTTTGAGTGGAGTTTCCTGAAACTCCCCTTTCGTGAGAAAAAAGAAAGTTTTCACCTGATGATTGCTACCTCCAACACCTTTGGTCGATCACCCCTCTACCTCCAACACCCTTGGTCAGGCGGTCTCCTCTTGATGACTGATCTTCCCACAACTTGTGGTGATAAGTCGGGCTTCATCATCATACATGGTGAAGATCTTGTGGGAGGGTCCTCTACCAAGCTCATGTTGGCCGCACAACCCGATCACCTGATTGGGTTTCAACCAAGAAGATAGCGGGAAGCCAGTTGAAGACACCAACACTTTCAGAGAGGATCAAATTTAATACATAAGATTTGGTATCTTGTAATCTCATCAATTTGTCGACATGAAATAAGTATTTTTATCTATTTCTGCATCTCTGCCTTCTTTAAATGTTTGGATGAACAAAATACCGTATGTGAATTTCTAAGGTCCGTCTCACTCTGCTCCCTCTTCGATATAGCAATCCCTAACATCCCATAATGTAGGACAATATTTCTTCAAGAATTTTGCATTAATAGGGTGTTTCTGCTCATTGCCTTCGAGGTCTGCTAGATAATATCCTCCTTTGTTTAAAACCCGACTAATAATAAAAGGACCTTCCCATGTCGGGCTCAATTTCCCGAAGCCACGCAGCTGAGCGCCTAGCGGGAGGACCGCTTTCCACGCTAAATCTCCTTCCTTGAAAGACTTTAACTTCTCCCTTTTGTTATAAGCTCGGGCAACAGCAATCTTTCCTTCTTGAATCTGGTTCAAGGCTTCAATTCGGGCTGCATCCAGATCTTCAATACCTTGACACATGGCTTCGATATATTCTGCACTATGCAACCCAAATTGGTTTTGAATTCTTACGGAACTGACGTTGATTTCCATAGGAAGCACTGCATCTTGCCCGAAAGTCAAGGCATAAGGAGTCGTGCCTGTCCCCGCTCTTTTAGAAGTCCGGTATGCCCACAACGTGTTCCCTAGCATCTCATGCCACCTTTCTGGACTATCAATCACCATCCTTTTAATAATGTTGACCAAGATCTTGTTGCTAGCCTCTGCTTGCCCATTTGACTGAGGGTAGTATGGACTGGATTGGATCATCTTTATTTTGTACTTGCTTGCAAACTCTTCAACCTCCTTTGAAATAAAAGATGGCCCACGATCCGTTACTATAGTTTCAGGCACCCCATACCTGTGCAGGATCTTGGTCTCAATAAAATTCTTGACCACGGCTGAAGTTATGGATTTTACTGCCGATGCTTCTACCCATTTGGTGAAGTAATCCGTTGCCACAATTATGAAAGTATGTCCCTTACTAGAGGCCGGATAAATCTGCCCGATGAAGTCCATTGCCCATCCTCGGAACGGCCAAGGCTTGACCACTGGATTGAGAGGTACTGATGGTACGTGCTGGAGAGGTCCATGTCTCTGACATTCTTCACATCCGCGGGCATAGGACTTACAATCTTTTTCCATGTCGGGCCAGAAATAACCATACCTTCTGAGTAGCCATCTCATCTTTGTTCCCACTTGATGTGCTCCACATATTCCCTCATGTACTTCGGCCATTACTCTCATGGATTCCTCTAGGCCTAAGCATTTTAATAGCAACCCATCTGGGGTTTTTCTCAACAGATTTTTTGTCCACAAGACATACTTGGTTGCTTGCTGCCTGTTCTTCTTACTTGTGGGTGAAGAATGATCTTTCAGATACTGAGTAATAGGTGTCCTCCAATCTTCCACCTCGGTCACTAGAACCATTTCATCCAGACTGAACCTCCGATCTAAGATAAAGGGAAGGTTTCTTGTTTGGATCTCAACATCAACACCATACTTCCTTTCTTGCATTGGCACTCCTGAAGCTAGTTGCGCCATTTCATTGGCTGCCAAGTTAGATCCCCTAGGAATGTGATTGACTGATATCTCAGACTCCCACAAACTCAGCAGTTGTGTTGCTGCCATATAGTACCCTGCCATAGTGATATGTCTGCATTTGAACTCGCCATTTAGTTGATTTATCACTAACTCTGAATCACCAAAGATCTCTACTTCAGTTGCCCCAAAGTCCATCAGGATTTCTAGGCCGATAATCAATGCCTCATACTCCGCCCGATTATTGGTATTTTCTTGATAATCAAGTAGGAAGGAATAGTAATGATAAACCCCTTGAGGGTTTATAATCACAATTCCAGCTCCTGCTGCCTTCTGAGTGTAGGATCCATCGAAATATAGCTTCCAAGGTGTAATCCAAAGACCTACTACTCTCCTTATCTCTTGCTGGATCCAATCTTCTTTGCCCGAAACATCACTTCTTGGTGGGATCCATACATTAGCAACTTCTAAACTTCCCGGGATATTGATTCCCTCGCTTTGAGACTCCTGATGTTCGGTCAGGAAGTCAGCAATTGCCTGGCCTTTGACTGCCCTCTGGGTATGTACTGAAAACTGAATTCTGATAATGCTAGAATCCACTTCCCAATCCTCCCTGCTAGCATAGGTCTTGACAACATATACTTTATCACATCTGTTTTGGCGATAATGTGCACATGACAAGGTAGCATGTAATGCCTTAGCTTGCTGGCAGTAAAATATAGAGCCAAACACAGTTTTTCCACCGGAGAATATCTTGTTTCTACCTCGGTCAGAATTCTGCTGAGGTAATACACAGCCTGCTCTTTTCCTCCTTCATTATTCTGGGCTAGTAGACTCCCAATTGATCTTTCCGATGCAGAAATATATAGTTTCAATGGCTTTCCCCTTTGAGGTGGCACCAGCACTGGTGGGGAAATTAAGTAAGCCTTGATGCTATCAAATGCCTGCTGGTGGGTTGGCCCCCACTCAAAATTCTCCCTATCCTTCAATCTCAGTAGCGGAGTTAGTGGCTGGATTTTGCCCGCCAAATTGGCAATGAATCTCCTTAAGAAGTTGATTTTACCTAGCAATCTCTGAAGCTGTACTTTGTTGGTAGGTGGAAGTGACTCTAATATTGCTCGAGACTTATTTTTGTCCACCTCCACACCTCTCTGATGCACCAAGAATCCCAAAAAATTGCCCGCTCTTACTCCAAAAGCGCATTTCTTTGGATTCATCTTCAACTTGTGGATCCGCATCCTCATCAATGCTTGCTTGAGGTCCACGAGATGCTGCTCTTCTGTCTTAGATTTCACCACAATGTCATCGATATACACCTCCATGCTTTGGCCAATTAAATCATGAAAAATGGCATTCATTGCCCTTTGATACGTGGCGCCTGCATTTTTGAGCCCGAATGGCATGACCAGATATTCATATGCCCCCACATGACCAGGACATCTAAAAGCTGTCTTATGAATATCCTCTGGCGCCATCTTTATTTGATTGTAACCGGCATTTCCATCCATAAACGATAAAACTTTATGCTTTGCTACATCATCTATGGATAAGTCAGCCATGGGCATGGGATATTCATCCTTTGGTGTGGCGCTATTAATATTCCTATAATCAACACAACACCGTACTGCTTTTGTTATAGCTTTTAAAACGGGTACAATGTTGGCTAGCCACTCTACATATTTGGCTGGTCTAATAAAGCCAGCTTTCACCAGCCTTTCAATTTCTTCTTTGACTTTTTCTTCTATCTCCTTTGACATCCTTCGTGGTGCCTGCTTGACAGGTTTATATCCTTCCTTGATGGGCATTCTATGTTCCACCAAGGCTGGGTCTAATCCTGGCATCTCGGTGTAATGCCAAGCAAAACAATCTTTGAATTCTTGCAAAAGAGAGATAATCTTGGCCCGATCCTCAATCCTTAATAAACCGCTGATTTGAATTGGTCTCGGATCCTCTTCTGTGCCTAGATCAATAACTTCCAATGGATCCTGGACTTCTGGAGGTGGCTTATCAGGTTCTGCACACAAAAATTCAACTAACTCCGGGTTCTCGGGCAGACCGTCTGGCTCGTCTATATCGTAGACGCATTCGGCCATTTGAATGGCCTTATCTAACTCCTCTGTGCAAGATTCTTCCTCATTTTCCTGCTGGCTGGTAGAAACTTTCCCCTGCCACTCCTGCTCTTCTTTATCCAAGAGCTTTTCTTCCTGTCTTCTCCCCTTTCCATACACCAACAGTCTTTTAATCAGGGATCTGACTGCCATGACCTGATCTTTCTTCTTTTGTTCGATCATTGATGGTATAGAGAGTTTGGTATAAGACAGGGTCTCTCCCACTCCTCCTTGGTAAGGAGCATCCCTTGTTCTAGAAGCTTTCGGGCCGTCACCTTGGTAGGGCGGCCGTTCTCATCAGCTCCTAAACATTTCAAAATTCCCACGTTGGGATTGTAGAAATTTGCTTCTGCAACATTAGCTGAGGGGAGGAACTGCCGTGATTCAGCCTCTACCAACTCCCAAAAGCTTGATCCTTCAGTACTTGCCTCGTGGTATACAGCCACTTGTTGATGAAGAGTAGAAGGTATGGCTAAACTTTGATGAATCCAATCTCTTCCAAGTAGGGCCCCGTAAGTGGAAGTGCAGTCTACTACAAAGAACGCCAACATTATTTTCTTGGACCCCAGATCTACCTCCAAAGGTAATATCCCATGAGTCCTAGTGATGGCACCTGAAAAGCTCGAGACTGTAAGGTCTGTGGGAATAAGATCTTCAGTGCTTCTCCCCATCCTCTTCATCTGCTTGGCTGGCAATATGTTAACAGCCGCTCCTCCATCAATCAAAATTCTTTTGAAAGGTACACCTTCCAGATGAGCTGAAACGTATATAGGCTTCAGGTGGTTGGCCAACGAAATTCTTGGGCGGCTGAACACCATTTTATCTGTGTAAATCCGTAGGGGACCACCTTTAGGTACTTTTGAGGATTCAACCTTGCCTGAGTCTTCCTCTGTAACTACCTCCACATTGACGTGAGCCATCATCGGCTCAGTTGTTAAATAATCACCTTCCATGGTAGCGGGCTGGTCAGGCCTGGCGCCAAACATGGCGGATAATACATACGTCATGTTGATGTGGAAGTTGCTGGGTTCGAGCAAGTCCTCCTTCTTGCTCCCAATGTGATCCATGAACTCGTCTAACCAGGCCATTGCATCGGCTGGTAGTAAGGGCTCTGGTATCCCTTCCTGTTGTGGTTGATTCATGTCTCCGTACAGCGCTTGCTTTGGAACTTCACCAAACGGATCCAAAGGCAAAAAGGTTGGTCTCCTCTCAGATGCAACAGTTTCCTCATGGGTGGGCCCTGGCCTCCAACCAGGTGTTGGCATCATAGTCAGATCTTCCTGAGCCCTTCTTAAGATCCTATACTTGCCAGGATGTTGGCTTTGTGGCATATGATTCCCCATACCCTCCGTCTTGCCGTTGGTCCTTTCTACTTCCTTCTTACTTCGCCAACGAAGCTGACTACTACTTCCAGATGTTGCCCTCTCTGGCTTTTGATTTTTTGAGGCTTCAGAGGTGATGGGGGTCATCAGGGAATTCATGTAGGTTTTGTGTTGCCTTTGAACCCTTCTGACCATGGATGCTCCCATTGGTCTGGTGGGCTGCCCATCTTTTCCAACTACATACCATTTCCGCCCACGATATGCAGGAGTTGCTTTCTTAACAGGATTAGCTATCCCATCAGTTCTTCTGACTTCCTTCCCCTTTTGGCCATTTTGAAGCTACTCTGTACTTCTTTGGAGTTTGGCTTCCATGTCCTCTGCCTCGTCAGAAACCTCATAGTTTCGAAACTCGTCAGAAACTTCATAGTTTCGAAATACTTCTGACAACGCCTTGGGTTGGGAATCACCTCCTAAACGTTGAAAAACGCTTCGGGAAGTATTTTTTCTTGTTGCCTGCTTAAGCCTTTCGCGGGCTTCTCTTTTAATTAACTCGTGATCAATAAGGACTCCAGCTGGGGGAATCTCGAGTTCACATTCACACTGGCATTTACTACACATAACCAGCCCTTTGATTATGGCAGACTTTGGGTACTCGGATGGTTTGCCTATCCCTTCCGTAGGTCGTTTGGCTAGTTTCCCTTCTTCTTCTTCCCTTATAATTTTCCCTTTTCCTTTCTCTGCCCAGGTCATGTTGAGCATGTTTACCGGGGCTTCAGAAAAGGGCAACACAGGGTTGACTATGACTACCTCATCTGGTTGGGTAGTCCTGTGTCTTTCTCCTTTGGGAGGAGCCAAACCTGTCTCATTTCTAGAGCCTAGGGAGGCTTCATTCAGTCTCTGTAGCATTTGAAACAATGTATTCTGTAAATCTTCTGGCATGTTTATCTTTATCTTCAGATCAGAGGATCCCACCGGGCGTGCCAAAACTATGTTCGTCGCAGGAATCTCCTGGCGGACGAGCACACAGCTCCCCTGGGAGAATGGCGTCGGTTGAGGGTATCTGTCGTACTTCTGCTTTCTTCTTGGGCTCGCTCGGGCAAGCCTTTGTCGGGCAGATCTTGGTCGGGCAAGACACACTTCGGGCAAGGCTCCTCGGGCAGTTCTGAAAGAGAAGGACAAAGTTAATTTGAAAGGGTGCCTTTGTGGGGCCTTAGGTGTAGGCCTTAAGGCTCACAATCAAGATTAACTTTGTCGTGCTCAGGCGTGCCACTGCCATCTTCAGTATGGCAGATGTTGAATGGGTGTTAAGCTTTGATTGAATATGTATACGCCCGAGAAACCAAGTTAGATATAACAGGTGCCTTTGTGGGGCCTTAGGTATAGGCCTTGAGGCTTCCTGTCAAACTAAACCAGCGCTTGGATGTATCATATTTGGTCTTTTATGGTTGCCAGAGTCTTATCACTATTATACCTTTGATTATCTGAATCCAAGAGGTAGGACGAACCCAAATGAGTGCCTTTGTAGGGCCTTAGGTATAGGCCTTGAGGCTTTCTATCAGAATTCACTCCATGCTTAAGCATTTTCTACGAATCAAGATATAATAGCAACAAAACGGAGAAATAGATTGATTACTTGCGCCCCAAGTAACTTCGGACTTCTCGCTTATCAAGGATTGTCGTGGATGGGTTGAGTCCACATAGAGTTCTTTTTTATGCCTTGAGGCCAAGGACTTTTAAACTGATCTTTAAATTACAAGCCCGCCGGGCTTAAGACTTAGATCTGATTTGAACTCTGACGCGATTCAGATCGGATTCAAGTGCTGAAGACTCATTTTCATTATGACTTTGCTAGAAATAACTTGTATATAACTGGGAATATATAACATGTTATTGTGCTTTTAAAAGAAAGAAAAGACAAAGACAGAGCAGAGATAGTCGGGTAAGTTTGAACCTTATTGGCCAAGGCTGAACTTCTTACAAAATCTATCTTTGTGGCTCTGTCAGAGGTCTGAAAGCTTTTAGAGGGGTTGACGGGGGAGAAGAGGATACAAAATGAATCGATACCACCATGAACAAGGTAGCAGAGCTATTACAGGGGTTTGGGAAGGTTTATCCCGAATAGGATGAAGGCTTGTGCTGACTACAGCTTCGTTGAAGGCAAATCTGGCTTGAGCAGAGTTTTTTTGGCTTTTGTTTGTTTGTTTGAGTGTCCCTAATTCTGTCTTCTCTTCCTCCTTTTATAGACGACTTCAGCTTGGGTTCCTGTAGCAATAGCGGTGCCCGAATGCGGTTTGGTGATGACTCACTAGCTTTTTTACATGAATGCCACCAATAAAGTACTTTATTGGGCTGTGTAGTGACTGAATAGCCTACCCCCTGTGGTCTTTGAGCAGGTAAGCAGGTGGCCTTTGTAACTTGTGCCCAGCCGAAAGCCTCTTTCCTGCCTCCTAAGTTTTCCTCTGGGCCTTGGGTTTGGGCCGACTTTCTCTCTGGCCCAAAGTTCAGATTTTATCCCAAACATTATTGATGTCCAATATGTATATATAACAATGTGAACTTATGTATAGATCAAACCAAAATTATTCGCTCCCACTCATTTGGCCAAACTTAAAAACAATAATGTTAAGCTCAGTTAACAACAAATTCTTCTAACATTCACATTACTGGAACACAATGAGTAATAATTCAACCAATTGCTTGATCAAACCACAATTCAATTTATAAGCGTCAAAATGAATTATAACCTTACAAGAGACATGAACCAACTACAAAACTAAACTAAAATTTGTTTGCTACCACTCATCCATGCCAAACTCAGTATTTAAAAAAAAAAAAAAAAACTTAGTTCCAATCCTCTTATTATTCAAAGATAATGAATAACATGATCATCATTCAACCAATTGCTTAAACAATGAAAAAGATCCATAAGCAACACCAAGAATGATTATATTACAACTCCACCAACTGCCTTATCAAAACAGAAACTATATTAAAGCATCGTAAGACCATCTCTAATGGAGATGTCAAATTAAAATGGCAGTTTTTATTTTTATAGCTAATGTGGTAAAATAACATTTTGTAAAGTCTTCTATCCCAACTGAGATGTCAAATTAAAATGTTTTTCAGTTATTTATAAATCAAGTGGGTTAAAATTTAATAATTAAATAATCAACTAGTGAAAAAATAAAGAAATATGTAGGCACATCATTAAAAAAAAACTTTGGCCTTGCCTTCAAATTTGGCAGCAAAGTGGAGAATGTCAATCCATGTAGGATTTTGCATCTCCTTAGGAGCCAGAAAACCACATTTTTTGTCAAAATAGTCCACGTGGGATTTTTGACATTTCCTCTAGAAATACTCTAAGAATTATAATTGAAAACTAGCTGGCCTAAATGCCCTCATACTTATGCTCACATTCGAAAATTTGATTCTCTCACTTGAGCATAAGTTGTAGGTTCCACACAACCTAATGATAATGCATAATCTCAATTTGAAATAAACAAATCGCACACCACGATGCACACAATTTATGTATCAAAAGATAATCTCAATCCATTTGAAAAAAAATCTTATCTCACATAAATTCATAAACTCAAAATCACTAGTTTCAACGATCACTAGTAGAAAAAACAGCTTGCGCAACGACATTTTGTGCGATGAACAATAATTCGTTGCACAAGAGGCACTTGCACGACGTAAAAACTTATTCGTCGCGCAAAATAGAAAACATATTGAAAAAAAAAAATTGTGCGACGAAAGAAATTGTTGTCATCTCATAAAGTCAGCAAGAAAACGCGGGGTAAATTTTTTTGCATCGGGAAACTTGCGCGACGAAAAGTGCTTTTGCACGACCAATTTTTCTCGCGCAAGTTCCAGTCTGCTTTGACCATTTAATACAGGTGAATCAGATGACATTTAATACAGATGTTTGCGCGACAAAGCCTTCGTCTCGCAAAGATCTTAACTTTGCTATAAATAGGCGCTTCTATTGTCCTTATTCTTCACAATTCTGTTATCCTTATTCTTCATAATTCTATTCGTGCTAAGATAGCGGATAGAAAGAACGATAAGAGTGTGCGCGACGACAAACGCATGATTTGAGAATAATTGCCCCACTGCCGCATTTTGAGTTTGCTTATGTTATTGTTGTAGCTATGGGGAATAATTGCCCCACTGCTGAGTGGCCTTCTTGGAAAGATGTGCCTGGGAATTTGAAGATGGATCAATATTAGTAAGTATATTATTGATGGATCAATAATGAAGTTTGTGAAATTTTTAGTTATATGTTGGAATTAATTATTTGCATATATGTGTAACAGTGTAAGTATGTTTTTGATGATGAACCGAAAGAACAATTGATGTTGGTGGAGGATGCGTTGGAGGGAGGTTACAATCGGTGGCGTTATGAAGTCTTGCGGAATGGAGCAAGATCATCGAAATAGTAGTTTAAAATTTACGTTTTGTATGACAATATTTAAATTTCAGATTTTTTTTATTTTTATTTTATTTATAATTTATGTATTTGGACTTAATTAGGTTTCAATTCCTGTTGGGTTTTTTTATTGAGACCTAATGTAAGCACCATAGGTATCCTCAGTTTATATGTGCTTTAATCTTTAATGAATATCGTACTTATGTTGAAAATAATTGTATGGAGTAAACCATTAATTATTTGTAGAATACATATTTAAGGTATTAACTATTTATAGAATAATATTTTAGGTATTAATTATTTATAGAATAAATATTTAAAGTATTAATTAATTTTAGAATAGATATTTAAGGTATTAAATTGTTTGTGAATATTTGTTTGTAATTATAAAGTTTACGTAAACATAGATATCTAGGTTTATGTAAATTTTGTAATTACAGTTATAAGTATCGTCGCGCAATATATTGCGAGACGACACCTTCATGCTCAATATATCGTGCAACGATACTTCATCACGTAAGATATATTTGCGTGACGAACACATGTTTTTGTCGCCCAAAGCATGGTCAAATTGCGTTCAAACCAAGCAATTTATTGCGTATTTTTGACCCATTTTGCGCAACGAACTTAGAGGTTTGTGCGACGAATAGTTCATCGTGCAAAGGTGTACTACCGCTATATAATCATAGTTTCAGATGCGTAGTTTTCAAAATTTTTTTTGTTTAAAAAAGAATGGCCGATTCTGGAGAAGGTTATGGCAAAAAGAAAGTTGTTGTGTGATTAGAGAGGTATAGACGGAAGCAAGTGCCGTACTTTGAACGCAAAAATATGTCTGAGGCGTACGCCGAATTTAAGTATGACATTGGGAATTTGGTGTGGAGGGATTGTTCTGCCGAGTTTGAGTTGAAGAAGTCCATGCTGGGAGAGTTATCAGTAAGTTTGTGGTACATAATTAACAATTATTTTTGTTAAAACGTAATATTTTTTTAAATACTAATTTATTGTTATTGGCATTAATGCAGGTTTATTGGGATGTTGATGAAACCGATGAGAAGCAATGGATTTATGGGGATGGGCTTTTCAAGCAGAGTTTCCAACAGTTGAAGTTTGATGTGTTGTGGGCGAGGTAGGAGTGAAGTTAATGAGAGTTGTTTTTTATTTTTTTTAAATAAGATTTTGTGGACTGTATATTTAATTTAAGGGGAAACTTGATATAACTCCAATTTTTTGAGCCAATTGACACCCCCCGATCCTAGAATCAAGGTGTGTTGGCCGTCACATGGCTGTGACGTAACCAAAAGTGCGACGCGGAAGCAATAGATAAGAGAAATACGAAGGAATAAAAACCAACTACTAGCAATAATAACCAACTAGCATACTAGAGTGAATTTAAGTGTGAAACACACATATTCAGAGCATAAGTACTCGGTGCAGTCAAGTAGGAACATAACTAAATTACAACACCCGAAGGTGAGTCCTACATTTATGTAGCCTATCAGAACGCCGTGGGAATCCTCGTGAGCCACCACACCGCTAACTGGAACCTAGAAGGGCGCAAAACAAAATTGAGTGGGTCAGTAAAACAAAGCTTTTCGAAAACACTTCAATTAATAACATTTCTAACCCCTCGCTGTAAAAACTGTATACTTTCCCAGAAAATAACATAATATGCATATAAATCTTCAAATATCTCAAATCACCAATCTTTATCAAAAACCAGAAAGTATGCCATGCAATAAGTGTTAATAACAGAATAAGGGTGCAACATTATAACAAGTGAAATAAGGAATCAACCGGAGACCCTGCAGTTGGTCCTGTACGGTTAATTCAATAGCTCAATATCCAACCAACCGGAGTCACCACAGTGACCTGTACGGTGCTACTCTGCACATACATCAGAATTACCTTAAGTAGTCTGTACGATAAGAAAGGTGTAAGAATACGTTGTAGTGCTTCTCTCATCAACAGCTGTATAATAATATAAAATCATCTACAAGTCGGAACCACCTCTCATGGTCTGTACGACATGTCGGAACCCTCTAATGGTCTGTACGACATGCACCTACTTGGATTCAAGGTGAGCGTATGGTGTGGGGTGAATAATATAAGCACTAACACCAGGGGTGTAGGTTATGAGCTCTCAACACAATTCACATCACAATAATTTACATGACTAACATAAAACTCACATGATACTCACCTATGCGTCCACAGCACCATTTAACATATATATGCAACAATTATCAATTCATATAATGTATGCATGGCATTTTAGAACACATTTAATTTAATTTCAATTTCTGGGAAAAACCAATAATATATAGGTAAATAAAGAAAATATTGCCCACTCACTGGTATGTCAAAGGGTCATAACCCCAGTGACGTCCTTGAATGCGCTCGTCCTTGGGATAAGTATCACCTATATGCGAAACAACTATAAAAACGTTATTTAAAGCACATAATCGATAATATGTAATAACTTCTCATATGATGCTCAAATTGGGTATATGAATATACTACAGTGACCTACTCAACGTCACGGACGTCGAGGTATTTTTAGAATTATTTTTGGACCTGCCACGCACCCCCACGCGCCGGGATAGGCACGGATCCACGCGCCCCCCACGCACATCATCTCTTTCCTCCAGATGCCGGAAAACTCTTCGACGCCGAAAACTGGGCAGACCTGTAATCAACCTTTTCTCGTTCGATTCTCAACCATTTTCCATGAAATTTTCACCAAAACTTCACAAATTACGAGAGGAAGAAGGCTATACCTTTAAAAACTTCCAAATCCTTTGAAATCACGTTTGGAAATTTCACCCAAAACTGGCCACCTTGGAACCTTGTGATCTCGACGTCCAAAACCTTCAAACGAATGTCCCCGAGCTTCGTGAGAACCTCTTAAAGCTCACTGTGAGCTTAGATTGTCCTAAAAACCAACCATCACAAAGTTCGTGAACATTGCTCAATTAGGACCTTGAGGTTTCAACGTGAAATCGAAAGATTTCTTACCTGAAATGGGTATGGGTGAGTTCGCAGGGTCCTCACGAGTACAGTGGTGCCTTCAAAACCTTCAATCCATGTTTGGAGGTTCGATGGTGAGTGTGTCCGTACGGTTCGAAGGGAGAGAGAGAGAGTGAACTAAGATTGAAGAGAGAGACACGGGATAGGAGAGAGAGAGGTTTGCTTTATGTGTGTTGATGTCCTCCTAAGTCCCTAACCACACAATTACATACAATTTCAATCCCCATAATTTATTTTCCAAGAAATTAGGAGCGTATGCATTTATTCAAATAGCATGTCACACGTACCTTAGTAACCGATGAGGGTAATTCTGTCATTTCACATCCACTATAAATAAATTCCGGGACGGGCTGTGACAATCTCCCCTCCTTATAGAATTTCGTCCTCGAAATTCATACAACACTCAATCCACTAATATTCATAAAATAACCTTGGATACATCTCTCTCATTCGATCTTCCGTCTCCCAAGTAGCTTCTTCCACTGAGTGGTTCCTCAAAATACTTTTACCAAGCTCACTGTCTTATTCCTTAGAACGTTGTCTTTCCAATCTAAGATAGTCACTGGTTCCTCATCATATGTCAAATCCGGATTAATCTCGAAAGGTTGAGGAGGAATCACATGTGAAGGATGTGAAACATAATGTCGAAGCATCGAGACATGAAACACATTATGTACCTTAGATAATTCCGGAGGCAACTCCAATCTATAAGCAACTTCACCAATCCTTTCAGTGATCTAATAAGGTCCTTGTACCTAGGACTTAGCTTGCCTTTCTTTCCAAACCGTACTACACCTCTCCAAGTTGATAATTTCAAGAATACCAAATTACCCACATCATATACTCGATCAGTAGCATGTCTATCTGCTAAACTCTTTTGTCGATCCTGGGCCGCTTTCAGGTTAGACTTAATCACCTGAACATTTTGAGTAGTATCATCCACAATCTCTGGGCCCTCTAACACTCTTTCGCCAACCTCTGACCAACATAATGGCGTACGACAAGCTCTTCCATAAAGTGCCTCAAATGGTGACATACCAATGCTCGAATGGAAACTATTATTGTAGGCAAATTCCATCAAGTCTAGGCGATCATGCCAAGAATCACCAAACTGTAACACTGAAGATCTCAGCATATCCTCTAACGTCTGAATAGTCCTCTCTGATTGTCCATCTGTTTGAGGATTATAAGCAGTGCTGTAAAGCAGTTTCGTACCAAGAGCTTCCTGAAAAGCTATCCAAAACTTAGAAGTAAATCTTGGATCTCGATCAGAAATAATATTCACTGGAACTCCATGATACTTCACGATCTTTGTGATGAACAACTTAGCCAATTTATTCAGGGATACTTTTCCCTCATTGGAATGAAGTGTGCTGACTTGGTAAGCCGATCTATAACCACCCAAACGCCATCAAATCCATTATGTGTACGAGGAAGTTTATAAACAAAATCCATAGTTATATTTTCCCATTTCCACTGAGGAACTGGAAGTGGTTGCATCTGCCCAAAAGGTTTCTTTCTTTTAGCTTTGACTTGCTGGCAAACAATACACCTACGTACATATTCTGCAATTTCCCTTTTCATACTCGGCCAATAATAAAATGGTCGAATGGTATGATACATCTTAGTTCCTCCTGGATGCATTGCATAAGCCGAACAATGTGCTTCATCCAAAATTTCTTTCTTTAATTCCTCATTATTTGGCACATACATTCTGTTCTCTTGCATAAGCATGCCATTTGATTCACAAATCCTGAGGTCTTTCTTTTTCCATTAATTTCTTAGTTGGATCATTTCCTGGATCTCTTCATCCACCATCTGAGCTTCAAGTACACGATCGACTAAAACTGGCCTAACTTGGAAACTAGCAAGAAAAGCTTCTCTTCGTTCTTCTAACTCCAACTTTACTCCAGTAGCTCTCAAATCTGCAAGAAGAGGAACACGACAAGCATACAAAGCATTGAGTCGACCTTGAGGTTTCCTACTCAGTGCATTAGCTACCACATTTGCACGACCCGGATGATACTCAATAGTGCAGTCATAATCACTTAATAACTCCATCCACCTTCGTTGATGAAGATTAAGATCATGCTGAGTAAAAAGATAATGAAGACTCTTATGATCTGTGAAGATCTTACACTTCTCACCATAGAGATAATGCCTTCAAATCTTCAAAGCAAAGACCATGGCTGCCAACTCAAGATTGTGAGTAGGATAATTCCTTTCATGGATCTTCAACTGTCGAGAAGCATAGGCGATCACTCTATTATGCTACATTAAAACACATCCCAAACCATTCAAAGAAGCATCACTGTAAATCTCAAAGTTACTGCTATCATCAGGAAGTACCAATACTGGAGCATGAGTGGGGCAATATTTCAGCTGCTGGAAACTTTGCTCACAATTCTGGTCCCACTTGAACTTAACATCCTTCCTGGTTAACTTCGTTAGTGGTAAAGCAATCATAGAAAAATCTTGAACAAACCATCGATAATAACCTGCTAGACTAAGAAAACTCCGCACCTCAGTGACGGTTCGTGGCTATTCCCAATTCTCCACTGCTGCAATCTTTTGAGGATCTACTTGAATTCCTTGTGCCGATACTACATGTCCCAAAAATTCCATTTGATTCAACCAAAACTGGCATATGCTAAACTTAGCATACAACTGATGCTCCCTCAATTTCTTTAATACCAAGTTAAGATGTCGAATATGATCTGCTTTCGACCTAGAGTACACCAAAATATCATCGATAAAAACAATGACAAACCTATCAAGATATTGCTGTAATACTTCATTCATTAGCCTTATGAAAGCTGTTGGTGCATTAGTCAATCCAAATGGCATCACCAAAAACTCATAATGTCCATAACGGGTCCTGAAAGCCGTTTTAGGTACATCTTCATCTTTAATCTTCAACTGATAATAGCCAGATCTCAAATCAATCTTAGAGAACACACATGCACCCTTGAGTTGATCAAACAAATCATCGATACGAGGCAATGGATAACGGTTTTTAATCGTTACCCGATTCAATTGCCTGTAATCAATACATAATCTCAAAGTTCTATCTTTCTTTCTTACAAATAACACCGGAGCTCCCCAAGGTGAAGTACTAGGTTGAATGAAACCTTTATCAGTTAATTCTTGTAACTGAATTTTCAACTCTCTCAGTTTAGCTAGAGCCATTCTATATAGAGTCAAAGATATAGGATCCGTACCTGGAAGCAAATCAATCGAAAACTCCACATCTCTGTCTGGCGGCAATCTAGGCAAATCATCTAGGAATACATCAGGATAGTGCCGGACTACTCCAACTTCCTCCACACTGCTAGGAACAACATCATTTAACACCACATGTGCTAAGTATCCTTGACAACCTTTCGATAACAACTTCTTTGCTCTCATGGAAGAAATAACACCATGTCTCACCCCACTTCTTTCACCCACAAAAGTAACCTCTGGTAGTCCAGGACGATGAAAAGTAACTGATTTCCCGTAACAATCTATATGGGCACGATTATAATGCAACCAATCTGCCCCTAAAATCACATCAAAATCCACAATATCTAACGGGATAAGATTAGCTGGCATAACTACACCATCTACCATCACTGGACACCCTGGATAAACACTATCAACATAACATTTGTCCCCTTTAAGCATAGCAAACTCTAAATCAAATCCTAGAGGTGAAGGGTGAGGTTGTGTCATTTGAGCAAATGTATGAGAAATCACAGAATGGGTAGCACCACAATCAACTAAAACTCTAGCAAAATGACCAAGAATATTTAACGTACCCATAATCAAGTCTGGATGATTCTGAGCATCTTGCAGTGATATGTGATTAACACGTCCTTGAGCTTGCTGTCGTCCACCACGACCTTTGTTACCTTGGTTACCTCGTCCCTGAGAAGTACATCCCTGACCTGTCTGGCTAGACTGGCTAGACGATCCTGCACTACTAGCAGCAACCTCTTCCTGTCGGGGCTGACCTCCCTGATACCATTGAGATCCACTAGCTGGCATGGAAGGATATGAAATATACCCTCCAGGATCTTGGGAATACCCATTCTGAAAATAAGGATCCTGAGAATACTGATACAGTCCGGGAGCATAGGGAGCAGCATCACCCTGATAGTGGTAAGCACCACCACGACCCGTCTGACCATAACTGCCTGATCCAAAGTTCTCTTGAATCGGCACTGGAGGTGGCATAGCAGACTGCTGAGATCTTTGATGACTCTGGGGACACTGAGCAGCTCTATGTCCCATTTGTCCACAAGTGTAGCAACTACCACCACTTCTCCTACATTCTCCATAATGTCTGAAATTACAACGGCGGCACAACGGAGCACCAGAACCACCAACACCATCAAAGTCTCTCTGCCTCTGAAACCTGGGTCTACCAGTAAATCTTCTACCTCCCCTCGGACCTGTGACACTAAATCCTCCGCCGGAAGAACTCGAGCTCGCTCAACTTTTCTTGAAATTCTGTGTCTTACGAGGTCCCTGAGTGGAGATACCTTTACCTCTGTCGTCTTTCTTCTGATTATCATTCTTATCTTCATCTTCCTCACTATCACTATGCAGATTTTTGGAATCCTCCATCCGAACCAAAATCTCAGAAAACTCATGGTAAGTGGTGCAAGGAATCGCACTAGCAAAAGTTCGCCATTTCCTCTTAGTTCCCAGCTTAAAATGGCAAAGCATTTCTACCTGATTACCAGCTGTATCAGGATCATAATGAGATAAGTCTGTAAACTTCCTATAATACTCATGCACCGACATATTCTTTTGCTTCAATTGAGTGAACTTCTGCTTCTTACGATCAATGTACTCCGGGGGCACAAATCTTTTCTTAAAATACTCTTTGAATACTTCCTAATCGGATGCTGCTTCAGGTGCCATAAACTGAGTTTGATTTACCCACCAAGCTGCTGGCTCTCGTCCTAAAAACCAAGTAGTGGTTTCAACCCATCTACTAGCAGGAAGATTCCCTTGACTCTGCATCACCTAAAAAGTCTTCTCAATATGGTCTAACCACTTTTCTGCCCCTTCATGACCTTCATTACCCATGAAGCGGTCTAATTTCAGATTATACATAGTCTCCAGGGGTGTCCTCTGAGGAGGAGGATGACGGATTGCATTCTGAAAGGCATGGGCCATCGCTTCCCCTAATTAAGTTATGTCAGGGAAATTAGGTTCAGAAGTACGACGTGATTCCCTACGAGGCGGCATAGTTCTGACAGAAGACATCAAAAGATCATTAGAGCAATAATTATACAAGACTGCAAACCTAAGATCTGATACCAAACTAACACCCCCTGATCCTATAATCAAGGTGTGCTGGCCGTCACGTGGGTGTGACGTAACCAAAAGTAGGACGCGGAAGCAATAGATAAGAGAAATACGAAGGAATAAAAACCAACTACTAGCAATAATAACCAACTAGCATACTAGAGTGAGTTTAAGTGTGAAACACACATATTCAGAGCATAAGTACTAGGTGCAGTCAAGTAGGAACATAACTAAATTACAACACCCGAAGGTGAGTCCTACATTTATGTAGCCTGTTAGAACGCTGTGGGAATCCTCATGAGCCACCACACCGCTAACTAGAACCTGGAAGGGCGCAAAACAAAATTGAGTGGGTCAGTAAAACAAAGCTTTTTGAAAACACTTCAATTAATAATATTTCTAACCCCTCGATGTAAAACCTGTATACTTTCCCAGAAAATAACATAATATGCATATAAATCTTCAAATATCTCAAATCACCAATCTTTATCAAAAACTAGAAAGTATGCCATGCAATAAGCGTCAATAACATAATAAGGGTGCAACATTATAACAAGTGAAATAAGGAATCAACCGAAGACCCCGCAGTTGGTCCTGTACGGTTAATTCAATAGCTCAATATCCAACCAACCGGAGTCTCCACAGTGACCTGTACGGCGCTACTCTGCACATACATCGGAACTACCTGAAATAGTCTCTACGATAAGAAAGGTGTAAGAATACGCTCTAGTGCTTCTCTCATCGATAGTTGTATAATCATCTAAAATCACCTACAGGTCGGAACCACCTCTCATGGTCTGTACGACATGTCGGAACCCTCTAATGGTCTGTACGACATGCACCTACTTGGATCCAAGGTGAGCGTATGGTGCGGGGTGAATAATATAAGCACTAACACCAGGGGTGCAGGTTATGAGCTCTCAACACAATTCACATCACAATAATTTACATGACTAACATAAAACTCACCTGATACTCACATGTGCGTCCACAACACCATTTAACATATATATGCAACAATTATCAATTCATATAATGTATGCATGGCATTTTAGAACACATTTCATTTAATTTCAATTTCTGGGAAAAACCAATAGTATATAGGTAAATACATAAAATATTGCCTACTCACTGGTATGTCGAAGGGTCATAACCCCCGTGACGTCCTTGAATGTGCTCGTCCTCAGGATAGGTATCAACTATATGCAAAACAACTATAAAAACGTTATTTAAAGCACATAACCGATAATACGTAATAACTTCTCATACGATGCTCAAATTGGGTATATGATTATACTACAGTGACCTACTTGACGTCACGGACGTCGAGGTATTTTTAGAATAATTTTTGGACCTGCCACGCGCCCCCACTCGCCGGGATAGGCATCGGTCCACGCACCCCCCACGCGCGTCATCTCCTTCCTCCAGACGCCGAAAAACTCACCAGCGCTGGAAACTGGGTAGACCTATAATCGACCTTTTCTCGTTCAATTCTCAACCATTTTCCATAAAAATTTCACCAAAACTTCACAAATTACAAGAGGAAGAAGGCTATACCTTTAAAAACTTCCAAATCCTTCGAAATCACGTCGGGAAATTTCACCGAAAATCGGCCACCTTTGAACCTTGTGATCCCTACGTCCAAAACCTTCAAACGAACGTCCCGGAGCTTCGTGAGAACCTCCTAAAGCTCACTGTGAGCTTGGATTGTCCCAAAAACCAACCATTACAAAGTTCGTGAACAGTGCTCAATTGGGAAGATGATCCAAGACTTAGAAAAGAAGTCTGACATCAAGAAAGGAGATAACAAAAGAACGCCGGAGAAAGGAGATTCTATGGCGACATTTGTCAAAGTAGACAAGAAAAGTGACAATGTAAAAAGAAAAGAAGAAACCAAGGGGACGATGAGGCTTTCGCTTAAGGAAAGAAAAGAAGTTAAATATAGTTTCGATGATGAAGATGTTGGAACTATCTTCGATGAACTCCTTGCAGCAAAGATGATCACGCTTCCTGAACCAAAGTGTCCCGCTGAAGTAAATAAGACCGATGATCCAAAGTATTATCGGTATCATTGACTCATCAGCCATACGATAGAGGACTGTTATATCCTTAATGATATAATTCAAGAAAAAATCAACAAGCATGAGATCGAGGTGGATTAATCTTCAAAACATCAAACGGCAACGTCTAATATGATTGAAGGAAAATCAACACCCTCCTCTCCATTACCAGAAAGGGCAATCCCTGTAGGATTACATGTTGATAATGAAACCATAGTTGTCCATGCTTATCCTGACATGCCTCATTCCGGAAATCCAAAAATTCCAACTCTGTACGAGCTCATGACAGCACCAAGTTTTGACGTCTGGGAAGATTCGTCGGAGTCATCACTTGAGTTCGAAGACGAGTGGCAAATCGTCAGTGAAAAAAAGGTGAAAAAGATTGCTAAACGTCTTTCTTCTACAAAGCAATCAAAAGGAAAATTATGGAGTGGACGATCCTCGAAAGATGGAAAGAAAAAGAAGAAAAGTACTCAGAGAAGACCTAAGGTCTTTCAAAATGATGAGTACAAGCAGCCTTTCAGAGCACCAATAACCCTTGGAGACTACCTCCCTCCAAAACTTTTTAAGGGAAGCCAGGAAGAAATTGGAAATTATCGCACAACTTCATGTGAAATCCACAACGATGATGAGGTAGATGAAATAACTCTACACTCTAGCCAAATGATCCCGTCCGCGGACAAGAAAGAAAGAAAAGAAGTAGTTGATTCAGTCAAACATTTCGATCAATCAAGTGCAAGACAAGTTCCAGTCATTAGCACTGTAGAGCCTGCGATAGAAATTTCGGTCTCAACCACAAAAGCAAGTACCTCTAAGAGACATGCAAAAGATGTATTACAGTCCCAAGATGGCAAATATGACATTGTTGACCATCTTAAGCACATTCCATCTCTTCTCAGTGTGTACGATGCTCTGAAAATGTCAAAAGAGCTTAGGGAAGCACTCATTACGGCCTTGACAAATCCTGAAGTATTTGAAACAAACTTCAAATTTGCAGAAGTAGATACAACGTCGCCAAAGTATTGTGCTTGCTGCCTCGCAAGTATCACATTTGATGAAAATGACCTTATACTTGGAGACGAGTATCATAATCGACCTTTGTACGTCAGTGGACTGGTGGGGGATACATCGATAAATCGAATCTTGCTTGATTGTGGATCAGCAGTAAACCTGCTTCCTCTTCGAACCCTTCGAGCCTTGGGGATGAATGTTCGTTAACTAACACCTTCAATGCTAACTATTCAAGGCTTCAATCAAGTGGGACAAAAAGCAATGGGAACGATAGCCTTACAAATGGAGATAGGAGAGTTGTACTCCGACACCCTTTTCCATGTAATCGATGCTAACACATCTTACAATGTTTTATTAGGGTGTCCGTGGCTTCATACATATGGTGTTGTTCCTTCTACACTCCATCAGTGCTTCAAGTTTTTGATAAATGGCGAAGTCAAGACAGTTCTAGCGGATACTGACCCATTTAAGGGTGAAGAAGTGAATTATGCAGATGCAAAATTCTACAAATAGTCAAAGGTCACTTTTTCACAACCAACAAAAAATGAAGTAGTGCAGAAGGAATCACAATCACCAACTGTGGAAATGGCAAAACCGTCAAGGCTGGTCAAAATTACGAGTTCTATGACTCCAAAATCTAAAAAAGTAGTTCTCAATCGCTCGTTAAAAGATCAAAGAGAACCTAATGAGAAAGCAATGGAACAAATCCAAAATGTATTTGAAACACTCGTGACCAGCTACACAAAGCCTCTACGCAGAATTAACCAATCAATTCCTGGAAGCAATTTGATAGTCTCAACAAATTTAGAAGGGAATAATGGTCGACATGGTCGCATTGTTTCGTTCAAAAGAAATGAGTCCTCGTCAAAAGTTTCATTAAAGATAAAAACGAAAAGGCATAAAGCTAAAAAAAGTGCTATCAATGTCACAGTGCACCAAGGAAATGGAATGCTCAAAGCATTTGTCTCGGAAACCAAGAATCATGAGTTTGAAGGCTTTACTAATCTCGAGAAAGCAATGTTGACTGAAGAAGGGTCCAACAGCAAGCCACCTCGAGTCTCAGTCTTTCAACGACTTGGTAAAATCACCAACTCTCAGCCTAAGAAATCTCATAAAAGCAAAAAGTGGAGAGTTAAAAGCCAAAAGGTGAAGATAAACCAAGACAAAAATAATGATGCACAAGAGGAACAAGATGTTGTTCAAGTTAGCATGATCGATAGCAAAGAAAAAGGTAAGGAGTCTGATAACGAGCCAATTGAGCCTGCTAGGCAATTCCCCACCTGCTTTCCTGTCAAAAAGAAAAATGGGCAAAGTCGTGTTTGCGTAAGTTTCAGAACCCACAACAATGCATCGCCACTTCTAAGTGAAGCCTATAAAATGGATGAAGAATCAAGCACAGAAGAGGAGGTTCATAATGTTGCTCAAGTAAACTGCATCACCATTGAAGATAAAAAAGATAAGAATGGTGATAACTCAACCGAGTTTATTGACAACGCTCAACTGGCACCACCTCAAATAGAAAACGGGGGGCAAACCACTGTGGATGAACTCCGAGAAATTAATCTCGGAACAGATGACGAGCCAAAGCCTATATTTGTAAATGCCCTACTAACATCGGAAGAATTAGAAGACTATAAATGTCTTCTCCAAGATTACCACGATGTGTTTGCATGAGGCTATCAAGATATGCCTGGTTTAGACACTAAGGTGGCAGTTCATAAGCTGGCTGTATCAAAAGAAAGGCGTTATGTTAAACAGGCACCTCGATGTTTTCGACCTGAGCTTGAAGTACAAATTAAGGCTGAAATTGACAAACTGATAGACGTTGGGTTTATCAGGGAAGTACAGTACACTACATGGCTCGCCAGTATCATACCGGTAAAGAAGAAAAATGGACAAATTCGTGTCTGCATAGATTTCAGAGATCTTAATGATGCATGTCCAAAAGATGAGTTCCCACTTCCAATAACTGAATTATTGGTAGACGCCACAACTGGTTTTGAGGCTCTATCTTTCATGGATGGATTTTCAGGGTACAATCAAATTAAAATGGCACCTGAAGATGAAGAACTTACAACATTCCGCACTTCGAAAGGAATCTACTGCTACACTGTAATGCCGTTTGGACTAAAAAAAGCAGGGGCCACATACCAAAGAGCCATGACAATTATTTTGAGTGATATGTTACATAACACCATCGAATGTTATGTGGACGATCTTGTCATCAAAACAAGAAAACGGGAACATCATTTGAACGACTTAAAGAAAGTCTTTGACAGACTCTGAAAACATCAATTAAAGATGAATCCTTTGAAATGCGCATTTGGAGTGACATCTGGAAAATTTCTTAGCTTTGTGGTAAGGTACCGAGGAATTGAAGTCGACCCTTCAAAAATCAAGGCAATCATGGAAATGCCTCCTCCTCGAAACATGCGAGAGCTACGAGGTCTACAAGGAAGATTGGCGTACATCAGAAGATTCATCTCAAACTTATCTAGGAGATGTCAACCATTCACAAGGTTGATGAAAAAGGATGTGCCTTTCATATGGGATAACACATGTCAAAACGCTCTCAGTAGCATTAAAGAATATCTTTTGAAACCCCCAGTATTGATGGCTCCAATCAAAGGGAAACCTTTAATTTTGTATATCGCAGCACTTGAACGCTCACTGGGGGCAATGCTTGCACAAAATAATGAAGAAGGAAAAGAAAATGCGCTTTACTAATTAAGTCGAACGCTCGTAGGGGCAGAGCAAAATTACACCCCTATTGAGAAGGTTTGCTTGGCCTTAGTTTTCGCTGTGCAAAAATTACGACATTACTTACTGTCACATAGCATTACTTTGATATCTAAAGCGGACCCACTCAGATACTTGATGTCAAAGCCAGTGCCATCCGGTCGTCTTGCAAAATGGTCTTTGTTACTATCGAAATTTGAAATTAAGTATGTCTCTCGGAAAGCAATAAAGGGACAAGCACTAGCTGATTTCTTAGCAGCTCACCCTGTTCTCGACAACATGGAGTTACCGAGCGACTTGCCAGATGAGGAAGTATTCTCGACATACATTTCTCAATGGCAACTTTATTTCGACGGAGTAGTAAAGAAAAAAGGCGCGGGGGCAGGTATTGTTTTCATTACACCATGTGGAGGCCTAATCCTGTATTCATTTTCGCTTATAGAGTTATGTTCAAACAATGTGGCAGAATACGAGGCACTCATCATCAAACTTGAAATTGCACTCGAACTACATGTCGATTGCCTTCAAGCTTATGGTGATTCACAGCTAATCATCAAACAAATGAATGGTCAATATGTTGTGAAAAATGAAAATCTAACCTTGTATCATGAAAGAGCAAAACACTTGGTGTCACAATTCTAAGAAATCAACATTGCTCACATTCCAAGGTCTGAAAATAACAAAGTCGATGCACTAACAAAGCTCGTGGCATCTTTAACTCTCCCTGAGGAACGAGAAGTTAAAATTACAGTGGGAGAACGACATTTACTTCCTTCAACACTAGAGCGGATTGAAGAAAACCATGAAGTCAACGCGGTTACAGTCCTGGAAGTAGATGAATGTTCTGATTGGCGGCAATCTTTGATTGACTATCTTCAATATGGAAAACTACCAACTGATCCCAAAGGAAGAGTTGATGTACGAAGAAGGGCCAACCGATTTGTGTATATGAATGACACACTATACAAAAGATCGTTTGACGGCATATTGCTAAGGTGTTTATCAAAAGAAGAAGTGACCTATGCTCTCTCCGAAACTCATGCCGGTATTTGCGGAGCCCATCAATCTGGACCTAAGCTTGCAGCTCAATTGAAAAGACTTGGGTATTACTGGCCTACAATGGTTCAAGACGCGATGAAACATGTGAAGTCATGTCGGGCATGTCAAATACATGAAGACTTCAAGCACCAAAATCCATTGCCCCTTCATCCAACCATCTTGTCTTGGCCATTCAATGCATGGGGTTTAGATGTGATAGGCATGATAAACCCAAAATCATCCCTTCAACATCAGTACATCCTAGCAGGCACATACTATTTCTCAAAGTGGGCTGAGGCAATACCGTTAAAAGAAGTGAAAGCGGAAGATGTTGCAAATTTCATAAAGAAAAACATAATCTATCGCTATGGAGTCCCGTCCAAAATAATCGCGGACAACGCTTTCTACTTCAAGTGTAGGGCTATGGTCAATCTTTGCAATAAGTACAACATTCAACAAGCCTTCTCCGCAAGTTACAACCCAACCGCCAACGGTCAAGTAGAGGCTTTCAACAAAGTGTTGTGCAACATCCTTAAAAAGATGGTGGCAAAGAACAAAAGAGATTGGCATGAACGCCTTCCAGAAGCATTATGGGCCTGTAGGACCACCGTTCGTACATCCACCCAATGTACTCCATATAGTATGGTGTATGGATCAGAAATTGTGCTACCTTTGGAAATTCAACTACCTTCCTTAAGAGTAGCCACACAACTGACAAATCCCGAAGAAAATGTAAAAATCAGGTTAGCGGAACTTAAAACACTTGATGAAAAACGACTTGCAGTGCAACAAAGACTTGAAGTCTATCAAGCTCAAGTGGCAGGTGCATTCAACAAAAAGGTTAAGTTTAGATCGTTCTCTGTTGGAGATTTAGTCTTAACCGTCCGAAGACCCGTTGTCATCACCAGAAAGGTGCAAGGAAAATTTGAAGCCAAATGGGAAGGACCGTATGTCGTCACCAAAGTTTTCACCAAAGGTGCCTATGAACTCTCCAACGCTAATGGGAAATGCATATACCCATGCGTTAATGGGAAGCACATGAAGAAGTTCTACCCATAAACAATGTGAAGCGAACTCCGAGAGGGAAATAAGTGCAGAGGAAGCAAGTCAAGGAAACAATCCTTTCCTTTGAACTACGTATGACTTGATCCCTCAAAAAAGGGTACGTAGGCAGCCTATCATTAAAAATGGGTGCAGTCATAAAAAAATCAAAATCAAAATCAAATCCCGAAAATTAAGGGGTGAACTACGTTCGGCTTGATCCCTTCATAGGGTATGTTAATAGTCTAGCTTTATTACTAGATACAGCCGTAAAAATCATTTTCCCAAAATCAAGGGGTGAACTACGTTCGGCTTGATCCCTTCATGGGGTACGTAGGTAGTCTAGCTTTATTACTAGATACAGCCGTAACAATCACTTTCCCGAAATCAAGGGATGAACTATGTTTGGCTTGATCCCTTCACAGGGTACGTAGGCAATCTGATTCCCAAAATTAGATGCAGCCATAATTCATCAAAAATTATATTTTTCAACGGAATTAGCATTTATCTGAACTGCCACATGCTAACATTTTCAGTAATTCTCAAGGCCAAAAGCCACAAAAAACGATTTTAAATTGAGAATGGCAAAAACATTTGTTCAAATAGTCATATGCTAGAATTCATTTGAACTTTTCCCAAGCAAAAGTTTAAGGACAAAACAGAAAGTGATTTTCACTTATGTAGAGTGATAAAAAAAAAAGGGATGAACTACGTTTGGCTTGATCCCTTCATGGGGTACGTAGGCAATTTGATCCCAAAAATTAGATGCAGCCATAACTTATAAAAAATTATATATTCTTCCAATGGAATTAGCATTTGTTTGAACTGCCATATGCTAAACGTTCTCAATATTTATCAAGACAAAAGCCACTCAGGGTGATTTTTAATTGAGAACGGCAAAAGCATTCGTTTGAATCATCATGTGCTAGTATTTGTTTGAACTCTTTGCAAGCAAGAGTTTAAGGACAAGGCGTGGGTAAATTTTCACTTGTATAGTGATAAAAAAAAAAAAAAAAAAAAAAAAAAGAGTGGAGTGCATTGAAAAACAATAATTGACATGCATGCTTGACTATAAAGAAGCCAAGTCCAAATACCAAAACTATAAATTGCTCATGGGTACTGCACAACAGCGGTACATGGCTAACAAAGGGTAAAGCAGCAGCAGCAGCAACCTTGTCATTTCCTGGAATTCCGCCAACAAAAGGAATCCCTGAATTAGCATCATCATCATTGCAGCACCATCGCCGTTAACAAAGGGAAATACTGAGCACCAGTCAATGGCCCGCTGGACACAAATTTGGCCATCTGCATTCATTCTTTGAAATATAAAATGCAGCATTGGTCATAACCTCAGTATACGATGTGGTCATATCAAGCCTTATACGCTCAAAAATTTTTCACGCATAAGCTTGAGGGGGCAATCTGTTGAGCAAAAAAAAATAATAATAATAATAAATAAAAGGAGGTTGACTCCTCGAAATAGGCACAACAATTTCTTTTGTTCCTTGTGGTACAGTAGATCAATACTCATTGCTTCCTTCCATACAAGTATTGTTGAAACAAAAAATAACATACAAATAAAGATAAATGGAAGAAAGGTTGTACATCAAAACCAAAGAAACAAAAAGAGTCATGCTGTTTTGTACGAAGACATCAGGCAAGCCTTCAAAAGCAAGGGGTCACCACCAAAAGACACCTGCAACAAATCAAGAACAAAAAAAATATATAAAGTTACATGAAAAAATATGAAGCTTTACTTACCGTTCTTCTCTCCAAAAAAATAACGAACAACAAAAATGGTACAGGAGAAGCTTGTGCAGAAGAACTGATCGAAAGAAATTCAAAGAGGGTTTTGGGAGAATGCTAAAATAGGGGGATTTGAATTCCCTTCCCTATTAACTAGCATGAAGATAAACCCCTATACTAAAAAAAAAAAAGAGAAGAAGTTTGCGGCAAACAAACTCCTCAAAAGAAAATAGGAGTGCTGCCCACGTGGAAAGGTTTAGACTTGGGAATCCAAGTCCACAAGGAAACAGGAACCAAAGATAAACTAAAATAAAAAAAAGAGAAAAGAAAACACGTTTCTTCCTACAAAAGGGGAGAGAACGTGGAGCAAAACTCCCCATCTTCTGCAAAACGTGGAAGGTTTTCTGCAAGACATGGGAGGTTACACAGTTAGCGGGAGAGGGTGGCGAAAAATAGGGCCTCTATCTCCCCCACGTAAAAGCTCCAGAGGCTTCCTATGATGCCTATAAATAGGCATCAGTCGCAGAGAAAGGAAGAATAAAAAGGAAGGAGACCCTGCAGAAATTAGGAGATAAATTGAGAGATCTCGCCAGAGAAGAAGAACGAAGGAGGAGAGCAAAGCGAAAAAAGAAGGAAAAAGGAGACACGGCAAAGGAAAGAACCAAAACATTTAAAGGTACATATCTATCTTTCTAGATTTCTTTGTTTGGTTTCTCTCAGTTCTACAGGAAAAGAAAATGAAGCAGTTGGCTTCGCTCTCCATCACGGCGATTTCGAACTAGAGAATAAAGTCGTAGGCCTATGTCACCTTTCTTTCTCCATCAGTGAAGACACTTGTAGCACCATCACGGACGTCAAACGAAAGCCCAAAAGGATGTTGCAGCCATGCCGTGACCTCTCTACCCATCAAGTTCGTCTATGCCGAGTAGTAGTCCGGGCCGTTGTAGTTAATCCCATGAATTTCTTCGGGGTGGTCTAAACCACCCCGTGAAGTTCCAATCAAATTCAAGACGCTGCAATGGCTCTAACACCACCGTCGCTGCGTCTTCACTGTCATCAACAACCTGCAAAGCCTGTGTAAAAAACAAACAGCCGTGGTCACATCTTCAAGGACAAGCCCGCCTCCCGCATTCTAGAATTTATGGTGTTATGCACAACGTTCCAGCTGAGAAAGAGAGCCATAAGAACTTTCAAGGAATAAAAAAACGCTTACCACCGTCGTTGTCTTGAAGTGAAAAAAATGCCTTAGAAGGAAAGGACGTGCTGCTCACATAGAGTACCAAAAATGGTGTGAGCTGCTGTCTAAGTTGCCAGGAAAAAGAAACCGAAGTAGCTGCCGAAGTCAAAATGGATGCTACTTCAAAGTTAAGGACGTGCCACTGCAGTTATTCCCATAAATTTCTTCGGGGTAGTCTAAACCACCCCGTGAAGTTCCAATCAAATCTAAGTGATCTGCCACCGCCGCACCAACACCTCTGAAGCACTACAACTTTTCTAAGCTGCTCAAACGTGCCAAGGAAAATATGGCATCAAGGCTGACGATGGTAGCAGAACCATTGTGATCAAGCCCCTAGAGTTGCAGAGCCTCGAAGGCAGCCACAAGATCGTATTTGGAAGAGCCACAAGATCCTATTTTGGAAAAGAAGTCACACAAAAAAAAGAGAAGGATGCTTCCACCAAAAAAAAAAAAAAACAACAAAGAAACCCATCGCAGCCGTCGAGTGAAAAAGAAAAAAAGAAAAAAAGGCTGCTGACGATGAGAGGAAAGGGTAGCAAAGTTCCATTCGAACTTGGAAAGTTTAATTCACAAAAAAGGGGAGAATAAGGCTTGCTATCGACTTCCTTTGAGAAGACATTCTCGCGAAAGACAAAAGGGGAAGGCCATGGGATCCTAACCTTTCTCAAAATTTATTGGGCAAGACATTACAAAAGAAGGAAATGTTGCTGCCGCTTCATCCTTCGAAAAATGTTCCAGGAAAAAGAAGATAGTTTTATTCATCATGTAAAGTGTTGTAGCAAACTTCTAGGTGGAAAAGTCAAAAGAAAAAAGATGTTTTCCTACTATTAGAAAAGTCCCAACAAATGTACACTTACAATAATGAGGCTATTGGCTCTACAAGAAACAAGACAAAGATATGGGCAAGTGTGCTGGGGCGAAATCAAAGCTCCCTAATCCTTTCACGTGATGAAGAGCAAAACAAGTTGCGAATCCATGCAGGTGGTTCTCTAGAAAAAGGGACAAGTTTGCTACAGAACAAAAATTTGCCAGAGAACAATTGATATAGGATTTGAACCCCACCAAAGGAAAGTTGCGGCAAAGAGAAGAAAAAATAAAAAGAAGGGGTGGATAAAGCTTCCTGAAAATCACGAACCCACGTGGGAAGTTGTGAAAACTTAAAAGCATGAAAAAAGTAAAGTTTGTTTTGTGAAGGTTTGAAAATTCAAAGTAGGTTCAAAAGAAAAGTATGCATCTCACGTGGGGAAGAAGTGTGGTTATTGAAATGGGAAGTCAAATTATTGAAATTGGAAGACAAGTCCTATTGGAACTTGGAAAGCTCCGAAGCCACATCAAAATTCAAATGACATGAAGCCACACCAAATCCAAACAAAGTAACAAATCTTAACGAACTACGCCGGTTTGATTCCGTTAAGGATACGTAGGCAGTCTAATATCAAGTTTTAGACACAACAGTGAAACCGAAACGAATCCCTGGTTTATATAAACTAAATTTACTCCTACTATCAAATACCAAAATGGCACGAAGCCAAAGAAAAGTTTCAAAGGGCACGAAGCCGTATCAAAGTCTCAAATGGCACAAAGCCGAAAAAAAGTCTCAAATGGCATGAAGCCATATCAAATTTTCAAATGTTCCTTGCCCGCATGAGCTGAAACTGCATAAGGCACTATGCTCCTCACCTGCATGAGCTGAAACTGCATAAGGCATCAAAACCCAAACACCATGAACTACGAGTGACTTGATCCCTTAAGAGGGTACGTAGGCAATCTAGGGTTCGGCCTAGGTGCAGTCACAAAATCAAACAAACACCAAAATCCTCAAGTTACATTTTATTCGAATTGGAATCAAAGGGTATTTCTTTCCCAAAAGAAAGGTTGTAATTAATAGGAGCGTAGCCTAGAATGGGTCGAACTCGAATTAATAAAACCCTCTTCGAAAAAATGAATAAGGGTGAAATTGTGTCGAGTGAATTATTTGTTTACATATTATGTACAATTTTTGCTCAACACAACCTATATCACAGGTTAATTGTATTTATCCTATATGACAGATATTTTTTCATAGTTAACCTATCACAAATTAATGTGTCTTGCTTGTAGGTATATTATATTTTTTTTTCTGCCTTTTAGTTAGGTTTCATATGTCACTTATAGGTATAATATACATTCATATATTTGCTAATTGAGTTAGAGTAGAATGTTTTGCAGATAGATTTATGTTAGTATATTAAAAAAATTTTGTTTATAAGATATTAATTAGATATTTTAGAGTTGAAAAATGCATAATATTAAAAGATTTTAATTAATTTTTAATATTTTTAGAAAATATAAAAGGAGTATAAAAGAAATAAAAGCATATAATTAGATAACTGGAGTCACTCCTAAAAACACTCTATGTTTTTGGACCTGGATCTAAAAGCCCCTTAATTTAATGAATAAATATATGTTATGTGGATGAGTATTAATATTTGCATTAATTATAATTTCTATTTGGGATAGTAAATTAATTTTGTTAATTAATTTAATGTTTAATTAGGTTTGAGCTTTTGATTTATAATAAAATAAAATTTTACAATACATACAAATAAAAAAGAAAAACATAAAAAAATAAAAAAAAACAAATGGATTGCGCGACGAATGTTTGTCTTTCGTCGCGCAAAGATATCTTACACGACGAAATACGTAATTTATCTCACAAAATCGTTCGTCCTTTTTAATGTAGATTCAGCCATATGCAGAGGCAAACTACAAAGATATTGCAGATTGTGCCTCTGCACTCATCCCTTCGATTTTGCTCAATCCGGCATCCATCATTTCCATTTTTTCTCAATTTCATCATCTAATACTCCCTCCATCTTCTTCTCTAGGTTGATCGAGCTATCTCGGTGTGTCTACTAAGCATTTTTTGTCACTACGGTAAAAGTATTAATGTAAATTCATACTAACGCCATTAATTTCATTATCTATAGGGATATTGTGCATGATTAGCGATTGGTGGAGAACGATTGAGAAGGTATTTTGTTCATTTTATTTTTTAAACATATAAAATTAATTAAATTATGTTGAACTTAGATTATTATGTTTATATTGTGTTCTGAAATTATATTTATATTATGTCGTTAAATTTGTACGTAAGGTACAAATATGTGTTGTGATGTACGGAGTTAATTGAAATTAACTTCGCACTTGTTTTTTTATTTTTAGTAAAACTTAGTTTCGCGTTGAAGGATTAGTTCGATTTCTCGCACGGATGCCAAAGTATGACTACGGTCCAATTAATTCTTGAATTGTCCCATTATTTGGACATTTTGGGAATGCACAGTTATGACTCGTAGTTTATGGTTGAAGGATTAGGTTTCGGTTGTGGGGATTTCGGTGTCATCCTTGTAGGTTCTTCAGGTTGTACACCCGAAGAACTGTATTGAGATGCTGCCGAAATTCATGCACGTCGAAATCATTTAGTAAGGAATGGAATGATTGAGACATATAATACTTGGAACCATCATGGGGAACAATTAGACAATGCTTCGTCTTCAAACACCACAATAGTGGATAATGTTGAACCTATTGTGGATCTTAATGAACAAGTCATGGATATTATAAATGATGATTTTCCATTTGCATCGACAAACACCAATCATGAAGGGGAAGATGATGCGCCTACACCAATGGACAATGCAGAGTTCAAACAATATGAAAAACTATTAAAAAATGCCAACCAAGAGTTATACCTAGGGTATAAGAGCTTTTCTGTTCTCACGGCCATTGTGAAACTAATGCATGGAAAAATAAAGTATCGTATGTCGAACTAGAGTTTCGATTACTTTTTAGGGGTTTTCAAGAGAATGCTTCCGAAGGACAATTGTTTGCCGAAAGACCATAGACACGCACAAAAGGTGTTGAATGGTCTTGGATTGAGTTATGAAAAAATTCACACTTGCAAAAACAATTGTATTTTATTCTACTATGAGAATAAAGCATTGGATAAATGCCCTGTATGCAATGAATCGAGGTTCAAAATGACATCCCAGAATAGAACGACTAAGATACCACAAAAAGTTATGTGTTATCTGCCCTTGAAACCTAGGTTGCAGCAATTGTATATGTCGACGCATATTGCCACAGACATGAGATGGCATAAGGCAAAACGAGTAGACGACGATGTGATGCGGCATCCTGCAGATGGGGAGGCATGGAAAGAGTTCGATCGAACCTTCCCCGAGTTTGCTGCTGATTCTCGTAACGTTAGATTGGGACTTGCCACTGACGGATTTAATCTGTTTAGGGTTTTAAACCAACACCACAGTACTTGGCCAATTTTCGTATTTCCGTATAATTTGCCACCATGGAAATGTATGAAAAAAGAATACATGATGATGACTCTATTGATAACTGAAGATCCTGGTAGGTCAATTGATGTATACTTACTGCTGTTGGTGGATGAGCTAAAGATTTATGGACACACGGTGTGCGTACATACGATAAATGTACTGGCATGATGTTCATTTTGCGTACTGCAATGATGTGGACTGTGAATGATTTCCCCGCATATGCAATGGTTTCCAGGTGGAGCACTAGGGGTTATAAGGCATGCCCTGTATGCAAGGAAGACATAACATCTAGTTGGCACGCCAAAAAAGTTTGTTACCTTGGTCATCGAAGATGGGTTCCTTGGGACCACGAGTGGCGATAGAAGGATAAAGAGTTTGATGGGGAGAAAGAGCATCACCTCTGATCCAGACAATGGTCTAGTGCTCAGATTTTGGAACAGCTTAACCGTTTGGATTTTGCTCCTTTTAGGAACAATGTCAGTAAGACACGACCTTCTACACATATGAACTAGATGCACAAGTCTATGTTTTTTGAGCTCCCATATTGGTCCAAACTAAAATTGAGACACAACCTCGTTGTTATACATGTTGAGAAAAATGTATTTGACACATTGGTCAACACAATTCTAGATATTGAGGGCAAGACAAAGGACACGATCAAAGCTCATCTTGATTTGGAACGAATGGGATTATGACGGGGTTTATGGATGAATAGGGACAACGATAAAGCCAAAAGGGATCTTGCATTTTTTTCAATGAAACCGAATGACAAGAAAGAATTTTTAAAGTTTTTATCATCTGTAAAGTTTCCTGATGGGTATGCTTCAAATATCGCGCATTGCGTAAATGTTGAAGGGGGCAAATTAGCTGGCCTAAAGGGTCGTGACTGCCATGTGGTTCTGCAACGCCTACTTCCTGTGGGTATTCAACATCTCTTACCAGCCGATGTAGTGAAACCAATCATGTTGTTGTCCAGTTTTTTTTCACAATTGACGTAAGGAAAGTTGCGAAAAATGTACTTTAATTAATTGCGCCATGATATTGTGTAAGTTCTATGCAAGTTTGAGAAGATATTTCCTCCAGCTTTCTTCAAAAGTATGATACATGTGATGGTTCACTTACCAAATGAGGCATTGCTTGTTGGACCAGTCAACTTTCGATGGATGTATCCAATAGTAATATGTGTATCATATCGTTTTCTTTTGGCAGGCTTCTCGGAGACTTGAAGAAAAGTGTACGAAACAAAGCGAAGCCCAAAGGATCCATTAAACAAGCTTGAGTGGCATATGAGGTGCTTACATTTTGTGGAATGTATTTAAATGATGTTGAGACAACTTTCAATCGTCCTCCTCGCAATAATGATAGGGGTGTGAGAAAGGAGAAACTTTCAGTTTTTGTCCAAATCGCTCAACCATTCGGAGATCCGATTTATGGCAAGTCGTTTTCCAAGAAAGACATGGATGTAGCACATTGATTCGTACTCAACAATTGTGACTAGACACTGTCATACCTAGACGAGCATGAAAATATGATGAAGCAGGCACATCCTTCATATTTGTATGCCAAGAAACATCATGAATTGTTTCCGCAGTGGTTTCTCAAATATGTAAGTTTGAAGTGTTTTGTATTGGACATATATATTGTACCAATTAAGTTGCTTGAACTAACAAATTTAAATGTTTGTCTAATATTAGGTGAATCAACTGAAAACATCGAATTCCCCCACGTATAATGAAGAGTTATATAACTTGGCGTTCAAATCAATTCGCGTTGAATTGTACTCGGGTTGCCATGTGAACGGCATCAAGTTCTTAGCGGGTGCATGAGATGACAAGTTGTGTATGAAAAACAGCGGTGTTCATGTCCCCGGGGGAGGCGAAAGTACATACATTGAATTCTATGGTAAACTAACAACTGTCGTGCAATTGCTTTACAAAGACCGGTGCCAAGTGATCCTACTTAAGTGTCGATGGTTTGATACAAACCCAAATAGGCATGGAAGTGTGAAAAGAGATCATGGATTACTATCATTGAACACTATCAAAACTTGGTACGATGACGACCCTTACATCTTAGCAAGCATGGAAAAAGAAAGTGTATATCTAGATGACCCTAAAGCCGGGAGGGGTTGGAAAGTTTTTCAGACGATGGATCATAGGAACGTGTATGCTATACCAGAACAAGACCATACTGACGACGGCATTGACAATGTTGCTGACCAACGTCTTGAATCTTTGATGGAAAGTGGTGCGGAAACACTCCAAGATACTAACCTTATCCAAGAACCATTTTAGATAGAAGGAGTATCTTCAATCGAAATACCGATTCAGTCGATCACAATTGACCTCAATAATATTCCACGATACGATGGTCTAGTGCGCACAAATGACGATGGTGACGTACCTATCGATGATGAGGAATGGGACACTGAAAATGATGATAGCGACGAAAGTGAAAATTATTATAGTTCGGATGAAGATTAAGGCAATTTATTTGTAACTTTTTTTGTAAAACACATGAAATGGTTAATGCGTGATGGAAAAAATGGTATGAATGATTCCCATTTTATATGTGAATTACTTTCTAAATAAATTCGGTATGCTTGTATTTTATAATAAATTGTAAACAAAATAAAAAAAAATTAAAACCATTTTAAAACATAATTGCGTGACGCATAACAATTTTTGGTCGCGCATGCTAGGCCTGGCAATTCCTGACACGACCCGAGAACCCGACACGACAAGCAAAATATTAATTTTATAATTTTATAACCCTAAAAAAAATTACTATAATAATTATATATATTAATTTAACAATTTTATACCCCTAAAAACTATAATAATTATATATATATATGTATATATATATTAAATTAAATTAAAAAAAATTGGTGACCATTGGATCGGCTTAAATATACATACCATTCAACTTCTTAAGTGTTATACTTATACATACAAAATAAATAAATTTAACTCTACTTATTAAATATATATTGTATATGGTTCGAGATCACATACGCCAAAAATTGCAAAAAAAAAAAAAAAACATTCAGATACGAAGTAACGGGACAAAACTTTTCGATAGTTAGAAACGAAAAATCACTATTTAACGGTTATTTTAACTCCGATTTTGATTATTTTTTACAACTACACTCCTTGACCCTATATCAATACAATGAATGAATTCGATCTTCAATTTAAACTATTTACACTAGTGGATACCACAAAATCTTATGGTTCGAGATTCCATACGCTAAAAATCGCAAAAAGAAAAACATTCAGAGACGAAGTAACGGGACAAAACCGTTTGACAGTTAGAAACGAAAAATCACAATTTAATGGTTATTTTAACTCCAATTTTGATGATTTTTTTACAGCTACACTCCTTGACCCTATATGAATACAATGAATGAATTCGATTTTCAATTTAAACAGTTTACACCAGTGGATACCACAAAATCTTATGCTATACTTAATGAAAGTATAAATAAACTCTAAGTGTTAGTGAATCTATCTTTTTTATGGGATATGCATTCTACGAAACTAATTTGAACGTGATCCAACTATCAAACTTGTTTGTATATGGTTCGAGATCGTATACGCCAAAAATCACAAAAAAAAAACAAACATTTAGACATGAAGTAATGGGACAAAACTTTTCGACAGTTAGAAATGAAAAATCACGATTTAACGGTTATTTTAACTCCAATTTTGATGATTTTTTACAGCTACACTCCTTGACCCTATATGAATACAATGAATGAATTTGGTCTTCAATTTAAATTATTTACACTAGTGGATACCACAAAATCTTATGTTATACTTAATGAAAGTATAAATAAACTCTAAGTGTTAGTGAATCTATCTTTTTTATGGGATACGCATTTTACGAAATTAATTTGAATGATCCAACCATCAAACTTGTTTGTATATGGTTCAAGATCGCATACATAAAAAATCACAAAAAATAAACTGTGAACACGGAAAATTCCTGAAACGAAAGAGACAAGAACAACGTGCACAAACAAATATTTGTATTTGATGATTTTGGGTTACAATCTC
The DNA here is from genome assembly GCF_916048215.2 of Malus sylvestris. Lineage (NCBI taxonomy): Eukaryota > Viridiplantae > Streptophyta > Magnoliopsida > Rosales > Rosaceae > Malus > Malus sylvestris. Next base: position 16,325,312 of record NC_062273.1, read on the forward strand.
TCACTATTTTGATCCTCTGATTCGATCTCCGTAAGGTGTTGATTAGTGGATGTTTCGTTGATCCAAGGGGCGTCGAGGCTTGATCTTGGATAAACAGTTGGAAGTTTCTTCAAAGGGCCGTGGGCTTGATCTTTGAAGGTGGATTTGAGCGGATCTTCAAGGGCTTTTGGGCTTGATCTTGAAGAACAGTGATGAACGGATCTTTAAGGGGTTTTGGGTCTGATCTTGAAGGACGGTTGGATGTGTGGATTTGTCGACGTTTAGTGATCCAGAGGGCTGTTGGGGCTTGATCTTGGAAGAACGATGAACGAAGAACACTTTCTTCAAGGGTCGTCGGGGCTTGATCTTGAAGGTGGATGATTGTTGATCTAAAGGGCCGTTGGGGCTTGATCTTGGATGAACGGATGATGAACGATGGTGCTTTCTTCAAGGGCCGTCGGGGCTTGATCTTGAAAGAGCGATGGACGAAGAACGAAGAATGAAGAGAGCTTTCTTGATTCTTCGGGAACTTGGATGCTTGAGAGCTTCGGAGTTTCAGAGCTTCAGAGCTTCAAGGTGTAATATGAATTGGTCCCTTTAAATGAATGAAATGGGCTTGTATTTATAGAATTTTCCAAGGCCTAATTTTGAATATAATATTCCAGATGAAATAAGTCGTTTCTGCCAGGTGTAGACACGTGTCCTATTTGATGACTTTTCCAACTCATTTCAATTTTCGTTGAGTCACACGCTACGTGTAAAATTTATGTAATACATGAGCGTTGACACTTTGATTTATCGGTCAACATTTATTTACGAAATTTCGATGTCTACAAATGCCCCCACTTCAAGGCACGTCGTATACATGTGCTTGTCACGTGTATGAGATGCGTTTTGAAGTCTCTTACTGTAGATGTCGATCCAAGGGCCGTCGAGGCTTGATCTTGAATTGGGCTGGAGATTTCTTCAAGGGCCGTTGAGGCTTGATCTTGAATTGGGCTTGAGATTTCTTCAAGGGCCGTTGAGGCTTGATCTTGAATTGTTGTTTGAAATTTCTTCAAGGGCCGTCGAGGCTTGATCTTGAAGGTTGAAATTGGACCACAAGGAGCTTCATGTGGTAGATGATCTTTGGCTTTGGTAGTGGGTGAATCGACACGTATTTTGTTGCGATTTGTTGACTTTCCACAGCTTTGATCTTGAACTGGGTTGAAGGATTTTCTAGATTCCTCCAATTGTTGATTTTCCACAGCTTATTCTTGAACTAGGTTTTGATTCAAGGGTGGTAGACACTTAATCTTGAATCGGACTTGTGATTTCTTCTAGGGCCGTCGAGGCTTGATTTTGAATTTGGCTGGAAGCTTCTTCAAGGGCCGTTGAGGCTTGATTCTTGAAGGTTGACTCGAACATATTGCAAGCAGGCACGAGGTGAAGGTGACGACTTGTTTGCTTTGTTCAATCTTTCTAATTCACACCTGAGCAGTTTGGTCAGCGGTATGATCTTCAAGATTGATGGGCTATTCTTCCAGTTGGTGACTTGATCTTTAAGGATTTGATTCAAGGGTGGTGAATCGGCACGTGCAGCCCACAACGCCTAGTAAGTTGACCCAAGAATTTGAGGGTCAAAACGAGTTCTTCATCTCAGACTCTTTCTGCCGAGTTGACTGTGCATGCTGCATTCTTCTCTGCTTGTTTCTTCAGGCAGATATGGCAGCTTCTCGAGTTCCTCAGTTCGGACTCCTTCCGCTGAGTTGACTGTGCAGACCGCATTCTTCTCTGCTTGTTCCTTCTGCACCTTGTCTCCACATGCTGCAAGGTATCATTTTCACTTGCCTTATCTGTTCTCCAGGCAGATGTGGCAGCTTCTTTGGAAGTACAGCAGCAATGGGAAACGAGTACTCGAGAGCAGTGCTAGGTAGGCAATCAGGGAAGGGTTCCAAGCAGTCGGTTCCTTACCCAAGTTTAAGTGGAAGTTCTGGCATATTGTTTTCTTTATCCTTGTCTTTGTAGGTAAGAACAAGGACAAAGGAAAGGACAGGGAGAACGCATGATATGAGATACTTTTGCTTTCTACCCTGGTGATATGAGATACTTTTGCTTTGGTGTCATTTGTTTGTTGAGGTACCCCAAGGAATAAGGAACACTGAGTGACTCGAGAGGTTTCGTTGGGAAGGCATTCTCGGAGATGAAGAAAGGTTCCGTATGTCTGCCTTGCTATGGAGGGCGAAGGTGGACAGTTATAGGGAGTTCCTTAATACCTGTAGAGGTACTGTTCTTTCACTCGTGTCAGTAGCCAATGCGTGATTGATCAGTATGGCTTCACGTGCTTTCTTCTTTATCAGCAATCTTCGACAAATTGTCCGTAATTTCCGCCAGGCTGAGTGTGCATGTGACAGGTGTTGACGTGGCTGAAGAAGACTGGCGCTTCTTCAATAACTGGGATCGGCGCTTCGACAAATTACCCGTGATTTCCGCAAAGCTGAGTTTGCGTGTGATGGGTGCTGATGTGTCTGGAAAAGACTGGCGTCTCCTCGATATCTAGGATCGGCGCTTCGACAAATCACCCGTGATTTCCGCAAAGCTGAGTTTGCGTGTGATGGGTGCTGATGTGTCTGGAAAAGACTGGCGTCTCCTCGATATCTGGGATCGGCGCTTCGACAAATCACCCGTGATTTCCGCAAAGCTGAGTTTGCGTGTGATGGGTGCTGACGCGTCTGGAAAAGCAAGATGCCTCTCCGATTTCTGAGCTTGCCTCTTCGATTTTTGAATTGGCCTCTTCGAATTCTGAGCTTGCCTCTTCGATCTCTGAAAGCCCGTTGAGTGCTGATTTTTATAGAGGCACGCAGTTCGTTTCAAAGCACACTTGAATTTTCGCTTGCAGAAACTCCCTTTTTGCACTTCTAAGATCTTGATCTGTCTGACCTCTTCTTTCTTCAACACCTTTGAAAATGTCTGGACCCTCCGACCGTCGTTTCGATTTGAACCTTGGTGAAGAGGCAGTCCCGCCTTCTCCTGACAACATATGGCGCCCATCATTCATATCCCCTACTGGTCCTCTTACCGTTGGGGATTCGGTGATGAAGAATGATATGACCGCTGCGGTGGTGGCCCGGAACCTTGTCACTCCTAAAGATAGCAGACTGCTTTCCAAGCGGTCTGATGAGTTGGCTGTTAAGGAGTCTCTGGCCCTTAGTGTGTAGTGTGCGGGTTCTGTGTCCAACATGGCCCAACGCCTATTTGCTCGAACCCGTCAAGTTGAATCGTTGGCGGCTGAAGTGATGAGTCTCAAACAAGAGATTAGAGGGCTCAAGCATGAGAATAAACAGTTGCACAGGCTCGCACACGACTATGCCACAAACATGAAGAGGAAAATTGACCAGATGCAGGAATCTGATGGTCAGATTTTACTTGATCATCGGAGGTTTGTGGGTTTGTTCCAACAGCATTTGCCTTCGTCTTCTGGGGCTGTACCGCGTAGCGAAGCTCTGAATGACCAACCTCCGATACCTCCTCCTTCTGTGGCCCCGCCGACTGCTGAGGCTCCGCCCGAGCAAACTTCGTGAAGGCTCTCTCTCGTTTGTTTATTTTTTGATTTATGTATATGTACATATTTGTAATTTATCGAAAACATTAATAAATGAGCTTTATTTCACTTAGCGTCTATATGTACATCTTTTCTTTATTTTTTATTTACTTTATTTTATTTTTTATTTTATTTATTTATTTATTTTATTTTACCAACTCTCTCTGTCTCTTGGCAGACAAAATGAACCGTAATCATAAATTTTTTTATTTTTTTATTTTTTTTTTTTATTATTTTTTTTTATCTCTTTTCCTTTTCCTTTTCACTTTTGCTTTGCACCTCTGCCTTTGCTTTTCTTCAGATTTCGAGCGTTTTGAGTGATGTCCGATCTCCCTTTGTCTGACCACTCAGAAAGTATGAACAGATAAGGGAAAATGGATGCATGACCTGAAAATGTATGCCATGGAGGTGGCGGACCCAGGAACAGCGCCAGCACACATCATTTGAATATGGCCTCTTCAACATACTTAATCTCTGTGTCGGTGAGCTTGGTGCCGTCACCGTCAGCATCATTCTTAAGCGACAGCGACGCCGTCAGCACGTCCACGTGCTTCTCGTTCGACTAAGATGGTGAGCGCCTTCTCGAACAGATGCTCCTCATGTCCATGTCGTAACAAAGAAGTATCTATGCTGTCGGTTTGTAGCTCATGCAGTATGGCCTTGCCTTGTGTATCGTCTGCTTGATCCTTGAATCTGGTTGTTTTGATCTTGTCGTCCGGATCAGAATAAGAGGCCACTGAGGCCAAAAGATCAACACACGATGTGCTGACACCAAGCGGCCATTAGATATCCGACGGTAGGAAGATGACCTACGTGGTGATTATTCCATCTCAAACATACAGCTAAAGCTGTATGTCTTTGTTTTTTCCCCAAATATGCTGCTTGCTGGCAGGTAAATATGGGCGTTTAAAGCTTTTCCAGCTTTAACAAAAGATTGCTGCATGTGAGTATCATCATTCGCGGCATGTGTTCTGTAATGTTGGTCTGTTTTGGGGTGTATAAGTAAGCCTTTCTGTAAGGCTTTTAGGCACCAAAGCTTGCAGCTTCGTATTTGCGCAGGTTTGCTTGCTTCTCTGAACACCCCAACTACGCAACAATTTCACGGCCGATTGTGCAGCTACTGCATGCTCGCTGCCTCTTACTGTTACTGCCGAGCCATTGCACAACCACCATCCTTGCCGCATCACCTTTGTCATCCTTGCCCTTATCATTGAGCACAGCCGCCATTCTCCAAGCACTCGCATCTGACTGAGCAGATCATCACTGGTTTGTTTGTTTTGTTTTTTTTTTTTTTTTTTTTACGTGCACTTGTTGAAGGACCATGGACCGTGCCCCCTTCCTCTTCCTCATTTTCATTTGAACTTTTTGCAGCCGCTGCTACTTTGAGCCACAGAGACCAGAGAGAGAAAGAGAAAACACCCATTGGAGACAACATCAAGTTTCTTCTGGTCCTCTCCTTGGATATTAACTGCACCCTGAACCCCAATCAAGTTGGAAATGTTGGCCCTCTGCAGCAGGGAGACGGTCGTGAGGACGACAGCGTGGATTCGTTTGAGTTGGTTTGGGTGCGCAGAGCAGGATTACAGGAGGGCGTGAGCATTGTTGCAGGCTGTTCTTGATCGAGATCCCCTTGTCACCTGGATCTCTGCATGCATATATATATATGGCTGGTACTTGGCCTGTCCCGTCGTTTGCATGCATATATATATATATATATATTTTATTTGCTTGCTTATATATATATATTTTTTATTTGCTTGCTTGTACATATATATATATTTTATTTGCTTGCTTGTCTTGTCATCCACATGCATGTATATATATATATATGCATTTGTTCTTTGATGCCGTCCATTGTATGCATATATATATATATATGTTTGCTTGTCCCATCACTTGTCATCCGCATGCTGACTTTCCATATGTACATGCATTTGTTCCTTTGGTGTGGCGTCCTCTGCATGCATATATATATATATATATACATATATATACATATATATATATATGTTTGCTTGTCCCATCCCTTGTCATCCGCATGCTGACTTTCCATATATATATATATGCATTTGTTCCTTTGGCTGGCGTGGAGTCCTTTGCATGCATATATATATATATATATATGTATTTGTTTCTATGTCCCGCCATCTGCATGCATATATATATATATATATATATTTGTTTGTCCCAGTCTGCACATATATAAAATTTCTCATAATGTGCGCTCCTTCACTGATGGATTTCTTTGTCGTAATGCTAGGGATCTTTAATTACGAAGCTTTCAGAGGCGTGGTATTTGGAGTGAGCAGGGTGTGAGCATATTTGTGCCTTCTGCTGCCTAGGGTTTGCACAAGGGACTGCAACGGGGTTTCGTTGTGTAGTGCCTTTTGCTGCCGCTTGGAAGGGCAGTCTCGTAGCTACCCGCTTTGCCATGTTGCTGCTGATTTATTTATTTATTTTTTTTTTCGAGGTCATGGTATTTTTTAAGTGCTTTAAGGGCGGCACCCTTACCATTCTTGCGCAGGCCGGTGACTTGCAAGACAGAGGAACGACGTTGAAGCTTTACGAGCCACTGACCGGTCCTAAAGCTCTTGCTCTTCCCGCGAAAGATAACTCCATGCATATTAAGTCGTGGTCTTCCGAAGTATCTTGGGATGTGGTGGATTCTGTCCAAGCATATACGAAGAAGAAGGCGCGCATCTCGAAGATTCTTATCTTGAATCCGTCGCACCATGCCGGTGACAATCATTCGGCCTCATTTAAGCTTCTTGGTGATCACATCCGCATCGGAGCCAAGGCTTGGAATGGTACCTTGTCTACTGCTGGAGAGGCCGTTTTTGATGAGTTTTATTGGGAGTGGCTCGAAGATGTCTTAAGCCAATCTAAGGATGTGCTCACTAAGGTGGACCTTTACCACGCTGTGTATGCGTCTTTGTTTAGTTACGATCGCCATCCTTCCGTTATTCGTGCGTTCTTAGAGTGTTGGTGTTCGGCCACCAACACACTTCACACAGCGCAAGGGGAGATGTCAATTTTACTTTGGGATCTTCACAGGATAGGAGGTTTGCCGATCCAAGGCAAGTTTTACGACGAGGTTGTTCCCAGCGCAGAGGACCTTTCTCTTTGCAATAACCGAGGATTGCCTGCCAGTTGCCGCTATTTGTTTTGGGCGTATCACAGGCTTTTCCAGGATGCTCGAGGTAAATCAGGCGTGAGGATTTCCTCATGGATCCGATTCTGGTACTGGGAGGCCATGAGGTATAAGAAGCCTTTGAAGAGAATTGGTCGTAACAAGACCACTAGGCCAAAGGGCGACTCAGACCCGTCCGGTGTTATTGGTGCAACCAGGCGTCGCTCTTCTGACGAGTTGAGAGCATTTGAGGATCTTGGCATAGCACCAGAGCATGTGGAGGAGTCTTACCTGGCTGCTTTCTTAGCTTGTTGGCTTTGTAAATTTGTTTTCCCCGCAGGCGACGTCAACTTAGTTCGTCCTGGAGTTTTCAAAGTTGCTAGCAAGATGGCTGCAGGTGAGTCTTTTAGCCTCGCTATTCCGGTCTTAGCCAACATTTACAATGGCTTGAGCATGGTTTCTGACGCGGCAAGCACTGAAGATCGTGTTGCGGTGCTTCCTTACCACTATGTGTATGGTTGGTTGGGTGAATATTTTGGCACTCATTTTTCTCTGTCGACTCTGGATAAGTCAAGACCTTCCTCATCGACTGGAGCCAAGCTAGGGCCTTTGATGACGAAGTATTCTGGTGTGCTCTCCGCGAAGAGCCTTGACAATTTGCAAGCGCGAGCGCTTTTTAAGAGTTGTGAAGACTTGAGGATGGACCCCTTAGCGAGAGTTGGCTCGGTGCGGCGAGGCATCGTAGACAACTCGCATCTCCGCTTCTCGGACTTGTCTTATCTTATAAGCCTTCGCTCGGGGTTTGTTTCTTTGCGGCAAGAAGACCGATGTATCATCCAGTCATATAGACCCCACCGTTTCAGCAGGCAATTTGGTTTTGTCCAAAGCGAGCCAGGCAAGTTGAAGGAAAGGAACCCATCGGTATCCCTGCAAGCCGTGTACATGCATTGGGAGTCTTGTACCCGTTCATGCACAAATGTTGTTATTACGCTGCCGGCCAATGATGAGTTCAGGAGTAATCCAGTGACCCGTGTTTACGCACGTTGGTGGTCAAAGACACATTATGAGAACTCGGGGACTGCAAGTGGCGCCAATTCTTCTCACTTAAGTGATGATACGTCGAGAGAGGGTTGTCCTGTGGTTTCTATGCGAATGGTACCCCTTGATCGCGCGAGTGCGGCTCCCTTACAAGATAGACCTGTAGCTTTAACTCTTCAACGTCCATGCTTGTCTCCTCGACATCCGGATGCTTCTGAAGAGGCGGGGGATGAAGGTGACTCGCACGAAGATGGATTTATTTTGCAGCAGCGTCCACAAGTTTCAAACAAGCGACCACTTGAGGATGCTCAGGCTGACAGTGATGTCAATTTTCGTCACAAGAAGAAAGAAGTGTTTAGAACTCCTCAATTCGATGGTCGTGAGCCATTTGAGAGAGATGTATATCCTTTATTTTCTCTCATGATTTCTTCTGCTTTTGTCGTTTTGGCGTTTATTTCTAACATCTTTCTTTGTCTTTTTTTTAGGTTGGGCCTTCCCGTCATTTTGATTTGGCAACTGCAGATGTTTATTCCTATACGGAGATGCTATTTGCAGGTAACCTACCTACAGACGGGGATATCGGGGATCCTCCTGGTGCAGAGCTTGTTCCGAATCCGTCGAACTTCCCGAGTTTGCCACGTGTGGGTGGGGGTATGCGAGAACCCGTCATGCGTCCAACGCCTTTGCCAGCTAGCTCTGAGATCTCTTTGAGAGGACCGAATCTTAGCGGTACTGAGCGACTCATCCATCGCATAAGTCTTGGTGCAGCAATGGAGATCAAGGGCCATATTGAGGCGAGGATTTCTAAGTGTCCACTGGAAGACCTCCCGTTGCTTAATGAGGATTTGTCGAAGTTTGTTTCAGTGATTGACAACCTTAACGTTGATTCCTCCTCCTTGAAGATCAAGATTGCCGAACTCATGGCCGCCTCGACTGAATATTCTTCCTTGCGTGCTATTTCCTTAGAGAAGTTGAGTCCAGATGTCAGAGCTCATCAGCTAACCATGATAGACTCATCACTGGCTCAAGTCCGGTCATTTCAGCAAGCTGTTTCAGGAGATTATCAAGTCACGAAGGCTTCGTTAACTTCTGTCCAAGGGCGTCTAGATGCATTGGCGTGAGAGCGAGAGCAGTTGATAGTCGAGGCATCACAACTTGAAAGTGTCCTCGCAGAGCAGGGAACTGCACTTTCTCAGTACCAAGAAGAGATTTCACGCCTAGAACGAGAGAAAAGCACGACTATTGAGTTACCCGTCTTGTCTCCCACTGAGGTAGAGACTTTGAAGACCTTAGAAGGCTCGCTTGGAGATCGCCTTCGTGGTTTTAGAGACATAGTTTTCAAGTAATATTTCTTGTAATAAGGCCTTGGAGCCAACTCCTTCTTTCAAAGAAATAAAGCATTTATGTTCTTGATTTTGCTCTTCGATCCTCAAAGTGTTTACTTATTATTATTATTATTTCTTTTAGATGGTGTGACTGTACTTGAAGTTTTGACACTTCGAGTTGCCTACGTACCCTTTGTTGAGGAGGGATCAAGTCATAACGTAGTTCAAAATACACTTTTTTTTTTTGTGTACGCAGTTTATGCTCTTACGGGCCAGGAGCTTTGGTTCATGCAGTTTAGGCTCGTGCAAATAAAGAGCGGTAATTTGTTGCCTTTCAAGGGTAGTAGCGCTTTAAGAATCTGCCGTTGATAGGGCCGATCTTCAAGCCGTCTTCCACCATGATTAAGTAGGCGCCGTTGGTGTAGACTTCTTGTACTACGTATGGTCCATCCCATTTTGACTTGAACTTGCTCTTTGTCTTGTGAGTTGTGATGATAGGCCTACGCAATGAAAGGACGAGATCTCCCATTTGAAAAGACCGAGGGAGAACTTTCTTGTTGAAGGCTTTAGAAAGTCGCGCTTGATAACACTCCAGGTGCTGCTGGGCTTCGAGTCTTTTCTCATCCAGTGCCTCCAGTTCTTGAAGACGCAGCTTTGCGTTCTCTTCGTCAGTCAAGCCTTCTTGTATAGCCATCCTTAGCGAGGGGATTTGACTTTCGAGTGGTAGAACAGCTTCTGCGGCATATACAAGAGAATAAGGTGTGGCTTGGGTAGGCGTTCTATATGTTGTCCTGTATGCCCATAAGGCTTCGCCTATTCTTTCATGCCAGTCTTTCTTTGTTTTACCGATTACCTTCTTCAGGAGGTTGCACAATGTCTTGTTGAATGCTTCTGCAAGACCGTTGGCCGGAGCATGATACATGGAGGATTTGCGCTGCTTGAACTTGTACTTCTCGCAGAGCTCGTCCATGAGTCGGTTTGAGAACTGCTTTCCGTTGTCGGTGACAATGTAGCGAGGCACCCCATATCGATGGATGATATGTCCCTTGATGAAACGGACGACAGTTTCCTTCTTGACTTCCTTCAGGGGTATGGCCTCAGCCCACTTAGAGAAGTAATCCGTTGCAGCCAGGATGTAAGCCTCCCCTGTTGATGACTTTGGCGCAATTGGTCCTACGACATCCAATCCCCATGCATCGAACGGCCATGAAGTAGCTGTGGGGTGTAATGGTTCAGGCGGTTGGTGTATGAAGTTGGCATGAAATTGGCAGGCTTGGCACCTTTTGGCGTATTCTAAGCAGTCATTTACCATGCTTGGCCAGTAATAACCCATTCTTTTGAGCTGGAAATGAAGCTTTGGTCCGGACTGGTGCGCTCCACATATTCCTGAGTGTGCTTCTTCCATGGCTTGATTGGCTTCTTCCTCGCCTAGGCATCTCAGAAGTACCCCTTCAAAAGATCGCCGGTAGAGTGTCCCTTTGTAATAGAGGAAGCGATGTGCTCGTCGACGTACTTCAGAGCGGTGTTTCGGATCATCTGGAAGCATTCCATGCTCCAAGTAGTTGATCAGAGGCTGTCTCCATTCTTCAACGTTGACCGGAAGTATTGAAATAACGTTTGTATCACTTAGTACTATTTCAGTGACAAGTGGGATTACCCATCTTTGGCAGACTGGCACGTTTGTAGCTTCGTCTTCTCCTAATGTCATGCTCGAGGCTAGGTTGGCGAGAGCGTCTGCCATTTGATTCTCTTTTCTTGGCACGTGTTCTAGTGTTACGGCCTCAAACCTTTGTAGCAACTGCGTTGCCAGCCGGAAGTATGGGACAAGGTCGTCTTTCCTCACCTCATATTCCGTCAGGAGTTGATTGATTATGAGCTTGGAGTCGCCGTATATGTCAAGGGCTGCGATTTCCATGTTGATTGCCAATTGGAGTCCGAGGATCAGTGCTTGGTACTCAGCGACGTTGTTGGTGCATAGTTCGCTTAGCTGGAATGAATAAGGTAGTACTTGCCTTCGTGGCGACATGAATACTACTCCTGCCCCCGCTCCGTCTGCTCGTGCAGATCCGTCAAAGAACATCGTCCATGTCGGGAATATGTCGATGCAGAACACTTCTTCGTCGGGCAGGTCGTCTGCGATTTTCCAATCGGCTGGGATTGGATGGTCGGCAAGGAAGTCTGCTAGCGCTTGTCCTTTGACGGCTTTAGCTGGGACGTAGATGATCTCGTATTGATTGAGAAGTAATGCCCATTTAGCTAGTCGCCCTGTCAAAACTGGCTTAGACATGACGTATTTGACCGGGTCAGCTTTAGCAACCAAGTGGATGGTGTAAGCATGCATGTAATGTCTGAGCTTCTGGATGGCAAACATCAAGGACATGCACATTTTTTCTATTGGGGAGTAGTTCAATTCAGCGCCGATAAGCGTTCGGCTGAGGTAGTAGAGCGCTCATTCTTTCTGGGCCTCGTTTTCCTATGCCAAGAGTGCTCAAACTGAACTTTCCTGAGCAGCAATGTACAATATGAGCGGTTTCCCTGGTACAGGTGCCCCCAGGACAGGTGGACTTGATAAATACTTCTTTATGCTTTCAAAAGCGTTGTTGCATGCTTTGTCCCATACGAACGGAACATCTTTCTTCATGAGTCGACTGAACGGTTGACAACGCCCTGCAAGGTTAGAGATGAAGCGTCTAATGAAGGCTAGCCGACCTTGTAGACTTTTCAACTCGTGCAGGTTTCTTGGCTCGGGCATGCTTTGAATGGCCTTGATCTTTGATTGGTCTACTTCAATGCCCCGATGCTTGACAATGAAGCTAAGGAACTTTCCAGATGTGACGCCAAATGCACATTTTAACGGGTTCATCTTGAGGTTGTATTTTCGCAACCTTTCGAACACTACTCGCAAATCCTTCAAGTGATTTGATCTTTTCTTTGTCTTGACCACCACATCGTCCACATAACATTCTACGTTCTTGTGTAGCATGTCATTGAAGATCTTCTGCATCGCGCGTTGATATGTAGCTCCAGCATTCTTCAGACCAAAGGGCATCACCTTATAGCAGTAAATACCTTTCGGAGTGCGGAAGGCTGTTAGTTCCTCATCTTCAAGAGCCATGCGAATTTGATTGTATCCAGAAGAGCCGTCCATGAATGACAGTGCCTCATGGCCAGTGGTTACGTCCACCATGATTTCGATGATTGGCAAGGGGAAGTCATCCTTTGGGCAAGCATTATTGAGGTCTCGGAAGTCCACGCAGACACGTATTTGTCCAGATTTTTTAAGGACTATGACGATGTTGGAGATCCACTTGGGGTATTGCACCTCTCGAATGAAGCCTGCTTCGATCAACTTGTCGATCTCGACCTCGATTTGTGGGATGAGCTCGGATCGATAGCGTCTTTGAGTTTGCTTTATTGGTCGCGTTCCAGGCTTGACTGCAAGATGATGCACCGCAATGATAGGGTCGAGGCCGGGCATTTCCTTGTAGATCCAAGCAAAGACGTCCTTGTACTCTAATAGCAGCTGGTAATACTTCTCTATCTCGTCCGCACCTAATAATGCACTCACGAAGATGGGCTTCGGTTCCTCACTTGTGCCTAAGTTGAGTTCTTTGAGATCGTCAACCGTGGCTTGCCCCCCATCTTCGAGTTGTGACGGTGCCGCCATGACATCTTCCTCGAGGATTTCTTCTTCACCTTCTTGGATTGTGATGTGGAAGACGTCTTGGGCTTCTTCTTTGGTGTTATCCTCTCGAGCTAGTTGGCATGAAGATTGTCCAGTGCGAATGATGGTGCGCCTTTTCACTTTTAGTGGTCCGACTGTGTTAACCTCCAAAATTGCTTGGCGCTTCATTCTTGAAGGAATGGAACTTCGGACGTCATCCTTTTCCACCAGGCGATCGATCTCTTCTGCTTCTGGTGTCGTCTTTCTCCTTTTGGAAGGCTCTTTGGCTTCTCCAAGTCTTTCCATAACTGACTGTCGTGGAGGGGAGCTAGTCTTATTGCTTTGCTTTTTAGGTTTCGATAACCTTTTAAAAACAGAGCCTCGAGATGCTGACGTTTTGAGCTTTTTGAAGACGGAAGTTTTGTTTTGACCGCTCATGAGTTTAGGTGCCGAAACTCTGGCATTTGAACAGTTCATTCTATCGAATACTGATGTTCGGGGGGCAGGTTGAGGCTCCTCTTTATCTTGTATAATGCTTACGCTGATGTGTTGAGCGCTAGCATTTTTTGCCTTGCTGGAGATCTTCACCGGTGCATTTGGTGTGAAGCCAAGTCCAGCTTTGTTGTTGCTAACCCCGTAACCATGCTTCTCCAACTTCTTCTGAGTTTTAGTGAGATCACGTTCGTTGTCTTTGACGGTGTTCAAGTCATTCTTTCCCAAATTTGCAGAGGAGGTGAAGTTATACCCAGCTTTCGACATAAGTTTGTAGGCGTTTGGATCAAAACCTTCTTCGGTCCTTTTGGTTGGGAGAAAGCTTGGTTCTACCCCCTTTGGCAGGCCTTTTATGAAGCCCTGTGATGGTTTTGCAACCTTGGCGTCGCCTAGCTGGGTCAGAGGCAAGACTGCATTCGTTTTGAGCAACTTTACATTATTTATGTGCCGCCGTGCATTGGCTTTGCTCGCTGCAGTTTCAAACAGGGATTGACCATTCTTTCTTCTCGACGTCGGGATGTACCGGAAGACGGGTACGCTTGGTCCATTTGAGGTCGTCCTACTTCCTCTGGTCGTTGCAGGTTTAGAAAGCTCATCGTCGTTTTTGCTTGAAGATGACATAGCTTCTTCTTCTTGCTTCTTGGGCATAGCCTGCCACTCCTGTTTTTTAGGCGCTGCTTTGCTCATGGATTTAATCTCTTTTGGAAGAGTTTCGGGCACCGTGTCTTCATTCATGTAGAACTTGGCGTCTGCGAAATGTGATTCGGCTTCGGTGAATGGCTTGGTGTCGCCATAGATCACCTTCACTCGTTCTTGGTAAAATTTTAAACATTGGTGAAGGGTGGACGATACCACTCCGTTCGCATGGATCCAAGGCCTTCCTAAGAGCAGACCGTAGGAAGTTCTTGCATCAATCACGTGGAACATCACGCTTGACTTGAGTTCACCAATGGTCATCTCCACTCGGATCATGCCCATCGCTTTTTGTCCTCCTTGGTTAAAACCTTGGATTAGCAGACGGCTTAGGGATAGTTCATCCACCTTGATGCCAATTGCGGTCATTGTTGACTTTGGCATGATATTTATGGCTGACCCGCCGTCCACAAGCATGCGGCTGACTTTATGCTCCCTTACGTACCCAGAGACGAAGAGAGGTCGGTTGTGAGGCTTGGATCCTAACAACAAGTCTTCGTCGGCGAAGTGGATTGTGTCCTCGGTGGCACAGCATGTGGCACACTCGTGTGGCCGAGGCCTCAAGCCTTCGTTCTTGCTTTCTTGCACTTCGTGGTCGTTTGGACTCGCTAAAACCGTTGCCAATGCCCTTCGTATCTTCTTTGGCAATTGTAGCGCTTCCTCGATGCTAAAGTGTATTGGCAGACCTTCTTCAGGTGTCGGAGTATTTTCTCCCTCAGCGGCGACAATTTTGCCCTTTGAGGGTTCTTCCATTTTTACTTCGACCACGTGACATGCGGTGATAGTGCAATGTTGGAAAAAGTCCTCCGGGAAGTACTCGTGCAATGAGACGGGAATGCGTGGCTTTTGCTCCGCAGGTTCCCCAGCATATATTGGCTTAGCAGCTCTTATGTTTCTCTTAGGCTTCCTATTACCGCGACGGCGGTGCTTTCTCCCTTGTTCCCCCTTTTGCTTTATAGCTTGCGGTTTTGGTTTCCTCGTCCTCTTATAGGTCACCAATGTCCATCCTTTGTCATCGTCAGTAGGTGCGTCCTGGTTGCTTGCCCCCAGTGACGGTGGTGCAGAATGTGCAGTGTGGTTTGAGTATTGCCGAGCATGGTCAGGCATTTCTTGAAGAAACACGGGATCAAAGGATCCGAACATGACCGTAGTGGTGTGCGTCACAGCTGTGTCTTCTAGGTCGAGCTCAATCCGTCCTTGTTGTGCCAACTTCATGATGAGTTCTTTTAGGATGAAACATTTGCCCACATGATGACCCACGATACGATGGTACTTGCAGTACTTGGGATCATTGATGCGATTCATTTCTTCAGGGCGTTTGCATTCGGGTAACTCAATCACCTTCTTCTCCAGTAGGTCGTCCAGCATTGCGTCCATGTCGGAGTCCGGAAAAGGGTATACCTTCTGCTCCAATTCCCTCAAGGTGTTTTTGTACCTATCTTGGGTGTGGGAAGGCTCACCTTTTTTTATCTCCCTTGCTTTATTGAAAGAGATTTTGACGGGCGCGGACGAGGTCTTGATAGGGGTGGTATTGGTGGTAAAAGCTTCTTTGGCGGGCTTTTTCCCATGATTGTCTGCTCTTGAAGTGAACACCTTATCCCTTTTGAAATCGGTGATTGGCTCCTTCTTTCCATGGTGGGCGAGGCTCAACTCCATGTCGTGGGCACGGGTGGCTAATTCTTCAAAAGTTCGTGGTTTGATACCTTGAAGGATGTATTGTAAACCCCATTGCATGCCCTGGATGCACATCTCGATTGAAGAAATCTCGGAGAGTCTGTCCTTACAGTCGAGGCTTAGATTACGCCATCGGTTGATGTAGTCCATGACTGGCTCGTCCTTCCACTGCTTTGTGCTTGTTAGCTCTAGCATGCTCACAGTGCGGCGGATGCTGTAGAAGCGATTGAGGAATTCCCGCTCCAGTTGCTCCCAACTGTTGATGGACTCAGGCTCCAGATCCGTGTACCACTCAAAGGCGTTTCCTTTCAGCGAGCGCACAAACTGCTTGGCGAGGTAGTCCCCTTCGGTTCCTGCGTTGTTGCAAGTTTCAACGAAGTGGGCGACGTGCTGTTTCGGGTTTCCCTTTCCATCAAATTGCATGAACTTTGGTGGTTGATAACCTCTCGGCATCCTTAAGGCGTCGATCTTCTTTGAATACGGCTTTGAATACAACCCGGAGGTATATGAGCTCCCTTCGTACTGTGCCTTGATGGTGTTGGTAATCATCTCTTGCAGCTGCTGGATAGAAAGGGATCCCATGAGTGCCGCTGCTTGGTCTGGTTTCGGCTTCCCATCGATTTTCTTCACCGGGGGTTCTTCGTCTCCGCCAGCTCCTCCCTTTAGCGGATCATCCTCTGGGTCGGGTTTCTCACTGTCCTGCGCCTCCAGTCGGTTGACTAATGCCGCGATTTGCAAGTCTTTTTCTTCCACAGTTCGAGTTAGTCTTGCGATTGCTTCATTCATTTGAGCAAGCTGTTCCTCGACTGAAGTTGCTCCAGCGGTCATGACTTGCATGGCTGAACTGCCGCTTGAATCGTCATCGGAGAGCATGGATTCGGAGTATTCCCTTGGTCTTTCCTCCTTTGGTGCCCTTAGTGAGGCTAAAGTGATCACAGGCTCATGCCTCGGGTACTCTCGTTCCCCTGGCAGAGTTGATACAGAGGTGAAAGAGGTGGCAGAATTAGCTTTTGCTTTGCTTCGAGTCGTGACACCCAACGTGACACCACTTGAGACAAGGGCGCCTTTGTTCTTTGCGCCGGTTATGGGAACAGCTTGAGCCTTCCTTGACGTCATTGATTTTGGAAGTGTGCTTATATTCCTTGAACGGAGGAAGAGATGAGAGGTAGAGATATCCCACCGGGCGTGCCAATTTGTGAACACGGAAAATTCCTGAAACGAAAGAGACAAGAACAACGTGCACAAACAAATATTTGTATTTGATGATTTTGGGTTACAATCTCTCACTATTTTGATCCTCTGATTCGATCTCCGTAAGGTGTTGATTAGTGGATGTTTCGTTGATCCAAGGGGCGTCGAGGCTTGATCTTGGATAAACAGTTGGAAGTTTCTTCAAAGGGCCGTGGGCTTGATCTTTGAAGGTGGATTTGAGCGGATCTTCAAGGGCTTTTGGGCTTGATCTTGAAGAACAGTGATGAACGGATCTTTAAGGGGTTTTGGGTCTGATCTTGAAGGACGGTTGGATGTGTGGATTTGTCGACGTTTGTTGATCCAGAGGGCCGTTGGGGCTTGATCTTGGAAGAACGATGAACGAAGAACACTTTCTTCAAGGGCCGTCGGGGCTTGATCTTGAAGGTGGATGATTGTTGATCCAAAGGGCCGTTGGGGCTTGATCTTGGATGAACGGATGATGAACGATGGTGCTTTCTTCAAGGGCCGTCGGGGCTTGATCTTGAAAGAGCGATGGACGAAGAACGAAGAACGAAGAGAGCTTTCTTGATTCTTCGGGAACTTGGATGCTTGAGAGCTTCGGAGTTTCAGAGCTTCAGAGCTTCAAGGTGTAATATGAATTGGTCCCTTTAAATGAATGAAATGGGCTTGTATTTATAGAATTTTCCAAGGCCTAATTTTGAATATAATATTCCAGATGAAATAAGTCGTTTCTGCCAGGTGTAGACACGTGTCCTATTTGATGACTTTTCCAACTCATTTCAATTTTCGTTGAGTCACACGCTACGTGTAAAATTTATGTAATACATGAGCGTTGACACTTTGATTTATCGGTCAACATTTATTTACGAAATTTCGATGTCTACATAAACATTCAGAGATGAAGTAACAGGACAAAACTTTTCAACGATGAGAAACAAAAAAGCACGATTTAACGGTTATTTTAACTTTACAGGGGAATATTGCGCGATGAACACATATTTTGTCGCACAAAGTATATTTGTGCGACAAAATATTGTATTTGTCCCGCAAGTGTTTGAAATTTCAATTAAGGCATTTTTTTTCAGCGGAAATTTTAAAAAACTTGCGCGACGATTTTTAGCCTTGTGAGACAAAGGCTCTGTCGCGCATATTCTATATTTTAACCCCAACTCTCCTTCTTCCCCTCACTTCCCTCTTCTTCCTTTTTTCCTGCTTGATACCCTCTTTCTCCTTCCTCTGTATCTCCATCTGTCTCTCCGGCCGTTGCGACTTCGTCTCCAAGAGGTAATTTCCTCTTTAGTTTTCATTTTCAATTTTCTTTATTTACAAATTGGGGGTTCGAATTAGGGTTTTTTTGGTTTTTTTTTTTTTTTTTTTTCAAATTGGGGGTTAGAATTAGGGCAGTCGGGTTAGATTTAGAGTTCGTAAATTGCGGGTTACATTTAGGTTCTTAAATTAGAGTTTTTAGGGTTCTTAATTGGGGTTAGATTTAGGTTTTAAATTAGGAGAATGATTTTGGGCAGTGAGGTTAGATTAGGTTTTCTTAATTTGGGGGTTAGATTTAGGATGCTTCACTGGGGGTTAGATTAGGGTTATTAAATTAGGGGTTTTTTAGTTTCAAGTACAGGGTTCGAATTAGGGTTTTTTTTTTTAATTTAAGTATAGGGTTCTTAAATTAGGGATTTGTTAATGTTTTCCTATGTTCTATGCATCCACAACATTGCACTTACACTTTTCCATATGCAACAATCCTTTTATTTATTTATCTTTATATTGTATAATTCACCTTTTTAATTATCTTTTTATTACGATTAAATGAAATATATTTATGTTTGTGGTTTGTATGTTGGAATTTAAGATATTGTAGGATGTGTTCTCAATTGTAGGTTTGAAAGAAAAAAATTGAATTACACTGTACATTTGTGGAATAAGTTTTTAGAGATTTGCATTGTAGACTGCCACGATTTCTTGATATATAATGGGGTATTAGCCTTTGTTGTTGCCTTATTAATATGATAGACGGTTGCGTTGCTTGTTGAATTCGGCCTCCCAATTTTGAAGTTACATTTTTAGGAATGTCATGAATGGATTCTTTCCTGGGTCTGGCTATACTTAATTCACCAAGAAGGACAAAAAATGGGAAATTTATATGTAAAATATGTTTTCAGCCATATAGGGCAATGTCATGGTGATTGGGTATAACAAACCAATAGGAACACATTAAATCAAATGAAATCTGTTTGTGAACTCCATTATGATTATTATTCAAAGATATGGGAACCCACATGATATAAGCAAATATGGATTTTACTAGTAAATAATGATATGCTCTCTCTCACATTATTAGTTTGTTATGAGGTCGTTATTTAAACATAAGGTAGTAAGGATATCCAAGGCACCTCACGTTTGTTTGGTTTTAGGTAGTAAACTTGTAAGGATGTCCTTTATGCTAGTTTCTTCTTATAAGTTATAATTGTTGGGTCTATATCCTATCTGAATTGATTAGTTTGTGTATAGTATATCAATTTTAAGTTTAGTTTCTGCTAAACTTGAATTGGGTTTAGAATTAGGGTTTTTAAATTTCGTTTTAAATTTAAGTTTAAATTATTAGCATGTGTACGACAAGTTAAATCTTTGTGTACGAAACAAATTGATTTCTAATTTTGTAGATGTCACACCTCATTAGAACCCAAAGGGCGATGACTTATACACTTAGTCCAACGGCTACACCTAGTCCGTCGACTACACCTACTACTGCCGCCACTACTCCAGCAGAGATGGACCATAGACCGGTCAATCCGATTGACCCAGTTGGTCCTCTAATCCCACAAGCGCAGGCATCGTTGACTTCTTCAGTGGCGTTGCCTGTTAGTGCCTGACTTACTCACCAGCGCCCCCGCAGTACGGACCAGATGTCGCCATCGGGATCCACAACCGATGCCTTAGGTACACAGTCAGGTATACAATCCTAATTCACTCCCTCATTCCCATGTTAACTCAATTTTGTTATTTTAGGTTCAATTTGTTATGTCATGTCATGTAAGGATTAAAAAGTTTCCATTGTTTTCTCTTTTTTTGTTCGTAATTTCTTCGCTTTCAGAAATGGGTTTTGTCATGAAATCGAAATTGTGTGTATTTCATAATTCATGTTTGTTAATTTTTATGGTTTTGCAATTTTTTTTTTGTTAATTTATGTGTCATTTCTTAGTTACTCAAATGGGTTTCTCACGGAATTGAAACGATAGTGTTGTGGAAGAGATTTGACGCTGAGGAAATGACAAAAATGTTTAACTGGGAAATGAAAACCTTGGTAATTATCTTGAAGCAAAGTTTTTAGAGTCGTAGAAGTTTCGATTGTGACTGTCAGAGTCTTACAAATGTCAATGTGGAAGAGGTTATATGGAACTGTTTGCTATAGCAGCTTAGAATTCTTTGCCAAGCCTGTTGCCAGCAATGTTTTCAAGCCTGTGTATACAAGCTCGAAAATTGGCTGTCTTGGATGGCAGTTGTCGCCATTTTTAGAAGTTTGTTGTGGTATTTCAAAACGCTTAAATTGGAAATCATATATACTTAAACTCAGTTTTGGAGCATTGTGGATGACCAGTGGTCTTACGTTTTTGCCCTTCTATTTTTGCTTTGTTTGCCTTGTTGTTTTCTGTTTGCTGCAGTGAAAAGTCGATTTTGCCCATTCGCTCCGCACGTCCGTCATCCTTGATTTGTTCCCTTCATTTGTGAAGTTTCTTTTCGGCTTAATCCTCTGCTTCTGCTGCTCTCTCTTTCTCTTATCCCTTCTTTATTCTCCCTGCTTATCTCCAATTTTTTGCTATTCTTAAATATTATGTTGATTGCCTCGAAAAATATTAGGGGGAAACTTCCTGATTTTCATCTTTTAAGCTATCTTATTTATGCTATCTGACTTGAGGAGGGTTTTACACCTAGTATGTTCTAATTAGGAGAAAGGAAATAGTGGCCTTAACCAAAGAAGTAGCTGTGATGCTCAATAAGTAACTTTCAGGAGAAATAGAGGAAGAAAATGTATGCGAATGTTAACTGATCAATTTTGTTATTTTAGGTTCAATTTGTTAAGTTATGTCATGTAAGGATTAAAAAGTTGTCATCGTTTTGAACCTTTTGTTAAATTGTTGTGATCAGTGTGTTGGATACGTATATTGTTTATGTTATTTTCAAGGTTTTGGTAAATATTTTAAGTATAGGGGAGGCTATGCTGAAATTTTAGTAGGATTTGTTATTAGTTTTGGGTTAATGATTTTTTTTTTCATCTCTTTGCAGCAAAGAAAAACATCCAGAGACCTTGCCGGCAATTGAAGACAGCGAAGGTCACCCGGGTGACCAACGATCGTATCCCAATCGGATACAATGAGCGACATCGGGTAGCACCAATGGTAGAGTAGCATAGTGCATTGGCCCACGACATTGGGCATGTCGTGCGGACCTTTTTCCCTATGCGGTGGAAGTCTTGGAAGGCGATTCCGGAGGAGATGAAGAACACGGTGCGCAACCAATTGTCTGTAAGCAGCGTCGCCTTTAATGCTTTTCATGTAAAATTTATATATTTCTATTTATTGCTGTCTTTTATTACTAATACTTTCAAAATATTTGTTACATTGCAGACAAACTACAATTTGGTGGACATGGACGATGACATGTTCGCGTACCTCAATCGGCTCTTCTCAGAAGGCTACAAGCAATGGAAGAGTGACCTGCACCAATGTTTCCAGCAATTTGATGATCCGTAGGTTGCTCTAGAGGAGGGTTGTTCGAAGGAGTTGGAGGACCGACACGACAATTGGGTTTGGCTTTGCGGTCATTTTCAGGAGCCGAGCTATGTGGTGCATTTTTAATTACGACTTATTTCATATTTTACTCTTTTTAATTTCTACAAATGTTTATTATTATTTTTTTAATTTTCTTTGAGTATTACAACTAATACATTTATTTTTTTTATAACAGAAGAAGGCGAAGACGAACAAGATAAATCGGGAGAAAAAGACTATTCTCCACCATTCGGGTTTGAAGCCTTTCTCCTATAGGATGGAGGCGCGACGGAAGGTAAATATTACATCTTTCACTTCCAATTTTAAAATGTCACTAATATTTTTTTTTTCTTACTAACATTTTCCTTTATCTTTTTCAATTTCAGGAGGGTTCAAAATTTCCGGAGATCGACGTCTTTTGCTGACGTTTATGTTCGGCCTGGGAATGAGTTGACTGAGTCCCTTCATGTAAGTAATTTCTTATGCATTCAACATTTATACTAATTATTTCAAATTGTTTTCTATTAATAATCCTTTTTTTTTTCATAGGCCACTATGGTGGAGAATAGTCAGTCGGTGCTTCAAGTGTCTGCCTCCCAGCTTCCCTCGGACATGTCGATTGAGTCTGTGGATCCTCTTGAGGATGCAGGGTTTCACATCATCACAGAGACGTTGGACCAGACTTTCGGTCGGAAGCCAGAGACTTATTGTCGGGGGATGGGAAATGCCAGGAGGTAGGAGAGTAAAGCCTCGTCATCCTTGCAGTCAAAGGGTCAGGTTACGGCTTTGGCGCAAGAAGTCACTGGCCTGAGGAGTGAGCTGGCATCGTATAAGTCTCAAATGTCGATGCTTGTACAAGCCCTCAGTTCCTCCAGAATACATCTCCCTGGTTTTTTTGCACCATTGCCCTCACAACCCTTCCACATCGAGCAAGCACAGCAATCAGGCCCGTCAACCTTTGACCCCGTCCCCGACCAACACCAAGATCATTCGAACGACACTCCTATAGATTTTTCCGCCTTTTTTTCATAGTTTTGTTCCTGCTTTCTTTGATAACTTCATATTTGTACGTACATTTTTATTTATATTATAAATAAAAATTGTTTTTTATTCATTAATTTGCTTTTTTTTTTGTCATTAGTATGAAATCTTTTTTTTTTTAATTTTCCTTGTATTCTATTTATTTATTTTTAATTAAAATTACACTTGCGTAACGTCGACTAGTTGTCGCGCAAAATTAAGCACGTCTTATAACTTCGTCATGCATTACCATGAGCCTGTTATATTTTTCGTCGCTCACACTTTTCGAGATGAATTAGTCACAAAGAGCACTTGTACCCCTTTATATCGTACGACGAAAATTTTCGTCCATATTACTTTAGCGAGACGAATAGTAAAGCGTCGTGCAATTTTTTTTTGCATGACGAGTTTGAAATTGTTCATCGCGCAATGTCTTTTTTTACGACCTTTCCGCGACAAAATACGTGCAATAATTTTCCGGTCGCCATAGTTTTTGTGCGACCTAATATTGATTTGCGTGATAAAATCTCCATTGTCACGCAAACTGTTTAATTTAGTAGTGGATGACCAAAATCAGAATAGCAAACACAATATTTTTGTATTCAATTTAATCACAACTGCCCAAATCACCAGTTTTAACAGAATAGCAAACAAAATATTTATGCATTCAATTTGATCCTAACTGGTTCATTATCTTTCGAACAAGAACAACCAAATTTTGATAATGTCTAGATATCACAACAATATGTCTTGAAGAAGATGAGAAACCAAGACCACTAATTCTTCTGCAAAACTCAAAATTCATCTTCCTCTTAATTTGAAATTTCAATCGAAACAAAAAGCGGAAGCATGCATCATATAAATTGAAATGCCTAATTATTTATTTTCATATATACACCGTGAATGATATATGCCAATACTAAATCATAATCCATTGATTATGGAAAGCAAACTCATATACGAGTTGAATTCGTAATGCCTCGTATTGACGTGCGTTAAAGCCTGTAAGCATGTATATGTTAGCTCTCAAGCCCAAGGGAAGAGCCCAACTCAAAAGACTAGCCTGATAGGTGAGAGGACCCCTAGGACTTAAGAACCACTACACCATTTCTGGTGTAGCCGATGTGAGATCATAACATTAAACCACCCTTCGGAAGTCGACGCCCACGACGGCCCTTACTCTGGTGACTTTCACTCTTAACGGCGGCGCACCCTTTGGTTGTCCCGTTAAGGTAGCCATTTCCAGATCGCCCCCTCCGCAGCGTCGAGAACCTAGGCTCTGATACCAATATTAAGATCTTGCTCTACGTCTTCCTTGGTTCCATAGAGAGAATACTAACAAACATTTATATATTTCATAACTACCTTCCTTTTGATACAAGCTGACTATTTGTAGTCGGTTCTCTACTAACCTCCTAACTAACCAACTTCTTACAACAATTACCAATCAAAAGATGGCACCTATCAAAGCATCCTAACAGTATATAGCAGCAAAAGAAAAATTGTGCTTAAGAATATATATGCCTATATATTATGTTAAACATCATATTTCACAACAAACTGATTGATGTATATGAAACAATATGCATAAATATGAATATTAAAAGGTCCGGTTCAATCCATACATATCAAACCCTAAATTTATAATGAAAAATCATAAAAGTTCACATCATGGCTCAGATACCACATGTTAGAAATATATCAAAACTTTAAAAACAACAAACAAGATGAAGTGGTAGCTAACTTCAATAATAAACTTCTCCTCTCTTGCAAAAACAATATATTTGACTTACAATAGGTCTAAGTCCAATAATGAACGTGCTATTTTGTGAGAGCAGTGGCTTATATTAAAATATATGTTATGATTTCCCTATTAAAACCCATGTGAGAAACTGACACAATTCCAAACTAACTATGAGTGCTTAATATCAAATCATTTAATGTTTCAAATCCAAACCGACTAAGAAAACTTTAAACTCTTTAATAAAACATTTATAAACCAATATGAACCACTATGACCGATTCCAAATTCTCATTATGATACTCACATTCTAACAATGACTTCTTCAACCGTCCAAGGAACTAATGTTAATTATTATATGGAGTTATGCATGTTTACAATAGTAGATATGAGTACAAATTAAAACAAGAAGAGCTACTTAATCCTACTTGCTAATTGGCTACTGGATTGGTATCTAATAGTTATGATTTATTTAGTGAAAATTTGCTTGCCTGACATGGACATATGGGTCAATTTCAACTCCCAAAAAATTCAGGCGAAGACTCGATATATAAGCAACTGGTGGTGCTTGGCATGACTGATCGGATCCACATTCAGTGATATTTTTTGAATTTAATTTTTAATACAAGTGATATTTTTCTTTTAAACTAGTATAAAGGGAGGAAAAGATTATTTAAATCCAAAACAAAATGGGTTAAAAAGAAAGATTCTAACCACTATAGTTAATAAGAATTTCTGATATAAAAAAAGAGAGATTATGACGGTTAGTGAGTTGCTCATTAGTTAATTAATTAACGTTATAATTTTTTTAAATGCTAAAATCAAACGGCCGTTAATTTCAAATTAATCTAACTCAATTTCAACTAGTCTGCATAAAACATTTAGTGAGAAGTATCTCAATGCGTTAGGTGCTAGTTTGGCGGCGGGTAAAGCCCTAGTGCCTAAGCACCTAGGCAGAAGCAGGGGGCTATAGGCGGTTTTTTTTTCTGTTTTTAAGTTGACTAAATTTATTATAAATAAATGTCAGCTTATAGTTAACAAAATATAGTTGTATTTGAATACATGAATTCAAAAGAGAATGACATAGAAATTATAAAGTATTGGAACATATTGAAACATATAAAACAAGCATATAATAAGTGTTCTTCCAAGTATCCAACAAGTCTCTTACAATTTATTGAAAAAAATAATGTCAAATTGAAATTATCTATTTTCTAGCTAAGTGAGAGTCACGACTTAGGTAGTCTAGACGGGGCACCTAACACCTACGCCCGGTCCAGGCGCTCTTTATTATTATTTTTAAATGTCTAGAGATTAATTGTGGCGATGACTAACTGTCTAACACCTCGACGGGTCCTAAGGAGGATTAACCAGAAAATTTTAAAACAGCGGTTAATCTTTTAAAGTTCCAATATTAATATTAATCACTTTTGAGAGAGAGAGAGAGAGAGAGAGAGAGAGAGAGAGAGAGAGAGATTCTAAGGTCACGGTCCACAACCACGAAATCACTTTGATTTTCATGTTAGCGGATAATAATTTCTTTTAGAGCAAGTCCACTTCTAACAACCCTCATGTGCAATAGTCAATTCAATCCACCTAAATTAATAGTAATTGATTGCAATAAATAGTAAATATCTAAGTACATCTTCACCTCTAAACTGAACATCCAGGTTAATTCAAATTAAAATATTATTAAATTTTTTTATGAATTAAAATATTATTAAATTTTTTTATAAAAATAAAAAATAATTTTATTTTTTTTCTTTTCGGATATGATTTTTAACCAATCTTGTCACGCTTTGTATCATTACCCGAAAATACAATTTTTGTGGATAGATTTTTAAGTAGCATTTTAACCAATTCTGTAACTCCAGATGTCATGATTCTGTAAGATTTTATGGATAGATTTATGATAAGATTTTGGACCAATCCCATCATGCCACCTGACATTATCTACTACCTCATCCTTTTTTTTTTTGTCCATATAAATCCTACATCCATCCTAAGTCATTCTTCATGGTTTATAAATCTTGAGTTCTTACAATGTCTTCTTCAAGGAGATTGTTAGAAATTGATGAGCAAGAGAAAAAATTGTTTGAGGAAGATGAAGAATTGTTAAATCTTAAGGATGGTGTAGATGAGGTGTTCGTAATGGAAGTGGAAGAGGATCATGAACTTAGAAAGTAGAGAGCTTCGTCGTGTCATGCAAGTTATGAGTGAGATTTCCAAACCCAGGCGTTCCGCAAACTTAGATGGAAAGAGGGGAAAACAAGGTAAGAATCTCTTGGAAGATTTTATTTTATCCCAACAATGTATTCCCTGTCGATGCTTTTAGATGTCGTTTTAGAATGCAACGAAGTTTGTTCAACAAAATCATGATTGCTGTTTGCAACCATGATCCATACTTTGTGCAAAAAAAAAAAAAAGGTTGTTTTTCATGTTATAGGTCTCCTTCTTGAGCAAAAAATTACTGCTGCCCTACGGATCTTGTATATAGTGCACCTGTAGACCAAGTGGATGAGATTACGAGGATGGGAAAATTAATTTTTCTAGAGTCCTTGATGAGGTTTGCTATGCAATCGAAGCTATCTAAACCAATGAGTACCTCCGTAAACCCACGCCAATGGACCGATGAAGGTTTATGAAGAAGGGTGAGTGCGAGGCTTTCCTGGCATGATTAGAAGCATTGACTGTATGCACTGGACCTATAAAAACTGCTCAAGTGCATGGCAATGAGCTTATGGTGACATAAAAGGAACCAAAAGTATCATTTTGTAAGCAGTGGCATCATTTGATACATGGATTTAGCACGTTTTTTCGGTGTTCTAGGAGTTCAAAATGACCACAATGTCCTTACCCAATCTTCGGTGGTCAACGAGGTACTACAAGGAAAAACACTAAATGTTACATATTGGATCAACGGAACTAAGTATGAGGGAGCATACTACTTAATAGACGGTGTTTACCTAAGGTTCACATCGTTTGTCAAAACAGTGACATGTCCACAAAATGAAAAAGAAAACACTTTGCAAGATGTCAATAGGGGTGTAGGAAGTAGGGGTGGGTTGGAAAAATCGAAAATCGAATCGAGGCCGAAAAAATCGAACCGAGTAATCTGTTAAACCGAACCAAACCAAATCTGGTTAGGTCGGTTTCGTTTTATGGGGTCCAAAAACCGAACCGAAGTTCTTCAAAACAACGTCGTTTTGTAATTATTTTATTAATTAATAATTCTATTCTAGAAACAACATCGTTCTCCCCCAAGTGTAACCCTAAAGCCTTTGTGTATTCCTCTCTCCCATTTTCCCAGTTTGCACAACCTGATCCTCCCCTCTCTCAGTCTTCAATCACTCTCTCAGACCCTCAGTCTCTCATTCCCAGCGGTGACCTGCTACCATTGTCACTCTCAATCTCTCACACCTCGCCATCAGTCTCTCATCTCGCCCTCAGCTTCTTCTTGCCGTTTCAAGTCTTGACATCAAAAGGTTAGTATCACACTCTCACTTCTCTGCGTTTAAATTTTTGTTCTATTTTTCTATTCAAATTGGTTCTGATTGGACAAATAGTGGCATTTACAGATTTTCAATTATTAATTTGCATTTTCAGTCGATAAAGATTAGATATGTATTCATACTTTGCATTTTCCATCAATCTGCCGATTTTTTGGGTTTCTTTATTCAACAATATATTATATGTGTAGTGTGGTCTTGAGAATTTGAGATATTTTGATATATTGTAATTTTAGATTTTTCTGGGAGGGTTTTAGTATTTTGCTCACTGCCAAAATTAAAAGGTAAACCTTTTGGCCGTACTGGGTTGGTTTGCATGCCATCCAACTATATATCTGTAACTTTGTAGATTGTAGATAAGGGGAGAGAGAGAGAGTGTGTGCGCGAGAGAGGGAGGGAGGTCCTTGGAATGTATTCTTTTCTGCAACTATATGTATCTCCAACTTGTTTTCAAATGTATTGAGTTTGGAAATGAGTCCAGAGACATTAGGTTTCAGCAAATGAATGGACAATGTTACAGATTGAAAGCTGTACTAATGTTTTCCTATAATTTGATGCAATATAATGAGAAGCAAACGTTATCTTTGATGCAATATATTGAGGCATGTGTTGGCATAATGCTTCCTCTTTTCATCGATAGTATGTCTTAGTACCTACACATGCTTATATCAGTGTGTTATAATAATCTATTAGCATCAGGTTTTCTCTCACTTCCTCTTTATCTGTATGCATTGCATAATCAAAGAATAATTTTTTTTTTGTGGTTATACGGTGTAGCTAACTCATTATGCAAGTTCGGATTATCATATTGTTGTTATTGTTTTGGTGTTATTAGAGTGAATGTTACAGTTTGCAATCAAGATAGTGAATGTTACAGTTTTAATTAACATTCACTTTTGTATAAGTTTGTAGTACTAATTACTATCCTCTTAATATTTTGTGTGAATTAAATGAAGTCAAAGGCGTCAAAGACCTCAAGGGCCTCAAGCTCAAGTTCAAACTTAATGAGATCAAAATCAAATAGCCCTCATGATCAAACAAACTCATCTTCAAGTATACCAACAGAAGTAAGTAGTCATATATTTCTATTACTTTAGCCCTTATGTTTAATAATTAATTCATTAATTGTAATGATTCTCTTATTTGAATAATTAATTGTATGATTCTCTTATTTTAGATGGACATTGTTGGTGTATCAACTCCACCTCAAAACACAGTGGTAGCACCTCGACAAACTCCTAGTTCTCTTGGTGGATCTGGAAATCTCTCCATTGCAACTCCTAAAGAAGGTGACTCAAGTGACCTAGTAAGTAAAGAAGAAGCTCTTTTGGAATCATTAAAAAGTCATGAAAGGTCTACGGTTTGGGATCACTTTGAAAGAAAAATTGAGGGTAGTAAAGTTAAAGGGTTGTGTAAGTATTGCACTGAATCATATATGGCCGACCCGGATAAAAATAGTACAATTAATTTAAGAAACCATTTAGCAAGATGTAGAAACTATGGTCCTAATAGGAAATAATTGCCACAAATAGGCAAAAGATCTTAACTTTTGCCGGTAAGAAAGATAAGTTGGAAGCTATAGGCTTTACTTAAGAGGAAGGTTTTCGCTTGTGTTGAGATGATCATTATAGATGAGTTGCCTTGTACTTTTTCCAGTAAGAAAGATAAGTTGGAAGCTATAGGCTTTACTCAAGAAGAAGTTAAGGCTTATGTTGAGATGATAATTATAGATGAGTTGCCTTGTACTTTTGTTAAGGGAAAAGGTTTTCGCTATTTTTGCAAGCAAGCATGTCCTATGTGGAGAGTGCCTAGTCGTAAGACAATTGCTAAGAATGTATTTAGCTTGTTTTATTCTGAAAATGATCAATTGAAGACATTAAGGGTGTGTCTAACAACGGATACATAGACTTCTATTCAACAAACCAATTACATGGTTCTCACCACACATTTTATTGATGTTGATTGGATGTTACATAAAAAGATTTTGTACTTTTGTGTCATTCGAAATCATAAAGGAGAATCCATTGCTCAACTTTTGGAGGAATGTTTAGTGGAGTGGGGTATAGAGAAGGTGTTAACTATTACGGTTGACAATGTTTTCAAAAATAATTCCAGTTTAAGGGACTTGGTGCACCGAATAAGTGGGTGAGGGATTCCTAATGCACTATTGCATGATGGAAAATATTTACATATGAGGTGTGTTGCTCATATCCTCAATTTGGTTGTGAATGATGGGATAAAATTGTTGAACAAGGCTACACAAAGCATTTGTAATGCAGTTAGGTATGTAAGATCTTCCCCTCAAAGCTTGGAAAGCTTTAAAAGGTGTGTTGAGAAAGTGAGACAATCACGGTAATATGAGGGAGGGGCCACCTTCGATGGATGATTGGAGTGAGGCGGGGATATTTACAATTTTTTTTAGACCTTTTTATGAAGTCACTTTAAAAGTATGTTGTTCTAATACTTCAACAATTCATACTACTTTTGGTGATTTATTTAAGATCAAGAGTCTCTTGCATGAAAACAAAAATAATGAATTTGTCTATGATCTCCATGTTGATGCAAGAAAAATATGACAAGTATTGGGGTTCAATTGAGGACATGAATCAATATATATTTATTGCAGTTGTGCTTGGTCCTCCTCACAAATTGGAGAAAGTTGATTATTTTGATATACTATTTGGTGAGGATGAAGAAAAAGTTGAAAGTGCCACAAATGCGGTGAATGACTTGTTGATTGATCTTTACAAGATTCATGAAGATATGTCTTTTGGTACACAACAAAGTATGAGTAGTGGTGGTAGTTCTCAAACGACAAGTGGAGACACTTCATCAAGCATGACCGAAATAGAAAGAAAGTTGAAAGAAAAAGGTGAAATGAGAAAAGCAAAGAGAGCCCGGGTTGTGCATAATGATGTGGACAAGTATCTTTTGATTCTAATGAAGGAGAAGAAGAGAACTTTGATATATTAAATTGGTGGAGGGTGAATGCGGTTTCCAAGTACCTTATTTTGGCATGTGTTGCAAGAGAGATCCTAGTTATTCCCGTATCAACCATTGCTTTGGAATCCTCTTTTAGCACAAGTGGATGGATAATTGATCCATATCGTAGTTCTTTAAGTCCAAAAATGGAGGCTCTAATATGTACTCAAAATTGGCTTAGAACTATCCATGTTGCATTACATCGTGAGCCAACCATTGAGGAGATTGAGTTTTGTGAGGAAGTTGAGAAAGATAATTTTATTTATTGCATTTGATTTTGTTAGATTATTTTCAATAACATTTTAATTAGTATCCTTTCTTTTATTATTTGTATGTAGAAATGACAACTGGAAGTTCAAAAGAAAGGTGCCATGTTGCCCTTTAGGCCGCCCAAGCTTTAGCAAGTAAATTGTCATTCAAACTTGAAATGGTTAAGCGTTGATCTTGAGAACTTGAAGAAGTATGTGCAAGGCATCGAACTTTGGATGTTTACTTGAATTTATGATCTTAGTTGTAATGGTTATAACTCCGCCATGTAAGTTTATCTTACATTGCCAGTCCCAAGCCCGGATAAAGGAGGAGGGGGAGGGCGTCAGGTAGTCGACAGCCGGCACTCCATGATCACGTCGAATCCTTATGAAAATGAATCCAGAACGAAATCGCGCTAAAGCTAGGGCGTCACCCGTAAGTGGCGCGCTGTGTGGCCTGAGCACAGTGATAAGTGAGCAAGGGTCGCTGTATCTCCATCGGCACCCGGATGCAGTGTTAAATGAGCAAGGGGGCTATAGAAACTTCTTTTCGAACGACTCCACTCAAAGTTGTTTGGGAGCATATGCTCCTATCAACTTTACACGGGACACACAAAAGAAGTACTTTGATCCTATTAGACGGGGAAGGGTGAAGAAGCTAGGACAGAAGGGTAGAGTTCAAGAGAGCAAAATGCGTTTAGGAACGTGGAATATAGGAACCTTGACGGGAAAATCTATGGAAGTAGTAGAAGTTATGGTGAGGAGAAGGATAAATATTATGTGCCTACAAGAAACTAAGTGGGTTGGTCGTAAGGCAAAGGATCTAGAAAACTCAGGGTTTAAACTATGGTATTCGGGCACAAATAGAACGAGAAACGGTGTTGGCATCATCGTGGACAAGACCCTGACACAAGATGTTGTAGATGTCAAGAGGGTAGGAGATAGAATCATGGCAATCAAGATTGTAATAGGACAAGAACTTATCAATGTGATTAGTGCGTACGCACCTCAAGTAGGGTTGGATACGAGTTCGAAGGAGAAATTTTGGGAAGACCTTGGAGACTTGGTGCAAGGAATTGCTCAGACGGAGAAGTTATTTATAGGAGAAGATTTAAATGGACACGTGGGCAGGGAGACAGGCAACTATGGAGGTTTTCATGGTGGCCATGGTTTTGGGGAGAGAAACGAGGATGGGGAAGCTATCTTGGATTTTGCAATGGCATATGATCTCTTCTTAGCCAACACCTTCTTTAAAAAGAGAGAAGAACATGTGATCACCTACAAGAGTGGGTCGTCAAAAACACAAATAGATTTTCTTCTAATGAGGAAAGGGGATCGTATAACTTGTAAGGATTGCAAAGTTATACCAGGAGAGAGCGTGGCTAATCAACATCGCTTGTTGGTGATGGATGTACATATCAAAAGAGTGAGAAAAAAGAACAAGACTTGGAAGTGCCCAAGGACTAGATGGTGGAATCTAAAAGAAGAAAAACAAGCCATTTTCAAAGAGAAAGTAATCACCCAGTGTGTGTGGGATAGAGAGGGGGAAGCTAACCAAATGTGGGATTCCATGGCTAGTTGTATCCGAAAAGTAGCAAAAGAGGTATTAGGAGAGTCCAAGGGCTTTGCCCCACACCAAAAGGAATCTTGGTGGTGGAATGAGGAGGTACAAGCAAAGGTGAAGGCTAAGAAGGAATGTTGTAAAGCCTTATACAAGGATAGGACCGATGAAAATGGTGAAAGGTATAGAAAAGCGAAGCAAGAGGCGAAGAAAGCTGTGAGAGAAGCTAAGTTAGCGGCTTATGACGATATGTATAAGCGACTAGATACCAAAGAAGGAGAGTTGGATATCTATAAACTAGCTAGAGTAAGGGAAAAGAAGACAAGGGACCTAAACCAAGTGAGGTGCATCAAGGATGAGGATGGAAAGGTTCTTGCTACAGAGAACGCGGTTAAAGACAGATGGAAAGGTTATTTTCATAATCTTTTCAATGAAGGACATGAAAGGAGTGCTTCTTTAGGGGAGTTGAGTAACTCAGAAGAGTGTAGAAACTACTCTTTTTATCGTAGAATCCGGAAGGAAGAAGTGGGTGTAGCTTTGAAGAAGATGAAGCATAGAAAAGCAGTAGGCCCAGACGATATACCAATCGAAGTGTGGAAAGTTTTGGGAGAGACAGGTATAACATGGCTCACTGACATTTTCAATAGGATTTTGAAAACGAAGAAGATGTCGAATGAGTGGCGAATGAGCACTTTGGTGCCTATCTACAAGAATAAGGGCGATGTACAAAATTGCATGAACTATAGGGGTATTAAGCTAATGAGTCATACAATGAAGCTCTGGGAGAGAGTCATTGAGCATAGATTGAGGCAAGAGACACCGGTTTCGGACAACCAATTCGGGTTCATGCCAGGGCGCTCAACCATGGAGGCAATCTATCTCTTACGAAGATTGATGGAAAGATATAGAGATGGGAAACAGGATTTACACATGGTCTTTATAGATTTGGAAAAAGCGTATGATAGGGTCCCAAGAGACATTCTTTGGAGGATTTTAGAGAAGAAAGGAGCACGAGTAGCATATATCCAAGCTATACAGGATATGTATGAAGGAGCAAAGACTGCCGTAAGAACTCATGACGGACAAACCGAAAGCTTTCCCATAACTGTAGGTTTACATCAAGGCTCATCCTTAAGTCCTTACCTTTTTGCGTTGGTAATGGATGAGTTAACAGGACATATTCAAGGTGATATTCCTTGGTGTATGCTTTTCGCAGACGATATAGTGTTGATAGATGAAACTCAGGAAGGGGTAAATGCAAAGCTTAACCTTTGGAGAGAAGTGTTGGAATCTAAAGGTCTTCGCCTAAGCCGATCAAAGACAGAATATATGGAGTGCAAGTTCAGTGCAAATGGAGGCCAAAACGAGTTAGGGGTGAGGATCGGAGATCAAGAAATACCAAAGAGCGACCGTTTTCGTTACCTAGGATCTATCTTGCAAAAGAACGGAGAATTAGATGGAGATCTCAACCATAGAATACAAGCTGGATGGATGAAGTGGAAGAGTGCATCCGGCGTGTTGTGTGACCGCCGTATGCCACTGAAGCTCAAGGGAAAATTTTATAGGACGGCAATAAGGTCGGCGATGCTGTATGGCACAGAATATTGGGCGGTGAAGCATCAACACGTACACAAAATGGGTGTAGCGGAGATGAGGATGCTTCGTTGGATGTGTGGGCACGCGAGAAAGGATAAGATTAGGAATGAGGATATCCGGGGTAAAGTAGGAGTAGCCGAAATTGAAGGAAAGATGAGAGAAAATCGGTTACGGTGGTTTGGACATGTGCAAAGAAGGCCCACTGACGCTCCGATTAGAAGATGCGACTATGGGACAGAGGTTCAGGGCCGAAGGGGCAGAGGAAGACCTAGGAAAACTTTGGAAGAGACCCTAAGAAAAGACTTAGAGTACTTGGATCTAACGGAGGACATGACACAGGACAGAACACAATGGCGTTCGAAGATTCATATAGCAGATCCCACTCAGTGACTTGGATTTTCCAAGTCTCCAACCGAGAAGTTTTCCTCACTTGGGAAATTAAGGGAACACTACCTCAACCTATATGCTCCACTCACAAAGCTTCAACATACAAGCTTCAACAAAAGAAAATTCAAAGAACTTAGCGAAGAAGGCTTTGGTGTATTTAACACAATACGTTGAAATGAAGGAAAGCTTATTTATTGATATCCCCGATAAGTTACAAATATGTACATATACTTGAGTCAAAATAAACAAACAAGAGGGAGCCTTCACAAAGGTTGCTTAGGGGAAGTCTCAGCAGTCGGTAGAGCCCCAGAAAGAGAAGGCACCGGAGGGGGATCATTCGGAGCCTCAGTACTGGACAAAACCCTAGAAGGAGGAGGCATCAGAGGTTGATCATTTGGAGCTTCATTACGCGATACAGCCCCAGAAGACGAAGGCAATAAATGCCTTTGAAACAAACCCACAAATCTCTGATGATCAAGTAAAACCTGACCATCAGATTCCTTCATCTGGTCAAGCTTCCTTTTCATGTTTGTAGCATAGTCATGTGCGAGCCGGTGCAACTGTTTATTCTCATGCTTGAGCCCTCTAATCTCCTGTTTGAGACTCATCACTTCAGCCGCCAATGATTCAACTTGGCGGGTTCGAGCAAATAGGCGTTGGGCCATATTAGACACAGAACCTGCACACTGAACACTGAGAGCCAGAGAATCCTTAACAGCAAACTCATCAGACCGTTTGGAAAGTAGTCTGTTATCTTTGGGAGTGAGAAGGTTCCTGGCCACTACCGCAGCGGTCATATCATTCTTCATCACGGAATCCCCAACGGTAAGAGGACCAGTAGGGGAGACGAAGGATGGGCGCCATATGTTGTCTGGAGAAGGCGGGGCTGCCTCTTCAACAAGGTTCAAGTCAAAACGACGGTCGGAGGGGCCAGACATTTTCAAAGGTGTTGAAGAGAGAAGAGGTCGGATAAATCAAGATCTTAGAAGTGCAAGAATGGAGCTTCTATTGGTGGATATTCAAGTGTGCTTTGGAACTTAATGTCAGCCCTTATAAAAATTTGCACTCGACGAAGCTTCAGAAATCGAAGAGGCGCCTGCTCAGAAATCGAAGAGGCGTTTGCTTTCTCAAAAGCTGGGCTGCTCAGAGACCACGAGGGTCGATCTCAGAAATCGAAGAGGCGTTTGCTTTCTCAAAAGCTGGGCTGCTCAAAGACCACGAAGGCCGATCTCAGAAATCGAAGAGGCTTGCTTTCTCAAAAGCTGGGCTGCTCAGAGACCACGAGGGCCGATCTCATAAATCGAAGAGGCACCTACTTTTCCAGCCTTGTCAGCACCTGTCACACGCACACTCAGCTTTGCGGAAATTATGGACATTCTGTCGAAGATTTCTGGCGAAGTAGAAAGCACATGAATCGTACTGTTTAATCACCCACTTCCCACACGCAACAGTAGCTCATGGGTACCACAGATAACTTTGCCAAAGTTCTCTGACAAAGTTGAGACACGTGAAGCTTGCAGCTCCCACTACATCGCTCTGACCAAGAAGGGTAAAAGAATTGCAAAGAAACAACACTAACAAAGTTTAGACACATAAATTTTGAAGGTCTAGCTACCATATTATTACCCACAAGGGTAAAGGAATAGTACCACTGCTGGATAATTGGAAAGTCCCGGTGTGTCAACCTCTGTGCTTCGTGGCAAGGTAGACTAGCAAACATGCCCAACCTTTACTCACATTCGAGAAAACACTCCCAACAAGATTGCTTGCTCCAAAATCGAAGAGGCACCGCCCTCCGAATCTCGAGAGCCAGACTCCCAACATGATTACTTTCTCAAAAATCGAAGAGAAGGTAAAGGAACAGTACCACTGCTGGATAATTGGAAAGTCCCTGTGTGTCAACCTCTGTGCTTCGTGGCAAGGTAGACTAGCAAACATGCCCAACCTTT
This sequence comes from Malus sylvestris, assembly GCF_916048215.2. Taxonomy (NCBI): domain Eukaryota; kingdom Viridiplantae; phylum Streptophyta; class Magnoliopsida; order Rosales; family Rosaceae; genus Malus; species Malus sylvestris. The sequence goes on from NC_062273.1 coordinate 16,361,867, forward strand.
ACTCACATTCGAGAAAACACTCCCAACAAGATTGCTTGCTCCAAAATCGAAGAGGCACCGCCCTCCGAATCTCGAGAGCCAAACTCCCAACATGATTACTTTCTCAAAAATCGAAGAGAGGGTAAAGGAACAGTACCACTGCTGGATAATTGGAAAGTCCCTGTGTGTCAACCTCTGTGCCTCGTGGCAAGGTAGACTAGCAAACATGCCCAACCTTTACTCACATTCGAGAAAACACTCCCAACAAGATTGCTTGCTCCAAAATCGAAGAGGCACCGCCCTCCGAATCTCGAGAGCCAGACTCCCAACATGATTACTTTCTCAAAAATCGAAGAGACACCGCTCTCCGAATCTCGAGAGCCAGACCCCCAGCAGGATTGCTTTCTCAAAAATCAAAGAGGCATCGTTCTCCGAATCTCGAGAGCCAGATCCCCGACAGGATTGCTTGTTCGAAAACCGAAGAGGCACCACTTTCCCAACTTCAAGAGCTGGATCTCCTTGGATAAAGCTTGTCTGTAATCTTCACACACAACATCAGCTTTCCAAATACCACATACCACTTTTTCAAAGTGCTCTGACAGAGTTAAAACATGTGATAAGCTGGCAGCTCCCACTACCGTGCTATAACCAAGCAGGGTAAAGGAATAGCATTATTACTTGATGTTAGGGAGACTCCTATATATGTCGACCTCCATCCCTAACGGATAGGCAGACCTGCAAAAATGCTCAACCCTTTCTCTTATCTGAGAGGGCACTCCCAACGAAGCCTTTCGAAATATTCAGCTTTCTTTCCCCCCGATAATACCTCTATAAACAAGCTATACTAGAGCAAGAATATCTCATATCATCAGGGTTAAAAGCAAGTGTATCCCATATCATGTTTTTTCCCTGTCTTTTCCTTTGGCCTTGTTCTTACCTGCAAGACAAGGAGAAAGAGAGCAATCAGTCAGCACTTGGAATCAAGCTTCCAGCCAGGAACTGACTGCAGGGAACCCCTTACCTGATTACTTACCTGGCATTGCTCTCGAGTACTCATCTTCAACATCTTATGCTTCCAGGAAAGATACCGCATCTGCCTGAGGAACAGATAGGGCAAATGAGAAGGATACAAGGAAGCATGTGGAGACAAGCGTAACAGCACACGTGCCGATACATCCACTACTCTGTTAAAAGCAAAAGTATCCCATATCAGCAAGGTCGAACGTACTCTAGATTTGATGGACTTGTTTTGACCCTCAAATTCTTCAGTCGGCCTTATACTCTGGAGGAAACCAGAAAACCCTCCAGCCCAGTTCAAGAATAAGCCTGTGGAAAGTTACTTCTTCAAAAGCAAAAGTATCCCATATCATCTCTCCTCATTTTTCTTCTCTTTATCCTTCATGCTGCCTGCAAGATAGGGAGAATGTGAACAATCAGTCGGAGCTCTGATTGCTTACCTTGTCTGTCACCTCTTTCAGCAGATCCCCTAGCTCGGCGACTTGGGGGACTCCTACTACATGGTTTGTATCGCGCTTGACCAAGCATGAAACTACAAGTAAGCTTCAAGTGAAATTGATACATTACCTTGTGCATCTCCACCAGTTACAGATACCACCCCTGGATGGAGGAAGAGTACTTCCAGAGAAGATGCCACATCTACCTATGAGACAGATAAGGCAGGTCAAGACGATACCACACTCCGGTACTTAGAAGTTTCGTGGCTACGAGATCATTCTCCCACAATATTTCCTAATGTCATTTGTACTAAATCATTCACTTGTACTCACTAAAGGAGAGCTTGAACCTATGTACTTGTGTAAACCTTTCACAATTAATGAGAACTCCTCTATTCCGTGGACGTAGCCAATCTGGGTGAACCACGTACATCTTGTGTTTGCTTTCCTATCTCTATCCATTTATATACTTATCCACACTAATGACCGGAGCAATCTAGCGAAGATCACAAAAAGTGACCGTTTTCGCTACCTAGGATCTATCTTGCAAGAGAACGGAGAATTAGATGGAGATCTCAACCATAGAATACAAGCTGGATGGATAAAGTGTAAGAGTGCATCCGGCGTGTTGTGTGACCGTCGTAGGCCACTGAAGCTCAAGGGAAAATTTTATAGGACGGCAATAAGGCCAGCGATGTTGTATGTCACAGAATGTTGGGCGGTGAACCATCAACGTACACAAAATGGGTGTAGCGGAGATGAGGATGCTTCGTGGGATGTATGGGCACACGAGAAAGGATAAGATTGGGACTGAGGATATCCGAGGTAAAGTAGGAGTAGCCAAAATTGAAGGAAATATGAGAGAAAATCGGTTCCGGTGGTTTGGACATGTGCAAAGAAGGCCTACTGACGCTCCGGTTCGAAAATGTGACTACGGGACAGAGGTTCAGGGCCGAAGGGGTAGAGGAAGACCTAGGAAAACTTTGGAAGAGACCCTAAGAAAAGACTTGAGTACTTGGATCTAACGGAGGACATGACACAAAACCGAGCGCAATGGCGTTCTAGGATTCATATAAAAGCCGACCCCACTTAGTGGGAAAAGGTTTTGTTGTTGTTGTAGTTGTAATGGTTATTTTAAGTCGAATGTTTATTTAAAGTTTGGACTTTGGAATCTTTACTTTAGGTGTGGAAAATTTGAACTTTGATGTTTATTTTAAGTTTGGACTTTTGGAAGATTTGGACTTTGATGTTTATTTTAAGTCGAATGCTTATTTTATCGATTATGTTGAAATGGGACTTTGACTTTATTTATACTCCTTTGGAAGATGTATTACAAAATGGCTACAAACTTTGTTTTCTTAGGAAATTTTTTGCTATTGAAAAAAAAAACGAACCGGGTTGAAATTGAACCAGAAAAAACCAAATAGAAGACAAATTGACAGAAAATTAAACCGAACCGAACCGAACAATAATTTTGGTTCAATTTCCGATTTTGGAAAAAAATCGAACCGAACAAAACTGTATCCACCCCTAGTAGGAAGGATGTGGAGTGTTGTTTTGGTATCCTTAAAGCTCATTGGGCGATTGTCAGGGGTGCTGGTAGATTGTTTAATGTAAAGATGCTTCGATCCATCATGATGACATGTATCATTATCCACAACATGATTGTGGAAGATAGGTATGATTATGATGCCATCGATGAATTTGAATCGGACACGCTCAACAATTCTAGAACACGTATATATTATGCTTATGACAACACCAAAGACCCCGTGAAACGCTAGCCATTGGAAAGGGATGGATGTTACAATTAAAGGGTCATTAAACAGTATACTTCAATGCAAGCTCCATACATGCACTTAAGCCGTCAAAGTGACTTGATTGAGCACTTGTGGGGATTGAAACAAGGTGAGGAAACTTAAAACAAGCTTGTGGTGGAAGAATAAAGTTCTTAGTTTATTTGGTGTGTTTTTTTAAGTTTATTTGGTGTTTTTTTTTTTAAAAAAAAGTTTACTTGGTGTGTTTTTGTAATTTTATTTTATTTTATTTTATTTAAGTTAAGCCACTAATATTGCTTGCATAGTCGCAGCTTTAGCCTCATCTCTAACCGCCTCCCGCGCCAAGTTTAGTTCACCTTGGCGAGCAAGTTCTTCCATATATTTTGTATATTCGTTCCTGGAAGAACTCATGTTTTCTTTACAGCCTTTTTACCTTGAGGCCTTAGGGACTGACGAGTCGATTCTGACACTCCTTCAGGGATTGCTTCAGGCACTTCAAATGTGTCGTCTTCTTGTTGGTGCGGGTCTACTTCTGGCGGAGAGTGTTGAGGGATACCGTGCATGACAACTCTTGGACTGACTGTCACAATTATGTATTTGGGACAATCTTTGACAACATTCCAACATTCCCAGGGGTTGAATGATTTGTTTTTATTTTTTGCATTGTACCAAGCTTATGCTTGAAGTGTCTATAAAATGCGGGAGAAGACAATATTATAATCAAACTAATTAATGTCAATTTGGGTGTAATACAAATAATTAAATAAAAATATTGTCAACTAATATGCTAAACTTTTGCCACTACTCTGATTAGAAATAACTTTGGCGAGGGCATTTTTCCAACTAGTAAGCAATTGGTTAAGGTTCTTCCAACGACCTTGAAGAGCTTGTTCCGTTCTTTTGCCGCCACACTTCTCGCACAACAAAGTACAAACCATATTCCAAACTTCTCGCAAGTGCATCTCATTACCCATAGTCGGGTCATGAGTAGCTTGAACCCAACATTCACACAACGTAACATCTTTGATGACCTACCAATTCGAACGTGCTTCATTAGCCTTTTTTTTTTTCTTTTTGCAAACAAAAGTATATGAAAACTTTGGTTGAAAGTATTGAAAATATTGAAATGTGGTGTAAGGTGGAAGATGATGGTTAGGTATTTAGTAGGGTTGGCAAACAGGTCGTGTTTGCTATATTCGTGTCGTTTTCATGTAACACATGTTATCTTAATGGGTCGTGTCTTGTCACACCCATTATCTTAATGAGTTCTTAATAGGTTGAGTCATTTTACCTAACAGGTGAAATGACCCCGCCCGTTATGACCAATTAAGAAAAACATTTTTTTTCTTCTAAATTTGCACATACTACATTGCCACATAAATATTACTTCAAAAACTAATTCGAAACGAAAATCTCCAAATTGAATAAATGAAACCAATCTTAATTTGAAAACTAATTTGAAGAAAAACCCTATATTTTGAAAGTAATTCAAAATAATCAATAATTACCTCGATTAGAGTTCGAGATTTGCTCGATCCAGAGAGAGAATTGGAGACAAAGATAGCAGATCAACTGGTGGTGGGTTACTAGGCCGCTATATGGTGCCATTGGTGTGGTGGAGGGAGATTGGAGAGGGTGCTCATGGACTCATGGCTGGCCGGAGTTGAGGTTCGAGACTGGGATTCGAAAGTTTAGTTTGAGAGAGTGAGAACATCTACTTCTATTTAAGCCTTCGAGAATGAGTTAGTATTTGATTTAGGGCTAAGAAAAACATTGGACGGCCGAGATTAAATCTCAGCCATTCATCAATTTTCTCTCTCTATATATATATATATATATATAAACTTTCAGTTCAATTCGGGATTAAATCCTACTGTTGTTAATTATAGTATTTCTTTTTAGTAGTATAAAATTATTAAATTAATATTTTTCTTATCATGTAATGTGTTGCCCACGTGTATACATAGATTGACCCATTATCTTAACATGTGCTTATCGGATTACCCGATAACGACCCGATTTGTTATCATGTCTATCCAAAAACCTATTAATTTCGTGTCATGTCGTGTCATGCCGGGTTAACAGGTCATGTCAGAAATTGTCAGGCCTAGTATTTATAGAAAAAAAAAATTAATTTTTCTTTTTATTTTTTCTGTATTTTTAAACAATTTTTATAATTTTTTTTATAAATTTTTATTAAGTTAATTAATCTAGACCGTTGGATTTCAAAAAGATTGAAATCCAATAGCCCAAAATTGGACACTTGACCAGCGGTAAGATTTTTGATATATTTTTTAGGCCGAAAAACCTGGATCGTTGATCTGGAAATCGAAAAGTCCAGATTTTGCACACCACTGGTTGGATTTGAATTTCAAAAATAGGTTGGAGTGGAGTGCGTTGAAGACGATTGGAACACTTTTTCCATGTGATTTTGGTCATCTTATACTTAGTCAAATGACCATTTGAATTTTGTGATTTGTAGCAATGTAGGAGATTGCCACCCGTGATTTAAAGAAGATTGCTACAATTTTTCCATGTGATTTTATCTTATTCTTAGTCAAATCAGGAACCTCCGATACTATTATGCGACTCTTAACTGATTATTATGTGTTGGTGAAGATACTTGAAGTTTCACTATAAAAACCCTCATTACGTGTGGTGGGTTTCTAAGCCTAATATGTGGACAATACAACTTGAGTGACGTGAAGCACATGTGACTGTTGGGCTTCACACGTGGGACAACCTGCTTTGATACCATGAAGACGGTTGAGGTTCCACCATCAAGCCAATTAGAAATATGAGGAGTTGCCCAACCTCTTATAAGTTCATGCAAGGTCCCTCCTCTCATCAATATGTGAGATTCATTCTCAACATTTGGATCATTAGAGACCGATTCTTCTCTAGATCCGCTAATTGTTCTCCATTAGTTATTATTTCCTTTTATGGTTTTAGGGTTTGGTTATGCTAAATTTTTTTATACAACGATATAATACTATACTGTGTTGGGTCTAATTAGTGGCGCCGTTGCTGGGGATTGTTGTAATTAATTTGTGTTTATCTTATTCTTAGTTAATTATTATTTTACATACATATATATTTTTTATTTAATTGCTGATTTTATTTTTCAAGTTGGTCTGTTGATTTTGGGAGAAATTCAACAATGGGGTGGGAACTACCACCACCAGGAGGACCACCTATATGGGTTTCTTTCGCAAAACAGGGTTTTTATGGATTTATACCTACAGTTTGTGCCTTTTGTTGTTCAAATACCCAAGAAATTTTGCAATGCCTTGATGAGAAATATTTTCTAGACTATGTGAAGGCACATATTAATATGAGGAACAACTCAAAAAGGCATTGGGATGATCCCACTTTTGATTACTACGCTCCAGATTTGAAAAAGCATCCTAGTTTTAGATGGGCAGGTACTAAACAGCCTTTTGAGCATCCTAATGTGCCACAAGATTTAGAGGAATGGTGTGTAATTCAAACACCCCAATGTGCAATGAGTTATGACTATATGCAGGAAGACGCCATAATTGAAGAATCACCAGGCAATGACTCTAGCCCAATGGAGGAAGTTACTGATCCTGCAATTTCAACAGAATTTGCCGCTACCCAAGTCTATATACCACACATTCTCTTTCAAGAGGCTGCAATGAAACCCACAAAGTTGCGGGAAAGCTTTGAAACTGACAGTGCACCAGCAAAGCCAATCATAATTGCAGAAATAGAGTGCAAGTCCATCGAGCAGGCTACATTCTACAACGGGAAGAAGAAAAAGCTTAACGGTAGCCCAATCCTTCGTCCAGACATTCGACCTATACATAAATTATGGGTATTACATACAAGATTGAAGTCAGCTCAAGGGAAACACAAGCATCAATGGAGGGGACCCTATTTGATCACAAAGATTCATTCACATATAAGGGCAATTATGAAGAATTCAACCAACTCGTTATGTACCTACTATTGTCGTATGATGCTATCAAGGAGTGATTGATTTTGAAGGAACAAGTGACGTTATCATCAGCCTCATTCACATCTATCTAGTTATAGACGTTAACTAAAGCACTAATTGGGAGGCAACCAATTTTTCGAAACTCTTTTCTTTTTATTTCCGTTCATTTCATTTTATTTTTCGAAGCACAATTTGGATTTGTGCACCCGTGCCAATTCTATGTTTGCGCCTCTTCTTCTAACCACGAATGGGATCTGCATCAAACCCAACTCACATGCATGAGGAGTCCAGAATCTTTTTCAGAATAAATAAAGCACTGAGAACATATAGTGAACCAAAGAAAGATCGTGTACCTTTTTTTTTTTTTTTTTTTTTTTTTTTTTGAGAATCGGTGAGCTGGGGCTGCGGATATGGCTTCGAAGTTCTGGGTTTCATTTCTCAAATCCGAAGTTTGGGGGTTGCAGGTTGTAGCTTGAATATGAGATACGAATTTGGACAAAATGGCTATGGTGGCACGACTAGAAAGTAGAGATGGGATGAAGGTTAGAGATAAGGAGTTTTGACGGCTCTGGACTCGAGGCGAAATGCTGGAGGGTGTGAAAAATGAGGCAATGAGCAATGGAATGCTGAAAAGGATAAATAGGGTTTCTCTCAACACGTGTGGCTTCGTCAGTGTTGTCCGTGCGTGTTCCGTGTGTGCCAGCAAGCTGGCAGGTTGCGGGTTCGACTCTCCAAAGCACTGAGATGGTCATTTCTTTTTCATTATTTTTCTACCGCATATTCTCCCTGCACCAGGTCACCGCTTCGAATCCAGGTGCCTCTGTTTTCTTTTCTTTCTTTACTTTTCTGTTTTATAATTTCTTATTTGCTTGTTTTCTTTCTTTTTGTTTGCTTATTTATTTTTAGTTTTTATTAGTTTTCTTTGGTAGTCTTATTCATTTGAGTTATTTTTATAGTCTTATTTTATTTTTGTCATGTTTATTTTATTTTCCACACCTTGAGGACAATGTGTGATTTAAGTTTATATTGGGAAATAGAATTTCAGATTTTTAATTTTTGAGTCAATAAAAAAAATTTCATTCTTTTGAAGTTAATATCCATAGATTATTTTAAACATTAGAACAAATGGACATGGTGAAGATTAATCCGACAGTAGAGTCTCTTCTATTTATCGTTGCTTAGACACTAATCCATGAGTTATACTTTGAAAATTTTCACGTTCACACCAACATGGTTTGTGGGGGAGTGAGTTTGAAACACTTACTTGTAGTCTAAGTGTATTTTAATTTTTGTTCTTAGTAAAGTAAAGTTTAGTATGTGTTACTAATAAAGTAATAATTGTTCCACCCAAGGCCTTACTTAGAGTCAGTCATGCCTGATCAATAGTGATTCTCACTTCAAATGGTGTAGTTTTGGCATGGGGCAGTGTGGTTAGTTGGTTTTGTAGCCTTTTTAGCTCAAGTTAGTAAGTCCTTAGGGGTGTTCTACACCGATGCCCTAAAGCCTTATGGTTTGGGAGTCACTGACCTAAAGCTCGCTACATAGGTTGGATATAAAGCTTAAGGAAACTGGCATTGCACAACCACCGCTATTACTAAAAAAGAAATTAAAAAAATATAAAAAAAAGGAAAAAAAACGTATGAGATGTTAATATGTGTGAAGTATTAAATAAGGAAGACGAGTGGTAAGGGTTTTAGTCGAGTCTCCTTAATTATGTTGGTTTACTTTACACCGAAGGAAGTTTGTGAATTCTTTTCTAATTGATTCTAAATGGCTTAGACTTAGTGGTGGGATTGGTTGGAACTTTTGAAAATATGTTCTAAATTTTAACGTTTTCTGTGGATTGCAACTTGAAAGTGAAAATTGTCTTAGTTAAGTTTTGTTTAAGTTTTTAGTTTGTTAGCTTTTGTTTTTGTTTTCTAGTTTTGTTTTGCTTGAGGACAAGCAAAAAGCTAAGTTTGGGGGTATTTGATGAGGTGATATTATACCATATATTTTACTCTATTCTTAGTTATAGTTTATTGGTTATTTTGATACTTTATTATGTAATTTCAATGTAGGACATTCGACTTCCTCCAGAGAAAAACGTGATCAAACAGATGAATTTTGGAGTGATTATAATTGGAGGATGTTCTTGATTCTTTCAAGATGATTGTTCAAAATTCTAGATTTTTCTACCAAGCCGTTTGACTGTGGCGATGAAATAAAGGCCCAGTGCGTAGCTTTCCCAAATTAACGTTTCTAGAAGTTTTGAGTATTTTAGAGGTCAAGATGGCATATTTTGAGGAAGATTCCTTCTTAGGATTTGTTAGGGACGTCTTAAGCTTTAAAATGAGACATTTTGGGACCAAATCAACTAATTTGGTCGGTCAAAAATCTGATTTTGTGAGAAGTCTGAATTTTAGTTTAAATAGGAAACCTTTTATTTCCTAGTTATCTTATTCTATTATGTTTCCTAGTTTTTAGAAGACCTTTTCTAAGTAGGATTTTATTTTGTAGTAGAATAAAAAAGGCTATTTAGCCATTAGAAAAGGGGAGCATGCATCAATTTGGAGAACTTAGCTAGACTTTGACGATTTGTATTTCAAGGTGCTTTCTATCATTTTTCTATTTCAATAAAATTCCTTTTGTTTTATGGTTGTTCGTAACTAATTTCCGTTTGCTAGGGCGATGACTTGAGATTTAGCATGAATATATAGTCTTTAATTAATTGCTTATCATATTATGAATGCATACTTTGAATTATTAATCACTGTGTTTAAACTGTCTCTATATCTTAATGCTTAGCTACCATTAGGATGCTTAGATAAGTAATCAGATGCAATTCGATCGGAATGCCATCGGAGGATTAAGTATTGCTTCTTGTGATTGATAGTTGTAAGTTCACCAAGGGCGAATGCCACGTCTTAGGGGTTGCTTCAAAGAGTTTTTACAAAGCGTAATGAGTCAAGCATGTTTATATTTGATCTGAATGCCATAGACGGATTGCATGTTTGATATACGTTCTAGCTTGAATGGCACAAGTAGAATATGCATGTGTAATTCACAAGTAATTGGTAAAATTGAATAAGATTGTTAAGTGGACGGCGAAACCCTAGTATTATTTTATCACTATTCTCTAAGATTGTTCTCTTTTAAATTGGTTTCTTTAATTGATTTAATTTAAAAATCGTTTTTAATATTCTAGGTCATAAAATCAATTTTTCCGAAACTTTGTTTTAAATAGTTAATAAAGAATTAGTTTAAATACAAATTATTCAAACAATCCCTGCAGAAAACGACTTTACTTGAGTTGTTATACTATGACTACCTTGTAATCTTGTAAGTATTTTTAAGTGTTTTTATCCTTATTTTTGCAGGTGTTAAAAATCTCTATCAATTAGCATTGGACCATATTGCACTCCGCCAATCCTCTCTGTCACCATCAAATCATGGCTAATTGCCTTTGGAGTCAGTCGTGATAAGCTAATTAAGGTTGTGTGAAGTCTGTTCCACTGCTGCTGTGAAGAAGTCCCAGTGCAGATTAACCTCTGAAGTTGATAAGTCGTAGTGTAGTTCAAACTCTCTTTGATAATATTGTTCAGTATTTATGTTTATCATGCACTCTATTAAACTCACGTATATAATCTGCTATATTTGTAATCCTTCTCGAAGGTATTCGTATGATAATATACAGACAGAACCACACACTCGCGAGTTACCAACACAGTTCAAGATAATTCCATTTTTTTTTTTCTGCCATGGCATCCTCTGGTTCTTCGTCTTCTTCTTTAATCAACGTCTCCAGCTAAATACAAAGTCAACTTGATTGTACATAATTCAAACATCAATACACAGCAAAACCTAATGGCTATTTTGCAACTTCCTTCTCTTATGCAGTCTCTTTTTGTGCAATTTCATCAGCAAGTGCAGTCTCTCTTTTTCTGCAATTTCTTCTCTTGCTGATGAGACGCGAGGATGGTTTGGCGTTTAATTATTAGTTTTTTTTTTTAATCAGAAAAAGGGAAAAACATATGATATTTATTTGGATAAATGACAAGTCTCTGAAAATATATCAAAATTCACAAAAGAAATCCATCACAATCCTCAAAAGTTCATTTTGATTCTACAAATCCCATCAAATCTACCGCTTACAAGTGTCTTTTAAAATCGTGCTAAAACCTAATTTGGCTAAACATGGCTTCTACAGGATTTTGGGGAGTAAATTGATTACAAACTCATTATTCTCGATATTCAAATCTAAAAACTCTTACTTAGTAACGAAGAAAAACAACACCAAACCATATAATAGAGTGGCATGTGATGGGAATTTTAACCCTTAACCCTAAACCCAAGTCCTTTCGGTTTTATTATTTAATTTGTTTATCACCCACATTGGTTTTCTTAACTTTCCTTCTCATTTTACGCCACAATTAACGATTCATTGTCATTCACATCAAATATCGTCATGATGGAGATGGGGCAACCCCCTATCCTAATCTCTTTTATCCAAGATAATTGAGTTGAATAAATCTATGGCAATGAGGCCCTCTCTCTCTCTCTCTCTCTCTCTCTCTCTCTCTCTCTCTCTCTCTCTCTCTCTCTCTCTCTCTCTCTCTCTCTCTCTCTCAAACGTGGTGCCCAATAAGAGCAGCTCCAGTATAGGAAATGCCCCTAGGGCAACTGCCTATTGAATCCCCTTCAGTGAACAGTAACTGTCCTTAATGAACAGTAATTGTCTTTTACATCTTCACCCCTAAATTGAATAGTCATGGCAATATTCAATAAAATATTAGTATTTTTTATTTTAAAAAATAATTAAAAGTAATTTTATTTCAAATTTCGGATATGATTTTTAATCGGTCTCGTTGTACCACGTTTCATTAAATAAGAAATTACAACCCAAAATATTTGAGAAAATATAAAATGGTGGTGTAAGGTGGAAGATAATGATAAGATATTTATACAAAAATTAAATCTTTTTTTTTTTAATTTTTAAAATTTTTAGGATTTTTTATTAATTGTTTACATTTTATTAATTTTGCACATTTTTTTATTAATTTATAATGTGGCTGACGTCTCATCCTGACGTCAACCTTGCATCAGCTTGCCCTAAGGCACTCAAGCCTGAGATTCGAGCCCGCCCTCTCACTTGAACCCCCCCCTCAGCCCAATCGCCCTGGTCCACCGAGCTATCCACAACGGTGGAGCTGATCTAAAATACGCTTATTTCTTGACATGTTCCCTTTTGGCAACTGGACATAAGCCCTAAAGAAAATGAAAGATTATATAAAAATATTATGAGGGCCACGAAACTCCAATGATATCTACAACTAGGATTTATAAGATAATTCTTGATAAGTTTATGTCAAACTAAAGCTACTTTTATGTTGGGTTTAAGCTTGTTGGAATTGTCACTTTTATACAAAGTTGATAAGAAAACTAGAAGAAAATCATGTGTGTCGTCGAGTATATTCCACTATGTCTTTATGAGTCATGAACAATAGCATACAACTTAGAATTATCAGAGAGATGGGTCAAAGATCCACTTTCAACAGTGTTGATATTATCCTTAACTTGTTAATTACTATCTGCATAGTCTAACGAGTGTGAGGTTTCACACAAAAGATCTCGGTGTTAGTTGGAGTGGAGTTGGGATATTTAAACTCTTCTTTTCTCAAAGATACAACGTGGGACCCAATTAATAGGTCACACGTAGGAGATCCATACATTGTCAAGGAGACTCACCCTACATGTAGATGGCCAAAGGGACCCACCCTGGCTCTCTCTACGGGCCCTCTCCCTGGCTCTTTTGATACCATGTAAAATTATCATAGAGACGGGTCGAATGCCGACTACCAACAACACCATTAATTGCCACTTGCACAGTTCGATGAGTGTGGAGTTTTATCACAAAAAGTCTCAGTGTTAGTTAGAGTGGAGTTAAGATATTTAAACTTTTCTATTCTTAAAGATACGATCGATGTAGAATATTTTAATAAAAATTTGTTGGTATACATTATTAATCAACATATTAATTCAATAATTAATCATCAAAAAGATTATGGGAAACCTACACTTATAAAGCAAAACCAACAAAAACCATACTAAACAAATCCAAATAAATCTAGATATTGCGGCAAAATAAAAGGTGGCGAAAGCGAAGGAGGGAACAGATGTGGATCGTGCTGAAGCGTCGTAGGGTATCGCAAAGGGATCGCTTGTCTAAAAGCCAAAGCAGAGACAGAGAGGGAGGAAAAGCAAGACCCGGTCAAGGCTGGCTAGGGCTTTTACTTTTTCCTTTTTTATTCGGACAAAACCATGACCGTCTATTTGTCACAGAACAAGGATCGAACCGCGTACATCTCCATCTCTATCGCTTCTCCTAGTTCTTATTTCCTCTACGTGATTACATCACTCAACCTTCTTCGTACCCTTCGTTTGCAAGTAAATCTCCAAACTGCCATTACACAAGTATATACGTGGAATTTGCATTTCTCTAATGAAAATTGAGGATTATTGCAAATTCTTTTCCCACATACTTAACATTAACAATCTGGATGACATAACGTGTTGAAGAACAAACTAATTACCTAGGAGAGATAATAGCTCAAGCTTAGCCCACGAACATGCTCTAGACTCGAACTCTAGAGATGTTGCCTTCCCAGCCTGTGTCTTCCACCAAGATATCCTTGTACTAGTCCGTATCGTGTTTAGGTAAATCCGTGATGTAAGCACTCCACAAAAGACTACACCTGGACTGGAAGAAGTAAAGGGTACCTGAGCCCCTCCTCATAAGAAGTAAAGACTACACCTCGACAAATTGGTGCTTTCATTGAGAGCTAATTCAAAATACTCGAAAAAGCCTCTTGCATTAGTTTCTTGAATTTTTTGTTACATTGAATTTCTTACACGTCATATCAATTAATTTTTCCTAGAGAAGTTTCTTGATCAATCCCTAGAGAAAGGATACAATGGTAGGAAATTCAAAACTACAACGAACAAAACCTCCTACGTGCAAGGATTTGGACCAGAGAGTGGAGACTAGGACATAGCCCTACAACGGAGGTCCTTAAGGCTCAACACGACACCAGGAGGAGCCCCACCGCCGTGGAGCCATGCCACCACTATCACCACCGTGACCCAGCAGCCACGGCAAGGCCATCAGGCCACGGCTCCACTCACACCACCACTGCCACTGTAGTGCCACACCCTACCAAACCCTAGGCAGAAGGCCCAGGTCCATTTCCAAGCCCATGGCAGGAAACCCAAAATGTAGCAGCTGCTGCTAGCCAGGCAACTCAGCTGGCCCAAGCCTACGCCATACAGCCAGCAAGTCGAGATGTGGCAGATCAACAACCAGGAGGGCCCACGGCTATGCAAATCTAAGGCAAACAGGCGCCGACCCAACGCGCTTAGCAACCCACTCCGATGACTCGGCCCGTGGCCCTATCCATTCCAAGGCCACCTCCAGTGATCCAGATTCCGACCATAGGTCCTGCGATAGATTCAGGGTTACTTACACCCTCACCTTTCTGCAGGAATGCCCGCTTTGGGCTCAAGCTTTGTACCTGCAGTCCATTATACTTACACCACACTTGGAGAAGCCCATTTTCCATGCTTTTCCAATCTAAACGGTGAGCACCACCTGCCCCAGCAGGTAGCCATTTAGACGAACACCCTCACGCAGCAGACTACCTTGGTGAACCAACTCCTTGAGCGCATCAAGATGCAGTGCGCCCCAAATGAGGTGTCCTGAAGCAGGACAAGGGCGGAATAACGTGACTTATTCCAGCTGCGTCCCGGCAAAGAGCCGCTCAGCCCACCATGAACCTTACGTTCGGGTAATGTGCACTCTTGTTTGGACCCTCGGGGAAACGTCTTCTCCTGCCTAAATGCACAAAGAAGCGTTTATTCCTGAGTCAACTCACGAGTCGGTGTGCATTTGAAGTTGGGTTTACACTCCGACTAGCACTCATGACATTCCAGGAGAAACGTCTACACGAGGCTAGGCCCACAAGGAGATCATTTTATAAAGCAACGGAGTATGCAGCCGCATGACACCCCAAAGGAGAGCACGAGAGCAATCTAACTTGAGTTCCACTGGCGGCCCTCGCCAAGCACGATGGCGAGCAGCACAACATGAACCGTACTGCAACCGCAGCATAGACGAGCAAGACATGCCGAAAAGTAACGTGGATTGGTAGGTCAGCACTAGGGGCAGCTGGAGGCTCCGCTGCCCTACCAGGCTCAAAATCCAAAAAGAAGTCTTTCGCCCCAGTAGTAGCAGCTGAAGTGCAAAATGACGACTATACCTCTGCTAAATAGCAATTACAGCAGGCAGGTCAAGAAGATGGTGTCAAGATCGACAATGCCCTGGAAGATGAATCAAGATGGGAACCCGAAGAAGACGCCAAACATATCTTCCTTGACGCTATGAAGCGATCAGACTACACCGAATAGGCATCCAAAAAAGATCTAAGCGATCCTGGATATGAAGTCCCTCACCACTTTGAAGGAGATCGAAAGTCTGACCTGACATTACCTCCTCTATTATCCAAGCCAGAGGCTGCGAAGGATCTATGCATCTATATGGCGGTATCTGAAGCAGCAATAAGCTTTAACCTCATACGAGAAGAGTTGGGGGCCGACCACCTGTATTACACAGTTCAAAAGCTCTCATTGATGCGGAAGCCAAATACCCTAAAATCAAAACTTTGATTTTGACGCTAGTTGTTGCAACCCGAAAGCTCAAGTCGTACCTTCAGAAGTATACAGTCATCATCATGACACGATATTCCACACAACCTAGACGCACGACGTTAAAGGCGTGAAAACTAGTAGACATTCCGACGAGTGCAGCAAGTCAACCTTGAAACGCCCCAGAGGCAGCCGAGTACACCATAGCCATACTAGCCCTACTTGCAAGAAATTTCTGACACTTACACATCGATGTATCATCCAACTACCAGGGATCGGGAGCAGGCCTAGTTCTCACTACCCCGGACAGTTTAATGCTCGAGCAGGCAATCACTCTAAACTTCAAGGCGTTAAACAATGAAGTAAAGTATAAAGCTCTTCTAGCAGGTCTCCGATTGACGAAAGACCTAGCGGTGAAAAAGCTCGCGATCTATTCTGATTCCTAGGTAATCACTAACCAAACCTCAGGGGAGTACGCATCAAAGCATCCAAGGATGGCCCGATTCTTCGAGAAGGTACGAGAGCATCTATTAACGTTACAAGCGTACACACTTACTCAGGTTTCAAGAGAAGAAAATGCCCACGCAGACGCATTATCAAGCATAGGCTCCGCACTGGACCATCAGCTCAGGCGCTGCATTCCAGTCGAGTACTTGGAAAGGCCAAGCATAGATGAGGAACTAGCAATGGAGGTAGCGCAGATCAGCACAACCCCGAGTTGGCAAGATCTCATCATCAACTAAATAGTCAATGGAACGCTTCCCGCAAGTAGACTGGAGTCCAGAAAGCTCCAAATGAAGGCAGCATGCTACTACATGTGGAGCGGCATACTTGTTCAAAGATCATTCTCAAGACAACATCTCCGCTGCTTATCATCTCCCGACGACATGAAGATTCTTCGCTCAATCCATGAAGGCGTCTATAGAAACCACTATGAATACCGCTCCCTGGGGCAAAAAGCTCTCAACACTAGTTATTACTGACCAACCATGCATCAATACGCCCAGGTGTATGTACAAAAGTACGACAGCTACCAGTGCTTCAAGCCCGTGCCCGCACTACCTTCCAACGAACTTCACCCGCAGACGAGCCTTTGGCCTTTCATGCAGTGGGCGATCGACTTGGTAGGACCAATGCCGCCTGCCACTAGGGGCAGATGCATGATGATTGTAGCAACTGACTACTTCACAAACTGGGTCGAAGTCGAGCCCATGACTACTACTACCCAGACGGACATAGAACGCTTCATATGGAAGAACATCATCTGCCGCCTCAGCATCCTACACTCCATCGTCACCGACAATGGTCTGTAGTTCGTGGACAAAGACTTGGTGAAGTTCATCATAAAATATGGCATCAAGCAGCACATGTCCATGCCCCAGTATCCGCAGGGCAACTAGCAGGCCGATGCATCCAACAAGATCATCATTGACTGCCTTAAGAAGAACCTTTCAGACAAGAAGGGTATGTGGCCAGATGAGCAACTGACGAAACTCCATTCTCCCTGGCTTATGGTTCTGAGGCGATCATCCCTCCCAACGTCATGGTGCCAAGCATCCATACTGTATTACCGAATTTTGAGCAAAACGAAAAGGAGATGGCCACCAACTTAGACCTGGCAGAGGAAGAGCAGGATAAAGTTATCAGCCGCATTATGGTCTATCAGTAATAGCTCATCTCCAACTATAACAAGAGGGTAAAAATCAGGTAGTTCCAGCCAGGAGACTTAGTCCTCATAAAATCCTTCATGACCACTTGATTAAAAGGCTCTAAAAAGATGGCTCTCATCTAGGAAGGTCCGTACAAAATCAGCCAAGTAGGCGGAAGGGGCAGCTACACCCTCACCACTATTAGTGACAAAGAAATTAATAAGCAATGGAATGCCTACAACTTAAGAAAGTACGTGTGACCTCCTACTGTTCCTTGGACCCCGTTCAAGATGAAAAAAGTTCGAAGATTCAAGCAGCTCAACGAACAAGACCTCGTATACCGAGAATTATCAATTCTTATGCCATTACTACCTATGAACAAAGCTAATAAAAGCCTCTATTTTCAATGAAGATTGAAGGAATTATTCACAAGCCTAGGCCAATGCATAAACAAACTGACCAACCTTGTGATAAGCAGAAGACGCCCGATGCGCCGCAGACATGGCGTAAGCTCTCCAGCTCAAAAGGGTAAACTAATTCCCCAACACCCATCTGGGTAAGCTTTCCAATGCGAGAGGGTCAACTAATTCCCCAACACCCATATGGGTAAGCTCTCTAGCGCGAGAAGGTAAACTAATTCCCCGACACCCATCTAGGGTTTACTCTCCAGTGTGAAAGGGTAAACTATTCCAGAATATCCAGACGTGGATAGGTTGTACAACTGCTCAGTTCCCCCTGAATGCATTGACTACCTACACTGGACGACTCCCAAAATTGGCCATGATAGCTTTTCCCCTGGAATAGATTAGCCAACAGAAAGATTTAATTCTGTGGGATCCCAGGTCTCTAACCGAAAGAGACGCTAAGTGCAAGACCCCTGCCTATGAAAGAATTTGCATGACAAGATGGTCCATCCTCGACGTAAAAATCTTCATAAAGCGGCTTGGTTTTAAAGTGTTACAATACTAGTTAAGCGACCTACGGAACCAAAGCTGCGACTCGGAAGGATATGACCTCTCAGGACCGACTTTGCCTACACTTCACACCAAAAAAGGCTTCCAAGAGCCAGGGATGAAGCCTGAAGTGATTACGCAGTTCATATGCTTCTGTAAGTAAGACACCTGGCTGACAACTAGAAGGCTAAAAGCCCAAGGCAGCTCGTAAGCCAAAACTTACACCTTCTATGACTACGCGAACTCGCTTGCTTATTTACAAGCAGTACTTCCGGTCGACGATCTATGGTTTAAGTTTTGCTGGGACAAAGTCGAGTGTCACGACTATAGCAGCTAGTGGACTTCCTCTGCTTCCTATGAGAAGCACGAGTCCGACTGACGGCTCTATAAGTAAAAAATCTGGCAACATGCCCCGGGAGGGCCAAAGCTCAAGAAGCCACTAAAGTCGAGTGTTACGACTATAGCAGCTATGCGGGCCTCCTCTGCTTCCTACGAAAAGCATGAGTTTGGCCAATGACTCTATAAGTTAAAAATCTAGCAACATGCCCCAGGAGGGTCAAAGCTCAAAAAGCCACTAAAGTCGAGTGTCACGACTATAGCAACTACGCGAACCTCATTTACTTCCTATTAGAAGCATGAGTCCGACCGACGGCTCTATAAATTAAAAATCTCGCCACACACCCCGGGAGAGCCAAAGCTCAAGAAGCTACTAAAGTTGAGTGTCAACACTATAGCAGCTACGTGGACCTCTTCTGCTTCCGACGAGAAGCATGAGTCCAACCGACGACTTTATAAGTTAAAAATTTAGCAACATGCCCCGGGAGGGCTAAAGCTCAAGAAGGCACTTGAAAGCCGAAATACAACCATAGTGGCCAAAAGAACTCCTCTGCTTTCTATGCAAAGCACGTGTTCGATCGCCGGCCCTATAGGTTAAAAAAATTTCACAATAGCCTCAGGAGGGCTAAAGCTCATGAAGCTACCCAAAACCGAGATTCATAGCTATAGTTGAACACAACGAGTTTGGCTGTCGACTCTATAAGTTGGAAATCTCGCATTTCTTCCTTTTGCACGTAAAACTATAGAAGCCCCAAAGCCAAAACTGAAGCCTAAAGTGATCGCGTGAGTCAACTGCTCCATTGAAGTAGCCAACTCAACTGCCCGTCCTACGGTAAAGTTTTGCCAGATGCCTCAAGCATGCAAGGCTCCCGAAGCTGAAACTAAAACCTAAGTGAAGACGTGGGATCAACTGCTTCGTTGAAGCAGCTCACCCAGCTTATCGTCTTACTGTAAAGTTTTGCTAAAGACATGGCGAAATAAAAGGATGAAGCAAAAACAAGGAAAGTTGTTTATTAAATTTCTAGCAAATTGATAAACCGGCTTGAAGGCCAGCAAAGTTCAAATAAAGCTGAACAAAAAGGAAAATAAGAAAACTCCTAAGTTTAAGCAAAAAGACTACTCCTTAATAGCTTGCACAACCACAGGTTCCTCGACTGCCACGCATTCAGCAGTTGTGCCATTCCCAGCAGCCAAAACTTCCATCTGCTCATCCTCAGCCGTCTCTGCCTAGACTGCCTGACCCTCAACTGCCCCACCAAAGGCAGCCTCAAATAAGAAATCAAGCAGATCAACTAGAGAAATGGAAAAATTATCGAAGTCCTTCTCGGAAAACTCATAATCCGACAGCCTACCTTGAAGATGGTCTACATAGCCAAGCTTGTAGAAATCTGCCTGACAAGAAGCAAGTGCCACTTCATGACCAACTTTCTCATTCTTCAGCTGCGCATTCTCATCAACAAGCCCAGTGTGAGCACCCTGCAACTTATCCAGTTCCTTTTTTCAGGTTCTCGCTAGTAGACAACGCACCTTGCAGATCCATCTCCTTGGACTTAAGCTTACTGGCAACCTTTTTAAGACAAGACACTTCAACATGTTTAAAGACAAGCTCATCGTCCTTAACAAAGCAAGCAGATCGTAGCTCTGAATTGACTCGCTCAAGGTCCTCGACCACTGGAGAAACACGACGAATTTCCTTATCTGCAGCTTCTAACATCGCTTAAGTCGCACTAAGCCTAGCATTCAAATGGGCCACCTTGTGATGAGCGATCTTCAGCTATAAAGAAGTAGGGGTAGAAACATTAGACCCTTTCAAAACTGCGAGTTCAGATTCGAGCTTATAGATATTTTCGGCAGTCGAGCGAAGTTAAGCCACCAACGCCACTTCGGTTTCTTTAGCACACTTGACAGCATCCTGATCAACGTGCATAGACTTGGTTGCCAGGATCAAAGTCTTATGCATTGTAGCAATCAAGGGAGACTTTCCCGAGTAGGCAGGACGCTTCGCAAAAGAGTCTTAGTGGACGACAACTTTCCCAACACTGTCAACAAACTTGGTGCATGCATCAACGTCCTCAAGTAGGTCAACCTTCAGCAGTGCACAAACCTTGGGAAACTCTCCAGCCTCAGACTCAGTGAATCTCTAACAACTGCCCGTGTAAGCAGATTTCCTCTTCTCAGCAGACGATTCAGTCATGGTAGAAGGAGGAGCAGGCCCAGACGCCACTTTCGCACAAAATCCATCTTCCCGCTCTTTATAGCAGTGAACCTCTCAAAAGCCGATTGAGACTTAGTTTCCGATGGACGCTTCGATACAAACCCGAACACCGAAGACGTCACTGAACCCTTCCGCTCGGCAAGTCTCTTAGCAATGGATGCGGTCACCTTCGGAGCAGCAGGTTTCACAGGCTTAGGCTCAACAATCTTCTTTGTCCCTTTGAGGGAAATTAGATCAATGACAAACTTCTTGGCAGAAGACGAGCTCCCACGAGTAGCAAAAGAAGTGTTTGGCTTCTTCTCAGCCGAAGTCTTACAAGTAGGTGAGGAAGACCTTTTCTTTCCACGATCATTGGCAGCAGGCTTTATAGTAGCGATCGGGCAAGCCAACTTCTCGTTCTTTATTCGCTTTATCTCTTCCTTCGGAGGCAGGCCACCTTTCTCCCGACGAAAACGGCTGAGCAGCCAGCACCACTCACAGTACTCAGCAGGAATGCTCAAGGCGACATGCACTTTTTTCATAACTGGTGAAGTCCTTAAAGTTGAGCCAAACTCTGAATCTAAGCAAAGTAAGAAAGACGATCAATAAATAGAAGTCATAAAGCAATTTAAGAAAAATTCAAGCAGGACAAGAATGAAGCAGTTCACTTACGATTGATAAAGGTAGTCAGGACATGCAGCTCAGGAGAATAGTCAGACTCCCACTCTTCGCTCACCTCAAAGGTATCTCTCACCCACTCATAATCACCTTTGCTAGAAGCATCAAGTAGCCTATGGTGAGACCTCAGCTGCCCTACACCTTCCTTGTGGCCAATCTCAAAGAAGTACCATAACTCATGTATAGTCAAGCCAAGATCAAAGAACTTGCTCAAGTTCGAGAACCCCATCATTGCACGAACTGCATTTGGGGAACATTGAGTAGGCGCGCATTTCATGGAGCAGATCACCTCCTGGAAAAGATGTGGCATGGTGGGAGGCAAGCGTCTCCTTCCCCTCTTTGTTCCACGCCCAGCGCCTCCTAGGCAGGCCCAAGCCTCTTGGCCCAAGTTGCACACGCAAGAAAGCTGGCCCACGTCGATCTCTTTCCCTCTCTTCTTGCCTTCACGAGCCCGTGTCCAGCAGCCTTGAAGACCAAGCCCAAGCCGATCTCCCCGTGCCCCAGCTCGTCGATCCCCTCGACCTGGCCCAAATATTCTAGAGGCGACACGTGAAATTTTATTCAAAGAAGACAAGATTGCCCTCAATAAATGGGCAGGCTCCTCAGATGCTTCCACGCGCAGCTCACACCCCTAGAGGCCGTAACAGCTAAACACAACTGCCCACAGCTCACCTACCCTTGGTAAAGAATTAATTATAAGGATTAATTACCCAAATTATATCTTTAATACATTCCTAATTGAAGATTGACTCCAATTAAGTAAGTAATCTTAATTTAAATCAATTAGGGATAATTACCCCATTATCTCAAGATATTATCTCCTATTAAATATCTTGGAAATATTTATAGAATATATCTCTATTAAACACTATATGGCCGGCCCTAACCCTATAAATACCCCATATTCTACCAAATTTTCAAAGCTTTTGCAACCCTAAAAAAGCCCTAAACACTTTACTCTCTCAGAGAAACTAACTTAGGCATAGGAGATCCGTTGACCTAACCCCCCTACCTCGTGGGCGAGTGAGGCGTAGATCTTTGATCAAAGGTGTTGATTGTTTTGTAGGTACATTTCGTCAAGACTGAAGACGATGAAAATTTACATCGACAATAACGTAATATCAAACTCACTATATATATATAAGATCGTTCTCGCATGCATATGAGCAAAACTTCATATCTCTTTCAACGAAATGCAGCTACACCAACTGATCATATTTGAAACATGTTTATTGTTTTGCATTGGGTTTGCAATTAAGAGGGAAGATGAAGGCTAAACTTGGAACAAAATCCCCCAGTCAGCGTCCACAAAAAGGAACGAGAAACGGTCTCATCCCCGACAATCCATGACCCCATTTATTTCGCAGCGTATGTAACTGCCAAAAACCACCCGACTCCCCTTATCTTTCGACACTAC
This sequence comes from Malus sylvestris, assembly GCF_916048215.2. NCBI lineage: Eukaryota > Viridiplantae > Streptophyta > Magnoliopsida > Rosales > Rosaceae > Malus > Malus sylvestris. The sequence continues at coordinate 16,384,945 of NC_062273.1, forward strand.
TCTCTCTCTCCTCCTTCGCTTTCTCTCTCTCTCCATCTGCTTCCCATTTCTCTCTTCTTCTAACTCTTCAATCTCAGGAGAAACAAACAAAATCGAAAATCCAGAAAATGGGCGCAACAGATAATCAGGGTTCGTTTCTGAACCGAATCAGTATCCGACGAAACCAGGTGGTTTCCATGGACGGAAACCACGAACAGGAACTCGAAGACCTCGAACACTTCCAGAAGCACGTGGCGGATCGTTTCTCCGACCTCCTATCTCCGCCGGAGGACTGCCCGTCCGACCCAATTTTATCCATCGCTTGGGTCCGGAAGCTCCTCGACGTCTTCCTCTGCTGCGAGGCCGAGTTCAAGGCCGTTCTGCTGATGGGTCGGGACCCATCACAGATTTCCAAGGCACCGCTCGACCGGCTTGTCCCTGAATTCTTGGACCGCGTTGTCAAAGCTCTGGACATTTGCAACGCGGTCTCCCATGGGATCGAGTCGGTCAGGCATTTTCAGAAGCTGGCCGAGATTGCAGTCTCTGCTTTGGAACAGAGGCCGCTTGGGGATGGCCAGGTTCGGAGGGCTAAGAGGGCGTTGCATTCGCTGGTAACAGGGATGGCGGTGGAGGACAAGGAAGGAGGTGGAAACAAAGCCACCGAGAGAACCTGGTCTTTCGGCCGCAGACAGGGCATTTCCGCCCCGAGTAAAGACCGAGCTGTCGGGCATTTTCGGGCCTTGTCGTGGGGTATGTCTAAAGGCTGGTCCGCCGCAAAGCAAATTCAAGCGATGTCGAGCAACTTGGTGGCGCCGAAAGGCAATGAGGCTTCTGGATTGGCTCAGCCAGTTTATATAATGAGCACGATTATGGTGTTTGTGATGTGGATGTTGGTGGCGGCAATTCCGTGTCAAGAGAGGACCGGGTTGATGACTCACCTTCCGGTTCCGAGGAATTTATCTTGGGCGCAGTCCATGATCGGGATTCAGGAGAAGATCGCCGAGGAGTGGAAGAAGAAAGAGAAGAAGGGGTCCGCTGGTTTGCTTGAGGAGATGCAGAGGATGGAGAAATTGGGGCAGTCTTTGATTGAATTTTCGGACTCGTTTCAGTTCCCCGCAGAGGCGGAGAAGCTGGAGGAGGTGGCCGCGCAGGTGGCAGAGCTGGTGGAGAGCTGTAGGAGGATGGAGGAGGGTTTGGTGCCTTTGCAGATGCAGATCAGAGAGTTGTTTCATAGGGTGGTGAGGAGCAGGACTGAGGTGCTTGAGGTGTTGGACCAAGGCGGTAAACCCTCAGCGCCCATCATGTAATAATACTTGGGCACTCACCAGTCACAAATTCTCTTTCACTGGCGTCATATTGCTCAATGAGCCATGAAGAATTGGAAGATGGTTTTTTTGGTTTTTTTTTTCGATCTTGGAAAGTGGATTAGTATAGTTACTAGAAGCGTTCCTTTTCGTAGGAGTATATAGCTAATAGCCTAATGGCTTCAGTCTATAAGGTTGTGCTGAAGTATATGCATTGCTTATCTACTCTGTTCCCCCCCCCTCTTCATTTTTGGTGTTAATTTTTGTTTATTTGAGTACAGAAACTCTAATTGAAAAGAGAAAATGTACATACCCAATTCAGTTGGTGTTTTCTCTTTTCTGTTTGGTTAAACTTTAAATGATCAGACCCAGTAGTTCTTCAGTTCTCTTATTCTCTTTTTCTGTGTCAATATCTGTTCTTGCAAAATTTTCATAAATCTAGCATTGGATTTAAGATGAGAATGTTGTTAGCATCTGTTGGAAAGTTGAGGATATTTCTCCATATGTGTATTGTGTTCCGACGGTTGTTTGATGAACAGGTTGTGTTCCTATCGCAATTCAAAATTCCTCAATAACGAAAAAGATATACTCTGGTAGCAGTTGTGTGACGGAAAAAATGGAAAGAGATATTTTATGGATCTTTCCTTTCAAAATCCAGACATCAAGTGATTCAGATACTTGAAATTTGATTTAAAGGCTAAAAACAGAGAAATTAATAAAAACTTTTAAAAGTTATAATAATTTTTTACCGTTTGATCAAATTTTAAATAACGGAATCACTTAATCTTGAATTTTGAAGGAAAAGATCCAAATAAAATCTATTTTCGGAAAAGATATGTTCTGCAGCTTCTGCTTGGCTTTCGAGCTTCAACTTACTCTAATGGACACATCACATCCAAAGTTTTTATTGTATTATTATTGAAATCACATCCATAGTTTAAAAGTGTTAAACGATAGGATGCCTTTAACTACCAACCGAAAGTGTAAATTTATAACCGCAATTGGGGCAAGGGCAACCTCAATGATTAGTTTGATTGGCAGTCATGTGTGCCACTTGTTTTGCAATAGTTCCTAATTCTAAAACCATTTACCTATTTTTTTTTTCCACTAACTAAAGTTAGAATAAATTAAGATATTATTGGTTGTTTTTATTTAAACCCTATAATTTGTTGACAACACTTCACATTCAAAATTTCTTCTTTCAATTCCAGTTTTACTCTTCGTATTGTTGAATTCACCTCACCTCCACCAACAAACAATAAAATCCCACAACTACCCACCCCACAACCACAACAACAACTTCGCCGATGACCCCATTCAATCTTAATTTTCTTTCTTTCATAGTTATGCTTTTGTTTGGCATCTGACATAGGATTGAGGGGAATGATCACACATGCATTGGGCTATTGCGATTATGGATGAAAATGAAGCCTATAAAACTATTAAAAACCCATTTTCATCATTTCCATGATAGACTGTTTGGATGTTGAAATGAAATTTTTATCTTTCCCTGATAAGCTAGTTTAGATTTATAAAGTGTATAGCTAACTGCATGAAATTTCAATTTTGTGTTTTGGCTAGGTTGAATGGAATCACGGGAGAAGGGTGGTGGTGGTGGGTGGGTGGCTGTGTTAGATTTTTTGTATTTGGGAGGTGGGGTGAATTCAACAAAAGGAAGGGTAAAGTTGGAATTGTAGGGAAAAAATTTAATTATGGGATGTTTTCAACAAATTATGGGGTGTGAATAAAAAACGCCATATTATTTTGTGTAGATTATGATAAATTTTGTTTAAAATATGTTCAATGCGTATAGGATCGTATTTGGTTTCATTCCTACTTTGAGGATGTGTTATAATTTTATCTTATAGTAATTGAAATGTTTAGATTCTTTATCATTATTTAAAAATTATGCCTATAAAATGTTTATTTTAATTTGGAGACGACTAGCAATTCATAAATACAAAATAAATCGATGATTATGATTATATGTAATATCTTCATGACTAATTATTAACATGTTTAACTCAAATGAATGGCTAAGTGCTCCAAATCGATTAATTTTTTTTCTAGAAATGATCTTCAAATGATGAAAGTAGAATATTATTCGAATTAAGAGGTTTATACGATGAAAAAAATAATGCATGATCGTGTGTGCTTTATAACATTGAGATTTGAGGTTGGCAAAAAGTATATGCCTCATTTAGAAATGTTTTTGGAATGATTGAAAACACTTTTGGTAAAATTGATTTTGGATTCCAAGGCCACTTTAACTATTGTTTTGGAAGAAGCACCAGATATGTGCTTCTGGTGCTTCTTGCAGGAAACATTTCAAGTGTTTTTTTTTTATTTTTTATGATCCACTTGATTTTTTACTAAGTATTAGTTTCTAAAACATTTTCACTAAAAACATTTTCAGTTATTTTAAAAACACTTCAAAACGAGCTAATAATATCACATGGAAGATTGCTGAAATGCATACCTACAATTTATCCTAAAGGGGAACCAAGATACCACATAAGACCATGTGCAATGGTGCAGAATAAAGCTTAACAACTTAAGTCAAAATTTATTAAGCCATATCATGGGCGCATAGCTGGGGCCCGCCCACTATCTTGGCTTAAATTTTGGAGGGAACTTGGTCCAAAATTATTTTTTTCTCCCCAAAACTTATTATAACCCAATGATTAGAAATGGCTTGGCGGGTTTTAAAGCTTCAAATTTAAGCTAAACCCTCAACTTTGCAAATGGTCTAAAGAAGCCAAATGGGTTATTAAACACGAATATGACTTTGTTTTTGGCTAACAAAAGGACAATTGTGTGATTTTTGAAGCTTCTTGAGGGTGGTTGTTGATTACACTTTCACATTTCCCATGTGATCCACCAATTATGCTCCTTTTTTTATCATTCGTCAATGGAAGTTTTAAAGTCTTCACTATAACAAAGGGAATAAAGCTAGTAGCATGAGAGATTTTTTTCTAGTGTGGGGTATTCAAGCGGTGCTGCATCAATGTGATTATCTCTTTTATCACGTGAATTCATATGTATTATTTGAAATCATATCAATATAGGAATTATTTGTGAGTAAGTTCAACTCCTATGAGAAGTAAGGTCTGTAACTTTGTAATTCCACTTATGCTCATGTATTTTCTATTGATATTGTGCTTATATCCAGACTGATTATGTTGAAGGCTTAAGGTCAAACCAAATTTGTTATATATAGCGTCACTTTGCCCATCTCTTACCAAAAATAAAAAACAGATATCAATAAGTTCTTGACTTAGTAGTATTAATACATGAGTAAACAACAACGTTTTACGAAATTTACTGGTTTCTAAATTCCTATGAATGCTTCAAATCGTACCCAAAACGTTTGATGAGTTCCCCGAAAAAAGCTGATAAACATCTACTTTGCCCTTTAAAAAAAGGACTTATGTCCCCTGTGATACAAAATATCTCATTGTTTGTCTAAACTTGCAAGTGTGCAGCTTTGCACCTTCGCTTTTATTTTGCGCCGATGTCACTCCATTTTTTTAAGTTAATCAAGTAATCGTAAACTTGGCTAACGTGAAATTAATGTTTTGCTCGAAATTGGTATTTTTTTTGTCTGACTAGCAAAAAGATTTAGCTAAAGGCATGGGCGGCCATAAATAAAAATATGGCCTGCTAAGAGGCCTATCCATTTTTATTTATGCAAAAGTAACACGACTTCGGTCTAATAACTTCGAAGCTAAACTTGGGCTCGAACGATCATCTCATTTCTCTTTAACTTGCCCGGGGCTCATACACGGTTCTCTTTGTATGTTTGCCACTCAAACGACCAGAGCATAGGAATATTTTGTTTCCTTCAATGAATACACACACGTCATCTGATATAGTGAGGTCACTACTACAATTGTGCAAATTACCTCAAGGCACAACTTAAGGCCACCTACCAAAAATTATAGTCTCTCTGGATGCAAATTCCAGCCGTCTTCTCCTTTGATGAAAATGCACTTACAAAATAATAACACCAAAGATTAAGGCCAAAAGCCTCACGCGCCCATGATGATTTTTTTGGTGGGGGGGGGGGGAGGGGCCTTTGCCGTAGAATCTCCAATACCAAAGTTAGAATTTGAAAGAGAAAGTGTTTAGGAATTTGTGGGTAGAGAATGACTTAGCTTTAATAGGAAAACATGGCTATTTATTGGGGAGTGACCGGCCCTATTTGGAGAATAGGGGCTGGCCACATATGGTCACATTGTGAGTATAATTGCAAGATGTTATGTGAAATAATAACTTGGCAATTAATCTTAAATGGAATAGGAAAATTGCGAGTTACCTTTTGAGCAAGGATTTGATGAGGAGTGATGAGAGAGATTTGAATAAATACCATTTTGATCATACCTTTAACCCTTCCTTGACTGAACCGTTATTGTCTGTTGCATGCTTGTGGGAATCCCGTTGTGCGTAGAGGATAATTTGATCATTTTCATCCAAAAGTACACGTGTCACCTCCATAATTTTCTTGATTATTTTTTGCTCCACAAATGCCCCCACACATGTTGGGCTACTCGCAGGAAATGACAATAGGTGTAGAGATCTTCCCTTGCTTTAGGAAACATAAGATTGTTTCCTACTTTGATGTAGATTCTCACATTAATTGGAAATTAGATCATTCTAGGAAAGGGAAATAAATCACTTCCAAAGTCTATTTAAGTCTACCTTAAGTAGATGATTAAATCAACTTCAAAGAGCAATTTATTCTACCCTACAAGAGAAAGAGAAGGCTAGAGGATATTTGTTCCCCTCCCCTAGCAATCTTCTATACTTGCCCGTGCAAAGGACCGTCTTTTGTTGCTTTCTTCGTCTTCACGCTACACTAAGGTAAGAAAAAATTAATTTTTCATTGTCTTCGTAATTTTTGGGAGCTTCGAGGCTTGAAATTTGGCTCAACAGAGGTCGAGGATGTGTGAAAAGATGGCTTGGAAAGGCCATGGCACTATTGTCGTGGGTGTCATGGTGTAGCGATGCTCGGCTTGGGCCGAAGGCTGATGGCGCGAGCCTAGGGCTCGGCGCGTGTCTGGCTTAGGCTAGGGTGCTGGGGCGCTTGGGTCTGGGCAGTTGTGCTTGGGCCCGTGTTGGAGAGAGGAAGGGAGGCTTATACCTCATTCCTGGGCTACTTGTGGATGGCTGGGCTTCAGCCCATGTGAGAAGTGAAAGAGTAAGAGAGGGATACGCTGGGGCGTCATCCCCCCTCCAATTGAATTGGGCCATAAAGCCTACGGGCCAATAGAGGATTGGACCAGGTTGTGGGGCCTGGATCGGTTGTTGGGCTTCTGCGATCTCGGGTTGTGGGGCCTGATGGGCTGACCTCTTTTTCTTTTTTCTTTTTTTAACGATTTGTTCTCGCAACTTTGTAAAATTTCTTTAAGCATATCTTCTTCAAGCCACAAAAGTGATGAAGGTGTGCTGCCGTTGTATCATCAAGGTGGTTCTTTGAGTAAAGTGGGCTACTTCAAGGCTGCTCACTTCAAAATTAATTCTGATGACTCATTCAAAGACTTCCTCGAAGCGTATAGGCATAAGCAATTCTGTCGGGGGTGCGTGTGAAATGTGCCAAGGAAAGTAGCAGCCGTGAGCCATGTAGTAGGGCTCGAAAAGCCATTAAGTTTCACCCTTACTACTTCGTGTTAGGATTTACTTTCCCATGTCATGCTTTTTCCAAGAAGTGCTTTGCTCGATGAAGTGTGCTCCGGCTCAATGTTCTCCAAATGCGGTTCGTGTGATGTTGGGGTTCCTCAATCTAAGCCAATTCTTTGACTTGGATCTAACCGTCAACAATTTTGGTATTTCTTTGACATAGGCCACATTGATGGAGTTAGGCAATTGCGATCCCGCTATAAGCTCTTCGATCATTTGAGCAAGGGAGATCATGACTGGGCCAATGAGACTTTAAAGATAAGTGGAGAGTGGGAGTCGGAATCTTCCCCTGAGCTGCGCATTTCAATGATTTTCATCACCAGTAAGTAGATTGCTTAGTCTCTAGGCTGCTTTATGCATTTGCTGAGCTGCTATTTGATTTGTTGATTGTCTTCCTCTGCTTATGCAGATTCGAAATTCGGCTCAACTCCCAAGACTTCTCTAGATATGAAGAATGTGGATGTTGCTTTATGTATCCATGTTGAGTACTGTGAATGGCGCTGGTTGCTTAGTCATTTTCGCGAGGAGAAAGGTGGGATGCCCCCAAGAGAGGAGATAAAGCGGATCAAGGCAAAGGCATTGGCTTGTTTTATCACTGTCGTAGAGCCTACTGTGAATAAAGGTGGAAAGAAAAGATCTTCCCCGCCTACTCAAGAAATGTCGGCTAAGAAAAAACTGAAGACTTTCTCCATTGTTTGTGAAGGTTCGCCTGCTGTCGATAGGCTTGTGATTGACTTGGCTTCTTCTAAGGGGAAGAAAGATGGGGCTACTAGATCCGAGCCGATGATGCCTACCATGCCAAAGGTGGCTAGTATGATTGCTGATAGGATTGCTCAACGTAGAGGTTCTATCGTGCCCCTAGTGCCAAAATCTATGCCAACACATCCGTTGAGAGCTAAGTCTAGTTTACCTTTGGAGAGGCTTGCTGCTAAGAAGAGTGATAAGGTGGACTCTGCTGCTAAAGTGGCGCCAAGGCCTACTCCCCTTGCTACTGAGACTAATTCACTTGCTGAGAAAGAGAACACTGCTTGCTTGGGCAATTGTGAGAAAGCTACCAAGCCTGTTTCTAGGGAGGTTGCTGAGATTTGTGCGCTTTTGAAACCAGATTTACTTGAAGACATGGACGCGTGTGCCAAGCTTGTCGATGGCGTTAGAGGAGTTATTTACCCAAGTTCCTTTGTGAAGCATACGACCGAATATAAAATGATTGATCTGCTTGCTATGATTCAGGAAACGGTGATTCTAGTAACGTAGTCTATACTCATTGATCAAAAGGATACCAAAGTTGCCAATGAAGTGGCAAAAACTATAGCAGCTGAAGCTTATTCCTCTACCGAGAAGATCAAGAGGTTGGAGCCTGATCTCTTCGCTTTGAAGGGGTCTAATATCTCTACCCCCACTTCTCTACAGGTAGAGACCGCTCGTCAAGAAGTCGTTGACTTAAAGACTAGGTTTGACGCGATCCAAGTTAAGTATGAAAGTGTAAAGTAGGAGAATGAATGTTACATACCTTAGATTCAAGATCTTAAACGTGTGGTTTCTGACCTTCGTTGTGCTGTTTACACAAAGGATGAAGAGTTGATTATTTCTTATAATCAAGTGATCCACTTCAAGAAGATCATCGATAGGCTTGAACCCCAAGAGTTGGAACTCCAAGATGTACTGAAGATCAACGAAAGTTTGAAGAAGGAAATGGACGAGCTGCAGTGCATCCATGTTGGTATGCTTGAGGAAAACGAGCAACTAAAAGGTGAGAAAGTTAGGCTCGAGGCTTCATTTGTTCAGAGCCAGGCCGATTTCTACAAGCTGGGTTATATAGATCATCTCTTTGGTATGCCGTCTGACTTTGAGTTTGTTGTGAAATATTTCGAGACCTTCTCTATTTCTTCATAAGACTTGCTTGCCTTTACTTTTAAGGCTTCCATTAGTGAAGTAATAAGAGAAATTGGTGCCAAAGTTAAGGCAGCCATAGGTGAAGCATTGGATGATGCCACTGTTAAGGATGTCGCGGCTGCTGAAAATGTGATGGCTGAGTAGTCGTAGGATTTTCTTTGTTTTCCTTGTTGTTTTTACTTTGCTTGAACTCCTTCGATCTTTGCTATTTGTTTATCAATTTTGCTAGAAAATTTAATAAACTTGTTTCCTTCACTTTTCTTCATTTTCGCTTCTTTTGTTTACACCTTACACTTGACCTTTAGACCAGCGGCATATGTGATGCTTTTCTATAAACAAGCAGGCCCGCGTAGCCTATGCAGCTGTAAGTGTTGTTGTAAAACTTTTGCAAAGTTGTTAGCCACAGAGTCGGCAGTTGGACGCCTTACTTACAAAAGCAGACGAATTCGTGTGACCACTTAGCTGTTAACCTTGGCTTTCTTTAATCCTTTGAGCTGCGTGGCCTACATCACAACATACTAAAGATTTTTGGGTCATGAAATTCACTACCCTTTCTTTAATCCTTTGAGTTGTATGGAATTTCATCAGCAAAGGTCCAAGAGAACTTATTGCTATTTATGTAACCAATTATGTGGGTTGAGTAGCATGTATCACAACACTTTAGAAATTAGTCTAAATCTAAACGATCATTCAGCGCTTGTCAGATGTGAAGCTTATCAACCGCGTAGCATGTTGGCAGTGGATAAAGCTTCGTAGGCAGTCTTCTAGAAACCATAGGCTACCTTAGTGCACTCGGTAGTAGGTTTAGGGTTCCAAGGTAGCAGTTCATAGGGTGTACTGCGTAATGTGCCTCCTCCATCTTTGAGGCCCGGTTCCCCACGGATGAGGCCAAGAGACCCAAAATCCTTCAGTAAGAATCTCGGAACAAGCCATCGTGCACCTAGTTATACCAAGGCAGCTCGACTCATCCACGTCTGGATATTCAGAGTGTATAGTTTATCCTCTCAAATCGGAGAGCAAACCAATGTGGGTGTCGAGAAATTGGTTTAGCCTCTCGAACTAGAGAGTATGTTTAGTCCCCAGTGAGGTGCATTTCCTACGATAAGTCTCTCAGAAGGGCGCGGTCTTCTATTGAAGTGTAAAAGTGATTAGTTGTTGTAAGCATGCAGCCATACAAAGTTGTAAATCACTTTTTAATTCCTCATTGAAAAACGATTGAAATGAATGAAAACTTAGTTGTAAGGTAGGAACTGCATAACAACTGGATAGTCATCGGTTTGCGAAGTGGTGACCGTTGAGCTGCTTGAGTCTTTGGACTTTAATGTAATGGGAGGTCACGTATGGTACTTGCTAAGATTGTAGGCGTTCCACTATTTTTCGATCTCTTTGTTGTTCATGGTGGTGAGGGTGTAATTACCCTTGCCGCCAACTCTGTTGATCTTGTACGGACCTTCCCAGGTAGTGATAAAGGCCATTTTATGTGACGATGGATTGAGGGATGCCAAATCAGAAAATAATGTTCCTCCATATAAAGCGCTCTATGTCCATTTGAGTTATGGTTGTCATGGGTTCTGCTTCCATCAATTTGGTGAAATAGTCAGTTACCACGATCATCATGCCTTTGCCCCTAATACTGGGCGGCATTGGCCGTACCAAGTCGATTGCCCACTACATGAACGGCCAAGGACTCGTCTACGGGTATAGTTCGCTAGCAGGCAGTGCTGATACCAGCTTGTAGAGTTGGCAGTGGCCACACTTTTGTACTTACTCTTTGACGTCTTGATGCATAGTAGGTTAGTAGTAGGTTGCGTTAAGAGCCTTCTGTGCTGAGGATCGGCCTCCAGAGTGATTTCCACAAACACCTTCGTGGATTGAGCTTAGAACCTTTAGGTCGTCGGGAAGCACTAGGAAGCAGAGATGTGGTTCTATATAGGATATTCGGACGAGAATGTCATTCTACATGTAGTAGCTATGGATGCAAATTTCTTCCTCCTTGTTTTTGGACAAAATTGCAACTACAAAACAAATAGCACCTTAGGTCAAGGCCAAAAGCCTCACGTGCCCACGATGAATTGGGGGGGCTTTGGCCGAAGAACCTGCCGAAGTTAGAATTTTGAAGGACAAGTGTATGGACAATTGATGCGAAATATATAAGCACACAAATTAAACCCTCTTTTTATCAATTGTAGCAAAGTATGTAAGTAGGGATCGTTCTAAGCCGAGGATTAAGAGGGATTGCTAAAACACTTAAAACTGACTCAAAAACATAAAACAAAGTTTAAAACACTAAACTAGACTCAAAGAATGCAAAACTAAACTAGAAAACACTAAAACAACTCAAAACACTCAAAACAGCCTAAAAACACTCAAATCGGCCTAAAAACACAAATTGGACAGATTCGAACTCTAACATTCCTTTGGACGAATTTTTTGGTTTTCTTCACTCAAAACACTTAAAAACACAATCTAAAACATATTCTAACTAGTTAGACACTCTAAAGTAAAGGGGGTTTGGTTTTGGACGAAAATTAAATGAAATTAAACAAGAAAGACTTAAACAGATTTTAATGAAATTTGGTGGATTAGATGGATGATTGGCTAGCTAGGAGGTTCTTCTCCACACATGTCACACTTGCATACAAAACGATTTCCAATTGCTTTTCAATAAACCATGAATTCTCAACGCCCCAGATTAACCGTGAATTGCACTAATTAACCCTCAGATTTTCCTAAAGTTATTAAATTGGATGATTGCATACGAAAAACCCAAAGCATTCCCCACAAGTTCCCTACATGAATTTCATAATAGAGATACAAGCAAGAATCATTAAGTTCTATGAAAATCATAAGCATTGACGAGGCACTTGTTACTATGAATTGCATGAAACTTATGCCAAGAATTTACTTAACGCGATTGTGATTAGCAACCTTTACTACTCATGAATATAAGTTCGTAACAATTAGGTGAAACTCCCTTATACCCTAGCATCAGATTTATGCATGAAAATTAAGCGTGCACTCTCAACCAACACACACAATTCAGTTTTAATTCATATAGATAAGCAAATTGAATTCACAATTTATGAAACGCAACTGAAAGTAATCAAATTATATAGCAAGCATGAACATGTTTTCGAATTCCCCCTAGCCAAGGGGGGTTTAGTTCCTCTTACGCACAAAGCAAAGATAAATAAATTTAGACATTGAAATCCAAAGAAAGAGAACACCTAGACACTCCAACTTGGACAGCAGGTGCATCCACGATTTCCTCCTTCCTCCTTGCTGCGGTACAAAGCTTGGGGACAGGTTTTGGGGGTTATGAATGGTGTGGAATGGATAGTGGATGGTATGGTGGTGTTTAGGATGGATGGGTGGTGCGGCAAGGGTGGTTTTGGTCAGGAATTATGGAAGAGTGGTGATAGTGGTTGCGGCAGAGAGCAAGGATGAATTTCTGGCGTGTAAGATGTATATGGGAGGTGGTAGTTCGGCCAAGGGCTAAATAAGAGTATATATAGGCACATAAAACCCTAAGGAAATCAGATATGGACTTGTAAAATCCAAATCCATAAGGAAAAAGGCTTAAACAATCAGAATCCCCAAGGGAAAAGGGCTAAGAGGTGCGGCTGATATAGGTAAGAAAGGATAAGGCTTCTAGAAAGCCTTGCAAGGCAAGGAAAATAGGTTTCCTTGCTGAAATTGGTGCAGCAGGTATGGGGAAGTGCTCTAGAACCTTCATTTGTGTCCAAAAATGCTTAGGAACCCTTCAATGTTGCTGAAACTTAAGGCCATTTAGGTTTAGGAAAGATCAACCCAAAATAGCAAACTTTAGGCTTAACTTTCCTACTTCAAGTAGGAAACCTTGTTTGAGTAGGAATCCTCATCTTTCTAGGAATCCATCTTTGACTAGGACTCCTCCATTGATTAGGAATCCTTCTTCAATTAGGACTCCTTCATTCTCCTCCATTCCTTTCTTTCCAAGCATGTGATATCCATTCCAAGCTCCATTTTGCTCCAAAAGGCTCCAAAATGCACTACTTAGCATACTTTGCCCTTAAAACCTGAAAACACATGAAAATAGCTTAAAAGACTAATTTAACTAAGAAAACACAACGTAATTGCACAGGAACAAGCTCACTAAGTTGCATAAATATGCTCCTATCAAATTCCCCCACACTTAGCTTTTGCTAGTCCTCGAGCAAAACAAAGAAACAAAAGAAAACAAAACGAAACAAAACAAACAACAAAACCTAAACCTTCCAACGTTTGCTTCAGGGATTTCCAATGCACATGATATGTTAAAAATCATCATCCCCACAGAATTGAGTCATCTTCACACTTGAGCACATACTTAATCAGAGTCACCACTTACTAGTTCACAATTAACCAATTAAAACAATGTTTTGAAAGTAGTAACATGCCTTAGAGAATTTGCTCAATTCCTTACAAGATATGCACTCAATTTTCACTTAGATTTTCTAACTACACACCCTATACTAGTTACATGTGAGAAGATTGATGTAGACATGAAAACGAACGCTCACATATATGTATAACAAAGAAAGCAATTTCTAGAGTTAATAAGCATTTAGATATGATCTCATGAACAGAATTCTACTACTTAGATGCGAGAACCAATGACACCATATGCTCATACCAAATTCAAACTCCACAAATTGAAACACATAACACTCAAAATAGAAGTCAAGGGTTGTAACTGGGCTAAGGGTAATGGCTAACAAAAAAAGATAGGGATAACAAACGTTCTTAAAGCAATAGCAAGCAAAGTAATGAAATCGCAACTTAGAATTCACTTTAGAATGCAGAAATCAACTTTTAAACACAAAGGGAAGAGTCATACAACACTTAGGGCCGAATTGAATGTTTTGGACCCTATCTTCAACAATCACACTTTAGAGCTTGTTTTCACATCTTTTTCACTCTTTTCCATACTTTTCACACTTTTCTTTTCTTCTTCCTATTTTCCACGAATTTTTTCTTTTTTTTTTCTTTTTTTTTTCCACCCGTGCCACATTAAAGACTTTGGCACACACATACATCCCTTCCCCCACACTTGTTTTCTGCAATACCTTGATCAAAAGGAATTCATCTTGAGTCATGCTTTACTATGCTTCAAGAACAAGGGTATGGATGGTCCTAATCTAGGCTAGGTGAGGATATTGTGGGTTAACAAAGAACATAGGCTACACAAGGCTCAACGGGGTTAAACTTAAACATATAATGAATTAGGGTTCACGGCAATTTGGCTTTTTGGTGGTGGTCACTACATAACTTCATCTTGAATATGTGTTATGCAAATCAATAGCATGCTTTGAATGAAATGGGCATGAGTTATAGAATTTGGAACTAAATGATGAAACGCCTTCTAAGTAGTAACCAAGCAAAGACTAATGAGATCATGCAACAACTTTAGAAAACAACAATGCACAGATTATTAACTCTCCAAATAAACGTTTAGGCTCAAGTCTCACAAGGTTGTAGCGTTAGTTTGAGTTCCTTCCTTCAAGCATGTTACAAAAACTGATTTTTCCTTTGTGATTACATGTGAATTCATAAGTTATAACCACAACCAAGCATAAACCAAAGAGTAAATCAAACTTCCATCCATGTTTATAACTCTCTTTAACAGTCATGCAATTAAAAACCGAATCCTCATCATTGTGTTGGAAGGTACCCTAAGACACAAACAAATACACAAAAACAAATCAAAAAACTCTTTTTGGTTTTTTTTTCAAAACAATTTGTCAATTTTTTTCTGGGATTTTCGGATTTTTATGTAAAACACACTAAAATGCATCAAAACAGCTTAAAAATCACTTAAAAACAGCAAGGAACAACATTGGACGTTATGGGTGATAAAATCCTATAAATTTGCATCAAAAGCATTTAGTTACCCCCCCCCCCCACACTTAAATCAAACATTGTCCTCAATGTTTCAAGCATAAACTCACACAAACAAAACATAAATAAGCACAAACAGCAACGAAAACACACTAAACATGGCAGAAACAAAACAACAACGAAGAGAAGGGTTTGAGGAACGCAAATCTGGAATTGGAGTGCTTTCTTGGTCTTCCTTTGTTGAATGCATGAGTTGTCTCCCAAGAAGCGCTTGCTTTAATGTCGTGCAACCAGACGAAGAACACATTCATTCCCCATTGGAGCCCACGGTATTCAGGGGGATGTCATCCATGGCATGCTCCACAAAATTGTCATAGTATGGCTTCAATCGATGCCGATTGACCTTGAATTCGTGTCCCGTTTTCAAGCTTTGGATTTGGACTGCACCATGAACAAAAACATTAGTAATAACAAACGGTCCAATCCACTTACAATATAACTTACCGGGAAATAAACGTAAACGGGAATTGAACAATAACATTTTCTGCCCGATGGAGAATGTTTTGCCACGAATCATTTTATCATGAAAAGCTTTGGTCTTCTCCTTGTAAATGCTAGCATTCTCGTATGCCTTATGCCTTATCTCATCAAGTTCATTTAATTGGAATTTTCTATGACTTCCCACTACATCTAGATTCATGTTGAACTTCTTGACGGCCCAATGAGCTTTGTGCTCCAATTCAACGGGGAGATGGCATGACTTGCCATAAATGAGCCTAAATGGGGACATCCCAATGGGTGTTTTGTACGCTGTACGATATGCCCATAGTGCGTCATCTAAGCGTAAGCTCCAATCCTTCCTTGTTGGCCCAACAGTCTTCTCTAGGATTTGCTTGATCTCTCGGTTAGACACCTCGGCTTGGCCATTTGTTTGAGGATGGTAAGGTGTAGAAACCTTATGGTTGACATTGTATTTCCTCAATAACACCTCAATGGTCCGGTTGCAAAAATGAGACCCTCCATCACTTATGATTACACGTGGCATGCCAAACCTTGCAAATATGTTAGTTCTAATAAAATCTGCAACCACTTTAGAATCATTAGTCCGGGTGGCTTTTGCATCCACCCACTTCGACACATAATCCACCGCAAACAAAATATACATGAAACCATGCGAGGAAGGGAAGGGACCCATAAAATCAATACCTCAAACATAAAAAATTTCAACATTAAGGATAGAAACTTGCGGCATTTGATCCCTAGCACCTATGTTACCCATTCTTTGGCATTTATCACATGTTAAGCAAAAAGTTCTAGCATCCTTAAAAATACTAGGCCAGTAGAATCCACATTATAACACCTTAAGTGCTGTTCTTTATGTGCCAAAGTGCCCACCACATGCATATGTATGACAAAAGCTTAGAATAGAATGAAATTCAGAATCATGCACACATCGACGTACAATCTGATCAGGGCAAAATTTCCATAAATAGGGATCATCCCATACATAAAACCGTGCATCATGCCTTAACTTATCACGTTGGTGCCTAGTGAAAGTGCTAGGAATTCGTTTTGACACCAAAAAATTTACCAAATCGGCATACCAAGGCTTACTTACCTTTATGGACAACAATTGTTCGTCGGGGAATGTCTCGGCAATGGGTAGGGACTCCTTATTATGCACCATTCGGCTTAGGTGGTCAGCCACCACATTTTCACTTCCCTTCTTGTCTCGAATCTCAATGTCGAACTCTTGAAGTAGCAACATCCAACGAATTAGCCGTGGCTTGGCATCCTTTTTAGTGAGCAAGTACTTCAGAGCTGCATGATCATTGAAAACAATTAGTTTAGTACCAATTAGATATGATCTAAATTTATCTAAAGCAAAAACAACGGCAAGAAGTATTTTTTCCGTAGTGGAATAGTTCAATTGCGCATCATTCAACGTCCATGAGGCATAGTAGATGACATGCGGCCTCTTGTCTTTCCTTTGTCCTAAAACAGCCCCTAACGCGTAATCGGACGCATCACACATAAGCTCGAAAGGTAGGCTCCAATCAAGTGGAACAATGATTGGTGCCGTGGTCAATAACTCCTTGAGTTGGTTGAATGATGCCGTGTATTCCTCATTAAAATCAAACGCCACATCTTTTTGTAGGAGTCGGCAAAGAGGTTGGGCAACCTTTGAGAAGTCTTTGATGAACCTACGATAGAAACTTGCATGGCCAAGAAAAGAACGCACCTCTCTAACCGAAGTAGGAGAGGGTAAGTGACGCACAAGATCTATCTTTGACTTATCAACCTCAATGCCGTTTTCAGAGATGATATGACCTAAAACTATGCCTTGTTTAACCATGAAATGACATTTTTCCCAATTAAGAACAAGGTTAGTTTCAACGCATCGTTTTAAGATCAAACTGAGATTATGCAAACAACCATCAAATGAATCACCAAAAACGCTGAAATCATCCATAAAAAACTTCAATAATTTTCTCAACATAATCAGAAAATATGCTCATCATGCATCTTTGAAATGTGGCAGGTGCATCACATAAACCAAAAGGCATGCGACGATAAGCAAATGTACCAAAAGGGCATGTGAATGTGGTTTTTTCTTGGTCCTCGGGTGCTATGACAATTTGATTATAACCAGAATAACCATCAAGAAAACAATAGAAAGCATAACCGGCTAACCTCTCAAGCATTTGATCAATGAATGGCAAGGGGAAGTGATCCTTCCTTGTGGTGGCGTTTAGCTTCCTATAGTCGATACACACCCTCCAAACGGTTTGAATGCGAGTAGGCATAAGCTCTTTTTCGGCATTTTCTATCACTGTCACTCCAGATTTCTTTGGCACGCATTGAACTGGCGAAACCCACCTACTATCCAAGATTGGATAGATTACTCCATAATCTAAAAGCTTGATGATCTCCTTCTTCATAACTTCCATCATAGGAGGGTTGAGTCGGCGTTGAGCCTCTCGAGATGTTTTAGACCCCTCATCCAAAAGTATGCGATGCATGCATGTAGTAGGGCTAATTCCTTTTATGTCGGCCAATGTCCATCCAATTACCGTTTTATATTCCTTTAGCACCCTCGCCAACTTACCCTCTTCTTGTGCCGTGAGTGAGCATGAGATGATGACGGGCAATGTCTCATCATCCCCCAAGAACACGTACTTCAAATGACTAGGCAATGGCTTAAGTTCAAGTGTAAGTGGCTGCACAACTCAGGGAAGCATCTTATTAGCCAAAACTGAACTTAAAATTGGGTCCAACAACTTACCAGATTGTGGTGGCAATGATTCAAGGGCAGCCACCATCTTAATGACACCATCACTAGGGGGCACGGCCAAGGAGATTTCATGCATGCCGTGGGTGTGCATGGTTGCTGCTTCCATGTTTTGCATGTCCATTCCTCGTGCAATGACCAATTCAAGTGCATCGTCCTTCAATTTGTCAAAATTGTCCTGTGCCAAAGAGTCAATTACATCAATAGCAAAACATGAATGATTCTCACTTGGATACTTCATAGAATCAGAAAGATTGAAATTAATAACTTCCCCATGACCTTGATTCCCTGGCTTGAGCTATCGCCCCATTAGTGTCATAGTGTCAGTACACTAGATACACTTTCTGGTTGGAACCGAATAGAGAGTTAATAAATGAACTTTCCCATCCAAACAACATTGTTGTAAGCTTCTATATGGCAATATATTTTGCATTCATAATGGAACACACTAAAGTCATTACTTTTAATGTTTCCATCCAAATATCTCTTTAGTCATAATAAAGAGATATCTGATTATCTCTTCATTCATAATGAAGAAACATCCAATGATGGATTAGATTCATAATCTAATACATTTACGCTTCCTTTACGTTACTCTAATTCTTCCTCATTCTTTGAGGAATCTATCCTTTAGTATTTCTTAAATACTTAAGGACTCACTTGACAGTTGCCATGGTTCTGATCCTGGGCTTGCACTGATATCGTCTTGTACTGTTCTAGGTACAACTCATATCAATGTTTTTCATACAATATGAAATACATAAATCACCTTTATGTGTATGCATAAAGGATTCTATTTTAGCATTATTTCTTTGGGAGTCAAAGAGTACGTTCTCTTTGAGAAGAGCAACTTCTTAGTCTCACTAGAGTTGTCCTTCTAATTGAAGTTTATCATCATATGAGAAACTTCCTAGCATCTATTGTCTATTATTAGGGATTGATATAATCCAATTATATCATGAAATATATCATTATAGATTTCCATCCCATGTATATAGACTATATCTCCCATATACATTCTATCTTCATATAATGTTTTAAAGTCATAACTTTAACGAAGAAGAATTCTTTTCATTTCCAAAATTAATATATCAAATATATATTTAAATTTTAGGAACATGATTAACTCCCACTAATCTTTTGTAAACCTAGTAAACAAAAGATTCATTTACATTTTATGAGAAATCGAACGTTTTGATCTTTCTCTCATAAGACGTTTACAGCTCCCACTAGCTTGCTAAGATCCATGATGGTTGGATCTCTACAACTTACATGTCTTGTGATTCATAGTTTTAGACATATATTATCAAGACTATCTTAATAATGGTTTCGGAAACCCATATTATGTCCAAACATTGAATCACCATTTAGTTGTAGCTAGCAATCTTCGAATTAATTGAAACTAAGACTACGTCAAAGATGGTTTCTTCAAAGTCAACCATTCTCTTTGATTGTAGTCACCTTAAGCTACCAATTAGCTATAAAGGTTTCATTATTTCAGGTCAAATGGTACTTTACCATTTCCTTGAGAATATATCGTATATACACTCAATGTAGTCATAAGGATTTTCATTCTTATTTCTTTCGAATTAAGAGGTGCAACTCTATGACATAGTCATAAAGTTCAAACCATTCAACTTTGACGGTTTATAAATCCTTCTCGACTACCTTGGAGCTTTTGGTATAGGAACTAGGTTGTTTATATTTGTTGATTACTTTCTTGTCTCTCAAAGAACCCATTCTTTGAGTTCTATCTCTCGTTCATTTGCTTTTAGGCAAATCACATTGTAGGATTACAATGAACTACCCAACAAAACAACATTTGTTAATTGGTTTATAGAAGCGATATCCAAAAGTTAATTTAAGGATATCCCACAAGATTGTTATCAAACAAATATTGCTTATTAGCTCACAACCCCAAATCTTAACATGCTTGAGATTTGTCTTTCTTTCCAACTACATCTTATGGAGTCATGAAAAATTTGGAAGATCTTCTAATTGACAATCATATTGTTTTTAGAAGTATATATCCTATATATGGGTAATAGATAACATCTAACGAACTAAATCTTATTCAAGTTCGTTCTTCTCCTAATGGAGAAATCCATTATCTTTTGATGCTTCTTTCCTTGATATTATTCAAGGAAACTGTTCTAAAGTGTTATCTTTCCTTGGATGAAATCTAAGGAGGCAAATACTTTAGACGTCTTACTCATCAACTTACATTTCTTGAATTCTTTGAAACCTTTTGCAAAGTATTCGGACTTGTGTTTATTCAAAATAAACTATAGTCCAACCGAGAGTGATCTTCGGTGAATGTCATATAACATGAGTAGTATTATGTTGTGGACAAGTGCCACTAACATCTAAGTGAAGTAACCTCAATAACTTTGTGATTCTTTCTTCTTTCCAAAAGAATAAAGATTCGAACATTTCGCCTCTATACAATTTAAAAGGAAGTTATTGGATCCGGATCTAACGATCCAAAGCATCCTCTTTCACTAACTCGTAATTTATGTTTTAGAGGTATCACAACTTTAGTTGGGATTAGTCACTACCTTGCAACCTTTTGGGTTTTAAGCATCGTTATTTTCTAAACAGTTAACACTACCATATCATCTCTACTATAGAGACAATCAATTAGATTACTATAATCCAATCATTGATTAATAAAGAACAATGTTTTGTCAAACAAAACATTCATCCATCTCTACTATAGTGACAGAATTAAGTTCCTTAAAATTGGAATGTAAAGACAATCTTTGGTTTTTCCAATTTCTTTGGTAGTTCATATGAGGAAGTAAGTACTATCTGCTTTCGCAAAGATCTTTATTTTATTCACGTTCCGAATGTGAAGTACCTTTTTCTTCTCTCATATATCTTCTACTTCTTATTAGTCACATTTTTACAACGATTGTAAAACATAGTTACTAATACGGAATCAAGCATTCAAGTAGAAGAACCAACTGTTTTGAACTATTCAAGAACAATTTACAACACCTTCGAAAGGTGTGTTCTTGACACTTGCAAGACATTTCTTGCAAATACCCCTTCCAATGTCCATCCTTTCATAAAGAAAGTTTGTTCCCTTGGAGTTATTTTTATCTTCTTTATTTGACTTTCACCTTTGACTACATTAGTCATGGTCCCTAAACTCCCACTATCTCTCTTGAAACTTATTTCAATTGTGTTATACACATCAAACATTTTGAAGAGTATATGTTTATTGTTCACTATATAGTTTACAATAAACTTAGTGAACCATTAGGATAGGGACATAAAGGTGAAGTCCTTGCCTAGTTTCCGTCTCGTTAAGTGGTTTATCACTTCAACACTCAATGATTCAAAATCATCATAAGTCCATGTTGATGGACTATTTTTGTCAACCAACCATTATGTTCTAAACATAATTACAAACTTTCAAGAGTTGTACAAGGCAACTCTCATTTCTTCATACAACAATTTGTAAGTGAAGAATCATGGCACATTAATTGTCCATGCCTTTGTGCTTTCTTCTAAAGTTCCTTGTTCATGTAACAAAGAAACAAGCACTAGTGTTTGCATTGACTAAGGGTTGTTCAAAGCAACTCTTATTTCTTCATACAACAATTTGTAAGTGAAGAACTAACAACACTAAAAGTGTCCTTGTCGTTATGCTAATCTTCGTAAGTTCCTTTGTTCATATAACGAAGGAATAAGCATTGGTTGTTTGTGTTGTCCTTTTTCATGATAGACTTATCTAACATGTTCTTCCAATGATACATTACCAATAGGAAGAATTTGAGGATTAGACTACTTAGGTACATATACAATCCATTTAAGACAATCTTTGGGATTTTTGTACCAAGTCCGGAAACTAAAGCATTCGGCTTTTATTTGTCAAGTTTTGGATAGCGTTTGCAAATATATTGGTAAGTAAATACATAACGAATATAAATTGATTGATTTTAAGCCATTTGATTCGGGTCTTTAAATCAAATAGCACCACCCACTATTTTTGGCAAATTCCATATCCCTCATTGGAATTCGAGAGTTTTGGATGAAACTCTTAGTAAGGTATGGGAGACTCACTACTACCAAGCCCACCTCACAATGATATGATGTTGGCTAGCATTAATAATAATGAGAGAGTACGCTTACTCATTTGCATCACTTGCAAGTACCCATCTTATTTGGCCTCTAGAGAATGTCACCTCACAATGATATGATGTTGGCTCCATTGCACTTAGTTAAGTCATTCCCACCATGCTTAGTTTGTGAAAGGGTTCAAGAATAGCCTCACAATGATATGATGTTGGCCATTCTCGTTGCCTACACTCACCTCATCAAGTATGTATATAGACTCCTCCTGAGTATAAGCATGCACTTTGCACTCCCCATGATAGGGTGAAGGAGGTGTACAAGTCATAAACGATTGGAGCTACCATGGTGGAAGGCCACGAAAGAGTGTTCAAAGCACTCTCACGCTTATCAACTTAATAATGGTTTGGTTGAGGGTTTTAGGTCTCATCACATATAAACATACATTTTAATCTAATTAAAACAATTTTGGTCCTATTACAACTATTGGTCCATTTGATTGTTTTAGTTGTATATAATACTCCCACTATGCTTATAAAACGGTTTTTAAAGCAAGAGTATATGATACTACTAACATAAACTTTGCATTCATTTGATGGACTATATAGTTGCCTTAGGACCTTAGGATGATTATGAACCTTTTAATTAGATCCAACACGAGCCTTATGTTGAATCTCGGTCTAGGGATGGTGATTGATTTTAGTTACGCGTTTAATCACATTAAGGTGTGTTGTCTTAGGGGTGTTGGACCCAACTACTTCATTTTCATGCATATCAAATAAAGCAAGAAAGAAGTACTTCAAAGTAAAGGTGAGCTTATGCTCATTACAACATTTGCATAAATCAAATTACTTTAAAGTAAAGAAGAGCTTATGCTCTTTTACAACATTTGATCAAATCAAATTACAACCAAAATCTAATCTACACATTCCCATGGTTCAAACAAATTTGAAACGGCCTTTCACATAGCTCAATTATTGTAGGCTTAGGTTCATAATCACCCTTTAATTAATTAACACTTTAACTAATTAAATTGAATGCAACATTTTCATTTGGTTTTTGTATCCATAAAATTGATTTAAATGGAGCTAAATGAAATGAAAATCAAATTCTCATTTAAAGAGACAAAACAATTTTGTTCTCAACCTAATTTGGGCCATCATGCAATAACCACAACTTTTTGGGCTATATTGCGAAAACACAAACTTTTGGGGTCACTTTGTAAAAACACAAAAGTCCACTACTTCATGTAATTACAACTAGAACCCAAAATTTAAACAATGCAAAAACTTCATTAAAGGAGCAAAACAATTTGTCCTTTAGCGTTTTTGGACCTAAACGTAAAAACACAAAAGTATCAAAACTTTATGTAATTGCATAAAAGCCCCAAAAGTACTCCCACTTGAGGGAGGGCCGGTTTTGGAGAAGGATTAGAGTGATGTGTGTGTTGATTTGTGAGTTTTGACATAAAGCATGCAAGTGGTGTGTGTGAAAGGGAATTAATCCTTTCACACCCACCATTATTTCTACCACCATTTAAACAAATATCTAACACATTAAATCATTTGAAAAACATAAAACATAAACTTTATGAAATAAATCAAAACTTTGAATCAAAACACAAAACTTTTTGTTCTTGGCAAAAATGTCAAGAACAATGAAGAACATTCATGAAAAACCCAAAAAAATTTCCATGAACATTTTTACTCCAAAAAAAAACATCCCAAAACCATTCAAACTTTAGGGAAATAACATATAACCAAACTAGGGTACATAGGGGTTCCAAAAGTTACTTGAAAACACTTTTAACAAGTCAAACAAGAACCAAAAAATCCACCCTTTGGATTTGGCCGAAAATTCCCAAAAACATGGCACCAAATTTTAGCTCCAATATTCATGCTCATAAGAACTACATCTACAACATTTGAGATGGCAAATTTTCTAACAAAATTTACATTCAAAAAAACAAGAATAAAGCTTGTAACATATTACAACTTTTAGATCACAAACTATGAACCACAAAACCCAAAAGGATTCACCAACTACTAGACCTAGACTCTGATACCACTTGAAGGATGATTTTGTGAAAACATGTTCATTTGAATAACATCTATAGCATGCATTTAACAATTAAAAGGCGGAATCATGCTTGCATGCATTCAAAAACAAAACATTACCCATGAAATTCAAAGCCTAGTAGATTGGTGAACCAAGACTCAACTCAAATCAAAGTGAGTTGAGAAATTTATACCTTTGTAGATTCCTCTTTGCATAAGCAAAGGCTAATCACCCAAGGAGAGGGCCTTCATTCCTTGCTTCTTAGATCCATGGATTTGGATGGAAGAATATGGTTCTCCAAGTTCCCAAAAATTGAGAACCTCTAAGTGTCTACACCAAGGTTAGATTGGAGAAGAAATGAGTGACCTTGGAGGAGTGGGATTGCCAGCTAATCCCTCCAAGGGGGCCGGCCTCCTAGAGAGAAAAGGGAGAGACATGTTCTCTCCAATTTTCTCCAAAAGAACCCTTGATGAATTTTAGGCTATAAAGTTCTTTATATAGTCACTTCTTTAAATGACTTAAGAACCAAAAACCCTAATTCAACACACATGGCCGGCCACATAAGGGATTTGGGCTTTTGGGCCTTTGTGAATCTTTATTCATTAAATTGTCATACAACTTAAGTCAATGGGCTTGACGTTCGAAGCCCATTGGGCCTTAAGGTCCAAAACTATCCCAAGGTCTTTAACGAACTTATTCGTTTGATTAATTAACATATTAATTAATCCTTGCCATAAATAATTAAACCATTTAATTGTTCTTACTCATCTCCATTGTTTCTTCAATCTCCACCTTACACGGTGTACGATCCATTAGGTTCCTTTTAGCGAGGCAGTGGGCGATTAAACTCTTTCAAATCGATTGTGAATTGAAACTTACTTTCAATTCTCCCTTTAGTGTTTATACACGTTTAGGGCTTCCACAAACCAAGAGTGACACCTAGCAGCATATCATGGTTACCCAAGCTAATCAGAAGAGGTAGAGAACCTATTCAGTTTAGGATTACAAATGCAATACGGTTTTTCTCTAATACAATACTCTTGACCACATTGTTTGGTTTGATAGTTTATTCATGTCTACTATCCAATTTGATTCGTGTGCTTATATGATTACCTTGAATGTGATTTGGAACGACTTTCCTAAATCTCATTCATACTCTGGCCAGAGATTCTTAATCATATCATAGAGTATTCTCCCTCAAACAGTTTGAAGGTTAGAGATCCCTTGTTGCGCATTCACTTGCCTCCATGGCTAAGTGGCTTAACCCCAACTATGCCGTGGACACCCTCCTTTTGGAGTGACTTTTGACATAATCAAAGATCAAGGACTTAACCACAAGATAACTATGATGCCTCAGGTCAAAGGACTACTTTGCATTATCCCAACCATGAGTTCTCATGTGACATGAATATGAGAACTCTTCGTTGATCGTGTTCAGTGAACTCATTCTCTATTGAGCACCTACGTGATAGACGCATATTTATGCGACTTAGTTAACTAGTTTTCTTGCATTTACGTTATTAGTTCTTAGTTATTTTAGTACTTTAAGCCATTTTCGTGTGTTTGTAGGTCCAAAGGGCTAAGGTAGCAAGAAAGTGCATTTTGGTGCATTTTGGAGCAGTTTTGAGCTTGTAATGGATTACATATGATATGAGCAAGATGGATGGACGAATTTGAAGACAAAAGAGGCTAGGAACATGCTAAAAATCTGGTGAAACAAATACAAGTTGCAAGAAGGGATAAATTTCTAGAAGGATTGGCCAAAACTTCACTCAAAACCATGCATACCCCATAAAATTCATCAATGCCGTGGCCTTCCCTTTGTTTTACTTCCACCAGATTTTTTAGTGATGATGCAATGCCTATCTCACTATGACATTTGAGTGGATGATGTAATGCTTAACTCACCATGACATTTGAGTGGATGATGCAATGCTTAACTCACCATGACATGTGAGTGGATGACTCAAAACCTACCCTCACCAACAATTCTCCACCTTGCCATGCCTTACCTACTTCATTCCACCAGATTTTTGCATTAAACATGTCCATCCTCTTCCTATAAATACCATGGCAGCAACCTCATTCAAATCATCCAGAAATTAACCATTCTCCAAGCCTTTCCTTGCCTCTCCTACATATCTAAACCCCTTCCCATCCATTCCTCCAAATAACCAACCCTTCAACATCATTCCAACCTTGTTGTGGCGGCAAGGAGAAGGAGAAAAGTCCTTGGACGCGCTTGCTATCCAACATGGATCGTTGGAACGTTTAGGTGCTTTCTTCCCTTTGTTTTTCAATGGTTAAATTTGTTTATCTTTGTTTTGTAATAATGAGGAACTAAACCCCCCTTGGCTAGGGGGGATTCAAAACCATGTTTATGCTTGCTATATGATTTGATTACTTCCAATTGCGTTTCTTGAATTGTGAATTCAATTTACTTATCCGTTCGTATAAAAACTAATTTGTGTATGTTGGTTGAGAGTGCACGCTTAATTTTCATGCATGAATTTGACGCTAGAATATAAGGGAGTTTCACCTAATCGTTATGAACTTATATTCACAAGTAGTGAAGGTTGCTAGTCACAATCACGTTAAGTAAATTCTTGGCATAAGTTTCATGCAAATCATAGTAACGAGTGCCTCGTCAATGCTTATGTTTTTCATAGAACTTAATGATTCTTGCTTGTATCTCTATTATGCAATTCATGTAGGGAACTTGTAGGGAATGTTTTGGGTTGTCGTATGCAATCATCCAATCTAATAACTTGTTGAAAAACTGAGAGTTAATTAGTGCAATTCACGGTAATTTGGGGCGTTGAGTATTCATAACTTATCGAAGAGCAATTGGAAATCATTTTGTATGCAAGCAAGACATGTGTGGAGAAGAACCCCTTAGCTAGCCTTCCATTATCCATTCAACCCAAATTTGTTTAAAATCTATTTAAGTTTTTAGTTTATTCGTTTTTACTTTCAACTTCACCAAACTCAAATCCCCCTTTTACTTTCTTGTTTTAAAATCTTTTGTTTACATTTTTAACTTTGTTTCTTTTTGTTTTTGAGTCAGTTTAGAGGTTTTAGCAAGCCCTCCTAATCCCCGGTTTAGAACGATCCCTACTTACATACTTTGCTACAATTGTCAAAAAGAGGGTTTAATTTGTGTGTCAAGTAATTTTTTCGCACCACTACATACTTGTCTTGATGTCACACACACCAATGACTCGAGACTAGTCACTCTCCCTGAGAGAAGACACAGCACGTACTGATCTTAACGGACTGTCAATGCCCAATTGGCAATCCTATGATCAGGAACATTTAGGATGTGTCTACGAAAGAATGGTCTCATGAATCTAACTTCTTTAGATTGCATTCTCCCAATCACATATTCCTTGGACTTATCGTTTAAGCATATAACATTTATATGAGACGGCTCAAACAATAATGTTTGCCCTTGATATTAAACTAGATTAGTTTCACATGTGAAATGTCTGTAAAGTATCATCATATGATTGGTTTTAGGGCACATTTCCAACAACAAGTTGAAGTTGTTTAGTTACCACCAGAGCCAAAAAGCCTTACCTTTTGCATATGTATTGTAGGTTTAACCCCTTTGAGCCTTATTTAGCCTATTTTCTTTTTTAGCCACATTATCCTTACCTAGCCTAGAATAGGATTATCCATACCCTTGTTCTTGAAGTATAGTGGAGCATGACTTGTTGGAAATGTGCCCTAAAACCAATCATATGATGATACTTTACGGACATTTCACATGTTAAACTAATCTAGTTTAATATCAAGGGCATAGATTATTGTTTTAAGCCACCTCATATAAATGTTATATGCTTAAACGATAAGTCCAAGGAATATGTGATTGGGAGAATACGATCTAAAGAAGTTAGATTCATGAGACCATTCTTTCGTAGACACATCCTAAACGTTCCTGATCATAGGATTGCCAATTGGGCATTGACAGTCCGTTAAGATCAGTACGTGCTGTGTCTTCTCTCAGGGAGAGTGACTAGTCTCGAGTCATTGGTGTGTGTGACATCAAGACAAGTACGTAGGTGCTCAATAGAGAATGAGTTCACTGAACACGATCAACGAAGAGTTCTCATATTCATGTCACATGAGAACTCATGGTTGGGATAATGCAAAGTAGTCCTTTGACCTGAGGCATCACAGCTGTCTTGTGGTTAAGTCCTTGATCTTTGATTATGTCAAAGTCACCCCAATCGCGGGTGTCCACGGCATCGTTGGGGTTAAGCTACTTAGCCATGGAGGCAAGTGAATGCGCAACAAGGGATCTCTAACCTTCAAACCGTTTGAGGGAGAATACTCTATGATATGATTAAAAATCTTTGGCCAAAGTATGAATGAGATTTAGGAAGGCGTTCCAAATCACATTCAAGGTAATCATATAAGCACACGAATCACATTGGATAGTAGACATGAATAAACTATCAAACCAAACAATGTGGTCAAGAGTATTGTATTAGAGAAAGACCGTATTGCATTTGTAATCCTAAACTGAATAGGTTCTCCACCTTTTCTGATTAGCTTGGATAACCATGATATGCTGCTAGGTGTCACTCATGGTTTGTGGAAGCCCTAAACGTGTATAATCACTAAAGGGAGAATTGAAAGTAAGTTTCAATTCACAATCGATTTGAAAGAGTTTTAATCGCCCACTGCCTCGCTAAAAGGAGCCTAATGGATCGTACACCGTGTAAGGTGGAGATTGAAGAAACAATGGAGATGAGTAAGAATAATTAAAAGGTTTAATTATTTATGGCAAGGATTAATTAATATGTTAATTAATTAAACGAATAAGTTCGTTAAAGACCTCGGGATAGTTTTGGACCTTAAGGCCCAATGGGCTTCGAACGTCAAGCCCATTGACTGAAGTTGTATGACAATTTAATGAATAAATATTCACAAAGGCCCAAAAGCCCAAATCCCTAATGTGGCCGGCCATATGTGTTGAATTAGGGTTTTTTTGGTTCTTTAGGTCATTTATAGAAGTGACTATATAAAGAACTTTATAGCCTAAAATTCAAAAAGGGTTCTTTTGGAGAAAATTGGTGAGAACATGTCTCTCCTTTTTCTCTCTAGGAGGAAGGCCCCCTTGGAGGGTGTATCTAGCCATACTACTACTCCAAGGTCACTCATTTCTTCTCCAATCTCTCCTTGGTGAAGAGACTTAAAGGTTCTCAATTTTGGGAACTTGGAGAAACCTATTCTTCCATCCAAATCCATAGATTTAAGATGCAAGGAATGAAGGCCCTCTCTTTGGGTGATTAGCCTTTGCTTATGCAAAGAGGAATCTACAAAGGTATAAATTTCAACTCACTTTGTTTTGAGTTGATTCATGGTTCACCAATCTACTAGGCTTTGAATTTCATGGGTAATGTTTTGTTTTTGAATGCATGCAAGCATGATTCCGCCTTTTAATTGTTAAATGCATGTTATAGATGTTATTCAAATGAACATGTTTTCACAAAATCATCCTTCAAGTGGTATCAGAGCCTAGGTCTAGTAGTTGGTGAATCCTTTTGGGTTTTGTAGTTCATAGTTTGTGATTTAAAAGTTGTAATATGTTACAAGCTTTA
Organism: Malus sylvestris; assembly: GCF_916048215.2. Classification (NCBI taxonomy): domain Eukaryota; kingdom Viridiplantae; phylum Streptophyta; class Magnoliopsida; order Rosales; family Rosaceae; genus Malus; species Malus sylvestris. Next base: position 16,414,698 of record NC_062273.1, read on the forward strand.
TTCTTGTTTCTTTGAATGTAAATTTTGTTAGAAAATTTGCCATCTCAAATGTTGTAGATGTAGTTCTTATGAGCATGAATATTGGAGCTAAAATTTGGTGCCATGTTTTTGGGAATTTTCGGCCAAATACATAGGGTGATTTTTTGGGTTCTTGTTTGACTTGTTAAAAGTGTTTTAAAGTGACTTTTGGAACCCCTATGTACCCTAGTTTGGTTATATGTTATTTCCCTAACGTTTGAATGGTTTTGGAATGTTTTTTGGGTGAAAAATGTTCTGGAAATTTTTTGAGTTTTTCATAAATGTTCTTCATTGTTCTTGACATTTTAGCCAAGAACAAAAAGTTTTGTGTTTTGATTCCAAGTTTTGATTTATTTCATAAAGCTTATGTTTTATGATTTTCAAATGTTTAAATGTTTTAGATATTTGTTTAAATGGTGTAAGAGATATTGGTGGGTGTGTAAGGATTAATTTCCTTTCACACACACCACTTGCACCACTTGATTGCTTTATGTCAAAACTCACAAATCAACACACACATCACTCCATTTCTTCTTCCAAAACCGGCCACCCCCTAGTGGGGGTACTTTTGGGGTCTTTTATGCAATTACATAAAGTTTTGATACTTTTGTGTATTTGCACTTTGGCCCAAAAGTTTACGTTTTTACGTTTAGGTCCAAAAACGCTAAAGGACAAATTGTTTTGCTCCTTTAATGAAGTTTTTACATTGTTTAAATTTTGGGTTCTAGTGTAATTACATGAAGTAGTGGACTTTTGTGTTCTTACAAAGTGACCCCAAAAGTTTATGTTTTTGCAATATTGCCCAAAGGTTGTGGTAATTGCATTTTGGCCAAAATTAGGTAGAGAACAAAATTGTTTTGTCTCTTTAAATGAGAATTGGATTTTCATTTCATTTAGCTCCATTTAAATCAATTTTACGGATACAAAAACCAAATGAAAATGTTGCATTCAATTTAATTAGTTAAAGTGTTAATTAATTAAAGGATGATTATGAACCTAAGCCTAATATAATTGAGCTATGTGAAAGGCCGTTTCAAGTTTGTTTGAACCATGGGAATGTGTAGATTAGATTTTGGTTGTAATTTGATTTGATCAAATGTTGTAAAAGGGCATAAGCCCTTCTTTACTTTAAGGTAATTTGTTTTATACAAATGTTGTAATGAGCATAAGCTCACCTTTACTTTGAAGTACTTCTTTCTTGCTTTATTTGATATGCATGAAAATGAAGTAGTTGGGTCCAACGCCCCTAAGACAACACGCTTTAATGTGATTAAACGCGTAACTAAAATCAATCTCCATCCCTAGACCGAGATTCAACACAAGGCTCGTGTTGAATCTAAACAAAGGTTCATAGTCATCCTAAGGCCCTAAGGCAACTATATAGTCCATCAAATGAATGCAAAGTTTATGTTAGTAGTATCATATACTCTTGCTTTAAAAACCGTTTTATAAGCATAGTGGGAGTATTATATACAACTAAAACAATCATATGGACCAATAGTTGTAATAGGACCAAAATTGTTTTAATAAAGATTAAAATGAATATTTATATGTGATGAGACCTAAAACCCTCAACCAAACCATTATTAAGTTGATAAGCGTGAGAGTGCTTTGAACACTCTTTCGTGGCCTTCCACCATGGTAGCTCCAATCGTTTATGACTTGTACACCACCTTCACCCTATCATGGGGGAGTGCAAAGTGCATGCTTATACTCAGGAGGAGTCTATATACATACTTGATGAGGTGAGTGTAGGCAACGAGGATGGCCGATATCATATCATTGTGAGGCTATTCTTGAACCCCTTCATGAACTAAGCATGGTGGGAATGACTTAACTAAGTGCAATGGAACCAATATCATATCATTGTGAGGTTACATTCTCTAGAGGCCAAATAAGATGGGTACTTGCAAGAGATGCAAATGAGTAAGCGTACTCTCTCATTATTATTAATGCTAGCAAATATCATATCATTGTGAGGTGGGCTTGGTAGTAGTGAGTCTCTCATACCCTACTAAGAGTTTCATCCAAAACTCTCGAATTCCAATGAGGGATATGGAATTTGCCAAAAATAGTGGGTGGTGCTATTTGATTTAAAGACCCGGATCAAATGGCTTAAAATCAATCAATTTATATTCGTTATGTATTTGTTTACCAATATATTTGCAAACGCTATCCAAAACTTGACAAAGAAAAGCCGAATGCTTTAGTTTCCGGACTTGGTACAAAAATCCCAAAGATTGTCTTAAATGGATTGTATATGTACCTAAGTAGTCTCATCCTCACAATCTTCCTATTAATAATGTATCATTAGAAGAATATGTTAGAAAAGGTCTATCATAAAGAGGACAACACTTTTAATGTCATAATTCTTCAATTACAAATTGTTGTATGAAGAAATAAGAGTTGCTTTGAACAACCCTTAATCAATACAAACATTAGTGCTTGTTTCTTTGTTACAAGAACAAGGAACTTTAGAAGAAAGCACAAGGGCATGGACACTTAATGTGCCATGATTCTTCACTTACAAATTGTTGTATGAAGAAATGAGAGTTGCCTTGTACAACTCTTGAAAGTTTGTAATTATGTTTAGAACATAATGGTTGGTTGACAAAAATAGTCCATCAACATGGACTTATGATGATTTTGAATCATTGAGTGTTGAAGTGTTAAAACCACTTAACGAGACGGAAACTAGGCAAGGACTTCACCTTTGTTTCCTTATCCTAATGGTTCACTAAGTTTATTGTAAACTATGTAGTGAACAATAACCACATGCTCTCCAAAATGTTTGATGTGTATAACACAATTGAAATAAGTTTCAAGAGAGATAGTGGGAGTTTAGGGACCATGACTAATGTAGTCAAAGGTGAAAGTCAAATAAAGAAGATAAAAATAACTCCAAGGGAACAAACTTTCTTTATGAAAGGATGGACATTGGAAGGGGTATTTGCAAGAAATGTCTTGCAAGTGTCAAGAACACACCTTTCGAATGTGTTGTAAATTGTTCTTGAATAGTTCAAAACAGTTGGTTCTTCTACTTGAATGCTTGATTCCGTATTAGTAACTATGTTTTACAATCGTTGTAAAAATGTGACTAATAAGAAGTAGAAGATATATGAGAGAAGAAAAGGTGCTTCACATTCGGAACGTGAATAAAATATAGATCTCTGCGAAAGCAGATAGTACTTACTTCCTCATATGAACTACCAAAGAAATTGGAAAAACCAAAGATAGTCTTTACATTCCAATTTTAAGGAACTTAATTCTGTCACTATAGTAGAGATGGATGAATGCTTTGTTTGACAAAACATTGTTCTTTATTAATCAATGATTGGATTATAGTAATCTAATTGATTGTCTCTATAGTAGAGATGATATGGTAGTGTTAACTGTTTAGAATATAATGATGCTTAAAACCCAAAAGGTTGCAAGGTAGTGACTAATCCCAACTGAGTTGTGATACCTCTAAAACATAAGTTATGAGTTGGTGAAAGATGGATGCTTTGGATTGTTAGATCCGGATCCAATACCTTCTTATTAAAATTGTATAGAGGTGAAATGTTTGAATCTTTATTCTTTTGGAAAGAAGAAAGAATCACAAAGTTGTTGAGGTTAATTCACTTAGATGTTAGTGGCACTTGTCCACAACATAATACTACTCATGTTATATGACATTCACCGAAGATCACTCTCGGTTGGACTATAGTTTATTTTAATAAACACAAGTCCGAATACTTTGCAAAAGGTTTCAAAGAATTCAAGAAATGTAAGTTAATGAGTAAGACGTCTAAAGTATTTACCTCCTTAGATTTGATCCAAGGAAAAGTAACACTTTAGATGAGTTTCCTTGAAAGATATCAAGGAAAGAAGCATCATAAGATAATGAATTTCTCCATTAGGAGAAGAACGAACTTGAATAAGATTTAGTTCGTTAGATGTTATCTATTACCCATATATAGGATATATACTTCTAAAACAATATGATTGTAAATTAGAAGATCTTTCCAAAAAATTTCATGACTCCATAAGATGTAGTTGGAAAGAAAGACAAATCTTAAGCATGTTAAGATTTGGGGTTGTGTGCTAATTAGCAATATTTGTTTGATAACAATCTTGTGGGATATCCTTAAATTAACTTTTGGATATCGCTTCTATAAACCAACTAACAAATGTTGTTTTGTTGGGTAGTTCATTGTAATCCTACAATGTGATTTGCCTAAGAGCTAATGAACGAGAGATAGAACTCAAAGGATGGGTTCTTTGAGAGACAAGAAAGTAATCAACAAATATAACAACCTAGTTCCTATACCAAAGGCTCCAAGGTAGTCAAGAAGGATTTATAAACCGTCTCAGTTGAATGGTTTGAACTTTATGACTATGTCATAGAGTTACACCTCTTAATTCGAAAGAAATAAGAATGAAAATCCTTATGACTACATTGAGTGTATATATGATATATACTCAAGGAAATGGTAAAGTACCATTTGACCCGAAATAATGAAACCTTCATAAGCTAATTGGTAGCTTAAGGTGACTACAATCAAAGAGAATGGTTGACTTTGAAGAAACCATCTTTGAGATAGTCTAGGTTTCAATTAATTCGAAGATTGCTAGCTACAACTAAATTGTGATTCAATGTTTGGACATTATATGGGTTTCCGAAACCATTATTAAGATAGTCTTGATAATATATATGTCTAAAACTATGAATTACAAGACATATAAGTTGCAGAGATCCAACCATCATGAATCTTAGCAAGCTAGTGGGAGCTATAAGCATCTTGTGAGAAAATGATCAAATCGTTTGATTTCTTATAAAGATATAAATGAATCTTTTGTTTACTAGGTTTACAAAAGGTTAGTGGGAGTTAATCATGTTCCTAAAATTTAAATATATATGATATATTAATTTTGGAAATGAAAAGAATACTTCTTCATTAAGTTATAACTTTAAAACTTTATATGAAGATAGAATGTATATGGGAGTTAATAATGTTCCTAAAATTTAAATATATATGATATATTAATTTTGGAAATGAAAAGAATACTTCTTCTTTAAAGTTATGACTTTAAAACATTATATGAAGATAAAATGTATATGGGAGACATAGTATATATACATGGGATGGAAATCTATATTGATAGATTTTAGGATAAAATTGGATTATATCAAGCCCTAAATATAGACAAAAGATGATAGGAAGTTTCTCATATGATGATGAACTTCAATCAAATGGACAACTCTAGTAAGACTAAGGAGTTTCTCTTCTCAAAGAGAACGTACTCTTTGACTCCCAAAGAAATAATGCGTATATAGAATCCTTTATGCTTACGTAGAAAGGTGATTTATGTATTTCATATTGTATGAAAAACATTGATATGAGTTGTACCTAGAAAGGTGCAAGACGATATCAGTGCAAGCCCAGGATCAGAACCATGGCAACTGTCAAGTCAGTCCTTAAGTATTTAAAAAATACTAAAGGATAAATTCCTCAAAGATCGAGGAAGAATTAGAGTAACGTAATGGAAGCGTAAATGTATTAGATTATGAATCTAATCCATCATTGGATGTTTCTTCATTATGAATGAAGAGATAAACAAATATCTCTTTATTATGACTAAAGAGATTTGGATGGAAACATTAAAGTAATGACTTTACTGTGTTCCATTATGAATGCAAAATATATTGCCATATAGAAGTTTACAACAATGTTGTTTGGATGGGAAAGTTCATTTTTGAACTCTCTATTCGGTTGTAACCAGAAAGTGTATGACACTAATGGGGCGATAGCTCAAGCCAGGGAATCAAGGTCTCATCAAGGTCCGAACTCAAATGAGAGACTGAACCACATGATTGAGAATCATGTATAATGGTGACGTCGTTATTCTCAAGGTTGCTTCTTTGGATAACATATAGATATCCATTGTCTAGGCCTACTACTCAGCCATTTATGAAATGACTACAGAAGAGGTATCATCACTGATGAACAAGCTGATTAGCTTTAGTGCAAGTGGGAGATTGTTGGAAATGTACCCTAAAACCAATCATATGATGATACTTTACGGACATTTCACATGTTAAACTAATCTAGTTTAATATCAAGGGCATAGATTATTGTTTTAAGCCGTCTCATATAAATGTTATATGCTTAAACGATAAGTCCAAGGAATATGTGATTGGGAGAATACGATCTAAAGAAGTTAGATTCATGAGACCATTCTTTCGTAGACACATCCTAAACGTTCCTGATCATAGGATTGCCAATTGGGCATTGACAATCCGTTAAGATCAGTACGTGCTGTGTCTTCTCTCAGGGAGAGTGACTAGTCTTGAGTCATTGGTGTGTGTGACATCAAGACAAGTACGTAGGTGCTCAATAGAGAATGAGTTCACTGAACACGATCAACGAAGAGTTCTCATATTCATGTCACATGAGAACTCATGGTTGGGATAATGCAAAGTAGTCCTTTGACCTGAGGCATCACAGCTATCTTGTGGTTAAGTCCTTGATCTTTGATTATGTCAAAGTCACCCCATCCGCGGGTGTCCACGGCATCGTTGGGGTTAAGCTACTTAGCCATGGAGGCAAGTGAATGCGCAACAAGGGATCTCTAACCTTCAAACCGTTTGAGGGAGAATACTCTATGATATGATTAAGAATCTTTGGCCAAAGTATGAATGAGATTTAGGAAGGCGTTCCAAATCACATTCAAGGTAATCATATAAGCACACGAATCACATTGGATAGTAGACATGAATAAACTATCAAACCAAACAATGTGGTCAAGAGTATTGTATTAGAGAAATACCGTATTGCATTTGTAATCCTAAACTGAATAGGTTCTCCACCTCTTCTGATTAGCTTGGGTAACCATGATATGCTGCTAGGTGTCACTCATGGCTTGTGGAAGCCCTAAACGTGTATAATCACTAAAGGGAGAATTGAAAGTAAGTTTCAATTCACAATCGATTTGAAAGAGTTTTAATCGCCCACTGCCTCGCTAAAAGGAACCTAATGGATCGTACACCGTATAAGGTGGAGATTGAAGAAACAATGGAGATGAGTAAGAATAATTAAAAGGTTTAATTATTTATGGCAAGGATTAATTGATATGTTAATTAATCAAACGAATAAGTTCGTTAAAGACCTCGGGATAGTTTTGGACCTTAAGGCCCAATGGGCTTCGAACGTCAAGCCCATTGACTTAAGTTGTATGACAATTTAATGAATAAAGATTCACAAAGGCCCAAAAGCCCAAATCCCTAATGTGGCCGGCCATATGTGTTGAATTAGGGTTTTTTTGGTTCTTTAGGTCATTTATAGAAGTGACTATATAAAGAACTTTATAGCCTAAAATTCAAAAAGGGTTCTTTTGGAGAAAATTGGTGAGAACATGTCTCTCCTTTTTCTCTCTAGGAGGAAGGGCCCGTTGGAGGGTGTATCTAGCCATACTACTACTCCAAGGTCACTCATTTCTTCTCCAATCTCTCCTTGGTGAAGAGACTTAGAGGTTCTCAATTTTGGGAACTTGGAGAAACCTATTCTTCCATCCAAATCCATAGATTTAAGATGCAAGGAATGAAGGCCCTCTCTTTGGGTGATTAGCCTTTGCTTATGCAAAGAGGAATCTACAAAGGTATAAATTTCAACTCACTTTGTTTTGAGTTGATTCATGGTTCACCAATCTACTAGGCTTTGAATTTCATGGGTAATGTTTTGTTTTTGAATGCATGCAAGCATGATTCCGCCTTTTAATTGTTAAATACATGCTATAGATGTTATTCAAATGAACATGTTTTCACAAAATCATCCTTCAAGACTTAGAGGGAATTCCTTTTTATCAAACATATTGTAGAAAAACAAGTGTGGGGGAAGGTTATTTCCAAAAGAAAAAAAAATCGTGAAAAAAAAAATCATGAAAAAGAAAAGAAAAAGAAAGGAAAATAGTTCAAAATAAGTGAGAATGAGCTCACAAGTATTGGGTGTTGAAGAAAGGGTTCAAAAGTTTGAATCTGGCCCTAAGTATTGTGTGAATCTCCCCTTCGTGTTTGAAGTTAGTTGCTGCATTCAAAAGTGAATTCTAAGTGTCAATTTCATTACTTTGCTTACTATAGCTTTAAGTACCTTTGTTTATCCTTAACCTTTCTTTGTTAGCCAATACCTTGAGCCCCATTACAACCCTTTGACTTCTATCTTGGTTGTTGTGTGTTTCAATATGTGGAGTTTGAAATTGGTACGAGCATATGGAATCCCTGGTTCTCTCTTCTAAGTAGTGGCATTCCGTTCATGAGATCATATATATACACGCATTAATAATTCCAGAAAATGCCTTCTTTGATTTTAACATATGTGAGTGTTAGTCTACATGTTTACATCAATCTTCTCACATATACTTAGTGTAGTGAGTGTAGTTAGAAATTTTGTGTGAAAATAGAGAGTATATCCAGTGAGGAATTGAGGGAATTCTCTAAGGCATGTTACTACCATCAAAACCACCATGTTTTAAATTGATTAAATGCAAGCTAGTGAGTAGTGACTACGATTAAGTATGCACTCGAGGGTAGGGATGGCTAATCTATGTGAGTATTGATTTTTAACATGTCATGTTTTATTGGAAATCTCTGAGGCAATTGTTGGAATGTATAGGTTATGTTTTGTTTGTTTTGTTTTCTTTGTTTTGCTCAAGGACTAGCAAAAGCTAAGTGTGGGGGAATTTGATAGGAGCATATTTATGCGACTTAGTTAGCTTGTTTTCTTGCATTTTCATAGCTAGTTCCTATTTATTATAGTGATTTAAGCTATTTTCGTGTGTTTGTAGGTCCAAATGACAAAGTTGGCAAGAAAGTGCAATTTGGAGCATTTTGGAGCAGTTTTGGGCCAAGAATGGATAGCACATGCATGAAGCAAGGTGGATGGACATTTTTGAAGTTCAAAAGGCTAGGAATATGCTAATGAGATGAAGAAAATAAATTCAAGACAAAGAAGATAAGGAATCAGCTTAAAAGAAGGAACATTATCCAAAACTTTATCCAACCTTATCTTATCCAAACTAACCTTATCTTAACTTATCCTAACCTAATCTTATCATACCTTAAATCTAGCTGCAAGGGAACCTAAATATCTAATTTCTAGAAGGTTTATCCCTACCCTAGACTTATGCCACACCACCCCTTCTAGAACCCCTAGAAAGGTTGCGCCTCTCCCTCTTTTAGAAGCTTAGGAATTTGCCAAGGAATCCCTAAAAGAGTGCCGCACCCTTGTTCTTCTAGAAGTCCTAAAATCTGCTAAAAACCCTAATTCTTTTCCCTCTTGGATTGAGCCGTGCCTTTCCTTGTTCTCCAAGATGTTGGTGCCGTAAAACCCTAGCCCTATATATACATGTTTATGCCGCATAATTCACACCCCCACCCCCCATATAATTCTACACCACAATTCACGTCATATACACAGAAACTCATCAAGTGCCGCAGCAAGGAACGAAGAGAGAAGATGAGCCTTGTGCCGTGCCACCATCTAAGGGTTGTGCCGCAAGTCACCTGCAACCATTGGAGATTTTCAGATTTCTTTCTTCCCTCGTTTCGTTTCCATGTTTATTTTATTTTGCTTTTCAATTATTATGAACATGAGGAACTAATTCCTTTTTAGTTAGAGGTGAATTCGAAGCCATGGACATATGTTTAATATCAATTGTTACCTTCAATAATTGTTTCGTAAAACATGAATGTGATTTATTTATCTGTGTTATTGAGAACTTATTCTTGAGTGTTTATTAAGGATGCATACTTAGTTTGCATGCAGGGATTTGATGCTAAATTATAAGGGAATTTCACCTAATCGTTATGAGCTTATAATTATAAGTAGTGGAGATTGCTAGTCACAATTGTGTGAAGTAAATTCTTGGCAAAAGTATCATGCAGTACATAGTTACGAATGCCTTGTCAATGCTTATGATTTTCATAGAACTTAATGATCCTTGATATGTATCTCTATCATGCTATTCATATAAGGAACTTGAGAAGAATAATTTGGTTGCGATGCGCTGTCCATTCAACTCAATGAACTTAGGAAAATCTGAAAGTTAATTAGTGCATTCACAATTGATTTGGGGCATTGTCATTCATGGTTGAAAGAAACAATACTGGAAATCAATTTGTATGCATATGTTTCATGTGTGGAGAAGGACCTTCTGGCTAAGTTTTCACCATTCAAATCACCTAATTTACTTTGTTTTGCAATCTGTTTAGTTTAGTTAAATTTCGTCCAAATCAATTCCCCATTTAATTAAGTGTGTTAGATTAGTTAGAAACGTGTTCAAATTTGTCCAATTAAGTGTTTTGAGTCTTACTAGTCTTAAATTCGTCCAAATAACTCCCTAGAGTCTGTTTTGAGTCTAATTGCTAATATTGTGCTGTTTTAAGTCAGTTTGTTTAGTTTTGAGTCATAAGAGTCTAGTTTTGTGTTTTTTAGTCTAGTTTAGTGTTTTAGAGTTTAATTTGTATAGATTAGCAGGTCTTCTAATCCCCAACCTAAAACGATCCCTACTTTCATATACTACAATCATAGGGTTTTAATTTGAGTGTTAGAATATTTCACATCAATAGTTGGATGTATCTTTTGGTTTTTCCATGCAATTGACACCTTGCATAATTAGTGACTAAGCTTTTAAGTTGGAAGGATTGAGGTGGAGGTGTCATTAAGGTTTCATACAATAGACAAGTGTGTTTGTGACTCGTACTTTTACAAGTATAAGTTGTCAAAGTAACAGGAAAGGTTATCCAATATGGAGTTTATGCCGCCCATTTTATCCAATGAGAAAGAAGAGATTTCATATTACTTTACTTATAAATAGGAGCAGCACCACCTTAGTTTCAAGTGCAGCAATTATATAGTTGAGAATTCGCTGAGCTTAATGTATGATAATGGCATACAATTCATGGAATTGTTCACATAGAGAGAGATTATAAATAAAAGAGAGTAGAAGAAATATATGGTGTTAGAATTGATTAAGGAGCTTCCTCAAGTACGTGGAGCTTAACTATTCTGGTAGTGATGTAGATCTTTGTTTTAGCTTTGGAATCGAGGTATTGGTGAGGAATATTGCTTGCTTAGCTTAAAGACCAGGTAAGGGATCCTCACTTACCCTTGTTATGAAATTTTGTGCATGTATGTATATGTAAACATACAAATGCCTGTGAAAGTTGCATAGATTTTGTTGTGATAGAACCATGAGGAAAATGGTTATGTTTTATATCATATCATGATATGCATGTTGTTTTATGCTACAAATTAAAGTGATGACTTGAGAGTGAAGGGGGCATAGCGACTGCCTTGGGTTTCGATCCCTTAAACCTCTGGAGGGGCTACTACGAAGGGATTAGTACCGCTACCTTTCTAAGAGAGGTACTAGGATATCTAAGGGTAGAGCATTAAAGGACACTCTTGCTACACCTTACCATAAGTATGTTCGTTCGGAGTTGGTCCAGGTAAGGTGGTAGTTGGTCAATAGACCGGTCATCAGGCATGTAGCGATTTATTGGAATCCCTGTTTTCTTTTTAAAAGGAAATTGTGTGAGCATACAATCTATATTCAAAACTAAACAAAGCTTTTTTTGTGCATCAATCATTTTCCTATAGTATATATAGTGTTGTATACTATTTTTAAACCTAGCTGGGGTGGATTCCCTGAGAGGGAGCGATGAACGTTTGTGATGCTCACCCCTACTTTATTGCAGAATCGATCACCTACAAATAGATGATCTAGACTAAAGTTAGGATAAGTGTTGTTTGTTACTTGTCAACTTCTTAATTGCTCATTGACTTTCCACAGGTTTTTTGTTTGTACATATGCTTGATTCCCTCCTTCTTGAAGGAATCGTTTGAAGCTAAACTTAGCACTTTGTACTCCCCAAAATCGTACCTAAGAGTTGGTTTAGTATGTTTACTTACTTTAAACTTTTTGGTTTTGTTGTAAGTTGTAAACTTCGTCTGTGATGTAAAAAAATTATCCAAATTCCGTTGCCCTTTTATTCTTCGTTTTACCAAAATGATTTCCGCTTCCATACTACTTAAAAATAAATTATTTTACTTCCCCTCAAATAGCCTTACGTTCTATTGGGAATGTAAAGTTATACTATTGGAATTTAACATTATAATATTGCATTGTTAATAGAGCATGGCACTGTTAGGTGCCCCTTTTTGGAGCGTGACAGAAAAATGGTGTCAGAGCAACGGTTGATCTACTTCAATAGAGTTTAGTTGTCTCTCTTTGCCTTGTCCTTTGTATTCTAACTTATAATTCATTCGTTGTCGAGTCAAGTCTTGAAAGAGTTGTTGATTCAATCTCTTTCATTTCAGTTACTACTATGTTGACAAGATGCCTCGTCCTCCGACAAGTCCGAAAGAAAATAGCACACCATTTGATGCACAACAAATAGCTAAGATGTTTCGGGTTTTCCAAGCATCGATGAATGCTGATTTGCACACTAATGAAGAACATATACATGATTGAAAGATGTCTTATCTCGATTGTTTTATGAAAAATAAGCCGCTCAAGTTTTGGGGAGTGCCTGAAGCTTAAAAAGCTGAAAGTTGGTTGGAACATATTAAGAAGAAAATGAGAACTCTCCATGTACCACCAGAAATTCAAGCTAATCTAGCTTCACATGTCTTTGAAGGTGAAGCAGATTTATGGTGGGGTATTATATGTGCTCAATATAACATTGAAGAGATGAATTTTGAAGATTTTGAGCAACTCTTTCTCAAGCGTTACTTTCCTAATGCAATGAAGCACACTAAGATTCAAGAATTTCTTGATCTTAAGCAAGAGAATATGATTGTGGCTGAGTATGTTGCCAAATTTACTAAGTTGAGTAAGTATTCTGATGGTATTGCTAATGATCAGAAAACAAAGGCAATTGAGTTCAAACAAGGGCTTAGAGACTATTCGAAGGCACATTTTAGGTCAATGACCTAAAACTTATCATGAAATTATGGAAGCAGCCTACGAGTTAGAGCAAGATTATCTGTTCACTCAGAAGAATCAAAATCAGTATAAAGGATTAGGATTGATAAAAGTGACTAAGAAGTCTATGAAGAGCAAACAAGGGAGTAGTAGTGGCAGTGGTGGATATGGATTTAGAAAGCCAGGGCCTATTGAGTGTTAACATTGCCATGAATTTAGACATACTAAAGATAAATGCCTAAAGAGAAAAGCTTCAGGATCTATTGCAACTCCACCAAATCGCTTTCAACAACCAAATAGGATGGAAATTGTACAACAATCTAATCGTCCTCAACCAGGACAACAAAAACAACAACAACGTATCCCACAAAGACAAAATCAAGGAAATCGAGGCCGTATAGCTGAGGCTCGTGCATCTGGAAGCGGTGGTAGGGTGTTTGCTGTGTCAGGTAATAATGTTGGAGAAAATACTAATAGAGCACTTAATGGTATGCTTTTAATATCTAGTATTGAAGCTCATGTTTTGTTTGATACTGGTTCATCTCATTCATTCGTATCTTTCTGGTTTGCATACATTTTAGGATTTCAATCTGAGACACTAATGAGACCTTTGTATGTAAGTGTTCCATTAGGATATGAGGACGTTGTTAATCGAACTTATCACTCGTGTCACCTTCTGGTTAATAATCAAAGGTTAACTGCTGACTTGTATCCTTTGGAACTGAAAAAGTATGATCTAATTTTAGGAATGGATTGGTTAAGAAAGCATTATGCTATCATAGATTGTAAGGAAAGAAAATTAAAGGTGTGTACCTTTAAAGGATATGAGGTTATTATAAAATTGGATGAAAAGATTATGTCCCCAAGTTCATTGTTAAAAGTTAGTTTACAAAACAAAATAGCATCATTGTGTTATACACTCATAGAGAAGTTGAATTTAAGATTGACTTGATACCCGGAACGTAACCAATTTCGATAACAGCTTATTGTATAGCGCCAGCTGAACTAGTGGAACTTAGGAAGCAGTTGGATGATTTACTTAGAAAAGGTTTCATATGAGAAAGCATTTCACCTTGGGGAGCACCAGTGTTATTCGCTAAAAAGCATGATTTCACATTACGATTATGTTTTCATTATCGGAAGTTAAACCTTGTGACTATCAAGAATAAGTACCCTTTGCCAAGGATTGATGAGTTGTTTGATCAATTATTTAGGGTGAAGTACTTCTCAAAAATTGATTTACGATCTGGCTTTCATCAATTACGAGTATGGGAAGAGGATATACCAAAGACTGCTATTCGCACTCATTATGGACACTTTGAGTTTGTAGTCATGCCATTTGGCTTAACAAATGCACCAGCGGCATTTATAAATCTTATGAATCGAGTATTCCAACCGTACTTGGATAAGTTTGTTATTATTTTCATTGATGATATCCTTATTTATTCTAAGACTAGGGAGGATCATGAAATGCATCTCCATATCGTCTTACAGGTTTTAATGGACAACCAGTTGTATGCTAAGAAGTCGAAATGTGATTTCTGGCTAACACAAGTACAATTCCTTAGACATGTAATATCTAGAGATGGAATTTATATGGACCCTAGTAAGATAGAAATGGTATTGAACTGGGAGCAGCCTAAGAGTGTCTATGAGATACGAAGTTTTCTTGGATTGGCTGGCTATTATAGAAGATTCATTCAGGATTTCTCAAAGATTGCAACTCCACTAAACCAAATCACAAGAAAGGGAGTAAGATTTGAATGGGATGATAAGTGTGACTCATCATTTGAGGAATTGAAAACAAGACTTACCACAGCGTCGGTGTTAGTATTGCCTAATAACCAAGATCCATTTGAGATATACACAGATGCATCTGCACAAGGACTCAGATGTATGCTAATGCAAAATGGAAGAGTTGTAGCCTATGTTTCAAGACAGTTAAAGAATTATGAGAGGAATTATCCAACACATGACTTGGAGCTAGCTGCCGTAGTACATGCATTGAAGATTTGGAGATGTTATTTGTACAGCAATAAGTTCAATGTTTACTCAGATCACAAAAGTCTTAGGTATATATTTACTTAACGTGATTTGAATTTGAGGCAAATAAGATGGGTGGAGTACATAAAGGATTATGATTTTGAATTGTCCTATCATCCTGGGAAAGCAAATGTAGTTGTTGATGCTTTAAGTAGAAAGACCAAGAGC
Organism: Malus sylvestris; assembly: GCF_916048215.2. Classification (NCBI taxonomy): domain Eukaryota; kingdom Viridiplantae; phylum Streptophyta; class Magnoliopsida; order Rosales; family Rosaceae; genus Malus; species Malus sylvestris. Next base: position 16,429,893 of record NC_062273.1, read on the forward strand.
ACTTTGTCTTGTCTAATGTTGGCGAATAAAAATATGTTTGATACAATACAAGATTATGATCTAGAAGTACAACATGATGACATAAGTGCTTATGTGGTGAATCTTAATCTAGCACCTCAGTTGGAGCAATATATAGTGCAGAAACAACATGAAGATCATGAACTACAAAAAGTAAGGCAGAAGATAGTTTCAGTAGAAGCACTTAATGAATGGAAGCTTCATGAAAATGGTAGTGTCAGGTACAAAGACCGAATGGTTGTACCTGAAAACGAAGAAGTCAGAAAGAAAGTATTAGATGAAGCTCATAGAATGCAGTTTGCTATGCATCCTGGAAGTATTAAAATGCTTAAGGATTTGAAAAGGCAATATTGGTGGAAAGGTACGAAACGTGATGTTACTATTTACATTAGCTGATGTGTAGTGTGCCAACAAGTAAAGGCATAACACTAGAAGCCGTTTGGAATGCTACAATCACTACTGATCCCAGAATGGAAATAGGACAACATCATGATGGATTTTATTACCGGCTTACCAAGATCAAAGAAATAACACAATGGTATTTGGGTGATAGTTGATAAACTTACTAAGGTAGCTCAGTTTCTACCTATGAAGATGGATTTGTCTATCAATTATTTTGTCAAATTGTATATTGAATGGATTGTTCAATTACAAGGAATTCCAAAGACAATAGTCTCAGATAGAGATATAAGATTCACATCACGACTTTGGAATAAGTTACAAGATGAGCTTGGAACTCACCTTTATTTAAGTACAGCTTATCATCCACAGACTGATGGACAGTCAGAGCAAGTAATTCAAGTATTGGAAGATATGTTTAGTACATGCATACTTGATTTTAGTGGAAAATGGCACAAGTACCTACCACTTGCTGAATTCGTTTATAACAATAGTTATCAAAGTAGCATTAGTATGGCACCATATGGAACACTTTACGGACAACCTTGTTGATCACCATTATGTTCGGCCGAGCATGAAGATCAAATTACTCTTGGCCCAAAAATCATTAAAGAAACGATTGAAAAGATTAAGGTTGTTCAAGATAGACTAAGAATTGCCCAAAGTAGGCAAAAGTCTTATGTTGATAAGGGAAGACAACCTCTTGAGTTCCAAGTTGGTAATTTTGTATTTCTGAAGGTTTGTCCTCAAAAAGGAGTGAACCGGTTCGGGGTGAAAGGGAGGTTAGCACCTAGATACATAGGTCTGTTTAAGATTAGTGAATGCATTAGACCTACTGCTTATAGATTGGATTTGCCACCAAAGTTATCATACATACACAATGTTTTTCATATATCTCAATTAAAGAAGAATGCACCTAATATCCAACAAATTATGCCTTGGGTTAATCTGCCACTGGAGCAGACTGTGTCCTATGAAGAATGACCGATTTGTATACTTGATCGAGAAATGAAAAAGCTTAGGAATTGGGAAGTGCCTCTAGTGAAGGTTAAGTGGCAACATCATGGGACTGAAGAAGCCACATGGGAACTAGAGTCCGAAATGAAAAAGAAGTATCCCTATCTTTTTTTATAGCATTGTAAATTTCGAGGATGAAATTTCTTTTAAGGAGGGTAGATTGTGAGATCCCATATTTTTATAACATTATTTGGAGATATTAGAGTGAATTGTAGATGTTTACTACATTTCAATCATGTTTTCCGTTATGCATGTTGCAAGCTAACTAATTTCATGCTTACAATTACATGACTCAGCTTTATAGCTTAGCCAAATGGAGAGGAGATGGATTTGGATTTGCTTACAAAGGACATATGTGTATGTGACTCATGAAATTTAAGCAAGAGGTGGCCATTTGTGATAAGACAAAAGTGCTTAGTGAGCACACTACGTAGTGACTATGTAAAGCTACATAGGTGGATGTATCTTCTGGTTTTTCCATGCAATTGACACCTTGCATAATTAGTGACTAAGCTTTTAAGTTGGAAAAATTATGGTGGAAGTGTCATTAAGGTTTCATACAATAGACAAGTGTGTTTGTGACTCATACTTTTACAAGTATAAGTTGTCAAAGTAACAGGAAAGGTTATCCAATATGGAGTTTATGCTGCCCATTTCATCCAATGAGAAAGAAGAGATTTCATATTACTTCACCTATAAATCGAAGCAGCACCTCCTTAGTTTCAACTACAGCAATTGTATAGTTGAGAATTAGGTAAGCTTAATGTATGATAATGGCATACAATGCATGGAATTGTTCACGTAGAGAGAGAATAGAAAATAAAAGAGAGTAGAAGAAATATATGGTGTTAGAAGCGATCAAGGAGCTTCCTCAAGTACATGAAGCTTAACTATACTGGTAGTGATATAGATCTTTGTTTTACCTTTGGAATCGACGTATTGGTGAGAAATATTGCTTTCTTGGCTTGGAGACCAAGTAGGGGGATCCTCACTTACCCTAGTTATGAAATTTTGTGCATGTATGTATATGTAGATATACGAATGCCTGTGAAAGCTGCATAGATTTTGTTGTGATAGAACCATGAAGAAAATGGTTTTGTTTTATATCATGAAATGCATGTTGTTTTAAGCTACAAATTAAAGTGATGACTAGAGAGTGAAGGGAGCATAGCGACTCCCTTGGGTTTCGATCCCCTAAACCTCTGAATGGGCTACTACGAAGGGATTAGTACCACTACCTTTCTGGGAGAGGTACTAGGATATGTAAGGATAGAGCATTAAAGGACACTCTCGCTACACCTTACCATAAGTATTTTCATTCGGAGTTGGTCCAGGTAAGGGGGTAGTTGGTCATTGGACCGGTCATCAAGCATGTAGCGATTTATTGGGATCCCTATTTTCTTTTGAAAAGGAAATTATGTGAGCATACAATCTATTTTCGAAACTAAAGCTTTTGTTGTGCATCAATCATTTTCCTATAGTATACATAGTGTCGTATGCTATTTTCAAACCTAGTTGGGGTGGATTCCCTGAGGGGGAGCGATGAACGTTTGTGATGCTCACCCCTACTTTATTACAGGACCGGTGCACCTACAAATAGATGATATGGACTAAAGTTGGGACGAGCGTTGTTTGTTACTTGTCAATTTCTTAGTCGCTCATTGACTATCCACATGTTTTTGGTTCGTACATATGCTTGATTTCCCTTATTGTCTTGAAGGAATCTTTTGTAGCCAAACTTAGCTCTTTGTACTTTCCAAATTGTACTAAAGAGTTGGTTTAGTATGATAATTACTTTAAACTCTTTGGTTTTGTTGTAGATTGTGAAGTTCTTTTCCTATGTAAATATTTTGTCCAAATTCAATTGCCCTTCTATTTTTCATTTTATCAAAATGATTTCTGCTTCTGTACTGCTTAAAAATATATATTATTTTATTCCCCTCAATAGCCTTACATTCTATTAGGAATGTAGTGTTATAGTGTTGGATTTTAACATTATAGTATTATGTTACTAATAAAGTGTGGCACTATTTAGGGCATGACATGCGTAACCTATGCAGCCGTAGGTGTTGGTGTAGAACTTTGCAAAGTTGTTAGTCATAGGGTTGGTAGCCGGATGCCTTACTTACAGAAGCAGACAAGTGCACGTAACAATTAGGCTGTTAACCTTGGCTTTCTCATATTCCGTAGGTTGCGTAGCAAGTACCACAACACTTTAGGATTTGGTGTAGGTTGTTCAGCACTTAGCAATGGTGAAGCTTATCAACTACGTAACATGTCGGCAGTGGATAAGGCTTCGTATATGCACGCTAGCTTGTTTAACCTTTCACACAAATATGCTATTGTATAAGTCTAACGCGGCTTTACTGCTCGAAGGGCAAGCCGTAGGTAGTCTTCTGGAAACCATAGGCTACCTAAGTGCACTCGGTAGCAGCTTTAGGTTTCCAAGGCAACTGTCCATAGGACGTACTGCGTAATGTGCCCCCTCCATCTCTAGGGCCCGTTTCCCCACGAATTAGACCAAGAGACCCAAAATCCTTTAGTTAGCTAAGCCTTGAAAATGACCATTGTGGCTACTTTTAGGAATCTCGGCACATGCCATCGTGCATCTAGTTATACTAGGGCAGCCTGGCTTATCCACGTATTAGATATTCGGAATGTAGAGTTTATCCTCCTTATGTGGAGAGCAAACCCATGTGGGTGTCGGGAAATTGGTTTATTCTCTCGCACTAGAGAGCATGGTTAGTCCCTTGGGAGGTGTAATTACTGCAATGAGTCCTTAAGAAGAGAGCGATCTTCTTTTAAAGTGCAGGAGAGATAAGTTGTTGTAGACATGTAGTCGAGCCAAGTTGTAAATTACTTTTGAATTCCTCATTGAAAAACAAGTGAAACGAAAGAATAACTTAACTGTAAAGACTGCATAACAACTAGATAGTCCAAGTCTTGCGAGGTGGTGCCCGTTGAGCTGCTTGAGTCTTTAGGTCTTGATATAGCAAGAGGTCACACATGGTACTTCCTCAAATTGTAGGCGTTCCATTGCTTCTCAATCTCTTTGTCATTCATGGTGGTGAATGTGTAATTACCCTTACCGTCTACTCTACTAATCTTGTATGGACCTTCCCAAATGGGATCCATCTTTTTAGAGCCTTCTCTGTGAGCAGTGATGAAGGCTTTTCTTAGGACTAGATCTCCAGGTTGGAACTGCCAAATCTTGGCCCTTTTATTGTAGCTGGAGATGAGCTACTGCTAGTAGGCTGCGACGCGGATGATGGTCTGCTTACGCTTCTCCTCTACCAGATCTAAACTTATGGTTATCTCCTTACTATTCTACTCAATGCTTGGCAGTAGAGTGTTGATGCTTGGCACAATAATGTTGGGATGAATGATTATTTCCGAACTAAATGCCAAAGAGAAAAAAGTCTCACCGGTTGTTCGTCTTTTGATGGTACGATATGCCCATAAACATTTAGGGAGTTCATCTGGCCATTTTCCCTTCTTGTTAACAAGGGATTTCTTGAGGCAGTTGAAGATCATCTTGTTGGATGCTTTGGCCTACCCAATGCCTTGAAGATATCTTGGCGTGGACATATGCTGCTTAATGGCATACTTTTGGAAGAACTTCACCAAGTTTTTGCCCATAAATTATGGACCGTTATCGGTGACGATGGACAGAGGGATGCCAAATCGGCAAATGATGTTCCTCCATATGAAGCGCTCTATTTCCATCTAAGTTGTGGTCGTCATGGGCTTTACTTCTACTCATTTGGTGAAGTAATCGGTTTCCACAATCATTATGTTTCTGCCCCCAGTAGTAGGCGGCATAGGTCCTACCAGGTCGATTGCCCACTGCATGAATGGCCAAGGACTCATCTGCGGGTGTAGTTCATAGTTCACTGGCAGGCAATGATGGTCCTGGCTTGTAGCGTTGGCAGCAGTTGCACTTTTGTACTAACTCCTTAGCATCTTGGTGCATGGTAGGCCAATAGTAACCTACATTAAGAGCCTTATGTTCTAAGGATAGGCCTTCATAGTGGTTTCCACAAACGCCTTCGTGGATTGAGCTTAGAACCTTCAAGTTATCAAGAGGTGTTAGCCAGCAAAAATGTGGTCCATTGTAAGATATTCGGATGAGAATGCCATTCCACATGTAGTAGCATGCTGCCTTTATTTGGAGCATTCTAGACTCCAATCTTTTCGTAGGGAATGTGTCGTTAACCAGGTAGTCTATAATAGAACTTTGCCAATTATGAGTTATACTAACTTGTGACACCTCGATTGCCGGCTCCGTCTCTATGATTGGCTTATCTAGATACTTCACCAGAATCAAGCGTTTGAGTTAGCAGTCGAGGGCGGAAGCTAAGTCGGCTAGCGTATCCATGTTGGCGTTGTTTGCCCGCCGAACTTGAGTGAAAGTGTAAGTCTGAAATACCTCAAGCTGCTCGTGTACCTTATCTAGGTATTGTGTCATCCTTGCATGTTTCGTAGTGTACTCCCCAATAGTCTAGCTGGTGATTAGCTAGGAATCGAAAGAATTGCCAGCTTCTTAACCTTCAAGTCTTTTGCCATACAGAGGCCTACTAGTAGGGCCTCGTACTCTGCTTCATTGTTGGATGCTTTAAAGCCTAGAGTGATTGCCTACTTGAGCATTGAACCATCTGGGTTGACAAGGACCACGCCTGCTCTTAAGCCTTTGTAGTTGGATGCACCGTTGACATGCAAATGCCAAAAGTCTCCATCGAATGGAGCAGGCGCAGCTAAGGTGTGCTCGGCTGCTTTTAGGGCATCATTGGGTTGCTCTGTTGCGTCGCCTAGGCTAGGCGTGAATTTCGCTATGAAGTTCACCAAGGGTTAGGCCTTTATCGCCGTGCGAGGTCGAAAAACTAAACAGTATTAGCCAAGTTCCAACACCTACTTCATCACTCATTGAAAAGCCTCTGGACCATATAAGATTGATCGTAGAGGACATTGAGTCATGATGATAACTGTATGAGCATGAAAGTATGGTCTGAGCTTCCGAGCTGCAACAACTAGCGACAAAATTAATTTTTCAATCTTCAGATATCTTGTTTCCGTATCGAGAAGAGCTTTAGAAGTGTAGAATACTGGCAATTGGACCCCCAACTCTTCTCGTATAAGGGCAAAGCTTACTGCTACTTCTGAGACTACCAAGTAGATGTATAAGTCCTCCACTACTTCCGGCTTGGATAGTAAGGGAGGTGATGTGAGATACTTCTTCAGGTCTTGGAAAATGGCTTACATCGATCGGTGGACTATGAAAGAAAGCAGTTGAGGGCAGCTGCTCATCCAGTTAAGCTTTAGATCTCCTTCAAGGTAATGGGAGATTTCATTTCGAGGATCACTCGGATTTGCTTGAGATGTGCTTTGATTCCTCATTGCATAACTAGGTACCCTAAGAATCTGCCTGAAGATACTTTGAATGTGCATTTGGTAAGGTTGAGCTTCATCTTGTACTGTGTAAGGATGTTGAAAGTTTCCACTAGGTTGTGGCTATGGTCTGACCGTTGTTTACCCTTTACCATGATGTCGTCGACATGGACCGCCATGGTTACCCCAATTTTCTTCATGAACATCATGTTTACTAACCTTTGGTAAGTGGCACCCGCGTTCTTAAGGCCAAAAGGCATGACCTTGTAACAGTAGGTGCCTCGCTCGATCACGAACACGGTTTTCTCCTTGTAAGGCTCGTACATGGCTATTTGGTTGTAGTTGGAGTAGGCGTCCAAGAAGCTGAGCAACTGGTTCCCGAAAGTTGAATCTACTAAAAGATCAATCAAGGGAAACAGATAAATATCTTTTAGGCATGCTTTGTTGAAGTCGGTGTAGTTTACACAAACCCTGCATTTGTCATTCTCTTTTTTTCACGACTAGCGCGACGTTGGCAAGCCATGCTAAGTGTGCTACTTCTTCTATGAATCCGGCCTCTAGTAGCTTTTCAATTTCTGTCTTGATGATCCCTACTCATTCGGGTGCGAAATGTCTTCTCTTTTAGATCACCAGTTTAACAGTGGGATCAACATGTTGTGGCAAGCTATCTCAGGATCGATGTCGGGCATGGCGAAAGGTGACCATGCAAAGATGTCTCAGTTTTCCCTAAGGAAAGCTATGAGTTCTTCCTTTTCATCTGGGCTTAGACGTGAGCCGATTCTAGCCGTCTTTTCCGACTGCTAGGGATCAAGAATGATGTCTTCGACGTCCTCTTTGGGTTTCCATCCTATCTTACCTGCTTGGGTGCAATCTTCTTAATCTGCTTGCTGTAATTGCTATTTGGTAGCTTCTTCGTCCCTTTGGACCTCAGTAGCCTCTACAGGGGTAAAGGTCTATTCTTGACTCCTTCAATACTTGCACAGTGCATCATCAAGATATGGCCTAATCAGACTTGATCTCTCCAACTCCTCCTCCCAGGATGAGGAATCAGATCTTTCGATACTTGACGTGAGTGACAGAATCGAGCTTGATCAAATAAGGTCTTCCAAGAATCCCATTGTAGGAAGATGGGTTGCTTACGATCGTGAACGTCTACTTTAAGAAAACTGTGGTGTTTTCAAGTCAAGTGTAATGTGGTCGATGGCAGTCGAGGTGTGCCCATTAAATTCGGTGAGTAACTCTGCTTGACGTATGATTATGCCTTCCAGGCCTATCTTTTGAATGACTGTGAGTTGAAGTAAATTGACTACACTTCCATTATCGATTATCATTTTGTCGACTACAGCATGGGCTAGTTGGACAGATACTACTAGTGTGTCATCATGTGGGAAATCGACGCCTTCTGCATCCTACTCAGGGAAGCCATTAATGGGTCCAAGTTGGATGTCGACTGCTTGGACTTGTGAGACTAGAAGAATCTACTGTATCTTCCTCTTTTTAGAGTTGTTAGTAGCCCCCAAATGCTTGGACTCGACGAAGATGCCATTGATTCGAATCGTCTTGGTTAATGGCTTTTCGTCGTCGTCTGTGTTCTTTCTAGGCTACGCAGCTGGCTTATCCAAGTATCTGTCGACCTTTTTTTTTCATAAGCTTCTCTAGGTAGTTCTACCAAGTATAGCAGTCGTCGGTTGTGTGACCGGGACCTCGGTGGAATGCTCAGCGGTGTGATCCAACTTGGAAGTATCTCTCTTTGATTGTTTTGGCAGCTTGAACCATGGTTCTTTCTTGATGTTGCGAAGGATTTGGTGGATCGAAATTGAGAACTTATAGTAGTTCTTGGTCGTCGAGCCTTCTTTGGTCATGGGTCGGTCCCTACCCTTAGTTTCCTGCCTACTTTTGTTGGACTGCTTCCCATCCTCATTCTTTTGAACCACTGCCGATTCTTTTCGAGGCAGCTCAGGCCCCTTATCTACTCGTCGAACCTCGTCCTAAAGTGCATGCTTTTCTGCCAGAGCAAAAAAATCTACTAGGGTTAGATATTCTTTCATAAACAATTCTCTAAATAGTGGGTGGTCTGATGGGAGTTCTTTTTTTAAGGCTGCACTTGCTATTAAGTCGTCACATCTGACTATCTTCTCCTTCTCTACTTTAAACCTCTTCACGTAGTCACAAAGCGACTCCTTTGGGTTCTTCTTCACGTTGAATAAGTAGTCGAACTTTTTCTTGATCGAGTGGTAGGATGAGTATTCTTTGGTGAAAACCAAGGAAATATCAGCAAAACTTCGGATTGATAATGGTGGCAAGGTGTAGAACCAATCTTGCACTTCGCCTTGTAAAGTGGTGGCGAATATCATGCACATGAGAGCGTCGTTGTTCCGATAAAGGACCATCGTGCTTCGATAATCCTTAAGATGCCTCTTTGGATCTCCATCTCCTTTGAAAAACGTGAAATGTGGCATGCTAAACTTATGTGGAGGCTCTGCCTGCTCGATCTCATCTGTGAAGGGTGACCTGCTAATGTTGGTCATGTCTCATCGTAATGCTTCATCAGCGACTTCGTTACATTGGAAATCACACAAACACTCATTAATGAGCCTCTCTACCTCTTCCTGAATTTTTCTTTGTTGGGGTAGCGGAGCTTTTAGCTATCATCGGTCTTAACCTGCTGGTTTAGGCTGCTTTTCTACGTGATCGACTCATCTATGTCGCGGCTACGATGCATGAGGTAAGTTCCTAGTAGGCGAAGGATTTCTTCGCAGGCTGCTGGTTGAACTTGAGCCGAATTAAGTGATTGCTTATCTCCGTCCGTCGAGCTGCCTACTCTAATGTAATATGAATGATACTCATTACGGGTCTAGCTGCAAATTGATGCTTTACCTGGAAGGCTGCTCATGTTGGTTATCGAAGTGTGGTCCCAACCGTTAGTGTATGCTCGTATGTGGGCCTAGTCGAGAGTGCATGCTCCTTTGCATGTTAAGACGAGAGTATACACTATCTCGGGGGCCCAATCAGGAATGTACACTACCCGAACACTCGGTTAATGGCTGGTCGCGTGGCTGTTTGCCAAGACGCTGCTGGAGAGGTTCTTCGTCTGCCTTTGTCCTACTTCGGAACACCTTGTATGGGGCACACTGGATCTTGGCGCGCTGCAAAAGTACTCGTCAACTACATGACTTGCCGAGATAAGTGTTGTTCGCCATTCAAATTGGAAGAGCTTGGAAGGAATGCATCTCCTTAAGCAATGGAAGGGTGGTAGACTCCGAGTGTGAGAGTTAAGTTGGGAAATATCAAATCCACAGAGAAATATGGTGAAAATGTCCCTGGCTCGATCAAAGATCCTAAAATTTGAAGCCAGGATGGTTGGACTAACCTTGGGTCGACTTTGGTTACTTGGGAAACCACGGGAGTAGGCTGGGCCATGGAAGTGGGCTACTCAGCGTATGGTGCACACGGGTGCAAGGTTTGTGCTTGGCTTGGTAACGCATTGGGCTCACATTGCAATTGGATGGCATAGGCTGGCTCAGCTAAGGCTTAGGCCCTTGAAAGTTGAAGTGGCATGGCTCGAGCCGTGGTTGTGGCACCATGAACCTTGCCTTGGGTGGCTACCCCGGTGATGCCTCGTGGGGGTGCCACTTCACTTACTGCTATGTTGAGCCTTGTAGATCACCGCGGTCCTAATCCTTGAACGTTAGAATTTTCGTTCGTCGAGGTTTCCGAATCTCTTCCCATTGTAATTTTCTTTTATGTTTTATATAAGGAATTTTAGAAATAAAAATTCCTAGAATAAGAACAATAAAAAAATCTACAAATAGACAAAGAAACAAGAAACCTTAGATACGAGAATCTTCTACAAGCGTGTGACTCAACTCTCAATGAAAGCACCAATTTATGGATGCAAATTTCTTCCTCCTTGTTCTTGGACAAAATTGCACCTACAAAACACCACAAACGCCTTAGGTTAAGGCCAAGAACCTCATGCACCCACGGTGAATGGGGGGCTTTAGCAGAAGAACCTCTGATGCCAAAGTTAGAATTTTGAGGGAAAAGTGTATGGAGAATTTAGAGAATTTACAAAGAGAACTGGAATTAAGTTTTGGATAGAATAAAGGTGTTTATATAAGGGTGTCGCCGGTCCCTTTAGGTGGAGATGGACCAGCCACTTGGATGGTTTTGTGGGTGAAGTTCATGATTTGTGTTTAATTAGTAAATTAATGGAATAATAAATCAATTAATTAGCTAATTAATATAATAAAAAATGAAAGATTTGAGGGTTGCCTTGTGGAGAAGATTTGATGAGGATGGATGAAATAGGTTATAAATAAATACCTATTTTGGGCACTTTTTACTTGATTGAGGGATGATTGTCCACTGCTCACGCGTAGGAATTTCGGTGTTCCTTGAAGGTAATTTTGTCCTTTTTACCATAGAATCCACGTGTTGCCTTCATATTTTTTTCAATTACTTTTTGCTCCACAGTAGCGTGCTGCCTTTATTTGGAGCTTTCTGGACTCCAATCTTTCCATGGGGAGTATGCCATTGACCAGGTAGTTTATAATATAATCTTGCCAGTTTGGAGTTATACTAACTTGTGACAGCTCGACTGCTAGCTCTGCCTCTATGTTTGCTTGTCAAGATACTCTACTGGAATAGAGAGTTTGAGTTGATGGTCGAGGGCGGAGCCTAAGTCGGCTAGCGCTTCTGCATTGGCATTGTATGCCCGTGGAACTTAAGTAAGGGTGTAAGTCTAAAACGCCTCAAGTTGCTTTCATTGCTTTTGTACCTTCTCTAGGTATTGTGCTATCTTCGGATGTTTTGCTATGAACTCCCCAATAGTCTGGCTGGTGATTAGTTAGGAATCAGTATGAATTATAAGCTTTTTCACCTCCAAGTATTTTGCCATTCGGAGGCCTACTAGTAGGGCTTCGTACTCCGCTTCATTGTTGGATCTTTGAAACCTAGAGTGATTGCTTGCTCGAGCATTAAACCGTCTGGGATGATAAGGACCACGCCTGCTCCTGAGCCTTTGTAGTTAGATGTGCTGTCAATATGCAAATGCCAGAAGTCTCCATTGGGTGAAGCAGGTATGGCTAAAGCGTGCTCGATTGCCTCCGGAGTGTCGATGAGTCGCTCTGTTGCGTCGTCTATGCTATGAGTGAATTCAACTATGAAGTCTACCAAGGCTTGGGCCTTTATCGCCCTACGGGGTCGATAAACTAAGCCGTATTGGCCAAGTTCCAACACCCACTTCATTACTAGTTGAGAAGCATCTGAACCATGTAGGATTGATCATAGAGGATACTGAGTCATTACGATGACTGTATGGGTTTGAAAATATGGTTTAAGCTTCTGAGTCGCAATAACTGGCGCCAAAATTAATTTCTTGATTTTCAGGTAACTAGTTTCTGCATCGAGAAAAGCTTTAGAAGTGTAGAATACAAGCAGTTAGGCCCTAGCTCTAATCATATGAGGGCAAAGCTCACTGCTACTTTTGAAACTGCCAAGTAAATGTATAAGTCATATGTTGCTTCTGGCTTGGATAGTAAGGGAGGTGATGTGAGATACTTCTTCAAGTCCTAGAAGAAAGTTCTTTCGCATTCATCATCCCATTTGTCTCGATGTGCCCTCTTGATTGCTTTGAAATAAGGTTTGTATCAATTGGTGGACCGTGAAAGTAAGCGGTTGAGAGCGGCTACTCGTCTGGTCAAGCTTTGGATCTCCTTCAAGGTAGTTGGAGATTTCATCCCTAGGATTACTCAAATTTGCTTGGATATGCTTCAATTCCTCATTGGGTTACTTGGAACCCTAAGAATTTGCCTAAAGATACTCAAAATGTGCATTTGGCAGGATTGAGCTTCATCTTGTACTTCTAAGGATATCGAAACTTTTTGCCAAGTTGCCAATGTGGTCTGATAACTGTTTGCCTTTCACCATGATGTCATCGACGTAGACCACCATGGTTACTCCAATTTGCTTCTTAAACATCATGTTTACCAGTCTTTGGTAAATGGCTTTCGCATTATTTGGTATATGGCTTTCGCATTCTTGAGGCCAAAAGGCATGACCTTATAGTAATAGGTGCCTAGCTCGATCAAGAACGCGGTTTTCTCTTTATTGGGCTTGTGCATTGCTATTTGGTTACAGTCGAAGTATGTGTCCAAGAAATTGAGCATCTGGTTCCCAAAAGTTAAATCTACGAGTAGATCGATTTGAGAAACTAGATAAGGATCAATCGGGCATGCTTTGTTAAGGTCGGTGTAGTCTACGCAAACCCTACATTTATTCTTCTCTTTCTTCATTACTAGCATGACGTTGGCAAGCCATGCTGAGTGTGCTACTTCTTCTATGAATCCAGCCTCTAATAGCTTATCAATTTTCACTTCAATGATTGCCACTCGTTCGGGTGCGAAATGTCTTCTCTTTTGGATCATTGGTTTGGTAGCGGGATTGACGTGCAGCTTGTAGCAAGCTATCTCGGGGTCGAAGTTGGGCATGTCGAAAGGTGACCATGCAAAGATGTCATGATTTTCCCAAAAGAAAGTCGTGAGTTCCTCATTTTCTTTCAAGCTCAGACGTTAGCCGATTCTAGCAGTCTTCGTCATCTTTGGGCTTCCATCACATCTAGTATGCTGGTGCGTTGATTTAGACACCATCTTTTTTTTACCATCTGCTGTAATTATTATTTGGTAGCTTCATCCTCCCTTTGGACCTCAATAACCTTTACAAGGGTAAACGTCTTCTTTTTTTACTCCTTCAATACATGCACAGTGCATCATCGAGATGTGGCCTAGTCAAACTTGATTTCTTTGATTTCTCCTCCCGAGATGCGAAATCAGATTTTTTTTATACTTGACGAAGGTTACGGCGTCCAACTTTATCAGCCAAGGTAGTCCTAGAATCTCATTATAGGGGTCGCTTACTATCGTGAACATCTACTTTGAGACAACTGGTGGTGTTCTCACGTCAAGTGTAATGTTGTCGATGGCAGTTGAAGTGTGTCCATTGAATCAAGTAAGTACCTTCGCTCGGCGTATGATTGTGCTTTCTAGGCCCATATTCTGAATTACTAAGAGCTGAAATAGATTGACCGCACTTTAGCTATCAACCATCATTTTGTCAACTATAGCATGGGCTAGTTGGACAGATACCACTAGTGCATCATCATATGGGAAATAGACACCTTCGGCATCCTGCTCGATAAAGCCCAGGTTGGACATTAACTACCTGGACCTGTAAGACTAGTAAAGCCTGCTGGATCTTCCTTTTCTTTGAGTTGTTAGTGGCCTCCAAGTGCTCGGATTCGGCAAAGTTGCCATTGATCCGAATTGTCTTGGTTGGCGACTCTTCATCGGTCTACGTTTCTCCTAGGATGCACAGCTGGCTTGTCTAAGTATCTGTCGACCTTGCCTTCTTTCACCAACTTCTCTAGGTCGTTCCTCCAAGTGTAGTAGTCGTCGGTTGTGTGACCGGTATCTTGATGGAATTCGCACTACTTGGTGTGGTCTAACTTGGAGGTATCTCCCTTTTATTGTTTTGGCAGCTTGAACCATGTTTCGTTCTTGATGTCGCAAAGGATTTGGTGGTTGAGGATCGAGAACTTAGAGTAATTCTTGTGCATCGGGCCTTCTTTAGTCGTGGATCAATCCCTACACTTAGCCTACTGCCTGCTTTTGTTATTATACTGATTCCCTTCCTCTTTCTTTTGAGCTACTACCAATTCTCTTCAAGGCTACTCGGGTGCTTTGTCCGCTCATCGAGCCTTGTCCTAAAGTGCATACTTATCTGCCAGAGCAAAAGCGTCTACCAGAGTTAAATCTTCTTTCATGATCAATTCTCCAAACAGTGGGTGGTTTGCTGGGAGTCCTTTTTGGAAGGCTGCACTAGCTATAGAGTCATCACATCAGACTATCTTTGATGGAGTTAGGCTTTGAACCTCTTCATATAGTTGCGAAGCGGCTCCTTCGGGTTTTTCTTGACGTTAAACAAATGGTTAAACTTCTTCTTGATCAAGCGGTATGATGAATACTCCTTGGTGAAAACCAAAGAAAACTCATCGAAACTCCAGATGGATTGTGGCAGCAGGATATGGAACCAATCTTGTGCCTCACCTTGTAAAGTGGTGGTGAATATTTTGCACATGAGAGCATCGTTGTTCCAATAAAGGACCATTATGCGTCGTTATTCTGATAAATGACCATTGTGCTTCAGTAATGCTTCAAGTGTCTCTCCGGGTCACCATCTCCTTTGAATGATAAGAAATGTGGCATGCTAAACTTGCATAGAAGCTCTGCCTGCTCTATCTTGTCCGTTAAATGTGACTTGCTTATGTTGGTCATGTCCCATCGTAATGCCTCGTCAATGTCCTCGTTACGTTGGAAGTCGTGTAATCGCTCAGTCAAGAGTCTCTCTACTTCTTCCTGAATTTACCTTTGTTGGGGTAGTGGAGCTCTTGGCTACCCCCGGTCGTGACCTGCTGGCCTAGGCTACTCTTTCATGTTTTCGACTCATCTATGCCGCAGCTACGATGCATGTGGTACATTCCTGACAGACGAGTGAATTTCTCGCAGACTGCCGGTTAAACTTGAGTCAGATTAAGTGACTGCTTATCTCCGTCCATCGTGCTGCCTATTTCGATGTAAGGTGGAGGTTGCTCCTTGCGGGCCTAGCCGCGAATGAACACTTTGTTTGGAAGGTTGTTCATGTTGATTATCGGAGTGTGGCCCAAACTGTGAATGTATGCTCATCCATTGGCCTAACCGAGAGTGCACGCTCCTCCATGCATTAAGATAAGAGTATATACTAACTTGGATGCCTATTCGGGAGTGTACACTGCCAGAAAGCTCGGTTCATGACTGCTCGAGTGGCTACTTACCAAAACGCTGCTGAAGAGGTTCGTTGTCTGCCCTTGTCCTACTTCAAGACACCTCGTCTGGGGCATGCTACATCTCGATACGCTACAAGAGCTGATTCACCAAGGTCGTCTGCTGCATAAAGGTGCTTGTCAAGACAAGTGTTGTTCGCCATTTGGATTGGAAGAGCTTAGACGATATGCGTCTCCTTGAGTAATGGAAGTGTAATAGACTACGAGTGTGAAATTTAAGTTAGGATATGTCAAATCTGTGGAGAAATGGGGTGAAAATACACCTGATTCAATCGTCGACCCAGAAATCTGAAGTTAAGACGGTTGAACCAATCTTGGACTAGTTCAAACCTCGGGGTTAGATCGTTGGAGCGAGTCGGGCCACTGAAGCGCATGGGCGTTGGGTTCCCCTCAACGCAGCTTAGGCTTGTGGGTCTTAAGCTCACACTGGCCTTGGGCCCGGGAGTGCTGGGCTACTTTAATTACTGCAGCTGTTTAGGCCTCAGCTGTTATTGCAGCGCCATGGGCCTGTTGAATGTGGGATGTTTTGCACTAGGCTGGCTACCTTATGGCACAAGCCTAGGCCTACTGCTCCAAAGTGACTGGTTCACCGTGGGTAGTGGGCTCGCCAAGGGCTGCTATCGTGGTTGCATCCATGGTGGCTGCCACGATGGTGCCGCTCTACTCATCGTGGCGTTGAGCCTCGTGGATCGTCGTGGTCTGAATCCTTGAAAAGAGGAAGTTCGATTCATTATAGTTTCCGAATTTCTTGTCATTATACTTTTCTTTTACGTTTATTCAAAGAACTTTATAAAAAAAAATTCCAAGAATAAGAACGTATGAAAAATCTGCAAATGAACGAGAAATGAGAAACTTTGAATGTGAGAGTCTTCTTCGAGCGTGTGAATCAAGACTCTCATTGAAAGCACCAATTTGTGGATGCAAATTTCCCCCGTCTTCTCCTTTGATGAAAATGCACCTGCAAAATAATAACACCGAAGATTAAGGCCAAAAGCCTCATGCGCCCATGATGAATAGGGGGGCTTTGGCCGAAGAATCTTCAATGCCAAAGTTAGAATTTGAAAGAGAAAGTGTTTAAGAATTTGTGGGTGGATAATGGCTTAGCTTTTTAGTTGGAAAACATGACTATTTATAGGGGAGTGACTGGCCCTATTTGGAGAATAGGGGCCGGCCACATATGGTCAAATTGTGAGTATAATTGCAACATATTATGTGAAAACCTTGCAATTAACTTGACAATTAATCCTAAATTGAATAGGAAAATTGGGAGTTACCTTTTGAGTCGGGATTTAATAAGGAGTGATGAGAATGATTTGAATACATACCATTTTGATCACCTTTGACTCTTCCTTGATTGTGCCGTTATTGTCCATTGCATGCTCATGGGAATCTCAGTGTGCCTCGAGGGTAATTTTGTCCTTTTAACCCAAAAGTACATGTGTCACCTCCATAATTTTCTTGATTATTTTTTGCTCCACAGTCACTATAACGCCAAATGACCGACTGACCCGTTAGCTCAGCAATATGATCGAGGTTGCTCCTTCTTTCGTGCCTATAAATAGAGCACAGTCCTTCAAGCTCAGGACCTTCTCAAATTCACTCTCTACAATTAAATAAAACTTTAAGTGATTCTTCAATCAACCCAACTACCTTTTAGCACAAACACAATTACTCTTGAGCACAACTCTCTTACCTCTTCAGCTACAATCTCAAAGCCTTCTTTCAAAGAAAACACTACTTATGATCCTTGATATCAAAAACATTTACAATTTTGCCACCCCGTGGTATAAGTAGGTTAATGTAATGTACAATTTGAACCACCCAAATTTCCTCTCTGAGGGTGCATGTTTTGTACTAAGTCCAATCTGACACCATTGATTTCGGTGGACTCCTCTAGCTTTATCTTTCCCTCCATGGTCTAAATTTGGGGAGAATTTTACCGCTTTCTTTACATTTCTTGTCAATTTATATTTCAAGTTATATAGCTCGGCCAGTTGGCCTAGATTTTGCTTTTGTGAACATTTGTAATATTGATTCCATCATGGAATGATTACATCCTGTTTCTCATTTTAGTTTCTATGTCACTTTCATTTACTTTTTAGGCAAGCATGGACAAAGTCACACTGAATTTTAAGTCCTCATTGGCTCGAGGAACATAAAAAAACTTAACCAAACTAGCGTTCCACTCAATGCACAATCATTTGGTTAAGAAGTCTGATGTTTTTTATTTGAACTTTGAACACATCTTAAACCACACCCATGCCTAAACAACTAAAAATGCTTAGATGTACTCGCAATTTTGACACTCACTGTATGTTGGCAGCCTCCAACAGCAGTGCACCTATTCTCTCTCTCTCTCTCTTTGTCTCAAATCATCTCATGACATTGAAACCAAAAGTAATACTCGTGGCAAATGTTGGCAGGCTCCAACAGTGGTGCACCTATTCTCTCTCTCTCTCTCTCTCTCTCTCTCTCTCTCTCTCTCTCTCTCTCTCTCTCTCTCGAATCATCTTGTGACACTGAAACCAAAAGTAATACTCATGGCAAATACATGTTGAACCTAATCCAGACTCCATCCAAATTTTGATACCAACACAAGGGTTGGCAGCTGCCCACCTAGACTTGATTTTTGCCCACCCAAACCAAGGTAAGGCGAGACGGAATTGATGGCTGCCAGCCTAGGCAAGATCGGCAAGATCGGCAACGCAATGAATAAAATGACATGACTTTTTCTTATTTTTTTCAAACCTAAGACGAAACGACATTTTCGTCTATAGTATTTTAAAAAAAAAAGGAAATAGTCAGCTTTTCCATTTAAAAAGCTACATGCATTTGTTTTCAACGGAAAATGATCCTCTCCGGATCCTCTTTGTGGGGATCCGAGGGATCAATCAATCGCATTCGTTCATTGTATATCGTGTGGTCAATTTTCGTTAGATACTATTTATATTTAATTTTAAATTTTAAATTTTAAATGATTTATAAACGCACGATATACAATGAACAGACATGATTGATTGATTATCATCTCCTCGACCTAATAGAAGGCGCCAGTTATTCCCTTTTTAATTTAATTTCAACCTAATTCACCTCTTCAACTCAAAACTCTTCACTCCAATTGTGAGGCTAAACCCACCTCTCCTTTTTAGGATAGATAATATCGTTTGTTCAAAAAAAAAATATTTCATTCCAACTTTCTTTCCCAAACCTCTTTAGTGTCTTACCACTAAGATCCACCCACCAACGAAGCAAGTTGAGCAACTTAGTTAAGATTTAACACCACACCTAGTGTATAATCTTATTACATTGGTTTTGGTCTTACCAACAAGTGATTAGAAGAAGAAAAAAAGTTTTGTCAAGGTAGGATACGTTTCCTATCATGAAGGCTTTTGGGTTTTTTTTTTTTTTTTTTTTAATTTAGTTAGATATGAGTTTGAGGAAGAAAAAGAAAAATAAGAAGGATGAAACAAAAAATTGAAGGAAAAAAAGGATTTGGTGATTGGGGCTTCCGAAAAAAGGCGTTAGTTTCAGTTGGGCTTTCGAAGAAGTTAGCATTTGTTTCAATTGGACTTTGAAAAAAGAGGCGTTAGTTCCAACAAATTTATTTATTGAGCTTTCGAAAAGAGGATTAGTTCCAATAATTATGATTTGTTAGTTGGGCTTTTGAAAAGAGGTGTTTGTTCTAGTTGGGCTTTCGAAAATATTGGTGCTAGTTCTAGCTGGACATTGGAAAATAAGCATTAGTTCTTACAGATTGCGATTTGCTAAGCTTTCAAAAAGATTGGCGTCAGTTTCAACGTATCAATGAAGATTTCCTTCTTGGCAAACTCATAATTTCACACCATTAGTTTGGGGGGGGGGGGGTGTTCGAAAATAAAAAGGGAACGTATTTTAGGGATATGATTTAATTAGTGATTTTATATGATTTAATTAGGTTTGATATGATTTGATTTGGTTAGGTTTCCTTGTCTTGTTGACAAAGGTTTGTTTTGATTTATTTTCTAGTATTGCTCCTTTGTAATCTTATAAATGCCTCCTTATGGAGAAGAATAATTATTGATGTTGTTATTCAAGAATTGTGAGATTGTAGAGAATTCTAAGTTTACCTTAAACCCTTTATTTTCAACTTGGTATCAGAGCCAGCGAGCGGGCCCGCATTGTACTGCCACGTGATGGGTGGGTCATCTTGGCCCAGCGCAATGATGGTGGGTCCTTTGGCCCTGCGTGTAGGGTGAGTCTCCTTGGCTCCACGTGGTTGCCGATGTGTGGATCTCCACATGTGACCCACAAAATGTCTCACGTGCGAGGGCGTGTTGAATCCCACATCGGTCATACGGAAAGGAAAAAACCAATTTAAATAGGATTACCCTACTCTAACTAACACCGAGACCTTTTGTGATAAACCCCACACCTGACCGATTGTGCAAGTGGTAATTACCAAATTGGGGACAGTATCGGTGTTGGTGGAAGTGGGCCTTTGGCCCTTCTCTCTGATAATTCTACAAAGTTTACTTCACAATAAAATGGGAGATCAATGGTTGAGTGATAGCTTGCTTGTTTATATTGAGAAAGTTGTTTTTGCTTATATTGGATGTTCCTGAAAGTTGTTTTTGTTTTAACAAGACAAACATGAACCCAAAAATCCACCCTTTGGATTTGGCCGAATTTCCCAACATACATGGCACCAAATTTTAGTTCCAATATTCATGCTTAAATGAACTACATCTACAACATTTGAGATGCTAAATTTTCAAGCAAAATTTATATTCAAAAGCAAGAACAAAGCTTGTAACATTTACAACATTTAAACCACAAACCATGAAAAACACAAAACCCAAAAGGATTCACCATAAACTAAACCTAGGCTCTTGATACCACTTGAAGGAAAAATTTTGTCCTAGCTAAGAACATGTGAGAATATTTGAACACATATGCAAACTATTAACACGTTAAAGTAGGCATGCATTCAAAAACAATTCTAAAACCCATGACTTTCAAAGCCTAGGGAATGGTGAACCACAAGACTCTTTAACAATATTAAAAAGAAGGAAGGATTTAGAGATTCATTACCCTTAAAGCTCATCCTTGTTTACACAAGGGATTTACCCAAGTGGAGGGCCTTCAAGTCACCTCCTAGCTCCTTGGATCTTCCTTGTGTTTTTCTTCCTTTTGATGCTCCTTTGCTCCTTGAGGATGTGAGGAAAGGATCTCCAAGAACACCAAAGATTTGGTGTCTCTAAGTCTCCACACCAAGGATGAGGTGTGAAGATGAAATGGATGACTTAGAGAATAAAAGATTGCTAGCTAATTCTTCCCTAAGTGGCCGGCCTCCTTTTAGAGACAAAGAGAGAAAGTGTTTCTCTTCTTTGCCTCAAGAAAACCCTAATGAGAAAAAGCTATAAAGTTGACTTTATACTACATCACATGTGAGTGGCAAACTTGTAATTAATTCAAGTTTGCATCCACTCACCCTTATGGCCGGCCTTGTCTTTTTTATTGGGCTAATTGCCTATTTTGTTTTAGTTGTCATACAACTTAAACATAATAGGCCTTGTGGACCAAAACACTTTTGGGCCCCGAAAACCCAAAACCAACTTAAAAGCCCAATACGAACCTTTCGTAAAATTAATTAACTAATTAATTAATCTTGACCATTATCAATTAAACCATTTAATCGCTTATCCATCTCATTTATATTTCTTCACTTTCATCCTTACTCGGTGTACGATCCATTAGATTCCAATTAGCGAGGCAGTGGGTGATTGTTACTCTTAACGATCGATTGTGAATTGAAACAACATTTCAATTCTCCTTTTGTTGAAGATTAGTGTTTGCTAATCTTCAGGGCTTCCACAAACCATGAGTGACACCTAGCAGTATGTCATGGCTACCCAATCTAAGTAGAAGTGGTTGGAGAACCTATCCAGTTACAATTAAAATGCAATATGGTCCTTCTCTAATACAATACTCTTAATCACATTGTTTGAGTGATAGTTTGTTTCATGTCTACTATCCAATGTAATACTTCTTTATATGATTCAATTGAATATGATTTGGAACAAACTTCCTAAGTCATATTCATATGTTTTGGCCAAAGACTCCCGAATCATATCTTGGAGTATTCTCCCTCCATCATGGAAGGTTAGAGATCTCTTGTTGTGCATTCATATGCCTACATGACTAGATATCTTGACCCCAACAATGCCGCGGACACTCTCGATGGAATGTCTTTGACATGATCAAAGATCAAGGACCTAACCATTAGACATCTATGATGCCTCAGGTCAAAAGACTACTTTGCATATTGCAACTAATGAGTTCTTAAATGACATGTATGTTCGAACTCTCTTTTGATCGTTGTTCAGTGTACTCAATTACCCTTTCAAGCACCTACGTGTTTGTCTTAGTGTCCAACACTAAATGACTTGAGACTAGTCATACTCACACTTGAGTTGACATAACACATACTAACCTTAGCGGATTGTCAATGCCCAATTGGCAATCCTATGGCTAGGAACGTTTTAGGAATGAACATAAGAGAAATGTCTCGTTAATCTAACTTACTTAGATCACTTATCTCTTAGATTAAATACTTTCCTTGTATTCCCTTATTGCTTAAACACATGATACAATAAATAGTGATTAACAATAAGCTTTGCCCTTCATTAAACATATAATAGTTTAATACAATAAGTATTCCAAAAGCCATTACATCAAATGAGTGGCTTTATGGGCATACTTTCAACACCTCAAGCCTTAAGGGTAACTGAGAATAACTAAGGCAGCCACCCCGCCCCCGATGTTTCCAATTTGTTTGTCTATTGCCAAATTCTTGTAGAAAACAAAAATGGTACTGATGTGAAAAATTACTTGACACACAAATTAAACCCTCTTTTTGACATTTGTAGTATAGATGTAAGTAGGGTATCGTTCTAGGTCGGGGATTAGGAGGGATTGCTAATCTATTCTAAATTAATTTAAAAATATTAAACAAAACTCTAATAACTCGAAACACACTTAGGATGACTCAAAATAATGAAAACAATCAAATTAGACACTAGGAACTGAAATGGACGGAAATTGAATTAAAAGACTAACAAAAATGAAAACTAACAAAATAATATAATTTAATAATGGGGGGGTTTGGTTTTTTTACGAGAAGTAAATTAAACTTAAATAAATTACAGAATTGACAAAAGCATGAATTAAGGTGAAAGGATAAGTGACGGACTAGCTAGAGTGTTCTTCTCCACACATGACACATATGCAACCTAAATTGATTTTCAGTTGTTCTTTCAATAAATTGTAAATCTCAACTGAAGGTAATCAATTCATATTACAAATATATTCATGGTTTCGAATTAACCTCTAGCCAAAATAAATTTAGTTACACATTATTTTCAAATTAAACCAGAAATTAAAACATAAGTTGGAAAGATTTAACCGAGAGAGGAGGGTGCTTGATGCTTCTGTCTGTCTTCCTCCCCGAGGCTCACTGCCTTTCCCTGTCACGCTGCCCAAAGGCAGCATTCTGATTCTCCCTTCTATCCATTGTCCGTGTCAGTCTCTCCTGCCTTTTTCTTCTCGCTGACCTCCACGCTGCCAAAGGCAGCTCCTCCCTCTTTCTTTATTCAATTTCTGTTTTCTCCTCCGTGTATTCCTGTGCTTCCCCTTCTTTTATTTTATTTCTTTCCCTCACCTCCGTGTCATGCCTTCTGTTTCCAGCCCCAAGACAGCCTTCTCCTGCTTCTTCCCTGTTTCACGCTGCCAAGAGCAGCAAGAGCTCTCGGTTTCCTCTTCGGTTTCACCCCCAGCTGCCAAGGACAGCTGTCATTTTTCTCCTCCTGGTTCCAGCTGCAAGGTTTTGCTCCAAGTCCCCGCAAGCACCTTTTGTTTTCTGCCCAAGGCGCTGCCAAGAGCAGTTGTCCTTCCCAATGCTGCCAAAGGCAGCTTTCCTGCTTGTTTTCTTCCCCAGCTCTCGGTTCTCTCCCTTCCGTGCTGCTTTCTATAACCTCCTCCTTTCACTTCTTATTTTATTTCTATCCTCCCGCTGCCAGCCTTCTCACCTGCCTTCCACTCCCTTTTGTCTGCCCGTTTCTATATCTCTTTCCTTAATGCCATGTCCACTCCCTCTGCCTTTTCTCTTTTTTTTTTTATCTTTCAACTCTACCATTCTGTGTCTCTATTCCCTCTCCACTTTCCATGCTTTTCTTTCTTTTCTTTATTTTTCTCTATCAGTCCATTATTTCTGTGAAAACAATGCTAACACAAAATTAATTATACATTAACACAAAGTATAGTAAATTGCTACAATTTTAATATAAAAACATCACAAAAACTCTAGAAATTGATGGTATAAATGCATGAAATATATGAGTGATCAAATACCCCCAAACTTACATTTTTGCTAGTCCTCGAGCAAAACAAAGAAAATATGAAAAAGTAATAACATGAAAAACATTAGCTTCCCTCTATGTGACCATCATAGAATTTCATTCAAGAAAACAAATCATCAAGAACCATAGCTAGCATCAAGGAACTAATCCAAGTTCATCTTCCTTATTCAAATATTAGCAGTAATCTTTGAATCATCATTGAAGTGTAGTGTGTGAGATAGCCATGCTAATGCAATTTCAAAATTTTTATATTTTTAAAATCATCATATGCAAACTAGCAACCTTCTCACGGGATATGCACTCAATCACACATGTGTTTAGTTTTAATGTGTTTCGCTCAAAGAATCAAATGTGAAATTTCTACCATAAGCTTGCATAAAGATCACTTCTCCACAGTCATAATTGCAAAACTTAAATCAAGAGGACTTTTATTGGATGTAATGAGGTTTAGGAAGAGGGTTATTGAAATGAAAGAATAGGTAAACACAAGTTCCAAGCTGCATTGCAAGCAATTCTTTTGTTTAGATTTATAAGAACTCAATCTTTCCAGCGATTCTTCTAGCACCTCCAACCACACCCTTAACTGAAACTTGAAAAACTTTTTATTTTCTTTGTATACAATCTTTCTTTTTCTTTTCTCTTTTTTTTTTCTTTTTTTTTTTTTTTTTTTTTTTTTAAATCAAACATGAAATACCCCCACACTTATTCTTTTGCCAAACACCTTCAAAGTACTTCACAAACATTTCTCATAAGACATTCTCACATTGCTCACTAGCTTGCTTGGAAAGGGTAAGGAAAAATGTTTCAGGCATAAGGGTAGACATATCTAGTGATAAGAAATAAAAGGCTCAACATACACGGCTCAAATTGGCAATCTAATGATATCATTTTTCTTTGGGAAACATGGTTATTTGGGCCATAGTGGTAAACCTAATGCCTCTATCATTTCCAAGTTCATGCAATCAATGACAAACATTTCGAAAGATCGTTACGCAAGTTCTAGAGATGTATCTCACATAAGTTCATCACACATGAAAGAATAGGAGTGTATGAAAAATGCACACACTTTCAATCGGCTCAAAAACTCACATAGGATGTATATGGTCACTAAATTCACATATGAAGCTTTAAGTCATGCTTTAGTTTCACATTAACAAGGCTATGTGCATTTGGTTTTTCAAAGATGGTCAAACATGTACAAAACTAACAAGAGAATTAGGAATTTCACAAAACACATGTTAACTAAGTTCTTGATAATCATGATTCAAATTTGATCCAATTATATCATTGGGTCGGGAAGCTAACAAAAATCTAATTCAAAACAATAAGGGAAACAAGACAATATTTTTGGATTTTTAAATTTTCCAATTTTTTTTTTTTTTTTTTTCACAGAAAACAAAACTAATTAAGAAAACAAAAAGCAACAACACAGAAACAAATGAAACCAGTTTGTAGTCGAAGGTACAAAAAATTTCAAGTTGGTCATTTTTTTATACTCTTTACCCCCAAACTTAAACTGGACATTGTCCCCAATGTCAGAAAACACTATAATGCAAATAAAAATAAAATAAATAAATAATAAGAAACAAAATAAAGCAATTGGACTGAAAACTTCCCTAGTTTGCAGTAAAACCAAGCGATGACCCCCAAGCTAAAATTCTGCAATCAACTTCAAGGGTGGAAATAACCAAAAGTTCCTGCAAAGAAAAGAAATAATTCAGTTAAGTAACACAAGAAAATATAAAAAAATTGCAAACGAAAAATTGAAAATCACGATAAAAGACAATGAATAGAACTAATAAGTGATCATTGGTCGTGCTTGTTGACTTTCCACAGCTTTCCTCTTGAACGGGGTGACACTTAGCTTTTTAATTGCAAGTGATGATTTGATGATATTGTACGGCGAAGCTTTGCTCTTTGGTGATGTTGCAGTTCCTTATTTGTTCTCCAAGCAGATGTGGCAGCTTCTCTAGTTCTTCAACTCAGACTCCTTGTGCTGGGTTGATTGTGCAAGCTGCATTCTTCTCTGCTTGTTTCTTCTGCATGACGGGCGGGCACGAGGGAGAGGTGTTGGTCTGTTTCTTTCTTCAATCTTTCCAAGTGCCCACGTCTTGCTCTCTTTCTCCTTGTCCTTAGTTGAGGATGAATCAGCACGTTGTCTCCACATGCTTCGAGGTATCATCTTCACTTCCCTTATAAGTGAGAAACAAAGCGAAAGCACAAGATGATGAGTACTCGAGAGCAAGGGCTGGCTGGAGAAAGGACAGGGAGAAAGCATGATATGAGATACTCTTACTTTCAACCTTCATGATATGAAATACTTTTGCTTTGGATGGGTTGTTTGCAGGGGTATCCCAGGGGATGAAAAATACAGAGTGACTTGAGAGGGTTTGTTGGAAAGCCATTTCAGATATGAAGGAGTGCTGAGAGGGTGTGCCTTTGCTGTGGAAGGCGAAGGTAGATACTTATAAGACTTTTCTTCACAACCGAAACTATTCTCTCACTCATTGTCGGCAGCCGGTGGATGGATGAATAGTACATATTACGCGCTTTCTGACAAAGCTGCCCGTAATTTCCGCAAAGCTGCCAGTTGCATGTGACGAGTGACAACACGTCTGGACAAATTGATCTTTTGAAATCCGGGGTTCGGCTCGTGGTTTCTGAGCAAGCCCAGCCTTTAAGAAATGAAACGCCTCTTTTGAGAAAAGAATCCAGCTTTTGAGAAAGGAAACTCCTCTTTTGAGAAAAGAATCAGGCGTTTGAGAACGGAGCCCCGACTCTTCGATTTGCGAAATGACGCCTCTTCAATTTCTGAGGAGCGCCTCTTTGATTTCTTCTTTTTATAGAGGCGCTAATTTTGTTCCACAACACACTTGAGCTCCCTCCTGTAAACACTCCCTTCTTGCACTTGTTTAATCTTGATCAGTCCTCCTCTCTTCTTTCTTCACCACCTCTGAAAATGTCTGGCCCTTCCGATCGTCGTTTTGACTTGAACCTTGGTGAAGAGGCAGCTCCGCCTTCACCAGACAACATATGGCGCCCATCCTTCATATCCCCTACCGGTCCCCTTACCGTGGGGGATTCGGTGATGAAAAATGATATGACAGCTGCGGTGGTGGCCCGGAACCTTGTCACCCCAAGAGATAACAGACTGCTCGCTAGACGGTCTGATGAATTGGCGGTTAAGGAGTCTCTGGCTCTTAGCGTGCAGTGTGCGGGTTCTGTGTCCAACATGGCTCAACGTCTATTTGCTCGAACCCGTCACGTTGAATCGTTGGTGGCTGAAATACAGAGTCTTAAAGAGGAGATTAGAGGACTCAAGCATGAAAATAAACAATTGCACAAGCTTGCACACAACTATGCCACAACCATGAAGAGGAAAATTGACCAGCTGCAAGACACTGATGGTCAGATTTTACTTGATCACCGAAGGTTTGTGGGTTTGTTCCAACCGCATCTGCCTTCGTCTTCTAGGGCGGCACCGCGTAGTGAAGCTCCAACTTATCAACCTCCGATACCTCCTCCTTCCGTGGCCCCTCCGACTGCTGAAGCTCCGCCGACTACTGAAGCACCACCTGACCAATGAATGCTATTAGTTTACACATCATTGTAAAATATTTTTACTTTAATGTTTTTTTTTTTTTTTTAAAGTGTTTTTTTTGTTTTTTTTTTTTGTTTTTTTTTTTGTTTTAAATGTAAATTAATGTAAAAAGACTTTGGTTAACCTTCCCCCACACTTAAACTAAATAACACAAACTCACAGAAATCAACCAAATAACACAACTAACTAAACAAAACAAAATGAAAGCAGTAAAGATAAGGGTGTAAGAATGCAAATCTGATTGGGTTAGCGATTCCAAAGTCTCCCTTCGTTGAATGTTTGGGTTGCCTCCCAAGAAGCGCTTGATTTAACGTCTTTAGCCGGACGAATCTTTCCTTTAAATTCCCCTCGGCTCCAAAGCATGGAATTTATCTTTTAATGGGAGGTGATACTTGAAATGATTCGGCAATGGTTTAAATTCAAGAGTGGGTGCCTGAATCATCAAAATCAGAAACATGTTAGTATAAATTAAAATTAAAATTGGAGAAGATGGCTTACTTTCTTTTTCCAACACAAACTCAATGACAAACACCACATTTTTTAACATTTCCGGGACTTTGAACTTGGCCAGGTTTACTATGATGGTTGTGGCTTGTCCCGTGTCATCAAACTCAACTGTTTTGGGCTTGATTGTCTCATGCACAGCCTCTTGGATGTATTCTTGATATGCTTCAACCACTTCATTTTCTTGAATCCCTTTTCTTGGTGTGCAAGGTTCTTTGAACGTTTCAATACCATCGGGAACTTGTTTTGGTGCACCAAGAATTAGGATATCACTTTGCACCTTTGGAAGAGCTTCCACAATGTCTTTTTCACTCTCTTTGATATTTGGAATCAAAAACCTGCAAGGACAAAGGACATTCGGTGGAATAATGTTAGAATGAAGTGAATTTAGAACTTCCTCACCTGAGTTGGATGACATAGGGATTTGAGGAGCTTGCAGCAAGAATTCTTCTAAACTGCCCAGGTCGTCCTCCTCCTCTTCTGCTTGCAGCAGCAATTCATCCATGTTCGGGCTGTGTTTGGATGGTTCTGGGACAGCTTCATCCTTCATGTCACCTTCCAAAGTGATAGCATCGTGGATTTCAAAATCTTCCTTCGAATTTTCAACAGTTGAGCTGGAGAGTTCACTTTGCTCTTGAATTTGTACCATGAATTCCATAATCTCTCCCATTTGACTCATCAATTTATCCAACTTCTTGTCTTGATTTTGTTGGTCCTGCGTCAAAGAGGTTAGTACTTGAAGAATTTGATCACTATCCATGGACATACTTGAATTTGATTGGAATTGTTGTGGGGTATGGGGTGGTGGCTGCATAGGCGTTAAATAAAACTCCTCAGATTGCTGCCAATATCCATCTTGTTGAGCCTCCTTGGCTTGATTTTGTGAGCCCTGCACCAAAGAATTTAATTCATTAAGAATTTGATTATAATTTATTGACGAACCTGAGTTTGATTGAGCATATTGCATAGGTTTTGAATAGAAATCCTCCTCTTGCTGCCAATATCCCTCTTGTTGGAATTGTTGAGGTTCCCCCCACATATAATTTGAATGATCTCTCCAAGCCGAATTGTAAGCGTTGGAAAACATGTTGTTGCTTGGTTGATCATAGCCTTGATAACCCCAAGCATCTTCATTGGCAGAAAATTGAGGACTTTGATATCCTTGCCCATAGGGCACATCAAGTGTAGGGACACTTGGCATTGTGGTCCGTTCGGCATTATGAATCAATTGAGCAGTGAGCTGTGCCAATTGAGCTTGAATGGTCGCAAGTGCCATGTCTTGCTCCATTTGTACCTAAAATCAAAGAAAGAAAAATAAATCAAATATCAAAAGTAAAATACACAAACACCAATATAAACATAAACAAAAACAAAAATAAAGGGATTAGCAAAGTTGCTAATCCCCGGCAACGGCGCCAAAATTTGATGTGAAAAATTACTTGACACACAAATTAAACCCTCTTTTTGACAATTGTAGTATAGATGTAAGTAGGGTATCGTTCTAGGCCGGGGATTAGGAGGGATTGCTAATCTATTCTAAATTAATTTAAAAATATTAAACAAGACTCAAGGACACAAAACTAGGCTAAAAACTCTAATAACTCGAAACACACTTAGGATGACTCAAAATAATGAAAACAATCAAATTAGACACTAGGAACTGAAATGGACGGAAATTGAATTAAAAGACTAACAACAATGAAAACTAACTAAATAATATAATTTAATAATGGGGGGGTTTGGTTTTTTTACGAGAAGTAAATTAAACTTAAATAAATTACAGAATTGACAAAAGCATGAATTAAGGTGAAAGGATAAGTGACGTACTAGCTAGAGGGTTCTTCTCCACACATGACACATATGCAACCTAAATTGATTTTCAGTTGTTCTTTCAATAAATTGTAAATCTCAACTGAAGGTAATCAATTCATATTACAAATATATTCATGGTTTCGAATTAACCTCTAGCCAAAATAAATTTAGTTACACATTATTTTCAAATTAAACCAGAAATTAAAACATAAGTTGGAAAGATTTAACCGAGAGAGGAGGGTGCTTGCTGCTTCTGTCTGTCTTCCTCCCCGAGGCTCACTGCCTTTCCCTGTCACGCTGCCCAAAGGCAGCATTCTGATTCTCCCTTCTATCCATTGTCCGTGTCAGTCTCTCCTGCCTTTTTCTTCTCGCTGACCTCCACGCTGCCAAAGGTAGCTCCTCCCTCTTTCTTTATTCAATTTCTGTTTTCTCCTCCGTGTATTCATGTGCTTCCCCTTCTTTTATTTTATTTCTTTCCCTCACCTCCGTGTCATGCCTTCTGTTTCCAGCCCCAAGACAGCCTTCTCCTGCTTCTTCCCTGTTTCACGCTGCCAAGAGCAGCAAGAGCTCTCGGTTTCCTCTTCGGTTTCACCCCCAGCTGCCAAGGACAGCTGTCCTTTTTCTCCTCCTGGTTCCAGCTGCAAGGTTTTGCTCCAAGTCCCCGCAAGCACCTTTTGTTTTCTGCCCAAGGCGCTGCCAAGAGCAGCTGTCATTCCCAATGCTGCCAAAGGCAGCTTTCCTGCTTGTTTTCTTCCCCAGCTCTCGGTTCTCTCCCTTCCGTGCTGCTCTCTATAACCTCCTCCTTTCACTTCTTATTTTATTTCTATCCTCCCGCTGCCAGCCTTCTCACCTGCCTTCCACTCCCTTTTGTCTGCCCGTTTCTATATCTCTTTCCTTAATGCCATGTCCACTCCCTCTGCCTTTTCTCTTTTTTTTTTTTATCTTTCAACTCTACCATTCCGTGTCTCTATTCCCTCTCCACTTTCCATGCTTTTCTTTCTTTCTTTATTTTTCTCTATCAGTCCATTATTTCTGTGAAAACAATGCTAACACAAAATTAATTATACATTAACACAAAGTATAGTAAATTGCTACAATTTTAATATAAAAACATCACAAAAACTCTAGAAATTGATGGTATAAATGCATGAAATATATGAGTGATCAGGTACCAACATATTTGACTAGTTCAATTCACTCCAAAACTCAATGAAACGATAGCCAATAATTCCATAGCTCAAGCCAGAAGAATAATACCAATACAATCATTAATAGTACCATGGAGTGCAGCCTTCCACTCAATTTCCTCACCTGCAAGCACTGGGAGTGAGGAGACTATGGCTTGGTACCAATCTTCTTTTGTAAAAGATAAGTCATGGACAGAAGGAACAACTAAATCCACCTTAGTGAGCAATGCCAATTGACTAGGCTATTTGTGGTTGTTGTTTTCAATGGTTTGTGTGATCTTCTTTATCCTCCTAGCTCAACATTTTCTCAACATTGCCCATATTTTTCACAACCACGTATACTAGATGCAAACTCATTCCCCCAAAACCAACATTCTTTGAAAGTGTGTTGTCAAGTGCTTCCATGAGTATGACAACAGACTCGCATTTGCAAATTGATGCAATGAAATCGGTAACCATTGAAACAATATGTGTTAATCTATTTGTGTGAGTGAGGTTAACAACCTGTTCACCTAAACGTATCTATTAGAGTGTAAATTGTGATCTAATATGGTAGTGGTAGTTCTAGCTCATATTGCTAGAATAATTAGCTAAATGTTGATTTGGTTGTATCCTTCTTATTTGAGTCTCATAGCCAAGTGTGGGGCTGAGATTGTCCTTGTTGTATTTTGAATATTGCCAAAAGTGTATAACCGTTAGAATATGGGGGTAATATTCCTACTCTCCCTCTAGTGGATGTCATGGTGAATGTGTGTGAATGAAAGAATCAGAGTCACATTCTCTGTTGCTTCTCTCCTCTCTCTTCTCTCTCACATCATCATCTTCCATCTTTGTACTAGAATTCTTCTAAATTCCTTGTGAATCTATGTAGTCATAGCTCACAGTGTACTGATTTATTTACTCTAACATGGCCTCAAAGCCAGGTTCGGTTTGAAAACTCTGGTCTTTGATTTTATGAGTGTTCATTCTCACAACATCTCATTGCAGAAAAATCATGGAAAGCGAGAGGTGCGATCTTAGTCTAACATGGCTGGGTCTGGTGGAGGGGAGCTTCGAGCTCCGATATTCAACGGATAGAACTTCGATTTCTGGCAAATTTGAATGAAAATAATTTTCCAATCTCACGAGTTATGGAGTATTGTTAAGACTGGTTTTTCTTCTCCAGCAAAGGGGGAGGAAGAGATACAGAGGAGGAGATGAAGTTGTATCGTGAAAATTTGGTCAAAGATGCAAGGGCTCTTGGAATCATTCAAGGAGCCGTATCAAATCAAATTTTTCCATGCATTCCAACTCTAGAAACTGCAAAAGCCGCATGGGATATTCTGAAGCAAGAGTTCGTAGAAGACAAACAAGTACGATCTATGAAATTATAGGGTCTTTGTCGTGATTTTGAGTATACTCATATGAGTAAAGGTGAATCTCTAACTGCATATTTGGCTAGGTTGTTTGATTTGATAAACCAAATGAAAAGTTATGGAGAAGATCTTAGTAATCAGAGAATTGTGCAAAAGTTGTTGATCAGTTTACCTAAAACATATGATAGTATAGCTTCTGTTATAAAGAATACTAAAGATATTGAAGTGATTGATGCTCAAGATGTGGTTGCTATATTGAAAGGGTATGAAGTGAAGCTAGCTAGACATGGAGAAAGTAGTACTAAGCGTGCATTTGCAAGTCTGAATATCTCATCTAAGAATGGTAAATTTGGTAATCAAAATACCAATGCTGGTGGAACAAAATTTCAGAAGAACTTCAAGTCCAAAGGGAAACAGTGAAATAACAAATCCAAATGGAAACAATGGAATAACAAGTCCACTCCAGGTGTAAGAAATGAAACTAGCAACATTGATGGTGCTTGCAAATACTATGATAAGCTACACTATGGAGAGTGTTGGTTGAAAGGGAAGATCAAATTTCATAAGTGTGGCAAACTTGGCCATATTGCCAGATTCTGCAATCTCAATAAGAATGTTCAGCAAGGGAATTTTGCAAACAAAGTGGAGGAACCTAGAAACCTTTTATTGGTTAAACAAACAACTGAAATGAAAGCTATGAGTGACATTTGGTATATAGACAGTGGATGTAGCAATCATATGACCTCCAAAGAGGATCTACTTGTGGACATTGACAAAAGTATAAAAGCAAAAATGCAAGTTGGCACAAGGGTTCTAGTTGATGTGAAAGGCATAGGAACTTTTGTTATTGACACTAAGAAGGGAAAGAGGTATATAAGAGAAGTCATGCTAGTACCTAGACTTGCAGAGAATTTACTCAGCGTCGGACAGATGACAAAACATAGGTATTTTCTGGTGTTTGATGACTATAAGGGGGAAATTTTTTATGACAGAACACTGACAAACTTAGTGGTTAGTGTGAAGCAAAAGGGGAACAAGTGCTTTCCACTTGTGTTCAAATCCAATAATCAATGGGTATTAAAGGCTAATGTGCATTAGTGAGCTACAATGTGGCATAAAAGGTTTCGACACCTAAATTATAGGAGTCTGAAGTAATTGCAGGAACATGATATAGTTCTTGGATTACTTGTGATGCATGACGGTGAAGGTGTGTAAGGATGTGCATTGGGGAAGAATCACATGGAATCTTTTCCAAAAGAATCAACTTGGATAGCAAAGATGCCATTGGAGCTAATACACTCAGATGTGTGTGGCCCTATGCAAACACCAATAGTGAGTGGAAATAGGTACTTCATCACATTCATTGATGACTACTCGAGGATGTGCTAGATCTATTTCTTGAGACACAAGTCAGAAGTCTTCCATGTGTTCAAGAAATTTAAAGCTATGGTAGAACTCCAAAGTGGCTATTATGTGAAGAAATTGAGAACAGATAGGGGAGGAGAGTTCACTTTAAGTGAGTTTGAAAAGTTCTGTGAATCTTTGGGGTTGGAGAGGCAACTCACTGTTGTATATTCTCCGCAACAGAATGGAGTTGTAGAAAGGAAAAACAAAACTATAGTGGAGATGGCTGAATACATGCTGCATGATAAAGGTCTTCCATATAATATATGGGGTGAAGCAGTGAACACATTTATGTATTTACTAAACAGATGCCTCACAAAAGCATTGGAAAATATTACACCCTTTGAGAAGTTCAGTGGAAGAAAACCTGGAATTAAACACTTAAGAATGTTTGGCTCCGTGTGTTATTCTCTTATTCGAGGAAATCTGAGAAATAAACTTGAAGAAACTATTGTCATTGGTATCTTCATTGGATATGGCACTTGTGAGAAAAGGTATAGAGTGGTTAATCCTGAAACACAGAAGGTGATGCTCTTAAAGGATGTGATTTTGATGAGAATGGCAAATGGGACTGGGAGAAACATAAAGTCAAGGAAGTGTGCATTCCCTTTTCTGCAAATGAATATCTAGAAATGAATGAAGTTAATGAAGATCCATACTTCATGGAACAGGTTCTATCTGGAGGTTCTCAAATTCAAATTGATGGCTCTCCAACTACTATTTCTGGTGAATCAAGCAGTTCAATTTCTACACCTCAATTTGATGATACTACATTGAGATATAGAAACTTGAGTGAGATTTATGAGAGATGTCATGTGTGTATCATTGAACCAGAGTGCTATAATGAAGCTGCACAAGATAAAGCATGGAAGAAGGCAATGGAATATGAAATTGGTATGATTTAGAAGAATCAAACTTGAAAACTGGCAAGAAGACCATCTAATAAGCCTATGATTGGGGTGAAATGGGTGTATAAAATGAAGTTGACTTTAGATGGCTCAATTCAAAAGAACAAAGTCAAGCTTGTTGCAAAAGGTTATGCACAAAAGCCTAGGGTCGATTATAATGAAACCTTTGCACCTGTTGCAAGGTTAAACACGATAAGGACTCTGATTGCACTAGCTGCAAAGAACAAATGGAAGCTATTTCAACTAGATGTGAAACCAGCCTTCTTAAATGGTGTGCTAGAAGAAGATGTGTATGTAGATCAGCCAAATGGGTTCATTGTGAAATGAGAGGAGGATAAGCTTTACAAATTACACAAAGCCTTGTATGGTTTAAAGCAGGGACCTAGGGCCTAGTATGGAGAGATAAATTCATACCTTGCACTGTATGGTTTCAAAAGGACCACTAGTGAGGCAACATTGTATACTAAGTGTAGAGGAGACTCAAGGATGATTATAGTATCAATTTATGTTGATGATATAATATACACTGGAAGTTGTCAAGGGTTAATGGATGAATTCAAAGCTGATATGATGCATAGATATAAGATGATCGATCTGGGACTTTTACTTCATTTCCTTGGTATGGGAGTAATGCAAACTGAAGAATTCATTTTCATACACCAGAGAAAGTATGCCTTATCTTTGTTAAAGAAATTTGGACTCCAGGATTGTAAACTTGTGAGCACTCCACTGGTACCAAGTGATAAACTTAGGAAAGAAGATGAAAGTGGAGATGCAGATGAACCTCAGTATAGAAAAATTGTACGCAATTTGTTGTATCTCGCATCAACTAAACCTAACATAATGTATGTTGCATGTTTGTTAGCAAGGTTCATGCACTGTCCTACTAACAAGCATTATGGGACAGCAAAGAGAGTTCTAAGATATGTTCAAGGGACTCTTGATTTTGGCTTGGAGTACAAGAAAGGTAAAGGAGCAATTTTGATAGGATTATGTGTGATAGTGATTGGAATGGTTCAAAATAAGACATGAAAAGCACATCTGGGTATGCTTTTACCTTTGGCAATGGAGTTTTCTCTTGCACTTCAGTTAAACAACAATGTGTTGCTTTATCCATAGCTGAAGCAGAGTATATTAGTGCATCTAAGGCAACAGCATAGGCTACTTGGCTAAGGTTTGTTCTGAAGGACTTTGGTGAAGTGCAATATGTTGCAACACAATGAACTGTGACAATACTTTAGCCATAGTTATCACTAAGAATCCTATCTTTCATAAAAAAAAAAAAAAAAAAAACCAAACATATAAACAGAAGGTACCACTTCATTGCAGCAAGGAGTGATCGATTTGGTTCACTTGTTGGAAATGTGCCCTAAAACCAATCATATGATGATACTTTACGGACATTTCACATGTTAAACTAATCTAGTTTAATATCAAGGGCAAAGATTATTGTTTGAGCCATCTCATATAAATGTTATATGCTTAAACGATAAGTCCAAGGAATATGTGATTGGGAGAATGCGATCTAAAAAAGTTAGATTCATGAAACCATTCTTTCGTAGACACATCCTAAACGTTCCTGATCATAGGATTGCCAATTGGGCATTGACAGTCCGTTAAGATCAGTACGTGCTGTGTATTCTCTCAGGGAGAGTGACTAGTCTCGAGTCATTGGTGTGTGTGACATCAAGACAAGTACGTAGGTGCTCAATAGAGAATGAGTTCACTGAACACGATCAACGAAGAGTTCTCATATTCATGTCACATGAGAACTCATGGTTGGGATAATGCAAAGTAGTCATTTGACTTGAGGCATCACGTTTGTCTTGTGGTTAAGTCCTTGATCTTTGATTATGTCAAAGTCACCCCATCCGCGGGGGTGTCCACGGCATCGTTGGGGTTATGCCACTTAGCTATGGAGGCAAGTGAATGCGCAACAAGGGATCTCTAACCTTCAAACCGTTTGGGGGAGAATACTCTATGATATGATTAAGAATCTCTGGCCAGAGTATGAATGAGATTTAGGAAGTCGTTCCAAATCACATTCAAGGTAATCATATAAGCATACGAATCACATTGGATAGTAGACATGAATAAATAAACAATCAAACCAAACAATGTGGTCAAGAGTATTGTATTAGAGAAAGACCGTATTGCATTTGTAATCCTAAACTGAATAGGTTCTCTACCTCTTCTGATTAGCTTGGGTAACCATGATATGCTACTAGGTGTCACTCTTGGTTTGTGGAAGCCTTAAACGTGTAAAAACACTAAAGGGAGAATTGAAAGTAAGTTTCAATTCACAATCGATTTGAAAGAGTTCTAATCGCCCACTGCCTCGCTAAAAGGAACCTAATGGATCGTACACCGTGTAAGGTGGAGATTGAAGAAACAATGGAGATGAGTAAGAATAATTAAATGGTTTAATTATTTATGGCAAGGATTAATTAATATGTTAATTAATCAAACGAATAAGTTCGTTAAAGACCTCGGGATAGTTTTGGACCTTAAAGCCCAATGGGCTTCGAACGTCAAGCCCATTGACTTAAGTTGTATGACAATTTAATGAATAAAGATTCACAAAGGCCCAAAAGCCCAAATTCCCTATATGGCCGGCCATGTTAGAGAGAATGGCCTTTTGGTTCTTTAGGTCACTTATTTGAAGTGACTATATAAAGGACTTTATAGCCTAAATTCATTAAGGGTTCTTTTGGAGAAAATTGGAGAGAACATGTCTCTCCTTTTCTCTCTAGGAGGCCGGCCCCCTTGGAGGGTGCATCTAGCAATCCCACTACTCCAAGGTCACTCATTTCTTCTCCAATCTCTCCTTGGTGTGGAGACTTAGAGGTTCTCAATTTTGGGAACTTGGAGAAACCTTTTCATCCATCCAAATCCATAGATTTTAGATGCAAGGAATGAAGGCCCTCTCTTTGGGTGATTAGCCTTTGCTTATGCAAAGAGGAATCTACAAAGGTATAATTTCAACTCACTTTGTTTTGAGTTGAGTTTTGGTTCACCAATCTACTAGGCTTTGAATTTCATGGTTAATGTTTTGTTTTTGAATGCATGCAAGCATGATTCCGCCTTTTAATTGTTAATTGCATGTTATAGATGTTATTCAAATGAACATGTTTTCACAAAATCATCCTTCATCACTATCCTACAAAGGAGTGAGTTGCTGATATCTTTACAAAGGCATTAGCAAATGAGCAATTCACCTATCTCATAGAACTTCTTGGAGTGAAGTCAGTTCACAATTTAAAGGGGGCTATTATGTGTAAATTGTGATCTAATATGGCAGTGGTAGTTCTATCTCATATTGCTAGAATAATTAGCTAAATGTTGATTTGGTTGTATCTTTCTTATTCGAGTCTCATAGGTCTTAAGTAAGGAAGTTGTCAAGTGTCTACATCTCATAGGGTGTAAGATGGAGGGTTGAGATTGTCCTTGTTGTATTTTGAATACTGTCAAAAGTGTATAACCGTTAGAATTTGGGGGTAAATATTCCCATTCTCTCTCTCTAGCGGATGTCATGGTGAATGTGTGTGTGTGAATGAAAGAATCAGAGTCACATTCTTTGTTGCTTCTCTCCTCTCTTCTCTCTCACGTCATCATCTTCCATCTTTGTACTGGAATTCTTCTAAATTCCTTGTGAATCTGTGCAGTCAAAGCTCATAGTGTACTGATTTATTTCCTTACTCTAACAGTATCGCCTCTAGGTTCCATACTGCAGCCGTCAAGTCAAATGTAGCCTTAATCTGGATGCGGTAGCTATTTACCGTGGCAAGACACTTATTCCTGTTTATGATTGACCTCCCGCTGTGAAAACTATAAATCAAAAAGGAAAACTCCTCAGATCTTCTCTTCATAGCGCTAGGCTCAGATCCTCGTTGCCCATCTTCCTGGTCTCTCAATGTATAACCCAGCTGCCAGAAGAAAACCTTCCCTTTAAGCATATGAGTCATTGCAGACATAAGCACCACCATCCACAAGTCTGTCACAAACTTGAAAGTTTTTGGAGCTCTTAAAATCAGTTGAAGGGCTTCATAATGGCAAAATCGAACAAACGGAGCAGCTGCTAACATTTTCTCTGATTTTTCCACAAGGTTTTTATTGGTTACGTACTCAATTATACCAGGTAGTATGATCTTGTCAAGTTCACACTAAAACTGAGGTGGTAACGTAACCGAATAACCTGAAGCAACAGTAATAGAACAAGATGCTTGAGAGAGTTCACTTCATACCGCTCAGTCTCGTATAGGAATGTCTCTATTTTGCCAAACATCAACTGGACTGAACCATCCAGCCAAGAGACTAGTAATAGCATAGCTACATGATGCCAGCCACCATAATACTGCCTTGGACAAAAGCAAGACTATTTCTTACCCATTCGCCTGCCCAGTCCATGATCCATAAGCTTCTCCTCACACCGGAAATAAAGCATCAACTTTATAGCTTTACCCGATGCATCTCCCGGATCCCATACACACTGGCGGATCCATTAAGGGGCAAGGGGGGTCAGCTGACCCCCGAACTTCGATGAACGTCTATAGATATCTTAGGTGCTAACCTTCCAAATTTCGGTGAATGTTCATGGATACCTTGAGTGTTGCCCTTTTGAAAATTAGAGTTAGCTTCATACTTGCCCTCCAACCGACTTCAGGCCTACCAAAACCCGATGAATGTTCATGAATACCTTGGGTGCTGCCCCTTGCATACATTAACATGTCTGTAGTATGCATTTTCAAATGACTTCAGGCCTACCAAGACTCGATGAAATGGCGATATGCATGCTATTTTTTGTATAAAAAAATTGCGCGCTCCGCGTGCTATTCTTACTGATCCCTTAATATTATTTCCTGGATCCGTCACTGTCCATACATGCCGAAATTCACGTATAATACTGCAAAAATGGACGAATGTCGCATGTAGATCAACACCGAAAGCATCAAAGTTGCTCCTCATCAAATCAGATGTAACAATGCAGTAAAAAAGTGGTTTACACATAGTCAAAATTTACACATCCACTTTTCTTGCCATTAGAGAACAACTGCTTACAGAGGCGTATAACCTGCAACTTGGCTTCTAACTGCAGGAGCGAGAAACTCATACCTTTGTCTATGTCATCGCAACCATTCAGATAGGGTGGTGAATCATCGGAGTTGATAGAAATAGAGACCACCGGCGGCAGCACATGAGAAGGCAGACTAGTATGGCCAAAAGGCAACGAAGTAATCCGCTCGGTGGCGGCGGTGTAGTTGGCCTCCACCACGGTGGTGGTAACAACCGTCTGCACAGGTGCTCCCGGTGCAAACTACAACCCGAAATATGTAAATGGGCTAAAACTATACTAAATGGGTTAGGCCCAATAACAACACCCCTTCCCAGACATTTGCAAACAGCTTCCAATGGCAAACGCTCAGCACATTCACCGCCACCCTCCTCCCTCACTGACCTTTCGACTTCCTCAAGAGTCAAGAGCCACCCCAAACCAGTAATTTAATTTATTTATTTATCTAAGATAATATTAGAAAAGTCAATCCCCACTCTCAGCTCCCAATGTCTTCAGGTCCGAGCTCCACAAATTCAACTCCCACTCTCACTCCGATTTCCCCTTCGCCTTCTTCAATCTTGATCCTCGTTGCATAAACCCTAATTTTCTCTAGTTCCGTTTCTCTTTCTTGTCTCGCAAGCTACAGTTCGCAGGCGAATGGCGAACCTGGCCAATTCCGTGTGCTTCAAGCACTCTGCTGCTCTCCGGCTTCCGCAGCAACACCCAGCTGATCGCCGTTCTTCTCCAATCGGATTCAGGACCTTCCGCCGAAGCTACGTTGTTTCGTCCTCAGATTTCACCAACGAAAACCGAGAGTCAGTCGTTCAAAAATTCAATATTTTCAGCTTTAAATTTGGATTTTGCATCAATATTTGAATTTTTAGTTTTGGGTTCTCTGGAATGTGTGTGTTTGCAGGTTTGTGATTGTTGGTGGCGGCAATGCGGCTGGCTATGCAGCTAGGACTTTCGTCGAACACGGAATGGCCGATGGACGCCTCGCAATCGTGTCGAAAGAGGTAAATCAAATAAAAATTTTCCTTTTCTTTTTCTTTTGTAAATTTTGTTTGATTTTTGTTGTTAGAATGTGAAATTGAAGTTAAGTTTTGGTGGGTTCTGTGAACAGGCCGTTGCGCCTTATGAGCGTCCTGCTTTGACGAAAGGCTATTTGTTCCCTTCGGATAAGAAGCCAGCACGATTGCCTGTAAGCTGCAATCACACCTTGAGTTTATGAATTTTGAATATATTTACGAATATGTTTTGGAGTTTAGAATTTGAAACCTTATTATTGTAGGGGTTTCATACTTGTGTTGGATCCGGTGGTGATAGGCAAACACCTGACTGGTATAAAGAAAAAGGGATAGAGGTAAATTTTATAACTTTTTCGCGACTCCTGAAACTGCTAAAAAGTTCATTTTTACGCATATTTGCAACTGTAATTCTAAGATGTTGTTGCTTTTCCGCAATTCTGTTCAGATGTTCTATGAAGATCCCGTTACAAATGTTGATATTGAAAAGCAGACACTGACTACAAATTCAGGCAAACTGCTCAAGTTTGGATCACTTATAATTGCTACAGGATGTACAGCCTCAAGGTTATTTCAATCAACTTCGTAAATTTCTGATTAGTTAGATGTATTGTAAGTGCTACTAGATTGTACGAATCTAAACTGGAGCATATCTGCTTCCTTGCCTGTTATGTATTCAGATTTCCTGAGAAAATTGGAGGAAACCTACCTGGTGTTCATTATATACGGGATGTTGCAGATGCTGATGCACTAGTATCATCATTGGTAAATTTGATATTAACTTGTTTTTTCTGTTTGTCATACTAATTATTATGATTGTTTCTTTCCATGTTACAATTAATAACTGAAATGGCTATATAAATATTGAAATGCATCCAGCTCATTAATTTTTGACACAACGTTATGAACATTACCTGAGATTATTGAAATGCATCCAGCTCATTAAATTTTGACACAACGTTATGAACATTACCTGAGATTAGGGTGAAGTCCCACATAACTTTCACAACCGTATGCTATTTGAAGCTTAGTTGAACAGCCCTTGTTGAGTTTCGTTTGGCGCTTTGAACGTACTTTATTCAAATAAGGCTGACTAGTTTGCTTTTGTTCCTATCTTGTAGAGTTGGAGTGTTTCCTTACTACTTGTATGACTTTAAAGCCTGCGTGTTTTGGCATTCCATCTGCTTTAGGAGTGTGAAGATTGTTGTTCCCTGCAATTTATTCATTTGTAAAGGAGACGCCCTACACAAATTAAGTGCAAACCTTGTAACTAGTTTTACAAAGTTTAATTGTTCAGCAATTTTCTTTTGTTAATTGTTATCTGATCACTTGCTCTATTCTTGAACTATGTTTTATTGAGGTTTACTTTGTTGTTTGGAATTTGAACTATGTTTTATTGAGGCTTGCTTTGTTGTTTGGAATCATAGGGCTTGTTCGTTTCAGTAAAATTTCTCATCTTCTTTTCCAGGAGAAAACACGGAAGGTGGTTGTTGTTGGTGGTGGTTATATTGGTATGGAGGTTGCTGCAGCTGCTATTGGTTGGAAACTTGATACAACGGTATGTGTTAAATTTAACTTGGTGCTTTTTATGTTTGTTGGGTTGAAGTAACAAAATCAGATGAAGTAATATAAATTTCAAGTATGTAAAGTCTTGACCTACATTTTCGATTTTCCTTCTCTTCTTATTTTTTTTCCCTTTTATGAAGATCATATTTCCAGAAAACCATCTGTTGCAAAGATTGTTTACTGCTTCACTTGCCCAGAGATATGAGGAATTCTACCAAGAGAATGGTGTTAAATTCGTAAAGGTACTCTCCCCCCCCCCCCCCCAACTTTTGTAAGTTTGGCACCTATCCTCTGTGTAGTAATTGCCATTCAGCCTGGCCTTTAAAGCTCATTTTATGATGGACCAGGGCGCCTCAATTAAAAATTTAGAAGCTGGTGCTGATGGACGTGTAAATTATGTTAAGCTTGAAGATGGAACTACTATAGAAGCGGACACAGTGAGTTTCCATTCCCACACATCTTTTGATATCTGGCTTTTTTATTATTGTGTCACCTTGCGCCTTACATCTTGGATAACTATGGAAGTTTTTCAATGATTTTCATGTTGATTAAAACTAATAAAATAAAGTATATGAGGAAGTTCATGAAATTGGAATAGTTTTGCTTCTAATTCTTTCATTTTTTCAGGTAGTTATTGGTATTGGAGCAAAACCTGCTGTTGGTCCTTTTGAAAGTGTCGGTTTGGATTCCAGTGTTGGTGGTATACAGGTGCAATTCTTATGCTGTCACATGACTCGCAACTGACACTTTGCATTTTGTTTTTTGAGCATATAAATATCTACTGTGTGATGTATTATGAAAATCATGGACAAATTATTTGCTTTTTATCAATTGCAATAACCATCTTAGACAATGGATGGACTCATGACCATATATGGGTGGCATGTTTTACGATTAATGTCCCGATAAGCTGAATTTTGATCAGGATAAAAGAAATCCTGCATTTAGCAATTTATCTTGGAACAACAATATAGTCAAAATATGATTGCCAGGTTTAGTTCAAGTTGAATGTGCATTTGCTATTTTGTATTACTTATATCTTTGTACTTTATACCAAGGTTGATGGTCTGTTCCGGACGAGGATACCTGGAATCTTTGCAGTTGGAGATGTTGCAGCATTTCCATTGAAGGTGTGTTTTTGTTAAATCAAGCAGAAAATTCTTTCGTAATCAAAATTCTGAAAGAAAAATATGTTTTGCAATGAGCAGATGTATAACCGTATAGCACGAGTTGAACATGTAGATCATGCTCGTCGATCTGCACAGCATTGCGTTAAGGCTTTAGTGAGTGCACAAACTGACACGTAAGTTAGACTCTCCGCATGTGTATCTTATTCTCTAGATAGAGTAGTAGATGAATTTCGCTTTTCCTGATTTGTTTGTGTTGACACTTCCTTATTGATGATTTTTATATCTGAACAAATCCAGATATGATTACCTCCCATCTTTTTACTCGAGGGTGTTTGAATATGAAGGA
This sequence comes from Malus sylvestris, assembly GCF_916048215.2. Lineage (NCBI taxonomy): Eukaryota > Viridiplantae > Streptophyta > Magnoliopsida > Rosales > Rosaceae > Malus > Malus sylvestris. The sequence goes on from NC_062273.1 coordinate 16,473,877, forward strand.
AGCCCCAGGAAAATATGGTGGCAATTTTTTGGGGACAACAGTACGAATCTCTAACGTTGCATTTTTAATCTATAATTTTTGAGTTTATTTTTTGCTACATCTCAGTTAGTCCCTTCTCGTAGTTCACACTGTTATCATTTTATTGAACAGTTGGAGAGACGATTGAAATTGGGAATTTTAATCCTAAGATTGCTACTTTCTGGATAGATTCTGGTAAAGATTCTGTTTCATACACGCACATATTCTCTCTGTCATTCTCTGCATATGTATTGGTGTATTTAATTACAGCTGACATGGTAAGTTTATTCTTGTTGCGCTTCAGGCAAATTGAAAGGTGTTCTTCTTGAGAGCGGAAGTCCCGAGGTACCTTTTGTTTTGTTTTACTTCTTGGCCTTCCCCAAGGTTTATGAAAATAGGAAACAGATTCAACTGACTATCAAGGTTTATGGTTTAGTTGTCCAAAAGGAGAAATTTTAAAGTTTATATTTTGATGTGATGTATTTTGCCAGCATTGTCCTAAGACTCGTAACATCTCATGTTGTGTTGTATAGGAATTTCAACTCCTTCCGAAACTTGCAAGGAGCCAGCCTATTGTCGATAAAGCCAAGCTTCAGAATGCATCTTCGGTTGAGGAGGCACTGGACATTGTTCAGTCGTTGTTATAGGTTGAAGTTGCGGTTTAGTGAAGAAGATTGCAGCTTATTTATGTCAATCATAACGCGGAGTTTCACATCTATACATGCTGATGTTTCAGTAGGGAATAAAAGCTTCTTCCATGGCCTCAAGCTTCATTTAACTTTGGTGAAATTTACGGTAGTTGGTGCAGCGATGCATATCGGAAGAACACAGATAGAGAGAGGTAGTTTTCCATTGTTATGGGGCTACTTGTCAGTCAGTGTTCTTTATCAACAGTTGTTTGCTGCAAGTTATGTAGCTTGATCGAACTACTCATGTAAACGTTTCTATTCGATTTTAATACAATTTCAACCGTTCAACAAAAAAACTTACCGCAACTACAATCAATTAAACTATAGCCGCATAATTTAATTGCAATGAAGTTATTAAAATATAATCACAACTATAATTCATAATATTGATGAAACTGGTCTGGCAGATGACATCAGTGCTTATGATGGATGTGGAGATGTTGGCGTTCTGACTTTTCTAACTGGATTAGAATGGGACATAATTTTTTTTTTTTTTTTTTTTTTTGGGGTCTGAGATTAAGACATAATTAAAAAAATTATGTTAAATTATTGAAAAATATAAAAGAAATTATATAAAAGAAATTGTGGAGTAGATGACACTCGCCATCGATATCCCAATTGCTGATATAATCAACAAATTCAATATAATTTTGTGATGCAATATTAAGTATTTGATGGGGAAATTTCATTGGTGGTTTTATTTTATTAAAGTTGTGACAGAAGAGACTTGTTCTTCCCCCTCTTTTCTTTTTCATCATTTCACTGTCAACCAAGTTGGTTTTAAAATTTGCTTCAAATGGCTCATTTACTTATCAACTATGAATTAGCCATACCCTAATGTCCTTGAAGTTTTGACCATTTTTTTTAACATACAAAAATATCACTAGACTTCACACCACGTGATAATGCATAGGAATTTTTGAACTAAACAAGTTTATGATTTGATCAATGAATCATAACTGCCTCTTGCATACTTATATGATTATGAACATTAGTATTCGTCGTATAACTTATTAAGATATATAGCAATTAATAACTGTGAGCCACCTTTGTATTGACGACTGGCACTAATATCTCTATTATCATATATTGAACTTATTTTTATTTTATTTTTAATGAGATTGGACATATCACTTATGCTGAAATTGACAATGCAAGTAGGTCTGGCAAACGGATTGTGTCAGTCGTGTTCATGTCGTTTTCGTCAAACACATGTTATCTTAACAGGTCGTGTCGTGTCACACTCATTATCTTAACGGATCCTTAATAGGTCGGGTCACTTTAAAGTGACCCAACCCATTATGATCCGTTAAGAAAAATATATTTTTTTCTTAAATTTGCACATACCACACATTGCCATATAAATATTATTTCAAAACATTAAAACATATTTGTCGTTTAAGTACTACATCTACACCCGAAAATAGAGCCTAATAAACAAACATCCATACACTACTATTCTATTACAAAATATTAAATGTGCAAGGATATGCAACAAAATGAAAGAGTTTTTGTTTTCACGTTGTGAAGTCTTTCTCAAAAGTTTAAACATTGTCAATGGAACTCAGAGCTTGCATGTTCTTCTTTTTACAAAATCCTCAATTTTCATCTATCATCATGACATAAAATTTTGTGGTATCTACTAATGTAAATATTTTAAATTGAAGATCGAATTCATTCATTGTATTCATATAGGGTCAAGGAGTGTAGCTGTAAAAAAATCATCAAAATCGAAGTTAAAATAACCGTTAAATCATGATTTTTCGTTAATAACCGTCGAAAAGTATTGTCCCGTTACTTGATCTATGAATGTTTGTTTTGGTGATTTTTGGCATATGCGATCTTGAAGTATATACAAACAAGTTTGACGGTTAGATCGTTGAAATTAGTTAGTTTCGTAGAATTTGCATCCCATCAAAACGATAGATTCACTAACACTTAGAGTTTATTTATACTTTCATTAAGTATAAATATAAGATTTTGTGGTATCCAGAACTGTAAATATTTTAAATTGAAGATCGAATTCATTCATTGTATTCATATAGGGTCAAGGAGTGTAGCTATAAAAAAATAATCAAATCGAAGTTAAAATAACCGTTAAATCGTGATTTTTCGTTGATAACCGTCAAAAAGTTTTGTCTTGTTACTTGATCTCTGAATGTTTGTTTTTTCCATTTTTTGGCGTATGCGATCTCGAAGTATATACAAACATGTTTGACGGTTGGATCATTGAAACTAGTTTCGTAGAATGCGTATCCCATCAAAACAATAGATTCACTAACACTTAAGAGTTTATTCATACTTTCATTACTAGTATAAATATTTTAAATTGAAGATCGAGTTCATTCATTGTATTCATATAGGGTCAAGGAGTGTAGCTGTAAAAAAATCATCAAAATCGGAGTTAAAATAACCGTTAAATCGTGATTTTTCGTTAATAATCGTCGAAAAGTTTTGTCCCGTTACTTGATCTCTAAATGTTTGTTTTTTGCAATTTTTGGCGTATGCGATCTCGAAGTATATACAAACATGTTTGATGATTTTATCGTTGAAATTAGTTTCGTAGAATGCGTATCCCATCAAACAATAGATTCACTAACACTTAAGAGTTTATTCATACTTTCATTAAGTATAACATAAGATTTTGTGGTATCCATTAGTGTAAATATTTTAAATTGAAGATCGAGTTCATTCATTGTATTCATATAGGGTCAAGGAGTGTAGCTGTAAAAAAATCATCAAAATTGGAGTTAAAATAACCGTTAAATCGTGATTTTTCGTTGATAACCGTTGAAAAGTTTTGTCCCGTTACTTGATCTCTGAATGTTTGTTTTTTGCCATTTTTTGCTGATGCGATCTCGAATCATATACAAACAAATTTGACGGTTGGATCATTGAAATTAGTTTCGTAGAATGCATATCTCATCAAAACGATAGATTCACTAACACTTAAGAGTTTATTCACACTTTTATTAAGTATAACATAAGATCCACTAGTGTAAATATTTTAAATTGAAGATAGAAGTCATTCATTGTATTCATATAGCGTCAAAGAGTGTAGCTGTAAAAAATCATCAAAATCAGAGTTAAAATAACCGTTAAATCGTGATTTTTCGTTGATAACCGTCGAAAGGTTTTGTTCCGTTACTTGATCTCTAAATGTTTATTTTTTACAATTTTTTACGTATGCGATCTTGAAGCATAAATAAACAAGTATGACGGTTTTGAAATTAGTTTCGTAGAATGCGTATCCCATCAAAACAATAGATTCACTAACCCTTAGGGCGTGTTTGTTTGACCTTCTTAGGGGGGACTGGACTGGACTACACTAATTGGTATTGTAGTCTGATGTTTGGTAGGGGCAAGGATTAGGTTTAATGGGATTAGATCCGACTCGCACGGATTAAACCCCTCGCTAGGAGTTCTTAGCGAACCACCCCAAAAACGTCCGGATTCGTAAGACCTCCTCCCTCACGTCGTCCTCCTCATCTGATTGCGCTCTTGCGAGAAAGAACCTCGGTCATCCTAGGAGAGAGTGTCGTCGACGTCCTCCTCCCTCACGTCGACCTCCTCATCCTCATCTCTGCGTCCTGCTCACCGTCAGCTGCATCCTGGTCACCCTCATCTGCATCCTGCTCCTCATCTGTTCCTCTCGTCGTCCGCTCCCTCGTCTTCACATAACAGATCTGCTCGCCCTCATCTGCCTCCAGTTGTCTGGTAAGCTTCGATTGTTCGATTTTTTTCGTCGATTTGGGTGGATTTTTTTCGTCGATTTGGGCGGATTTGTTTTGGGTTTGAGCTTTATTTGATTCTGCAGTTGAACAAATTTTAGGGTTTTGATATTTAGGTGAAATTGAGATTAGAAATTGGGGTTTTCATAAAGCTTGGAATTTGGGGTTTGAAATTGAGATTAGAAATTTGGAATTTGGGGTTTGAAATTTGGAATTTGGGGTTTTCATAAAGCAGTGTGTGTGTGTATGTAAGTATGCAGTAGAAATTTGGAATTTGGGGTTTTCATAAAGCTTGGAATTTGGGGTTTGAAATTGAGATTAGAAATTTGGAATTTGGGGTTTCAAATTTGGAATTTGGGGTTTTCATAAAGCAGTGTGTGTGTGTGTGTGTGTGTGTATGCAGTGTGTGTGCATGTGTATGTATGTATGCGGTGTGTGTGTGTGTGTGTGTGTGTGTGTGTGTGTGTGTGTGTGTATGCAGTGTGTGTGTGTGTGTATGTATGCAGGGTGTGTGTGTATGTATGCAGGGTGTGTGTGAGTGTATGTCAGTGTGTGAGAGTGTGTATGTCCGTGTGAGTACAGTGTGTGCATCTAACCAGTGTGTGTGTGTGTGTGTATGTATGCCGTGTGTGTGTGTGTGTGTATGTATGCAGTGTGTGTGTGTGTGTGTATGTATGCAGTGTGTGTGTGTGTGTATGTATGTATGTATGCAGGGTGTGTGTGAGTGTATGTCCGTGTGTGAGAGTGTGTATGTCCGTGTGAGTATGTGTGTGAGTGTGTATGCAGTGTGTGAGTGTGTATGCAGTGTGTGTGTGTGTATGCAGTGTGTGCATCTGACCAGTATGTGTGCAGTGTGTGTGTGTGTATGTATGTCGTGTGTGTGTGTGTGTATGTATGCAGTGTGTGTGTGTGTGTGTATGCAGTGTGTGTGTGTGTGTGTGTATGTATGTATGCAGTGTGTGTCTGTGTGTATGTATGTATGCAGTGTGTGTGTGTGTGTATGTATGTATGCAGGGTGTGTGTGAGTGTATGTCCGTGTGTGAGAGTGTGTATGTCTGTGTGAGTATGTGTGTGAGTGTGTATGCAGTGTGTGAGTGTGTATGCAGTGTGTGTGTGTGTATGCAGTGTGTGTGTGTGTGTGTGTATGTATGCAGTGTGTGTGTGTGTGTGTGTGTGTGTGTGTTTGTATGTATGTATGCAGGGTGTGTGTGAGTGTATGTCCGTGTGTGAGAGTGTGTATGTCCGTGTGAGTATGTGTGTGAGTGTGTATGCAGTGTGTGTGTGTGTGTGTGTGTATGCAGTGTGTGTGTGTGAGTGTATGTCCGTGTGTGAGTGTGAGTATATCCGTGTGTGTGTGTTAGTGTGAGTGTGAGTGTGAGTATGTATGTGTATTTTGCACATTTGTCCATGAGTGTGTGTGTGTGTACTTGGTTTATAACCATGATATTACAATGTGAATGTTTTGTATTGTGTGGGGTTGATGCTGAATTGCAATTTTTTGTGGTTGTTGGTTGCAGAGAAGAGGAGCATAAACGGAAGGCTAAGGCTAAGGCTACTGCATTACAGGTGTCCTTTAATTTCCCTCTTCACATGCAATGCCTAGCAATGATAGCAATCCTCATACTAGTGTTCTTAGACACATGTTTATAGATGTATAAGAGTAGAACATTTTGAATATGATGTCTCGGGTTAATGATAACCTTTTTTTTTTTCAACGCCACCTGTATATTTGTTGCCTCGGGTTAATGATAACTTTTTTTTTTTCAACGCCACCTGTATATTTGTTGCCTCGGGTTAATGATAACTTTTTTTTTTTCAATGCCACCTGTATATTTGTTGCCTCGGGTTAATGATAACTTTTTTTTTTCAACGCCACCTGTATATTTGTTGCCTCGGGTTAATGATAACTTTTTTTTTTCCAACACCACATGTATATTTGATGCCTCGGATTGTGACTTGCTAGTTACTTTGATCTAGTTCATTTCGTATCATAATCACTTCATTTCCATCACCCTTAATAACAGTAAATATTACATATATAATGTCCTTAATTTGTTTTTTGTTTTTTTTTTGTTTGGATAGATATGGATCGAAGGAAGCTTTTATTGATCTTATTGTTAGAGATGTCTTATTTGGAGACAATTTGCATTTGTACGATTCTTGTGTTGATTATGCTACGTGGCAAATAGAGACATGTTGAACGACCCACATTGACTAACCGTTCACTTATTAGACGAGAGATTAGTTTGTGTTATCTGAATGGTATAATAGGGAATACTGATACTGAATGTGTCAACGAATTGAGAATGGATAGAAGGACTTTTGGCATATTATGTGACTTACTTCGATAAGATGGGAGGGTAAAAACTGATGGTTTGGTGTCTGTAGAGGAGTAGGTGTGTATGACTTTACAAATATTAGCACATCATACTAAGAATCGTAGTGTTGGCGGTAGATTTTATAGGTCGGGAGAGACTATAAGTAGGTATTTCAATATCCTATTGCAAGGAATTTTGCAATTACAAGGTATCCTACTAAAAGTCCCTCAGCCTGTGCCTATTGATTCTACATATCCTAGGTGGCGATGTTTTAAGGTATGATGAGAATTTTTTTTCATTTTCCCTAAGCTTTAACTCTTCATTCCCTTTGTATAAATTAACAAAAACTTTTTTTTTTTTTTTTTTTTTTTTTTTTAAGAATTGCTTGGGAGCATTGGATGGAACACACATTGATGTGCATGTACCTGAAATTGACAAACCAAGATACCGAACAAGAAAGGGTCGAGTCGCAACTAATGTGTTAGGTGTGTGTTCAGGAGATATGCAGTTCATATATGTGTTTCCGGGGTGGGAGGGTTCCGCATCAGACTCTAAAGTGCTACATGATGCAATTATTAGGCCTAATGGTTTTAAGGTACCAGCGGGTAAGACTATTACTTAGTCTCAACTTTGTAAGTTAGGTCTAGTTCTTTTTGTCAACTACAAAACACTAATAAGGTCTGTTTTTTTTTTTTTCATTAGGTTATTATTACCTTGTAGATGGTGGTTATACAAATAGTGAAGGATTCCTTGCACCCTATAGAGGAATACCTTATCATTTATCTGAATGGGAGGGACGAACACCTTCTAATAAGGAAGAATATTTTAACATGAAGCATTCTAAGGCAAGGAATGTAATTGAACGCTGTTTTGGCTTGCTAAAATGAAGGTGGTCGATACTAAGGAGTCCATCTTTCTATCCGATAAGGACACAAGGTCGAATAATTACCGCTTGTTGCCTACTACACAATCTTATTAGGCAAGAGATGTCTGTAAATCCAATGGAGAATTTGCCAATAATAGAAGATGGACAAAATACAGAAGAAGGTGAATATGTTGGTAGTGTTCAAACATCTGACCAGTGGACTGCAAAGAGGAATGACATGGCTCAGGAAATGTATAACGAGTGGAGAGCAATTAGGAACCAGCAACCGAACTAGCTATATGTGTTAATGATAACATTTTATTTTAGTATTCCTTTTTATCATGCATTTGTTAGATATTAGCACAATGATTGGATGGTATGCAAATTAATTGGATATTATGCAAGTTGATTGGATATTATGCAAGTTGATTGGATATTATGCAAATTGATTATTTGTATGGTATTTTCCTTCATTAAAATATTTTTTGTTTAGGTATGGATAACGAAAATATTTTGAATGCTACTCAAGAGCCAAAAGGAAGAAGGCGTAAATGAGAAGCATTTGAGGAAGAAGTATTACTAGGAGTTCTTGAGGATTTTGTTGCTCGGAAGCAACGGTGTGACACCGGTGCTTTCAAACAAGGTACTTTGGTTGAAATAGCAAAAGCTGTCAATGTTTTATGTCCTCATTCAAATATAAAGGCAAATCCACATATTGAGTCCAAGTTGAAGAAATGGAAAAAAACATATAGTATGGTCGTTGACATGATAAACACAAGTGGATTTGCATGGAATGATGTCAAAAAGTGCGTTGAAGTTGACAGTGATGACTCATGGCAAACTTATGTGCAGGTTCATATCCTATTTTATTTATACATTAGTTATATTATTGCTGCTATATTTGGTACGCATGCTAAATTTTAGTTTTGCTATGTTGATATAATCTTAGAGAAATAAAGAAGCCGACGGATGGAGAAGCAAACATTTTCCACTGTTTGATAGATTTGCATATATATTTGGAAAAGATCGGGCTACGGGTAATGTAGCCGAAACCCCTGCTCAAATGGTGGAGGAACAAAGTCATGATCATGTTGGTGAAAGTGATATTGGAGGTGAAAATTTTGTTTCTTCAATGAACCAACAAAGCCAACAAAGCACCCCATCTGAAAATAGCCAAAGAAAGAGGAAAAGAGCTGTGGGAAGTTCAAGTGATGGAACCAAGGTAATTATCAGTGGACTGAAAGATTTTTATGTTGAAAGTGGGAAGAGGATGTAAATGGTAACTGAAGCTTTAGTTCAAGGTACTGCAGATCATACTGACATAGCTAATGAACTTGAAGCAATGGGTCTCTCTCCTATGGATCAAATTGATGCATTGTCTCTTATTTTGGATAAACCAAAAAATGTGGGAGTGTTCAGGGCAATCAAACCGGAACTCAAGAAAGTGTTCGTCCAAAAGCTTTTAAGCGACAACGCAAGCGGATGAGGATTTTGGCTAATGTTAACATGGATGTATTTTATTAATGTTAACATGGATGTATTTTATTAATCATACAATCTTATGTTATGGCTTATAACTTAGCTTTGCACTAGTATTTTGGCTTATGTTAACTAGCCATTTTGTAAATTATGGAGATCTATTTTGGCTAATGTTAACTAATGTTAATTAGGATTTTCTAAATTATGGAGATCTTCTTATGTGCTTGTATTTGTTGAAGTTGCATGTATTGGGCACTATTATTTTTCTTCTGTTGGGTGATAGAGTTTAAACCAAGCTACATTTGCAAATTAAACCCAATTCTATTAGCAGGTAATAGAAACAAAACAATTGTCAATTTTTTTTAAGATTCATAATATACATGGCAAAAATATGCTCCAATTAACCCATATCATGAGATTTGTAGCATTACTCTATTACACAATGGCAAAAATTTGTAGTCCTTTTCTAAGCAAACACAAATCTGGTGAACAGTACTGTTTTTCTTATCCTGCTTCTTAGTCCGACATTACACTAAACGCTTCACTAAGTTAGTCCAGCTTAGTCCAGTCTAAGCCAATCCAGCTTAGTCCCGGCAGCTAGTCCAGTCCGAGACAGTCCGGCGCAACAAACGCACCCTTAGAGTTTATTTATACTTTCATTAAGTATAACATAAGATTTTATGGTATCCACCAGTGTAAATATTTTAAATTGAAGATTGAATTCATTCATTGTATTCATATAGGGTCAAGGAGTGTAGCTGTAAAAAATCATCAAAATTGGAGTTAAAATAACCGTTAAATCGTGATTTTTCGTTTATAACCGTTGAAAAGTTTTGTCCCGTTACTTGATCTCTGAATGTTTGTTTTTTTTTGCAATTTTTGGCGTATGCGATCTTGAAGTATATACAAACAAGTTTGACGGTTGGATCGTTGAAATTAGTTTCGTAGAATGTGTATCCCATCAAAACAATAGAGTTACTAACACTTAAGAGTTTATTCATACTTTCATTAAGTATAACATAAGATTTTGTGATATCCACCATTACAAAATATTTTAAATTGAAGATCAAGTTCATTCATTGTATTCATATAAGGTCAAGGCGTATAGCTGCAAAAAAAATCATCAAAATTGGAGTTAAAATAACCGTTAAATCATGATTTTTCGTTGATAACCGTCGAAATTTTTTGTCCTGTTACTTGATATCTGAATGTTTGTTTTTTGCCATTTTTTGCTGATGCGATCTCGAATCATATACAAACAAATTTGACGATTAGATCGTTAAAATTAGTTTCGTAGAATTCGTATTTCATTAAGTTCAATGGTATATATATATTTATTAAATAGATTTAAATTTATTTATTTTGTACATATAATACTTAAGAAATTGAATGGTATGTATATTTAAGCTGATCCAATGGTCACCAATTTTTAATATTTAATTCAATATATATATAATTATTATAGTTTTTAGGGGTATAAAATTGTTAAATTAATATATATAATTATTATAGTATTTTTTTAGGATTATAAAATTAATATTTTTCGTATCGTGTATCGTGTTACCCACATGTATACCTGAACCAACCCGTTATCTTAACAGGTGCTTATCGGGTTACTCGATAACGACCTGATTCGTTATCGTATTGACTTGAGCACTTGTTAATTTCGTGTCATGTCATGTCGGGTTATTGGGTCGTGTCAGGAATTGTCAGGCTTACATGCAAGTGAGCATCCTTCTTAAAAGAAATGTGATTCAATCGATTAGTGTGGCGCATACAATATTAATTATACTAAACAAAAAAGTATTGAAGTAAATGAGTGAGGTTAACGTTGAACTTAACAAGTGAGACTTTACATTAAAAGAATCGAACTTTAAACCTATCATAATCTTGACAGCTATTTTACAATCCCTCACTACTTTGGGCTAATCCCAACTCCTAAGGGCAGTGAAGCCAAAGCCGACCCTGAGGGTGTGCAAAAGGTGTCACCGCACAGGATCCCCAATTCAGAAGGGCCCCTAAAGTTTCTTTACATATAAACAGATGCCTATTATATACTTAAATGTGCAAGATAATAATAATCACCACTCTAGCGCTAGTGGTGTGGGCCTTCAATCCCCTTGTACATGGCCCGGGTTCGGAAAACAACAAAGAAAATACAATATTAAAAAATGAAGGGCCTCCATCTAAATCTTGCATAGAGCCCCTAAATTCTCAGAACCGGCCCTGAGTGAAGCCTACTTCACATCACATGCAAGAAAAGAAAGGACCATCTACTTGGAATTATTGAGTCTTTTATGTAATCAAACTTGTGAGGTTCTTGCCGCCCTTCCTAAATAGTTACTTTTATATATAAGCACAAAATTAAAGGAAAAAAAAAAACAAAATAATCATGATGAGGACCACGTATACTTTAGGCAGTTCCCAAATTGAATTACTTGCTACAATTGGATTCTTCCTTGAAAATCTCAAGTCCCCTGCAAAGTTGATCTACATACTAATCACAATTTGATGTGTGGTAACAAAAATCTTTTTTTTTTTTTTTTTTTGTGGTTTTAATGAATTGGATATATATACATTAAACTACAAATTGTAAGTAACGAAGACGAGCAATGTTGAATTTAAAAAGTGGTAATAGGAAGTTACGTAGTGATAATGACCCATATACTGTAAATTCCTAAAAGAAAATACCTAGATGCTTCCATTGGAACTAGGGATTTTTACGTACTTGAAAAGCACAGTTTAATACGTATGTAAAAACTCCTTTTATAATACCAAATCATTAAGTTTACACATATTTTAAGCTGTAATTTGCATGTAAAAAATCAATTAGTGTTTAAACGTCAAAGTCACATCAAAAGGTCACAAACCACCTAAACCAAACGTACAACGTACAATAACATTAGTAGGTAGAAATGTACAAGCCTTTCAGGCACAGAGGAAACAAAGACAATAAAGTAAAAACGAGTGAATCCCACCAAAGCTCTGTGATATACATCTCCATGATCCATGACTGATTGGTTCCTTGTCCAACAAGGCAAGGGCCTTCAACCTTTAACCTCAAGTGGAATTTTTTTTTTTTTTAATTTTATATATATATATTTTTTAATTTTTTATATATATAAAACCCCTTGGCAGGCTTTAGCTTATGAGTCTGTCCGTCTTCCACAAAGACTAGTCCTCTTCAAGGAAAACTCTCTGCAATTTCCTCTCTCTTTCTTCTTCCTCCTCCTCGAAAACCCTCGGCTTTTCGAGCTTTTTTCGATTAGTTTTTGTTCGTATTTTATACTTCTTGGTCAGAGCTTCAGACCCAATTGAAATGAAGGTGTAGTTTCTCACTCAGCTGCTCGAATCCAATATATATACTGAAGTTTCTTTCTTTGTTCGTAAAAATTCCCTCCACCAACCCTGTGATTTATGCATTAATTTATTTTTTTTCAAAGATTATCGGGTTGATAAGAATATTATTAGATAGTTTAGATTAAGTTTCGGAGAGCTTTGCCTTTTCATTTCACAAAGAAATAAAGAACATGATATTCTCAATGTTTTCTGCTTTTATTCCCTCTTTAGATTTCAAAATCTTTGTGATCCTTCTTGTACTTCTGATCATGGTGACTGGTTTCAGAAATTATGATTTTTGGTCCATGAATAATTGATTTGTTCCTTTGGTTTAAATTGTTAATTGAAAACTAATGAATTGCCATTTTCTCTCCCAAAAATTAAAAAGAAAAACTTAATTGAAAATTATTTTCTTTCTGCAGAAGGTGGTACTGAAATTGGATTTACATGATGACAAGGAAAAACAAAAGGCCTTGAAAGCAGTCTCCAGCCTTACAGGTATGAACTTTTTAAGCATATCAGTTTGATTTGGCTTCGTGAAAAACTTGGAAAATAGTAAAAATGGAAAGAAAAAAAATTCTGAATTCTTTCATTTATCAGCACCTATTGAGGCATTCATCTGGGATATTGTCACTGGAAATTAAAATATAGTTGCAATCGTAGTCTTTGTTGAAATGTCAAACTATTTATTCCATGCACTTATTGACTTTGTTTTTCCTGTGTTCTGTAAATTTTTGCAGGCATTGACTCAATTGCTATGGACATGAAGGAGAAGAAACTAACGGTGATCGGCGACGTTGACCCGGTCGATGTGGTGGCCAAACTGAGAAGAGGGTGGTACACAGAGATCCTAACAGTCGGGCCGGCAAAGGAAGAAAAGAAAGATGATAAGAAAGACGGAGGGGGTGCCAAAAAAGATGACAAGAAAGAAGATGATAAGAAGAAACCTGATCCAGTTGCTGAGCTTGTCAAGGCCTACCAAGCATACAATCCCCACATGACCAAGTACTACTATGTCCAAAGTGCTGAAGAAAACCCGAATTCCTGTGTTATCTGTTAATTAATTGAGGATTATGAGATGATTAGCGGTTTGATCGTGTATTTTTGGTAAGGCCATCTGAATTTTAATTTTTAATCATGTTTTGGAACCAATTGGAGGCCAGCCAAAGAAAGGTTTGTGATATGTATATGGAGTGCAAGTGGCTTGAAAAAATAAGTGTCTGAACTTTGATTTTTATTTTTGATTAAAGTTAAAAAGCACAGTTAATTACTCACCCAGCCTCTATCAATAATTTCTTAATTATTTAACATGATTACTTGTGGATGAAATTTTTGGACTGTACTAAAAAATTACATGATTTTTCATCATCTGGGCCAGTTGAATAAAAGGTGGGAATTAATTTAGTTTTTCTTTGACAAGTACATAAATATTGTTTTTGAAACCCAAAAGGACTATGATGGCAACAAGTATGTATTATATTGGAATCGGTTGTGGAAATTTGTCAGATGCAAAAGACCATCGTTTAATATAAAAAAAATAGTAAGTGGCAAACAATGCAAGAAAAAGAAAGAAAGAGGCAATGACATTGACTTCTAGAACTAGAAGAAGATGTCTTTTAATCTACGGAGTCAAATCATGTGGCTGTGTAATCGTATATATATATAATTTGGGCGTTTTAATTAGAATATTAATAGCTCTTAGTTGTAGTGTCGTATAAGGTTAATTATGAGATTTTAAGGTTCGTGTGCAAAAAATTCAAATGGACCCTCTTTATGTACAAGGCCTATTTCTTCATCAGTTGACCCAAAAAAACTTTTTTTCCTTGTATGTCTTTGTTGTTTAGACATTTATTTAAAAGAACTTTGTAGCACCATATTATCGCGGTGAACAATTAATAATAAAGGATCCACAAGAAGAAAAAAAAAACCATTTAAGATCAAGTATATGTCAAAAATAATATATGATGTTTTTAACCAAGTTAAAAAAAGTACAAAATAAATATAGTAAGAGTTCAAAGCAGAAAATAATATTTTATTTCTCAAATTTTAACTTAATTAAGTAAAGTGATATATAGGAATAAAATAAAAATTGGTGCCCCTTTGAGATAGGGGCCCTGTGCTGTTGCTCCTATGTAGCAATGTAGATGTTAACCATCTTATATATTTATTTATTTATTTATTTTAAGATGTCTTATAAATATGTAATTTGAAATAGATGGTTTTGCTTTGGGATGATATGAAGTCTCCTCACTGGATTGGGAACGTCCCTCTTGCCAACTGCAAATTATATATGTATGGTAGTCAGCAAACAAGCCGTGACGAAATTGTTAATCAATTAATCAATGAGTGCCCCTGGTACTAGTAGTGCTAAAGGAATATACAGGGGGCGTTTGTTTGCATTCACTAAGTTTCACAGGACTAGACTAGATTAAATATTAGTCTAGTCCATGTTTGTTCCTTGGCTAGACTAATTTTAATGGGATTAGCCAATACTCGCTTTCACTAACAACCTCACTAGTCATTTTTAGCTTGTCCCCTCGAAAACCATGGGACTAGCTAAGAAAGTCTTCGTCCTGCTCAAATCACCTCCTCAACCTAGATTTCGACGGCACAAGCTTCAGGTGCGGCTTCATCTCCGACGACGAACTCGTCGACTGCTTCATCTTCGACAATGACCTCGTCGACTGGGTCATCTACGTCATCTTCTTCTCCTTCACTACTTCACAATCGCCATGGTTGTGGCTTTGAAGCTACTGATTTTGGCTTTGGCTTTGGCTTTGGCTTTAGCTTCAACTTCGGCTTGCCTCCTCGTCGACTGGGTCATCTCCGCCATGGCTGCTTCGCAATCTCAGTCATCTTCTCTATATGATTTTGATATTAGAGGAATGATTTGGTTGTGGTATGATTCTTGTTCTGAATTTTTGTAAATAGATCTGCAGGTTTAAATGGTTTCTGGTTTTTTTTTTCGATTAACCCAATTGATTTTTGTTCTAAATTTCTGTAAATCAATTTGCAAGTTTTATTGGTTGCTAGAAGGCTTGCCTATCTTTTGGAATTTCTGAAGGCTTGGCGAATGGTTAACCAACAAATTCTCTTAATCGAAGAAGAAAGTTAAGAGATTGATGCATGATTTGGTAGAGAGAAAATGATGGAGAAGAGAAACGAGGAAGGGTATAGGAAGGAAGGGGAAAGAAAATATGCTTGAGTTCATTCATCTCCATACTTCACTGCCCTTTTATATTATTTTTTGTTTAATTTTTAAGGCAAAAGTGAATTAAATGGCAAGAAAATTATAGTTTGTAAATTAATCTGACACTGTACCAAACATTTCATTAAGTTAGTCCAGTTTAATCTAGTATAAGCTAGTTCAGCTTAATCCTTGAAGTTAGTCCAATCCGAGATAGTCTGGTGCAACAAATGCACTCATAATGTTTTAAACCAAGACTAAAATTTGGCTTTAGATGAAGTGAGATTGAACACGTTAAAGCTTTACTTGATCATTCGACAGGGATTCTAGTATTGTTTGAGCTGAGTTGGAGCATTGCTCGAGAGCAACTGTGAAGGGTTCGAGTGTTGCTGGAGGGATCTTAACTCAAAAAGTTAAGGCATGTTTGGCACTCTACTTAAATTTAACTCTCTTTTTTAGTACATCGATATTTTTACACTAAGGAGAAAGGGAGTTCGGCTGAGCCACACAATGGGCAGCCTAATTTGGTATCGAATTCGCCATTCACGAGATTCGAACCTAAGACCTCTCACTTCCAAGTGAGAAGAATACTACCAAATTGTAGTACTGAGTAGCAAATCCAATTGTTTAGACTCAAACAGTTTTTAAGTTTTCAACATTGAATACTTATATTTGGTATGACTATTTCAAAAACTGAATTCAAAACTAATTTGAAAATTAGTCTACTTCTAAAAAGCACAAAAAATGAGTTTTTAAAGTTTTTAAACTTCAAACTACTTCTCTCTCTTCTCCTCTCACTCCCGATTTTTCTCTATCATTAGCTTATCTTGTTTTCTCCTCACCTCCAAATCTCTCTTTCCTCTCTTTGCTCTTTCTCTCTCATCTCTCTCTTTCTTTCCTCCCCTCCTCCTCGATTCTCTCTCTTATTTCTCTCATCTCTGCTCATTCTCTCTCCTCCCCTCCTCCCCACAACCTCTCTCATCTCTCTGCTCTTTCTCTCTAATCTCTCTCATTCACTCTCGTCTTTCTCTCTAATCTCCCTTTTATCTGGCCCTCCTTTGAATATTTTTGTTTGTCCAATTGAGTTGTGTAGTAATTTCCGAATCGATGAAGAGTTGTTGTAGGATTATTTTTTTTCTTTTCTTTTCAATTATTAAAATTCAATACTAATTTTGTATCTCATACCAAACAAGTTTTTAAATCTTAAAAAAAATTGTTCTTAAAAGATGTTTTAAAAAAATATTTTGAAAAATTATGAATTTTTTTAATACGATACCAAATAGCCCCCTTAGGTTTCCTAAATTCTCAATTTTATATGCACATAGAAAGATTGAAATAGAACATCATGTGTGGAAAAGGTGAAAGCCATGACATGATACCTAGTGCCATGGTCTTCGACATATATTAAATAGTGTACAAGATGAAGTCATCTCTAATGCTTTTTGTTTACCAATAATCTAGCTAATCTTTGGCTTGTTTAAGCAAACACATCCCAACTCCATCAATTTTTTAGTCTTTTCTGAGGGAAAAACAAAAGATAATGACTCATTATTTAATTAATGTGAAACAGATGGTGACATAATATTGCTTATACATGCAAAATTCTTTACAAAACATCTCCATTGTGGTAGGTAGTTTACACTTTATGTCACGTAGAAAAAAAGTGGATATATAAATGATAAAATCCCAATACCTCCACCCAATAATTAAATAGTGTATTAGTAGTGGGTAACATTAAGGTTTCTACAAATAAATATATGTGTGTAGTTCCCTAAGACCATCTCCAACCCTGGGCTAAAAGCCAAATTACCCCCCAAATTACCCCCCCAAACACTCTCCAACCCATGCTAAAATTTTAGGCTAAATGCCAAATGCTATTTCTGGGCCAAATACCCCCCAGCTTTCCCCCCGGGCTAAATGCGAAATGTTTATCGGAATTTAAATTTTTTTATATTAAAATGTTCATAAAATTAATTTACAATAATCTACATATTTATTTTTTTTTAAAAAATTGATTTAAGAAAAAAATTTAGGCTAATTTCATTCTTTAATAATTCCGGGCTAAAATTTTAGGGTAGAAGGGTTGGAGCAGAAAAGATGTTTCCGGGCTAAAAGCTAAATTTTCTGGGCTAAAAAATTTGGCTTTTAGCCCAAGGGTTGGAGATGGTCTAATGGTTTGGGATTTGGATCCCATCCAGATCCAAATTGTGAGGATCCTAAGGATCCTCACAACTTAGCCATTCATCATGCATCGTACGGTCACAAATCATTTGACTTTTTTTATTTAAAATTAAACACAAATAGTACTTGACAAAAACTGACCGCACGATGTACGATGAACGGCTAGGATGTGGTGGATCCGGAGAGGATCCTCTTCCAATAACTAGGAATTTTTTAAAGAAAGGACAATAATAATAATCCTTCAGAGTTTTTTTTTATTTTTTTAGTACAACGATTTATTTTATACTAAGAGGAGGGAAGAGTGCAGCTAAGCCGCATAATAGGCAACTGATAAGGATTTTACTACTCATGTGAATGCGATAAAAACTCCTATAATACTTGCAAGAATCACAAGATGGTTGTCGTATAAATGGATCTTGCAAGGTCATTCTCCACAGGAATTATTAAATAATTTGAAACAAACCAAATTTCAATTAATTATTGTTTAGTAGAAATTGAGGTGATTGATTTTATAGCCTACTTAAATTAAAAACGAAATTAATTAATAAAAATAAGACAATCTGCAATATTAAAAACTAGAAGGAAAAGAAAACAGTTTTGGGAGAAATCAAATTAAGAAAACACTAGGGTTCCACCATCACCTAGCAATCCTATAAACTTTTACCAATTACTTATGATCTACACATGCCACTTTGAAGGTTAGATTTTCCTCATTCATATTTTACTTGGAACCTCCAACATAGAACGTATATCTAACATGCAACCCGTCCGGACGTTCAGATCAAATCTGAACAAGAAAGACTCATTATGCTTTATGAAAATCTTTTGAAATGCCATGCAATCCTTAAGACGTGGTGTTCATCGTAAGTGAAATTACAATTATTAATCACAAGAAGCTAGCGTCAATTTCAGGGAATCTTCCAACCAAAATTGCATCAAATTACTTTTCTAAAGGTCCTAATGGTGATCAAGCATTAAGACAATTAGATAGTTTTTATCCCGGTGATTAATAATTCAAAGTATGCATGCAATCAATCATAAGCAATTAAATAAAAATCACATACTCATGCTAAGGCTCAAGGCTTCACCCTAGCAAAAGGAATTAGTTACGCATATTCATAATTAAAATCATAGAAAATATAATTAAGAAAATGATTGAAAGCACCTTCAAGTAGAAAATCTCCAAAACCCTAGTAATTCTCTCTGTCTCCAAAATATATCTGCTAAGCCCCCACACAAACCCTAAAAACAGGTCCTTTATTCCCACTGGGAAACTAAAAATAATAATCAAATAAAATAGGAAACATAACTCTAAATTAAATGGTAAAATTCGCCTAAAATATGAACAACCACGTTTTGGACCCATAAGCTGCTCCAAAACTGGCCCAATATAGCTGGATCTAATGTTTGGAATATTTTGAACACTTCTCCAGAAGGCCACAAATCCATCCGAGGTCATCATGGGCTCCAAAAACACAATTTAAGCCCAAAAACGTCATTTTCCAGCACTGCGCATCGCTCCTTTATTTTATCTTCAGAAAATAACCGTTTGGTGGAAAAATCCCAAATTTTGATACGATCAAGCTAAGTGACTCACGAACGTCTTCCAACTAGAATTACTCCAAAATTCGTGCATTTGATCCTGTTTTGCTCTAGAGGAAGTCAAAAGTCCTATATTGAAAATACAATTCAAAGCATCAAAATTCTTCCAAAATATTAACCAAAATATACTAAGATTAAGGTAAAATATATAATATAAAATCTACTTATCAGCGACCCAATTTGGTATCAAATTCGCTATCTACGAAATTCGAACATAAAACCTCTTACTTACTTTTGAGCATTGTATAAATTTGAAAATCTCCAACATTAATAATGTAGTGGAGGATGTTGAGGGAAAGGGCCGTCCCCTTTTGTGACATCGATCTCTGGGTCAAGATTGGCGATGCTGCTGGTGTTTCTCGATTTCTCGATCAATGTTAGAATTTAAATGTTTGTTCTGCTCGTCATGTTATTTGTTAACTCCCATTACTTCAAGTTTGAAGTTGCTTCTTATGTTAGGGTGGTGAATTCAATTTCAAATATTTTAATCTGGCCTCTATTTGTTTATAAAGTTAATTAATGTTTTCACCCAGGAAAACGAAAGTAGTTGATAACTTGATCGTGAGGGTGATAGACCATATGGTGGGCTGGCCCATGGCAAACAAGTAAATGGATCGGCTTTCGGACCGGGTTTGGTTCAAGTTTAATGTCTCTTTCAGTTTGGAGGGAAAGGCCCATGGCAAACTAGTAAATGTTCTTTTTTTTTTCTTTTTTTTTTCGGAAGCTAACAAGTAAATGTTTAGATACAGAAAAGAGACACTAATGAGACACCCACTTCATGAGTCATGGGAACAATGAACAAATCAACAATTGCATGTTTCTTAATCTTTCAAAAAATATTTCATGTTTCTTGAGAAAAATGATGAAAAATGAACACACTTTTTCTAGTCCACGTTCTTCTCATCTGGTTTATAGATCATCATGTGGGATGTAGAGATCATAATATTAGGATTCATCAAATTAATGATTTCACAAAAAATATTGATGTAAAACAATTCACAATTAATTCAATTCTCTTCTGTGAGAAATTATTACAAACAGATACAAACTTTTTTCATTGAATTGAAAAAAGAAAAAATGGACTAAAGAGAGTAAAATGAACAATTCTAATCCTATGAAAGAATGTATCCACCACTCTCAAAATTCCACGAGAAAATATTAAGAACAAATTAATGATATTTTATCTAATTAAGAACCTTGCTATCATAAAAATTCAGAAACTAAGGTAAAAAATGGGGAACTATTATTAGCACTTCAAAAATCTCATTCTACACTCCTTATAAACGTATTTTTCTTTCTAATTATAGAAAGTTTGGAGTGTCAAATGAAATTTTAGGAGTACTACTAACAATTCCCAAAAAATGCATCAACATTTCAAACTGAGAGATCAGTCACTTCTCTAAGTGGCTCGAACAAGAGGCGATTGAGATATCGGTGAATGAGGTGACATCATGCACGGAGACATCATGATGTCATCCATTCGCCGAGACTGAAAGCTCAGCCTCAGGTTGCTTTGCCAGTACCTGTTGTTCTTCCTCGGTGCAATTGGCTCCTTGTATTGAGCCACAAAGTTTCGGATTCGTGTCAAAGCAATTTCCATGGTCTTGTCATCCATGTTGGCAAAGCAAACTCTGAACCAACCTGGCTCGGGGCAATGAAACGACGAACCTGGTGACACATTGAGCTTAACTTCATGGATTATCGTGTGCCACAACACCATCTCAGCTTCGAACGTCTGCTCCTTGAGCAGCCTACGCAAGTCCATCCATACGAAAAGACCACCATTGCTATTCAAGCAGCTTGTGCCGACTTGATCAAGCTCCATTGTGAAGCGCATGTGCCTTGCTTTTAGCCTTTTAGCACTTTGTGCTATAAACCTCTCGACAAATTCATTGTCTGACAACATTGATGCAATCAGATGCTGAGTTTGTGTCGAAACCAATCCAAAACTTGACATCTTTCGCGCACAATTAACGACATCATCATTGTAGGAATATACAATGCCAACTCTGAAGCCAGGGAACCCCATGTCCTTAGAAAGACTGTACACAATGTGAATAAGGTTGCGGTTGCATTCGATGTTTTCCTCTATGATCTCGGCTATGCTTATGAAACTTGGCTGGCTGAACACGGTGGCAGCGTAGATTTCATCGCACACTAGGTGGATTTTCTTTTCGTTGATGAATGTCACTAGACTTCTGAGGGTGTCTCTGTCAAGGACAGTGCCCAACGGATTTGAGGGGTTGGTAATGAGCAAGCCCTTTACTCTGATGTTTGCCTTCTGAGCCTTCTCATAGGCAGCTTCCAAAGCTGCTCTGGTGACTTTGAAATTGTTGGAGCTGTCACAGGCAACTGGCATCAGTTGCACTCCCGTTCGCCACCCCAAATCTCGGTCAAAACTGCAATAAAATAGCAGAAAAATTTAGCAAAATGCTGGAGAATAGATGTAATTGTTGTGAATAAGCTCAAGTTTTTGTTGTTGTAAATTTCGTTTTTTATATTATTTCCGTATCCTTTAAAGCAATATCCTTAATTAAAACTTTGATGCCTTGGGCCCTTTAAAGTTTTCATTAGAATTTTTATATCATGAAAAATTCATCGGAAGTTAGAATAACTTATAATGCGCAATTCGCTATTATGACATCCGAAAATAATAACGCAACATTATATATTTTAATTCTCATATGTGTCATCACCTCCGTGTTATTGGCTAGATGTCACATGGTGTGTAGGTAAGAATTGAATCATAGAATAAACCAATTGGCTAGTACTGAGAAAGGGATGGATGGCTTTACAAATAAAAATGTCAAAAGTTTTTTTTGGACGAAAAAAAAGGTCCAAAGTTTGAACGGTTGTAAACTGTCCTTCCGAAGGAAAATGGACCTCCCTTTTTCCCAAGCATCTTTTTCCAGTTTGTCGAATTATTGAATAGTTCTAAGGCAATCTGTTGACCCACCGAAGCTCCAGTTGGTCAACAGTTGATATTAAAATAAAGGTCAAGATCCACTTCTTAGTGGCTAATTGTGATATTATTTACTCATTTTCTCTCTTAATCAGATCAAACTAACCATAAAACGATATCCAAACATACCCTGGATAATAAGGAACAGGCACCAGAAATGCATCCCCAGGATCAGCCAAGCAAAAAGCGATCGTCTCATGAGCTCCGGTAGCTCCTCCGCTCATAACAATCCGGTCGGCGTCAAATGTGACACGATTTCCTCTCACTTTTCCCATAAAGTTTGCAACAGCCTGTAGATTATTTCACCAAAACAACTTAGTCAATATATAGCCAAAATATTAATGAAATATTGCTAATATTAATGTAAAATTAATTCAATGCATACATTTCTGAATACTGGCAATCCATGATAATCCTGAAAGATGGCTATGTCCTTGAATTCATTTACTCCTGCTGCTGTGCAAATGGAGGCTTCTGGATTGTTCAGAACCCACTCTTGGATCAAATCAAAACACATCTGCACAAAGAAGAAGAACAAAGAGTTAATTCTATGCTCTTCAAAAGCTACCAAACATAAAAAAGACTTGAGAAAGTTTTCGGATTTCGGAAATCTTACTTCATTTTCTGCAAGACCCATCTGGATAACCCCATTAGGGTTCTTGGTGGGGTGAAAAGGATCACTGTCATAAGCCTTCCAGCCATCAAAGTATGGAGAGTTTTCGCCGTGGCCATTGCTTGTTGCTATCTTAGACAACAGTTGCTGTTGGTTGCTCAAAGTAAACCCCATTTTTTAAACGCCTGAAAAATCCCTGCAATGCTGTGAGGAGTCTATCAAAGTCTATGGAGAATAGAGGAGCTAGATCTCTACGGTTTTGGGTAGTCTTACTGTGCTAAACTGTTTTCGCTTTCGACGATTATTATGCAAAGCACAAACCAAAACCAGATTGATGTGTGATTTAGATGAGGAAAGCAGGTTCTTCAATGGTATTTATATAGGAAGTCTGGTCTCAGATGGCTATGAAAAATGAGAATCTGAAACTTCCTTGAAGGAGCAATATGGTTGCTATTCCTTAAACAATTTCTCTGAGATACTACCAGGACTTTGAAGCTGAGTTGGAAAAAACAAACACGTACTTGGTCACTTCCTTTTTGTGAGGACAATGCTAGTCGTGACTCGTGAAGGGTACTGTCAGCCATCATCAACAAGTTTCCAGTTTAATATTCTGTATTCATTTGGTCTACATTTAGTCAAACCATCCTATAGGGAAGTTCGTAGCAAAAACAAAACTCTATTACATGGTCAAACTAGCCTATGATGCTGATGTGGTATGAACAACTTTTTAAATGGATGAGAACTGATTTCAAAGTTAAATTCCTTTTATATAGAATATGACATGGATGCTTTAGTAAGCGATTACGATGAAAACTTGTGTAGGGTTGCCAATTAAGGCAGCTCTCATACCAGGTGCGATTAAAATACAGTAATCACATATTTTGGTGAGAACTTTCATACGAATAACATGGTCTGAATGCCTCCACACAATTATATCCTACCAAAATTCTGTCATACAATGATGTAGTATGATGATCCATCTAAGTTTAGAGTTTGTTGTCATGGATTATAAATTATGAAACATTTTACATTTCCAAGTATAACTGTATAATGTAGTAGTAGCCAAAAAAATTCCAGTCTTTTAGTATGACTGGGATACACTCAAATACTTGGATTCATATTAAAATGTGGATTACTAAGAAAAACATCTTAGTATATTTTGCTGTCTTTTCATCCTGCAATGGCTCAAGAATTCAAAGGACAGAGCTCTGAACTTAATGGTGGTCCATCTAGAACGTTCAACTTTAGGTCCCACACATATCAAATGTACTATTTTTTTCTGGTGGAACAAATACGCAACTGAGAATTGCATTTGCACCAGATTTTTTATAGTGCAGTAGTTTGGTATCTCAACCATATAATATGACTATAATTCTACGGTGCTTTAAAACATATAATATTCTTAATTTTTTAATCATTAGTGAAAAAAATTAGAATTTCACCACAAAATCAATTGGTAATATGAGGAGTAACTTAACTACTTATAAGTAGCGCTCTGTTTAGTAGGCTGGAGAAGATTGGGCTTTAAGGATATGATTGGATTGGTATGGACTTGTAATACAGGACTTGTAACTCATGTATAAGAATAAGTTAGATAACTCACTTTATTGTAGATTTATAATCCTTCATGTTCAGTTTTGTCCATCTCACATTTGAGACAACAAACAACGGACTGGACTCAAGTTCATTTTAATTGATTACAACCTATTTCATTTAGCCCATGAAACAGGAGGTTTGCCTCCCGTCAATGTGAAACTCACCAATTGGCTACATGGGGAGTAACTTAACTACTTATAAGCACATGCAAGATCCTCCTCTTATCAATGTAGGATTCATTCTCAACAATTAGATCTCAATTTTTGTATTTTTAGACTAAGAATTTTATGAGAGTGTCTTGTTGGAACCCACCTAAGATCAGTTTGGGAGTGTAAGACGGTATTTTATCAAAAATAAATAGTGTTTTTGTACTTACAAATCAACAGATTTTTCTCTCCTGTGCACCGAGTTGTGTGTGCATGGGTTGGGCATAATTCGGTTGGGTCGAGTAATTCCATATCGACACTCCAATAATAACAGTCTACGACATCACAACGACATTTTAACCATCCTCCAACAATCTAGCGATAACTCAATAGCATTGTAACGACATGTCATATGTTGCGCTTAATCCAATTTTAACCTTGTTACAGTGTTATTGTCGCGCCACCCGACCGGGTCATGCACATTAGCCCCCGTGCGCAGGAGAGAGAATTTTACAAAGAAAGAGAGAATGAATATGAGAGTTCCATCTTACGAAGTTCATTATGCAAACCAAACGGTCCTTAAGTTCGTCTCCGTTCATTGGTTCTATTGATTCCCTGAAAACATTAATATGGGTGGCTATCAACTGCCCTTTTTAACGCAATGGTTATTTTAATCATGGAAATTATAAAAGAAATTGTATTTCTTAGTCGTAAGTTCTAAATGAATATTATTTGACCCTTTACACGTAAAAAGTCATTCTACTTTACATGATGACTTGGTATTATTTTATAGCACAAATGATGTTTAGATGATGATGAAGGGAATAAACATGTTCATATTATGACGTTAATAGAGTGAAATGTTGCCATATATATCATCGTTTATGATAGTTTCTTTTGAAAAAGTTCATTCCCCGTAACCAAACGGGCTCTAAGTTGGACTCCATTCGTTGATTCACTTGAAAACAATTTAAAATATGGGTGGCTCTCTGGTATTTTTGTCAACCAAAGAGGGTGGCTATTGCTAACATTATGGGTCAAGGTGTTAGACTTTTTTGGTCAGCATTTCCATGTGCTACCAGAGACTACTGCCGTTAGTGCAGCAGAGTGTACCATTGAACCGGCTTTCCTCTGGTTATGTTCTATTGGTCGTGGAAATTAATTTTCCCTATTTTTTTGTCAAAGGTCATATGATAGAAACTAGAATGGTTCATCCTCCGCGTGGTGCGTTGAAATTTTACTCCAATTCAAACCTTTGTAAAAAAAACCCACCACAGCATATCTTGGGTTTGATTCATAACGTTGATGAATCACACATTGTGGTAAGGCTAAAATGTATGTGTGATTTTTTTCGATCCTGAAAGGGTGGACTGGCCGTAACGCTTTGAAATAATCCCTAAACAATATTAGTTAAGCAGAAAAATATTGATTAAGCAGAAAATTGCAGACCGTTACATCGCTGTGAAATGATCGAGTCCGGTTTAAGTAACTGGTTCTGCCTTCTGGGTTTGGAACCAATTTAGTCATTAAATATTCAAAGATTGTATGCCTCTCACATGGTTTTTATTTGGAATAAATGAGAACACTTGGAAAAATAAAACCACACATGAGATATATATGTTTATGTCACATGCTGTAAAGATTGATTCGACCAAGAAAGATTAAATGTCGCAGCGAACGGTATTCTGCACACTAATGAGTTAACTCACGGGAAATGATTTATCTACAATTTTTTTTTTTCTGCACGCTAATATTTAATTCAATAATAAAAAAAAAAAGCTAAAAATAAACTCATGTGTGAAATGTGTGAAAATCATTTTCCTAACTTGGTGAGAATTCCACAGTGTCGCCAAGGTTCAAGCCATATTGCCGGAAAAAAAAAAACGAAATGGATATTGGTAATGTCAGAAGAAAAAATACATTAGTTTGGACAACTTAATTACGTTCAGGTATGCATTATAAAACAGATCTTAAACACCTATGGAAATTGATGGAGAAATCTTGCATGCAACTGATGTAAGTCCGCGGCATCTGAATGCAAAAGACTATTGTGAGAGTAAGTGTTGTGTTGTATACACTTGTACCACCAATTGTTACATCTGTTTTACAAGACAAAACTCACACAATATCAATGTGACTACCTGGTCTAAGCACATCACGTAACTCGACGGTACGAAAGGAGTTTTATTAAATAAATAAATAAAATTACACTTAATCAAGGACACAAACTTTGAAGAGGAATCGTTTCTATTCGCTGATGTTATCAAATAAAATGACCATTGACTGTGGAAATAAGAAATTGTTTATTAACGTAAACCAAATTTCCTAGACATTATGCGAAGCTTAAAAGCTTTTAGTCTTTTCAACTCCAGGCTTAAAAGTCTACTAATAAACACGAAAAAGTTGGAACTTTTACAATCTGGCTCAAAGCTTTTCAATCCTTTGGAGTCCATTCAAATTTGGCAAACTGATTAGCCTTTGCTAATTTGTATATGTGTTTGTTTGATCAGGAACTTTGATGGTCGAACAAAATGTGAATACCAACAACATGACCATTAGCTTGAAATTTGAAACCACCTGCCTAACTTTCAGTAGCATGTTTTTGCAACAAACACATGGTTTCAAGTCAAATACTCGCCCGAGGGAGAAATTATTCTGTTTCCTTGACATCATCTGTCCCGATTCTATAGTGTCACGCTTGCAACACGTATAAATCTTATGACTTTTTTTCAAAGAAATCCAGCACAAAGGAGAAATAACTTTTCATATATGTGATTCCAACTACATGCACAGTTGTGTGGAGTACGTAAATTGATTACCTATAAGCTGTACGCGCAACAGCGGCGTACAAGTCATGAGATGAACTACATCAGTCACAATTTTGGGACTGCGATCGAAGGGCTCTTTCTACTTTCTCATAAGAAGAACCACCGTGTGAGCTGCAATACTTCGGTTTTCGCCAAGACTGTCCACCTTCTCATGAGTTTTAGCTTTGAGATTCACAACGGAGGGGTCTGCTCCAAGCAGCTTAGCCAAGTTGGCCCTCATAACCTCTTTGTGTGGGCTCAATTTCGGTCTTTGAAGAATCAAAGTAGCATCTAAGTTTCCAATCTCATAACCTGCCTCGTGCATCAATCTCACCTGGAATATTCTCAGTATTATTTGATATCTAAAAACAGTTTTCCATATTAAACTCGGAAAATGCTTTTTAATGTAAAAAACCATGAAAATGTATGAAGATCCATGACAAGTTTTGCAGCCAGGACTCAGATTTTGAGTCCCCGAGGCTTGAGACTCGGATTTCAAGTCCCCAAGGCTGAAGGGAGCATGTGAAACTGGGTATTATAGATGAACAGGCAATCCATCTTTTCAGCCTAATGCCCACACATGCTCCTACCTCACTCAATACTCGAGACTCTAAGCAGGTATTTGGACCAAGGCATACGGCTCATGATTTGGAACTCAAGGCCAGAAAATTGAGATCTGGCATCCAGGACTCAGGGTAGAAGTACCGGACAGAACTTAGGTCCAGACCTCGAGCCCTGAGGTCCAATAATTGAACAGGAGCTTTGCACCGTGTCTCAAAGTTCAGGTCGTGTGGCCTGTCAGTGGAGACAAACTCTTGTAACCAGAGACTGGCAAGTATCTATTGGACGGATGGTGTAATGTTTTAACATGTGGCAATCATCTATAGCACCGGTGGATGACACTAGGAGTATATATTGGTTGCAAGAGATTTTCTCTCCAGACAGTGCCTGGATTTATGGCTCGATGTTGTAAAACATTCTTAATGTTTTCAATTTCTGAATGCAATCTTATCGAAAAGACTGAAAAGCGAGAATTTTGTTTTCAGATTTTGGACAAATCGTTGTAGACCTCAAAAACAAAACAATTGGATCGAGATCACAATCCAAAAGCCCTCAACTAAATTGCTTAGTCTAACTTTTATAGCTTCCACTCTCCATAAGCGACACAATCAGATTTTTTTTCATCCCAAACGTCACAAATCATGAAAAACAACCGTTATCGAGAACCAAAGACGTAAAATTTTCACAATTGCATGCTATATGAATCCTTAAACTCGACGAAAAAGCTCAAATAAATGAAAACAGTAAGAACAAGGACGAGGAGGAGGATAACTTACAGCTTCTTTGATGAACACAGATGAAGCTGCACCCCTCCACTTCGGATCCGAATCGGGAAATATCTGCCCGATATCCGGAAGCCCCAAAGCCCCCAATATCGCATCCACCACACAATGAAGCAACACATCCCCTACACAAAATCCAAAAATTAAATCGAAAACTTGATAGAATAAATAGAAAACGTGAAATTACGGGAAGAAAAAGTAGAATAATGGAGGAATTACCGTCGGAATGCGCCTCGCAGCCTCTGTCGTGAGGTATGTCGATGCCGCCGATGATCAGAGGGTACCCGGGCTCCAGCCTGTGCAGGTCGAACCCGTGCCCGACCCGAAAAGGCAAGAGCTTGGACGGAGTGGCGGAAGCCGGAGCTTGGTCGACCTCGAAGGCCGTGCTGGCAGAGGAGCAAAAGACTGGCCTGCGTGGCGTTTTGGGGGCTCGGAGAGACAGAGGGGCCGAGGGTCGAAGATAGTATGGGTTTAGGGCGGGGAGGTGGGAGCAAGGAAGAGAGCGGGAGAGTGGCTTGGTGATTGTGGCGGTAGTGATTGAGGAGGCGCACGCCGGAGTAGCTGCCATGGCCATAGCTGAAGGTTGAAGCTCTGGCACAGGACTCGATACGACGGCGTTGTGGTGTATCTGGTTTCTGTTAGTGTTGGGCGTATGGCTGAGTTCAAGTTCACCAAACAGGAGCATCTCCATTTGGTGAAGATTCATAAATCGTAGCCGTTCATTCAATTTTTATCAAATACGGTTTACATTTTATTTTAAATAAAAAAATATTTAAAATAATTTCTAACTGCATGTTACACATGAATGAATATAACTCATAGATTTTGGAATAATCGGACGAGGATTCGAATTCCAAATTCACAACTCACTCGCGGGACCCACTTATTTGTCTCAACTGAAATTCGAGTGGGCAGTGGTATATTCTTCAATGGATATCCTAACTTGGTAATTAAATTATTAATAAGGATTAAGATATTTGGATTAACAAATCCAATGTACATTTTTTGGACAATAATTGTCTGCCCTCCCATTTTTCGTGTCTTCTTGTTTGTGTGGTCACGGTTAAGTCACGTTAACATTTTATATTACTATTTATTTTTATCTTATTATTTCTATAAAAAAAATAATATAAAATATTAACGTGGCTTAACCGTGACCACACAAAACAGGAGGGCACGGTAAGTGGGAGGGCAAACAATCCTTGTCCATATTTTTTGGCTGAGTTTCGTTTCTTTAATTGACAAAGTACAGATAAGGGATGAGATATACATAAATGTTTGTAATTAATTATAAGTATTAAGAGATACTGCATTCATTGACAAACTATGAATCGAAACGTTTGATTAGAAAGATTCTTATTTGGTATGCACGATAGTATTTACACTTTTGGCAATGTAAAAAAAGAGTTTTAACAAAACACTTTTAGTATTGTTCACTTTAGCGAAAATGACATTTTTACTCTAAAAAGTCACTTCTGGTATTATTTACTTACAACACATTTTTGTCATTTTAATTAAATCTCAAAGTTTTCAAGCTTTTTTCATTAGTTTTACTATGTAAAAATGCCAAATACGAAGACAATAAAATCCTTATGCATTCATTTCCTGCGAGAAGAATGGTTCCTCTCTCAATGGTCTCGTTTGGTACAGAGGATTGAATTGGAATGAAAAAGCAACTACTTTCAGGGTACGTTGAAAAAAGGAATGAAAATTTTGTGGCCACTTCGGAGGTAGAAGATGGAATGGATTACTCAAAAGAAAAAGTATCTATACCAATCCTTCCCAAAATCCTCTATACCAAACAAGGTATATAGGGAAGAGAACATAAAGCAAAGCATGTCCCTAAGGATTTCGTTCCTTTTTAAGCACACACAAATCATCCATGTTCCATTCCCGGAGAAGTACCTTTTACAACAATGCGCAAGCAAATACCCTTCTGTCTGTGACGAGGCATACAGCGCGCATTTTTGACACTCTGACAGTACTACTATTCACACTGATGGGTACGTTGAGCTTCTAATTTTCATACAACAAACGACAGTCGAGCCCATTTGGAAAGTGCCAGAGGCAGTGTAGCATACTAGGCATTATCTGAAACAGAAGACCTAAGTTGCTTGCATCCAGGCTCTGGTGAAAGTTTTTCTGGCGCTGCCCGCTTTTGCCTCAACTGCAATGAAAAAGTCCATGAAAAACTAGAACAAGGCCTCTCTCTCCCTCTCTCTCCCTCTCTCTCAATTATGTGTAAGTACGCATTCATGTGAAATGGGGAAACGGGACATAAAGTGCGGATGTAAAGCCCATCACTCACCTTCTCTTCAGAATGCTGATACATGTGCCTCAAAAGGATGTTCTTGGCTTCATTAGTTATCACTGCATAGGGGTTTAAATAGGTCAATTTCACATTGTCAAACAACACGATTTGCAAATGCCTACGAATATCAAGAGTCAAAACCACGTCCACAACTGATCAACTTCCACTTTTCAGGATTGATTTATAAAAAACTTAGCTAGAATGGACCTTTCCTAAAGAGTCGCAGTGATACAACACGGAAACGAAAATTAATTGACAGAAAATGCGAAAATAGGAAAATAATAAAAGACAAAAAAGATCGAGGATGAAACACTGGGGAAATACATTATTACCTTGATCAGGTGGCGGAAGAGTCCGGTCGTGGGTAGGATGGTAGGTTGCAGGTGTCATTTTCTACAAATAAAAATGGAAGCATCACTTAAAAGAAGAAAAGACAATGCATTTAATTTTGATCACTTTACATCATAAAGATGACTCATGACATCTTCTCGTTTTCTTTTTCTTTTCTTTTGGCTGCTAAAAGAACAAGAAAACAGTAGTTAGATTGATTATATCGCTTCAGTTTTTTAAGATACATCTCCGAGTACCCTAATCTGGGGCGGTGACCAAAAGTACGTCCAACAGTAAAGCAGCAAGCAGTATACAGCTGTAATTAAATTGTTTATAATACAATTAGCAGAATATAAGCTCAAATGTAGACTAGTCTGGTGGTTGGAACAGAGAGAGAATTTTCATTAGATAGGCCCGTTTTACCACATCCACACTAACTCAAGCCAAACGATGGCCGATACCCACCAGAATGTGTGAATGCATGATTCAATATCATCATGAAGCAACCTTCAACCAAAAATTGTACTTGTCTCTATAAGGTGGGCAGAACTACTAAAAAGAGTATGAGATGTAAAGAGCACGTGTAATTTTTTCTGACTTACTATGAATCTATGTTGGTAATTCATCGGAACGTCTTTCAGTGATTACGTCCTACTGGCTCACAATGCCAGCTCAGTTGGTTTGAAACAAATCCAGAATTCAGTTTCCAAGCTATAGCACATATCAACCATTTCTGGAAAAAATCTCAAGCACCAGATGATTATGTTGAAAGTTAAACATAGTAGTGGACAATTCATTATGTGTCAGGCCCGGCTTTTTCACTCACTTCAAGTACCCTAAGATAACTAATCATATGTGTTGGAGTTAGTTCTTGGGAGCAGCCTCTCCATAAATGGGGATAAGGCTAGCCGACATTCACCTCTCCCAGACCCTGCGTAAAGCGGGAGCCTTGTGCACTGGGTACGACCTTTTTTATGTGTTGGAGTTAGTTCCACCATATGTGAAGGGCCGCGATGGTAATCTACAAACCACACGTCTTGCATTTTAAACTTGAATCAGGTCTCTCCACCCATCACCAATGGTTTTGGGTTGGTTGCTCCAACTCCAAGAGCTTCTCAAGAAGTCGCCAATCAGAAGACACGAACAAGCACCTTATATCTGACAGGTTATGGGGACATTCTCTATCGCCCATATTCAGGATGGCGAAACTAATGTGGGATACTCTTTAAATGCTAGTATTTCTAGCTTAAGTAAGAAAGCCAGTGAATCAGCTTCATGCAAATGGTAAATTAACCATGTAACTTCAATCCAATTGTTAAAAATATTAGATATTGCATAGCTATGAATAATGCTTCTGATTTCAAAATTCATTCAAACTCTATGAGAATTGAGCCATACAGTACAGTATATCGTAACTGGAACAAAGCACCAATCTTGATAATTACACTTCATTTATCACAAAATCAAACATATAGCATAGCTAATGCAGTCATATGAGACATAGAGGAAAGCAAACGAAAAATATTCAAGACGATCATCCAATTCCAAACACTCACTTGCACTAACTTGACCAAATATCATTAAGCCGATTTCAGGATGGGGACATTCAACAAAAGTGGTAAATTCATGACCTGAAATTCTATATTTATAATCACACATAATTCATCATTAAAATGGCATTGCTGCAACATCAATTACCATAAGTAATTAAATATAAAACCAAAATCTGCACAAAAATATTCCTACTTACGATTAATTATAAAAATAGATTTCACATGGAAATCCAATGGGGTCTATAAGAAACTTACTGCAGAAACCCAGAATTCCTAAACTTTAATTAAGCACGACCCAATTCAGAAAGAAAAAAAACAAGAACTTTAACAAATAAACAAAACCTTTGCATGATAACTCAGCATGAAAAAGAAGGCGGAAAAAAGGGTTCGATTCAGAATATCAGAAAGTGAAAACTCACAGAAGGATTTGAAGGATCAGACGGTCGGAGCTGGCTGAAGTTGTGAGGGTTATACGACGGCCAGTCACCGAACAAAGACCCCATAAAAAATGCACCTAAATCTAGGGACACCCGGGTTCTAGAACACGCTGGCAGAGCAGAGCTGCATCTGGTGATTGTTTGCCAGTTTATATAGGAAGGGCTGGAGGACCCTAATTCTGTGTTTGTGCCACCTCTCCGCCCGCTGTCGTATGTTGTGATGGAGGATACAAAACTGAGTTATGTATATATTTGTTGGTAAAATACATTTTTTCTTTACCCAAAAAAAAAATGTAAATATTTTTTTCTTTCTATTTTTATAAATATTTGTGACCTACTCGCATAGATAGATAGTAAAAATGTGTACAGTACATTTGAACTCGGTATATGTGATACACACTGTTGATGCACAAAACCGGAGGTCTTGGAACAACGTAAATCCGGCCGTGAATCTGCAAGAAAGTAAATAACACAAGATGTATAGTGGTTTACCCAAGGTTTGGGCTACGTCTACACTGATATTGTATTTCTCTGAGATGATTGTGAGGGAGAGAGTGTGAGGATCCTCATGGCCTAGGAATTGGCCTCCTCCATTGTGAGAGTGAAGAGTTCCTTTTATAGAATAAGGACTCATCACTTATTACATATTTGCCCCTTTCTTTATTACATAATTACACTTAAGTCCCCCGAATATTTATACGAGATATAAATACGGAGACCCTAAGTATGGTACAAACAGTAGTCCCCCAAATCTTCAGTCAAGAAAGTCTTTTGGCTGGAGACTTGAAATTCAGTCCATGTGTAGGTCGAAGTAACTAGATCTCGTCTAGGACTAATACTCAATATGAGGCAGTGCTTAATCTGAAATGATGCTCAACTAAAAGTAGCACTTGTTGCGAAGCTGCTCGGCTTGTGGCTTATATTGTCTTGGTTGGCTCGGCTTGTGGCGTTGAAGGTGAGGGAGTCCCTTTTATAGAATAAGGGCTCGTTCCTCAGTACATGAATAATAGGTGTTCTCTAATGAAAGTGAGGGAGTCCCTTTTATAGAATAAGGGTTCGCTCCTCAGTACATGAATAATGAGTTGGGAGTGATGCTCGCGGCGAGGCGGTTGCTCAGCTGGCGGCGATGCTCTCTAATGAAGGTGAAGGAGTCCCTTTTATAAAATAATGGCTCGCTCCTCAGTACATGAATAATGGGTGCTCTCTAATGAAGGTGAGGGAGTCCCTTTTATAAAATAAGGGCTCGCTACTCAATACATGAATAATGGGTGCTCTCTAATGAAAGTAAGGGAGTCCCTTTTATAGAATAAGGGCCTGCTCCTCAGTACATAAATAATGGGCTAAGTCCCCCAAGTATTTTTCATAAGGCCCAATATATGGTACATAGTGTAGTCCCCCAAGTCTTCGGTCAATAGAGGCTATTGGCTAGAGACTTTAAATTCAATCCATGTATGGGCCAAAATGGCGGTTGTTCGGAGGCGGTCTTTGTAGACCATGCACTGAAGCTTTGTATGTGAAGCTTTGCAAGTGAAGCTTTGAAGCTAGAGTTCTGTAAATGAAGCTTTCGAAGTTGGAGCTTTTGTATATAAAGCTTTTGAAGCTGTAGCTCTGTAAATGAAGCTTTCGAAGCTGGAGCTCTGTAAATGAAGCTTTTGAAGCTGGAGCTTTGTAAATAAAGCTTTTGAAGCTAGAGCTTTTGTAAATGAAGCTTTTGAAGCTAGAGTGACATGAGTGATGCTCATGAATGTTTATGTTGATTGACATGAGTGATGCTCATAGATGTTGACTTGAGTGATGCTCATGAATGTTAACATGAGTGATGCTCATGAATGTTGACATGAATGATGGTCATGAATGTTTATATATGATTGACATGAGTGATGCTCATGTATAATTTTGGAGTACTGAACGTACTTTTGATCACCTGGTTAGTGATAATAGAGGCAGGCTGCCGAGTAAATTTGGAGTACTAGGCGTACTTTTGATCACCTGGTTGGTGATAATAGTGGCAGGTTGCCGAATAATTTTGGAGTACTAGGAGTACTTTTGATCACCTGGTTGGTGATAATAGCGAAAGGGTGCCGAATAAATTTGGAGTCATAGGGCCTGACTCTTTTGGGCATATGGGCCTTCGCCATCCACATAACATTCTAGCCCATTATTTTAGGCTTGCCTTTTTTTTTGTACCCTCTAATGGGGTTATACAGATGTCTTCGAAAGATAAGAAAAATAAATTACATGTTTTCAGCATGTTGATGGGCATTTTCTGGTCCAACAGAAAGTGGAGACCAAGAACCTTGGTGGGCATCTTCTTATCTTTAATCATGTTATCCCGTGGGATAGTGGAATAGTGGAGCATCTTCTTTTTGGCTTTTCCTTTTCTGCTTTCTTTTGCTTTTACTTTCTCTTTTTTGCTTTTGTTTCTCATGTGCTCCCGAGGAGAGCCTCCCTTTTTCTTTTTCTTTTGTGTTTTTCTTTTCACTTGCTGCTTTGCTTTTGCTGTCTTTTAGAAAATGGTAGACAATAATAACATAGTTAATAATAGAAAATCCTTGTAGATCTTCCCAAGAGCAAAAGTAGAGTCTTCCTCGGCAAAAACAATAATGAAAGTGTTAACAAATTCAGCTAAAGTGGCTCTGGTGGAGTTAGAGTGGGTGGCCTCGTCGGTAGTAGGGTACAAACAATGACCAAGATGTGTAGTTAGTCAAGGCACAACAGTCACCTCGTCTGCAGCAGAGGCCGCAACAGCAGAATCAGGCAAAAGCTCAAACTCGTCAATTAAGGATCCTAACAGATCATCATCCCAGCAATCATATGCTTCGGTGGTGCTACTTGAGGACCCCTTGTGATGAAGTAGATCGTCAAACTCCCTAATCGAGTCCTCCATTGCCAAAAGACCATCATCCGAATCATGAGTCCTTTGCCTCTTGATCGTATCACCCAAAACCGTAACGGCATCATCGGAATCGGAATCAGGGAAACGCAGACGCTTGAGAGAAGAGACAGTGGGCATCGAATCTTGACCCCCATCTCCAATTTCTTCACGAACCACAACACAAACAGACTAAAGAGGTGTGCTTTCTCGAACTGGTAACAAGTCGTCGATTTTCTTCTCAAAGAAGAGGATGCATTCGTCCCCAGCTTCCAATTTCAACAAACAGAGAGAGATCAAGCGACAGAGAGAGAAAATAAGAGAAAGAGAGAAAAGAAGAGAAAGAGAGAGAGAACAACAAATTTGAATTGGGCGGAGCAGCGGTGGAGCAAGCCATGGGTGTCAGAATGCGAGTTTATGCAGCGTAACTCTGATGTCTCTTTAAATCCTTGTCATTGATCCAAACTGAGAGTAATTTAAGATCTATTCCATCCAGAACCAATGGGGAAGAAGACCCTTCAACCCTGGGGAAGACACGTATTTTTGAACCAACAATTGTTTTCTCCTCACCCAGTGAAAAGTCCAAGTCCACCGATTCAAAGTGGTAGTCAGGCATTTTGTAATCCTTCAAAAATATTTCCTTTGGTGCAGCCACTTTGGATTCGTCAACTTGATCTGGCAAGCTTTCTGTGGCAACTGAATAGATTAGCCTCCTACTCCCTTGTTTGTCCCTCTTGTGTGATTTTGCAGATTCACCGTAGAGTGTGGTGAGATGAAAAATTAAGAGAGAACTGACATAGTTTTTTGTGTCGATTCCCACAGACGACGCCAAATGTTGATGCACAAAATCGAAGGTCTTGGAACAACGTAAATTCGACCGTGAATTTGCAAGAAAGTAAATAACACAAAAGTATCGTGGTTCACTCCAAGGTTTGGGCTACGTCCACACTGATATTGTATTTCTCTGAGATGATTGTGAGGGAGAGAGTGTGAGGATCCTCATGGCCTAGGAATTGGCCTCCTCCATTGTGAGGGTGAGGAGTCCTTTTATAGAATAAGGGCTCCTTACTTATTACATATTTGCCCCTTCCTTTATTACATAATTACACTTAAGTCCCCCGAGTATTTATATGAGATCTAAATACGGATGCCCTAAGTATGGTACAAACACACACATTTTTTGTTACAAGCAGGGAGGATGGATTTGAATTAGGACTTAAGTGCAATGATAAATGCATTTTTAGATGTGAATAATTTGACTAAATTGATGAAATTGTCGTGTATGAACTGTAGCCGGTTTGGTTTGTTTTTGACAAAGAAAAAAAATGCAAACCATCTAAAACTGAAATGTATTGAAGGTTTGTAATCCATTAGTTTGGTTACAATTTTGAGCTTATGTAAATTGCCTTGAATATACATATTTACTTTACACATGTAGGCCTCGTTTTGCCGTATATGACACATCCCGATCCGGATTGTCTACTAGGACTTCGAATTGAGTTGTGTTGGCCGACACCTGGAAGGTGACGAAGTCATAAAGTATAGTGATGTGGAACATGTGAATAAATTTAAACATAAAAGTGCCTACATACGAGAGTGCGCTATGAGCAGAAATGGACCAATTGCACACATGACGTCAAAGCATAAGTAAAGTACAATAAAGTGGATTGAAAATCATACCATCGAAGGTGATACCAAGATTTGTCACGAATCCTCGTCGATACGAAAACTCTGCTACTAGAACCTGGAGGGATAAAAAAAAAAGTGAGTGGGCCTGAAAATAACGCTTTAATAAAGACCATCTAAATGTTATAATCTCTTGCTGTAATACCTGTATAGTTTCCAGGAAATCATAATATGTATAAGTATGAAATCAAATGTAAATCAACAATAAATCCAGGAATATTCCAAATCACTACATATCGGCAGCAGCATAAAACATCAGGTGCTCATCAATCTATGATAACACACGAGTCGGAGTTACCTAGTATTGCAACATGTACGACAATGTCGGAGTTGCATAAAACACAAATATAGTCATGCCATAACTTAATCATTTCAGATAACACCATAAACTCACCTGCACGTCCCGCGTTCACCTTAACACTTCAAAGCATTCACAACGATTATATATAGGTAATATGCATATGGTTATGCCATGATGCAATCTAAAACTCAACCATATCATAGTATTTTATAATATATAAATATGTATATAACATGGCATAAAATTCATAAATCAATTTAAAAGCATTTGTGGAACTATTAGTTATATATATACGATAAAAAGGAAAAGACCCACTCACCTGAGATCGGGGCTACGACTCCCTAACATGAATATCAAGACGGCACGAACGATCATCACCTAGAACAAATATTCAATCATGTCTCAGAACTCTTATCAATAAAACATGTAACTTACATAAAACACATCCCAAAGACGTTATAGAATAATTTGAGACTCATTGACCAAAAGTTAACCGTTGGTTAAAGATCAATGGTAAGGTCCACAACCCTACGTAACTCAATCCGAAAGATTCGCATCTCGGATTTCTTATTCGTAACTTCTAAAGATCCATATTATACTTCTAGAATATCATACTAAAGTTTCATTATGATCCAAAGATTGGATCTCCGCCAATTGCTTATTCAAGTGGCAGTCAACGTTTTATTTTACAAACTTACAAATCCAATTTGGGAAGATCCATACGTCAAATTCCCAATCTTCAAGTTTCTAATATCCTCAAATATTACATACTATAATGTATTAAATTTTGGTCAATTCACATAATGTTCAAGTAATGGTCTTTAACAAAACTATGTTCAAACGATGAGATTTCATCAATCGGACTTCACCTATGGAATTGGGGTGTCAAAATTAGTTTAGGAAGGTTAGGGGGTGACTCGACTTACGCGTCATCGCACATATCGGTTAGCCGTCGTCACGCGCCGCCGCACACGGTTGTCGGCCGTCCCGATTCGCCTAAAAATTCAACTATCTCCAAAAATTCTCAAATTCTATAGAAATGAAGATCTCCAATAGTAGAGCAAGTTTTATACCTGTGGTCAAGTCCAATTTGGCCGGAAAAGGCTCCAATTTTACTAAAACCTGCCGGAAACCCTAAGGTGAATGTTCTTCGATTCTCCTTCCTCGGTGTTCCAACGCCCCTACCACTGGTTGGGTCTTGTTCCTGGGTCCAAAGGAAGTTGGTTAAGGGTGGTGGTGGGTGGTGGAACTCGTTGGAACGGTGGAATCGCCGTCAAGCACCTCCGATGCATCGATGTATTTCTTCACTGTAGGCCTTAAAAACCCTTGATTTTTGGTGGAGATGGAAGAGGAGAGATTGCAGAAGAAATTGCAGGTGGAGGATGGATGCAAATCGCCTGAAAAATGGTGGAGATTGGACTAGATTTGGCTGGGTCGAAACTGGGTTTGAGGTGTGCACGGGTTGAAAGGGAAAGGGATGAGATTCTTCTCTCTCCTTCTTAATTGGCTGATCCCTCCCTCTCATTGCTGATTGGTCCTTCTTCTAACATATCTAATTGATCACTTAAACAAAATAGTTGATTGGTCCCCTTATTCTTGCTTAAAATCTGATTGGTTTCTTTCCCACAAGATGGGAGTTTAATTTATTTATAGCTAAACTTTAAATAACCAATTTCAAACATCTGTAACTATAGCATTATAATCCGGACTTGCAAACGGCTTTCGCCTATGCGTTTGTGGCAATGATTACTACGCAAATACTCCAAAAGAATGACTTATACGTCTTTCTAAACAATGGCCAACAGAAGTCAAAATCCTTGCTTCTAGGGTATTTTCATCAATTCATGCTTTTAAAATTTATAAATCGTAAAATTAGGGACGGGTAGTCACAATATAAGACCATTGGATAATATTAATAATATCTAAAGGATGTTTGGTGAGATTTGTATTTAAATAAGCACCGGATAATTTAATCCAACCCTATTTATTTTATACTCCTCACACCCGCTTATTTATCTTGTCCAAAACTTACATATTATTAGTCGAGGAGGAACTTTTTCGCTACCTTTTGCAGCGCTCTCCTTCCACTCTTTCACATCGCCTGCTATCTCTCATCTGGATCCCAGGTTCGTCTTCGTTGTCTTCTTCTTTTTCTCTCTCCTTTACACACACACCCCTCCCACTTCTTTCATTTTCCTTTGTTCTCTGAAACAAAACTTTCCATGGGTTGAAGGAGGAAGACGATGATTCAAATTCTTCCAATTTGAGCTCTTATGAAGAGGAGGATCCGACAACGTGGGGATAGCAATTTGGATCTGGGCTCCAATGAGGGGGCGTTCAATGAGGAAGGGGGCTTGGCTATCTTGGATGTTATCAACAGACGGACAAATGGAAAAAGAGCTAGTTTATGCATGGAACGGGTGCTCCGACAAGGAAGCGTTCAACGAGGAAGGGAGCTAGGCTCTGGCGAGGAAAAGGAGGAGAAAGACAACGCGAAAGGGAGTTGGGCTCCGACGAGGAAGGTGATAGCAATTCAGATTTGTGCTAGATGTTTGATAAAATGTTGGCTTATTACCATTGAAGATATTTAATTTCTAGGATTTTTTTTAGTTGGCTGTGTGTGGATTTGTTTTACAAGGATCCTAAAAGTTGGATTTTTCCATAAATTACTATAATATTTTTGGAATTATGCTAAAATTTATCACTATATTGGTGAAATTTTGTATCAACTGTATTCGAGTAATGTTGTATACCAAACACAATATAAATAACACGGTCATGTCTGATATTGCACTAAACGACCAACTAATTTAATCAGTATTAGTCGATGACTATATATCCTATCAGATTGAAATCAGTATAGTCTGAGCTGCCAAATGAAGTCGTAGTTTTTTATGCTAACAACATAATAGCGTTAAATTTGAAGTTTGACTTATTTTTAACTACGCCCCCTGAAACTCTTGTTTTTTTTTTTAATCTCAGCTTGTTTTCTGTAACTCAAAAGTCACAATTTGACTCCTTGAAACTCAAAGTTCGCTCCACTTTGCCCCATGAAACTCGATTTTAATCCAATTTTGGGCCTTGAATCTTGAAAGTCGTCTTTATAAAACTCAAAATTCGCTCCACATTGCCTTAGATATGGTAATTTCTTATGTAGGTTTGATTTGGCTGCATCGGACTAATCAATTTCTTTTTTATTTTTTTTTCATTTCTTTTAAACTTAATATTCTTTGATTATTGAATGTTAATGCATAATAGAGATTTATAATCAAATTTATTGCAAAGTGGCATAGTCTTATTCAATGTTGGGTCCTACATATGTTTTAGGATGTGACCTATAAGTTTTAGAGGAAGAGAGAGTCCACAAGTTAAAGTGGAATGAATTTTGAGTTTCGGTGAGTAAAATGACGACTTTTGAGTTTCAGAGAGTAAAGTAGCGACTTTTGAGTTATAAGGGATGTAGCTAAAAATAGGCCCTTAAGTTTTATAGTAGGATTTTTTTTTTTTTAAAATGTCATATGAACTTATATTTTAAGCAATTTGTCATATCAATTTTCTGAAATCATTAATTTGTCATTCACCGTAAGACACATTACTTGTTTTCAAGGTTATTTAAGATATTTCAACTTCCACTCCATCCCCTTCAAGATTTTTATGGACATTTTAAGTTTATTTCAGACATTTAAGCTCTATTTTTAATTGAGGGACATGATTGACCAGGTTGAACCCTCAAAACTTAAAAATAGTTAAAATATCTTTAAGTTTGTTCCAAAGAGAAGTAGAGAAAAGTTCAAAACCAATTTATTCCCCACCAAATACATATATTTTTTGTACAAAAATAAAAAATTTGTAAAACTAAAGTAAAAAATCCGAATGACTTTAAACACAAACTTCTTTTTTGGATGAAAAATTTAATTGCGTTAGGGTGAGATGAAAAATTAATGATTTATGAAAATTAATATGAAAAATTGCTTAAAATATTAGTTCATTTGACAAATTAAAAAAAATGTGTATAAATTCATAGTTCATTTGACAAATTAAAAAAAATGTGTATAAATTCATATTACATTTAAAAAAAAAGTTTCCTTTATTAAATTATGGAGTTATTGATCCTTGAGTT
Source organism: Malus sylvestris (assembly GCF_916048215.2). Taxonomy (NCBI): domain Eukaryota; kingdom Viridiplantae; phylum Streptophyta; class Magnoliopsida; order Rosales; family Rosaceae; genus Malus; species Malus sylvestris. The sequence goes on from NC_062273.1 coordinate 16,516,363, forward strand.
ATGACTATATTAGATTATTAGTTACTAAATCTTGAAGTTTGATGACATATTAAATATTAGTATATTTCGACATACTAGAAAAAGAAAAATATATAGGAAATTATTTTGTTGTAATTTGATTAACAATGTCGTAAAAACGAAACCAAAATAAAAGGACTAGGTTTGGGCTCAAATCATCCAAACTAAATTGTTGAATTTAGTTTGATTTGATTTGGTTCAATTCGGTTCGATTTTTTAAAATTTTTTCGTCTATTCTAAATCAAACCAAAAAGTTATATTGTGATTGGCTTAGTTGATGTTTTGGGATAAAATCAATCTAATCTTGAATATGTTGTTTATAGCCGATTGAGATACAATTTATTTTTGCAAACTAATTGAATTCTAACTATTTTGACTCAAATACATATATTTTATATTTTAAGTACTGGTTTGGTATTGAGATACTTTTATAAAAAATGGGTATAAAAAAAAGTTGAGCGAAAAAAGGTGTTTGGTAAACACTTAAAAACAACTTATTTTCATAATTTTGGGTGAAAAAAAGTTGAAAACGTGAAGCAGCAAAAATGAGCTTATTCTCACAGTACAACAAAAACAGTTTTTTTTTAAAGCACAACAATACCTAACCAGCTCTAAGTTCAATCACATTACGGCGTGTTTACTAATTAAGAATCCAAGTAAGCAAAACTTAGAATAAACAAAAAATGGGATAAAGCAAGCACTAGCTCCAAAAACCCACAAAAAGAAGAAGTTGGTGAGCCAAAACGACGTCGCATCTTGTAGTGTTCCACCAACACGGTACGGCCCCTCAGTCCCTCTATTTAGGTTTGGAGCCTCCGCTTTGCAGCTTCCTTTTCTCTTTACTCCTCGACCTCCGGAACAAAGACAGAGACGGCTGCGGGTCGTGTCTGGGAGGTCGCCGGAGTCAGAGAACAAAACCCTAACCATGGCCTCACCCGAAGCCCCTCTCTGTTACGTCGGTGTCGCCAGAAAATCCGCCGCTTTCCGCCTTATGAAACAAATGGTGCTCCTCTGCCTCTCTTCTGTATAATCCCACATGCTTTTCAATTTTTTGCCATTTTAATTGCTCCTTTTTTAATTAAGTTAATTATTTAATGGTTTTTTTTTTTTTTTTGGTAAATATAGGGATGGGAAGAAGGAGAAGGTCTTGGGAAAGACAAGCAGGGGATCAAAGGTTATGTCAGAGTCAAGAACAAGCAGGACACTACTGGTTTGGATTTCTCCTTCTTTTATATATATATATATATTTGCATTTCAATTTTTATCAAGTTTTTTTTATTGTTTAGTTGTTTGGTTTGAAGTAAAAATCAACTTGGAAATGCCATTTTTTTTATTATTTGGGGTTTGGTGAATGGAAACAGAAAAATTATAGGTCTTTGGTTTTATGATTGTGTTGAATAGGTGTTGGTGTGGAGAAGCCTAACCAATGGGCATTCGATACGACCCAATTCGATAGTATCCTCAAAAGATTGAAAGTTGTAAGCTTTTTACATTTTTTTTTATCCTATTAATTCAATCAATTTCAAGCTTACTTAAAGCCTTCCCGACGTGTGGTGTATTGTATTTATTTGTTTGTTTTGCTTTTGATTGGCAGCAAGCAGCGCAACCCAGCGATGAAGGTATGTATATGCCTAGATTAACTTAGTTGTTGTATACGAGGAATGTGAGGAATTATGATGTAGTAGTTTGAGGAGTATTGTGTTTGTTTATCTTATAGTTGCTGAGCCGAACGCCACTCAAGAGGAAAGTGATACTGAATTGCCTAGTGATGTTAAGGAACCTGTTGCCAAGGCTACTCGCCCACAGGGAAGGTTGGTTTTTACATCTTTTAAATTATTGATTTTTCATTAGATGTTTTATTGATGCTAAACCTTTTCTACCTGTTGTCTACGGATATCAGATATAAGAAAAGAGAACGAGGAAAGCTTGTCAATGCATATTCTTCTAAGGATATTGAAGGAATCCTTGTAAGATTTAACCCTTGAAAATTATTATCTTGCAAAATGAGTATACATGTACCCGTATGTGGTTTATGAAATTTGGATGCACGGTTTCGAGTTCATAATTGGCATGCGTTTTGCCATTACTTACTGTGATTTTACATGCATACTGCAGGTCAGAAGGGCGGCGTCTCCAGGGATTAATTTCGATCTGGATGGAGAAGTAGGGTCAGACAAGGCATCTGAAATTCAAGTTATATCCCCTGAAGGTAATAACCTGGACTAGATGTACATAATAGGAAATTAACCATTTAGTATTTCAAATCATGAGTTGACTCCTAAGATCAATGGACCTGATACCTGATTCTTTGTTTTTCGCATCACATTTAGTTAACTTTCCTTGGTTGTCGACGATTTCTGTCTGAATTTTGTTTCATCCTTCTTAGGTCTTCATATTTATGCTCCCTAATGTGTTCAAGTCTTGACTCATGAAAAGTTTAAGGGGTCCCAATAGGAAGGGAGACACCCGAGGCCCGATCAAACAAAAGAAAAGTTTAGGATTATTGATGAAACAACACCACCGAAACTCTTACGTTAGGCAGACTTACTCTATTGACCTTTGTTGAGAATTGAGAATGCTCGTCAAGGTGACCCCATAATAAATATTTTGTTGAGCGCCTACAATTTAATGGTAAATTTGATAGAACACCTCAGAAGCTATAAGTTTTATAGAAAAAACACTTCAAGAGATCAATTTAATTGTAGAAAAACCCTCATCTATCTACTTTTCATGCTGCAAATTTATTCTGAGTTGTGAAATTCCTTTTGGTGTTACAAAGTAAGTTGGGTTTTCCTCTAAAGTTTTGAGTTTGAAGTGTTTTTCGCCAAAGTGTGATGATATAAATTTCTTACATATGAAAAGGCCACAATTTACTATCACGTTCTACTGTTCAATCATTAGTTTATTTTATGTGGTTCTCCTTTTTAAAGTAGATTCGTCTATGTCAAAAGCAAGTAAATTTTTGTAAGAAGTTTTTATGAAATTACTCTTTTTTTTCATGCTCGTGCTCTTTGGTTGCTTGCTTGAACCATTGTTTTGTGTAATGATCTAATCACATTGTTACAGGAGAAGTATGCAAAGAAATTCCTCTAGATTGGTGGGGCCATAAATATGGGTTTATTCGCGGAGGTTTGCTTGGAGCAGAGATGAAAAGAAGAAAATTAGAAATATCTCAAAATGGTAATGAGAGAAAAATGTTTCACGAGGATGATCAAGTAAATCTTTACAATCTTGTTCAGGTAGGTACTTTCCTGGTTGGATCCTTCATTAATGTGCATTACTGAAAAGAGTTGCATTATTGGTTAGACGATCACCGTGTGCGCGTCTTATGTTTCCAGGATAAATCCACAACTGGAAAGCAAGGACTAGGCATCAAGGACCGGAAAAAGAAAGTAGCTGGTTGCTACTTTGAGGGAAAAAAAACTTCATTTAATGATAGTGATGATGAAGATTCTGCTGATCTTGGTTCTCCTGTGAAACAAAAAGGAGATGAATCTTTGAAAATGGAAAGTAGCAACGAACCAAAACTGAAGCTGAAAAAGCTTTGTAAACAGCTCCTTCGTGAGGTGAGTCCTCCAAAATTGCATTTGTGATTCTCAGAATTTCTCTGGCACTAATTCTATTCCTTGTCCAGGCATCTGGAGAGTCATTGAAGCTGAAAACGTTGAAAGCTTTGATCGATGAACATTCATCTTCTGTTTTCTCCAACTTTTCTTCAAAGAGAGATGCTCTTGCTTACTTGAGACAAAAGGTACGTCACCCAAAATTTTTTAAGCAGTACTCTCATCCTAGTGCAAAATAAATTGTCTTAATCTGAACCATGTTGCATTACCGAATTCTCACAATATGGCCTCTATTTTAATTGTTCGAGCTAAGAATGGCCTCATTTGGTGGTTAGTATTGGATTGAATTGGATCGGGTAATTCACTAGAGTCAATGCATCTTGAAGCAAGAAATGGATGTCGTCTTTCAAATCTTGTCCAAATTGAAAGTAGAAGATGGATTAGGGATGGAAGTAAACACATTAGGGATGGAAGTAAACACGGACAAGATTTTAAAGTTGACATCCATTTTTTGCTTCAACATACATTAAATACAGTGGCTAGTCCAATCCAATAAAAATCAGCAAACGAGGCATATAATGCTTTTATTAGAGCACTGAGACCTTCGTAAAGTTAGGTTTATCTCATTTTTATTGAGGGGGTGCTTAGTCACCAGTAAATGGCAAGGACACATGCTCTTTCAGAATTTGGAGTCATTCTTTTTTCCAGTTTATTTTTCGTATCGTCTTGTCTACGCAAGCCATGAACTTGTGGGTTGTGTGTGCAGCTGGAAGGCAGCAAAACTTTTGTGGTGGAAGGGAAAAATGTGAGTCTCCCATCGAGGAGGGGCTGAAGATTTTGTTAGAAATATTGAGGGGTCATTCTTTTCCTTAGCCGATTTTGAGACTTAAGCATCGTGATCTGCACATTGCAGATAAGTCGAGTTTATAACCAATATCATATAACGATCGCCCTTAGTACTGTTGTAGTAATCAGTTGAAAGAAAATCAAAGTGTCATTTGTAGTTCTGTTGATTCCATTTCGGTGAGAGGATAAGACTATTTTATACATTATTTCTGGAGTTGTTTTCACATTGTTATGATTGTTGATTGAAATTAGAAGATGCAATTCAGTTTTCTATTAGCGCTTTGGTTTCGTCATTCTCGTTCTTTTGTCGCCATCTCAAGGCGACAATGCAACCAAAGCCTACACTTTACATGGCTAGAAGCTCGAGTAACAGTGATGATTCTGGGTTTTCTTCTGTTCAGATGTAGTTGGCTTGCACAATTTTTCTTGCGATGAACTTCCCCAGGTAATCGTAACCTTGAGAATACAGAGCTTCAATTTCTGCCCTCTGACCACTCTCAACCATCCATGTCAGCTCTGCCCTGTAATTCTCCTGCAATCCAGATATTTTCGGAACCTATTTCAGCGAAGTACCGAAAAACTTGAATCATTCAGTAACGTAAAAATACAGTTCTATGAGATGCAGGATAAACGGTTAACCTGCAAGATCTCCGATGAGATCAAGCTCTTGGCAATCTGGAGGTCCTTTGGTTTCAATGGAACTAAAGCTTGTTCGGGTACGAGCTCTAGGTCTTCGCCTCGCAGCCCCAACCACTTCACGTTGCAAGCTAAAACACGCCATAAACCGATCGACCTTGTAAGTTTCTTTCTACGTAAGAACAAATTGTTATTCAGCAGCAGGAAAACAGGAACCAGATTACCATATCTGTAAGCCTCCAGGCCCATCCCTATGCTTCCAAACTTGAATGTGCATAAAATAGCTAGCCCAGCTGGGTTCCTTCAGTAAATACCCAGCACTTGAAAGCTGAGAGCTCGAAATGTTAAAAACTGGAGAGTGAAACGGAGAAAAGGGCATCCATACCAGTCAACCAGTGCTAACATTGGCAAGTCGGGAAATGCTCTGCTCATCCGGTGAAGAAGAATCCTGCATTCAACAGTGTCAACGGCCTACTTAGTTCATAAAAGCGATATTGGGATTTCAACCAAAAAGGAAAGCGATATTGGGGAGAGGGAGTCGAATTTAATTGCAGCCGAAGTACTTGAACGACGAGCACTTTGGGAAAATCTTTTAACTGCTTAAGCTATAAGCCTTGAGTTCTGAGTATTTGCTTTCAGGAAGTGGAAATTTACCTTGTTGCTATATCCGGGTACCCTCTGGCAGTGATCAGAATGCTGGGAATTTGGTTGAACACGCGGTCCTCGACCAACCGCTGGAAAATTGCATGCTAAAAATATCCCAGCAAGCGAAAAACTATTGCAAAATTTAGAAGCTGGGGAAGAACAATCACAATCTTAGTCGAAATCGGAGAAAGTCAATAGAAAAGTACCTTCTCCACCACAATGATGTACCTCGCATCCGTTTTCATCATCAACTTCTCCAAGGAATTCAAGTCCCCAGAGATATTATGCCCCGAAAATCCACAGGCAGCACAGTCCACAACATCTTGGTTTGGCTCCTGTTGCATGATTAATCTACTAATTAATTAAGAGTTAATAGAGTTGATTTCTCCACAGACATGTAAACATTTACAGATTGCAATGTTGATTCACCTGCAACTGCAAGCGACCGGCAACAAGCCCTCGGCTAGATGCCATGATCCCGAGACTGTAACGGCTGCAGCGCAGCAATGCCACCACATCTGCACTCGTATAAATTCAATTTTCGGCGTTCTATGTGTTTGAGGAAAGTTCTGAAAGACTGAAACAAAATTGAAGTCGATACTGGCAAAGGTGATCACCTTGGATAGTCCGATTCACCTGCGACTGAGACGAGAAATAATCCGGTGAATCGCAGAGCAACTTGTAGAAGAGCTCCCTCTGCGTGACCTTCTTATCCAGCCCCAAAATCCGAGAGCACATCGCCATCAACTTCCACACTGTCACAGAAATTCTACATTACAAATCCAAACACAAAAATGCTTAAATATACACAAATAAATATAATTAATTAGTAAATCAATCAATTAATTAACCTCTGATAAAAGCTCTGGCGGCGTTCGGTCGTGAGAGAGACCTAGTGCAGAGAGCGTTCGTCAGGAAAATCCACGAAGTCTGAGTGAGCAGGCCTTGATTGAAGCGGCGGTTGCTTGATTTTCTAGTGACCTGTGGATTTTCAATTTTTGAGTTATTTTCTGTTTGGTAGGGGAGAAAATGTGAATTGAAGCTGCGGAAAATTGAAATGAGGAGTTGAGATAGGTGATTACGAGAGGAAGGTCGGAGATTGCGGGAGCCGGAGAGGTCAGGATTCGGAGGAAGTTGAGGACGGCGACTTGGATTCGGGCAATGGCCTCCGGCGGAGCGAGGATGTCGGCGTAGCAGAGCTGTTGATCGGAGAAGAAATTCAAGGAGGATTTGCAGTCGTCTTCCATTTTTTTGGAATTTGAGGAAGTAGGTGCCCCCCTTGATCTTTCGCAGATATTTGAATTATTGGCGCGCTCGATAGATATTGATGGGGTGTCGTTTTGCTGCGCAGTTGGATACTCCAGCCTGTTTGTAACGACCCATTGGGCTAAAGAACTTTTTATTTTTTGGTAGCGTTTCTGGGCTGTTTCACTGCTCTCATTTTTAAAAGGAAAATAGGTTTGATCGCGTTTTCTACGACGTGGACTACACTTTACGGACCTTAGGTGTGGACCATACGTTGTGGATTTTAGGTGTGGACTGAATTAGATCCATTGGATTCAAATCTAAACGGCTGAAAACAAATCCATAAAAAATGAGTTTAGGGTGAAACCGCGTCCTAAATAACCCATCATTAATTAAAAAGGGTACCTGCAACTGTTTTGAAATTTTGGAATTTAAACTTTCCCTTTCCCCGACAACAGTTATTCATGGGGTGCAATATCCTTTGAACAACTACAAGATAATTGCTGCTTCTATGAGAAGGAAAGGAAGAGTGGATGGTAAATGTGGAGGGAGATGAGGAAGATGAAGAAGAAGGCAGGGGAAGTAAGAGGATGCAGAGATCAGTGGGCACAGAGACTCTAGTCCCCCTCCAATATCTTCATCGTTGTTTAAATTGTATTTCTTTCTGAGTTTTTTTGTGTGGGTCCTTTTCTTCTCTTTACATTTAGCATTTTCTTTCGGGACGAGTACGGTCTAGTTTGTATACTAATTTTATTCGTTTCGGCCTAATGGCTTTTTGATATAATTCATTCATGCTCAGTGTCTTGAACATTTCTATATTCAATCATTTAAATTTTCCTTTTTAATATTGGGCATCAACAGTTGGAAAAAAAAGTCAAAATCTAATCATACACTTTTAATTTGTACTTTATTGCTGCAAACTTTCACGGTTTATTGTTGACAAATTGGTTCAGCTGTCATTGTTTATTGTAATATTATGGTTTTATTGCAGTCCATCTCCATTTTCTAATTTTCAACAGCTTCTTGTGTCAAATCTATTGAATGCATTTTCCTCATGCTAAGGATGCTTTTTCTTATGTTGTCATGTATAATAATTACCACTTGTATAACTTTTGCAGGATATCGCTTAGTCGATGTTGAGGAATGAGAGTAGGATAGGATAATTGTATTGTATAATAGAATACTTTTGTATAACCATTGTACTTATACATTTTTTTCATTACCTATCAATGAAGCATTATTTTTGAAACAATTTTGTATTTTTCAATTTATTATTATTTTCTATAAATTAAAAGTCTTAGCCGACGAAGTTAATATTGTCGGTAGAGGACAACCGTCTCGATGAAATATCTTTGCCGGCAACATCTCTTGTTGGCAAAAAGATGCATTTTGTAGGCTTGAAACACCCTCTACTGACAAATACCTTTGCCGACAAAGTATTTTGTTGAAAGTTATCATGATGACGGTACAGTTTGATGGCTGAGATTTGTCGCCTTAAAATTGAGTTGACGAAATATAAAAAATCATCTAGAAAGGTCAAATGGTTGATGAATTTTTTCGTCAGGAAAGACTCTTTACTGACAAACTAATTTTGTCGGTAAAGTCAAAATTTCTATACTTCATTCCCTTTCGAGCTCTTCTAGTTTTATATGTGAGGAATGATGTTCATTGACTGGAGTTCTTCGACTCGTAGTTCTCCATATTATGGATTTTTCTTTAAGCTTTATTTATTTTTTTGTTTTGAAATAGACGGACAAATACGAATTAGGCAAGGTTGATGTGGTGTGTATGTAGAGAATGTACGGTGTATGTAAAGAGTGATGGGTGTAAGGACAATATAAGAAATGGTGTGGGATGTATTTAGATAAGTTGTAATTAAAAAGTAGATGTAAAGTATATTCATAAATATGTGGATGTATTCAATAATACGTGGATGTTTCAATAATACGTGGAGTGTAGATAAAAAAAACCTTAATAATAATACTTCCCCCTCTCCTATATATATATATATATATATATATATATATATATATATATATGATCCATACAATACAATACAAGGACGTTGCATTGCTCAGCCGTTTTATTATTACCCGCTGTTATCGATCTTAAATTATCCAAACAAAGAAAAGATCTTACTACATTCATAACAATTTATCATCATTCATTATTATATATAGTAGTATAGTGGTACATATTATTAGATAAGAACAAAGACCAGTTCAAACTAGGGTTTCTCAAATCCCAGCGAGCGTCCTTTGGTCCTTCCAATCCCGCGTGATACGCGTAAATATAGTCCACAAAACCCAAAACCAAGAGCGATATTTCGAACTAAATTCCTAACTTCCTAGGTAGCTGGTAGTTTGGTAGGAAAAGGATGAACCTATATGCTATATAATAAAAGCCAAAAGTAGAATTTCGTAACAATGAAATGATATGATCCTGACGGTGGTCATATACAGTGAATCAGTGATGGTGGTCCAAATTTCAAGTAGCCAATATTCTCGAGCTATCTTCCCTCCGCTTAACGTCATATTAGCCAGTCGCTAATAGCCATATCACTAGGAGAGATGCTCTTTAGAGCAATTAAAATACAGTTTTATTGCCTTTTTTGTTGCCCGATGAATTAGTGACAAGACTATCTCTCTTTCTGCATGCTAATTCTTTTTTGTCGTCCATCAGGTTCTTGTGACTTTATGGAGATCTTTTGTATGATTGATACTCGAACGCCCATGCCTGTTGCCTGGAAGGCGCATATATATGTATCACAGTGCTGCTGCAAGTTGCGAGCAGTGGCTTGATTTTCTTGTTTGATGACTTCGGGACGTATCGTGTTTGCGTGTACTGCGTGTTCACCTCCCATTATACCTAAATAATTTTGAAAAAAAACAGGACTTTTTATCCAAAATGATTCCTGAGATTATCTTAACTTTTAACTTTAGTTCTTGACAATAAAAATCGACAAAGTAGTCTATGAGTTTGTCTATTGTAAATTATTTTAGTGAAAATCCTTAGTAAAAAGCTGAGTTGAACCTTTAATGAATATTTTCAATTCATGTAATCTTTTCATGAGTTTTTATATTTTAATTTTTTTTAAATGACATTATTTATTATGCCACCACATCATCCCACTATTGGTACTACCCATGGACCCTCACCATTGGTGCTACCACCACTGCCCAAGACACCGTTGTTGTCGTCACCACACTTACTACTATGGATATTTTTTTTTATTATATACAATTATATCACTTTTACATTAAGATTTACCAAACATTTCCCTACAACTTTTCATACTCCAAACACTTTTAAAATACAATTTATTAAAAACTTATTTGTTTATTTTACAGTTGATTATTTTTAAAGCACAATAGCTACAATTTTTATTTTATTTTATTTATTATTTTTTTGTAAGAAAACAATGATGCTATTCGTAGCACATTTATTATGAAAAGTTTACTATATTCCAATAAATAACATACATCTGATGAGTGAATATTAAGATAAGAGCCAGAAATTCCAATGGCGACTCTTGAAAAAAAAAAATTAATTAAACAAACTACATTTGAAACTTTATTACTTAGCCTTAGAATTGGGGACCAACAAAGATAGCTTCTCATCCGAACCAATTGGTCATATGGATGTACACTAGTATGCTCATAAGAATTGGGGACCAACAAAGATAGCTTCTCATCCGAACCAATTGGTCATATGGATGTACACACACTAGTATGCTCAAACACTACTAAGAATAACTGCTTGGGCGACGAAAGGGAAAGTGTCTCGCAAAGGGCAATATCGTCGCTGGAAACATTAGGCAGCAAAGAGAGTCACACAAATTCTGTCGTGCAAAGCTTGTGATGTCAGGCAATACGCAACCAAGGAAAGCTCTTCGTCACGCAAAATGAAGATTGCGCGATGGAATTGGTGGTCGTTGTGTGTATCGAGCGACGAAACTGGGTTCGACCCCCAAACACTTGCGCGACAGACGTAAAGGTTCGACCCACAAACTCTTGTGCGACGGATACAGAGGCCGTCATGGTAAGATTTTAAAATTAGTTTTTTTTTATTTTAAATAATTTATTATTTATTTATTTTTTTTCCTTTTAAATGTTGCTAATATTGTTTTATGTAAAAATTAATTTAATGAAATTAAAAATAGAAAATGTAAAAAAGAATATTGAATTAAAAAATTATTGAAAATGTACATACAACTGAAAAAAAGTATTTTTAAATTTGAAAACAATTTAAAACAAAACTAAAATAGGTAGTCCTCGACGTCACAATTGTCAGTTGGTGGTGTTGCTGCTACGTCGTGGGGCTAGGAGGTCGTTGCTGCTGCAACGGGGGTTGGGAGGTCGTTTATGGAGGTGGTTCAACGTTAGGGAAGTGAATGCCAAAGATTTGAAGTGCACGATGAATTTGGTTCATCAAATTGTTTTGGGTTACAATTTGAGATTGCTGGGCGTTAATCCACTCCTTCAGGTCTGCCACTTTAGATATCAGTGTTTCGACCTCTTATGTTCTTTGCCTAGAGGATAAGGCAGATCGATCCTGAAGGCAGGCTTTCCTAAGCCCCCGGTGAACTTTCCCAGGCCGACGACCAAGCATCTGATTGAGTGTATCTGCCATGATTTGAAAACCAGCATCCTCAGGGGGAAACACCTCCTTGATCGGGGTTTCTAGGGAAAGCTGGGAAACCACCTCCTCCAGAACAGTTTAGCCCTTCTCCACCATGGTGGACTAGAAAAAAGAAATAAACAAATTAATTTGAATATACATGTAATTAATATTAATACTAGTTGAATTTTAAAAAAAATTGAAATAACTTACATGAAGCTGCTATGTTAGCTTATCCCCGGGCCGAACGTACACCTCCTTGAACATGTCAATTTCAGGAAACTTTGACCCCTCTTAAAAAAATTTAGAAAGTGTTAATATAGATTACCAATTGTGTAATAAAGAGTAAAAAGATTGAAAACTTAAAATAAATATACGGGTACCTTACGTCGGTCCTCCAACCTATAAGAGAAGTGTTGTGAGTCGGATCGGTGAAGAAGTTTCTTCTTCGACTGATTGATCGAGTTTGCCTTCACTTTTTTTATGTTGAATTAAAAAAATGTATTAGTTTAGATATTTATAACAAATGAATGAAAAAAAGAAAATTTTATACGTACGAGGTATTTCTCATCTTGAAAATGGCCGCAGAGCCACTCCCATTCATCTTGGCGGTCCACCAACTCTATTGAGCACCTAACTGCTAGAGCAACCTCCAGACCGTCATATAGCTCATAATGCTTGTGGAGGTCGCTCTTCCATTGAGTGAACCTACCGAAGCAAAGGTCGTTGATGTACTGCATTTGATTGGCATGGCATCGAGGTTGGAGAGTTCATAGTGATGTTGCAAAACTCAACAAACAAATAGTAGTTAAAATTTATATATTTTGATAAAAATTTAGTATTTGAGGTTGAAAATACTTACCAATAATTCATGAAGAACGGCTTCCTTGACTTCAGGTAGGACAACTTTTCTTGACTTCCAAATGAGGGGGCAATGGTTCTTGATAACCGAGCCAATGTCGGTGGCCAACGCACTGTGCTGCTCTTTTGTTGCAGTCGCACAATGTCGAGGATCCCACGTAATGGTGATCTTCTCGGTCATGGTGCAAGTGGTCTGCGATGTCTTAAGTAGTTCGCAAGGGCTCCTGATTTATTTATTTATTTTTGAACTACCAAATAAACAAAGTAAACATTAGACGAATTCTATTTTCTACAAAAAATTCGGCAGAACCTCCCTTAAAACTATAACATTTCCTAAAACCTGTAGACAATATAACAACAAAAACAACATATCCACCCAACAATTCAAATAGTTTATACCAATTGGGGACGTTAAAATAAAATTTACAACTTGTTGATATGACTTCACACTGCGAGTCTACAACAAGTTTTGGCTTCTAAGGCCAAGTGTGCCAACTTAAATTGTTTATAGTAGTGATAATACTAATATAGAGAGCATCTATTTGTGGGATTACACGAATTGACAATAATAGAGGCAAAGCACTCAAAGCGAAGTTCTTAGTAAGTTTGTTCTAATTAATGGGAATGTGATAGTTTTGAAGGTTCAAGCATGCCTACAGACTAATGTCAATGTTGCTTTAACCATCATGAAACCAGAAGCAAACTTATCAATGGATAGAGCAAGCTTACCTGTATGAGACCTCTCTCCATGGACAGATGAAGCCTCACTAGATTGCTGAGTCTTCTCAGAACTCTAGGGCCGTCGATGAGTCCGCCGGGCTAAGGTACAAGGTGCGTCACAAAAAAAGTTGATGATGCAGGAGCCGTAGATACCGTTGGCCCCAAAGGCATGACCGGAGGGACACCCATCGTGCCCATATCAGGTGTGGAGGTGGCAGCAACATTACCACCTAGAGAAGGTGTCTGACTACCCCTACTAGCTGCCCGCCGGTTTGATATTAAGTTCAACATGTACAAAAAAAATTAATAAAAAAGTTACATTCCACTACTTTAATATGGTTTGGATATACTAAAAAAATATCCTAAATATTCATGCACTATAGGAACATTTATAGTGTCCCACATGCCTATATGTATAATCTATTTACATGCCTTATGCAAACCTATATGATAAACATGAAAAAGAAAAGTTAAAAGGACAAAACAGTTTGCAAGACAATGCAACTTGTAAGGAATTGATGAATGATGGAAGAGGGCAAGCATGTACTTATTCTAGCTGAAGGTAAGATGAATAGATGTGTGTGTGTGTGTGTGTGTACTTATGTATCATATTCATGACTTGGACAAAGGGAGGGGCAGACAACCCACATCTCCACATATGAATCAAGTTTGGTTCAGCAGTTGTAGACAAAGTTAGAAAAAGAAAAAAACAATCATGAATCTGTTTAGATATCATCTTCTTATATGCATTTCATTTCACATATATAAGGTGAATGAAAACATGAGATAGGAATAAAAAAGAGTATTGCAAGGAACAAGTTTATTCATAAAAACAAACAAACAAATTGACCCATCTACAATGACATATATGATGCAACAAATATATTGAAGGGAAATCGAACTAAAACCTCAAGGTAGAATCCATTAGCAAACCCTAGAATCCACTAAGAATAATTGAGGGAAAACTCATGTTTGTCATGAAAAACCCTAGAAGGTCTTAACGATCAAATAGGAAATAAATAAATAAAATTGTGAACAAAGTTCCAAATACATTCCTAAGTTACAAAGCTTGTACAAATTATGAATGGAAGATAGTTACAAAACTTGAACAAACTAACAACAATTGGTACCATGACAGTTACAAAACTTGTTGCATCCCTAACATGTGTAATGCTAATGTGAATGAGGCTAGAATGTGTGATATAGTTGCTCAATGTCTTAGTGAATGGGATGACTGTGGTTAAACACGAAGCTCAATTGCCAACCACCAAATAAAATGAGAACTTAGAGCAAAAGCATTCTTAAAATGACATGATTAAATTAATTCCAACTAATTATCAAATGCATGCCATGACAAAGTTGAAACCCACATATTATCAAATCAATTATCTTCAAACACTTTTGGGCATACAACATTTTTATCCCTAAAGAAAAAATAGAATAAACAATTCCTTAGATTGATATTACAGTATTTCTGTGGGAATGAATGAAGAACTAAACCTACACTGGATCCAGGTGCTTTATTTCAGGTCCACTCTGAATGGTTAGTTTCATTGAACTTCCTTCAGTGAAACTAAATAAAAATTTACTAGGAAAAAACAAATCATGATTGTGAAACACTTGTTACAAGTCACCAACCCACTCACAAGTTCAAAAGGGCCCAAAATATAGAGCTACTCCAATGATATGGCTTCCAACTAGAAATTTTGTGAACAATCCCTAGACTATCCTAGCACTAATGGATAGTTCCTACTACAATCATTTAGATATCAGAAATGACTTGACTAGAAAACTGCAATTCGAACCTCTATATACGGATGACAGCTTCAGAACTAGGTAGCTTCTAGACTTTATTTTTGTTTCCAATAGTGCATAGAAAAATCACCATATATTTTGAGATTAAAATGGAATGGGGTTTTGTCTACATTTTATGTTTTCTTTTTCATTTTTCCTCTCTGAGGGTTTTGATAAGCAATTAGAATCATCATGGTGAAAATTAGTGAGGTTTTCCTAGATTTAGGCCCATTATAAAAGCAAAACTACATGTTCTTTTGCCCAAAAATTAAGTTAGAAGTAGCATGGCTAAATGCAGCTGGTTTTAACATCAAAATTATTGCAACATAAGAGATTGCTCACCAAATCACACACAATTTTTGTTTTGATTTGGGATATTTCAGATCACTTAGTGAAAAGAGCAAGTTCAACAAGAAAAAAACTACCAATTCTCATCAGCTCTGCAGTTTTACTCCTAGGAATGTTAATAGTTAGATTGATGATATTGTATATACGGAAGAAGAAACTCAGAAATGAAGGTAAGAATCTCATACAAGGACTACAAATTTTATTTTATTTATGTGTATATGATTATAAGATTTAGGAACAAAAATATAATTCAGAGTATCATGACATTAACAATGAAAAATGTAGTAGATAAGGTGTTATTATTTTATCTTGAAAGTGTAACTAACTGCTCACATCATTTTTACTCGTACTGAAGTGATCTCTTAAATATTTTCAAAACCTTTTTTTTTAGTCACATATTTTTAAAGCGTCTTCATTATCAGTTTGGACCTAATTGACCTCCAGGTTGGACATGAAGATGAATACTTACTTTGTTTGCTTTGATTAAGGATAATCCCAACAATGTAATTGTTACCATATTGTTATAATGTTTCATGGAAAAACAATGATAAAGGAATGTCAACTATGTAGAGCCAAAAATAATCAAGAGGTGACATGTGAATATTTGGGTGAAAATGATAAAATTACGCTCGAGGCACACCGGAATTCCTACGCGTGAGCAGTGGACAATCATCCCTCAATCAAGTAAAAAATGCCCAAAATAGGTAACAAATTCAAAGTTATTTCATCCATCCTCATCCTATATTTTCCACAAGGTAATTATTTCATAACCTTCAAAACATTCCATATAAATTGAGTTAATTGGCTAATTAATGGATTTATTCCTAATTAATCTATTAATTACCAATTAAATCACCCATTTCACACAAAAATACCCCAAAGGTCAGGCCACCTTTTCTCAAAAAGGGGACCGGCCATGCTCTATATATTGAACCCCTTTTTCTCTAAAAACCTAGGTCCACACTCTTGCAAAACTCCAAAAACTCTCTAAACACTTTTCTCTCTAAATTCTAACTTTGGCATTGTAGGTTCTTCGGCAAAGACCCCCCCATTCATTGTGGGCGTGTGAGGCTTTTGGCATTAACCAAAGTTGTTAATTGTTTTGTAGGTGCAATTTTGTCCAAGATCAAGGAGGAAGAAATTTACATCCACAAATTGGTGCTTTCATTGAGAGTTGAGTCCCACACTCGTAGAAGACTCTTGCATCCAAGGTTTTCTATTTTCTTGTCCATTTGTAGATTTTTCATACGTTCTTATTTTTAGAATTTTTTATTTGCAAAAATTATTTGATAAAGCATAAAAGAAAAGTACAATGGCTAGAAATTTAGAAACTTCAACAAACAAAAATTCCAACGTTCAAGAGATGAGACCACGACAATCCACGAGGCTAAACGAGACAATAAGTGGAGCTGCATCACCACCACAAAGCTTCACCATGGCAACCACCGCAATGGCCACCATGGTAGCCACCCGCGGCGAGGTCCATGGTGTCACCACCACCATAAAGCTCAATCATGGCAACCATAGCAATGGCCACCATGGTAGCCACTTACGGCGAGGTCAATAGTGTCACCATCATGGCCTGAGCTATGCAATCCAAGGCTCACGGCACCATGGCCACAGCCCAAGCCATGTCACTCTAATCCCAACGCGAGCCCAATGCGTTGCCAAGCTGAGCCCAAGCCTCGCACCCATGTGTGCCACATGCCGAGCAGCCTAATCTCGTGGCCCAGCTTGCTCCCGTCGAGCAGCCCACTCTCGTGGCCTAGCCTACTACCGTGGCTTAGCCTGCTCTCACCGAGCAGCCCACTCTCGTGGCCCAACCTAGTCCCGTGGCTCAACCTGTTCCCATTAAGCAACCCACTCTCGTGGCCCAGTCTGCTCCTGTGGCCCAGCCTGCTCCATCCGAGCAGCCCACTCCTATGGCCTAGCCTGCTCATGTCGAGCAGCCCATTCTCGTGGCCCAGCCTGCTCCTACCGAGCAGTCTGCTCCTACCGAGCAGTCTGCTCCCATGGCCTTTCAAGTAGCCCAAATCGATCCAAGATTAGTTCAACCATCCTTGCTCTAAATTTCTGGACCGATGATCCAACTGGGAGTATTTTCACCACATTCTTCTGCGGATTTGACACTTCCCAACTCAAATCTCGTAGCCGGAGTTTACCACACTTCCACTGCTCAAGGAGACACATTCCTTCCAAGCTATTCCAACCCAAATGGAGAACAACACTTGTCTCGACAAGTCATAGAGTTGACGAGCGCCGTTGCACAGTAGACAACTTTGGTGAACCAGCTCATGTAGCACACCGAGATGCAACGTGCCCTAGACGAGGTGTTCCGAAGTAGGACAAGGGTAGACAAAGAACCTCTCCAACAACGTCCCGGCAAGCAGCCATTAAACTAGCCAAGAACCAAGCTTTCAGGCAATGTACATTCTCGATTGGGCTTCCGAGATAGCGTATACTCCTGTCTTAGCATGTGGAGGAACGTTCACTCTCAATTAGGCCCATGGATAATCATACATTCATGGTTGGGGCCACACTCCGATAGTCAACATGAGCAACCTTCCTGGCGAAATGTTTATTTACGGTTAAGCCCGCAAGGGCACCCTTCACCTCACATCGGAGTAAGCAGCATGACGGACGAAGAGAAACAGTCACTCAATCAGGCTCAAGTTTAACCGGCAGCCTGCGAAGAACTTGCTCGCCTGCTAGGAACGTACCACACGCACCATATCGACGGCATATACGAGGCAAACACATGGAAGAGCAGCCTAGACTAGCAAGTCATGACTGAGGGCAGCCGAAAGCTCCACTACCCCAACAAAGACTAATTCAGGAAGAAGTAGAGAGATTCTTGACCAAGCAATTGGGCAATTTCTAATTCAATGAGGTCATTGACGAGGCAATATGATGAAACATGACCAACATAAGCAGGTTACCCTTCACAGACTAGATCGAGTAGCCAGAGCCTCCACGTGAGTTCAGCATGCCATATTTCATATATTTCAAAGGGGATGAAGACTCGGAGAGACACTTAAAGCACTACTGAAGCGTAATAATCCTGTATCGAAACAACGACGATCTCATGTGCAAGATATTCGCCACCACTCTACAAGGCGAGGTGCAATATTGGTTCTACACCGTGCCGCCACAATATATCTGGAGTTTCAACGAACTTTCTTTAGTTTTCACCAAAGAATATTCATCCCATCGCTTGATCGAAAAAAACTTGGCGGTGAAAAAGTTTGCAATTCATTCCAATTCCTAGCTAATCACTAGCCAGACTATTGGAGAGTACACGGCAAAACATCCAAGGATTGCACAATTCCTAGAGAAGGTACGCAAGCAACTTGAGGCATTTCTGACTTACACTTTCACTTAAGTTACGTGGGCAGACAACGCCCACGCAGATGTGCTAGCTGGCTTAGGCTCTGCCCTCGACCACCAACTAAAAAGATTTATTCTGGTGGAGTATCTAGACAAACCAAGCATAGAAGCGGAGCTGACAAGCGAAGTGTCACAAGTTGGAGTCTAGAAAGCTCCAAATAAAGGTAGCACATTACTACATGAGGGACGACACTCTCATCCGAAGATCCTATGCTGGACCACACCTTCGCTGCCTAGCCCCTCCCGACGACCTAAAGGTCTTAAGCTTAATCCACGTAGGCGTTTATGGGAATCACTCCAAAGGTCGATCTTTAGCATAAAAGGCTCTTAACACAGGCTACTATTGGCTTACCATGCACCAAGATGCTAAGGAGTTAGTACAAAAGTACGATTGCTACCAACGCTACAAGCCTGTACTAGCACTGTCTGCCAGCGAGTTACACCCGCAGACGAGTCCTTGGCCATACATGCAAGTGGGCAATCGACCTGGTAAGACCTATGCTGCCTTCTACTAGGGGTAGAGGCATGATGATCGTGGCAACCGACTACTTCACCAAATGAGTAGAAGCAGAGCCCAAGACAACCACGATTCAAATAGACATAGAGCACTTTATATGGAGGAATATCATTTGCCGATTTGGCATCCCTCAGTTCATCATCATCGACAACAGTCTGCAATTTGTGGGCAAATATTTGGTGAAGTTCTTCAAAAAGTATGGCATCAAGCAGCACATGTCCACGTCGAGATATCCTCAAGGCAATAGGCGGCCCGAAGCATCCAACAAGATGATCCTCGACTGCCTCAAGAAATCCCTCACCAACAAGAAGGGAAAATGGCTAGACGAACTCCACAGATATCTATGGGCATATCACACCACCAAAAGACGAGCAACCAGTGAGACTCATTTCTCTTTGGTATTTAGATCAGAAGCAATCATTCATCCCAATGTCATCAAGCTAAGTATCACCGCTCTACTACTAAGCATTGAGCAGAACAGTAAGAAGATGGATACAAGCTTAGATCTGGCAGAGGAGAAGCGTGAGCAGACTATCACCCCTATCACAGCTTACCAGCAGCAGCTATTCTTTAGCTACAACAAAAGGGCCAAGATCCGGTAGTTCCAGCACGAAGATCTAGTCCTAAGAAAAGCCTTCATCACTGCTCATAGAGAAGGCTCCAAAAAGATCGATACCATCTGGGAAGGTTCGTACAAGATTAGCAGAATAGGCAGTAAGAGTAATTACACTCTCGCCACCATGAAACAACAAAAAGATCAAAAAGCAGTGGAATGCCTATAATCTGATGAAGTACCATGTGTGACTTCCCACTACATCAAATCCCGAAGACTCAAGTAGCTCGACGGGCACCACCTCACAAGCTGAGGACTATCCAGTTGTTATGCAGTTCCTACTTTATAACTAAGTTCTTGTTCGTTTCACTCGTTTTTCAATGAGGAATTCAGAAGTAATCACAACTTGGCTCGGCTGCATACTTACAACAACTTATCATTCCTGCACTTCAAAAGAAGACCGCGCCTTTGTTAGGGACTCATCACAGGAATTGTGCCCCTCGAGGGACCAACTATGCTCTCCAGTGTGAGAGGGTAAACCAATTCCCCGACACCCACATGAGTTAGCTCTCCAAGATAGGAGGATAAACACTAAACTATGAATATCCAGATGTGGATAAGCCTGGCTACCTTAGTATAGCTAGATGCACGATGGCTTGTGTTGACATTCCTAGAAGTAGCCACAATGGTCTTTTTCAAGGCTTAGCTAACTGAAGGATTTTGGGTCTCTTGGCCTAATCCAAGGGAACCGGGCCCTAGAGACGAATGGGGCACATTACGCAGTACATCTGATGGATGGCTGCCTTGGAACCCTAAAGCTACTACTGAGTGCATTAAGGTAGCCTACAGTTTCCAGAAGACTGCCTACGGCTTGCCCTTCGAGCAGTAAAGCCATGCTAGACTTATACAATCGCACATTCTTATGAAAGGTTAAACAAGCTAGCATGCATATACGAAGCTTTATCCACTGCCGACATGCTACGTAGTTGATAAGCTTCACCTTTGCCAAGCGTGGACCAACTTACACCAAGTCCTAAAGTGTTGTGATACTTGCTACGCAACCTACGGAATTGGAGAAAGCCAAAGTTAACAGCTTAGTGGTTACGCATACTTGTCTGTTTTTGTAAGTAAGGCATCCGGATGCCAACCCTATGGCTAACAACTTTGCAAAGTTCTACACCAACACTTATGGCTGCATAGGCTATGCATGCCTGTCTGTTTATAGAGAAATAGCATGCCTGCCATTGGCCTATAAAGTCTAAAAGTTAGGGCATGAACAAAAGAAGCAAAGATGAAGAAAAGCGAAGAAACATGTTAATAAACAACTAGTAAAGGCCAAATGAGTTCAAGCAAAACAAGAACTACAAGGAAAAACAAAGAAAATCCTAAAGGCTACCTAGAAGACTACACTTTAGTAGCTTGGACATCCCACGACTACTCGGTCGCCACATCTTCAGTAGCCACGACACTTTTAGCAATGGCATCATCCATCACTTCACCTCTGGCTGCCCTAACCTGGGCACTAACTTCTCCAACTACTTCACCAATGGAAGCCTCAAAAGTAAAAACAAGTAAGTATTCCGAAGAAATAGAGAAGGTCTCGAAACCTTGAGCCCATCATTCTCACCCTTCAGCTGCTCATCCTGCTCGAGGATACCAACACGGACACACTGCAACTCATCCACTTCCTTCTTCAGACTTTCGTTGATCTTCAATACACCTTGAAGTTCCAACACTTGGACTTTAAGCCTATCGACGATTATCTTGAAGTGGATCACTTGATTATAAGAAGCAATCAACTTTTCATCCTTTGTATAAACAGTGAAACGAAGATCGGAAACTACAAGCTCAAGATTTTGAATCTAAGGCATGTAACATCCAATCTCCTTATCTACACTT
Source organism: Malus sylvestris (assembly GCF_916048215.2). Taxonomy (NCBI): domain Eukaryota; kingdom Viridiplantae; phylum Streptophyta; class Magnoliopsida; order Rosales; family Rosaceae; genus Malus; species Malus sylvestris. The sequence continues at coordinate 16,538,015 of NC_062273.1, forward strand.
TCATACTTAACTTGGATCGCGTCAAGCTTAGTCTTTAAGTCAACAATATCTTGGTGAGCGGTCTCAAGTTGCAGAGAAGTGGGGGCAGAAATATTAGACCCCTTCAAAGCAACGAGCTCAGAATCCAACCTTTTGATCTCCTCGGTTGAGGAATAAGCTTCAGCTGCCATAGTCTTCACCACTTCCTTGGCAACCTTGCTATATCTTCATCATAGTAAGCAGAGCAGTTGTTTTATATTAGGTTGTATGCTTCACAAAGGAACTTGGGTAAACAAACCTTTCTAAATGCCATCAACAAACTTGGCACAAGTGTCCATGTCTTCAAGTAGATATGCTTTCAAGAGCATACAAAACTCAGTAGCCTTCCCAAAAGCAGGCTTAGGGGATTTCTCACAGCTACCCATGCAAGCAGTCTACTCCTTCCCGGCAGGTGAATCAGTCTTAGTAGCAGAGGGAGTGGGCCTTAGCACCACTTTAGCAGTAGAGTCCATCTTATTGCTTTTCATAATAACAAACCTTTCCGAAGGAGAATCGGACTTTGCTCCCAACGGACGTCTTGGCACATACTTCGGCATTAGGGGCATAATAAGACCTCTACACTGAGCAATACTATCAACAATCGTATAGGCCATTCTAGACATGGCAGGTGCCACATGCTCAGATTTGGCAGCCCCTCATTTTTCTTCTCATTGGAAGAAGTCATGTCAATCACATGACTCTCGGCAGCATGCGGACCCTCATAAGCAGCGGAGGAAGTCTTCAGTTTTCTCAACCTGTATTTCTGGAGCAGGCGAGGAAAATCTTTTCTTTCCACCTTCTTTCATAATAGGCTCCAAGTCAACGTTTAGACGAGCCAATGCATTCGCCTCGATTCTCTTTACCTTCTCTCTTGGGAGCAGCCCACCTTTCTCCCGGCGAAGAGAACTAAGCAGTCAACGCCATTCACGGTACTCAATAAGGGAGCTCAACCCATACTGGCTTTTCCCTCATATTTTCTCTCGGACCAGCAAGCAGGAGGCCTGCATGCCCAGCATTCTAGCAGGCTCGCGACCTTTTCATTTCTCTCAATCGCCGGCCTGGCCCGTGTTAGGACCAATAGCCCAAAGGACAAGAACCATGCGACTCGCCTGTCATTGCGCCCCAGCACCTCAATCTGTGGCCCCAGCCACACAAGCTGCCCTTGGCACTATCCTAGCTAAGTGGCCCAAGCAGTGGTCCCTGCCACAACACCTCTTTGGCCCACGTCGAGTTGACTCTTGGCCCCTGCTAGCCGACATGTCACACCACCTCGACGGCGGCCTCACGACAACACTATCCAAGAAGAAGACAAGGAAAATTAAAATTTTCTTACTTCGGTTTGGCGTAGGGAAGACAAAGAAAGCAATGAAAGACGATCTTTTGCACGGGCAAGATGTAGAAGATTGCTAGAGGAGGGGGTCCAAATATCCTCTAAGCTCTCTCTCTCTCTTGTAGGGTAGAATAAATTGCTCTCCAAAGTTGATTTAATAACCCACATAAGGGGACTTAAATAGGCTTTGAGAGAAATTTATTTCCCTTTCCTAGAAAGATATAATTTCCAATTAAAGAGGGAATCAACATCAAAATTGGAAACAATCTTATGTTTCCTCAAGCAAGAAGATCTCTACACCTGTTGCCATTTCCTGTGAGCAGCCCAACAGGTGTGGGGGCATTTGTGGAGCAAAAAATAATCAAGAGGCACGTGGATTTTTGGGTAAAAAGAACAAAATTACGCTCGAGGCACACCAAGATTCCTATACACGAGCAATGGACAATCATCCCTCAATCAAGTAAAAAATGCCCAAAATAGGTAACAAATTCAAAGTTATTTCATCCATCCTTATCCTATATTTTCCACAAGGTAATTATTTCATAACCTTCAAAACATTCCATATAAATTGAGTTAATTGGCTAATTAATGGATTTATTCCTAATTAATCCATTCATTACCAATTAAATCACCCATTTCACACAAAAATACCCCAAAGGGCCGGCCATTTTTTCTCAAAAGGGGGACCGACCATGCTCTATATATTGAACCCCATTTTCTCTAAAAACCTAGGTTCACACTCCTGCAAAACTCCAAAAACTCTCTAAACACTTTTCTAAATTCTAACTTTGGCATCAGAGGTTCTTTGGCCTTAACTAAAGGTGTTAATTATTTTGTAGGTGCAATTTTGTCCAAGATCAGGGAGGAAAAAATTTGCATCCACAAACTATATGCCCCTAATAACTTATGATTCCATATGCAAGATGCAATGAATCAAAGGCTCACAAACTAACATGTCAATCTTAGGTTTGTTTGATTGACTTCGATCCGAACTCCACGTGTTTGCTAATTTTACTATCATTTCAATGCGCCGCATATATATATATATATATATATATATATATATATATATATATATATATATATATATATATAGATTAGGGTTTATGTTTCATTAACCTTCTTAGGAAAAGGAAATAATTAAGCCACTTAATTATTTTGTCAAAGAAACAAGAACTAGCCAGTCCATTTTAGTTCATAAAACTTTTAGTATGTCTATGTTAGATTAATCTTACGAACATAATTTATATGAAAATTCCAGTTAAGAAATACATAATATTGTAAGTTATATTATTATTGCATTTCTCTATTAACAAGACACATGGAAAAGGATAGGGAAATATTGCTGAGATATATCTCCCCTTATGAGAATAAGAGTTCCCTTCCGTTTCCAAGAGAAAGGAAGGTCAAAATCTCATCTCAATTCGAAAACCCTAACCCAAGATTCCCAATTCTAAATCCCTAACCCATGATTCTCAATTCCAACCCTAAATCCATAACCCAGGATTCCCAATTTGAACCCTAAATCCCTAAAAGTTGTAATTAAAACAATTCAACAGAAAAATTGAGAAAATTGCACTTATAAATAATTGAATTAAGGGAGATGAATCAAGGGAGACTGGGTGCTTACCTAGTAATGTTGCGGTGGCAGGGAAGGGGTGTGGCGTCGGAGTGCGGTGGATGCGAAAGGGAGAGTGATAGAGAGACAAAGAAACAGAGAGAGTGCGAGAGAGGGAGACACTGAGATAGTGAGTGATAAGAGCAAGGAGCTTGAGAGAATCGAGAAAGAGAGGAGCTTAAGTTCGGACAAAATCGAGAGAGAGATTGAGTGAGTCTGAGATAGAGAGAGATAAAGTGAAAGCGCCGAAATAAGAACGCACCCAATTTTGGCACAAAAATCAATTTTTACATGTTTGCGCGACAAGAGTGTTTAAATTTTCGTTGCGCCACTAGTTAAAAAAAACGAATTTTTAAATATTTGCGTGACAAACATTTCTAAAACGTCATCATGCATGTATGTAAATTTAATTTATTTTTTAGTTTAAATAAATAAATAAAATTTTTTAATTAATTTTGTTACAAATTTTAAAAGAAACTTTTGTTTGTATACAAAATAAATACCATTCAATAAATATCATTACATTTACATCACAATTTTTCATTAGTCCTCGCCTGAACCAGAATAAATATCATCACTATCGTCAGATTCAGACTCCCATTCCTCCTCGTCTGTAGGCACATCAACATTGTTGGTTACGTGCTCGGGTGCATTGTATCACGGTAGATCCCCGAGGTAAATCATAATGGAGTCGATCGGTATTTTGATTTCAGGACTTCCAGCTACCTGATACGGTTCTTGTACAATAGTTATATCCTGCAGTGTATTTGCACCAAGTTCTGTTGAAGTCTTCAACTGTTGGTCAGCAATATCACCATAATCGTCATCGACAACAAGATCTCGATCCGGAATATCATACAGCCCTCTGTGCTCAATCTTCCGAACTACTTTCCATCCTTTCCCGACCTTAGGGTCATTTATATAGAAAATTTGTTTGGCCATTGTTGCCAAAATGTAGGGGTCGTCGTTATACCAATATCATTTAGTGTTGACCGATAACAAACCATCATCTCATTTAACATCTCCAACCCTATGTGGTTTGTATCAAACCAGCGACACTTAAACAGGATAACTTGACAACGGTCTTTGTAAAGCAATTGCACAACACTTGTCAGTTTTCTATAGAAATCAATGTCTGCAATGTTGCCCGCACCCAGGACATGTATCCCACTATTTTGCATACAAAGCTTGTCATCGCGATTAGTTGCCAAAAACTTGATGCCATTTACATAGGCCTGGCAAACGGGTCGTGTCTGTCGTGTTCGTGTCGTTTTTGTGTAACACCTGTTATCTTAACGGGTCGTGTCGTGTCACACCTGTTATCTTAACGGGTCCTTAACAGGTCGGGTCACTTTACCCAATGGGTAAAGTGACCCGACCCGTTATGACCTGTTAAGAAAAATATATTTTTTTCTTAAATTTGCACATACCATACATTACCACATAAATATTACTTCAAAACATTAAAACATATTTGTCATTTAAGTACTACATCTACACTAAAAAATAAGAGCCTAATAAAAAACAAGTTTGACGGTTGGATTGTTCATAGAATTCGTATCCCATCAAAACGATAGATTCACTAACACTTAAAGTTTATTTATACTTTCATTAAGTATAACATAAGATTTTGTGGTATCCACTTATGTAAATATTTTAAATTGATGATCAAATTCATTCATTGTATTCGTATAGGGTCAAGGAGTGTGGTTGTAAAAAATCATCAAAATCAAAGTGAAAATAACCGTTAAATCGTGATTTTTTGTTTTATAACCGTCGAAAAGTTTTGTCTCATTACTTGATCTCTGAATGTTTATTTTTTGTGATTTTTGGTGTATGTGATCTCAAAGCATATACAAACAAGTTTGACGGTTGGATCGTTGAAATTAGTTTCATAGAATTTGTATCTCTTCAAAACGATAGATTCACTAACACTTAGAGTTTATTTATACTTTCATTAAGTATAACATAAGATTTTGTGGTATCCACTTGTGTAAATATTTTAAATTGACTATCAAATTCATTCATTGTATTCATATAGGGTCAAGGAGTGTAGTTGTAAAAAATCATCAAAATCGGAGTTAAAATAACCATCAAATCATGATATTTTGTTTTATAACCGTTGAAAGGTTTTGTATCATTACTTGATCTCTGAATGTTTGTTTTTTGTGATTTTTGGCGTATGCGATCTTGAAGCATATACAAACAATTTTGACGGTTGGATCGTTGAAATTAGTTTCATAGAATTTGTATCTCATCAAAACGATAGATTCACTAACATTTAGAGTTTATTTATACTTTCATTAAGTATAACATAAGATTTTGTGGTATCCACTAGTGTAAATATTTTAAATTGAAAATCGATCTCATTCATTGTATTCATATAGGGTCAATGAGTGTAGCTGTAAAAAATCATCAAAATCGAAGTTAAAATAACCGTTAAATTGTGATTTTTTGTTTTATAACCGTCGAAAAGTTTTGTCCCGTTACTTGATCTCTGAATGTTTTTTTTTTTGCGATTTTTTGCTGATGCAATCTCGAAGCATATACAAACAAGTTTAACGGTTGGATCGTTGAAATTAGTTTCGTGTATCCCATCAAGTTCAATGGTGTGTGTGTGTGTGTGTATATATATATATTATGAGAAAAAGTTGTCGTGTTAGTTTAACATTTACAATTATGCAAATAACCCAAAACACGAGCAACTACATTTTCAAGAAACCAGCGAGGAAACAATTCACGATGCTTTTTGGCATATAAATGTGAAGGATGTTCCCGCTTCATTAACTCTTCATGCTTATCTAGGTAGGCAATTGTCTCGTCACAATTGTTAAGTATAAACCAATGTGCTACCTCCATGTTCATTTTGTTAAATGACTCCCCTCTGATTGGTTCGCTAAAGGGTTGTGCAATTTGGGCAAAAATAGAAAGTTTTCATTTCTCACACCACTGTCATTATTGCATTGCTATCGGTTGAACGTAGTCTCAACGTCTTGTAGGTGCATTGCACAAAATGTAAGTGACTCAAATGCGGCCCATACCTCAATGATTGATCCTTCTGGCTTTGCCCTGTTTCGTACACTCTTTTTTAATTCTCCCAGTAGTTTGCATCAATAAACAAAATATCGTATAAAATTAGTCAAATCATACATACATCACGAACTAAAGCATTTATGGCGATTATAAACCTTTCTATCAGATACATCTATCGGTAGTTGACGAGTCTAGCTAGAAGTGCCTCATTTGGCAAGTGAATCATCACGTGGATCATACCTGTGAAGAAAGCTGGGGGAAATATTTTTTCAAACTTGCATAACACTTCAATAATATCATCGCACAATTGTTTAACATTGGACTTGCTCAAAGATCTTGCAGTTAATTGAGAAAAATATCACGCCAACAACATAATCGGCTTTAACACGTCTTCAGGTAAAAGCTGTCAAATTCCCACTGGAAGAAGGCGTTGAAGTATGACATGACAATCATGACTCTTAAGGTCGGAAAATTTTCTGCCATCCATGTTTGCACAACGGCCGATGTTTGAAGCATACCCATCTGGAAACTTTACAGAAGATAGAAATTGCAAAAACTCTTTCCTCTTATCTGGTTTCATAAAAACGATGCGGGCTTCTTTCTGGCTATGTTTTCGTCCCTCGTCATCCATAAACCTAGCCTAATGCCCATTTTTTCCAGATCGATCTGAGCTTTTATTGTGTCCTTTGTTTTTCCCTCGATGTCTAGTATAGTTATGACCAGTGTATCAAACACATTTTTCTCAACATGCATTACATCAATGTTGTGTCTTAATTTTAATTTGGACCAATACGGGAGCTCGAACAACCTTGTCTTGTGTGTGCAGTTTAAATGCGTGTTTGGTCTTGTCATTTTTAAATATTTGCCTAATGAAGCAAAATCCAACTGATTCACCTGAGCCAAAATTTCAAATCCGGACCATTCTTTGGGTCTTGACCCAAGCTCTGTGTCGTTGAAGAAGGTTGTCTCGTTCTAACGCCACTCATGGTCCCACGCTAACCATTTATGATGCCTTAGGTAACAAACTTTTCCTGCATGCCAACTAGACTGTGTTCTCTTTGCAAAATGGGCATGCATAATAGCCTTTAGTGCTTTACCCAGACATCATAGCGTACACATGAAAAACGTTTATGTCCACATCACAGCTGCTCTCAAAGTGAACATCTTCTCGATAGATTTATCATACGTGGGAACACCATTTTTCCATAATTCTTTTAGTTCATTGACCAACGGTTGTAAATACACATCAATAGACGTGGCCATATCTTCGGTTATCAATGTCATCATCATAAATCTTTTTTTTCATGCACTTTCAAGGTGGTAAATTATACAAAATTGCGAAGATTGGCCAAGTGCTGTGGTTTTGGTTTAGAACCCCGAACAGATTAAACCAGTCTATCGCAAGTCTCAATCTAACATTCCGAGGCTCACATGCAAAATCGAGGTACAGCCGATCAAACTCTTTCCAGGCATTTCCATCTGCAGGATGTCTCATAACATCGTCATCTACTTGTCTGTCATTATGCCACCTCATGTCGCTTGCAGTGTGCGTCGACATATACAATCCCTACAACCTAGGCTTTAATGGGAGATAATGCATAACTGTTTGTGGAATCTTCATTGTTCTATTCTGAAAGGTCATTTTAAACCATGACTCATTACATACAGGTCATTTATCCAACGCTTTATTCTCTTTGTAGAACAAAATGCAATTATTTTTACATGCGTGAATTTTTTCGTATCCCAATCCAAGACCATTAGCACATTCTTTGCACTTTTATGATCTTTAGGAAGCATCCTCTTGAAAACTTCCAAAAAACAATGGCCGTGAGTACCGAAAATCCTTCGCAACCTGGGTATAATTCTTACTTGGCACTTTTTAATAGTTTTTCATATTTTTCGAATGCTTCACTGTCCATGGTGGGAGGGACGTCATCTTCTACTTCCACATTCGTATTTGAACTAGCAGTTGGAAAATCGTCATTGATAATGTCCATAATTTAGTCATTTGGCTCTACAAAAGATCCAACTGTATCCATTGCTTGGGTAATGTGGGAGGATGAAGCATATTGTATTTGTTCTTCATGATGATTCAACGTAGTATAGATTTCTATCATCCCATTTTTGACTAAATGGTATCGAACAACTTCAAAATATTCAATCATTAATTTGTTACACTTTCTACAAGGACATCAAACTTGAGTTGAACCGCGGTTGTTTGCAATTGCAAAATCAATGAACTCATTTATTCCATCCAAATAATCATCATCACATCTTTTAGGATTATGTATCCACTATTTGTCCATTACACCTGCAAACAAAAAATTTTTACAAGGGTTACAACAACTTCAATTATGACATGCCACCTTATGCCTCCGGTATGGGTCGTATCTCCCTGCAGTTCTTCAAGTGCACAACATAGATACAAAAAACTACGATGCATCCGAAGAACGCAAAGTGATGCTACGACATTTCCCACATTCAAACTCTAATGTGTGAATCGCAAAATGCAACATGTAACTGTGCATTCTCAAACTGTCCAAAATTTTGGGACAATTCAAGAATTAATTGGACCGCAGTCATGCTTTTACATCCATTCGCGAAATCCAACTAACTCTCAAATGAGAAACTAAGCTCATATGAACATTGCAAACCATTTTTTGTACATCCATGATGCGAAAATTAACTTAACACACAAATTAAACCCTCTTTTTATCATTGTGTCTTGCCTTTAACAAAAGGCAATCATTCCTCTCTTGCTAATTCAACTCCTTTGTAGCTGTCCATGTGCCTTCATTCTTCAATTTCTGATGCATTTGCCTTGTATTCCATCCCTTTTCCACATGTACTAGCTGTTAGACAACTTTCACACACATGTTTTGCATCATTTCATCTTGCAAACATCAACTTTTGGCCACTTTACACCTCTACACACATGCTATGCATCATTTCAGCTTGCAATTATGTTTGTAGTTGCTGAAAATGTGAATACAACTTGTAAAGCAATCCAACAAATGGCATCTTTCACTTCTTTTCCTTTCAAATTGTTCCTTAAGTGTATGTATCTGCACACTTCCATACTTCAACTTCATTATTCAGATTTTTGCATGTGTTGAAACCCTTTTTAAAACACCAAAAACGTCCATCCCACTTGCTCCATATGCATGCAATCCATTTTGGCCCAAAATTGCTCCAAATTGCACCAAAATGCACTTTCTTTCCAACTTTGCTATTAGGACCTATAAACACACGAAAATAGCTTAAAACACTCTTATAAGCAATAACTAACCAAGTAAATGCAAGAAAACATGTTAACTAAGTCGCATAAATATGCTCCTATCAAATTCCCCCACACTTAGCTTTTGCTAGTCCTCGAGCAAAACAAAGAAATAAAACGAAACAAAACAAATAAAACACAACCTAAACCTTCCAACATTTTCCTCAGGGATTTCCAATGCACATGACATGTTAAAACTCATTATCCCCACAGATTTGAATCATCTTACACTTAAGCACATACTTAATCATAGTCACCATTTACTTGTTCACAATTAATCGATTAAAACAATGTTTTTGATGTAGTAACATGCCTTAGAGAATTTACTCAATTCCTTACAAAGTATACACTCAATTTTTACTCAGATTTTCTAACTACACACCCTATACTAGTCATATGTGAGAAGATTGATGTAGATATGAAAACAAACACTCACATATATGTATCACAAAGAACGCAATTTCTGGAGTTAATAAGCATGTTTAGATATGATCTCATGAATGGAATGCTACTACTTAGATGCGAGAACCAGTGACACCATATGCTCATACCAAATTGAAACTCCACAAATTGAAACACATAACACTCAAGATAGAAGTCAAGAGTTGTAACGGGGCTTGGGGTAATGGTTAACAAAGGAAAGATAGGGATAACAAACGTTCCTAAGGAAATAGCAAGCAAAGTAATGAAATCGAAACTTAGAATTCACTTTAGAATGCAGAAATCAACTTTTAACACAAAGGGAAGATTTGAGCAACACTTAGGGCCGAATTCAATGTTTTGGACCCTTTCTTCAACAAACAACACTTTAGAACTCTTTTTCATACATTTTCACAACTTTTCTTGTTCTTCTCTTTTTTTTTTTTTTTTTATTTTATTTACACCCGTGCCTATGGCGCACTACTTACATGAGAAACACTTCCCCCACACTTGTTTTCTGCCAAACATTACTTAAAAGGAATTCAATTTGAATCATGCTTTACTATGCTTTAAGAACAAGGGTATGGATGGTCCTAATCTAGGCTAGGTGGAGATGATGTGATTAACAAAGAAAAACAGGCTAAACAAGGCTCAACGGGGTTTACCCTTGAACATATAATGAAGTAGTATAATGGCAATTTGGCTAAGGTGGTGGTCACTACACAACTTCTTCTTGAATATGTGTTATGCAAATCAATAGCATGTTTTGAATGAAATGGGCATGAGTTCTAGCATTTGGAACTAAATGATGAAACGCCTTCTAAGTAGTAACCAAGCAAAGAATAATGAGATCATGCAACGACTTAGAAAACAATAATGCACAGATTATCAACTCTCCAAATAACGTTTAGGCTCAAGTCTCACAAGGTTGTAGCGTTTGTTTGAGTTCCTTCCTTCAAGCATGTTACAAAAACTAATTTTTCCTTTATGATTGCATATGAATTCATAAATTATAACCACAACCAAGCATACACCAAAGAGTAAATCAAATGTTCATCCATGTTTATAACTCTCTTTAACAGTCATGTAATTAAAAACCAAATCCTCATCATTGTGTTGGACGGTATCCTAAGACACAAATAAACATACAAAAACAACTCTTTTTGGGTTTTTCAAAACAATTTTTCAAATTTTTATGAGATTTTTGGAATTTTATGTCAAAACACACTGAAACACTCCAAAACAGCTTGAAAACACTTAAAAGAGCAAGGAACAACATTAGAAGTAATGGGTAATAAACTTCTACGAATTTCATGCAAAACAATGGTTACCCCCCCACACTTAAATCAAACATTGTCCTCAATGTTTCAAGCATAAACTCACACAAAAACAAGAAAATAAAAAAAAAACGAATAAACATGACAAGTATAGCAAAGTAAACAAAAAAATAGACAGAGTAGAGTTTAAGAACGCAAATCTGGTTTTGGAGATAGATGATCTTGTTGACTTTCCACAGCTTTGATCTCGAACTGGTTTGGAATTCTGAGCGAGGAATATTAGAGTTCCTTGGTTTCAAATCAGACTCCTTCTGCTGGGTTGATTTGATTGTGCAGTCTGCATTCTTCTCTGCTTGTTTCTTCTGCACGGCAAGAAGACACGAGGTAGAGGTGTTGGTCTGTTTCTTTCTTCAATCTTTCCAAGTGCCCACCTCTTGCTTTCTTTCTCCTTGTCCCTAGCTGAGGATGAATTGGTAAATTGTCTCCACATGCTTCGAGGTATCATTTTCACTTCCCTTATCTGTTCCCCAGGCAGATGTGGTAGACGAAGCGGAAGCATAAGATGATGAAGATGAGTACTCGAGAGCAAGGCTAGGTAAGCAATCAGGAAGGGTTCCAGGCAGTCGGTTCTTGATCGGAAGATTGATACCAAGTGCTGGCTGATTACTCACTTTCTCCTTGTCCTAAAACAACGACAAGGAGAAGGACAGGGAGAAAGCATGATATGAGATACTCTTGCTTTCAACCTTCATGATATGAAATACTTTTGCTTTGGATGGGTTGTTTGCAGAGGTACCCCAAGGAATAAGGAACACTGAGTGACTCGAGAGGGTTTGTTGGAAAGGCATTCTCGGAGATGACGGAAGGTTATGTATGTCTGCCTTGCCATGGAGGGTGAAGGTCGACATTTATAGGAAATAATAACCGGTACTGTTCTTTCACTCATGTCGGCAACCGTTGGATGATTGAACAGTAAACTTCACGTGTTTTCTACTTCAACAGAAATCGTCGACAGATTGCCCGTGATTTCCTCAAAGTTGACGAGGCTGAGAAAGACAGATGGTTGGAATCGGCGCTTCGACAAACTGCCCGTGATTTCCGCAAAGCTTTCTCTGCATGTGACAAGTGCTGACGAGGCTGAGAGAGACAGACGCATCTTCGCTATCTGAGATCGAAGCTTTGACAAATTTTTCGTGATTTTCACAAAGCTGAGTTTGCGTGTGATGGGTGCTGACGAGGCTGAGAAAGCTGACACTCTTCGATATCTGGAATCGGTGGTTTGTGAGTAAGCTCAACTTTTGAGAAAGCTGGCGCTTCTTCGATTTTTGAATTGGCCTCTTTGAATTCTGAGCTCGCTTCTTCAATCTCTGAAATCCCATCACATGTTGATTTTTATAGAGGTACGCAGGACGTTCAAAGCACACTTGAATTTCAACCTGTAAAAACTCCATTCTTGCATTTCTACGATCTTGACCTGTCCGACCTCTTCTTTCTTTAACACCTCTGAAAATGTCTGGCCCTTCCGACCGTCGTTTTGACTTAAACCTTGGTGAAGAGGCAGTCCCGCCTTCTCCAGACAACATATGGCGCCCATCCTTCATATCCCCTACTGGTCCTCTTACCGTTGGGGATTCGGTGATGAAGAATGACATGACCGCTGCGGTGGTGGCCCGGAACCTTGTCACTCCTAAAGATAACATACTGCTTTCCAGACGGTCTGATGAGTTGGCTATTAAGGAGTCTCTGGCTCTTAGTGTGCAGTGTGCGGGTTCTGTGTCCAACATGGCCCAACGCCTATTTGCTCGAACCCGTCAAGTTAAATCGTTGGCGGCTGAAGTAATGAGTCTCAAACAGGAGATTAGAGGACTCAAGCATGAGAATAAATAGTTGCACAAGCTCGCACACAACTATGCCACAAACATGAAGAGGAAAATTGACTAGATGCAGGAATCTGATGGTCAGATTTTACTTGATCATCGGAGGTTTGTGGGTTTGTTCCAACAGCATTTGCCTTCGTCTTCTGGGGCTGTACCGCATAGTGAAGCTCCAAATGATCAACCTCCGATACCTCCTCCTTCTGTGGCTCCGCCGACTACTGAGGCTCCGCCGACTACTGAGACTTCTCCTAAGCAGCCTTTGTGAAAGCTCCATCTTGTATTTATCTGCTTAATGTTCCTTTCTTTTTTTTATGAATGTAAAAATACCTTGCATAACTGTCAGTGTTTCAAAAATAAACCCACACAAAAAACAATTAAACAAGCAACAAATAAAAATGATAATCAAGGCAAAATAAAACTGCAGAAAAGGGGAGGTTTTTAGAAACGCAAAACTGATTGTGGAGCGATTCAATAATCTTCCTTATTTGAATACATGGGTTGCCTCCCAAGAAGCGCTTGCTTTAACGTCGTGCAGCCGGACGAAGAACGCAATTACTCCCCATTGGAGCCCACGACATGCAAGGGAATGTCCTCCACGGCATGCTCCTCAAAATGCTCATAATAGGGCTTCAATCGATGCCCATTCACCTTGAATTCATGTCCCGTTTTCAAGCTTTGGATCTGGACTGCACCATGAACAAAAACATTAGTAATAACAAACGGTCCAATTTACTTAGAACGTAACTTACCGGGAAATAACCGTAGACGGGAGTTGAACAATAGCACTTTCTGCCCTACGGAGAATGTTTTGCCTCGAATCATCTTATCATGGAAAACTTTGGTCTTCTCCTTGTAAATGCTAGCATTCTCGTACGCTTCATGCCTTATCTCATCAAGTTCATTTAGTTGCAACTTCCTATGACTCCCTGCGGCATTTAGGTCCATATTGAACTTTTTGACGGCCCAATGAGCTTTGTGTTCCAATTCAACAGGGAGATGGCACGGCTTGCCATAGATGAGCCGAAATGGGGACATTCCAATGGGTGTCTTGTAAGCCGTACGATATGCCCAAAGTGCATCATCTAACCGTAAGCTCCAATCCTTCCTTGTAGGCCCAACGGTCTTCTCTAGAATTTGTTTGATCTCACGGTTGGAAACCTCGGCTTGGCCATTCGTTTGAGGATGGTAAGGTGTAGAAACCCTATGGTTGACATTGTATTTCCTCAATAACGCCTCTATGGTCCGGTTGCAAAAGTGCGATCCTCCATCACTTATGATGACACGTGGCATGCCAAACCTTGCAAAAATGTTAGTTCTAATAAAATCTGCAACCACTTTAGAGTCATTAGTCCGGGTGGCTTTAGCTTCCACCCACTTCGACACATAATCAACCGCAAACAAAATATACATGAAACCATACGAGGAAGGAAAGGGACCATAAAATCAATTCCCCAAACATCAAAAATTTCAACATTAAGGATAGAAACTTGCGGCATTTGATCCCTAGCACCTATGTTACCTATTATTTGGCATTTATCACATGTTAAGCAAAAAGTTCTAGCATCCTTAAAGATACTAGGCCAATAGAACCCACATTGTAACACCTTAAGTGCTGTTCTTTGTGTGCCAAAGTGACCACCACATGCATATGTGTGACAAAAACTTAAAATTGAACGAAATTCAGAATCATGCACACATCGACGTACAATCTGATCCGGGCAAAATTTCCACAAATATGGATCATCCCACACATAAAACCGTGCATCATGCCTAAGTTTATCACGTTGGTGCCTAGTGAAAGTGCTTGGAATTTGTTTTGACACCAAAAAGTTCACCAAATCGGCATACCAAGGCTCACTAACCTTTATGGACAACAATTGTTCATCGGGGAATGTCTCGACAATGGGTAGGGACTCCTCATTATGCACCATGCGGCTTAGGTGGTCAGCCACCACGTTCTCACTTCCCTTCTTGTCACGAATCTCAATATCGAACTCTTGAAGTAGCAACATCCAACGAATTAGCCGCGGTTTGGCTTCCTTTTTAGTGAGCAAGTACTTCAAAGCTGCATGGTCAGTGAAAAAAATTACTTTAGTCCCAATTAAATATGATCTAAACTTATCTAAAGCAAAAACAACGGCAATAAGTTCTTCTTCCGTAGTGGAATAGTTCAACTGCGCATCATTCAACGTCCGTGAGGCATAGTAGATGACATGCGGCCTCTTGTCCTTCCTTTGTCCCAAAAACAGCTCCTAACGCATAATCGGACGCATCACACATAAGCTCGAACGGTAGGCTCTAATCCGGTGGGACAATGATTGGTGCCGTAGTGAGTAGGTCCTTAAGATGGTTGAATGCTTGCTCACACGCCTCGTTGAACTCAAACGACACTTCCTTTTGTAGGAGACGGCATAGAGGTTGTGCAATCTTGGAAAAGTCCTTGATAAATCGTCGATAGAATCCTGCATGACCAAGAAAAGAACGAACCTCTCTCACCGAAGTAGGAGAGGGTAAGTAGCGTACAAGATCTATCTTAGACTTATCAACTTCAATTCCTTTTTCAGAGATTATATGACCCAAAACAATACCTTGTTTAACCATAAAATGGCATTTCTCCCAATTTAACACAAGGTTTGTTTCAACACAACGTTTCAAGATTAAAGTGAGATTATCTAAGCAATTATCAAATGAACTACCAAACACACTAAAATCATCCATGAATATCTCAATAATCCTTTCAACATAATCAGAAAATATGCCAACCATACACCTTTGAAATGTGGCAGGAGCATTGCACAAACCGAATGACATGCGTCGATATGCAAACGTTCCAAAGGGACAAGTAAAAGTGGTCTTTTCTTGATCATCCGGGGCAATGACAATTTGATTATAACTAGAGTATCCATCAAGAAAACAATAAAAGGAATGACCCGCTAACCTTTCAAGCATTTGATCTAGGAACGGCAATGGGAAATGATCCTTCCTTGTGGTGGCGTTTAGCTTCCTATAATCAATGCATACTCGCCAACCGGTTTGGATTCGTGTGGGTACAAGCTCATTCTCCGCATTCTCCACAACCGTCACTCCAGATTTCTTGGGCACGCATTGAATAGGTGAAACCCAACGGCTATCGGAGATAGGATAGATCACTCCACAATCAAGGAGCTTGATTATCTCATTTTTCACAACTTTCATCATTGGAGGGTTGAGACGACGTTGAGCCTCTCTAGTTGGTTTGGCCCCCTCCTCAAGAAATATGTGATGCATGCACGTTGTAGGGCTTATACCCTTGATATCGGCCAAGGTCCATCCTAGGGCAGATTTGAACTCCTTCAAGACTCGAACTAGTTTCTCTTCTTCTTGTGCCGTGAGGAATGAGGATATGATGGCAGGTAAGGTCTCATTTTCTCCCAAGAAAATGTACTTCAAATGGCTTGGTAATGGTTTGAGTTCAAGGAAAGGTGCCTGAATTATTGATGGAAGCAACTTGTTAGTTGAAATGGGAATGGAATCGAAGTTAGGAGACTTACCACCATGCTTAGGTAATGACTCAAGGGCAACAACCAACTCAATGAATTCCTCACTAGAAGCCACGACATGGAATGGTTCATGCATGCCATGGGTTAGCATATGGTTTGCACCCTTGGTATTGAGTTCCATGCCTCTTGTAATGACTTTTTCAAGCACATCATCATTCAAATCTTCAAAATATCCCTGCGCCAAAGAGTCAATTATATCAATAGAGAAACATGAATGGTCCTCACTAGGGTATTCAATAGAATCAGAAAGATTGAAATTAACAACTTCCCCATCAAATTCCATAGACAAAGTTCCATTAAACACGTCAATCTTAGTCCGGGCCGTTTTCATGAATGGCCGTCCAAGGAGGATGGGCAATGAAGTGGCATGATCCGATTCATCCATTTCGAGAACATAGAAATCTGCTGGAAAGATTAAGTGATTGACCTGCACAAGAACATCTTCAAAAACTCCCTTTGGATAGGCGTTAGATCTATCAGCCAATTGTATGATTACACCATCATTTTTCAACACTCCTAAATTCATAGATGTAAAAATTGAGTATGGCATAACATTTATAGAAGCACCTAAATCTAACATGGCAGATTCAAAGCGAGTGTTTCCAATGACACAAGGAATTGTAAATCTACCCGGATCTTTGCATTTGGGGGGTAGTTTGCGTTGCAAGATGGCGGAGACATTTTCACCTACCTTTACAACCTCCTTGGTCGAAATCCTCTTCCTAGTGGTGCACAACTCCTTTAGAAACTTGGCGTATCTCGGAACTTGCTTGATTGCATCCAAAAGGGGTATGTTAACTAGAACTTTCCTAAATGTCTCAAGGATGTCCTTTTCAGCTTCCTCCTTCTTTGTTTGGATAAACCTACTAGGAAAAGGAACATTCGAAGGAAAAACATTAGTAGGAACTGAATTTGACACATTCTTACCCTTATTGGACGATTTGGATAGATTTGGGGTACTAGAAGCTTGCGGCAAAGGTGGAACCACCTTTGCCGTGGGTAGGCTTGCTTCTTCCTCTTCAATTTGCAAGTTTTCATCCTCTTTGAGACCTGATTTTGATGGTATAGGACCTGCCCCAACTTCTTTTCCACTTCTCAACAATATGGCTTTTGCACTTTCGAAACCTCCTTTTGGATTTGGAATGGTAGAACTAGGAAGTTGGCCTTGGTCTCGAAACTTCCCTACAAAATCTGCAATCTGCCCAATTTGTTTCTCCAATTGATCCACCCTTTTGTCTTGGCTTTGCATAGCTTTGGTTTGATTTTCTTGCCCCTGAGACAAGTTAGTTAGTAACTTAAGGAGTGTATCATTGTCTAGAGATGTACCTGAAGCATTTGGGGCAGATTGTTGTGGAAAATGTGGGGGTGCGTATGGGTTGGTGAAAAACCCCGGGGGTTGTTGCCTAAAGCCTCCTTGTTGTTGGGGTTGTTGGGCCTCCCTCAACTTGAAGTTTGGATGGTCTCTCCAACCTGGATTATATGTGGTTGAATATGGATCGTTCCTCGGTTGGTTTTGGCCTTGAAATCCAATTGCGTTAGCGCTCTCCCATCCACCATTCTCAATGAGTTGAGGGCACTTTTCCGAGGCATGTCCTTGGATAGAACATACGCCACACACCATTGGCCCTTACATTCTCATTCCTTCGGCCATCTGAGACACAATAGAAGTAAGATTAGCTAATTGTGAATGAATATCGGGTGTGGAACTTACCTCATGTACTTGCTGCCGTGGGGGTCCTCTTTGGCCAACACCCTCATATTGTTGAGCGTTCAACGCTCGATTAGCAATCAAGATCTTGGTAGCCATGGGTGTTTTGTCCACCAATGCTCCACCCGCCGAGGCATCGAGCATTTGACGTTCAAGTGGTAGGAGCCCCTCGTAAAAGTATTGTAGAAGTAACTCATCCTTCATCTGATGCTGTGGACAAGAAGCAACAAGTGATTTAAAACGTTCATAATAAGTAGGAAAAGACTCACCTTCTTCTTGCTGAATACCACTAATCTTTTTACGTAGGAGAATGATTCGAGAAGTTGGGAAAAACTTCTCCAAAAACGCCCTCTTCATACTCTCCCAAGATGTGACAGTTCCGGGAGCTAACTCGTAAATACTTCCGTCGAAATACTTCCGTCGACGTTAACCGGAGTTATGCTTGAACACACCACTTCAAATTCTTTTAAATGCTTGTTCGGATCCTCCATGGACAGCCCATGGTATTTTGGAATATGGTGGAGCAAACCTGACTTTAACTAGAACTCTTCGGTTTTACCTTGCGCAGCCGTGGGATATTGGATACACAAAGGTGCGGCATTATCTAATCCCGAAGCGGCGAGCTCCTTGAGTGTTCGGTTGTTCATGGCCATGTCTTGCACTACTTCTCCCACTTGTGCCGTGGGTATCTCCTCCTCTTCTGGAACTTGTTCTTCAAGGTTAGGTTCCAGGCTAAGTGGGTTGGACTCTTGTTGGTTCCTTCTTCGTCTCAAAGTTCTCTCAAAATCGTCGTCAAAGTCCAAAATATGCTCACGAACAGGGTGGGAACTTCGAGTCATGCACTAGTACCTTAAAAACAAAGAAACAAAACAGGGTCAGAAACTTCAACAAAATAAATGAATGAAAAGACGCAATCAAAGGGATTAGCAAAGTTGCTAATCCCCGGCAACGGCGCCAAATTTAAACATTGAAAACAAAAGAAAGAAAACACCTAGACGCTCCAATGATCCACTTTGAACAACAAGCATGCCTATGGACTGTCCTCTTTCCTCTTTGCTGCGGCACAAGACTTGGGGACATGTTTTGGGTGATATTTTTATGGAGGAATGGATGTGAGATGGTATGGTAGTGTTTAGGATAGGTGGAGGGTGCGGCAAAGGTAAGGAATTATGGATGTATGGTGATTTGGGAGTGTAGAATGGTGTGGAATGTGGCTGGACGAATTTCTGAGATGAAAGGGGGTATTTTTCATGTCTCTAGTGTTCTTCCCTTCACTCCCTATTTATAGAAGCTCCAAAGCAAAGAATCACTCAAGCGGCTTCAATAAACAATACAAACAAAGACCAAAATGATGCAAAAACAGCTAGTTTACATGCTATTTTATCATTGTGTCTTGCCTTTAACAAAAGGCATTCATTCCTCTCTTGCTAATTCAACTCCTTTGTAGCTGTCCATGTGCCTTCATTCTTCAATTTCTGATGCATTTGCCTTGTATTCCATCCCTTTTCCACATGTACTAGCTGTTAGACAACTTTCACACACATGTTTTGCATCATTTCATCTTGCAAACATCAACTTTTGGCCACTTTACACCTCTACACACATGCTATGCATCATTTCAGCTTGCAATTATGTTTGTAGTTGCTGAAAATGTGAATACAACTTGTAAAGCAATCCAACAAATGGCATCTTTCACTTCTTTTCCTTTCAAATTGTTCCTTAAGTGTATGTATCTGCACACTTCCATACTTCAACTTCATTATTCAGATTTTTGCATGTGTTGAAACCCTTTTTAAAACACCAAAAACATCCATCCCACTTGCTCCATATGCATGCAATCCATTTTGGCCCAAAATTGCTCCAAATTGCACCAAAATGCACTTTCTTTCCAACTTTGCTATTAGGACCTATAAACACACGAAAATAGCTTAAAACACTCTTATAAGCAATAACTAACTAAGTAAATGCAAGAAAACATGTTAACTAAGTCGCATAAATATGCTCCTATCAATCCATAAAAAAATGTTTGCATACAAATACATAAACTCACAATACCTATAAACTACATACAACACAATTTAAATGAATGGAAATTAAATAAGTTCGTTAAGAAAAATTGTATCTCCGAGACAAACGACAATCCCAACGGCTAGAAATTCCAGTAAAGGAAGGCAGCTGTTGCAATTGTTTTGCAGCTTCTACCTTTCTACATTCTGGTTAAGTTCCGTAAAGTGAAAGACTTTGTGCGACGAAAGCATCGTCGCGCAAAACCTTGCGCTTCAACTTTTTGGTGCCATCCAACTATGCTTTGCCGCATTTTTATAACACATTGTGCAACGAACCATAGTTCTTCGACATTACTTTTTTTTTCTTTTTAAACGTTCGTTTTTCGAAAAAAACATTTTATTTTTCCATTCACTCTCCAAATTTGTGCATAATTAATTAATATACATATTTATTAAAATACATTAATTTTATTCATAATAAACATTAAGTACATATTTAATTAAGCTCTTCATACTAAAAAAACTTAAAATTCAGATCTAATTATTAAATAAGCAATAAAATTAAAATAAAAAACCATATTCTACTCATCCATTGGTAGTTCTGGTTTTTGCTATAGTTCTGTTGCGCGTTGCTTCTCAAACTTCTACTCTCGGAAACACGACTTGAACATGTTGTCAATAGCCTTCATCAGATTTGGGTCACTTTTGTCAATGTTCCAATTGGGCTGTCATGCAAAAATCAATAAATTAAAAACTCACTATTATATTATATTTAACAAACATTATTATTTAACTAATAAAATTAACAGATACAGCTAACTCATAAATCATGTGCATCTTTAGCTTTTCGGGGATGGCTCTCCAAGACTCCCAATCTGTAGCACATTTGGTACGCACCAATGCTCATATAAATGTGCGCTTCTGCTCTCTTTATTCTTAACAATTCGTTTCAGAAACGCTTACCAAGTATGTAGATTATAATCAATTTGTTCTTTGATTGTTGGTACTATGGCCAACAGTGGTGCGCATTCGTCAAAGACAACGGATGGCGAAGGTTACGGAAAGGGTTTGCGATGTAAATTTTGCATTTTGTATAAATTTTTTATTTAGCTTCAGTATTATGAAAAAATATTTTATGGATAGACAAGAAGAAATTTTATGCGGAACGGGTCAGACACACTTATGGTCGTAGCCATTACCGAATCACTGTTGACGAAGTAATAGGGATTGTGAAGTCACTTTGTGTGACGAAGACTTTGTCTAGCAAACATCTGCACTAAATAAGGTATTGATTTCTTTGATTTAGATCACCAAATACGTTGATCTAAAACTGAAAGCCATTTGCATGACGAAGGCTTTGTTGCGCAAGGTTTTGCACAGTGACAACCTTTGTCGCACAAAAGTTTTAGCGACGAACATGATCGATTGTAATTATGAAGTTTACATAAACATAGATATCTATGTTTTCGTAAACTTCATAATTACAAACAAATTTTCAGTTATAACATTTATTCTAAAAATAATTAAAACCTTAAATAAATTGATATTATATTCCATTCAATTATTTAAAAAACCAAACAGGAATTAAAGCTTCCAAATACATAACTTATAAAAAAACCATAAATTTAAATATTGTCTTAAAAAACATAAATTTAAAACTACTATTTCGATGGTCCTCCATTCTGCTCAATGTCATAACGCTACCACTTGTAACCTCCCTTCAACGCTGCCTCCATCAACTTCATCAACTCTTTATTCGTATCGTCATCAAGAGTATACTTACACTGTTACACATATATGCAAATAATTAATTCCAACATATAACAAAAAATTTCACAAAATTAATTATTGATCCATCAACACTATACTTACTAATAATTCATCCATCACCGCCTTCTTCACATTTTTGAGCACATATTTCCAAGAACGCCACTCAGCAGTAGGATAATTATTCTGCATGGCTACACCAATCGCATACGTGAACTCCAACATGTTGCCTCAAATCATATGGGTTGGCGGGGACGCTTTGATCCTTGTTTTTATCCTTCATCCTAGCAGGAACAAAATTGTGAAGAATAAGGAGAACATAATTATGAAGAATAAGGAGAGCAAAAACGCATATTTATAGGAAGGTTAGAGCCTTTGCGTGACGTGTTGTGTTCCTTTCAAATGCAAATATAAGGATAATATAATGGCACAAGTAAGGGTGTCGAACCACAAGGATTGATTAGACCTCTACAAATTACTAGCTTTATGTGAACCCTAACTAAGCAATGAAAATGAAAACTGAATTTAGATTTTTGTTTTGAAAGCTAAAGTAACTTAAAATGCAAAACAAGAGAAAGATGAATGATAGATTGATTCAGAAACGATGGGAATGGAACTAGGGATACCGATTTCACCATTACAAGCCAATTCCATGAAAATTAAGTCAAAACGTATTCAACTCTCCAATCTGCAACTAGGTTTCGTTTTACTCATTTATGATCATCCAATTGATGTGTGGTTGTGATCAAGTACTCCTAATTTGCAACCTAGTTGTGATGTTCAACTTAGATTACCAAATAAGAATACATTAAGAACAAGAAAACTTCAAAGAACCAAAGAAATCACATGGCAGGATGTATGCATAGCAGTTTCTTCATTCATTCACATGTTTACCAAGATTAAGCATGATGTGTACTATAACCTTGATCAAATAATTCATAAGCAGCCCTAATGGTGATCAAACATTAAGATTAACAAACAAATTATACTATAAAACCAGTGAATGAAACAAGAACACAGATTGGTAATTTCAATACTTTAACGTAATAACATAGAGTAGGTTTGCAAGGCTACGTCGAAATTTCCATCTATGAACTTAATTACACAACATGATTACAGAATATATAAATTTCAAGAACAACATGAGTGAAATTAAAGTTCATAGAAGAAACCCCTTGAAGAAATTCTGATGTTGAACTTCTCTAAGAACAGCACGGCTGCGTGGTTTCATCGGTGGTAGCAGATGGTGATGAGAAATAGGGTTTTGTTTCTGGAAGAAAGGCTAAAGAAAGAGAAGAAAGAGAGCTCAGGGCGACCCCAAGGGGGAGCTTGTGTAAAAGTGGCTGGAACTCATAGTTTTATAAGATTAAAGAGGCTTTTATAGAATGCGAAGACATCCAGTAATGGAGCATTTATTTCATACGTTTTTTGTTGTTATTGGTCTCTTAAAATGGCCATATTCATCACCATATTCAATTGTACACTTTGAATCTCTCTCTACATCAAAATCTTTATTCAATTCTCCACTTTCAGCACCATTTTGCCTTATTTACCCTCAAATGCCTTTAAAATACAACTAACTGCACATTAACACAAAAGAGAGTAAAATGCAACTAGTTTAACACAAAAATATCACAAAGGGACTAGGAATGGATGGAATAAATGTGTGAAATATATGAGTTATCAAATACCCCCAAACTTGGTTTTTGCTAGTCCTCGAGCAAAACTAAAGCTAAAACAAACAAAACAAAGAAAAATCTAACTAGACCACTTTCGATGGCTAAACGATTGCAATGAGCTTGTGCAACAAGCCTTTAAACCTCTAGGTGTCCCTAGTAGGAGGAGTTGTGTCTCCTTAGGGTTTACAGCGATGATGCCCACAAACATATACAAACTCGACAAATAAATTGGTTAAAGCATACTTGAAACAAACTAATAAGAACCAATGAAAGCTTAGTCATACATTCAAACCAAAAGTCTGCCACTTCAAAGAATCATATCATGTGTGTAGTGTAAAAGTATTGCTCCATGATTCATGACTTCAAAAGCACCATACTTAAAGACTGAAGATAGAATTTGCCTCAACTCTAATTCTCACAGATTGTCACTCAAATTTTCAATCAGATCCTAAGGTGTAGTCTCTCGACAAACATATGTGAGTGAAGTTATGTAAAAAAGAATCAAAATTCTCACATATGAAATATGAATAAAAGCACAATTTCTGAATACATCTCATGAAAGGAATCAAACACTAATAATATGGATAACACACATACTTACCAGCACCCATGAATATATCCCCAAAGATCAGCTAGGTCTTTTACAAGATTGTAATGTAAGGCTTAGGCTATGAAAGAATGGATAGGAAATACTAGAGCTTGGGACATACCAAAGTGTCTTTGTAGTGAAACCAACAAGCTCTCCTCTTGAATTGGTCTTCGTTGTTTGTTCTTGGCATCCAAGACCCATGTGCGATAGTGAAGGATTTGGAAATTGCATATTCTTTATTCTTTTTTTTTTTCCTTTTTTTTTTATATTTCATTTCTCTTTTTATTTTGCAATTCTAGCATGTGTTACCTCGGTACACACCATTTTCTTGATGTAGAGCTTAATCATTATCTTTGTCTTCATCACTTTGGTATTCTCCAAACTATAGGGTATGGCTGTAATGGGCTAAGATGAGTAGAGTTTGGTGTAGGTGATGAAAGAATCAGGTTAAAAGTGTTTGGCTGCAAAAAAGATGAATGGAACACACAAAGGGTTGGGAATAAAGCCATTTGGTGGTTAAAACATGCATAGCTAACATCGTCTCAATGGGTTCATTCATAAGTGATAACAAGCACATGATAACAAGCACATGGTGTAGGTGATGAAATAATCAGGTTAAAAGTGTTTGGCTGCAAAAAAGATGAATGGAACACACAAAGGGTTGGGAATAAAACCATTTGGTGGTTAAAACATGCATAGCCCAACATCGTCTCAATGGGTTCATTCATAAGTGATAACAAGCACATGGTATCTGCAAAAGAGAATAGTTCTTAGCATTCAATCAAACAAAAATAATGAGATCATTTAAAGTGAAATTGAAAGAAAAAGATAGGAGCATAAACACTTTAAACCCTCTCAAAGATGCAAATAGGCTCAAAATAGCTCACTAGGGTAGTCTCCACTATTCTTCTTCTATAATTTGAGCATGGTACTTTTACCATCTTAATATCAACAGGAACAACTTTGTAAAAGAAAATAAGATACGAAACTTTTTCATGACAACACTGCAGTTTTGTTGTAAACATAGCCCTCATATACATTCACATTAGTTAGCAAAAGCAAACTTAACCAACACTAAAAACAAACGAAAATTTTCAATCCCACACCCCCCAAACCTAAACTAAGCATTGACCTTGATGCATAAAAAAAATGAATGGAATGCAGCAATGCATGAAGGCAGAGTAAGCATGGAATGTAATAAAACAAAAACTAAAAGACACAAAATAAAAGGAAAGAACACAAACCCAGCTAGGTTGCCTCCTAGAAAGTGCTTTATTTAATGTCTAGGCAAGACATGGTACCATGATAGATGAACACCTAGGGTGGCAAGAAGTCAAGGTACCTCCGAACCTTGGTCGAAAGAAGTGGTTTCTTTCGAGGGACTTTGAATATAGTGTGTTGAATTTCCACAAGAACTTGATTGTGATCATGTTTTCGTCTCTCCTTGCGAAGAAGCATATCCTCGAAAATTGTTAAAGATGTGGCTTGAGCAATGATTTCAACGGATGAATGAAATTTGTTCAAGGTAGCAATCTCATCGTCTAGCTCCAAATCTTCTTTCTTATGGTGAATGGGTAGCAATGATTTGTCATCCAACTTCAATATGTTTTTCTCTTCATATGGCAGCAAATCATCTCCAAAAGACTCCAAAGATGGCATCTAAAAAGATGTAAAACAACATGGAGAATCCGGCACATATTTTGAAAAACATTCAATTAAATTAGAGGATAGAGGAAGAGTTTCAAACACTATGTTCGACACAGTTTCACCAAGCACATCTATGGGTGACTCATCATGCTTTTGTTTGACAAATCTCCCTGGAAAAGGAATTGGTGGAACATATGGCTTGGGAGGAATGTAAGGCTCTTCATCTTTACAAGGCTCAGGAACCTCATGACAATATGCATAGCAAACTTCCTTTGGTTGTTCCTCCTTCTCTTCTTGATCATCACCACCGGATTGAAGTTCATTTATAGCTTGGACAATCTGACCCACTTGAATTTCCAAATTAGTTAGTGCTAAAGAATGGTTTTGAATAATGCTACTCGTTGATTGTTGAAATTACAAATTGTTTTGAGCAAGTAGCTTCAAAGTGCCATCCAATATAGTGTTAAAGGATTCTTGTTGTGGTGGAGGTGCAAATGCTTGATTTGGGGCTTGTATGTTGTTCCAAGAGTCATGATGAGAGTTTCTCCAAGCAGGGCTGTATGTATTTGGCATTGGTTGCAGTGGCCTTGGTTAGAGAAACACATGCGGTGTGAGTGCTCTCGAACAAATGTAGGAAACTCATCTTTCCTTGGGCAGAATTGAAGAAGATGGTCAGTTTTAGAAAATAACGGACATTTGCCGTACATCTCTCTATACCACCTGAAATCAAACAACCTAAAATGTAAATTAAAAATCTAAACTAAGAAAAGAAAAACAGATAGGGTTTATAAAACAAGCAATTATAGGGGAATGAAATCAGTCCCCAGAAATGGCGTCAAAATTTTGTTGTGTTCATTTCAAGTGTAAATATAAGGATAGTATAATGGTACAAGTAAGGGTGTCAAACCACAGGGACTGATTAGACCTCTACAAATTACTAGCTTTATGTAAACCCTAACTAAGCAATGAAAATGAAAACTGAATTTAGATTTTGGTTTTGAAAGCTAAAGTAATTTAAAATGAAAAACAAGATAAAAATGAACGATAGATTGATTCATAAATGATGGGAACGGAACTAGGGATATCGATTTCACCATTACAAGCCAATTCCATAAAAATTAAGTTAAAACGCATTCAACTCTCCAATCTGCAACTAGGGTTCGTTTTACTCATTTATGATCATTCATTTGATGTGTGGTTGTGATCAAGTACTCATAATCTGCAACCTAATAAGAATCCATTAAGAACAAGAAAACTTCAAAGAACCAAAGAAATCACATGGCAGGATGTATGCACAACAGTTTCTTCATTCATTCACATGTCTACCAAGATTAAGCATGATGTGTACTATAAGCAACCCTAATGGTGATCAAACATTAAGATTAACAAACAAATTATACTATAAAACTAGTGAATGAAACAAGAACACAGATTGGTAATTTCAATACTTTAACTTAATAACATAGAATAGGTTTGCAAGGCTACATCGAAATTCCCAGCTATGAACTTAATTACACAACATGATTATAGAATATATAAATTTCAAGAACAACATGAGTGAAATTAAAGTTCATAGAAGAAATAGGGTTTTGTTTTTGGAAGAAAGAGAAGAGAGAGAGCTCTGGGCGACCCCAAGGAGGAGCATGTGTAAAAGTGGCTAGAACTCTCAGTTTTATAAGATTAAAGAGGCTGTTATAGAATGCCAAGACATCCCAGTAATGGAGCATTTATTTCAGGTGTTTTTTACTGTTATTGGTTTCTTAAAAGGGCCATATTCATCACCATATTCAATTGTACACTTTGAATCTCTCTCTACATTAGAATCCTTATTCAATTCTCCACTTTCAGCATCATTTTACCTTATTTACCCTTAAATGGCTCTAAAATACAATTAACTGCATATTAACACAAAAGAGAGTAAAACGCAACTAGTTTAACTAAAAAATATCACAAAGATACTAGGAATAGATGGAATAAATGCATGAAATATATGAATTATCATGAAAACTGACTGTAACTTGTGCAATGAAGCCTTTGTCGCACAAGTGTTCCTCTGATTCCCATGCGTTGAATGCTTTGCCCCAAAAATTGAACAAACTTTGCGCGACGAAGACTTTGTTGCGCAAAGGTTCTGTGGGAAAATCTTCGTCGCGCATTTGTTTTTGCTCCAACAAAAAAAATCACTTGCAGTTTTCTTTTTGGCTTTGCATGACGAACATATTTTTTTGGTCGTGCAAACATTGTTGCTCGACGAGTTCTCCGTCGCACAAAGTTGACCAACCTTGCGCGACGAAGATTTTTTTTTTCGTTGCCCAAAATGTCTTTGAGTGACAGATTTTACTTTGTCGCACAAAATTCTGTTGCGCAAATAGTTTTTCTACTAGTGATACCATATGGTATACAATGTTAGAATCATGGGAAAGATTTTTTTACATACTCTTTCGGGCTCACTACATAATGTATTTCAAAACTCGAACCGTCTGTATTATATGCACATAGTATTAAATGGATATGACACAAGGTTCGCAAACAAACTTATTAAGAACTTCACTCAATGTCACCGGAAAAACCAAAAGAATTTCACTCAATTATGAGAGGTGCATTGGCAGCAACTTGCACATAAAGAAAAACTTAATTTTCGTATGTGTTGAAAATTCCCAATTTATAACAGGCAAGTTAACAAAATTTTATGCCAATTTGTCAGCCTTCGCGGCCGACAGACGAAAGAGTGACGAGCTTGTAGATATCCCAAAAAAAAATCCAAATTATTGCTCCTGAAAATATGAGATGATAACTACTGAACGCAGTCGCACATACGCCCCACACAGAACGTACGTATTCGCTCAGTTTTGACATCTATAATTTCTTAGTTCCTTATTGGCTGCTGGTGATGCCAAAAGCCAAAGGTGCCCAGTTGTCAAATGGTTAAATAGCGTGCACAAATTGTTTTTTGACTTTGTCCAAAAGTCAACCCAGTGAGAAAGCACTCTGGGTTTCAGACAATCTGAGTCTCCTCCTTAATATATAGGAGCAGGCCTTGCAGATTTCTTCTCATCATATTTCTTTACAAACCAAAGTCAGCTGCCTAGCTAATACAAACCTCTCTCTCTCTCTCTCTCTCTCTCTCTCTCTCTCTCTCTCCGAGAATTGTATGCATGGAGAACTGGGATTTGCAAGCTGTGGTAAGAGGGTGCAATACCGATATTGATGAAGTCATGGAGGACTCCCAAATACCATATTTCTTTGCTCCTTTAAGCCTTCAGGAAGACGACGAGCTTTTTCAAGCTTATTTTCCTCAGGCCTTTGAAGCCACAACAACTTTAGCTGAATTGGAGGAGCTTTACAAGCCTTTTTACCCAGTTAATCAAATTACATCCCCACCAACTATTCTTGCCTCCTCCATATCTGTTCCCCAAGAAGTCATCACAGAAGCACCCAAGCTGATAAAAAACATGAAGGAATCAGCACCTATTTGTAAAAGAATAAGGTTGGTTATTTATCTAATTTCCCCTTCTCATAATTAGAATGTATCTAACCCTATTTTGGTTTGGTATGGTATGCAATGAACTTTATTATAACCATGAAATCGAGTCTGATCATCAGATTATATAAGTTCATAACCCTAGCCCATTCCTATATTTTCAGAACAAATCTACTAATAATTCTTTGATTCTAGTTATTAAGAGGGATCTTGAATTAAGAAATGTATTGTAAAAGCTAAAAAAGGGTATCCTAAGCAATTTCAGTAATCGTATATAGTAGATACTATCACACAAACAATCATAGTGTTGACAATTGGTTAAAGAAATTAATTAACTTGCAAGTATCAGTATCTTACTTGTTAGAAATAAATGAGGTTAAAAAGTGTTTTTTATTTTTTTTTATGTTTTATTATTTTTTTTTATTTTGACTTAATGATTCTGGATTTATAAGTTTTCCAAATGTTTAATTTTTTTTTAATTTTGTTCTTTAAATGTTAATTTCAGCAGGAAGAATCAGAACAAAAGGGTTGTGAAAGAGGTTAAAGCAGAAGATCTCTTTTCGGATGTGTGGGCGTGGCGTAAGTATGGGCAAAAACCCATCAAGGGATCGCCACATCCGAGGAGCTATTACAGATGCAGCAGCTCAAAAGGATGTTCAGCAAGAAAACAAGTAGAAAGGAGCTGTTCCAATCCTGAAACGTTCATCATAACCTACACTGCAGAACACAACCATGTTCATCCAACTCGTCGAAACTCTCTTGCTGGCAGCACCAGAAGCAAGTTCCCTTCATCTAGAAACAAGGACAAATGTAGTAGTTCTTCGAATTCTCCAGCTACGCCTAATCTTGCCGCATCCATTGAAGATAACCGTGAGTTTGTGGAAAGCGCGGATATTAATATCGTAAAAGAGGAAGCGAAATTGTTGGAAGAGGGTGAAATTAGTAATGAAAATGTCGTGTTGGGTACTATGGTGAGTGATGAAATGTTCCAAAGCTTAGAGGATTTGGATAGAAAGTTGGAACCAGTCATGGAAGGTTTGTTTTCGGATCAATTTTTGGACAATTTTTCAAGTCCTTGGTTCAATATTAATGGCCACTCTAGTACTGTAACCGGTGCTTGCTGATTCACCAGAAGCCATGCATTAGAGAAAGCAACATTTGGTTGGTTTATATCAAATTTGTATCATCACTATATTTTCCTAGCCCATGCAAGTTTTCTTTTATTTAGGTCTAGCTTTTTACAGATGGAAGATGCGAGTAGCAAGTCAACAAAGTTGATGGACATGAAATTGTAACTAATCTCAATAATTAAGACTATTATGTATACGGACATGGATTAGAATGGTATCATCTCTTATTTTCAAATAATTGGTGAGCTTATATGCACCATCAACTTGGATTTTATTTTATTTGGAGGAATTTCTGATATTCTGCTGGTGGGACACTACTTGATCCATATGTAGTTATCTTGGGAATTATTTTTGGCATTCTAAAAATCTCAATTTGCACTCCTCACAACTGCATTTTTATTTCTAAATATAAGATGTTTGAATTGCACAATAAGAAATTTGGAGTATTAATAACAATTCCCATTATATTTGCTACATTGGGGACTTTGGTTGCGTCTAATAAAATGCAGGAGGAAAGAGACTTTACTCGAAAAACAAAATGGGGTGGGGGGGGGGGGGAGTAGACCTGATAATTTCTTACACAATTCATTAACACGACATGTAAACAACACGAAAATAACAGGTTTTGGATCGATACGATAACTAATCAAGTCGTTATCGGGTCACACGATAAAAATCCGTTAATTATGGGTCCTTAACAAGTTTATACGAGAGTGATACGTGGCTAACCCCATTTTGACACGTTAACAAAAACTTTGTTTTGATTATTTTAATATTTTAAACTACTTAAAAAAACTTACTATAAAATACAATAGCCATAGTTTGTGTATATATTTTATATTAAAATATGTATTATTGTATTATTATTCTATACAAATTTAAAATTTTAAGTTTTATTTATTTTTATAGTATACTATAGGCAAAGAGTGAGATTAAAAAAATTATGAAACACATTAAAAATAAAAATATCAAGTAATTTAAAAATACCAAACACATTAAAAATGTCACATCCCGGGCTCGACTCTGCCGTAGCACGATATTGTCCGCTTTGGGCCTCGACTATGCCCTCACGGTTTTGTTTCTAGGAACTCACACGAGAACTTCCCTGTGGAGCTCCCAAAAGGCCTCGTGCTAGGTAGAGATGAGAATATACATATAAGGTTTACATAATCCACTCCCTTGGCCGATGTGGGATGTTACAAAAAAAAATATAATAATTTATTTGTAAGTGTGCAAAATGTAAAACAAAATGTAAATGCTAGTGATCGAATCCATTACTCTTTAAGGATGGATACATCGTAGTTTGACTTTTTAAAACCATACAAACCTTCATGAATAGTATTTTTAAGGGAGTTCAAAATAAACCAATATAAACCAATATCATTTCCCTTGGTGATTGATGAAATTGAAGGATTTTATTGTAAAAAAAGGTGCAAGGTTTCCTCAACCGTGAAATGCAACTTCTTTCATTTTGCATATCCTTGAACATTTAGTATTTTGTGGTAATGTACTAATGTTTTTTCATTACTCTTATTTTGGGGTATGTAATACTTAAAAGACAAATGTTGTTTTTATGTTTTGAAGTAATATTTATGTGACAATATGATATACATATATAAATTTAGTATTATGTTTTCAACTTTTTTGGGGTCAAATTATGTTTTTCATTTTCATTATTTATTGATTTAAAATATATTTTTTTTAACGGATAACGGGTCGGGTCATATTATTTGATAATATTAACAGGTCAATTTCTGGTCGGATTATATTACCTGTTTACTTTAACGGGTGTTATACGACATGACCCGTTAAGATATAGGATATATTACGAAAACAACACGAACACAGAAAACACGACACGAATACCAGATCTAGGAGGGAGCTCATTTTAAGTGTGAACAGTGCACGTCTTTCAAGAACTTTGGAGTAGCAAAACTATAAGCAAGTCATTAAGAAATCTATTCCCACTCCTTTTTCACCACATTGAACAACAGTTTTAGGCTTATACTAAAAATTATGCCCGTGCGTTGATGCAGGATCGTTGCTACATGATAGAAAATTATACAAAAGATTATGTTTAAAATATATAAAAGATGGTGTTACAAAAGATAAACTGAATGTAAATGTTGTTTTTAAACTCGAATTGAACGCGTAAAATTACACTCTTAACATGTTTCGGAAATTTTATTTCATCAAGTGATTTCAAAATTCAAAAAATTGAACAAATCAGAAGACAGAAGAAATATGAAAAATTACATTTAGAAGAAGTGGTAAACAAATTTACGTTTTTGGGTGTTTGCTGGCTCTCTGTTTTCCTCACCTGCAATTAAGAGTCTAGACCCCCTAATTGATCAGTAAACAAATAAACATAGTGAAAAACCCAAAATTACCCAATTGGAATAATGACAACAATTGGACGAAACAGAAGAAACCATAGAGATTCAATAGTTCAGAGTCCACAACCTGAAACTTTTACTTAGTTCATACAGCTAAAGGAGCAATCCAATTACTAAATTGTAAAGAAAAATCTTCATAAAAAGTATCTAATTTTACAAAAAAAAAATATCTAATAGCACATCAAATAGTAAACTTGGAATTATCTACCAGATTCTGCAAGACATCGTTCAAGATGGATGTGTAAACAATATGGAATCAAATCTCCACCTAAATGGGTTGTTGGAGAACCTGCAATCCTTGAAAATTGTTGTAATTCAAATCCAAGTAGTTAAGATGCTTCAAATGGAGCAAAAAAGGATTTATCTTACCACCCACCCAAGTATTACTGTTGTAGAAATCCCAATCAGAGAGGTGGAAATCCTGCTGAAAATTGGGATTAGTGAGGCGAAGTTGAAGGATCTTGATATGTTAAACAACAATTTAAATGAAGATATATCTGATATGTTTGAGAATTTGTCTGTTTGTAGTTCGGAGAGAATAGATCATTGTCATTGGGGTTTAATAATCTTTTAGGCCATTTTATAGATGATCATGTTAGAAAGTTTAGAAATTTAAACCACCTTTATCTTTCTTGAAGTTCAATATCAGGTCTCATCCCAGTTTAACAGGACTCTTCCAAAAAGTATTGGTCAACTTAAATTGCTGATTAAATTAGATATATCTCATAATTCAATGAAAGATAATTAAGTTTGATCTAATCTTTTTTTATGTGATATATATGTATTATCCTTATCGATATTGTAGACCTATGAACCATAGCTTTGCAGGATACATTTTTCAGACATTGTAGACTTATGAACCATACCTTTGCAAGATGCATTTTTAGAAGACAAGCCTATGCATATGAATGTAAATTGTTAAATACATTTTTCCACCAGTGTCTTGGGTGGCGTGTGATTCACTGAGATCTCTAGAACTGATAGAGGCTTGGGTGGCGTGTGATTCACTTTTCCATTGATAGAGTATCATAAACCACAATTTGATTCCAATTAACGAAGAAGGAAAAACAATCAATAACGGGTATTGTACCTGTAATCAGGAACAAAATGCCGATATTATCGGCGATATTTCACCGATATTATCGGTTTTTCACGGTACTGATATTTTAATAGGTATCCAACGGGTTTTCGTTAAAATATCGCGATATTATCGATAATATCGATAATATCGCGATATTTCCGAAACTATCGCAATATTTTGGAACTATGCTACTCGGAGAAGAACCGGAGAAGAACGCCGGAGCTTCTACAGTTTCGGCCGACTGTAAAAGAGCACCCTAGACATCGATCTAGGTATCAAAATGAAATAGAAGACGAGATGAATGTTTTTATAAATTCCGTTTGCCGTGAAACGGTTGGAGGTGTTCGGAAAGTTCGTCGACACCCACGGCCTAGCTGGAGATGGGTGTGCCTATTCCCGAGCCGATTTCGTCCCAAAAACCTCGCAAAAACACGATTTTGAACTTAAATTTCACATATAAGCTTCAATCTAGAATAGAAAGAGGCAAACCTGAAGCTTACCTAACGGGAGAAATTCAAGAACCTTGCCGAAGTTCCTGCGTTCGCCGAGTTGCAGAGATGAGAAGGAGAGGGAGAAAGACGAGGTTGCTGATGATGATGGGTGTCTTCCTGAAGCAGGTGTGATAATGTGCGTGTGTGTATGTGGGTCTCGGACCCTCGGTGCAGAGAGAAAGGAGAGAGACGGCGTCGACGAGGGAGGAACAGAAGGCGATATGGGAGAAAGATCGAGAGACCTTGGGTCTCTGTGCATGTGTGTGGGAGAAGGATCAAGAGACCTTGGGTCTCTATGCATGTGTGTGGGAGATCTGTGTGTGTGTGTGGGAGAATGGAGAAGGGGGAGAAGGGAGATCAGAGAAGAGAGAAGGATCGAGAGAGAGACTGTGTGCGTGTGTTGTGTTGTGTTGTGTGCGTGTGTTGTGTTGTGTGCGTGTGTGGTGGCGTGTCGGTGTGTGTGTGTGGTTGGATCATCTGACTCACACTCACCTGACAACTTTTACAATCACTTTTTACAATTTCAGACCATGGACAAAAATAATAGTGCTTTCATAATGAAACCGTGTGCCACTGTGAGTCTGTGATATTCTTTCACATTCAAAACCGTGTGCCACTGTGAGTCTGTGATATTCTTTCACATTCTCAGAGGTGGAGTATCAGAGCCATTCAGAGCATTTTCGTTTCTTCTTCTTCCCTTACCCCTTTCAAAGCCATTCCAGATCCATTCCTGAGCTTGAACACAAAGATTCTATATTTAAAGTAAGTTTACAAACTTATATTTATATTATTGTAATTTATACAACAACAAAAAAATTTGTGTAGACTTGTATGTTAATTTTTTTAAGTAATTAATACTTGCATGTTAATTTTTGTAAGTAATTAAGTAATGTTAACAATTACATATTAATTTTTTTAAGTAATTAAGTAATGTTGTATAATTATTCCCTAGGATAATTTTAATATGTTTAATGTTATTTATTATTTTATTAATATTAGGTTTGATTATCAAATTGGATTATTATTC
Source organism: Malus sylvestris (assembly GCF_916048215.2). Taxonomy (NCBI): domain Eukaryota; kingdom Viridiplantae; phylum Streptophyta; class Magnoliopsida; order Rosales; family Rosaceae; genus Malus; species Malus sylvestris. The sequence continues at coordinate 16,573,406 of NC_062273.1, forward strand.
ATTAATATTAGGTTTTTTTTATTATCAAATTGGATTATTATTCATTAAATTGGATTATTATCAAACTGGATTATTCATTAAATTGGATTATTATTAAATTGGATTATTATCAAATTGGATTATTATTCATTAATATTAGGTTTTATTATTCCATATTATTTTTATAATTACTTAAATTTTTACAATCATTTTCTTTACTTCGTATTTAATTCTTTTGTAGAATAACTTTATTATTTAGGTTCTCTTATATAACCGTCATCACTACTATATTTTTTGGCCAAAAAATAATTGTCTAATTTTCATGAAAAATAAATATAGGTACGTTTAAGATGTCCAGTGGAGTTACTAAACGTGATCCAGCTTGGGAACATGGAGACCCAATAGACGGAAACAAACATGGCACAATTTGCAAATATTGTGGTTGGGTAATGAAGAGTGGCGGAGTGACACGACTTAAGTACCATCTTAGTGGATTAGATCCAGCAAAAAATGTCCAACGATGTGATAATGTCCCCCCCAGAAGTGAAGGCATTCATCAGCACATTATTAAAAAATAAAAAACAACAAAAGGAAAAGATAACACATGGAATGGAAAATATTCGAGTTGGGCTACGAGGAGAAGTCTATGGCCAAGCGGTTCACAGTAATGATGATGACGATGAGGACGACTGTGATGATGACATGGGACCTGAAGAACGACACAGTTTGAAACAAGCATTACGTGCCTCCAAACAGTCAGCATGGGAAAGAGAACACCTTCATAAAATTCCTAATAGAGCACAAGGTTCCGGGACAAGTGGTGGTGCACAAATGAGACTGGGAGGCAGTCTTAGAGAATCACAACCAACACCACCAATAGCCCTAAGTTTATATAAGTCATCCAAAACACGTCAAAAGAGTGTTTGGAGTTTTTTCAGTGGAGGTAATGTGAAGGAGGGAATGAGGCGTCTAATTAGCAAGTTCTTTATCTATGAAAATGTCCTTGCTGAGAAAGCATCATCACATCATTTAAAAAATATGGTAGTGGGATGTCAACAGGCCGGTGTTGGAGTACAACCTCCCACTCCCTATGAGATAAGAAACAAATATTTGGATATGGAGTATAAAGACATTGGCGAGTATGTTAACAAGTTAAGGTCAAAGTGGGAAACTAATGGTTGCACAATCATGTGTGATGGATGGACTGGCCCGACCAGATTGTCTATCATAAACTTCATGGTATACTCCAAGGGAAAGACATTTTTTTTGAAGTCTGTTGATGCTTCAGACCATATAAAGAACTACAAGTATATTTACAAATTATTGAGGGCTGTAATCATGGAGGTGGGAGAGCATAATGTTGTCCAAGTCGTGACCGACAACGGTTCTGCATTTGTCAAAGCTGGAAAAACGTTAATGAAGCATCATAATGTGTTTTGGACATCATGTGCAGCACATTGTATTGATCTTATGTTTGAGGCAATGGGGAAGAGAGACAATGTTGCTATTGTGGTAAAAAGAGCTAGAATGATCACAAATTATATTTACAATCACGGTTGGTTGTTGGCAAAGATGCGTGAATTTTGCAAAGGAGACATTATTCGTCCAGCTACCACTCGATTCGCCACCAGCTATATTGCATTAGACAGCCTACTTAAGAAGAAAGCAGGGTTGAAGCAACTATTCACCAGTGACGATTGGGCCAACCATAATTTGAGCCGCTCAAATGCAGGTCGTATGGTGGAAAGTATAGTGCTTGATCATTCTTTTTGGACACAATCAGAACATGTGTGCCAAGTGTTTGAACCTCTTTACAAAGTTTTACGGATCGTTGACACATAAGTGTATCCTACTATGGGGGCAATATATGAGTTGATGCGTGTAGTGAAGGATGAATTGGAAAGAAAACATGGTGCAAGGTGGGTCATAAAGATAATTGAAGACCGATGGTATAAAACATTATACCATGATTTGCATGCAGTAGGTATAAATTATGTCATAATTTGCAATTCATTTCTTTAGTTGCATAAGTATTATTTCTCTTATTAGAGTATATGTTTCTTTGAACAACATATTATTTGAATCCTCGATACCAATACAGACCCGGTGTTGGAGATGATGGTACCCTTACACGTGCTGTACATAATGTATACTCTAAATTAGACCCTGCATCACCAGCAGTTGGCCAATTTGGAAATGAGGTACACAATTACTTAAATTATAATAATTACTTTGTTGGATTAAACTAACACGATTTATTGAATTCAGCTAACATGGTTTAAAGATGTAAGAAGAACTTTTGGAGAACCAACATCAGTTGTTGCTCGAACAAAAATGTCTCCTAGTGAGTGTAAACATATTTCACGATAAGTTTATAATAGAATTTGTTGGAGTTATTAGGCTTATCAACATTGTTTTTCATTTTAGCTGAATGGTGGATCATGTATGGAACCGATGCACCAATTGTGAGAAAGTTAGCAATCAAAGTATTATCACAAACAGCTTCCTTATCTGCTTGTGAAAGAAATTGGAGCACATTTGCACTCATACACACAAAGCAAAGAAATAGGTTGGCTCATAGTCGGTTGGAAAAATTAGTTTATTGCTACTACAACATGAAGCTTCAAATTCGAGATAAGGAAGCAGAAATAGATCATGTCGACCATGGAGACCCACTAGATGTGTTTGATATTGTTGCTGAAGATGATGATGATACAGAGGGTAACCAACTTTATCAATGGATTAGACCTCTTTATTTAGATGATGATGAAGGTAACCCAGCTCCCAAAGTTGCTGAAGAAGCACATAATGAAGGGATAAATGTAGAAAGAGTATTAGCAGAGGAGGTGGGATCTAGCAGCGCTGACTCTTTGGAAGAACTTTTGCGCCCAAGACCAAGAAACACTGGAATTCCACTTTCTTCCAATCCTACACAACCACAACATCGTGTTGATACTAATGATAACTTTAGTACAAGATCATGAGGAGACTCACCTACCATCGGAGGTGGGAATGATGAAGGATATAGTGGAGCTGTAGGTAGTTGTGGTGGATATGGAAACTATGTTGGACCACCTCCCGGATTTATGAGCCCCTTCACTGGTGAGGCAAACTTCACGCATGCAACACAGGATGAGGACCATGGCAGTAGGCGGGCAGGACCAGGAATTGGTGCCATAAGGAAGGACTATACTCGTAGAGAAAGAGGCAATGAGATTTTGTTAAGTCAAGAAGATGACTCGTTATCTATAACTTCGGACTTTGTTGGAGTGGGAAGTAGTAACTATGGTTATACTCATAACCAACCATTTCCCTACCCTTCATATCCCATTCCTGTTGGGATGGAATCGAGCGACTCATGGAAACAATCAGAGACTCAATCTTCAAATGATTTTGCTTATGGACAAGGTCAACCAATCTCGGATCCATATGGGTGGCATGTTAACAATTACATGCAAAACTATTTTGGGGATTTATCATTTGATAACTACTCTTCACAATACACTCGCTCTACACATAAAGATGATGAAGATAGTGAAAAATTTGAACCTCATAGGAACTCTATGTGGTACTAAGTCACTCATGTATCTTACCATGCAATGTATAAAGTGTAAAATATTGTACTAATTCATTATATATAAATGATTATGGTGTGTTTAAACTTCTTTCATTAATTACTATATATTTTCTACACTCACAATGTTTGCCAGCTAGCTATGTAATCAACTTGATAATGTTAAATCCATCATGCAATGCATTTCCTTCCAATTTTTTTTTGATAAACTAATAGATAATTGACTAAATAAACATCCTGCAAAGTTTCAATAAAAATTTCCAAGTTTTTCTTACAATTTCCGTGGTTTCCATATTATTTTTATCGATATCGATATTATCCTGATATTTCCGTGTTTTCGGACTGCCGATATTTCCGATATCATCGATATTTAATACCTTGCCTGTAATAGAATGACTTCTGCTGAGAGGGTGGTTGCCTTGATTTGAAGTGCCTGCACCTTCCTCTCCAACTTATTCGTACACCTCACTTTCCTCTTCTTCTACCTTGCAGCCGGTTGCCTATTAACTAAAACCCTACAAAATAAAACAAAAAAAATTAAGAAACATCAATTTTTCATTCAATCAAATAAGGCTTATTATACAAAATAGTCTCTGAGATTTGCATGATCAATAGAAATGGTCCATGAGATTGAAAATCAATAGAAATGGTTCCTGAGATTTTCACCATCTATAATTTTGGTCCTTCCGTTAAAAACGTTTCGGGCAATTTTCAAATCTTCGTAACTTAATCGATTCTTAACCAAATTCGACCCATAATATATCAAAATGAAGATAAGAAAGTGTAGAACAAGATTATACCTATTTGGAAGTCCAATGATTGCCGGAGATGGTCGGAAAACAGCCTGAAAGGTGACTGGTCCGAGGAAAAACTGGAAAACTAGCCGGAAATTGGGTAAACTTTAAACATTCATAACTTCTTCAATACTAAAAGAAATCAAGTGATTGAAAAATGAAAATCATACTACTCGATGAGGAGAAAAGAATTCCATATTTATTGAATACTAACTCGCCGTGGTTTGGCCAGAAAACTGCTCGAAAGTGGCTAACTCGAAAATGGTTAGCCACTTTCAAGCCATTGTCCGACCAAACCACAGCACGTTAGCCTTTGAAAAAGGTACCATTCTATTTGGCTCGTCAAGAAGTATACTTTTGTTGGAAGTATGCTCACAAAGCCACTCATTTGATGTAATAGCTTTTTGGAATACTTTATGTATTAAACTTTTATATGTTTAATGAAGGGCAAAGCTTATTGTTAATCACTATTTATTGTATCTTGTGTTTAAACAATAAGGGAATCCTAGGGATGTATTTGATCTAAGAGACAAGTGATCTAAGTGAGTTAGATTATCGAGACCATTCTCTTATGTTCATTCCTAAAACGTTCCTAGCCATAGGATTGCCGATTGGGCATTGACAATCCGCTAAGGCTAGTATGTGTTATGTTGACTCAAGCGTGAGTATGACTAGTCTCAAGTCATTTGGTGTTGGACACTAAGACAAACACATAGGTGCTCGAAAGAGTAATCGAGTACATTGAACAACAATAAAAAAGGAGTTCGAACATACATGTCATGTAAGAACTCGAAAGTTGCAATATGCAAAGTAGTCCTTTGACCTGAGGCATCATAGATGTCTAATGGTTAGGTCCTTGATCTTTGATCATGTCAACGACATTCCATCGGAGTGTCCACGGCATTGTTGGGGTCAAGCTATCTAGTCGTGTAGGCATATGAATGCACAACAAGGGATCTCTAACCTTCCATGGTGGAAGGAGAATACTCTAAGATATGATTCTAAAGTCTTTGGCTAAAGCATATGAATATGACTTAGGAAGTTTGTTCCAAATCATATTCAAGGGAATCATATAGATATGTGTCACATTGGATAGTAGACATGAAACAAACTATCACTCAAACAATATGATTAAGAGTATTGTATTAGAGAAGGACCATATTGCATTGTAGTTGTAACTGGATAGGTTCTCCAACCAATTCTACTTAGCTTGGGTAACCATGACATATTGCTAGGTGTCACTCATGGTTTGTGGAAGCCCTAATGATTAGGCAATACTAATCATAAAAGGGAGAATTGAAATGTGGTTTCAATTCACAATCAATCGTTAAGAGTAACAATCGCCCACTACCTCGCTAATTGGAACCTAATGGATCGTACACCAAGTAAGGGTGATAGTGAAGAAATTAAATGAAATGGATATGCAATTAAATGGTTTAATTGAATAATGGTCAAGATTAATTAATTAGTTAATTAATTTTACGAAAGGTTCGTATTGGGCTTATATGTTGGTTTTGGGTTTCGGGGCCCAAAAGCATTTTGATCCAAAAGGCCCATTATGTTTAAGTTGTATGACAACTAAAACAAAATGGGCAAATAGCCCAATAACATTAATATGGCCGGCCATTAGGGTGAATGGGCAAGCTTGGATTAATTACAAGTTTGCCACTCACTTGAAATGAAGTATAAAAGGAATTTTATAGCTTTATTTCTCATTTAGGGTTTTTCTTGGTGAAATGAGGTGAAACACTTTCTCTCTATTTCTCTAAAGAGGCCGGCCACTTAGGGAGATTAATCTAGCAATCTCTTCTTCCCTAAGTCATCCATTTCATCTTCACACTTAACCCTTGGTGTGGAGACTTAGAGACACCAAACTTTTGGTGTTTTGGAGATCCTTTCCTTACATCCACAAAGTCTAAAGGAGCACAAAAGGAGAAGGAAATCACAAGCAATATCCAAGGAGCTAGGAGGTGACTTGAAGGCCCTCCACTTGGGTGAATCCCTTGTGTAAACAAGGATGAGCTTCAAGGGTAAAGAAACTCTAAATCTTTACTTCTCTTTAATGTTGTTAAAGAGTTTATTGGTTCACCATATACTAGGCTTTGAAAGTCATGGGTTTTATAAATTGTTTTTTAATGCATGCCTACTTTAAAGTGTTAATAGTTTGCATATGTATTCAAATGTTCTTACTTGTTCTTAGCTAGGACAAAATTTTTCCTTCAAGTGGTATCAGAGCCTAGGCCTAGTTTATGGTGAATCCTTTTGGGTTTTGTGATTTTCATGATTTATGATTTAAATGTTGTAAATGTTACAAGCTTTGTTCTTGCTTTTGAATATATAAATTTTGCTAGAAAATTTAGCATCTCAAATGTTGTAGACGTATTTCATTTAAGCATGAATATTGGAACTAAAATTTGGTGCCATGTGTTTTGGAAATTCGGCCAAATCCTTAGGGTGATTTTTTGGGTTCATGTTTGTCTTGTTAAAATGGTTTTAAGGTGACTTTTGGAACCCCTAAATACCCTAGGATATTAGCCCTCTTTTGAGTGGTGAAAAATTGAGTTTTGGTGAATGAAAACATTCATGGAGCTATTATGAGTTTTCATGGTGTTCTTCAAATGTTCTTGAAGTTCTTGCCAAGAACAAAAAGGTTTGAAGTTTTGATTCAAAAGTTTTATGTTTTTCATAAAGTTTTGGTTTAATTTTGATGGGTGAAAGTTATTGGTGAAACATTAATTTTGGCTTTAATGTTTGTCTAAACTCATAAATGTTTTACAAAACATTTTCTTACAAACCATCAATTTCACCTTTACCTCACCCACCAAAATCAACTTGCATAAAACCCTTTCACACTCCTTTACCACTCCAAAACCGGCCACCCCCTAGTGGGGGTACTTTTGGGGTCTTTTATGCAATTACATAAAGTTTTGATACTTTTGTGTATTTGTACTTTGGCCCAAAAGTTTACGTTTTTACGTTAAGGCCCAAAAACTCTAAAGAACGAATTGTTTTGATCCTTTAATGATGTTTTTACATTAATAAAATTTTGAGATCTAGTTGTAATTACATGAAGTTGTGGACTATTGTGTTTTTACAAAGTGACCCCAAAAGTTTTTGTATTTGCATTATGGCCCAATTGTTGTGGTCATAGTTTCCTTTTGGCCCAAATAAAATGAGAACAAAATTGTTTTGTCTCTTTAATGAGAATTGGATTTTCATTTCATTTAGTTCCATTTAAATCAATTCTATGGATCTAAAAAAACCAATTGTTTAAGTTGCTTTCTTAGTTAATGTGATTAATTGAGAAAAGGGTGATTATGAACCAAAGGCCTCGATAATTGAGCTATGTGATTGGCCGCTTTACATTATGAATGTTTGGGTTTGGTAGTGTAGATTTGAATGTAATTTGATTAATTCAATTTGTTGTAAATGGACATAAGTCCATCATTTGTGTTGTAAAAGGGCATAAGCCCTTATTATTATTTCATGTATTCCTTTTGTTTATATGTATGCAAAATGGAATAGTTGGGTCCAACGCCCAATAGGAAATAACGGTTTAATTGGATTAAACACGTAACTAAAATCAACAACTATCTACCTTAAACCCAAGGTCCAACACAAGGCTCGTGTTGGATCAAATTAATCGGTTCATAATCATCCTAAAACCTAATATGACTATATAGTCCATATGAGGATGCAATGCATTCGTTAGTAGTTCTATATAGTCTCGCTTGTTTCTTCGAAATAGTGGGAGTATTATAAACTACTAATTCATATTAACTTGGACCAATGGTTGTGATAGGCCCAAGTTCTTTTAATGTGATTAAAATGTTTTTGATGTAGCCCAAAACTACTCCCTCAAAACGAATATTAAGTTGATAAACGAGAGATGCTTTGAACATCTCTTCGTAGGCCTTCCACCGTGGTGGGCTCCAATCGTTTGTGACTCATACACCGGCTTTACCCTATAATGGGAAAGTTCAAAGTATGTGCTTACATCCAGGAGGAGTCCATAAACATATGATGAGGTGAGTGTAGACAACGAGTATGACCAACATGATATAATTCTGAGGTTGTGCTTGAACCCCTACATAAACTAAGCATGGTGGGAATGACTTAACTAAGTGCAATGGTGCCAACATGATATAATTCTGAGGCAATCATTCTCTAGAGGCCAAATTAGATGGGTAATTACAAGAGTTGTAAATGAATAAAGTGTTATTCTCTCATCATTATTTTTGCTAACCAACATGATATAATTCTGAGGTGGGCTTGGTAATGGTGAGTCTCCCATACCCCGCTAAGAGTTCAATATAACTCTCGAATTCTACTGAGGGATGTGGAATTTGCCAAAAATAGTGGGTGGTACTATTTGATTCAAAGACCCAATCAAATAGTTTTAAAACAAACAATCTAATACGATTTCTGTTATGTTATGTAGTTAACGACATGCCTAAAATTATACCCACCATTATACTTGACAAAAAGGGCCTTAAGGGCCAACGTTTCCTTGCTTGGTATCGCCACATTGAGAATGTCTCAAAGGTGAAAGACATACTGTATGTGCTTAAGCAATCCCCTCCTCATTTACCTCCTACGAAACTAGCTTCAAAGGAGGAGTGTCAAAAATATGTTAGACACTATGAGGATGACCTACAAGCCAAATGCTTAATCCTCACTTCACTTAGTGAGGAGCTTATGAAGCTACATAAGCACATGGATACTTCTTGTGCCATGGTTGAAAGTTTGCATAAGATGCATGACATTGAGACTAGTAATGTACGATTCTCAAATGTTTGTAGTCTAATGAATGCCAAAATGGCAAAGGGGACATCGGTCCATAAACATGGACAAAAGATGGAAAAGATATTTAAAGATCTTAAAAGTTTAGGAACTTCCATTGATGGGAAAATTGCCCAAGACTTTTTCCTTGCATCTCTCTCGGATGATTTCACTAAGTTTATTGTAAACTATAAAGTGAATAGATTCGATCATGCTTTAAACGAGATGATTGACATGTGCTGTAAATTTGAAAAAGGTTTCAAAAGGGACAGTGGGAGTGAGAATGCAATTATAAGGAAAATGTTGCATAAGAAGAAGGCAAAGAAATCCAAAGGAACATGCTTTCATTGTGGAAATGATGAACGTTGGAAGAAGAAATACAGGGTGCGCATTGCGAGCCTTATGACACGAACTTTTGAATAGACTATTTCTGTCATAGAGAGTGATTTTACAGTGAACTCCAATTCCTGGATATTTGATTCAGGCGCTAGTCAACATATCTGTAATACGATGCAGGGACTAGCAGGGAGCAGGTCACTGCGCAATGGGGAGATGGTTGTGCGAGTGGGAAACGATACTAAAATCTTTGCAAAAGCAATAGGCACCTACATGCTTAACCTACCTTCTGGGGAAGTCCTGGAACTTAAAAATTGTTTATATTTTCCTTCATGTATAAAGAATTTGATTTCCATCTCTAAGCTTTTACGAGATGGGCACTCAGTATTGTTTGACAAAATGAGTTGCGCTTTATACTTGAACGGTCGTATTATCTCTCATGGTAATATGATAGAGGGACTTTTTCACCTAGAGACGAATAGTGGGATGCACTGTATTGCAAGCGGGAATACCTCAAAACCCAAAAGGGCTAGAGAAGAAGTTAACCAAGAAAAGATGTGGCATCTTAAACTTGGACATGTGAACCTTGATAAGATTCGCAAGATGTCGAAAGACGGATATTTCCTCCCATTAGGTGATGACCGGATGGGTACTTGTGAATGTTGCTTGAAAGGGAAGATGACCAAATCTCCATTTACTGGAAAAGGAGAGCGTGCCACTGAAATTCTAGGGTTAATCCACACTGACGTATGTGGACCTATGTCTACTATGTCGAGAGGAGGCTTTTCCTACTATATCACATTCACCGACGATCACTCTCGGTTTGGCTATGTGTATCTTATGAAGTACAAGTCAGAATCCTTTGAAAGGTTCAAGGAATTCAAGAATGAAGTTGAGAAGCAAACTGGGAAACAGATAAAGATCCTAAGATCGGATCGAGGGGGTGAATATCTGAGTAATGAATTCCTAGATTATCTCAAAGAGTGTGGAATAATATCACAGTGGACTCCACCAGGAACTCCACAACTTAATGGAGTTTCTGAAAGGAGAAATCGAACCTTGATGAACATGGTTCGTTCTATGATGAGTTCCGCTGATCTACCAGTAACATTCTAGGGATACGCTCTATATACAGCAACTTACTTGCTTAATAGAGTACCTTCCAAGTCAGTTTCACAAACGCCCTATGAGATATGGCATGGAAGAAAGCCAAGTCTTAATCACATTAAGATTTGGGGTTGTGAAGTGGTAGGTATTAAAAGCACACCACAAAGTAGCACACAAATATCCTATTAATTTTCCTTATTAACACTAAAATTTGTCGATTGTAGCATATGAAAATAAGGGTCTTTCCCGCAGAAGATTGTTTTATCCAAATACTTAAAATGTCACAAAAACAGGGTGGTTGTCTCCACTGACCAGCCACCGAACAATAATTATTAGACTAACTTACACTTATCCAAATGCAACGAAATTTTATACACATAAACTAGACACACCAAGCTATGCTCACACAAATTTTTGGGATTTTTGGAGTTGATTAGCTATTTAAATTAAATCGGACAAAACAGGACCTCAACAAGTTTTAAATAATACCAATAGATTTTAATTCACAAGTTAAGAAAACGAGTTAGGGGGAATTGTTATCCACCACCAAATAATCATGCAAACATGTTATGTTTCATTCAAATTCCTTTTATTTCCGGATGAAGATGCTCAAGTTGGCTCAATGTTAGAACACAACCTATTACTCTTTCTTACGTAGTATGTTAAGAGAATGGCGTTTTCAACTTAACTTAGTTCCTAACATGCAATCTAGAATGGCGTGTTCATAGATTTAACAAGTAGAAATCATTAAGAATAAAAAGAGTTTGAGTCATCACAAGGCATCGTAAGTACTGGCGTTGTCTTACTTATCCTAGAAATCGGTTCACATGTTAACCACAATTAACAAGTGCTACTCTAGAACATATGTAGGTCCTCATTCAACAAGGGCAGGTAAACATATATTCATAGCATTAAAATCCTAGATATGCTCACTATGTATGCATCCATAGAAACACATAAAGAATTTATCAATGACATAAGTAGTGAAACAATTTTCATCCTTTCATAAAAGTCATTCAAACAAAATATCACAACAAACTTGCAATCATATTCGGGGCTTCAAAACAGCTCCTAACTACTAAAAATTAGTTACACATTATTCTCAAATTAAACCAAAAGTAAAACATGGGTTTGAGAAGATAAAACCAAGAAATATAGAGTGAAGCCTCTGCTCTCTGCCGTGTTTCTGCTTCTGTGTTCTGCGCCCTGCCTCTATTCTTCTCTGCCGCCCGTCAGTCTCTCTGTCTCCTCTGTCTCTCTCTTGTTTCTGTCGATCTCTCCGCACACTTGGCTCTGCTGCGTGCTACTTCTCTGGCAGTCTCTCCTATCTCTTATTATTCTCTGTTTTCTGCTCCTGTCCTGCCCTCTCTTATTTCCGTTTCTTTCTTTGTTTATTCTACTCCCACACTTTTGCTTTCCTTTGTTTATTCTTTTATTATTCTTCTTTTCAGTTCTCCCTCCACTGTTTTTTTCTTTTATTCTTTCTTTTGTTTTCCACTCAACCCGTGTGCCTTGAACAAATCATGCCATCCTCTTATTTTATTCCCTTATTCTTTTCTTTTGTTCCACTTCCTCTCTGTCTGCCATGCCTTCTCATTCTTTTATTCTTCTTTTCTTTATTCCTCCATCATTCTCATGTCTTCCCAGTGCACTGCCCTCCTGACTTCCTCTTTCCCTCCGCTTTTTCTTCTTTTTTGCTGTCCCGCCAGTGCACTCTCTCATTATTTTATTTTCTTTTCAGCCCATTTTGTTTGAAATTAATCCTAAAACAAAATTAACTGTACATTAACACAAGATAAGGTAAAATGCCACAATTTTAACACAAAAACATCACAAAGACTTTAGAAATGGATGGTATAAATGCATGAAATATATGAGTGATCATGAAGCATATGTCAAGAAGCTTGAAGCTACTAAGCTTGAAGCGAGATCAGTAAGGTGCTATTTTGTGGGATATCCTAGAGAAACTATGGGATATGAGTTCTACCATCCTGACGACCAGAAAGTCTTTGTCGCCAGAACTGCTATGTTTCTAAAGGAACAATTTGTTCTCAAAGGAACTATAAGCAAAGAGATGGAAATTAATGAGATTAATAATGAACCACAAACAAGCACTCGACAAGTTGACAACCCTGTTCCTGAACCCCTAGCTCCACGTAGATCTGAACGGGTTAGTAAGCCACCTAAGAGGTATGGCTTAGACAATGACTTTGCGGAATTGCACCTTCTAGGTGACAATGACACAAAGGAGGACCCTAGGGACTACACTGAAGCAATGTCCAACATTGATTCAAAGAGATGGCAAGAGGCCATGAAATCTGAGATGGATTCCATGTATCAAAATCAGGTCTGGACTCTTGTAGACCCTCCAGAAGGTATTGTACCTGTTGGAAACAAATGGGTCTTCAAGAGGAAGATAGGCGTTGATGGGAATGTGGAGACTTATAAGGCTAGACTAGTAACTAAGGGTTACAGGCAAAGAGAAGGGATTGACTATGAAGAAACTTTCTCTCCTGTAGCCATGATTAAGTCCATTCGGATTTTGCTTGCTATAGCTGCGTACCATGATTATGAGATATGGCAAATGGACGTGAAGACGGCCTTTCTGAACGGCTACCTAGAGGAAGAGCTCTATATGACTCAACCCGAAGGTTTCATGTCCAAGTTTGAAAAGACTAAGGTATGCAAGCTTCAAAGGTCCATTTACATTTATGGACTTAAGCAAGCCTCCAGGAGCTGGAACATTCGTTTCGACACTGAAATCAAAACGTTTGGTTTTACTCAAAACGAAGACGACAATTGTGTTTATCAAAAGGTCGTTGGGGAAGCAGTAGTATTCCTAGTGTTATATGTAGATGACATATTACTATTCGGGAATGACACTGCAATACTTTCTTCTGTAAAAGTGTGGTTGTCCAAAACCTTCCACATGAAAGATTTAGGAGATGCATCTTATGTACTTGGGATAAAGCTCTATCGTGATAGATCCAGAAAATTAATTGGATTATCCCAATATATGTACATTGATAAGGTGCTAAGTAGGTTCCAGATGGAACAATCTAAGAAAGGTTTTCTTCCTATGAGACATGGAATTCACCTTTCTAAGTCCATGGAACCTAAGACTCCTGAAGAGATACGGCAAATGAATATGATTCCTTATGCTTCCGCCATAGGGAGTCTCATGTATGCCATGATATGCACAAGGCCTGATATCGCATATGCTGTGAGCATTACTAGTCGATATCAATCTAACCTAGGACCAGAACACTGGGCAGCTGTCAAGACAGTCCTTAAGTACTTAAGAAGAACTAAGGACATGTTCCTCGTATATGGAGGAGCAGCAGAGTTGCGAGTGGAAGCCTATACAAACGTAGATTTCCAATCTGACGTCGATGATAAAAGTTCCAACTCCGGATATGTATTCACTCTAAATGGTGGGGCTGTCAGTTGGAAGAGCAAGAAACAGAGTGTAATTGCTGATTCCACAACAGAGGCTGAATATGTCGTTGCAGCTGAAGCCGGCAAAGAAGCGTTCTGGATGAAGAAGTTCATCACTGAACTTGGGGTGGTTCCAACCATTACATCACCAGTAACTTTGTACTGTGATAATAGTGGGGCGATAGCTCAAGCCAAGGAACCCAGGGCACATCAAAAGAACAAGCATTTTGACAGACACTTTAATATCATTAGAAGATATGCTGCCGAGGGGAAAGTCAACATCCTCAAAGTTGCTTCAGCCGATAACGTAGCAGATCCACTGACAAAGCCAATGTCTCAAATCCAGCTTGACCGTCATATGGAAAAGATGGGTATTAGATACATGGGAGGATGGCTTTGAGTGCAAGTGGGAGATTGTTGGAAGTATGCCCACAAAGCCACTCATTTGATGTAATAGCTTTTTGGAATACTTTATGTATTAAACTTTTATATGTTTAATGAAGGGCAAAGCTTATTGTTAATCACTATTTATTGTATCTTGTGTTTAAACAATAAGGGAATCCTAGGGATGTATTTGATCTAAGAGACAAGTGATCTAAGTGAGTTAGATTATCGAGACCATTCTCTTATGTTCATTCCTAAACCGTTCCTAGCCATAGGATTGCCGATTGGGCATTGACAATCCGCTAAGGCTAGTATGTGTTATGTTGACTCAAGCGTGAGTATGACTAGTCTCAAGTCATTTGGTGTTGGACACTAAGACAAACACATAGGTGCTCGAAAGAGTAATCAAGTACACTGAACAACGATAAAAAAGGAGTTCGAACATACATGTCATGTAAGAACTCGAAAGTTGCAATATGCAAAGTAGTCCTTTGACCTGAGGCATCATAGATGTCTAATGGTTAGGTCCTTGATCTTTGATCATGTCAACGGCATTCCATCAGAGTGTCCACGGCATTGTTGGGGTCAAGCTATCTAGTCGTGTAGGCATATGAATGCACAACAAGGGATCTCTAACCTTCCATGGTGGAAGGAGAATACTCTAAGATATGATTCTAAAGTCTTTGGCCAAAGCATATGAATATGACTTAGGAAGTTTGTTCCAAATCATATTCAAGGGAATCATATAGATATGTATCACATTGGATAGTAGACATGAAACAAACTATCACTCAAACAATGTGATTAAGAGTATTGTATTAGAGAAGGACCGTATTGCATTGTAGTTGTAACTGGATAGGTTCTCCAACCAATTCTACTTAGCTTGGGTAACCATGACATACTGCTAGGTGTCACTCATGGTTTGTGGAAGCCCTAATGATTAGGCAACACTAATCATAAAAGGGAGAATTGAAATGTGGTTTCAATTCACAATCGATCGTTAAGAGTAACAATCGCCCACTACCTCGCTAATTGGAACCTAATGGATCGTACACCGAGTAAGGGTGATAGTGAAGAAATTAAATGAAATGGATATGCAATTAAATGGTTTAATTGAAGAATGGTCAAGATTAATTAATTAGTTAATTAATTTTACGAAAGGTTTGTATTGGGCTTATATGTTGGTTTTGGGTTTCGGGGCCCAAAAGCGTTTTGGTCCAAAAGGCCCATTATGTTTAAGTTGTATGACAACTAAAACAAAATGGGCAAATAGCCCAATAACATTAATATGGCCGGCCATTAGGGTGAATGGGCAAGCTTGGATTAATTACAAGTTTGCCATTCACTTGAAATGAAGTATAAAAGGAACTTTATAGCTTTATTTCTCATTTAGGGTTTTTCTTGGTGAAATGAGGTGAAACACTTTCTCTCTATTTCTCTAAAGAGGCCGGCCACTTAGGGAGATTAATCTAGCAATCTCTTCTTCCCTAAGTCATCCATTTCATCTTCACACTTAACCCTTGGTGTGGAGACTTAGAGACACCAAACTTTTGGTGTTTTGGAGATCCTTTCCTTACATCCACAAAGTCTAAAGGAGCACAAAAGGAGAAGGAAATCACAAGCAATATCCAAGGAGCTAGGAGGTGACTTGAAGGCCCTCCACTTGGGTGAATCCCTTGTGTAAACAAGGATGAGCTTCAAGGGTAAAGAAACTCTAAATCTTTACTTCTCTTTAATGTTGTTAAAGAGTTTATTGGTTCACCATATACTAGGCTTTGAAAGTCATGGGTTTTATGAATTGTTTTTTAATGCATGCCTACTTTAAAGTGTTAATAGTTTGCATATGTATTCAAATAGCTAGGACAAAATTTTTCCTTCAACTTTTTGTTTTTGAATCACTCAATTTCGTTGAGTATTGAAGAAGTTATGAACGTTTAAAGTTTACCTAGTTTCCGGAGAGTTTTCCAGTTTTTCTATGGACCAGTCACCTTTCAGGCTATTTTCCGGCCATCTCCGACAACCATTGGGCTTCCAAATAGGTATAATCTTATTCTACACTTTCCTATCTTCATTTTGATATATTATGGGTTGAATTTGGTTAAGAAACGACTGAGTTACAAAGCTTTGAAATTGCCCAAAGAGTTTTTAACAGAATGACCAAAATCATGGATGGTCGACAATCTCAGGGACCATTTTTATTGATCATGCAAATCTCATGGACTATTTTTTATAATAAGCCATCAAATAATATCCACACACATAACCCAAAAATTTAACAGTCACATACACAAATAAAAATAGAATTTAAAAAGGGAAGTGTTATTGGCACTCCAAAAATCTCATTTTACACTCCTCACAAGTATATTTTTCTTTTCTAATATAGAAAATTTGGAATGTAGAATGAGATTTTTGGAGTGCTAATAACAGTTCCCTTAAAAAATCTTTCCTTTCCCAACACAAACTTCAATCACAAAACTCTGTTAGATAGACCAAAAAAATAAAAATAAATAAATAAAAAAAAAAATACAAAATACAAAATTTAGGTAAATGTAATTTCTAGTAAAGACTTTGGAGAATAGAAAGGTCAATTCCCCCCAATTTAATTACAATAATTGCAAAATAATTCAATTTGCGAACAATTTAATCTAAATCTTAGTAACATGAAAAACAAAAATCACTAATCACACCCTTGCCAGCTGCTATTAATACTATGCTATATTAGCATATTTCAATCTTTTTACACATAACAACCATTAATAAGAAGATTGATTAAAGCTCAATGAGAATATGAAGAAGCGCAAATATTCTGTGTATGTTTTATAACATAAAAAGATTGCCTCTTGCATTAGGAAATTTAACTCTATAGTCCAAACGTAGTCTACAATATTGAATAGAATAATTCTGTTAGATTTTGGCTCATCAATTAGTGTCCTTTTCTGTTTAGGATTGTTTTAGGGAAAAAAAAGGGTGCACTGATTCTTCTCCTAAAAGGGCTAGGAAAGAATCTTAGTTTCCTTATACAATTTAGATTAGAAATCCTAGAAGTCTATTTGGAATTGGAAAGGAAGTCTAATTTCCTATTCCACGTAGAATAGGAATTATAATCTATAAAAGACATGTAAACTGCCCTTATGCCTATAAATAAGGTGCGACAAGGCTTAAATTTTAGAGAGGAAAATCTGTGACAGCCGAGACAAATGAGAGAGATTAGTTCTAGGGTTTGCAAAAGTTCTGTAATCTCTATTATTAATCAAAGGAGCGGTGATTTCTCTACCTAGAGAAATCACAACTAGATGTAGGCAAAAGTTCTACTGAACCAGTATAAGTCTTGTGTGTTTTCTAGTTTTCTCTATTTTGCTAAGTTTTAGTCTATTGTCGTTGGTTACATTAAAGAACAAGATCAAGTGTGTGGTTTTTCAACAATTGGTATCAAGAGCTAGGTTCAAGGTATTCTACGACGTCAAAAGGGAAGATGAATACGGATCTAGGACCTGCGTTAAAGCCCTTTTACGGCAAGGATGACTTCATAGACTGGCAAAAGTTGATGAAGAACGTACTGATACAACAGGATTTGGATGATGCACTCAATGGTGAGAAAGCCGGCAAACATGACAGAAGCAGCATGGACTAAAGTTCTCAAGAAGGCCAAGAGTTCCATCGAGATCCATCTCACAAGATCAGTTCGGTCACACATAATCGAAAAGATGACTGCCCAGGAAGCATGGGAAAAGTTGGAGAATGTTTATATGGGCAAAACCGTGTCTAATAAACTTTTTCTAAGGGATGAACTATATGGGCTTCGACAAGAAGAAAGAGGTGATATTGAAGATCATGTATGCAGGTTCCAGAATTGCATAGCTAATCTTCAGAAGGTCAAAGAAACTTACAAAGATGATGATATGGCTATAATTTTGCTGAGGTCTCTACCTTCGTTTTTCAAACACTTTCGAACAACTCTAATGTTTGGAAAAGGGTCCCTGAAACTTGAAGATGTAATTCAAGCTCTTCAGTCATATGCTAAACTGGATGATATAACTGAAAGCTCTCAAGGCTTTTATGTCAAAGGCAAGGAGAGAGGGAGGGCAAAGATAAGAAGAAAAAGGAAAAGAAAGAAGGTTTCTTCGAATGTGGTTCAGCCGATCATTGAAAGAGAAACTGCAACATTTGGAAAGAGAAGAAAGCTAAAATGGAAGGAAGCTCAGGTTCAGCTAGTGCAGTCACTGAGCATGAGAGTGACGTGGAGCTTCTTTCAGTAACATCAGGTTCCAAGGCTTTCACAAATTGGATTTTGGATATTGGATGCACTTTTCATATGTGTGCAGTAAGAGAATGGTTTGATACTTACAAAGAAGTTAGTAGCGGGGAAGTCTTAATGGGGGATGATTCTTCATGTCCTGTAAGAGGAATCGGCACTGTTCGAATAAGAATGTTCGATGGGATGATACGAGCTTTGGGGAATGTTAGATATGTGCCTAGACTAAGAAAGAATTTGATTTCCTTGTGTACTTTAGATAAGGCCAGTTATGGGTACAAGTCTAAAAAAGGAAGACTTAGGGTACTCAAAGGGTTGCTAGTGGTAATGTAAGGTGACATGCAACCCAATAAGCTGTATAAGTTAATTGGCATCGCTATAGTCAGGGGAGCAGCTGTTTCTGTAAATTAAAGTGTAGAAGATAAGACTGAACTCTGGCATTATAGGCTCAGGCACATAAGCCAAAATGGGTTGCAAGAATTACACAAGTAAGGCCTATTAGGCGTGTCATCTTGCAAACTAGACTTTTGTGAATACTGTGTTCTCGAGAAGCAAAGAAAGGTATCATTCGAAGTAGCAGTGCAGACAACTGAAGCAAGGAGCAACTCAACTATATTCACTTAGATGTTTGGGGCCCTGCACCAACTAAATCAAATGGTGGAGCTAGATATTTTGGTACTTTCATAGATGATTTTTCTATAAAGGTTTAGGTTTATTTTTTGAAGAAGAAATCCAAGGTTTTTGCAAAGTTTAAGGAATGGAAAACAGAAACCAAGAATCAAACTAGAAGAAACATCAAATACCTCAGAAGTGACAATGGAGGTGAATATATAAGTAATGAGTTTACTGATTACTGCAAGCAGAAAGGCATCATAAGGCACTTCACAATAAAGAAGAATCCACAACAAAATGGAGTTGCTGAGAGGATGAATTGAACTCTCATGGAGAGAGAGCGAGGAGTATGCGATGTCATGCAAGATTGCCTGATAGTTTTTGGGCAGAGGCTGTTAATCATGCAAGTTATTTGATTAACAGATCACCATCTACAATTCTCGATTTTAAGAGTGCAGAAGAGTATGCATGGAATGAAATAAGACAAATACTAAAAGCAAACTTAACCAAAACTTTCAATCCCACACCCCCAAACCTAAACTAAGCATTGTCCTCGATGCGTAAAAAAAAAGAATGGAATCCAACAATGCAACAAGGTAGTGTATGCATGGAATGAAATAAGACAAATACTAAAAGACACAAAATAAAAGGAAAGAACACAAACCCAGCTAGGTTGCCTCTTAGCAAGCACTTTATTTAACGTCTAGGCAAGATGTGGTGGGTATGATGGATGAACATCTAGGGTGGTAGAAGTCAAGGTACCTTCGAACCATGGTCGGAAGAAGTGGTTTCTTTCGAGGGACTTTGAATATGGTACATTGAATTTCCACAAGGACTTGATTGTGATGGCGTTTTTGTCTCTCCTTGTGAATAAAATGCGAGGCCATATCCTCTTCCTTTGTTTGAGATAGCGACAAGGTCTCTTTATCGAACTTCAATTACTTTCCCTCTTGAAATGGTAGCAAATCCTTTTCCAAAGACGAATAATATGGCACCTGAAAAGATGTAAAGCATGGAGAATCCGACATAGATTTTGAAAAACATTCAATTGAATTAGAAGATTGAGGAAGAGCTTCAAACACTATGTCTGGCACAATTTCTTCAAGCACATCTATGAGTGGCTCATCATGCTTTTGTTTGAAAAATCTCCCTAGAAAAGGAATTGGTGGAACATATGGCTTGGGAGGAGTGTAAGGCTCTTCATCTTCATAAAACGCAAGAACCTCACTATGAAAATATGCACAGAAAGTTTCCTTTGGTTGTTCTTCCTTCTCTTCTTAATCATCACCACCGGATTGATGTTCATTTATAGCTTGGACAATCTGACCCACTTCAATTTCCAACTTAGTTAGTGCTAAAGAGTGGTTCTGAATAATGCTACTCGTTGATTATTGAAATTGCAAATTGTTTTGAGCGAGTAGCTTCAAAGTGTCCTCCAATGTAGTGTCAAAAGATTCTTGTTGTGGTGGAGGTACAAATGCTTGATTTGGAACTTGTATGTTGTTCCAAGAGTCATGATGAGAGTTTCTCCAAGCAGGGCTATATGTATTTGACAATGGTTGCAATGGCCCTTGGTTAGAGAAACACATGCGGTGTGAGTGCTCACGAACAAATGTAGGAAACTCATATCTCCTTAGGCAGAATTGAAGGGGATAGCCAATTTTAGCACATAACGGACATTCACCATACATCTTGGTTACAAACTGAAAATCAAAACAAACTAAATTGTAAATGAAAAATCTAAACTAAGAAAACAAAAGCAGATAGGGTTTATAAAGCAAGCAATTAGAAGGGACGAAAATCAGTCCCCGGTAACGGCGCCAAAATTATGTTGTGTTCCTTTCAAGTGCAAAAATAAGGATAGTATAGTGGTACAAGTAGGGGTGCCGAACCATAGGGACTGATTAGACCTCTACAAATTACTGGCTTTATGAGAATCCTAACTAAACAATGAAACTAAGAAATTGAGATCTGATTTTGATTTGAGAAGTAAAGTAACTTAAAACGCAAGAGAATGTAAATATGAATAATAGAATGATTAAGAAACAATGGGAATGGAACTAGGGATACTGATTTAACCATTACAAGCCAATTCCTTGAAAATTAAGTCAAAATACATTCAACTATCCAATCTGCAACTAGAGTTCATTTTACTCATTTATGATCATCCATTTGATGTGTGGTTGTGATCAAGTACTCCTAATCTACAACCTAGTGTTCAACTTAGACTAGCAAGTAAGAATCCATTAAGAACAAGAAAACTTCAAAGAACCAAAGAAATCACATGGCATGATGTATGCATAGCAGCTTCTTCATTCATTCACATGTTTACCAAGATTGAGAATGATGTGTACTATAATCTTGATCAAATAATTTGTAAGAAACCCTAATGGTGATCAAACATTAAGATAAACGAACAAATTAAACTATTAAATCAGTGAATGAAACAAGAAAACATATTGATTAATCGAATACTTTAACTTAATAACATAGAATAGTTTTGCAAGGCTACATCGAAATCCCCAACTATGAACTTAATTACACAACATGATTACAAAATATATAAATATCAAGAACAACATGAGTGAAATTAAATTCATAGAAGAAACCCCCTGGAAGCAATTCTCATGTTGAACTTCTCCAAGAACAGCACGGCCGTGTGGTTTCATCAAATGAGTTCAATCGCAATTCTCAAAAGCTTCACACACTCTTGATCAAGACAGTGTGAAGCAAAACCAATTTATGGTGCCAACAAGAGCTTCATCAATGGAGGGTAACCACAATTCTCAAAAGCTTCACATACTCTTGATCAAGACAGTGTGAAACAAAACTAATTTATGGTGCCAACAAGAGCTTCATCAAAGGAGTTCAACCACAATTCTCAAAAGCTTCACACACTCTTGATCAAGACAGTGTGAAGTAAAACCAATTTATAGTGCCAACAAAAGCTTCATCAATGAAGGGCAATTACAACTCGTAGAAAGCTTTACACACTATTGATCAAGACTGTTCGAAGCAAATTCAATTTATATGGTTCATCCAAACCTTCTACTACTATAAGGTGTGGCTTGCATCACAATCTCTTGCTCAACAATGTGGAAGCAAAATTTGTATATGTTGTCTCTCCCACATTTTCAAATTTCTAGTTCCCCCCCCCCCCCAAAAAGGGAAATTCAACAAAGCTTCATCAATGGAGGACAACTACAAATTCTCAAAAGCTTCACACTATCTTGATCAAGATAGTGTGAAGCAAAATCAATTCATGGTACCCAACAAAAGTTTCAACTCCAAAGCTTCACCTACAAAAGCTTCAACACAATAGCTTCACCTACAAAGCTTCAACTCCAAAGCTTCACTTACAAAGCTTCAACACAAAAGCTTCACCCACAAAAGTTTCACCCACAATAGCTTCACCTACAAAAGCTTCACCCATAAAAGCTTCACCCACCACAAAAGCTTCACTTCCAAAAGCTTCACCCATAAAAGCTTCACCAACAAAAGCTTCACCCACAAAAGGTTCACCAACACAAGCTTCACCCATTACAAAAGCTTCACCTACAAAAGCTTCACCCACCATAAAAACTTCACCTACAAAAGCTTCACCCATAAAAGCTTCACCTACAAAAGCTTCACCCATAAAAGCTTCACCAACAAAAGCTTCACCCATCACAAAAGTTTCACCTGAAGGATTTATTTTGAAAAACATGTTCATTTGAGCAACATCATATAGCATGCAATTAACAATTAAAAGGCGGAATCATGCTTGCATGCACTCAAAAACAAAACATTACCATGAAATTCAAAGCCTAGTAGATTGGTGAACCAATAATCAACTCAAAACAAAGTGAGTTGAAATTAATACCTTTGTAGATTCCTCTTTGCATAAGCAAAGGCTAATCACCCAAAGAGATAGGGCCTTCATTCCTTGCTTCTTAGATCCATGGATTTGGATGGAAGAATAGGTTCTCTAAGTTCCCAAAATTGAGAACCTCTAAGTCTCTTCACCAAGGTTTGATTGTAGAAGAAATGAGTGACCTTGGAGTAGTAGGATTGCTAGATGTACCCTCCAAGGTGTTAGCTTCTTTAGAGAGAAAATGGAGAGACAATTCTCACCCATTTTCACCCAAAATAAACCCTTAATCACCTTAATGAATATTTTGTTATAAAGTCATTTATATAGTCACTTCTTTAAGTGACCTAAATAACCAAACAACCCTAATTCATCTTCATGGCCGGCCATATAGGGATTTATGGGCTTTTGGGCTTTAATGAATCTTTATTCATTAAATTGTCATACAACTTAAGTTAATGGGCTTGACGTTCGAAGCCCATTGGGCCTTAAGGTCCAAAACTATCCCGAAGTCTTTAACGAACTAATTCGTTTGATTAATTAACATATTAATTAATCCTTGCCATAAATAAATGATTAAACCATTTAATCATTCTTACTCATTTCCGTTTAATCTTCAATCTCCACCTTTTATGGTGTGCGATCCATTAGGTTCCTTTTAGCGAGGCAGTGGGTGATTAAAACCATTTTACATCGATTGTGAATTGAAACAATTTTCAATTCTCCCTTTAGTGGTTATACACGTATAGGGCTTCCACAAACCATGGTTGACGCCTAGCAGCATGTCATGGTTACCCAAGCTAATCAGAAGAGGTTAGAGAACCTATTTAGTTCGGGATTACAAATGCAATACGGTCCTTCTCTAATCTAATACTCTTGACCACATTGTTTGGTATGATAGTTTATTTACTCATGTCTACTATCCAATGTGAATCGTTTGCTTATATGATTTCCTTGAATGTGATTTGGAACGCATTCCCCAATCTCATTCATACTCTGGCCAGAGATTCCAAATCATATCATAGAGTATTCTCCCTCAACTGTTTGAAGGTTAGAGATCCCTTGTTGCGCATTCACTTGTCTCCATGACTAAGTGGCTTAACCCCAACGATGCCGTGACACCCCAAGGGGGTGAATTAGACATAATCAAAGATTAAGGACTTAACCACAAGACAACTGTGATGCCTCAGGTCAAAGGACTACTTTGCATTATCCCAACCATGAGTTCTCATGTGACATGGAATATAAGAACTCTTCGTTGATCACGTTCAGTGAACTCATTCTCTTATTGAGCACCTACGTACTTGTCTTGATGTCACACACACCAATGACTCGAGACTAGTCACTCTCCCTGAGAGAAGACACAGTACGTACTGATCTTAACGGATTGTCAATGCCCAATTGGTAATCCTATGATCAGGAACATTTAGGATGTGTCTACGAAAGAATGGTCTCATTAATCTAACTTCATTAGATTGCATTCTCCCAATCACATATTCCTTGGACTTTATCGTTTAAGCATATAACATTTATATGAGACGGCTCAAACAATAATCTTTGCCCTTTATATGTTAAACTAGATTAGTTTAACATTTGAAATGTCCGTAAAGTATCATCATATGATTGGTTTTAGGGCACATTTCCAACAATCTCCCACTTGCACTAGAGCCAATCAGCATTGGTCATCAGTGATGATACCTCTTCTGTAGTCATTTCATAAATGGCTGAAAAGTAGGCCTAGACAATGGATATCTATATGTTATCCATAGAAGCAACGTTGAGAATATCGACGTCACCATTATACATGATTCTCAATCATGTGGTTCAGTCTCTCATTTGTGTTCGGATCTTGATGAGCCCTTGATTCCCAAGCTTGAGCTATCGCCCCATTAGTGTCATACACTTTCTGGTTGGAACCGAATAGAGAGTTCATAAATGAACTTTCCCATCCAAACAACATTGTTGTAAACTTCTATATGGCAATATATCTTGCATTCATAATGGAACACACTAAAGTCATTACTTTAATGTTTCCATCCAAATATCTCTTTAGTCATAATAAAGAGATATCTGTTTATTTCTTCATTCGTAATGAAGAAACATCCAATGATGGATTAGATTCATAATCTAATACATTTACGCTTCCATTACGTTACTCTAATTCTTCCTCGATCTTTGAGGAATTTATCCTTTAGTATTTCTTAAATACTTAAGGACTCACTTGACAGTTGCCATGGTTCTGATCCTGGGCTTGTATTGATATCGTCTTGTACCGTTCTAGGTACAACTCATATCAATGTTTTTCATACAATATGAAATACATAAATCACCTTCCTGCTTACGCATAAAGGATTCTATTTACGCATTATTTCTTTGGGAGTCAACAACTTCTTAGTCTTACTAGAATTGTCCATTTGATTGAAGTTTATCATCATATGAGAAACTTCCCAGCATCTCTTGTCTATTATTAGGGATTGATACAATCCAATTATATCCTAAAATCTATCAATATAGATTTCATTCCCATGTATATAGACTATATCTCCCATATACATTCTATCGTTTATAGAATGCTTAAAGTCATAACTTTAACGAAGAAGAATTCATTTCATTTCCAAAATTAATATATCATATATATTTTAAATTTTAGGAACATGATTAACTCCCACTAATCTTTTGTAAACCTAGTAAACAAAAGATTTATTTACATCTTTATAAGCAATCAAACGATTTGATCTTTTTCTCATAAGATGCAAATAGCTCCCACTAGCTTGCTAAGATCCATGATGGATGGATCTCTACAACTTACATGTCTTGTGATTCATAGTTTTAGACATATATTATCAAGACTATCTTAATAATGTCCAAACATTGAATCACCATTTAGTTGTAGCTAGCAATCTTCGAATTAATTGAAACTAAGACTATCTCAAAGATGGTTTCTTCAAAGTCAACCATTTTCTTTGATTGTAGTCACCTTAAGCTACCAATTAGCTATGAAGGTTTCATTATTTCGAGTCAAATGGTACTTTACCATTTCCTTGAGTATATATCGTATATGCACTCAGTGTATAAGGATTTTCATTCTTTACTTCTTTCGAATTAAGAGGTGCAACTCTATGACATAGTCATAAAGTTCAAACCATTCAACTGAGACGGTTTATAAATCCTTCTCGACTACCTTGGAGCTTTTGGTATAGGGACTAGATTGTTATATTTGTTGATTACTTTCTTGTCTCTCAAAGAACACATTCTTTGAGTTCTATCTCTCGTTCATTTGCTTTTAGGCAAATCACATTGTAGGATTACAATGAACTACCCAACAAAACAACATTTGTTAGTTGGTTATAGAAGCGATATCCAAAAGTTAATTTAAGGATATCCCACAAGATTGTTATCAAACAAATATTGCTTATTAGCACACAACCCCAAATCTTAACATGCTTAAGATTTGTCTTTCTTTTCAACTACATCTTATGGAGTTATGAAAATTTTGGAAGATCTTCTAATTGACAATCATATTGTTTTAGAAGTATATATATCTTATATATGGGTAATAGATAACATCTAACGAACTAAATCTTATTCAAGTTCGTTCTTCTCCTAATGGAGAAATACATTATCTCATGATGCTTCTTTCCTTGATATCTTTCAAGGAGAGACTCATCTAAAGTGTTACTTTATCTTGGATCAAATCTAAGGAGGTAAATACTTTAGACGTCTTACTCATCAACTTACATTTCTTGAATTCTTTGAAACATTTTGCAAAGTATTCGGACTTGTGTTCATTCAAAATAAACTATAGTCCAACCGAGAGTGATCTTCGGTGAATGTTATTCAACATGAGTAATATTATGTTTGTGGACAAGTGCCACTAACATTTAAGTGAATTGACCTCAACAACTTTGTGATTCTTTCTTCTTTCCAAAAGAATAAAGATTCGAACATTTCGCCTCTATACAATTTTAACAAGAAGGTATTGGATCCGGATCTAACAATCCAAAGCATCCATTTATTACCAACTCGTAATTTATGTTTGAGAGGTATCACAACTTTTGTTGGGATTAGTCACTACCTTGCAACCTTTTGGGTTTTAAGCATCATTATATTCTAAACAGTTAACACTACCATATCATCTCTACTATAGAGACAATCAATTAGATTACTATAATCCAATTTCTTTGGTAGTTCATATGAGGAAGTAAGTACTATCTGCTTTCGCAGAGATCTATATCTTATTCACGTTCCGTATGTGAAGCACCTTTTCTTCTCTCATATATCTTCTACTTCTTATTAGTCACACTTTTACAACGATTTGTAAAACATAGTTACTAATACGGAATCATACATTCAAGTAGAAGAACCAACTGTTTTGAACTATTCAAGAACAATTTACAACACCTTCGAAAGGTGTGTTCTTGACACTTGCAAGACATTTCTTGCAAATACCCCTTCCAATGTCCATCATTTCATAAAGAAAGTTTGTTCCCTTGGAGTTATTTATCTTCTTTATTTGACTTTCACCTTTGACTACATTAGTCATGGTCCCTAAACTCCCACTATCTCTCTTGAAACCTTTTTCAATTGTGTTATACACATCAAACAATTTTGGAGAGCATGTGGTTTATTGTTCACTACATAGTTTACAATAAACTTAGTGAACGATTAGGATAGGGAAACAAAGGTGAAGTCCTTGCCTAGTTTCCGTCTCGTTAAGTGGTTTATCACTTCAATATTCAATGATTCAAAATCATCATAAGTCCATGTTAATGGACTATTTTTGTCAACCAACCATTATGTTCTAAACATAATTACAAACCTTCAAGAGTTGTACAAGGCAACTCTCATTTCTTCATACAACAATTTGCAAGTGAAGAATTATGGCACATAAAGTGTCCATGCCTTTGTGCTTTCTTCTCAAGTTCTTTGTTCATTTAACAAAGAAACAAGCACTAAGGTTTGCATTGACTAAGGGTTGTTCAAAGCAACTCCTATTTCTTCATACAACAATTTGTAATTGAAGAATTATGACATTAAAAGTGTTGTCCTCTTTATGATAGACCTTTTCTAACATATTCTTCTAATGATACATTATCAATAGGAAGATTGTGAGGATGAGACTACTTAGGTACATATGCAATCCTTTTTAAGACATTCTTTGGGATTGTGGTACCAAGTCCGGAAACTAAAACATTCGGTTTTATTTGTCAAGTGTTGGATAGCGTATGCAAATATATTGGTAAACAAATACATAACGAATATAAATTGATTGATTTTAAGCCATTTGATTCGGGTCTTTAAATCAAATAGCATCACCCACTATTTTTGGCAAATTCCATATCCCTCATTGGAATTCGAGAGTTTTGGATGAAACTCTTAGTAGGTTATGGGAGGCTCACTATTACCAAGCCCACCTCAGAAGAACTCCATATTGGCTAGCAACAATAATAATGAGAGAGTACGCTTACTCATTTGCAACCTATGCAAGTACCCATCTCGTTTGGCCTCTAGAGAATGATGCCTCAGAAGAACTCCATATTGGCACCATTGCACTTAGTTAAGTCATTCCCACCATGCTAGTTCAAGTAGGGGTTCAAGAATGGCCTCAGAAGAACTCCATATTGGCCACACTCGTTGCCTACCTTTCACTTCATCATATGTTTATAGGCTTCTCCTGAATGTAAGCACATACTTTGCAACCCCAGAACTGGACGAATACATTGTACGAGTCACAAACGATTGAAGCCCACCACGGTGGAAGGCCACGAAAGAGTGTTCAAAGCACTCTCACGCTTATCAACTTAATATTGGTTTGGTTGAGGGTTTTAGGTCTCATCACATATCAATATACATTTTAATCTCTATTAAAACAATTTTGGTCCTATTACAACTATTGGTCCATATGATTGTTTTAGTTGTACATAATACTCCCACTATGCTTTTAAAACGGTTTTTAAAACAAGAGTATATGTTACTACTAACATAAGGTTTGCATTTATTTGATGGACTATATAGTTGCCTTAGGGCCTTAGGATGACTATGAACCTTTGTTTAGATTCAACACGAGCCTTGTGTTGAATCTCGGTCTAGGGATGGAGATTGATTTTAGTTACGCGTTTAATCACATTAAGGCGTGTTGTCTTAGGGGCGTTGGACCCAATTACTTCATTTTCATGCATATCATATAAAGCAAGAAAGAAATACTTCAAAGTAAAGGATGAGCTTATGCTCATTACAACATTTGCATAAAACAAATTACCTTAAAGTAAAGAAGGACTTATGCCCTTTTACAACATTTGATCAAATCAAATTACAACCAAAATCTAATCTACACATTCCCATGGTTCAAACAAATTTGAAACGCCTTTCACATAGCTCAATTATATTAGGCTTAGGTTCATAATCATCCTTTAATTAATTAACGCTTTAACTAATTAATTGAATGCAACATTTTCATTTGGTTTTTGTATCCATAAAATTGATTTAAGTGGAGCTAAACAAAATGAAAATCCAATTCTCATTTAAAGAGACAAAACAATTTTGTTCTCATCCTATTTGGGCCATCATGCAATAACCACAACTTTTTGGGCCATATTGCGAAAACATAAACTTTTGGGGTCACTTTGTAAAAACACAAAAGTCACTACTTCATGTAAATACAACTAGAACCCAAAATTTAAATAAATTCAAAACTTCATTAAAGGAGCAAAACAATTTGTCCTTTAGCGTTTTTAGGCCTTAACGTCAAAACGTAAACTTTCGGGTCAAAGTACAAATACACAAAAGTATCAAAACTTTATGTAATTGCATAAAAGCCCCAAAAATACCCTATTTTATTAGGGTGGCCGGTTTTTAGGGATAAAAAGGAGTGGTGGGTGTTTTGATTTATTAGTTTTGTCAAAAACAACCAAGTAGTGCTTTCACCTTTCATAAAAATAATATATGTTTTGATGATTGATATTTCTTTCATCATTTATACAAATATTTAACACTTTAAATACTTTCATAAAAATAATATATGTTTTGATGATTGATGTTTCCATCATCATTTATACAAATATTTAACACTTTAAATACATGATAAATCATTTGAAAAACATATATCATAAACTTTATGAAATAAATCAAAACTTTGAATCAAAACACAAACCTTTGTGTTCTTGGCAAGAACATCAAGAACATATGAAGAACATCCATGAAAACCCATAAGAGCTCCATGAATGTTTTCATGCAATAAAACTCAAATTTTTATCATTCAAAATGAGGCTAACATCCTAGGGTACTTAGGGGTTCCAAAAGTCACCTTAAAACCATTTTAACAAGACAAACATGAACCCAAAAAATCACCCTTTGGATTTGGCCGAAAATCCCTAAAATCATGGCACCAAATTTTAGCTCCAATATTCATCCTCATATGAACTACATCTACAACATTTGAGATGGCAAATTTTCAAACAAAATTTTCATTCAAAGAAGCAAGAATAAAGCTTGTAACAATTACAACTTTTAAATCATAAACTTATGAACTACAAAACCCAAAAGGATTCACCAACTACTAGACCTAGGCTCTGATACCACTTGAAGGATTTATTTTGAAAAACATGTTCATTTGAGCAACATCATATAGCATGCAATTAACAATTAAAAGGCGGAATCATGCTTGCATGCACTCAAAAACAAAACATTACCATGAAATTCAAAGCCTAGTAGATTGGTGAACCAATAATCAACTCAAAACAAAGTGAGTTGAAATTAATACCTTTGTAGATTCCTCTTTGCATAAGCAAAGGCTAATCACCCAAAGAGATAGGGCCTTCATTCCTTGCTTCTTAGATCCATGGATTTGGATGGAAGAATAGGTTCTCTAAGTTCCCAAAATTGAGAACCTCTAAGTCTCTTCACCAAGGTTTGATTGTAGAAGAAATGAGTGACCTTGGAGTAGTAGGATTGCTAGATGTACCCTCCAAGGTGTTAGCTTCTTTAGAGAGAAAATGGAGAGACAATTCTCACCCATTTTCACCCAAAATAAACCCTTAATCACCTTAATGAATATTTTGTTATAAAGTCATTTATATAGTCACTTCTTTAAGTGACCTAAATAACCAAACAACCCTAATTCATCTTCATGGCCGGCCATATAGGGATTTATGGGCTTTTGGGCTTTAATGAATCTTTATTCATTAAATTGTCATACAACTTAAGTTAATGGGCTTGACGTTCGAAGCCCATTGGGCCTTAAGGTCCAAAACTATCCCGAAGTCTTTAACGAACTAATTCGTTTGATTAATTAACATATTAATTAATCCTTGCCATAAATAAATGATTAAACCATTTAATCATTCTTACTCATTTCCGTTTAATCTTCAATCTCCACCTTTTATGGTGTGCGATCCATTAGGTTCCTTTTAGCGAGGCAGTGGGTGATTAAAACCATTTTACATCGATTGTGAATTGAAACAATTTTCAATTCTCCCTTTAGTGGTTATACACGTATAGGGCTTCCACAAACCATGGTTGACGCCTAGCAGCATGTCATGGTTACCCAAGCTAATCAGAAGAGGTTAGAGAACCTATTTAGTTCGGGATTACAAATGCAATACGGTCCTTCTCTAATCTAATACTCTTGACCACATTGTTTGGTATGATAGTTTATTTACTCATGTCTACTATCCAATGTGAATCGTTTGCTTATATGATTTCCTTGAATGTGATTTGGAACGCATTCCCCAATCTCATTCATACTCTGGCCAGAGATTCCAAATCATATCATAGAGTATTCTCCCTCAACTGTTTGAAGGTTAGAGATCCCTTGTTGCGCATTCACTTGTCTCCATGACTAAGTGGCTTAACCCCAACGATGCCGTGACACCCCGAGGGGGTGAATTAGACATAATCAAAGATTAAGGACTTAACCACAAGACAACTGTGATGCCTCAGGTCAAAGGACTACTTTGCATTATCCCAACCATGAGTTCTCATGTGACATGGAATATAAGAACTCTTCGTTGATCACGTTCAGTGAACTCATTCTCTTATTGAGCACCTACGTACTTGTCTTGATGTCACACACACCAATGACTCGAGACTAGTCACTCTCCCTGAGAGAAGACACAGTACGTACTGATCTTAACGGACTGTCAATGCCCAATTGGTAATCCTATGATCAGGAACATTTAGGATGTGTCTACGAAAGAATGGTCTCATTAATCTAACTTCATTAGATTGCATTCTCCCAATCACATATTCCTTGGACTTTATCGTTTAAGCATATAACATTTATATGAGACGGCTCAAACAATAATCTTTGCCCTTTATATGTTAAACTAGATTAGTTTAACATTTGAAATGTCCGTAAAGTATCATCATATGATTGGTTTTAGGGCACATTTCCAACATCACCTACAAAAGCTTCACCCACAAAAGCTTCACCAACAAAAGCTTCACCCACCACAAAAGCTTCACCCATAAAAGCTTCACCTACAAAAGCTTCACCAACAAATCTTCAACACAAAAGCTTTACCTACAAAAGCTTCACACTATCTTGATCAAGATAGTGTGAAGCAAAATCAATTCATGGTACCCAACAAAGTTTCAACCTCAAAGCTTCACCTAGAAAGCTTAACCTATAAAGCTTAAATATATATATATATATATATATATATATATATATTTTTTTTTTTTTTTTGGAAATTTGAAAATTCAAAAATTCGGAAATTTGAAAATTCAGAAATTAGAAATTTCAAAATTTCAAAAAAAAAAAAAATTTGCCTAGGCCTTCTCTTCTTTGGGCCTAACAACTTTCATAACAAATATATATGAAGAATGAGTTTTGGGCTACCACTTAGAAAGGAAAATGGTGAAGTTTTGTTACTTGGAAACTTGACTACTAGAAAGACACCTCCTTCGTCAACTCCCTCGACCGGAGACTTGGGGGACTCCTACCATATGCTACTGCACCTTGATACTCGAAAGTCTCACGACCACTCAGTGACTTGGATTTTTCAAGTCTCCAACCGAAAAGTTTTCCTCACTCGGGAAATTAAGGGAGCATTACCTAAACCTACATGCTTCACTCACAAAGCTTCAAAATACAAGCTTCAACAAAAGAAAAAAAATTCAAAGAACTTAGTGAAGGAAGCCTTGGTGTATTTAACACAATACATTGAAATGAAGCAAAGATTATTTATTGATATCTTTGATAAGTTACAAATATGTACATATACATGAATCAAAATAAACAAACAAGAGGGAGCCTTCACAAAGGTTGCTCAGGAGAAATCTCAACAGTCGGCAAAGCCCCAAGAAGAGGAGGCACCAGAGGATTATAATTCGGAGCCTCAGTACTGGGCAGAACCTCAGAAGGAGAAGGCACCGAAGGTTGATCATTTGGAACTTCAGTACACGGTACAACGCCAGAAGATGAAGGCAATAAATGCCTTTGGAACAAACTCACAAACCTCTGATGATCAAGCAAAATTTGACCATCAGATTCCTGCAGCTGATCAAGCTTCCTCTTCATGTTTGTAGCATAGTCATATGCAAGCCTATGCAACTGTTTATTATCATGCTTGGGCCCTCTGATCTTCTGTTTGAGACATATCACTTCAGCCGCCAATGATTCAACTTGGCTGGTTCAAGCAAATAGGCGTTGGGCGATATTAGACACAGAACCTGCACACTGAACACTAAGAGCCAGAAAATCCTTAACAACCAACTCATCAAACTGTTTGGACAGTAGTCTGTTATCTTTGGAAGTGAGAAAGTTCATGGCCACCATCGCAGCGGTCATATCATTCTTTATCACAGAGTCCCCAACGGTAAGAGGACCAGTAGGGGATGAGAAGGATGTGTGCCATATGTTGTCTTGAGAAGACATGGCTGCCTCTTCACCAAAGTTCAAGTCAAAACGACGGTCGAATGGGCCAGACATTTTCAGAAATGATGAAGGAGAAATGAGGTCCAATAAATCTCTGAAGTACAAAAACAAGGGAAAAATTCCTACAAGCAATAACTCTCTGAACGTACTTCTTACACACAATTGGTGCCCCTATAAAAAAAAGGGTGATGCGAAATATATAAGCACATAAATTAAACCCTCTTTTTATCAATTGTAGCAAAGTATGTAAGTAGGGATCGTTCTAGGCCGGGGATTATGAGGGATTGCTAAATCATTTGAAAACTGACTCAAAACGTAAAAACAAAGTTTAAAACACTAAACTAGACTCAAAGAATGCAAAACTAAACTCTAAAACACTAAAACAAACCAAAAGACTCAAAACAGCACAGAAACACTCCAAACTGCCTTAAAAACACAATCTGGGCAGTTTTGAACACCAAACACAAATTTGGACGAAAATAGGTTAGAACTTGACTCAAGACACTTAAAAACACAAACTAAATTGATTTCTAACTAATCTAACACTTCAAAATAAATGGGGATTTGGTTTTGACGAAATTGAAAACAAAACAAAAACTTGTAACTAAAACAGATTTTAAACGAATTTGGTTAAAGTGAATGGATAGAAAGCTAGCTAAGGGGTTCTTCTCCACACATGTCACACTTGCATACAAAACGATTTCCAATTGCTTTTCAATAACCCATGAATTCTCAACACCCCAAGTTAATTAGATACGCTTAAATTAACTTTCAGATTTCCCTTAAGTCAATGAATTGGATGGAAAAATCGCATCGCAATCAAATTATTCCTCAAAAGCTCCCTACATGAAAGCGTATAATAGAGATACAATCAAAGATCATTACGTTCAATGGAAATCATAAGCATTGACGAGGCACTCGTAACTATGAAAGCGTATGAAACTTATGCCAAGAATTTACTTAACACGATTGTGATCAACAACCTTTACTACTTGCGAATATAAGTTCATAACGATTAGGTGAAACTCCCTTATATCCTAGCATTAGATTTATGCATGAAAATTAAGCATGCACTCTCAACCAACACACACAAATCAATTTAATTCAAATAGATAAGCAAATTGAATATACAACTTATGAAATGCAATTGAAAGTAATCAAATCATATAGCAAGCATAAACATGGTTTCGAATCCCCCCCTAGCCAAGGGGGGTTCAGTTCCTCATACGCACAAAGCAAAGATAAATAAGTTTAGACATTGAAATCCAAAGAAAGAGAACACCTAGACATTCCAACTTGGACAGCAGGTGCATCCACGAAGTTCCTCATTCCTCCTTGCTGCGGCACAAACTTATGGACAGGTTCTTGGGGTTATGAATGGTGTAGAATGGATGGGGGTAGTATGGTGGTGTTTAGGATGGATGGGTGGTGCGGCAAGGGGTGGTTTTCGGCAGGAATTATGGAGAATGGTGGTGGAAGGCTGCGGCAGAGAGTGGCTTCTTGTTTCTGGCGTGAATAATCTGAATGAGAGGTGGTAATTTGGCCAAGGGGTGAATGAGAGTATATATAGGCACTTAAAACCCTAGGAAAATTAGATATGGACTTGTAAAATCCAAATCCACAAGGAAAAAGGCTTAACAATTAGAATCCACAAGGGAAAAGGTCCACAAGGTGCGGCAGGTTTGGATAGGGCAGGATAAGGCTTCTAGAAAGCCTTGCAAGGCGAGGAAAATAGGTCTTCTAGAAGGGATAGGCACGGCAAGGATGTGTGTGCATGGATAAAGCTTCTAGAAACAAGGAATGCACGACAATGAGGGTTTCCTTGCTGAAATTGGTGTGAATCTTTCTAGAATAAGGAT
The DNA here is from genome assembly GCF_916048215.2 of Malus sylvestris. Taxonomy (NCBI): domain Eukaryota; kingdom Viridiplantae; phylum Streptophyta; class Magnoliopsida; order Rosales; family Rosaceae; genus Malus; species Malus sylvestris. Next base: position 16,609,249 of record NC_062273.1, read on the forward strand.
TAAGGTGTCCTAAAGTGTTTAGGACTCCTCTTTGTAGCTAAAACTCAAGGCCAATTAGGTTTAACTTTCCTACTTCAAGTAGGAAACCTTGATTGAGTAGGAAACTTCATTCTTCTAGGAATCCCACATCAACTAGGAATCCTTTGTTGACTAGGATTTCGTCCAATTAGGCATTTTCCTACTTCAACTAGGAAACCTTGTTCAAGTAGGAATCAACATCTTCAAATCTTCAATTTCGTCCATTCCCTTGGCTCCAAGTATGTGACATCCACTCCAAGCTCCATTTTGCTCCAAAAGGCTCCAAAATGCATCTTTTTGTATACTTTGCCCTAAAAACCTGAAAACACACAAAAATGGCTTAAAAGACTACTTTAACTAAGAAAACACCATGGAAATGCATAAGAACTAGCTAACTAAGGCGCATAAATATGCTCCTATCAAATTCCCCCACACTTAGCTTTTGCTAGTTCTCGAGCAAAACAAAGAAACAAAAGAAAAACAAAATGAAACAAAACAAACAAACAAAAACTAACCCTTCCAACGTTTCCTCAGGAATTTCCAATGCACATGACATATTAAAAATCATCATTCCCACAGATTTTAGTCATCTTCACATTTAGGCACATACTTAATCATAATCACTACTTACTAGTTCACATTTAACCAATTAAAACGATGTTTTGAATGTAGTAACATGCCTTAGAGAATTTGCTCAATTCCTTACAAGATATGCACTCAATTTTCACTCAGATTTTCTAACTACACACCCTATACTAGTTATATGTGAGAAGATTGATGTAAACATGAAAACGAACGCTCACATATATGTATAACAAAGAAAGCAATTTCTAGAGTTAATAAGCGTGTTTAGATATGATCTCATGAATGGAATGCTACTACTTAAATGCGAGAACCAGTGACACCATATGCTCATACCAATTTTAAACTCCACAAATTGAAACACATAACACTCAAGATAGAAGTCAAAGGTTGTAACAGGGCTTGGTGTATTGGCTAACAAAGAAAGATAGAGATAACACACGTTCTTAAAGCGATAGCAAGCAAAGTAATGAAATTGGAACTTAGAATTCACTTTAGAATGCAGAAATCAACTTTTAAACATAAAGGGAAGATTCATGCATACTTAGGGCCGAATTCAATGTTTTGGACCCTTTCTTCAACAATCAATACTTAAGAGATCTTTTCACATCTTTTTTCACTCTTTTTCATACTTTTCACACTTTCCTTTTCTTCTTTGTATTTTCCACGAATTTTTTTTTTCTCTTTTCTACTCATGCCACATTAAAGACTTTGGCAAACACATACATCCCTTCCCCCACACTTGTTTTCTGCAATACATTAATCAAAAGGAATTCATCTTGAGTTATGCTTTACTATGCTTCAAGAACAAGGGTATGGATGGTCCTAATCTAGGCTAGGTGAGGATAGTGTGGGTTAACAAAGAATATAGGCTAAACAAGGCTCAACGAGGTTAAAACCTACAAAACAAATGAACATGGGGGACATGGCAATTTGGCTTAAATGGTGGTCACTACACAACTTCATCTTGAATATGTGTTATGCAAATCAATAGCATGCTTTGAATGAAATGGGCATGAGTTCTAGTGTTTGGAACTAAATGATGAAACGCCTTCTAAGTAGTAACCAAGCAAAGAATAATGAGATCATGCAACGACTTTAGAAAACAACAATGCACAAATTATTAACTCTCCAAATAAATGTTTAGGCTCAAGTCTCACAAGGTTGTAGCGTTAGTTTGAGTTCCTTCCTTCAAGCATGTTACAAAAACTAATTTTTTCCTTTATGATTACGTGTGAATTCATAGGTTATAACCACAACCAAGCATAAACCAAAGGGTAAATCAAACTTTCATCCATGTTTATAACTCTCTTTAACAGTCATGCAATTAAAAACCGAATCCTCATCATTGTGTTGGAAGGTACACTAAAACACAAACAAAATACACAAAAACAAATCAAAACAACTCTTTTTGGTTTTTTTTCAAAACAATTTTTTCAAAATTTTATGGGATTTTCGAATTTTTATGTAGAACACACTAAAATGCATCAAAACAGCTTAAAAACCACTTAAAAACAACAAGGAACAACATTGGAAGTTATGGGTGATAAAACCCTACGAATTTGCATTAAAACACTTTGGTTACCCCCCCCCCCCACATTTAAATCAAACATTGTCCTCAATGTTTCAAGCATAAACTAACATAAATAACAAACCAATAAACAAACAGCAACTAACACACTAAACATGGCATAAACGAAACAATCAACAAAGAGAAGGGTTTAGGAACGCAAATATGCAATTTGAGTGATTTCTTGGTCTTCCTTTGTTGAATACATGGGTTGCCTCCCAAGAAGCGCTTTCTTTAATGTCGTGCAGCCGGACGAAGAACTCATTCACTCCTCATTGGAGCCCACAGCATGCAGGGGGATGTCATCCACGACATGCTCCACAAAGTTGTCATAGTATGGCTTCAATCGGTGCCCATTCACCTTGAATTCTTGTCCAGTTTTCATGCTTTGGATTTGGACTGCACCATGCACAAAAACATTAGTAATAACAAACGGATCAACCCACTTGGAACGTAACTTACCAGGAAACAACTGAAGGCGGGAATTAAAGAGTAAAACTTTCTGCCCGATTGAGAATGATTTACCACGAATCATCTTGTCATGAAAAGCCTTGGTCTTCTCCTTGTAAATCCGAGCATTCTCATACGCTTCATATCTAATCTCGTCAAGTTCATTCAATTGGAGCTTCCTATGTATTCCAGCGGCATCAATATCCATGTTAAAGGTCTTGACCGCCCAATATACCTTGTGCTCAAGCTCCACGGGCAGATGGCATGGCTTACCATAGATAAGCCGAAAAGGTGACATGCCAAGAGGAGTTTTGTAGGCCGTTCGATAAGCCCACAATGCATCGTCCAAGCGCATGCTCCAATCCTTTCTTGTTGGACCCACGGTCTTCTCTAGGATTTGCTTGATCTCTCGATTAGAAACCTTGGCTTGGCCATTGGTTTGAGGATGGTAAGGTGTAGAAACCTTATGGGTGACATTGTACTTCCTCAACAACGCCTCAATGGTGTGGTTACAAAAATGGGAGCCTCCATCACTAATTAGAACTCGAGGCATTCCAAACCTAGCAAAAATGTTAGTTTTCACGAAATCTGCAACCACCTTGGAATCGTTAGTACGGGTGGCTTTTGCTTCCACCCATTTCGAGACATAATCCACAGCGAGTAATATGTAAAGGAAACCATGCGATAAAGGAAAAGGACCCATAAAATCGATGCCCCAAATATCAAAAATTTCAACAAGAAGTATGACATTTTGCGGCATTTGATCCTTTGCCCTTATATTACCCATTCTTTGGCAACGATCACAAGACATGTAAAAGGTTCCAGCATCTTTAAATAAAGTTGGCCAATAAAAACCACATTCTAAAACCTTAAGGGCAGTGCGTTGTGTCCCAAAGTGTCCCTCACATGCATAAGTGTGACAGAAAGTTAAAATTGAATTAAACTCCATATCATGCACACACTTACGTACAATCTGATCCGAGCAATATTTCCACAAGTATGGATCATCCCAAACATAGAATTTAGCATCCTTTTTCAATTTATCACGTTGGTTTCTGTTTAGGGTGTTTGGAACTTGTTTTGACACCAAAAAATTTACCAAATTGGCATACCAAGGCTCACTTACCTTTATAGACAACAATTGTTCATCGGGGACAATAGGGAGGGACTCCTCATTATGCACCATTCGGCTTAGGTAGTCAGCCACCACGTTTTCACTTCCCTTCTTGTCATGAATCTTAATGTCGAACTCTTGAAGTAGCAATATCCAACGAATTAGCCGTGGCTTGGCTTCATTTTTAGTGAGCAAGTACTTCAAAGCTGCATGGTCAGTGAAAACAATTACTTTAGTACCAATTAGATATGATCTAAACTTATCTAAAGCAAAAACAACGGCAAAAAGTTCTTTTTCCGTAGTGGAATAGTTCAATTGGGCATCATTCAACGTCCGTGAGGCATAGTAGATGACATGCGGCCTCTTGTCCTTCCTTTGTCCTAAAACAGCTCCTAAAGCGTAATCGGATGCATCACACATAAGCTCGAAAGGTAGGCTCCAATCCGGTGGGACAATGATTGGTGCCGTGGTCAACAACTCCTTGAGTTGGTTGAATGATGTCGTGCATTCCTCATTAAAATCAAACGCCACATCTTTTTGTAGGAGTCAGCAAAGAGGTTGGGCAACCTTTGAGAAGTCTTTGATGAACCTACGATAGAAACCTGCATGGCCAAGAAAAGAACGAACCTCTCTCTCAAGCATTTGGTCAATGAACGGCAATGGGAAGTGATCCTTCCTTGTAGTGGCGTTTAGCTTTCTATAGTCGATACACACCCTCTAACCAGTTTGAATGCGAGTGGGCACAAGTTCATTCTCGGCATTTGCTACCACCGTCACTCTGGATTTCTTCGAAACGCATTGAACGGGCGAAACCCACATACTATCTGAGATTGGATAGATAACTTCACAATCTAAAAGCTTGATGATTTCTTTCTTCACACCTTCCATCATAGGAGGGTTGAGTCGGCGTTGAGCCTCTCGAGATGTTTTAGACCCCTCCTCCAAAAGTATGCGATGCATGCAAGTTGTAGGGCTAATTCCTTTGATGTCGGCCAACGTCTACCCAATTGCTGTTTTGTACTCCTGTAACACCCTCACTAACTTACCTTCTTCTTGTGCCGTGAGTGAGCATGAAATAATGACGGGCAACGTTTCATCTTCTCCCAAGAAAATGTACTTTAAATGACTAGGCAATGGCTTAAGTTCAAGTGTAGGTGGCTGCACAACTGAGGGAAGCATCTTTTAGCCGAAACTGAACTTAAAATAGGGTCCAAAAACTTACCAGATTATGGTGGCAATGACTCAAGGGCAGCCATCATCTCAATGACACCATCACTAGGGGGCACGGCAAAGGAGTTTCCATGCATGCCGTGGGTTCCAATGTTTGCTGCTTCAACGTTTTGCTTGTCCATTCCTCGTGCAATGACCAATTTAAGTGCATCGTCGTTCAATTTGTCAAAATGGTCCTGCGCCAAAGAGTCAATTACATCAATAGCAAAACATGAATGATTCTCACTAGGATACTTTATAGAATCAGAAAGATTGAAATTAATGACTTCCCCATCAAATTCCATTGTCAAAGTGCCATTAAACACATCAATCTTTGTACGAGCAGTTTTCATGAATGGCCTTCCAAGGAGGATGGGCAATGAAGGGGCTTGGTTTGACTTATCCATCTCAAGCACGTAGAAATCCGCCGGAAAGATCAAATGATTAACCTGCACTAAAACATCTTCCAAAACTCCCTTTGGATAGGCATTAGATCTATCGGCTAATTGTATAATCACACCATCATTTTTCAACTCTCTTAGGTTCATAGATGCATAAATTGAATATGGCATGACCTTTATAGATGCACCTAAGTCTAACATGGAAGATTCAAACCTAGTATTACCAATGACACATGGAATTGTAAAACTACCCGGATCTTTGCATTTAGGGGCAGTTTGCGTTGCAAGATGGCTGAGACGTTTTCACCTACTTTTACAACCTCCTTGGTCGAAATCCTCTTCCTAGTGGTGCAAAGTTCCTTCAAAAACTTGGCATACCTCGGGACTTGCTTAATTGCATCCAAAAGGGGGATATTGACTTAAACTTTTCTAAACGTTTCCAAGATGTCCTTTTCAGCCTCCTCATTCTTTGATTGCATGAACCTACGAGGAAAGGGTACATTTGGAGGCATAACGTTAGAATTAATCATATTTGGAACTTCCTTACCTGATTTGGACAAATTTGATGGTTTAGGAGCCATGGGGGCTTGCGGCAAAGAAAGTTCCTCCCTTGCCGTGGGCATGCTTTGCTCCTCCTCTTCAATTATCAACTCTTCCACTTCGTTTGGGGCTGATTTAGATGGTTGGGGGGCTGTTCCCACTTGTTTCCCACTTCGCAACATGATTGCCTTGGCGGATTCGAATCCTCCTTTTGGGTTGACAACGGTTGAACTAGGCAACTTACCTTGCTCTCGGAATTGGCCCACAAACTCCGCAATCTGCCCTACTTGCTTCTCCAACTCATCCACCCTTTTGTCCTTAATTTGCATACTTTGCACCATAGAAGTTAGTAATTGAAAAATCTGATCATTATCAATAGACGAACCTGATTTGTTTTGGGCGGGTTGTGTTGGAAATGTGCCCTAAAGCCAATCATATGATGATACTTTACGGACATTTCACATGTTAAACTAATCTAAGTTTAATATCAAGGGCAAAGATTATTGTTTGAGCCGTCTCATATAAATGTTATATGCTTAAATGATAAAGTCCAAGGAATATGTGATTGGGAGAATATGATCTAAAGAAGTTAGATTCATGAGACCATTCTTTCGTAGACACATCCTAAATGTTCTTGATCATAGGATTGCCAATTGGGCATTGACAGTCCGTTAAGATCAGTACATACTGTGTCTTCTCTCAGGGAAAGTGACTAGTCTCGAGTCATTGGTGTGTGTGACATCAAGTCAAGTACGTAGGTGCTCAATAGAGAATGAGTTCACTGAACACGATCAACGAAGAGTTCTCATATTCATGTCACATGAGAACTCATGGTTGGGATAATGCAAAGTAGTCATTTGACCTGAGGCATCACAGTTGTCTTGTGGTTAAGTACTTGATCTTTGATTATGTCAAAGTCACCCCATCGAGGTGTCCACGGCATCATTGGGGTTAAGCCACTTAGTCATGGAGACAAGTGAATGCGCAACAAGGGATCTCTAACCTTCAAACCGTTGGGGGAGAATACTCTATGATATGATTTAGAATCTCTGGCCAGAGTATGAATGAGATTTAGAAAAGTCGTTCTAAATCACATTCAAGGTAATCATATAAGCACACGAATCACATTGGATAGTAGACATGAATAAATAAACTATCAAACCAAACAATGTGGTCAAGAGTATTGTATTAGAGAAAGACCGTATTGCATTTGTAATCCCAAACTGAATAGGTTCTTCACCTCTTCTGATTAGCTTGGGTAACCATGATATGCTGCTAGGTGTCACTCATGGTTTGTGGAAGCCCTAAACGTGTGTAAACACTAAAGGGAGAATTGAAAGTAAGTTTCAATTCACAATCGATTTGAAAGAGTTCTAATCGACCACTGCCTCGCTAAAAGGAACCTAATGGATCGTACACCGTGTAAGGTGGAGATTGAAGAAACAATGGAGATGAGTAAGAATGATTAAATGGTTTAATTATTTATTTATGGCAAGGATTAATTAATATGTTAATTAGTCAAACGAATAAAGTTCGTTAAAAGACCACGGGTTAGTTTTGGGCCTCAAGGCCCAATGGGCTTCGAACGTCAAGTCCATTTTCTTAAGTTGTATGACAACTTAATTCACAAAGGCCCAAAAGCCCAAACAAAACCCCATGGCCGGCCATTTAGAGGAAGGGTAGTGAACTTGCTTTAATTACAAGTTTGCCACTCAAATGAATAAAGGTATAAATATGACTTTATAGCCAAAATTCATTTAAGGGTTTCTTTTGGAGAAAATTGGTGAGAACTTGTCTCTCCATTTCTCTCTAAAGAGGCCGGCCCCTTGGAGGGTGTATCTAGCCATACTACTACTCCAAGGTCACTCATTTTCTTCTCCAATCTCTCCTTGGTGTGGAGACTTAGAGGTTCTCAATTTTGGGAATTTGGAGAAACCTTTTCATCCATCCAAATCCATAGATTTTAGATGCAAGGAATGAAGGCCCTCTCTTTGGGTGATTAGCCTTTGCTTATGCAAAGAGGAATCTACAAAGGTACAATTTCAACTCACTTTGTTTTGAGTTGAGTCTTGGTTCACCAATCTACTAGGCTTTGAATTTCATGGTTAATGTTTTGTTTTTAAGTGCATGCAAGCATGATTCCGCCTTTAATTGTTAATTGCATGCTTATAGATGTTGCTTAAATGAACATGTTTTCACAAAATATTCCTTCAGGTTGTGCTTGGGGTTGAGTTGGTGCAAACGGCTTTTGATACAAACCCGGGGGTTGTTGCCTAAATGTACTTTGTTGTTGGCCTTGATGGGGTTCTCACCATTTGAAATTTGGATGATCCCTCCATCCCGGGTTGTATGTATTAGAAAAGGGATCATTTATTTGTTGGTATGGCTGCCCAAAACCCACGTCATTGAGGGTCTCCCACCTTCCATGCATGGAGCACACGCCACAAGTACTTACATTTTGTACTTTTGGTCCTTCCACAACCTAAGAAAGAAGAGTAGTAAGGTTAGCCATTTGATTTTGAAGTTCGGAGATGGCACTTACCTCATTCACTTGGTTTTGCCGTGAGGTGCTCCTTTGTCCAACACCTTCGTACTGTTGAGCATTCAACGCTCGATTCGCAATCAATGTCTTTGCAGCCGTGGGAGTCTTGTCCACGAAAGCTCCTCCCGCTGAGGCATCTAGCATTTGACGTTCGATTGGTAGAAGCCCCTCGTAGAAGTATTGTAGAAGAAGCTCCTCCTTCATTTGATGCTGTGGACAAGACGCAACAAGAGATTTAAAACGTTCATAATAAGTAGGAAAAGATTCACCTTCATCTTGTTGAATTCCACTTATCCTTTTTCGTAAAAGAATAACTCGAGAAGTTGGGAAAAACTTCTCCAAGAAAGCCCGTTTCATGCTCTCCCAAGATGTGACAGTTCCAGGAGCTAATTCATACAACCAATCTTTTGCCTTTTCCAAGAGAGAAAAGGGAAAGGCCTTCATCTTCAATATGCTCCCATCGACGTTGATTGGAGTCATGCTTAAACACACCACCTCGAATTGTTTCAAGTGCTTGTTAGGATCCTCCATGGACAACCTGTTAGGAGTATTAAGATCCAATGGGTAGGAAATGGACAAGTGTCAAAAGATCATGAAGATAGTTAAGTTGGTTATATTGTTACTTAGAGTGTAAGCTACAAAGTGTTAGGATATATAGCTTGTAACAATTCATTGTAACTGATAAGAAAAGAAATAGCAGTTCTCAATAGTTTTCTCTCTCTAATATCTGCGACATTCTTTTTCTCTCTCTATCTTTTTCTTCCTTCTTGCTTCTGTATAATTCTTTCCTTAGATAATCTCAGATAGTTTACATGGTATCATCGCCGGAACAAGCATAAAAGCTTGACGGATTTGTCGATCTTGGTTTTCATTGCTTCCGCTATTGTGATTGGTTTCTGGTTCATTAGTATATTGTGATTGGATTTGATTCGTTTATGATATTTGGGGTATTTTCTCTGTACTCCTCCGTCCGGTTCTTCAATCTTCCGAACGTGCCTACCAACTGTTTGTGGTTTGGTTTCTGTCAAGATTTCGTGTGATTTCTTTACAATTTGCAACAATGGTGACAACTGCTTAGTTACAGATCTTACAATCTCCAATTACTTCTTTGATTACATCTGTTTCCAGTTCGGTTAATGTGAAATTGGATGAGACGAACTATTTAGCTTGGCATTTCCAAATGCAACTCTTGCTTGAAGGTCATAGCATAATTGGTTTTGTTGATGGTTCAATGTCCTGTCCTGCTCAATTCAGTCACGATTCCTCTGATGGTTCAGCAATTTTGTCTGGTGATTCTTCTACAAGGGTTCCAACTGATGATTACAAGATATGGAATATGCATGATAAAGCGTTGATGCAATTAATTACTGCAACCTTGTCTCCTGCTGCAGTTTCTTGTGCAATTGGAAGTACTAGTTTTAAAGAACTGTGGAATCGCCTCAAAGACCAGTTTTCTACAGTCACAAGAACAAGTATCTTTCAACTCAAATCTAAGCTTCAGACAATTAAGAAGGGTAATGATTCTGTCACATTATATTTGCAGAAAATTAAAGAAGCAAGAGATTTATTGTCTGCTGCTGGTGTATTTTTTGATGATGACGACATTGTGATTCTTACGTTAAATGGGCTGCCTACTGAATTCAACACCATCAGATCTGTGATTAGGGGCCGTGAAACTGTGATATCACTGAAAGATCTTCGATCTCAGTTACTTGCTGAAGAAAATTTACTTGAGAAAGACTTTAATTCACCTGTGTTATCTACATTCATGGCACAAAGCAATAGTTTTCCTTCCAAGAATCAGTCTTTCTCTGGTTCTGGTACTACTCATAGCAGTTCTAATTCTACTGGCTACAAGGCATTCAACTACAACAATAAGGGTAGAAATCGGTTCAATTCCAACTTTACTCCGAAGTTTGGTAACAACAAAATTTTTCAACCGAACCATGCTCCTGGAATTCTTGGTACATCTCCACCAAGGGCTCAAAACTATGGTGTTCACAATCAACCATGTCAGATTTGTGGGAAGAGTAATCATTTGGCTTCTACTTGTCGGTTTCGGAATACAAACACCTTTCAAGGCTGTCATATTTGTGGTAAAAACAATCACTTTGCTGATACCTGCAGATATAGGAATGCAGTTGCTTCTTCAAGCTGTCAGATTTGTGGCAATCCTTATCATACTGCAGAAACTTGTTTTTAAAAGAATTCTAATTCACCAATGAATGCAATGCATGCTGCTACTTCTCCTTTTTCAGTACCACCTGCACCACACAGCAACAAGTTTGGCTTACTGATTCAGGTGCAAATAATCATATGACTTCCGAGTTGAGCAATCTTTCCTTAGCTACTACATATCCTGCAAATGAAGTAATCCAGACCGCTAATGGTGAAGGTTTAGCTATCTCTCACATTGGTTTCTCTCTCTTATCAACTTCAATGCAGCCTATAAAGCTTAATTATGTCTTATATGTTCCGAAACTATCACAAAACTTGTTGTCTGTACATAGAATCTGTTTGGATAACAACTGCTGGTTGATCTTCGATGCTTTTTCTTTTTGGATTCAGGACAAAACCACATGGAGGATTCTCTACAAAGGGCTGTGTAATAATAGATTGTATCCCATCATCTCATCATGTTCTCCTCCAGTCAACAATAAAGGACAACCTGTAGCTTTTCTTGGCAAACAAGTCACTGTCAGTATTTGGCATAAGAGGCTTGGTCACCCGTCCAATCAAATAGTTTCTCAGATGTTAAGCACTTCCAAAATTCCTTATGTTGCTGATAGTACTCTTTCTCTGTGTCAAACCTGTCTAGAGGGCAAGTTTAGTAAACTTCCTTTCTCTCCCTTAGTTCCAAAGTCTGTAAACCCATTTGGTATTGTTCATAGTGACGTGTAGGGCCCTGCTCCTTGTGTGTCTTTAGAGGGATTCAAGTATTATGTGACTTTCATTGATCATTGTACCAAGTACTGTTGGATTTTTCCAATCTGCAATAAAAGTGATGTCTTCCCAACTTTTGTGTCATTCTACAATTTTATTTTCAATCAGTTTCATACATCCATAAAAGTTCTTCAAAGTGATGGTGGTGGTGAGTATACAAGTAAGGCATTTCAACAGTTTCTTCTTGATAAAGGAGTCAGTCACCAGATGTCCTGCCCTTATACACCAAAACAAAATGGCACTGCAGAGAGAAAACATAGACACATAATTGAAACATCCATTACCCTATTACAAACTGCTTCTTTACCATCTCTGTTTTGGTCCTTTGCCTGTTAAACATCAGTATATTTGATTAATAGAATGCCTTCATCCACATTAAATCATAAATCACCATTTCAGTTGCTGCATAATACTCTCCTTGAGATCCAACACTTGAAAGTTTTTGGGTGTTCATGTTATCCTTGGTTAAGACCATACACTAGCACAAAACTCGAACCTAGAACAACAAAATGTGTATTCTTGGGCTATGCTTCTAAGTATAAAGGGTTTCTCTGTTATGATGTGTCTAGAAAGAAAGTTTATGTGTCAAGACATGTGATTTTTGATGAAACTGATTTTCCTTACAAATCCTTGGTTCTCAAATATCAATCGGTTACTTCTGCACCATTACCATCCCTCATTCCATCACCTATTCCAATACCTAATCAAAATAGTGTGCTTGTCTTACCACCAACTCAGAATCCTTCCACCTTTGGTCAATCCCTTGATTCTCCTGAACACCTAAGTTCCGATACTACAATGAGTCCTCTGTCAAATACAGTCCATACCAGAGGCAACTACAAGTTCACACTCCGCAGAATCAGTATCTAATCAATCCATTGGTTCAGCAGTTACACAGCCCTTACCTCCTACACTTCCTGTGGTCCCTGAATTCCGACCTGAACACCTACAAGTGGTTCTATCTATCCCACCAATGAATCTCCACCTTATGCAGACACGGTCAAAGAGTGGTATCTTCAAGAAAATTGCTCTTTTAGCTGATATACATGAACATGGAGGGGTTGATCTGAATCAAGTTGAGCCTGCCACATATAAGTCTGCATTAAAGTTCCCGGTATAGCATGAAGCTATGAAAGATGAAATTTTAGCATTGCATCATCAAGGTACATGGTCTCTGGTACCTCTACCAAGACATAAAAACTTAGTAGGATGTAAATGGGTCTTTAAGATCAAAAAGAATGCTAATGGTTCTATTGGGAGGTATAAGGCTCGCCTAGTAGCTAAAGGGTTTAATCAAGAAGAAGGTATTGATTTTGGGGAAACCTTTAGTCCGGTTGCGAAGCCTACAACAGTAAGACTAGTTCTAGCTCTCTCTGCACATTTTGGTTGGACATTGCGGCAATTAGATGTGAAAAATGCTTTTCTCCACGATATCTTGCAAGAGGAAGTATACATGACTCAACCACCTGGATTTGTTGATTTAAAGCATGAAGATTATGTGTGCAGGTTGCATAAATCTTTATATAGATTAAAACAGGCACCAAGGGCCTGGAATGATAGGTTTACTCGATTTCTCCCATCCTTGGGATTCAAATCCACATATGCAGATTCTTCACTATTTGTAAAGGTTGTTGACAGTTCTGTGGTGATTTTACTCCTATATGTGGATGACTTTATTATTACTGGCAGTGGCACATAAGCAATTACTGAGGTCATTCATTCCCTTACCTGAGAGTTTGATATTAAAGATTTGGGACCCCTCCACTATTTTCTGGGGATTCAGATTTTACAGAAGACGGATGGTTTATTTCTCTCTCAACACAAGTATGTTACAGATTTGCTAACTAAGGCTGATATGCTACTGTCTAAACCATGTGCCACTCCCTGTTTGCCATACAACAGATTGCTCAAAGATGATGGCAAACCTTATAATAATCCGGCCCTTTATCGCAGTTTAGTTGGCGCTTTACAGTACCTCACATTCACTCGACCTGACATTGCCTTTGCAGTGCATCAAGTTTGTCAGTTTATGCAAAATCCTATGGAGTCACATTTCATGGCAGTGAAACGAATTCTTAGGTACTTAAAAGCTACTCAAGGTTGTGGCATTCATTATGTCAAGAGTTCACTGGATATTACTGCATATAGTGATGCAGATTGGGCTAGGGATCCTAATGATAGGCGATCGACTACTGGAATGGTTGTATTTTTGGGATCTAATCCTATTTCATGGTCATCTAAGAAGCAACAAACTGTTTCTCGCTCATCCACAGAAGCTGAGTATTGGGCTTTATCTACTACAACTGCTGAACTTGATTGGATTCACCAATTGTTACATTTTCTGCAGGTTCCAGTTGTCGAAAAGCCAATTCTCTTCTGTGACAACCTATCTGCTATCGCACTGACCTTAAATCCTATTCAGCATCAACGTACAAAACACATAGAGGTTGAAGTACATTTTGTTCGCGAGCGGGTAACAAAACAGCAACTGCAGGTGCATTTTGTCTCTTCCACCAAGCACTTTGCTGATATACTTACCAAAGGCTTATCTGCTCCTCTTTTTCAAACTCATTGTGCCAATCTCAGGCTCACATTCTCTGCCCCTGAGCTTGTGGGGGGATGTTAGGAGTATTAAGATCCAATAGGTAGGAAATGGACAAGTGTCAAAAGATCATGAAGATAGTTAAGTTGGTTATATTGTTACTTAGAGTGTAAGCTACAAAGTGTTAGGATATATAGCTTGTAACAATTCATTGTAACTGATAAGAAAAGAAATAACAGTTTTCTCTCTCTAATATCTTCGACATTCTTCTTCTCTCTCTATCTCTTTCTTCCTTCTTGCTTCTGTATAATTATTGAATACATAGGGGTGCGGCACTGTCCAATCCCGAAGCCAAAAGCTCCTTGATTGTACGATTGTCTTGTGCCATGACTTCCTTTACTTCACCCACTATTGCCGTGGGTTCCTCTTCTTCAACCTCAACTTCGGCTTCTGAATTTGAACTTGATTCACTAGGTTCTGGATTCTTCCTTTTTCATCTCAATTCTCGCTCGAAATCGTCGTCAAAGTCCAAGATGTGTTCACGAATCGGATGAGAACTTTGAGTCATAAACTAGTAGCTAAAACAAGAAACAAAAACAAGGTCAGAATCTGGACAATTTAAACAAACTGAAATAAAACAATCCAAGGGATTAGCAACGTTGCTAATCCTCGGCAACAGCGCCAAAAATTTGATGCACAATATATAAGCACACAAATTAAAACCTCTTTTTATCAATTGTAGCAAAGTATGTAAGTATGGATCGTTCTAGGCCGGGGATTATGAGGGATTGCTAAATCACTTGAAAACTGACTCAAAACGTAAAAACAAAGTTTAAAACACTAAATTAGACTCAAAGAATGTAAAACTAAACTCTAAAACACTAAAACAAACCAAAAGACTCAAAACAGCACAGAAACACTCCAAACTGCCTTAAAAACACAATCTGGGCAGTTTTGAACACCAAACACAAATTTGGACGAAAATAGGTTAGAACTTGACTCAAGACTAAAAACACAAACTAAATTGATTTCTAACTAATCTAACACTTCAAAATAAATGGGGATTTGGTTTTGACGAAATTGAAAACAAAACATAAACTTGTAACTAAAACAGATTTTAAACGAATTTGGTTAAAGTGAATGGATAGAAAGCTAGCTAAGGGGTTCTTTTCCACACATGTCACACTTGCATACAAAACGATTTCCAATTGCTTTTCAATAACCCATGAATTCTCAACACCCCAAGTTAATTAGATACGCTTAAATTAACTTTCAGATTTCCCTTAAGTCAATGAATTGGATGGAAAAAGCGCATCGCAATCAAATTATTCCTCAAAAGCTCCCTACATGAAAGCACATAATAGAGATACAATCAAAGATGATTACGTTCAATGGAAATCATAAGCATTAACGAGGCACTCGTAACTATGAAAGTGTATGAAACTTATGCCCAGAATTTACTTAACACAATTGTGATCAACAACCTTTACTACTTGCGAATATAAGTTCATAACGATTAGGTGAAACTCCCTTATATCCTAGCATTAGATTTATGCATGAAAATTAAGCGTGCACTCTCAACCAACACACACAAATCAGTTTAATTCAAATAGATAAGCAAATTGAATCCACAACTTATGAAACGCAATTGAAAGTAATCAAATCATATAGCAAGCATAAACATAGTTTCGAATCCCCCCTAGCCAAGGGGGGTTCAGTTCCTCATACGCACAAAGCAAAGATAAATAAGTTTAGACATTGAAATCCAAAGAAAGAGAAAACCTAGACACTCCAACTTGGACAGCAGGTGCATCCACGAAGTTCCTCATTCCTCCTTGCTGCGGCACAAACGCATGGACAGGTTCTTGGGGTTATGAATGGTGTAGAATGGATGGGGGTAGTATGGTGGTGTTTAGGATGGATGGGTGGTGCGACAAGGGGTGGTTTTTGGCAAGAATTATGGAGAATGGTGGTGGAAGGCTGTGGCAGAGAGTGGCTTCTTGTTTCTGGCGTGAATGATCTAAATGAGAGGTGGTAATTTGGCCAAGGGGTGAATGAGAGTATATATAGGTACTTAAAACCCTAGGGAAATTAGATATGTACTTGTAAAATCCAAATCCACAAGGAAAAAGGCTTAACAATCAGAATCCACAAGGGAAAACGTCCACAAGGTGCGGCAGGTTTGGATAGGGCAGGATAAGGCTTCTAGAAAGCCTTGCAAGGCGAGGAAAATAGGTCTTCTATAAGGGATAGGCACGGCAAGGATGTGTGTGCATGGATAAAGCTTCTAGAAACAAGGAATGCACGGCAAGGAGGGTTTCCTTGCTGAAATTGGTGTGAATCTTTCTAGAACAAGGATTAAGGTGTCCTAAAGTGTTTAGGACTCCTCTTTGTAGCTGAAACTCAAGGCCAATTAGGTTTAACTTTCCTACTTCAAGTAGGAAACCTTGATTGAGTAGGAAACTTCATTCTTCTAGGAATCCCACATCAACTAGGAATCCTTTGTTGACTAGGATTTCATCTTCAATTAGGCACTTTCCTACTTCAACTAGGAAACCTTGTTCAAGTAGGAATCAACATCTTCAAATCTTCAATTTCGTCCATTCCCTTGGCTCCAAGTATGTGACATCCACTCCAAGCTCCATTTTGCTCCAAAAGGCTCTAAAATGCATCTTTTTGTATACTTTACCCTTAAAACCTGAAAACACACAAAAATGGCTTAAAAGACTACTTTAACTAAGAAAACACCATGGAAATGCATAAGAACTAGCTAACTAAGGCGCATAAATATGCTCCTATCAAAGGGCAGTATGGCTGTTTGTTCAAAAATCGAAAAGGAACCACTCTTCGGATTTCAAGAAGCAGATTTTCCTGAGTAAAATATGTCGACAATCCCCACACGTAACATCAACTCATCGAGTACCACAGATAACTTTGCCAAAGATCTCTGACAAATCTTGGACACATAAATTTTGAAGGCCCCGCTACCCTACTATTACCCACAAGGGTAAAGGGATAGCACCACTGCTTGGTAACTGGAAAGTCCCTATGTGTGTCAGGCTCTGTGCTCCATGGCAAGGCAGAACTGGCAAAAATGCCTAACCTATACTCACATTGAGAAAACACTCCCAACAGGATTACTTGCTCAAAAATTGAAGAGGCACTGCTCTTCGAATCTCGAGAGCCAGACTCCCACCAGGATCGCTTTCTCAAAAATCGAAGAGGCACCGCTCTCCAAATCTTGAGAGCCAGACTCCCACCAGGATTGCTTTCTCTAAAATTGAAGAGGCACTGCTTTTCGAATCTCGAGAGCCAGACTCCTACCAGGATTGGTTTCTAAAAAATCAAAGAGGCAACGCTCTCCGAATCTCGAGAGCCAGATCCCCAACAGGATTGCTTGTTCGAAAACCGAAGAGGCATCACTTTCCGAACTTTGAGAGCCAAATTTCCTTGGATAAAGCTTGTATGCAATCTTCACACGCAACATCAGCTTTCCATATACCACAGACCACTTTTTCAAAGTGCTCTGACAAAGTTAAAACATGTGAATGTTGCAGCTCCCGCTACATTGTTATGACCGAGAAGGGTAAAGGAACAGCGTTACTACCCGTTGTTGAAACAATTCCTATATATGTCGATCTCCATTCTCCACAGCCAGGCATACCTACAAATAAAAAAAAATGCTCAACTTTTATTCACATCCGAGAGGGCATTCCCAACAGAGTCTCTTGAAATACTCAGCTTCTTTCCCCCTCCGATAATACCTATGCAAACAAGCCACATCAGATTAAAAGTATCTCATATCATCAGGGTTAAAAGCAAGAGTATCCCATATCATGATTTTTCCCTATCTTTTCCTTTGCCCTTGCTCTTACCTACAGGAAAATGAGAAAAAACACAATCAGTTGGAACCTGAAATCAAACTTCCGATCTGGAACTGATTGCCCGGAATCTTTGCATGGTTGTTTGCCTAACATTGCTCTCGATTGCTCCTCCTCAATTGTTGTCAAGGTCACGAAGTCCTTCAGCAAATACCTCAGAACAGTTGATATGATATTGATGCTTTACATTGAAGCTGCCACGCATGGATGAGTCGCTGAGAAGTAGTGCTCTGAAGGACCATTTAAATGCAAAGGTTGCATTCCACTCCTGCATCGAGGACAAATGTTGTAAAAGATTGAAGCAAAAGGACCAATGATGAGCTAGAACATATCACTACAGCACGATGCCCTTCCTGCAGAACCATACAACCCAGACAGAGAAGTCTAAATCAAATCCAAACCCAGCATCGCTGCCCTATCCGAAGAACTCGAGAAGCTTCCACAGCATTTCGCTAACACCATCGCCAAAGAGCAAAGCCTCGCCATACCACACCCACTACTTTGTCGACAGCAAAAGTATCTCATATCATTAGGGTCAAACGTACTCTAGATTTGAGCGACTTGTTTTGACCCTCAAATTCTTGAGTTGGCCTTATACTCTGGAGGAAACCAGAAAACCCTCCAGCCCAGTTCAAGAATAAGCCTGTGGAACGTTACTTCTTCAAAAGCAAAAGTATCTCATATTATCTCTTCTCCTTTTTCTTCTATTTATCCTTCTTGCTGCCTGCAAGATAGGGAGAATGAAAACAATCAGCCGGAGCTCGAAATTAAACTTCTGATCTGGAACCGATTACTTGGAACTCTGATTGCTTACCTTGTCTGTCACCTCTTTCGGCAGATCTCTTCACTCAAAGACTTGGGGGACTCTTACTACATGGTTTGTATCGCGCTTGACCAAGCCTGAAACTACAAGTAAGCTTCAAGTGAAATTGATACATGACCTTGTGAATTTCCACCAGTTAAAGATACCACCCTTGGATGGAAGAAAAGTACTTCCAGAGAAGATGCCACATCTACCTATGAAACAGATAAGGCAAGTGAAAACGATACCACACTTTGGTACTTAGAAGTTTCGTGATTACTCAGCGGCTTGAATCTTGCAAGTCCCCAACCGAGGAGCTTCCCTCACTCAGGAACTTGGGGGAACACTGTTTGTACCATACTTGACCAATCCCAAAACTTCTGAGCATCGATCAACATTATACCATCAATGACCTAGAAGAGTTTCCCTCTAACTAGGAGGTCAATCACAGTACGACACGTGTTGACATCAGAAGCCAATCATAGCGCGACACATGTCAACATCAGAAGCCAATCACAACATGACACGTGTCAATGTCAGAATAAAGCTAGAAACTATATAAAAGGAGATCATTGTCCCACAATATTTCCTAAGGTCATTTGTACTAAATCATTCACTAGTACTCACTAAAGGAGAGCTTGAACCTATGTACTTATGTAAACCCTTCACAATTAATGAGAACTCCTCTACTCCGTGGACGTAGCCAATCTGGGTGAACCACGTACATCTTGTGTTTGCTTCCTTGTCTTTATCCATTTACATATTTATCTATACTAGTGACCGAAGCAATCTAGCGAAAGTCACAAACTTGACACTTTCTGTTGTACCAAAGTCCTCACTGATTTTGTGCATCAACCTCTTAGAGGAATTTAATGTAGAAGATGAAGAAGATGCATAGGATACCATATCAGGAGTCACCCCATGACCATATCCTCTAACTCTATTATGACTCTCAAGACCCATTGTATCAACATAAACTCGGGTCCTAAGTTCTTCATTATCCTCTTCGCCCGACTCAATCAAAGTTTGCAGATTGCTCTCCATTGTTGCCTTGCATTACAATTTTAAAAATAAAAATTCAAACAATTGTAAAACAGAAAAATAAGCTATAGATAATAAAAATTAATAACAATGAAATGCTAACACGAAAAAATCAATTACCCATGTATGCTCCGATGTTTCATCAATCTAAGTTTTATTTTCATGTATGACATTCACGAAAGAAGGTAACAGGATCTGCCTCTTTCCCATGCTTCTTCCGCTTTATCAAAAATAAAATTTCATACAAACAATTTTAAGCTAACCTCATATTAATAAAATTTCATACAACTATAGATTATTTAAAATTAATAACATTTCTTCAAAATGTACAATCCATACATATTCTTGCCGCAGTCTTGCAAAAGATTTTGTACCAGTAGTATGGTTCATTGTTTTCAATTGCCGATTAATCTTATTTTTTTCTACAACTTCTTGAAAAAAAAACAAGAATTTATTAGACAAATTTAAAGTTATAAGGAAATAAATCATATAACAATTACCCTTATTTTTTCTCTATTCCAGTATGCCATGAACTCAACCCACTGGGCAGGATTCACATTAGGATGAGGGTGGCTGTGCACCTCTACTGCTCTTTTAGTATAATACTTTTTTTTTAACTTATTTCTATACTCTTTATGTGCATGCTCTGCAACCTTAAGCGTCATTTGGCAGATCATAGGCATTTTTACTATATCGGCATCTTCAAAAAAAATATTTCCCTACATCCATAAAAAAAAATAATAAAAAAAATCAAGCTAATCAATTATTATTACAATCATTGACTTATTCTTCTATTTTCTATACCTTTATTCTATTCCAGAAAACTTCCTTATCTTCTTCCTCAATCTTACGCCAATCCCTCATCAACGGGAGATTTCTGTGGTCTCTAACCTCCCCTGCTACATATTTTGAAAAAGCACTAGAATTATCACTAATGCATTTTCCAGATGAATCAAACTAACCAAGTTGTTTCGTCCATTTGGGAATTGAGGGTTCGCGCCTCCGTTGAGATGTTATTTATTAATACAAAAAAAAATTAAAATCCAGGAAACAAATGTAAATTTTCAGTTTAAGCATAATACTAGTTTAAACACAAAACAAAAACTGAAATTAATAATAATTCAAAAAAGAACCAGCTTCAAACTCTTCCTCTTCCAAATGAAGTTCCTCAGAACGTTGATCTTCACTAGATTATCCATAGCAAAAGTTAGTGGAAGGAGAAGAGTATGGCTGAAATGAGGGAAAGAGAGGGAGTAACGGCGCATGGGGCAAAACCGAAGGAGTAAATGAGAGAGAGAAATGAAAACACAGAAGTAATGGGAAAGAAGGGGGTTTAAATATGGATAAAAGTTAGTGTCGGTTAACACCGACAGTAGTTGTACGTGGCGTCAAAATATGAACACATTACGTTAGTCAAAATTGACACCGTCTTTGACAAACTGCCATAAACATAAGTGGCATCGAAATATTTGGACTTTGCGTCGATTCAAATCGACACTAAGTCTGACACGACCTAGATACACGTACCTGACATACTTTTGACTGAAAGGCCTGAAACACTTTTGACTAAAAGGCCAGTGGCGTCGAAATAGGATCAGATTACGTCGAATTAAACCGACGTTAGCCTGACAAATTTGTGTTGCGTCGAAATAAGGAAAGTTTTCGTCGGTTGAAACTGACGTGTTCCTGATAGACTTGACAGTCGTAGCAGGTAGTCTCTAAAGATAAGTTTGCATCGGTTCAAACCGATGTGAGCCTGACATGTTAGTGCGAATGAATGTGGCATTGAAATAAGAAAACTTTGTGTCAAAATAATCTGAGGTTTGGTCAGTTAAAATTGATGCCAACTCTGACACTGACTGAAAAAGCTCTTCCAATCCATTTCCCCGTGCAAAAAAAGGGGGGAAATTCCCGCACAAAATATTTCAATTAAACCGACGCAGATGACATATGCCGTCGGCTAAAAACGATAGGAATCAAGCATATAAAAAAAAACAGTTTAACCCAAAGTTAAAAAATCAGCAGTTATGTTATCTCATATAATATTTTAATAAATAAAATTTAACTTATATATAATACTTAATAAAAAAATAGAAATATGATTTTATGATAAGATATCATCACACCCGAATTGAAACATGGTCCAATTAATACATAAAATAATTAATATATTTATTCCCTGTCATCATCTGTTAGTTCGTCGTCGACATTGGCATGATTAAGGAACACAGTAGGCAATGGTAATGATTCAAGAAAATGAGTCTCTTTCACACCAACCCTTGTATGGAAATTTTCATTATCAAGAATTCGATCATCCAAGTTAGGTATGGCATAATCCTCAATTGCATCACTATCCTCTAATACGTCAAGCAAATCCCTCGGCTGGGTTCAAACAACTATGTGCCAATCTTTTTCAATTGTGTCCTCCACGTAAAATGCTTGTAATGGTTGTGATGCTAATATGAAACGATCCTCTTTAAATCCCAATTGATTGAAATTCACCATAGTAAATCCATTTTGATCGGTCTTCATTCCTCGTGGACTTTCACTATTAACCATTCGCACTTAAATAACATCACAACTCAACCCCTATCTCCTGCCTCAGTAGGGCCACAATATTTAACCTCGAACATATCTACTACTTTGCCATAACAATTCACTTGCTCAATTGCTCTAGGAACATTTGCAGGTACAAAGACACCACAATTTTGCTTCTTATGCTTATCATCCACATATTTTATACGAAATCTAAGCCCATGAACAATGTGACTTTTATATCTACTCACAACCCTACTAGGATAATTAGCTAGAGTCTTGAGATATCAACTGTCATTAGCATGACATCTTGAATTCATCTGTAATAAGTATGCAGATAAAAATTGATAGAATAACTATAAACATGTTATAATTAAAATGCAAAACAATAAATAAATAATGTGATTGTTATATCAACTCACATGTTGCTTGAACCATTCTGGAAATTATTTCTTGCTTAGCTCCTTAATTTGTCACATAGTTAACCTTTCCCGTCGATGTTTAGTTTTCAAGAATTCCTCATGTTGCCTAGACAATTATGTCCAAATTTAGATAATTAATTTTTCAAAGTTAAGAAAACCAATAAAACATTCAAATGTATGATTAAAAGTTCTTACCTTCTAAATGGGCTAACTTCATCGCAATTATTTAGAATGTATTTATGGCACTGACCATATAACTTCCTTTCGAGTCAAAAAATGATAACCCACCAGATACTCCACATCCAATACCATCTTCATTTCAGCCTCTACGGGTACAACGAGACTCAGCATCTCTAGGATACATGGAACAGAAGGACAAGCACTCATCCACCAAATATGCTTCAGCAATAGAACCTTCAAGACGACCCTTATTACGAACATAGCGCTTCAGTGTTTGTAATACCTACAATTATAAAATGAAATACAAATTATAATAATTATTAATTAAAGTTATGACTACAATTGTAAAAAATTTATAAAAATTTATTCATTAATGTTCAATTGGATACATCCATCTATATTGAACAAGCCTTGCAAGAGTTGCTTTGTCTGCCAAGTGAACCAAAAGGTGCACCATTATATCCAAAAATGCAGAACGGAATATTTTTTTCAAGTTGACATAATGTCAAGGCAATTCTTGAATTCAGTTGGTTAAATCCTTCCCCAAACTCATTCTTACTACGCAACTGTCTGAAAATTGCACTCAACTCTAATAATACCATAGTAACAGCTTTAGGCAAAACCAGGCATATTGCAAGCGAGAGTAATTGTTGCATTAAAACATGGCAATCGTAACTTTTCAACCCATGTATTTTTTCGTTCATTCATGTGCACACATGGCGACAAATTTGATGATATCCATTGGGGACCCAAATAGTAGACAACACTTTGCAAAATGCAATTTTTTTCTTCTCTTTTCAATTTTGAACAATGTTGGAGGTTAAAATGTTCTATTTCCTTCTCTACATGGGTGTTGACTACGTCTTATGTTCAAGAATTCAAGATCTGCACATGCAGCTAATCCATCTTTAGACTTTTCTATATCTAGCAATGTTCCCACCACACAGTCACATATATTTTTCTCGATATGTATAACATCAAGATTGTGTCTAATCAATAGATGCCTCCAATAAGGTAGTTCATAAAAAATAGATTTCTTTTTCCATTGACTGTTATTACTTGTACTGCTCAAAGTTCTTCTTCTTCGTTGCCCAACTAAAGCATCTTTGTTTGGTTTTCCAAAAGCAAATCTCAATGTAGAAAGTTTCGAGACATTATAAACTAGTCTACTGCCTTGGTGCACTACGATACACTAGAAAGCATCGATGCCCTATATAACAAATCATACGACTCGCTGGCAAGTAAATAGATTCTTTATCATGCATGCAATGTGGACAGGCTTTATAGCCATTCTACTCCATCTTGACAACATTCTATAAGCCGAAAAATCACTTATAGTCCATAAGACGGCAGCCTTCATTGTAAAACTTTGGTTGGAATACGCATCATAAGTGGGAGTGCCCACCTCCCACAACTCATTCAGCTCGTCAATCAATGGACGCATGTATACATCAATCTTTTTACCAGGACTGCGCGGTCCTGGTATTAACTGAGACAACAACAAATTTGGTTGCTTCATGCACATCGAAGGTGGAAAATTGTAAACAGAAAGCACCACAGGCCATGTGTTATGGTCATTCCTCATTTTCCCAAAAGGATTAAATCCATCACTGGCTAACCATAATTGGACATTTCAAATTTCTAACGTAAAATTTGGATATAAATTATCCAAATGCTTCCATGCTGTAGAA
The DNA here is from genome assembly GCF_916048215.2 of Malus sylvestris. Taxonomy (NCBI): domain Eukaryota; kingdom Viridiplantae; phylum Streptophyta; class Magnoliopsida; order Rosales; family Rosaceae; genus Malus; species Malus sylvestris. The sequence continues at coordinate 16,633,712 of NC_062273.1, forward strand.
TCTGAAGGATGTCTCATAACTCATTCTTAGGACATTCGGTTGCATGCCACCTCATATGTTCAGCCATACGCTTCGACATAAAAAATCATTGCAATCGTGTTTTTAAAGGAAAATACCACGTAACCTTAGCTGTGATCTTTTTTCTCGAGCTATCCTCTGCATTGGTAATTTTATATCTTGATTTACCACAAACTGAGCACACAGTCAAATCCGAAGTATCTTTCCAATAGATCATGCAATCATTATGACATGCATCAATTTTCACATATGTCAGACCCAAGTCATTTATAAGTTTTTTTGCCTTATAACAGGATTCAGGTAAACAATCCCATTTAAGCAACATTCTTTTAATTAACTCTAGTAAAGTGGTGAAGATCTCGTCTGGCATTCCCGCTAAACACTTAATCTGATACAGTCTTACAACTGCTTCCAATTTCTTAAACTCCTTACAACCTGGCCACAAATCTTGATCTGCCGCTTCAAGCAGCCTAAAAAAAGTCTCCACCTCTTCTAGATGCCTTTCCCCAATAAGGGATTCAATAGACGGCCCAACACCTTCTTCTATTAATGGTTGGACAAATACATCATTAAGAAAATCATGCATGCCAATCACCTCATCTCCTGTTTCTTTTTCTCCAATTGCCACATTTTGCTCTCCAATGTTTTGTTCGTCATGATGTTGCCACCAAGTGTTTTTATAATCTTTATCCATATCATACAATATGAGATGTTCAATAATAGTGTTTCTAACAAAAGTATATCGATTACAACATCTTTTGCAAGGACATCTAAACTTATCAGGACCAACATCATTTGCAACTACTTGATCCAAAAACAAATTATTTCCAGCTGTATACGCTTCAAAATTTCGGGGTATCATCAACCAACTCTTGTCCATGTTTTACCACTTTACGAGGGCAAAATATTACGTTGACACTAAGATGCCTACAATCCTTCAATCCCTATCATGTAGGCATAACTATTAAAATTTTCAATTTCTATCTTTCAACCCTCAAACTCTATCACGATTGCAATCTTTTAATTTTCAACACCTATTATAATAAAAACAAATTAAAATAACAACAAAAAGTTATCAAAATTACGCACATCTAATCCATTCTAGTAAATAACAACCAAAAGTTATCAAAGTTATCAAAATAACAACAAAAACAAATTAAAATAACAACAAATTAAAATAACAATTATAGAGCAAAACAAATTAATTTAACATAATATATTCTTATATTACTGAATATTATACGTTTATGTTATTTTTAATATTGTTAATTTAACATAAATGCTTATAAATATTATTCATTTCCATTTTCTCATAACAATTCAAGTGACAAAATTAATTAATTAGACTAAATATTTATTAATTTAACAAAAATAGTAGAAATTTATCTAAGTACGTAAATTAGAATTTTTAAATAAATAAACTTGTGTATTATACAATTTAAAAATTAAAGAATTTAGTGATAGAAACCTGAATTATGGAAGAATTTCGTTGTCGATCAATTCTTTATGTACTCAACTTGTGACAGCCCGTTCCGAAGTACGGAATATTTTATTCTTGATAGCATGGAAATGACGGTTTTACCCTTGAGCGTTGGGTTGTGATTTGTGTTGTTGGGATAAGAAAAATGGACTAATAATGTTATTTCCTATATTGTTGGATCCAATAGGAATTTAGAGAGTGTTTGGGATTGCATGGTTTTGGACTTGGTAGCCATTTAAGACTTAGGGATATTATTTGGGTGCCCAAATCTGGACCACACACTCTCACGTGCACCCACACGCATTCAGACCTCTCTCTCTTATTCTCTCTCTCGTTTTCTTTCCGTCCGTACAACACGTACGGTCAACCTCCCAACTAGCTTAATCACTCATGGATCGAGCTAGATAAGGATGTTTTTGAACTCCTTGCAAGCTTAGGAGCAGAGTCGTACCTTTTGTTTAAGGAAAAGACCTGTAGAACTCGAGATATCAGAACTTCGGCGAGGAGTATGAAATTCTCCAACATGATCGCGAAGGTTTTAGCCTGTTTAGGAACTTTAAAAGGTATTTTTCTAACTTCTCTAATACCTAGGAACCTTTTTGGAGTAGTTTTGACGTTAGAACACTTGGGTTTATTGAGTTGCAGGTTTGAATGTTCGGTCGAAAGATTTTTCGACCATTTTTCGTTGGTTTTATGTCCCCAAAGTGGTAAGAATGTGTTCTGCTCGTTGTAAGCTTCATTTTGGTGAAAATTTCATCGAATTTGGTCGAGAAATGGAAGAGATATGAAGCTTTAAAGTTTTTCTAGTTTCCGACGACACAAATAGCGACTGCGACGGAATCCGGTGACTCGCTGGAGAAAAAGGCGAATATTCCATCAACTTTGATGGAATATTCTAACGGCGTCAGGTATCTTTAATGGCATATGCTTTTATTTAACGGAATATTCCCTAACGCCGTTAGGGAATTCGTCAGTGTGCCAGGCACTTGCTTGTGCGTGGGCAGCACGTCTAACCGTGCCTTGTCTGGCACGTGGGACATCGAAATTTTTTTTCTAAAAATATGGGGATATTCGTGGGGTTGAGTAGATCATGTTGGTATATTCAAACACCCCAATTGAGCAATGTATGAGGAGTTATTACCTAGTTTTGGTTATGTGCTTTAAATAACGTTTATATAGTTGTTTCACATATAGGTGAGATCTATCCTGAGGACGAGCGCAATCAAGCAAGGGTCGGGGGTTATGACCCTTCCACATATCAGTGAGTGGGCTTTTGGTTTTCAATATATACTTATATACTTGGTATTTTTCCCAGAAAATGTGTTTAAATGAAATTATGTTTTGAAATGCCATGCCTATTGTTTTATGCTTAGATTATGAATTAATATAGTATGCATAAATGTGATTTGACGTAGTGGATGCTTATGTTAGTATTAGGTGAGTTGTAGATTGTTATTGTGAGTTGATGATATTGTGAGATGTATTGAGAGCTCATAAACCTGCACCCCGGTGTTAGTGTTCCTGCCCGTGGTTTGGGCACAGTGCTTCACGTGATGTTCACCTCCCACACCACACGCTCACCTTGCATCCAAGTTAGGTGCACAGTTCTGTCATACAAACCATTATAGGTGGTTCCGACTTGTAGGTGACTTACGATTATTCGCACAGTCTTCACGTGATCGTAGCACTTGAGCGTATTTATTTACACCCAGTCCTGTCATACAGACCACTATAGGTGGTTCCGACTTGTGTGTAGGAATAATTGTTGAGCTATAGATTCACCCATATAGGCCATTTTAGGTGGATCCAGCTGATATGTTATTTCACCTGAGTTACTTTCTATTGCATTGAGATATTGGCATGGTATACTTATGATTATCGCTATTCTGAGCATGGTTTTGATATAAATATGATTATATTCTATTTTCTAGGAAAGTATACAGGTTTTACAGCGAGGGGTTAGAACTTTTGATAAATGGAATGATTTTGAAAAGCTTTGTTTTTGCCCACTCGCACTTTCTGTTTTGCGCCTCTCCAGGTTTTAGGTATGAGTGATTGTTGGTGGTTTATGAGGATTCGACGGAAGTTGTGATATATTCTCACCAATGTAGGATCACCTTTGGGTGTTGTATAATTAGTATTCGTCATGCTGGACTGCACTTAGGCTACTTATGCTCTAATTGTGTAATCACACTTATTCTCGTCTTGCACCTTACCCTATCTAGTGCTCTAGTTGGTTTGGTTTTTATTTATTCACATTTCTTTATATCATTATTGCTTCCGCACTGTACACATGGCTACGTTTCACATGACGGCCAATATGCCTCGAATTAGGTCGGGGTGTGTCAGTTTGGTATCAGACCCTAGGTTTGGCAATCTTGCATATTCTTGTGAATATTCTAATTGTTTTGGTGTCTTCTGTCAAAACTATGCCACCTCGTAGAGAGCCACGTCCTTCAGCTGAGCCTAGTTTTCTTAATATTGCTCAGTTAGATGAAGCTATAGCTAATGCTATTCAGTCTTCACTTTGTCATCCCCAAAGGACTTCTCTGGAGACTGTGTATAATCTGAAGTTGAATCATTTCATGGGTAATGAAGGACATGAAGGAGTAGAGCGATGGCTTAATCATATTGAGAAAACTTTCCATGTGATACAGAGTCAGATGAGTCTTCCTCCTGATAGATGGGTTGAGACGACTACCTGGTTTTTAGGTTCAGAACCCATATCTTGGTGGAGACATGAGTCTTATCAGTTATTCTAGAGGAAGTTATTGATTGGGAAGTTTTTAAGTAGTTATTCCAGAAGAGATTCATTCCTCCAGAGTATATAGATCGCAAGAAGCAAGAATTCATGCATCTAAAGAAGGGAAAGATGTCAGCTAATGAGTACTATAGGAGGCTTACTGACTTGTCCCGCTATGATTCGGAGGTTGCTGCTAATCCGGTTGAGATGCTTTGTCGCTTTAGATTGGGTACTAAAAAGAAATGGCGTTCTATGGCGACCACTACTCCCTATGCTACTTATCAGGAATTTTATTAGATTTTGTTATGGATATGCCTAGTGACAGTGAGGAGGAAGAAAAGGTTGGAAGTCAGAAGAAAGATGATAAAAGTAAGGGTCAATCATCTTTGGGACCTCACAAAACTCAGAGCTTTAAGAGAGGTGGAGCCAATTCCAGTTCTTCTAACGGGGGTAGGGTATGAGTTCCACTGGTTAGATAAAAAGTGGTAGATTTTTTGGAAGTCCTCGATTTCAGAGGCAGAGAGATTCTGGTGACACAGGTGCACCTTTATGTCGTAGGTGTAATAATCGGCACTTTGGGGAATGTAGGCGAGGCAGTAGCGGATGTTTTACCTATGGTCAATTGGGGCATCCAGCTATGCATTGTCCTCAGAATCAGCAGAGGCCCCAGCAGCCTTTCTTACCACCCCCAGGGCTGACCCAGCAAGTTCCAGGACCTAATGGTTATGCCCAGGCGGGTCGTGGAGGTGCTATCATTACCAGGGCGATATAGCTCCTTATTCTACAGGGCAGTATCAGTATCTACAAGACTAGTATCAGCAGAGTAGTTATCCTCAGTATTCTGGAGGTTATATTCCATATCCGCCATATTCAGCTGGTGAATCACAATAGTACCCTGGTGGAGTGTCCCAGCATGTGGAGGTTGCTTCTAGCAGTGTGATGCGAAAATTATCTTAACACACAAATTTAACCCTCTTTTGACAATTGTAGTACAAGTATAAGTAGGGATCGTTCTGGACCGGGGATTAGGAGGGCTTGCTAATAACCTCTAAACAGACTCAAAAACATAAAACTAAATTTAAAAACACTTAACAAGACTCACGAGACTCAAAGCAAACTTAAAATACTCAAAACAGCTTAAAACAACTAAATAAACTTAAACTAGACACTAGGAATGACTTTGGACGAAAATTGACTTTTACTTGAATCAAAACATTTAAAAACACAAATTAAAATAGATTCTAACTAATTAGACACACTCAAGTAAAGGGGGATTGAGTTTTGGACGAAGTTGAAACAAACAAACAAGTATGAAAAACTAGATAGATTGTAAAACAAATTTGAGAAATAAGATGATGGATGGGATAGCTAGAGGCTTTTTCTCCACACACGATATGTATGCAAACAACTCGATTTCCAGTTACTACTTTATTGAATTATGAACGACAATGCTCCAAATTAACCGTGACATCACTAATTAACTCTCAGATTTTCCTTGTTTTATTGGATTGGATGACATCATTCGACAACCCAAAACATTCTTCTAAAGTTCCCTACATGACATCATAATAGAGATACAATCAAAGATCATTCCGTTTAATGAAAATCATAAGCATTGACAAAGCACTTGCAACTATGACATCATGTCACTCATGCTAGGAATTGAACTTAACGCGATCGTTTATAAGCGACCTTCACTACATGTGAGTATAAGTTTGTAACGATTATGTGAAACTTCCTTATATTCTAGCAACGGATTTATGCATGCCAATTAAGTGTCGACCCTTAATTAACAAATACAAATAAGTTATCAATCAAATAGTTAAGCCAATTGCATTCACGATTAAAGAGTTCATAATTGGAATTTATCAAATTATATTGCACACATAATCATGGCTTTGAAATCACCCCTAGCCAAGAGGGGTTTAGCCACTCATATTTACAACAAAACGAAAGGAAATGAATTTAAACATTAGAAACAAAAGAAAGAAAACACCTAAACGCTCCAACGATCCAAGTTGGACAGCAAGCACGTCCAAGCACTTTGCTTCCCTTCCTTTGCTACGGCACAAGGTGTTGGTGAGTGTTTGAAGGTTTGTTTGTATGGAGGAATGGATGTGAAGATGAATGGATGTGTTTGGATGAAGGTTGTGTTGAAATGGGAGTGAATGATCTAACAAAGTATGAACTCAATTTATGTTACACACACTTCCTTTTATAGAGGAAGTGCAAGGCAAAGCATGGGTAAAATGGAGTGGTGTTGAAATGATTCAAAGGTGAAAGTGAAGTAATGATGCAAAGCATGGGTAAAATGGAGTGGTGTTGAAATGATTTAAAGGTGAAAGTGAAGTAATGATGCAAAGCATGGGTAAAATGGAGTGGTGTTGAAATGATTCAAAGGTGAAAGTGAAGTGATGATTGATGCAAGAATTAAACATGGATGGAGTGCACGGCAAAGGTTTGTTATGGTACAAGGAACCCTTAATTTGTGTCCTAAAATGCATAGGAAACCTTCAATGTTGCTGGAACTTAGGGACATTTAGGATTTAGGAAAGATCAAACCAAAATAGGAAACCTTGGCTTAACTTTCCTACTTCAAGTAGGAATCCTCATCTTTATGTCTTCAATTTCGTCCATTCCTTTAGTTCCAAGCATGTGATATTTATTCCAAGCCCAAAATTGCTCCAAAAGGCTCTAAAATGCACATTTTTGCATACTTTGTCCTTAGAACCTGAAATTGCACAAAAATGACTTTAAACACTAAAACTACTAAGGAATAACAACATAAATGCATGAGAACAAGCTAACTTAGTCTCATAAATATGCTCCTATCAAATTCCCCCACACTTAGCTTTTGCTAGTCCTCGAGCAAAACAAAAGAAACAAACGAATCAAAACAAACAGAACATAACTTAACCTTCCAACATTTGCCTCAGGGATTTGCAATGCACATGACATGTTAAAAATCATCATTCCCACAGCTTTTAGTCATGTTCACACTTGAGCACATACTTAATTACAGTCACCACTTACTAGTTCGCAATTAACCAATTAAAACGATATTTTGAATGTAGTAATATGCCTTAGAGAATTTGCTCAATTCCTTACAAGATACTCTCTATTTTCACACACATTTTCTGACTACACACCTTACACTAGTTATATGTGAGCAGATTGATGTAAACATGGAAGACTAGTACTCACATATGTTATAACAAAGAAAGCAATTTCTGGAGTTAATAAGCATGTTTAGATATGATCTCATGAATGGAATGCTACTACTTAGATGCGAGAACCAGTGACACCATATGCTCATACCAATTTCAAACTCCACGAATTGAAACACACAACACTCAAGATTGAAGTCAAGGGTTGTAACGGGGCTTGGGGGTAATGGCTAACAAAGAAATGATAGGGATAGCAAACATTCTTAAAGCGATAGCAGGCAAAGTAATGAAATAGACACTTGGAATTCACTTAATAATGCAGAAATTAACTTTTAAACACAAAGGGAAGATTCAAGCAACACTTAGGGCCGAATTCAATGTTTTGGACCCTTTTTTAACAAACTTTTTTCTTTTCACTCTTTTTTTTTCCCCCCATACCTTATTAAGGACTTTGGCACACACACACACACACACACACAAGAATCACTTCCCCCACACTTGCTTTCTGCATACATTGATAAATAAAAAAAATAAAAAATTCATTTTAAGTCATGCTTTACTATGCTTCAAGAACAAGGGTATGGATGGTCCTAAAACTAGGCTAGGTAAGGATAGTGTGGATTAACAAAGAACATAGGCTTAACAAGGCTCAATGGGGTTAAACTTAAACACATAATGAAATAGGGGCACGGCAATTTGGCTTTGGTGGTCACTACATAACTTCATCTTGAATATGTGTTATGCAAATCAATAGCATGCTTTGAATGAAATAGGCATGAGTTCTAGCATTTGGAACTAAATGATGAAACGCCTTCTAAGTAGCAACCAAGAAAACAATAATGAGATCATGCAACGACTTTAGAAAACAATGATGCATAGATGATTAACTCTCCAAATAAATGTTTAGGCTCAAGTCTCACAAGGTTGTAGCGTTCATTTGAGTTCCTTCCTTCAAGCATCTTACAAAAACTGATTTTTCCTTTATAATTGCATGTGAATTCATAAATTATAACCACAACCAAGCATACACCAAGGAGTAAATCAAATTTTCATCCATGTTTATAACTCTCTTTAACAATCATGTAATTAAAAAACCAAATCCTCATCATTGTGTTGGAAGGTACCCTAAGACATAAACAAACACATAAAAACAACTCTCTTTTTGGGTTTTTCAAAACAATTTTTCAAATTTTTATGAGATTTTCGGATTTTTATGTCAAAACACACTAAAACACTCCAAAACAGCTTAAAAACACTTAAAAACAGCAAGGAACAACACTAGAAGTAATGGGTGATAAACTCCTACGAATTTCATGCAAAACAACTTGGTTACCCCCCCCCCCACACTTAAATCAAACATTGTCCTCAATGTTTCAAGCATAAACTCACACAAAAACAAGCAAACAAACAAACAACGAATAAACATGACAAGTATAGCAAAGTAAAAACCAGAGAGAGTAGAGTTTAAGAATGCAAATCTGGTTTTAGAGATAGATGATCTTGTTGACTTTCCACAGCTTTGATCTCGAACTAGTTTGGAATTCTGAGTGAGGAATATCAGAGTTCCTTGGTTGTACAGTCTACATTCTTCATTGCTTGTTTCTTCTGTACGGTAGGCAAGCACGAGGTAAAGGTGATGGTCTGTTTCTTTCTTCAATCTTTCCAAGTGCTGACCATTTGCTTTCTTTCTCCTTGTCCCTAGCTGAGGATGAATTAGCACATTGTCTCCACTTGCTTCGAGGTATCATTTTCACTTCCCTTATCTGTTCCCTAGGCAGAAGTGGTAGACGAAGAGGAAGCATAAGATGTTGAAGATGAGTACTCGAGAGCAAGGCTAGGTAAACAATCAGGAAGGGGTTCCAGGCAGTCAGTTCTAGATCATAAGATTGATACCAAGTGCTGGCTGATTGCTTTCTTTCTCCTTGTCCCGCAGATGAAAACAAGGACAATGAGAAGGACAAGGAGAAAGCATGATATGAGATACTCTTGCTTTCAACCTTCATGATATGAAATACTTTTAATTTTGATGGGTTGTTTGCAAAGGTATCCCAAGGAATAAGGAACACTGAGTGACTCGAGAGGCTTTGTTGGGAAGGCATTCTCGGAGATGAAAAAGGGTTATGTATGTCTGCCTTGCAATGGGGGGTGAAGGTCAACATTTATATGAATTAATAACCGGTACTATTCTTTCACTCTTGTCAGAAACCGTTGGATGATTGAATAGTAATATTCACGTGTTTTCTACGTCACCAGAAATCTTTGACAGATTGCCCGTAATTTCCGCAAGGCTGAGTGTACATGTGACAGATGCTGACACGTCTGGAAAAGCAAATGCCTCTCTGATTTCTGAGCTTGCCTTTTCGATTTCTGAGCTCCGTCAAGTGCAGAGGTTGCATGTGACAAGTGCGGACAAATCTGGAATAGAGGATGGCCCGTGGTTTCTGAGCAAGCCCAGCTTTTGAGAAAGCTAGCGCATCTTCAATTTTTGAATTGACCTCTTCGATTTCTGAGCTCGCCTCTTCGATCTCTGAAATCCCGTCAAGTGCTGCTTTTTATAGAGGATAAGCAGTTCGTTTCTAAGCACACTTGAATTTCTGCCCATAGAAACTCCCTTCATTGCACTTCTAAGATCTCGGTTTGTCCGACCTCTTTTTTTCTTCAACACCTTTGATAATGTCTGGCCCCTCCGACCGTCGTTTTGACTTGAACCTTGGTGAAGAGGCATCCATGCCTTCTCCAGACAACATATGGCGCCCATCCTTCATATCCCCTACTGGTCCTCTTACCGTTGGAGATTCAGTGATGAAGAATGATATGACCACTGCGGTGGTGGCCCGAAACCTTGTCACTCCCAAAGATAACAGATTACTTTCCAAATGGTCTGATGAGTTGGCTGTTAAGGATTCTCTGGCTCTCAATGTGCAGTGTGCGGGTTCTGTGTCTAATATGGCCCAACGTCTATTTGCTCGAACCCATCAAGTTGAATCATTGGCGGCTGAAGTGATGAGTCTCAAACAAGAGATTAGAGGGCTCAAGCATGAAAATAAACAGTTGCACAAGCTTGCACATAACTATGCTACAAACATGAAGAGGAAGATTGACCAGATGCAGGAATCTGATGGTCAGATTTTACTTGATCATCAGAGGTTTATGGGTTTGTTCCAACAGCAGTTGCCTTCGTCTTCTGGGGCTGTACCGCTTAGTGAAACTCCAAATGATCAACCTCTGATACCTTCTCCTTCTGTGGCTCCGTTGACTGCTAATGCTCCGCCGACTACTGAGACTTCTCCTAAGCAGCCTTTGTGAAGGCTCCCTCTTGTATTTTTCTACCTCCTGTTCATTTTCAATGAATTTTAATGTAAAATACCTTGCATATATGTCAATGTTTTAAAAATAAACCCACAACGAAAACAATTAAACAAGCAACAAAAAAAATGACAATCATGGCAAAATAAAATTGCAGCAAAGGGAAGGTTTTTAGGAACGCAAAACATGGGTTGCCTCCCAAGAAGCGCTTGCTTTAACGTCTTGCAGCCGGACGAAACTTCCTTCTAAGCTTGGATAGGGCCCACGACACTAAGTGAGATTTCTTTCACAATCTGCCCCACATCACTCTCATAGTATAGCTTCAAACGATGCCCGTTCACTTTGAATTCGTCGCCGTTCCTTAAGCTTTTAACTTGGACTGCACCATGGGGAAAAACATTAGTGACAACAAATGGCCCAATCCACTTAGATCGTAACTTACCAGGGAACAATCGTAGACAAGAATTGAATAGTAGCACTTTCTGTCCAATTGAGAATGTTTCTCCCTAAATCATTTTATCATGAAACGCCTTTGTTTTCTCTTTGTAAATTCGTGCATTCTCATAGGCTTCGTTCCGTATCTCCTCAAGTTCATTCAGTTGGAGCTTTCTATTCATTCCAGCAGCATCTAAGTCCAAATTGAATGTTTTCAGCCCAGTGCGCTTTGTGCTCCAGTTCCACAGGTAGGTGACACGGCTTGCCGTAGATTATTCAAAATAGAGACATCCCTAGAGGTTTTTTGTAGGTAGTGCGATATGCCCATAGTGCATCATCTAAACGCAAGCTCCAATCCTTCCGGTTTGGCCCAACAGTCTTCTCCAAGATTTGCTTGATTTCTCTATTCGAGACTTCGGCTTGGCCACTTGTTTGATGGTGGTATGGCGTGGAAACCCAATGCTTCACATTGTACTTTTTAAACAGCGCCTCAATGGTGTGATTGCAAAAGTGGGAGCCTCCATCGCTTATGAACACCCTCAGCATGCCAAATCTGGAAAAGATGTTAGCCTTGATAAAATCTGCCACCACTCTAGAATCGCTAGTATGGGTGGCTTTGGCTTCCACCCATTTCGACACATAATCAACGACTAGCAAAATATAAGTAAAACCATATGAGGGCGGAAAGGGTCCCATGAAATCCATACCCCATACATCAAAGATCTCGATATTAAAGATGGGGGTTTGCGGCATTTGGTCTTTGGCACCGATTGTACCTGTTCTTTGGCTTATATCACAAGTTATACAAAATTTTCTAGCATCCTTAAATAATGTAGGCCAATAGAAACCACTCTCTAAAACCTTAAAGGTTGTCCTTTGGGTGCCAAAATGACCCCCACATGCATAACTATGGCGAAATGCAAGAATTGAATTGAACTCGGAATTGTGCACACATCTACGAATAATCTGCTCAAGACAATACTTCCACAAATATGGATCATCCCACACATAAAATCGTGCATCATTTCTGAGTTTATCACGCTTGTATTTATCTAGAGTGCTAGGAACTTGTTTTGTGACCAAATAATTGACCAAATCAGCATACCAAGGCTCACTTACCTCTAGGGACAGCAATTGCTCATCGGAGAAGGTCTCTAGAATGGGTAAGGAGTCCTCCTCGTGCACCAAACGGCTGAGGTGGTCAGCCACCATGTTTTCACTCCCCTTTTTGTCCCTTATTTCAATGTTGAACTCTTGAAGTAGAAGCATCCAACGAATCAACCTTGGTTTGGCCTCCTTCTTGGTGAGGAGGTACTTCAACGCTGCATGGTCAGAATATACAATCACTTTAATGCCAAGTAAATATGAACGAAATTTATCTAAAGCAAATACAACTGCAAGAAGTTCTTTCTCAGTGGTAGAATAATTCAATTGAGCATCATTTAGTGTCCGGGAAGCGTAATGGATGACGTGGGGCTGTTTGTTCCTCATTAGGCCTAAAACAGGACCAATGGCATAATCAGATGCATCACACATTAGCTCAAATGGAAGGCTCCAATCTGGTGGCATGATGATGGAGGCCGACATCAACATGTCCTTAAGGGTTTTGAAAGCGGTCTCACACTCCTTGTTGAACTCGAAGGCTACTTCCTTTTGGAGTAAACGGCCAAGAGGTTGGGCGATTTTTGAGAAATCCTTGATAAATCTCCTATAAAATCCTGCATGGCCAAGAAAAGAACGAACCTCCCTCACCGAAGTGGGAGAGGGTAAGTGACGTACAAGATTTATTTTAGATTTATCCACCTCAATCCCTTTTTCTGATATGATATGCCCCAAAACTATACCTTGTTTTACCATAAAATGGCATTTTTCCCAATTCAAGACAAGATTAGTTTCGATGCATCGTTGTAAGATGCATCAAATGAGTCACCAAAGACACTAAAGTCATCCATAAACACTTCAATTATCTTTTCCACAAATTCTGAGAAAATACTTACCATACACCTTTGGAATGTGGCTGGTGCGTTGCATAGCCCAAATGGCATGCGTCGATAAGCAAAGGTACCAAAGGGACATGTGAAGGTAGTCTTTTCTTGGTCATCGAGAGCTATCATAATCTGATTATAACCCGAATAGCCATCAAGAAAACAATAAAATGAATGACCGGTTAACCTTTCCAACATTTGATCAATAAAGGGCAGCGGGAAATGATCTTTTCTTGTCGTAGCGTTGAGCTTTCGATAGTCAATACAAACTCTCCATCCAGTTTGGATTCAAGTGGGCACAAGCTCATTATCTTCATTTTTTACCACAGTGACTCCGGACTTCTTAGAAACAACTTGGACCGACGAGACCCAATGGCTATCAGAAATTGGGTAAATCACTCCACAATCTAGTAGCTTGATGATTTCCTTCTTCACAATGTCCATCATGGGTGGATTGAGCCGGCGTTGTGCTTCTCTAGATGGTTTGGCTCCTTTTTCCAAGAGTATTCGATGCATACAAGTGGTAGGGCTAATTCCCTTAATATCAGCCAATGTCCACCCAATGGCATTTCTGTATTCCCGAAGCACCCTCACCAACTTGTCCTCCTCTTGTGCAGTGAGTGAAGAAGAGATGATGACGGGCAGCGTCTCTTGCTCTCCCAAAAACACATATTTCAAATGGTTAGGCAATGGTTTAAGCTCTAGGGAAGGGGGCTAGATTTCAGAAGGAATCAACTTGTTAGTCGAAATGGGAATTGAAATTAGGTTAGGAGACTTACCAATATGCCTTGGATTTAACTCTAGGGCAGCAACCATCTCCACCAATTCTTCTTGAATAGGCACGGCAAGATGTTCCTTGTTGTTGCCGTGTGCATGCCTAAGTGCTAACCCTTCGTTTTTAAGTCCAATGCTTTGCGTGAGAGTCTTTTCAAGTGCATCCTCATTCAAATCATCAAGGAATTCCTGCGCCCAAGAGTCAATCACATCAATAGAGAAACAAGAGTGACCATCATGAGGATATCTCATAGCATCAGAAATATTGAAATCAATAACTTCCCCATCAAATTCCATGGTCAATGTTCCCTTGAATACATCTATCTTTGTACGGGCAATCTTCATGAATGGTCGGCCAAGTAATATTGGTAATTGAGAGGAATGGTTCGAGTCTTCCATTTCAAGCACGTAGAAGTCCGCTGGAAAGACTAGGTGATTTACCTGCACTAAAACATCCTCCAAAACACCTTTTGGATACGCATTAGATCTATCGGCCAATTAAATGATCACTCCATCATTTTTTAATTCTCCCAAGTTCATAGATGCATATATTGAATAAGGCATGACATTTATTGATGCACCTAGATCTAACATGGCAGATTCAAAGCGAGTATTTCCTATAACACAAGGAATTGTAAAAATGCCTGGATCTTTGCACTTAGGAGGTAGTTTTCGTTGCAACACAGCTAAGACATTCTCACTTACCCTTACCAACTCTTTGTTTGAAGCCCTCTTCCTTGTAGTGCACAACTCCTTCAGGAACTTAGCATACTTGGGGACTTGTTTAATTGCATCTAGAAGTGGAATGTTGACTTGCACCTTTCTAAATGTGTCAAGGATGTCTTTGTCACTCTCATCCTTCTTTGATTGCATAAACTTGCGAGGAAATGATGCATTGGTTGGAATGGAATTAGAAGTCATGGAATTTCAACCCAACTTACCTTTGGTGGTCGAATTAGGGTGTGTAGGTGGCTGCGGCAACGATTGCTCAATCCTTGCCGAAGGCAGGCCTTGTTCTTTCTCCTCAGATTGCATCTTTTCATCCTCCTTTTGATTAGATTTAGATGGGCTGGGATCAGATCCAACTTCTTGTCCACTTCGCAAGGTGATGGCTTTGGCAGATTCGAAGCCTCCCTTTGGATTCACATCCGTCGAACTAGGTAACTTACCTGGCTCTCTACTAAATTACCCCATGAACTCAGCCAATTGTCCCATCTGTCTCTTCAATTCAGTCACCTCTTGAGCTTGATTTTGCACTTCCTTGGCGTAATTGTGCATATCTTTGGCTTGATTTTCCTGACCCTTCGCCAACATAGTTAGTAACTGAATAACTTGAGCATTATCAAAAGACAAACCTGAGTTATTTTGGACAGGTTGTGTTTGGGGTTGTGAGGGTGCATACGGCCTTTGATAGAATCCCGGAGGTTGTTGTCTGAATGCACTTTGTTGTTGGGTTTGTTGGAGCTCCCTCCATTTGAAATTTGGATAATCTCTCCAACCTGGATTGTATGTATTCGAGAACGGATCATTCCTTGGTTGGTTTTGACTCTCAAAACCCCCGCGTTGGCAGATTCCCACCTTCCGTTCTCGATCAATTGAGGGCACTTATCCGTGAGATGTCCATTCATTGAGCACACACCACAAGCAACTACACTTTGTTCTTTTGGTTTTTCAACCACCTGTGAAAGAAGAGTAGTAAGATTAGCCATTTGATTTTGAAGTTCAGAAATAGCACTTACCTCATTAACTTGTTGATGTCGTGGGTTATCTCTTTAACCAACACCTTCATATTGTTGAGCATTCAATGCTCGATTAGCAATTAAGGTGTTGGCAGCCATAGGTGTTTTGTCCACCAAAGCTCATCCCGCTGAGGCGTCTAACATTTGGCGTTCAATTGGTACAAGCCCTTCGTAGAAATATTGAAGAAGAAGCTCATCCTTCATCTGGTGCTATGGACATGAAGCAACAAGGGTTTTAAATCACTCATAGTAAGTGGGAAAAGATTCACCTTGGTTTTTCTGAATGCCACTAATCCTTTTGCGTAGTAGAATGACTCGAGAAGTTGGGAAAAACTTCTCCAAAAATGCCCGTTTCATACTCTCCCATGATGTGACAGTTCCGGGGGCTAGCTCATACAACCAATCTTTAGCCTTTTCCAGAGAGAAAAGGGAAAAGCTTTCATTTTCAGAATGCTCCCATCAAGATTCACAGGGGTCATGCTCGAACAAACAACCTCGAACTCCTTCAAATGTTTATTAGGATCTTCCATGGACAACCCATGGAACTTAGGAATATGATGCAATAAACTGGACTTTAATTCAAACTCGTCGATCTTGTTTTGGGCCGCCCTTGGATATTGAATGCATAAAGGCAGAGCATTGTCCAATCTTGAAGCGGAAAGCTCCTTGATTGTTCGATTGTCTATTGCCATATCTTGGACTTCTTCAAAAGTCCTTGCCGTGGCCTCCTCTTGCTCTTCTACTTTGTCTTCTTCAAGATCTGGTGCAGGTTGAGATAGTTGGGGATCTTGTTGATTCCTTGCTCGTCTCAAAGTTCATTCAAAATCGTCGTCAAATTCAAAGATGTGCTTATGAACAGGTTGAGAACTTCGAGTCATAAACCACCTAAAACAATAAAACAAGTAAAATCAGCAACAAGGAACAAAAATACATGAAAATAAACAAAAAGAAATAATAAAGGATTGGCAAAGTTGCTAATCCCCGGTAACGGCCCCAAAAACTTGATGCGAAAATTATCTTAACACACAAATTTAACCCTCTTTTGACAATTGTAGTACAAGTATAAGTAGGGATCGTTCTGGACCGGGGATTAGGAGAGCTTGCTAATAACCTCTAAACTGACTCAAAAACATAAAACTAAATTTAAAAACACTTAACAAGACTCACAAGACTCAAAGCAAACTTAAAATACTCAAAACAGCTTAAAACAACTAAATAAACTTAAACTAGACACTAGGAATGAATTTGGACGAAAATTGACTTTTACTTGAATCAAAACATTTAAAAACACAAATTAAAATAGATTCTAACTAATTAGACACACTCAAGTAAAGGGGGATTGAGTTTTGGACGAAGTTGAAACAAACAAACAAGTATGAAAAACTAGATAGATTGTAAAACAAATTTGAGAAATAAGATGATGGATGGGATAGCTAGAGGCTTTTTCTCCACACACGATATGTATGCAAACAACTCGATTTCCAGTTACTACTTTATTGAATTATGAACGACAATGCTCCAAATTAACCGTGACATCACTAATTAACTCTCAGATTTTCCTTGTTTTATTGGATTGGATGACATCATTCGACAACCCAAAACATTCTTCTAAAGTTCCCTACATGACATCATAATAGAGATACAATCAAAGATCATTCCGTTTAATGAAAATCATAAGCATTGACAAAGCACTTGCAACTATGACATCATGTCACTCATGCTAGGAATTGAACTTAACGCGATCGTTTATAAGCGACCTTCACTACATGTGAGTATAAGTTTGTAACGATTATGTGAAACTTCCTTATATTCTAGCAACGGATTTATGCATGCCAATTAAGTGTCGACCCTTAATTAACAAATACAAATAAGTTATCAATCAAATAGTTAAGCCAATTGCATTCACGATTAAAGAGTTCATAATTGGAATTTATCAAATTATATTGCACACATAATCATGGCTTTGAAATCACCCCTAGCCAAGAGGGGTTTAGCCACTCATATTTACAACAAAACGAAAGGAAATGAATTTAAACATTAGAAACAAAAGAAAGAAAACACCTAAACGCTCCAACGATCCAAGTTGGACAGCAAGCACGTCCAAGCACTTTGCTTCCCTTCCTTTGCTACGGCACAAGGTGTTGGTGAGTGTTTGAAGGTTTGTTTGTATGGAGGAATGGATGTGAAGATGAATGGATGTGTTTGGATGAAGGTTGTGTTGAAATGGGAGTGAATGATCTAACAAAGTATGAACTCAATTTATGTTACACACACTTCCTTTTATAGAGGAAGTGCAAGGCAAAGCATGGGTAAAATGGAGTGGTGTTGAAATGATTCAAAGGTGAAAGTGAAGTAATGATGCAAAGCATGGGTAAAATAGAGTGGTGTTGAAATGATTCAAAGGTGAAAGTGAAGTAATGATGCAAAGCATGGGTAAAATGGAGTGGTGTTGAAATGATTTAATGGTGAAAGTGAAGTAATGATGCAAAGCATGGGTAAATGGAGTGGTGTTGAAATGATTCAAAGGTGAAAGTGAAGTGATGATTGATGCAAGAATTAAACATGGATGGAGTGCACGGCAAAGGTTTGTTATGGTACAAGGAACCCTTAATTTGTGTCCTAAAATGCATAAGAAACCTTCAATGTTGCTGGAACTTAGGGACATTTAGGATTTAGGAAAGATCAAACTAAAATAGGAAACCTTGGCTTAACTTTCCTACTTCAAGTAGGAATCCTCATCTTTAGGTCTTCAATTTCATCCATTCCTTTAGTTCCAAGCATGTGATATTTATTCCAAGCCCAAAATTGCTCCAAAAGGCTCCAAAATGCACATTTTTGCATACTTTGTCCTTAAAACCTGAAATTGCACAAAAATGACTTTAAACACTAAAACTACTAAGGAATAACAACATAAATGCATGAGAACAAGCTAACTCAGTCGCATAAATATGCTCCTATCACAGTGTAGGATCATCGAGGCAGCCTAGTCAGCCAGTTCAGAGGCGTAATGTGCAAGGTCGTAGTGGTCTGACTAGTAGAGGTCATGAAGGCCAACAACAGGCTCAGGGACGTATTCACCACATGACGCTGTAGGATGCTCAGAATAATCCTAATTTGATCATAGGTACGTTGAATTCTTGGTCATTTTGCTAGAGTATTAATTGATTGTGGTGTTACGCATTATGTTATTTCTCATACGTTCGCTCAGTTGACTCAACCTTATCCCATACCTCTTGGGTATGAGTTAGAGTTTGTGATGCCTAGAGGAGAGAGATGTTACGTTAGTTGTGTATATCCAAGATGTCCCGTATTAGTGGAGGATGTAGTTATACCAGTTAATCTCATCCCATTGGATATTGTGAATTTTGATGTGATTTTGGGCACAGATTGGTTACATTGCAATCGTGCCAATATAGATTACTACGGGAAATCAGTTACTTTTCATCATCCTGGTTTACCTGAGGTTACTTTTGTGGGCGAGTGTAGTGAGGTGAGACATGGTGTTATTTCTGCCATAAGAGCTAAAAAGTTGTTAGAGAAAGGTTGTCAGGGATATTTAGCTCATGAAGTGTTATATGATGATACTCCTACTATTGTGGAGAATGTTCGAGAGGTCAGGCATTTTCCTGACGTATTCCCTGATGATTTACCTGGATTGCCTCCAGACCGAGACGTGGAGTTCACCATTGATTTGCTTCCAGGTACTAATCTTATATCTTTAACTCCTTATTGAATGGCTCATGCTGAATTGAGGGAATTAAAATTCAGTTTTAAGAATTAGTTGATAAGGGTTTTATTCAGCCTAATACTTCATCCTGGGGAGCTCCGGTGTTATTTATGAGAAAGAAAGACGAAACTTTGAGGCTATGCATTGATTATAGGCAATTAAATCGGGTAACAATTAAAAATTGTTATCCATTGCCGCATATAGACGATTTATTTGGTCAGCTTCGAGGCGCTTGTGTGCTTTCTAAGATTAATTTGAGGTTTGGTTATTATCAATTAAAGATCAGAAGTGAGGATGTCCCTAAGACAGCTTTTAGGACTCAATATGGTCATTATGAGTTTCTTGTGATGTCATTCGGATTGACTAATGCACCTGCAGCTTTTATGGATTTGATTAATTGAGTATTCCAGCAATATTTGGACAGGTTTGTTATTGTCTTTATTGACGATATTCTGGTATATTCTAAGTCTAAGTCAGAGCATGTTCGACATCTTACTTTGGTGTTGAAGAAATTGAGGGAACACCAATGCTAAGTTTAGCAAATGCCAATATTGGCTAGATCAAGTGGCATTTCTGGGACATGTCATATCTACTCAAGGTATTCAAGTGGATTCTCAAAAAATGGCAGCTATTGAGAATTGGGAGCAATCGCAAACCGTCACTGAGGTATGGAGTTTTCTCGGCTTAGCTGGATATTATAGACGGCTTGTTAAAGATTTTTCAGTTATTGCTTTACCGCTAACGAGGTTGACTATAAAAGATGTTAAGTTTGAGTGGGATGATAATTGTGAGCAAAGTTTTCAACAGTTGAAATATTATCTCACTCATGCACCCATTTTGGCGCTTCCAGATGATAGTGGTAATTTTGAGATCTACAGTGATGCTTCCTTGAATGATCTAGGTTGTGTGTTGATGCAGCATGGTAGGGTGATTGCTTATGCTTCAAGATCGTTGAAACCTCATGAGATGTATTATCCTACTCATTATCTTGAGTTAGCAGCTATTATTTTTTACTTGAAGATTTGGAGACATTATCTTTATGGTGATAAATGAAAGATTTTTATGATTATAAAAATCTTCAGTATCTTTTCACTCAGAGGGATCTTAATCTTCGGCAACGAAGGTGGATAAAGTTGCTCAGTGATTATGATTGCATGATTGAGTATCACCCTGGTCGTGCAAATGTGGTGGCAGATGCTCTTAGTAAGAAACCTCAATTGAGAATTAATGCTTTGTATGCTTGTCATGTTCCTCTTCTTGCGGATTTGAGGTCCACTGGAGTGAAGTTAGGGGTGGAAGATCGAAAGAAAGCTTTACTTGCTAGTTTCCAGGTCAGACCAATTTTGATTGATCCAGTGCTCGAGGCTCAGATGTATGATGAGGAAATCCAGGAATTAATCCAAGCAAGAAATGATGGGAAAAAGAAAGATCTAAGGATTACAGAATCTAATGGCATGCTTATGCAGGAAGGAAGAATGTATATGCTGAATAATACAGAGTTAAAGAAAGAAATTCTTGATGAAGCGCATGTATCGGCATATGCGATACATCCTGGAGGTACTAAAATGTATCATACCATTTGACCATTTTTATTATTGGCTGGGTATGAAAAGAGAAATTGCTAAGTATGTGAATAGGTGTGTTATTTGTCAGCAGGTCAAAGCTGAAGGGAAAAAGCCATTTGGATTGATGCAGCCACTTCACATTCCATAGTGGAAATAGGAAGATATTATTATGGATTTTGTGTACAAGCTTCCTCCTACACGAAATGGTTATGATGGAATTTGGGTGATAGTTGATCAACTTGCTAAGTCAGCGTATTTTATTCCAGTGAGGGAGAAATATTCTTTAAGCTGATTAGCTGAATTCATATCGAAGATTGTTAAGTATCATGGAGTCCCAGTTAGTATTATCTCGGATCGGGATCCTAGATTCACTTCTAAGTTCTGGTTAGCATTTCAGGAGGCTCTTGGTTTGAGGTTACTTTATAGTACAGCATATCATCCTCAGATAGACGGACAATCTGATAGAACTATTCAGACTTTGGAAAATATGATAAGATCTTTGGTATTACAGTTTGGCGACACCTGGCATCAACGGTTAGATTTGATGGAGTTTGCATATAATAATAGCTACCATTCGAGCATTGGTATGTCACCTTTTGAGGCACTTTATGGCATGTCTTGTCGTACACCTTCGTGTTGGTCAGAGGTTGGTGAAAGAGTTTTGGTGGGCCCTGAGATCATGGATGAGACTACTCAGAATATTCAAGTAATTAAGTCTACTCTGAAAGAGGCCCTGGATCGATAGAAAAGTTTAGTAGACAAGCATGACACTAATCTGGTGTATAAAGTTCGTGATTGGGTGTTTTTTAAGTTGTCACGGTGGAGAGGTGTTGTGCGGTTCTAGAAGAAAGGTAAGCTAAGTCCTAGGTACATCGGACCGTATCAGATCATCGAGCGAGTCGATAAGGTTGCTTACAGACTTGAGTTGCCTTCAAAGTTGTCTAAAGTGCACGATGTGTTCCATGTTTCTTTACTTCGTCATTATGTTTCGGATCCGTCACATGTGATACCTCCTCAACCATTAGAAATTAATCCAGATTTGACTTATGATGAGGAACCAGTGACGATTTTGGATTGGAAGGATAAGGTTATGAGGAATAAGACTTTGTGCTTAGCGAAAGTCTTCTAGAGAAATCACTCGGTGGGGGAAGCCACCTGGAAGACAGAGGAGCGTATGAAGGAAATGTACCCACGCTTATTTTATGGTTATTAGTAGTTTGTACATTATTGTATGGAAATTTCAGGGATGAAATTTTATTAAGGGAGGTAGGTTGTGACAACCCGTTCCGAAGTAAGGAATATTTTATTCTCGATAGCGTGGAAATGATCGTTTTACCCTTGAGCGTTGGGTTGTGATTTGTGTTGTTGGGATAAGAAAAATGGACTAATAATGTTATTTTCTATATTGTTGGATCCAATAGGAATTTAGAGAGTGTCTGGGATTGCATGGTTTTGGACTTGGTAGCCAATTAGGACTTAAGGATATTATTTAGGTGCCCAAATCTGGACCACACACTCTCACGTGCACCCACATGCATTCAGACCCCTCACTCTTTCTTTCTCTCTCTCATTTTCTTTTTGTCCGTACTATACATACAGTCAACCTCCCAACTAGCTTAAGCACTCATGGATCAAGCTAGATGAGGACGTTTTTGAACTCATTGCAAGCTTAGGAGCAAAGTCGTAACTTTTGTTTGAGGAAGGGACATGTAGAACTCGAAATATCCAAACTCCAGCGAGGAGTGTGAAATTCTCCAACGTGATCGCAAAGGTTTTAGCCTGTTTAGGGACTTAAAAGGTATTTTTCTAACTTCTCTAATACCTAAGAACCTTTTTGGAGTAGTTTTGATGTTAGAACACTTGGGTTTATCGAGTTGCAGGTTTGAACATTCGGTCGAAGGATTTTCCAACCACTTTTTGTTGGTTTTATGTCCCCCAAAGTGGTAAGAATGTGTTCTACTCATTGTCAGCTTCATTTTGGTGAAACTTTCATCAAATTTGGTTGAGAAATGGAAGAGATATGAAGCGTTAAAGTTTTTCCAGTTTCTGACGACACAGACGGCGACTACGACGGAATCCGGTGACTCACTGGAGAAAAGGGAGAATATTCCATCAACTTTGACGGAATATACTAACGGCATTAGGTATCTTTAACGGCATATGCTTTTATTTAACGGAATATTCCCTAACGCTATTAGGGAATCCATCAGTGTGCCAAGCACGTGCCTGCACATGGGTGGCGTGTCTGGCCGTGCCTTGGCCGACGCGTGGGACGTCGGAAAATTTTTCTAAAAATATGGGGATGTTCATGGGGTTGAGTAGATAACGTTGGTATATTCAAACACCCCAATTGAGCAATGTATGATAAGTTATTACCTGATTTTGGTTATATGCTTTAAATAACGTCAATATAGTTGTTTCGCATATAGGTGAAACCTATCATGAGGACGAGTGCGGTCAAGCAAGGCTCGGGGGTTACGACCCTTCCACATATCTGTGAGCAGGCTTTTGGTTTTCAGTATATACTTATATACTTGGTATTTTTCCCAGAAAATGTGTTTAAATGAAATTATGTTTTGAAATGTCATTCCTATTGTTTTATGCTTAGGTTATGAATTAATATAGTATGTATAAATGTGATTTGACGCAGTGGACGCTTAAGTAAGTATCAGGTGAGATGTAGATTGTTATTGTGAATTGATAATATTGTGAGATATGTTGAGAGCTCATAAACTTGCACCCCGGTGTTAGTGTTCTCGTCCGTGGTTAGGGCACAGTCCTTCACGTGATGTTCACCTCTCGCATCACACGCTCACCTTGGATCCAAGTTAGGTGCACAGTCCTGTCATACAAACCACTATAGGTGGTTCCGACTCGTAGGTGACCTGCGATTATTCGCACAGTCTTCACGTGATCGTAGCACTTGAGCGTATTTATTTACACCAGTCTTGTCGTACAAACCACTATAGGTGGTTCCGACTCGTGTGCAGGCATACTTGTTGAGCTATAGATTCAATCGTACATGCCATTTTAGGTGGATCTGGCTGATATGTTATTTTACCTGAGTTACTTCCTGTTGCATTGAGATATTGGCATGGTATACTTATGATTATCGCTATTCTGAGCATGGTTTTGATATAAATATGATTATATTCTATTTTCTGGGGAAAGTATACATGTTTTACAGCGAGGGGTTATAACTTTTGATAAATGGAATGATTTTGAAAAGCTTTGTTTTTGCCCACTCACACTGTCTGTTTTGCGCCCCTCCAGTTTTTCGGTAGGAGTGCTTGTTGGTGGTTTATGAGGATTCGATGGAAGTTCTGAAAAATTCTCACCAATGTAGGATCACGTTTAGGTGTTATATAATTCGTATTCATCCTGCTGGACTGCATTTAGGCTACTTATGCTCTGATTGTGTAATCACACTTATTCTCGTCTTGCACCTTACCTTATCTAGTGCTCTAGTTGGTTTGGTTTTTATTTATTCGCATGGCTACGTCACCCTCACGTGACAGCCAGCATGCCTCGAATTAGGTCAGGTTGTGTCACAACTAGCTCAAATAAATTCCCTACAAAAATAAATTGTAAAAAAAAAATTAAACATAAGAGGAGAAAATAAAAATATTAGAAGCAAGAAAAACTTACTGTTGTGAAGAATGAACAAATAAAGTTGGAAGAACAAATAAGAAAGGTGCAAGAGAGAAAACATGGGAGGGTTTGTAAATTGGAAGAACAAATAAGAAAAATGTAAGAGAGGAAGAAGAAAACACGGGGGAGAGTATATAAAGACCATCAATCTGTGGCTTACAACCGACACCGAGTTTCAAAATATTTTTAAAAAAAACTAAAATCTATGTCGCTCATAATTGACGCAGGCTTTTAAATATTTAAAAACAATAATTAGTGTCACCTAGAAGCGACACCCATACTTTATGTCACTTAAAAGCGACACTGTTTTACTTAAAGCGACACCAGTATTTAAAAATTATTAAAATGTATGTCAGTTATAAGCGGCATTAAATGTTTACGTTGGTTTAAAAGCAACATAGACATTTTATGACGCTTATAAGCGACAGTAAATCTGACATCATGTTCAGTAGGTGTCGCAACTGTCTTATTCGCCACTATATTATATTAAACCGACACCACCCACTGACACTATAAAGCCCTTTTGTAGTAGTGCAAGTGTGTCAGTTTATGCACTCACCATTAGATATTCATTTTGCTGCTGTGAAACATATTTTGAGATATCTCAAAGGTACCATTCATTTGGGGTTATGTTTTAAATCAGGTTTATATCAGTTGAAAGCATACACAAATGCTGATTGGGCAGGGCATCCCAATGATCGATGTTCAACTACTGGTTTTGTTATTTTTCTTGGTGATACTCCTATCTCTTGGAGTTCTAAAAAACAACATACAATGAGTAGATCTTCGACTGAAGCTGAATATAGGGCAATGGCTACAACCACTGCTAAGGTTATATGGTTCAACAACTTCTCAAGGATTTGTATATTTCCTGTCCTACTATTCCAGTTCTTTATTGTGATAATATCTCAGCTATGGCTCTTGCCACTAATCCAGTACTGCACTCCAAAGCAACCCAAAGCAACACACATTGAGATTGACTGTCACTTTGTCCGTGAAAGAGTTCAACAAGGGACAGTTCTTTTGCAGGTCAGTATGCATACATGTTTACTAAAGGCTTGTGTTCTCCTCAGTTTACTGGAAATTGCTCCAATCTCATGCTTGGGAGTTCGCCTCATGAGCTTGAGGGGGGATGATAGAGTTGATAAGATTATGAGTGCATAGGATTGTGTCAAGTGTCTGTGTATTATTGGTTCTATCCTTAGGTAGTTAGTCGAGGGGTGTGTTACTTAGTTCTTAAGCTTTTACTTTGTTGACGAAGGGATGGATGTTCGATCTTTTTACCTCATATGCCATCATTCAAAATGGAAACGGGCAACCTCAACTTTTTCTAATTCCATAATTCATACAAGGTACATTTTTTTTTCCTTTTCTGTTAAGAGAGAGAGGATATGATTAGGGTGTATGTACACTATCGAAATCTTGGCATCGCACACCATAGTGCATGAGTGAAATATGATCTCTCTCTTCTGTTAGACCCTTTCATCAATGAAATATTTGTCATACAAGTCTAGAACATAAACAACCTCAAATATATTTGTTGTGATAAGCTCCTCATAATGGGAATTATTTGACCAACTTGAAGATTGTAAATCACAAAAAACGAAGACTGTGTGCGTTTTGATGCCCTAGAGGTTGAGGATATGTAAATTATTAGTTTAAAAACAAAAGGAAAACTAATGAAAAGAGCTTGAAAACTTTGAATTTTAACGATAAGAACAAAAAAAAAAGGTAAAATGAATAGTAGCATAATTGACTTTTTAGTGTAAAAATGTGGTTTTTCGTTAAAGTAAACAATATCAGGAGCTTTTCGTTAAGTTCCCTTAAACAAAGGCAAACAAAAATACTACTATAATTGTCCAAATCATATTGCGCAAATATAGATAATGCTTAATTGTAAAAGAGTTCGTACAGTAAACTCGTGCTAGCTATGCTATATATACCGATCGCTAAGGTAGTAATGGATAATTTCTTCTCTACGGATGCATGGCAACCATGCACTGAGAAAAAGTAGACCCACTGCTGGTAAGGATTCCCGTTGCGAGGATACAGTATGATATGTTCAAGAGATTGATTGCTATCTCTCACATCCATGACAAGTCTAGGATGCATGGCAACCATGCACTGAGAAAAAGTAGACCCACTGCTGGTAAGGATTCCCGTTGCGAGGATACAGTATGATCTGTTTAAGAGATTGATTGCTATCTCTCACATCCATGACAAGTGTAGGATGCATGTTAGGGTTTAGAATTGTCCCATCATACTTGAACACCCACCGCTGGTTCACTGACCCTTCGCATTTGCGAATGACGATGGGTTCTTCAGAGCTCTGGCCATGGGATGTGATGCATCGGCTGTGATCGTTATTTTATTGGATGGTGCCATCGCGAGTGCTCATTGTTGCTCCAGCTTGTAGTCTGTAGAATTCTGAATCCATAATAAGGTGTTGTGGTTGTAGGATTCCAGGCACAGATCATTATACCCCTCAGTGGAAGTCACGGTGGGCTCTACGTCATCTCCCGCTTTCCAACCCTGCGTAGCAGCATTGACATTGGTTTCTGCTGTTAGGGAGGTGCCATTTTCAGTTCCATGGGCCGTCAAGACTAGCTTGAAGTGAGGATTGGTAATGGTTCCATCAGTAGATAATACCCACTTTGTGGCTTCGGAGTTGGCCTTATCACAGTCATAATTCATGACATACTTTCCAGGTTTATCGCTCGAGATGGTCATGCATTTGTTAGTCCCATCTGTTTGGAACGTCCATTGCTTACTGAGTTCCGGTCCGCATCACCACAGTTGGATGACACTCCCATCGACGTCGTCATTTGCGTCTACACACAACCCTTGTTAGTGTTTGAGCTACTTTTGAGCTAAATTTCTCTACGTGTTTATAACCAATTCAACAAGAAATTGAAATGAACTCAGAGATTGAATATCAGAGATGAACATTTGGGAAGAAGGAGGACATTGCTCCCTCGAATTTGGATTCGATCCACCAAAGTCAGCATACAGTGTAGGGTTTTTAGTCGTTGCTACCCACGCACACATACACTTGCACCATTACTGTGATCACCTACACCTCACTTGTTTTCATTTAACTTCTAACAAACTAGACATGTGGCAAGATACACACTATCGAGATGTTATAATCCTGTCCGTTGATTACATTATTTGAATATCAACTACTCTAACACTTAGAACATTTCGACCTTCATCTTTTTCTTCCTTTCTTCAACTACAATGCACCTATGATCCAGCTTCCATGCTTATCCACCAACACTTTCTTCTAAGCTAGTAGCTGGTTTAACTCAAAGCTTCTCTTTGAGTGTGCAGAATCGATCTTTGGGAAGTGCCTTGGTGAAAATATTAGCATGCTGACATTCTGATTTGCTATAGATTAGCTTGATGATGTTTGACCGCAATGCTTCTCGAATGTAATGATAACTTCTTCCAATGTGTTTTGTTCTTTGATGGAACACAAGATTTCTTGTCATAGCAATGGCAGATGTATTGTCACAGTAGATATGAGTAGCTTATGTTTCTTCTTCACCAAAATCTTGAAGCACAAACCTCAACCCCACAGCTTGAGTGGTTGCTTTAGTTGCACTCATGTACTCAACTTCAACTGTTGACAAAGCAACATTATGTTCTTTAACAGAAGCCTAAGAGAAAACCCCACTTCCAAATGAGAAAACATATCCATATGTGCTTTTCATATCAGCTTCATCCTCACTCCAATCACTGTCACAATAGCTTATGAGAATTGATTCTTTTCCTTTCTCATACTCAATCCAATAGTCTAATGTGCCTTGTACATATCTGAGCACTCTTTTTGTTGTTCCCAAATACTTCTTTGTTGGTCCATGTATGAATCTAGCAAGTAAGCTAGCTACAAACATAATATCTCGTCTGGTTGCAATCAGATACAAAAGACTTCCAACCAACTACCTATATACATTATCATCTGTTTTCTCAGTCTCATCAACTTCTTAAGTTTGTCATTCACGGCCAATGGAGTACTAACAGGCTTGCAGTCATTCAATCCAAATTTCTGCAGTAGGCTGATTGCATATTTCCTTTTATTAATGAAAATCCAGATTCAGACTAAAGAGTTCCCATTCCAAGGAAATGATATAGCAATCCCAAGTCTGTCATTTCATATATTTTCATCATGTCACACTTGAATTCTTCCAGTAACTCAATGCTACTACTTGTGTAGACAATGTCATCTGCATAAGTAGAGACAATGATGCTTTCACTTTCTCCCCTTGACTTCATATACAAGGTTGCTTCACTTGGACTTCTGGTGAATCCATAGTTGTGCAAATGAGTATCAATTTCTTCATACCAAGCCCTTGGAGCTTGCTTTAATCCATACAAAGCTTTCTTGAGTTTGTAGACCTTATCTTCTGCACCTTACACAATATAACCCTCTTGTTGATTAATGGAGACCTCCTCTTGCATCACACCAATAAGGAAAGTTGATTTCACATCTAGTTGAAACATCTTCCACTTCTTTTGAGCTGATAAGGCTATAAGAGTCCTGATGGTATCCAATCTTGCAACGGGAGAAAAAAGTTTCATTGAAATCAACCCCAGGCTTTTGTGTATACCCCTTGGCAACAAGCCTTGCCTTGTGCTTTTGAATTGTCCCATCCAGGTTTAGTTTGGTCTTGTAGATCCTTTTTACTCCAAAAATGGGTTTGCCTGATGGTCTGTCAACCAATTCCCAAGTCTTGTTTTTCACTATCATTTCAATTTCAGCATCTATTGCTTTCTTCCAAGCTACATCTATGGCAGCATCAGTGAAATTATTTGGTTCAATCATACATACATTGCATTTAGCATAGATTTCACTCAATTATCTCTCTTTAACTAGTGTGGCTTTAGCAGTACTAGACTCACCACTCTCAGTTTGAGAATCAATGAATTCATATGTTACACGCTTGCTCCCTTCTAGTTGAAAGTCATCTCTCAATGGTAATGGATCAATCTCAGGTAAATTCAAATTGATAGGAAATGATAGTTTCTCACCATTTTCTGCATCCTAATCATGAATGCAACCGTAGTTACCCATAACTCTGACAACAGTAAGTGTCTACCGAATATGTACTATGCATAAAGTCTTTGTATGCCAACTCTAATGGTAACATAGTTAACCCAAAATTTTAACCATGGTTACAAGCAACTAAAATAAAGATAATGGTAATCTGCAACCATGCTAATGGTGGAACGAACAAGATGCAATTCGTCCACTAAGGTCTGAGTAACTTGTATAGAAGTCTAGAAGCAGCTTTCTCATAATGCCATCATCCTCCGAAAGTAAACAGAGAAGAAACTGTAACTATCCAGGAAATTTGGACTTTGTTTCCTCAACATCCTTCTACTCTAACCGAAGGCAAAAACGCCTAGATTGAAAATTCTCCTCATCTAATCATATCACAAACGAGGACTTGTAGATCACATTCCACAAATAGGTTAACAACATCCCTCTTTTATCTTAATCGTCTTCACAAGTGTCTTGTCGTTGAAATTTCAACGCCCATTCTAAGGAAATAAACCATCGTCAATACCTTAAGCTTTGAGGCTGGAAGAATACTACTTTCTACTTAAGTAAGACTACCACCAATTGGAATACCACATGAGCGTAACATTGGTTCAGCATCACAATTATTGATTTCCACATTATCAACACGTACAAAATACCTCGAACTGAGAGTATATAATGATACTTCCCAACTCCATTCATATAACAAAATGATTATAATTATTCAAACCATTTCTTGATAGGTTAAAGGTAACTCCATATCGATATTCATATTTTCCAACTAAAATAGAATAGGACCAGCTAAAAGTGTTCAAAAATAAATATGTCCATTTTCGTACAATCAGAAGATACACTATAGTGTACTCATAGCTGCTGATTAAATTCTTCTACTACCATTGTCAGAATTTAGTCTGTTCCAAAAAGTAAGTATATTTAAGAAGTTCTAAGGTTGATAAAGATTTTGGACACGTTCTTCACAAAGAAATGTCATTCAATTTCCAAGCAAAGATGATAATTGCTAACTTTAAATCACGAATAAAATAGTTCATTCCAAATGAGTCTACTATGAATTCAACAAGTTTCACAAGAAAACTCTGAATTTCAAAAGTTTGTTACATAGACCACCAATTTGAAATAGGATTTGTGCGAAAAGACACAAGAAAACTAATGTCGTACGAAGAATGGAATGGTGGTACTCTACTGGATATCGCCAATGAATCAAAACTATTTTTGATTTCTACTCTAAAAAGGTTTAATAATGACGGTTAACAATAATGATGAGATTGATCCATAAATCCCTAGTGATACACCAATAATGATACATTAACCCCACGTTAGGGCCATCAACTAATCTCAATTCCACACCTTTCCTTGACAGAAAAGTTCATTGATTATAATCTAGAGACACTCGCCCAAAATGATCTTCTAAGGATTGACTAGTCATCAATTTTGCCCAAAACTTAGGAACTACTAACATATTTTTCGTATTCGACGAGGTGGCAAGATTCGAACATTAGACATAAAAACCAAGAATGCTCACATCACGGGTGTGATGAACACAATACTGCCCAACTTATGCTCTGATACCAAACCGACACACCCCGACCCGAGATGTCCACTAGGACTCCGAATCGAGCTGCGCTGGCCGACACCTGGAAGGTGACAAAGCCATAAAGTGTGATGATGTGGAAAAATGTGAATAAATTTAAACTTAAGAGTGCCTAAATACTAGAGTGCACTGGTGAGCGGGAAGGAACCCACTTCACACGTGACGTTAGAGCATAAGTAAGAACAGTATAGTGGATTAAGAATCGTACCCTCGAAAGAATCTCCAATACTAAGAATCGCCACGAATCTTCGACAATAAGAAAGCTCAACTAATAAAACCTGGAGGGTGAAAACAAAATAAGGGTGAATGGCCCTGGAGATAAAATTTTAATAGAAACCATATAAAACATTATAACCCCTCGCTACAACACCTGTATAATTTCCAGAAAAATTATAAATATACCACAACGCAGCATCTCATCAGTAATATCAAATAATCATGTGAATAATAACTCATACTAGCACGCAAGTCGGAGTCACCTATGGTGACCTGTACGACTCACTCATATCTCATCACATATACTAGTTCATCGCATATTTCATCACATATGCTAGCTCATCACATATTCATCACATATGCTAGCTCATCACATATTCATCACATATGCTAGCTCATAAGTCAGAGTCATCTCTTGTGACCTATACGACTTATCTATAGCTCAATAAGTATACCTACACACGAGTCAGAACCACCTAAAGTGGTCTGTACGACAGGACTGGGTGTAAGAAAATACGCTCTAGTGCTACGATCACGTGAAGACTATGCGAATAATCGCGGGTCACCTACGAGTCGAAACCACCTATAGTGGTCTGTACGACAGGACTGTGCACCTACCTTGGATCTAAGGTGAGCGTGAATTGTCACATCCCAGCCCGGGCTCGACTCCATCGTAGCACGATATTTTTCGCTTTGGGCCCCGACCACGCCCTTACGGTTTTGTTTCTGGGAACTCACGAGCAACTTCCCAATGGGACACCCATCCTGGGAATGTTCAGGGTTTAGGGTTCTAGAGCCTGAAGACAAGGCTACTAGTTACCTAGCATAAGGCCTCTTGATCCTGTGATTACGGCCGAGGAAGGAACAATCTTGGCCTTTGGGTTCTAGAGCCTGAAGACAAGGCTACTAGTTCTGTGAAGTTCACAAATCATCGGCATCGGGTTAGGTCACGGTGATTATATTCGTAAGAGTATAAGCACGTTGAACTGGCACCAGGTTATATGGACATAAGTACTCGAAATAGATGTATGTCTTGATAGTAAATGTGGTTCGGCCGTCGGAATGTCGAACTCTGAAACTCACTTGCAAATTCCAATCATAAAACAACTCGGCACTCAATGTTCCGAGCCTAGTAACCTGTAACACCTCACTTCGTCGAGAATGTTAATGAGATCAGTGTTCTAAAAATCGGCCTAGGCGCTGGGCGGCGGAGCTCAGACCCGATTTAGACTAAAACGCTCAGTTAGGCAGGGAGAACATAGGCGGTACTAGGCAGTTTGAATCTCATTGCAAATCCCAAACTTGCTGCAATTTTCATAAACGATCTACAACTTCCGATCTCGTATGTAACAACATAGCCCAGGAAAATTTATGTAGCTCGTCTCTGTGAAGATAAGGGAAGAAAGGGTGCGAAGAGAGAGAGAGAGAGAGACTGCTGGTGAAGATGAAGGAAGAAAAATTGTTGCCAGATAATTTCTGCAGCTCATCTGTGAAGATGAGAGCAGAGAAGAGAGAGTGCAAAAAGAGAGAGAGAGAGAGAGAGAGAGACTTAAACATTTCAGTATGTGGTGGTTGTGCAAGTTGAGGACTCAAAAAGATTGGGTAATGTGAAAGAGCAAAGATGAGGTTGACGTTTTAGATGGTTTTAAAATTGAAAACCATGGACTCTGAGATGGTTTTAATCATGAAAACCACCCAAGGTGGATGGGTGATGGGAAAGAGAAAGGTGAGGTGGATGGTTTATAAAGTGGAATACATACATACATATATATATATATATATATATATATATATATATATATATATATATATATATATATATCTTATATAAATTATAAATTATTTAGATAATATTTTGTTTTTTTTTTCCTAAGCAAGCATATCATATTTGTACATAAAACATTCACATATGTATGTTCTTCTATAAGAAATAGCATATTAGTTAATAATTATTTACATTTGATATAGTAAATTTAATTAAATAATAAAATATATAAGAAATTTACCCAAATCCGCCTAGGCCGCCTAGGCGCCTACCTAGACTCCGCCTAACCGCCTAGCCGCTAGGCGCTAGCCCGCTGCCCGACTAGCGCCTACCATTTTTTAGAACCTTGGATGAGATTACCTCTACCAACAAGAACTCGAAAGTCCCTGTCGACCGAAACTTGGATAAATAACCAGTCGGTCTCGAAACAGTGTTGTTTATCCAAACTGAAGGTGCTCCTTGATCTGCTGATTCTACGGCTCCAATGTTGTTTATCCAAACTAAAGATGTCGCTAGTTGCCTTCACGGTGCTATGTTGGCGGAAGAAAAGGAAGAAGGATAAAATCTTAGGTTGTTGAGAAGCTTTGCGCAGGGCAATTTATATGTTGAATTGGAGAGAGCCTTGAACGATGCACTCCCTCTTCTATTTATAGTAGCAAACCCCTTTATGACCAAGCTAGAATCGTACTTGGATTAGAACTCTTCAACCCAATCTGATTAGGTTTTGGCCAGTCCTAGCTCCAATAGGACTTTGAACCAAACTCCATAACAAACCAAATTCATCTCTTGATCCCAAGCACCTTCAACTTCCAAACTCCTTGTTCCACAAGGAATCGACTACTTCACCGTTTATCTAAACCAATCCTCTTCGCAACAGGATTCAGCCGGCCGGAACTGGACAGCCCACAAGAAAATTCTAAATAAATGTCATTGGGCCGAGAATAATCCCAAGCTCGGCCCAAACAAATTCAAACATAAAAATAAAAGAAAATTGGTAGGAACCTAAGATCTTGTTTCTTCAATGATTTCTTGCATTGATCATGTTCTTTGTAACCTGAACCTTCAATCTTCTAATGTACGCATCAAACCGATTGCATATCGACAACATCACT
The DNA here is from genome assembly GCF_916048215.2 of Malus sylvestris. Lineage (NCBI taxonomy): Eukaryota > Viridiplantae > Streptophyta > Magnoliopsida > Rosales > Rosaceae > Malus > Malus sylvestris. Next base: position 16,668,051 of record NC_062273.1, read on the forward strand.
CTCTAAAGTTGGCTTCTTTAAAATCTAGAAAATCTGATGTTTCTGGAGCTAGAGGGCAAATACGACATTTTCTCAAACGCACCTGTTGAAGGGTAATTCAAAGGATGCGATTTTGTACTTTGAGAACTTTAATGAAAAGCTCCCAGAACTATTCACTTTAATGAAAAACCATATTTTTACACTAAAAAATCAATCTTGATACTACTTACTTTACCTTTTATTTTGTCATTATCGATCAAACTCAAAGTTTTCAAGCATTTTTCATTAATTTTCCTATTTTTCTATCCTCTGTAGTTTGAATAAATAAAAACCCCACCCAAACTTCACATTCATTCATTCACAATTCATTGCATAAGAAAACCTTTGCAACACATTGAACAAACGATTTTCTCATTCTTCATTGAGGTTACACGAAAAACCAAACAAGAAGTCCTAAACTGATCAACGACTTCATGATTTTCAATAACCACAATCCTATTGTAAGGATGCGTTTGTTGCACCAAACTATCTCGGAATAACCACACTTCTACTATAATAAAGGTTTCATTGCCATGAGGCATCCCAATCAAATAAAGGAAAACTAATGAAAAGGGCTTAAAAACTTTGAGTTTTAATGATAAGGACAAAATAAAAGGTAAAGTGAATAGTACCAGGATTGACTTTTTAGTGTAAAAATGTGGTTTTTCGTTAAAGTGAACAGTACCGGGTGCTTTTCGTTAAAGTTCCCATCAAATAATGCAATGTTATGTAGTGAGAAACTTACACAGAGCGCCAAAATGATGGTAAAGGAAAGCAACACACTCCCGGCTGAATTACCCCGAAATGGTAAAGTCAATTGCAAGCAACAAAAAATTTAGGTTTTGCCATAAAACAAAAACTTCTACAATTCAACACAATGGAGCCGAAATTTCAATTATACAGATAGTTTCACTTCTTTTTTTGTTTTTGGGAAAAAAAAAGTTGCACTAATTCTGATACACTAATGGCTCTTTTGCTACTGTAGAAGTAAATTTTCAGCTTCATACTTCTGTACGGCACAAAAGAAGGCAGAGGTGAATAATCAAACCTTGCAGTCGAGAGAAAGCCAAGCAGCACAGGATGATCCAGGAGTTCTCAAAAGTTACAAGTAAAGCTTCAGCAATCGTTCAGCCCTTACCCTGCGAGAGAGAAAGGTATGCAGTTAAACATCGTTGGTTTCAGAGAAAACACGGTTGATAAACTTGGATAAACTCCAAGGTCACCGATCGATGAATTAACTTACAGATTTCCCCATAACAAGTAATTCGCATCGCCAATTACTTTAGGCTTCCATTCAGTACTATTTGACCTACTGTAAGTATCCAAGGATGCCAGGTAAGATACTTCTTACATTTGATTCATCAAAGCCTCGAAACTATTGACTAACTCTCCACGAAACATTAAAAACTTAGGGAATGATAACCACACACCCTTATTCTTCCCCTACATACCCCCTTCTAATTATGTCCATTGTTTCTGTTTAATTAATTCAATCCGTAGGCCAGAAACAAAAAGAGGCATGTAGGAAGATAAAAATGGTATAGCAATTCCCAAAACTTATAGCAGTTTTTCCCCTATTGCTTTTTGGAAGTAATTCCTATTTCTAAATTTCTGTACCTTGTGAGGAGGAGTTCCTGGTCTTAACATGTTGTTTATCCCAAGCTTCCCCTTCTTCTCAGAGGCTTTCAAAATCTGGAAGGAACATGTCAATGTATCATCTACACTCATCATGGCACCAGCATTATCAAACTCCCCACAGTAATTTGGAGCTGAAAATATGGTTACCAGCTTCCTTTTTCCAAAAAACTCATATCCATCTTCCACAACCTGATAAATGAAACCCAAGAAATTTAATAAGTAACGGACAAACATTGAGAGACTCTACTAATAAAATTCAGTTTGCATCTCAGACCAGGCAAAAACATGTTCACAACTAATCATATAAAGAATTTCACTCCAGCATCAATTGAAAGAGAGTATCCAATCAATTAAATGAGTACGTGACGGAACAGGTGAAATACAAGAAGTCCTCCTGTGAATAAATTTTTCAAGTGTGTAGCTATTTATTGAAAAGTTTACCTGCGCCCAGAATCTCAACACGGCACATGGCATACTAGCATTCGATACCAATACATCATTAGGGTAACAACCCAATAGACATGCCACAATGACAAAGTAGATGATGGGTAGTGGAATGAATATGAAAAGGAGTGGAAATCAACCCATAAAAACAGATAAATCATGCAAACACACACAGAATCTCTAATTATAACTTACTCCGTGTGCTTTTACATGTTTACCAAATTCGAAAGATGAAATTTTAAATAAAGTTACTTCAAAATTATCATCCATATTACTGTCATGACAAGTTTAACTGTACAATAAAAGTGATTATTTGAAGATGCATCACATGATGCCAAATATTTAAGTTCCCAGACTTTGTGTATGCATGAGCATGCAGGTCCAGTTCAGTATAAAAAACAAAAAACAAAAAGAGAGAAAATAACTTCATAGCACCTGATGAGCGCGGCAAATAAGATCTAGGTCATGTTTCTGGAGAAATTCAGCAACCTTGTCAGCCCCAAATGTATATGACACGCCACGATCATTCTCTCCCCAACCTTCAACATCTTTATCAGGATCAGCCCATAATAGATCACAGAGAAGGCCCTGATCTGGCACATCCACTGGCCGTGCAATATTCCTAATCTGATCTAAGTGTTTCAAATCAGGAGATAGACCGCCATGCATGCAAAGGATTTTCTCATCAATAAGAGCAGCAACAGGAAGACAGTTGAAGCAGTCAGTAAATGTCTTCCAAATACGAACATTAAATCTTCTCTTGCACTCATCATAGAATCCATAGATGCGGTTGATGGAAGCGCATTCATGGTTGCCTCTGAGGAGAAAGAAGTTCTCCTTGTATTTGATCTTGTATGCAAGGAGAAGGCATATTGTCTCTATGCTCTGCTTACCACGATCAACATAGTCTCCTAGGAATAAATAATTGGCTTCCGGTGGGTACCCACCATACTCAAACAGTCGCAAAAGATCTGAAAACTGACCGTGAACATCTCCTGTGAAACAAAGAGGGAAGATGAGCGTTGTCATCTTAGTAATCAACAGAAATTTCAAATGTTTTTAATTCAGGAAACCATTATAAAAAATTAAAAAAATAAAAATAAAAATAAAAAACCTAACATATATCTACATTATAGACTCAATTCAAAATCGGTCTTTGATATTTATTTAAAACAAGATCCTTTTACCATGATCAACAGAAACGGATTTGCTTCCATTTCATAAAGACAAGAGTGAAGATGAGAATGCAAACCAAATAAGGGTTGGTGGTCATGAGTATAAAATTACTTAACAACTGGAATTCCTTAACAAGTCACGGCGCTAAATGGTGGAAAGTGAAAGGAACCTAATAAACAAAAAAGTGGAGTCCAAAAGCTATGCCTGCCCTCCGCATCCAATAAATAGAAGCTATATGTGCTATTTTGTGCGCTATAACAATTCGAGTGACACGTAACACTACAAGACTGGCATACTAGAAAAACACAAGAAAATTTAGCCGACATTCAAGTTGTATATGCCAGTGTAATAAATGAGGATCAAATATAACGGCTAATGCATGGTAGACATTTACCCAGGGGGGGCAGAGACATCAAATTTTGACTGCTTTCATGAGTCAATCTCCACCTCAAAAAAGGGTACTCTCATTCGTCACAATGACGAACTTCAATGGCTATCCACCAAATCCAACTTCAGAGAATGCCTACTTACACAAAGCACACATGGAACTAGAAACGCAAAAATTAATGCCTGTATAATCTAAAAGTAGAAAAAATGCACAATACAGCCACATCATAGACACTAGCCCTGGATGACCTAAGAACTATTCTTCAGAGTAAGAAGCCTATTTAATGCACCAACAGGCAACCACGCCAAAACAAACGACAAGGGACAAGCTAACGAATTACTGAAAGGCACATACGAAACCTTATACTGCAATGCTCAAAAGTTTTGTCACATAACCCTGCCAAAGTCGCAAAATTTTCTAATGAAAAGCTACATTAAATCCTCTGACCATCAACTTTACTTCACAAGAAAAAACCAGTAATAATCCAAACTGTGCTAAATCATACTTTCCACTGTGCAATATATATATATGAAATTTCACCCAGTAACCCTTTCACTGGTAATTGCCCCTTCTGCTCTAATCAAATGAACCATAACCCGAAAAACATAAACTCATTTTCTTTCCAACAAATTACACAAACCAGACATACAAAATTCCAATTTCCAACCATCAAACCCTTTTTATATTTGCAAATTACCCACATTGCTCTTTCACACAATCAAGTCCAAATTCAACACATAAACATGCCAACAAAGTCAAAGAAGCAACTTTTCAATTCATCCGAAGCGAAAAACCAAAACTTTCAATCCACAAATTAATTAAAAACCCTAGTCCTTTACCACAAATCTTAATTGGAGCTTCAAGCTCCAGAAGATTCGGCTGACTGAGAAAGATTTCCTTGGAGGCAGAGCAAAGCTGCCTTATTTCAGCTTCCGTCAGTTGCACCTGTTTGGTGGTCCGGCCATTCTTCGCAGCCACAAGCTTTCGTATAAGATCGTCGACAATACTCTCGTCCATCACAGCAAGTCTTCTCTACCCACACACAAATCGCACCCAGAAAAAAAAAAAACCAATAAAGCAAACGAACCCAGAATACCAAAACCCTAGCTCTTGGGTGAGGTGAAAAGTGAGAGGAGATCCGAGAGAGAGAGAATCAGAAGAACAAGGAAGAGTGTCAAAATCACAAGGAGAGATTTTGGGAAATAATATCTAGGGATTTACATGTTGGAGAAGATGTGGTGGAGGTGTGCGTGGCGGCCAATTTCGGCTGGTAAAATGACGCAGAGAGGGGAGAGAGAGAGAGAGAGGAGAATTGAAAAGTGAGTCCGAGTTGGGCTTGGGGGAGGACATGGCGGGTATTTTATTATTATTTTACTTTTGCTTAGTTTGGTGGGTTTTTGAAATTTCATACATCTATTTTTTTTTTCTTTTTTTTTTATTAAACGATGTATTTTGTTGGATTAAATTAGATGTTAGATTAGCCACTGACTATGTTCGAACTCACACCGTCATGCAAGAACTCAATTGTTTTTCACTACTATATAAAGGCCACTAGCCAATTTTATTTTTTCATACCAGTGATATTTGAAAATGATCTAAAAATTTTTACCGTTAGATTCTTATTCGTTGCATCCTTAATTAAAACAGCAAATTTAATTATCTGTTTGTACCGTTGCGAGTCATAAAGAAATCAAAATTCAAGAATGTGGTGTGGTATGATAAATATTTTTAACCACTTCTAATGTGATGCCATAAATTATATAGAAAGATTATTATCTTTATGAATTGTGATTTGGTTACAATTATGAGACTCAAATTCTTAATGCCAAGTATTTTTTGTTTCCTATATTTCGATTTTTCATCCACTCTATGTGCAATTTTTGTAAATATTTACACTATTAAATATGTGAAGAAATATGTCACATGGCTGGAATTAGTAAGACGTTCGATTTCCGATTACGTTATCCTCCTATTTGATAGACATGCTAATGTAATTTCCTTTTACAAAATGATGCATGCACATTGAATAATAATGACTCGTATTTCAAATCTTAAAATTCCAACCAATGTGACAACATTTTTTTTTTTTTGTTTATATTTCGCTTGCTCAATGATTGACTTTCCTTTTCCTTTTGCATAGTTGCCGGGGAACAATAATAAAGTTGTAGGCTCATGAGTTCATTTTTATTCTTCATTATCTATTCTAAAGTTTGAGAAGAGTGTGGTTGTAGCTTAACTACAATCTCAACCCAATGAGTGAACATCATAAAGAAAATAGAAGTAGAAAAAGATGAATAAGATGAAAATAGAGTTTTGCCGGAATGTTGGGTGTCACACCAGAGTGATAGTTAAGGTGAATTTTATTTTTCGTTATTGTATAAATTAGAAACCACGTGACCTCCAAGCAGCACATTAAATCACTTGCACATATAATGGAGGTGGAAAGCATCAATGTAATTAGAATTCCCCTCTAGTGCACAATTTTAAAAACTAAAAACTCTGGGTTCCAATAGAATCAATCATGCAAGCAAGATGCATACAAATCAAGGAACAATGTTACAAGTTTCAAAAGCTTGTTACATAATGATTATGAAGGAAGTTGGAAGTAAAAGTTTAAAACCAAAGGCATCAATAGGAGAAAAGGATGCATGGAGCACTCACCTGAAGATGTTTGCACAAATGTCCTTTGATAGGAGTTTTTATAGGAGGTAGATTCTCTACCCTCCTATTTGTGTGATTACAGTTAAACCACGCCAACATTTTATATTACTATTCCTTTTTGTCTTATTATCTCTATAAAAAAATAATATAAAATGTTGACGTGACTTAACCGTGACCACACAAAACAGAAGGGCACGGGAGGGCACGAGAGGGCACGGGAGGGCACTAGAAGTGGGAGGGCAGAGAATATGCCTCCATTTTTATACGTGTATAACTGTTTTACAGACAAAAGTAAAATGTAATAATCAGCATCATAGCAATGAAGTTTCATCATGGAAGGATTACCAAACTACACATTTTTCATCCATTTTAACTTTAGAGAAATGGACAACAAAAAAGTAGATAAGATACGAAACACACTTGTGGATGCAAATTTTCGTTGTCTTCTCATTTAATGAAAATGCACATGCAAAATAATAACACCTAAGATTAAGGCCAAAAGCCTCACGCACCCACGATGAATGAAAGGGCTGTGGCCGAAGAATCTCCAATGCCGAAGTTAGAATTCTGAAAAGAATGTGTTTAGGAGTTTGTGGGTAGCAAAATGGTTTAACATTTTAGTGGGAGAATAGGGCTATTTATAGGGGAGTGGCCGGCCCTATTCTCCAAATAGGGTTGGCCATATATGGTGAAATTGTGAGTATAATTGGAAGATATTATGTGAAATAATATCTTGCAATTAACTTGGCAATTAATCCTAAATTAAATAGGAAAATTGGGAGTTACCTTTTGAATAAGGATTTGATGAGTAATGAGAGGAATTTAGATAAATATCATTTTGATCACCTTTGACTGTTCCTTGATTGAACCATTATTGTATGTTGCATGCGCGTGGGAATCCTGGTGTGCCCCGAGAGTAATTTTGTCCTTTTTACCCAAAAGCTCACGTGTCACCTCCATAATTTTCTGGATTATTTTTTGCTCCACAAATACCCCCACACATGTTGGGCTGCTCGCAGGAATGGGCAGCATGTGTAGAGATCTTCCCTTGCTTTAAGAAACGTGAGATTATTTCCTATTTTGATGTAGATTCCCACATTAATTGGAAATTAAATCCTTCTAGGAAAGGGAACTAATCACTTCCAGAGTCTATTTAAGTCTACCTTAAGGAGATGATTAAATCAACTTCAGAGAAAAATTTATTATACCCTACAAGAGAGAGAGCTAGATGATATTTGTTCTCCCTCCCCTAGCAATCTTCTACACTTGCCCATGCAAAGGACCATCTTTCGTTGCTTTCTTTGTCTTCACGCCGCACCAAGGTAATTTTTCCTTGTCTTCATAATTTTTTGGAGCATCGGGGATTGAAATTTGGCTAGACGAGGATTGAGGATGTGTGAAAAGATGACTTGGAAAGGCCACGACATTGTTGCCATGGGTGGCATGATGTGGCGACAGCTGGTTGGGCCAGGTGCCGCTCGGCTTAGGCTGAGCTGATTTGAGCGAAATAAGCGTTGGGCTGGGCCTGGCACGGGCCAGGCATATGAGCAGCAGGCTAGGCTTTAGGCCTGGTTTGCTGAGGTGGTGTCAAGGAGGCGTGGGCCTCCTGGTTTATTGGGCTCAGGCCCGTGTGTAAAGAGAAAATGTGAGAGGCACGGGGGTGCCAGTCCCCTTTTCCAGCTGAGTTGGGCCGAAAGGCCTTTAGGCCGAGGGAGAATGGACCAGGTCTTGGGGCCTGGCATGGCTTCCGGGTTCTTGCAATCTTGGGTCCGTGGCTGGTTGGTCCTTGGGCCGTAGAGCCTGGTGCGCTTGTTTTTTTATTTTTTATTTTTTTGGTGCAACTGTGTAATTATTCTTCCTTGTGTCTTTGTAGAATTCTTTGAGTATGTCTTCTTCAAGCCACAAGAGTGACAATGGTGTGTCACCGTTGTATCGCCAAGGCGGCTCTTTGGGTAAACTGGGCTACTTTAAGGCTACTCACTTCAAAATTAGCTCTGATGACTCGTTTAGAGATTTTTAGAGATTTTCTTGACAATATAGAAGCAGCTGGCGTAACTGATGAAAAACACAACAACAAAAAATTGATGGTGTTCCAATATTTTAGCGAAAAACACACCCTTTTTTATAATGAGAGATTCAGAAGTTCAAAATATATGGAATGAGAAAGATCACATTAATAGGCATCAACGTTTAACCTATGATATCTTCATATGAAGCTACTCAGCCTCTCCCAATAGAATCAATTGAAAATTAGCAGATATCTCATAAAGTTTCTAGCATTAACATTTCTAAAAGTAAATCCCGATAATACGTTTCAAATCAAATGTCCCAAGAATACATATCTCCAACATAAAAATATGGTATAACATTAATATATGGTGTGATAATATTTTTGCAATTTCTCTAGCTTCTAACCATGTCTTCCATGCCCGGACTAAACACGTCGAAATTGACTATCATTACATTCGTGAAGTTGTCCTTGCTCAACTTATCAAGATTCAAGTCAAGATCAAACAGCAAACATTCATACAAAGTCTTTGTCCAGGCACAGATTCTTATATCTTCAATCCAAGCTTTCTCTTGGTCCCTTTGATGGTTCCAAGTTCAGCTTGAGGGGGTGTAAAGAAGCTAAAGTATAGTCATCAAAGTGTTGATAAGAGTTGGTTAGAGTTTGTTAGAGTCATTTTGTAAATTGTTATTTTAGTTAAGGGTATTAGTGTAATCCGCTAGAAAGCCCAAGACTATATATATAACAAATGCAAGCCTTTAAGGGAAGGGTCCCATTTTTCAAAAAAAATTAAGGACAACCACTTGACCGTTAGATTTAACTTTAATGAAATTCTGTGGTTGAAATTTTGTGGCTTGTGATTTAATCTCAACCACAGAATTTCATTAAAGGCAAATTTAACGGTTAAGAGGGTGTCTACATTTTTTTTTTAAATGAGGATCCCTTCCCTTAAAGGGCCTGTATAACAAATACTGTTGTAATTATTCATTGTATTGAAAGAAAGATGAATGTTTAGTTTCTATAACTGACACACCCCGACCCGGAATGTCTGCTAGGACTCCGAATCGAGGTGTGCTGGTTGACACCTAAAAGGTGACGAAGCCATAAATTGTGATGATGTGGAAAAATGTGAATAAATTTAAACCTAAGAGTGCCTAAATATCAGAGTTCACTGGTGAGCGGGAATGAACCCACTTCACATGTGACATTAGAGCATAAGCAAGTACAGAATAGTGAATTAAGAATCGTACCCTCGAAATAATCTCCAATACTAAGAATCGTCACGAATCTTCGACGATAAAAAAGCTCAGCTAATAAGACCTGGAGGGTGAAGACAAGACAAGGGTGAGTGGCTCTGTAAATAAAATTTTAATAGAACCCATATAAAACATTATAACCCCTCGCTACAACACCTGTATAATTTCCAGAACATATCATAAATATACCACGATACAACATCTAGTCAGCAATATCAAATAATCATGTGATTAATAACTCATACTAGTACGCAAGTCGGAATCGCCTATGGTGATCTGTACGACTTACTCATATCTCATCACATATACTAGTTCATCACATATTTCATCACATATGCTAGCTTATCACATATTCATCACATATGCTAGCTCATCACATATTCATCACATATGCTAGCTTATCACATATTCATCACATATTCATCACATATTCATCACATATGCTAGCTCATCACATGTGATATGCTAGCTTATCACATATTCATCACATATTCATCACATATGCTAGCTCATCACATGTGATATGCTAGCTTATCACATATTCATCACATATGCTAGCTCATCACATATTCATCACATATGCTAGCTCATCACATATTCATCACATATGCTAGCTCATCACATATTCTTCACATATGCTAGCTTATCACATATTCATCACATATGCTAGCTCATCACATGTGATATGCTAGCTTATCACATATTCATCACATATGCTAGCTCATCACATATTCATCACATATCACATATGCTAGCTCATCATATGCTAGCTCATCACATATTCTTCACATATGCTAACTTATCAATCGGAGTCATCTCTAGTGACCTATACAACTTATCCATATCTCCTCATATATCTCATTAATCATTGCTAGCATATAAGTCGGAGTCATCTATAGTGACTTGTACGACATATTCGTATCTCATCGCATATGCAAATGATATGTCAGCCGGATCCACCTCTTGTGGCATGTACAACTAAGTCTATAGCTCATATCTCAATCTAGCCGGAGTCACCTCTAGTGACCTATACGACACTACGCCTGCATACGAGTCAGAACCACTGTAGTGGTCTGTACGACAGGACTGGGTGTAAATGAATACGCTCAAGTGCTACAATCACGTGAAGAGTCACCTACGTGTCAGAACCACCTATAGTGGTCTGTACGATAGACCTGTGCACCTACCTTGAATTCAAGGTGAGCGTATGGTGCGGGAGGTGAACATTACGTGAAGGATTGTGCCCTGGCCAAGGGCGGGAGCACTAACACCGGGGTGCAGGTTTATGAGCTTTAAATGCATCTAATACAACATGTATGACTCATAAGCAACCTGTATGACAATGCCGAAGTTGTCTACTATTGCAATCTGTGCGACAGTGTCGAAGTTGCTTAAAATATAATTGTAGTCATACCATAACCCCATCAGTTCAACTTATACCGTATTCTTACCTAAACTTACCTGAACTTACCTGAACTTACTTGCTGTGTTCTGCTTTCCTTCTTGCACTCTAAAGCGTTCACAATAATTATGTGAAATGAATATACATATGGATATATCAGGATGTAATTCTGAATTTCAACCATACCATAATATTTCCAGATATATAAACACATAAACAAATGGCTTAAAATGCAATAACTGTAACGCCCCACTCTCGAACCATTTACTTTTGGGAATAATTATCAGTGATAAGCCTAATTAGACACTAGTTTAATTAACTAACATTACTTACATTTCCTTACTTTAATTCCTTGATTCTTCACACATTGATTTAGGAACGACAATTAACTACCAAATCATAAGATTAATTCTCACATTTTCCACCAATGTCCCTCACATTGTTCAATTCCCCAAATAAGGCTATTGTCCCAATTATTTAGTCTCATTTATTATATGGCTGCATCTAACATCTTGTTAGACTACCTACGTACCCTAAACAGGGATCAAGCCATTCTTAGTTCGCATTAGTATGTCAAAGCATTCACAGTAATCATAGGTAATAATTAATTTATAAACATTTATGGAATTGTCAATTATATATATATATATATACACACACACACGATAGGAAGGAAAAGACCCACTCACCTGAGGTCCGCACTACGACTCCCTAGCACACATATGGAGACATCACGAACCATCACTGCCTGTGACCAAGGCCAATTTGGCCTGGAAAGGCTCCAATTTCCCTCAAATCCGCCGAGAACCCTAGAAATGGGTGTTCTTGATTTGTCCCCAATTCGACTCCAACATTCTAACCAATGATTGGGCATTGTTCTAGGCCTCAAGGGAAGTCTATTGGTGGTGACAATTGGAAGAAATTGCTTCAGAAATGGGAGAATTGACACAAAACCCGTCAGTGTTACCATCGCTAAATGTCACAGATTTGACCCAATTTCCATCGAATCTCGATAGAAGAATGAAGGGGAAGAGGTATGGTGATGATTACAGGTGGAAATGGGGTGAAATTCGCCTGAAAAACGGCTTGGAAACGCCGGAATTCCATCGGCTTCGAAACCGTGTTGGGTGCGGGTTCAAGGGATCCAGCCGATCCTCTCCTTTTCTTTCTCCCTCATTTCCCTTCTTTCCTTCTTCTGGTTAGTCACTCCCTTCCTCTCTCCTCTCCTCATTCAGCCTCTCCTTCAATTTTCCAGATTGGGCAGCTTTGCCCAATCCCTTTCTATCCTCTTTTTTCTTCCTCTCGACGCCTTCATCTTTCTTTTTCCCATAATTCTAACGACAACTAATAAAATAATAATACTTATAATCATATACATATAAAAATATATATATATATAGTAACCAAAATAAAAGTACTTCTCGATTTAGAGTTCCATAGAATTTTAACCGTAACTCCAAATCCTCTTCTGCTTGCACCTACGAACTCGTGTTGTCGAATACTTCAGGGATACGCTAAAGCAAAATTTCATACGCCTCACTATACGCTGATCAACGAAAATCAAAACCCTAACCTCTAAGGGCACTTTCGTAAAATCATGCCTTTAAAATTCATAAAATCGTAGAATTAGGGACGGGCTGTCACAATAACCCTCATGTAGAAGAAAACGACATGTTGTTTATTTATCATTTTAGAGAATTTATTTGGAAGATTGGGTGAAAATCGATGAATATACAAATCTCAATTGATGAACGGATTAAAATTAAAGTACAAAAGACATCGATCAAATGCTGACATATTGCTCCCTCCAACATTGACGACATATCGACCGAACGCTAAAAATGATCATTTCCGCAAGTTCATCATGTCATCCCATCTCAAAGGTGAGTGAAAGCCACCAAGTAATAGAATAATCAACCTTTAATTTTTCTCACTGCGGAAATGTGAAATAGAATTTGAGCGCAAAAGAGGTCGACAAAGTTCAGCCCGTGTAAAAATTTTCCCATGCGGCTACGAACATTGGTGTCAATTGCAGCACTTGCCAACAACCGCCCAAAAAGCGGGCATGCGCAACTGAACTTAGCACTCCTCAGTTTTGGAAAAGTTCAATGACTATTACAATCATAAGCAATCAAGATTCTTACTCAGCATATCACAACTCAGAACGTTTACATATAAATTATCATGGAAAATTATAACTAATGCAGTCAGAAGCTGCATGTTTAAATTTACAAGCCGACCCCCCGAATTGTCCAATTCTTCTTTTTCCGGTCGAAGTTTGCCCAATTCAGGGGACCTGAATATCACCCAATTGACCGGAGCATAGTCCTAAATTAACTTCACCGGTTGACCACTGAACACAAAATTGACCTACTACCTTATATACAGCAGCCTACAAGAACTCCCTGGCAGAGTACACATGCCTTCGACTCAAAGATCGATTTACTGAGGATGACTATTTTTTGTTTGAGGAACCTTAGTGCTCACGTTGGCAATCAATGACTGTTGCGCGGCAACAAGATGTGGTGGAGCGGACAGATTTGACGGGGGTCTTGAAGCAGCAGGAGTTGGTTGGGTTGGCTGAATAATGAACTGATTGAGAGCAGCAGAGTAAGCCCGACCTGACAGGCTTCCACGCATCCGACCTGTTGGTCGCCAATTCTCTCCGGATGACAAGTCTGGTGATCCATCAGCCCCTGAAACTGCTTGCACCGTTTCTACTACGTTTCTGCTCTGCTCCAGTGCAGCTGTCCTGAAACCTTCAGCATTTGCTGGCAAAATTGGCCTGTTTCTTGGAGATTGATTTTGAACTGGCATCGATGGAGACTGCCTGGCCATCATAGCAACTCGCTGCTGCTGACCAATCGCGAACCTTTGTTGGTTGTCTAAAGAACTTGATGTTTGACCAGTCTCAACTCGTACACTTCCTTGCTGAATATGGGCCCGCGAGACATGTGAAGATGATCGATTGGCGCTTGAAAGCTGACCTACAGTCTGGGGAGTCCGTGGATTAAAAGCTTGCTGCAGATGTGCATTTTGGAACTCCATAAGCCCAAGAGATGTTCGGTTAACACTCTGCAGTTGACTCGGAGCTGGAAGGCCAACAACCTGTTGGGCAGATTGGCCATGACGATCCCAGTTCTGCAAGATTAATGAAATGCAACTCATTAGCATGACAAAATGGACACCAAAAAAATATCATTTAGATTGGAATTCCGTAAATTAGCAACAAAAAAGTCTCTACAATGCTTTGGCCAACAACCAATCAAACTGAAAAGTGTTGATTAAAAATCAAGAATTTGAGGAACCAATCAAACTGAAAAGTGTTGATTAAAAATCAAGAATTTGAGGTCCAGGGTTCCCAACTTCTATTTATACTGGTCGCCACCAGCATAACAAAATGGACTTCAAGAAAAGAAGGGAGCATTAACCTGTGTTGTTTGTGAGGGCGGTTGCATTGACGATGGAGCAATAATTGACACTTGAGGCAGATTCATTCGGGGCCTAGAAAAGTGTTGCTGTCTTTCCACATCACTACATACTGCAGTGACACCATTTGCTGTGGGTGTGATAGACTGGCCAACCTGAGAACTAAGAGAGGCACTAGGGGGAGTATTGAAACTAGTTCTAGATCTTTGCTGCAATCCTGGCGTCTGGGCAGGAAGGGCCTGAACTGCTGTTGGTGTCCTAGGTAATACTGTGTTAGCAAATCTCCCATACTCATTGCTAACAGTAGCATTTGAACTTGCAAACTGCGGCTGTTGTAACTGCAAATTATTGGAGGAAAATTGAGTATGCATTGCAGATGCCACAAGATCAGTGTTCACACGACTCTCAGTTCCTCGATCAAGCGCAGGAGAAACGGCATCAGTCAACACAGGCAGGTGTAAATAATTTGCAGGACCAGAGTGAGAGATACCACCATCCATCTGGGTGTCTGACCTTATACTCGAAGTCAACGAGCCATTAGGTAAGTAAATGCCAGACCAAAAGTCGTCCTCTAGATGAGCAGGAACAGTTTGATTAACCCTGTTTGTGTTGCAAAGAGGTTTTACATCTTCGGTTTCGCAAGCACTCAAGGTGTCCATCTCAGAATCATCCTCAGTAAGATCCAAAACAATAGGAATTGCAGATGAGACACGGGTAGATTCTTCCTGTTCGGAAATTTCATTTTGAAAGGCCTTATCATGTGCCTGAACTAGATCATCATCATTCTCCAGTCCAGCTTTCCATGATCCATCCATAGAGATTATTACCTCAGCAACATTCGCTCCTACCTCTCTCAGGACCTAGGGGAGAAAAGCAACTGATTTTATAATATTGGGTAAAAAATAACGCAAACAGACAGGACGAATGCAAATAAATAGCTACTTGCCTTAACCATATTTTGATCAACGCGGAGGTCCAAATAGCAGACATACTGATTACAGTGGGGACAGCGCCACGAAGGTCGTCTTAAATTTATATTGACGTAATTACTGAAGTCGAAACACTATAGCTCATATAAGCAACAGAAAATTATATTAGAAGTCAGTATTGACTATAGTTACAAGAAAATATATTACCATGTACAACTACAATCACAGAAGAACTTCAAATTTCATCAACTACCCAAAAGCTCGAAACCGAAAAAATCAACTCAGGACATAAAGGACAACAAATCCAATTCCAAATTCTCAACTTCCCCTCCAAACCTCAACAACTAACAAGAGAACATTTTGGTGGGACAAAGCAAAAACTTTCATCCAGCTTTTTCTATCCTCCTTACAACCCCTATAGCACAAACAAAGAAAATTTTAATTTTTGTCTTTTTTCTGCTCCCAAAGAATGAAAAAAAAAATCATAATAATATTTTTAAGATATTAAATCTGAACCCGAACTCATAAGAAATATCTCCAACGTATAAATTGGAAACCACGTGACCTCCAAGCAGCACATTAAATCACTTGCACATATAATAGAGGTGGAAAGCATCAATGTAATTAGAATCCACCTCTAGTGCACAATTTAAAAAACAAAAAACTCTGAGTCTAATAGAATCAATCATGCAAGCAAGACGCAAACAAATCGAGGAACAATGTTACAAATCTCAAAAGCTAGTTACATAATGATTATGAAGGAAGTTGCAAACAAAAATTTAAAACCAAAGGCATCAATAGGAGAAAAGGATGCATGGAGCACTCACCTGAAGATGTTTGCACAAATGTCCTTTGACAGGAGTTTTTATACGTGTATAACTGTTTTACAGATAAAAGTAAAATGTAATAATCAGCATCATAGCAATGAAGGTTCATCATGAAAGGATTACCAAACTACACATTTTTCATCCATTTTAATGTAGAGAAATAGACAACAAAAAAGTAGATAAGATACGAAACACACTTCAAACCATTAACAAATTTATTCACTGAAACCAGGACACATGAACAAAATGCTATTTTGATTGTTGAACTCAATGCTTGACAATATAGAAGCAGCTGGTGTAACTGATGAAAAACACACAAAATAAAATTGATGTTGTTCCAATATTTCAGCGAAAAACAAAAAATGTTTCTTCAAAAAGAGATTCAGAAGTTCAGAATATATGAGACGAGAAAGATCACATAAATAGGCATCAACATTTAACCTATGACATCTTCATATGAAGCTACTCAGCCTCTCCCGATCAGAATCAATTGAAAATTAGCAAATATCCCATAATGTTTCTAGCATTAACATTTCTACTTAAAGTAAATCCTGATAATACGTTTCACATCAAATGTCCCAGGAATACATATCTCCGATATAAAAGGTTACAAATACACTAATAAAATTCAAAACCAAATATAGTAAGAAAATTATAGCAACATTAAAGCTACAAGCAATAGATATCAAGGCATACCTTATGGGACAATTGAGAGAAATTCTTGATGGCCCCTCAATTATATCAGGATCTAATGATTAAAAGAAGACAATTAAAAAACTATGCCATTGTAAAAAGCCTAAATGCTTTGCAAATTCCTGATACTACAAGATATAATCAAGTGTCTTTTGATGTTTCCTATGGAGAATACCTGAATCTGACGGAGACACAGTGGACTGCGAATAATCTTTCAGTACTGGAGTGTCAGGTGATGGTGTGATACTCATAAAGGCAACCACTATGGTATAATGACCTAAAAATAGTTCAATGTGTCAGAGCTGGATGAATATGGCACAAGAAAACTACAATAATTAGAACGTGATGACTTGCATCCAAACTCACCATTGAATTGGCCCACAGCTTGCAGAAGATTTGATCCAAACTTAAGCATTCCAGTCACAACTGAAGGTAACTGGGGTCCAGTATCCTGTTAAAGAAAATCAAAGGCACAGGGTGTTATGAAATGAATACTATGTTACAATCCAAATTTTGTCAAATTTAATTATCCAGTTAGCGGAACCACACAAACCATTGTAACATTGATCCTTTTATCTACTCCCTTTCCATTTAGCAGAAAGCTACAGAATTGAAAGAAAAAAAATGTTGTTAGAATAAATAGGAAACACTTCTAACTAAACTAAAAGGTTGAGATGAAAATCAGCCGTACTTCACTTGTGGTGGACTTATAATACATGCAGATGTCTCTATATTATCTGTTTGTGCTACAAGTAATCGCTTGAGGCAAACAGAAAGGGTGAGGTCAAGAATAACTTCTACAAATCATAATTCCAATTTCACATATAAATGGAAAACAGTATAACGTAAACAATTAGAACAAAGACAGAAACCGCCACGAGTATATAACCAAATAATAAAGTTATGATGACACGAATTATATGTATAGTTATTCTCTAATAAGATAAATATGGACATACTTCTTTGTTGTTAGATAGAAATGGACAGCTAGGATGCACAGAGGATAAGATCTCAGCCATCCATATCAAATCTAGCAACTGCTAAAGACCTAAATTAAGGACTTGCACCCTAAATGTTAGATCAGATATGGAAGATTAAGATGCATCTCACTCACTACTATTTGAAATGAACAATAAGCATCTAGAAGGAGACATAAGCCTTCCACTGGACCAGATATGACCATTCAGTCAGCCTTCATGAATGATGTGTTTGCTTGTGTTAGGATTTTGGCTCGTCAAGGTTAGTGTCCTATTTTGTATAGGATTGTATTAGGGAAATAAAAGGTGCACCGATTCTTCTCCAAAAAGGACTAGGAAAGAATCAAAGTTTCCTTGTACAATTAGATTAGGAGTCCAAGAAGCCTAATTTGGAAAAGGAAAAATGTGTACTTTCCTATTCCATATAAAATAGGAAACTTAATCAGAAAATAGGCATGTAAACCACACCCTATACTTATAAGTAGGGTGCGGCAAGGCTAGGGAATGTGTGAGAAAAGCCAAAGAGAGCTGAGAGGGATAAAGGGCGAATAGTTCTAGGATTTTACAAAAGTACTATAACTCTATTATTAATCAAAGAAGTCGTGGTTTTTTACCCAGGGAAATCACAAGTGGACGTAGGCAAAAGTTCTGACAAACCAGCATAAATCTTGTGTGTTTCTAGTTATTCTCTAATTTGCTAAGTTTAGTCTACTGCCGGATACATCAAAGAGCAAGATCCATAGGGAGTCAACATTATAATAACTTGTGTATGATGTATGACATTCATGCATACATGTTTAAATAAACTACAAGACTCAAGAACTTACAACCACTCCAACATTCAAACAAAAATGCATCTAACTTTATAAGATGCTTACAATTTTTTCTTGAGGATAATAATGTGTACTCTTCGAAATATGGAAATCAAGCACATGCGCCCCATATCCAGACTACAACGTGATAAGACATACGTCAAAACAAACCCAAAAGAAGGGATAGGAAAAAAAGTTGAAAAAGGGAATGAAGAGCCACCTTGACTTCTAGAGAGGCAAGTATCTGGCCCATCTTCATCATTGGATAATACCTACACCACACACAAAAGGAGATCTTTCTAAATCATTTGCAACCTCAGCAAAAGACATCCGTTGATACTTGATACCAAAAGCATGATTATTAGGACAAGCATAGAAAGAATATTTTGAACCTTAGAAGCTAAAGAAGTCATTGTAATAAAAAAATTCTACCTATTTCTAGTTAAACTCTAAATTCTAAATTCTAAATTCTAATATGAACATGGTGCAGGATCATTAGGCTGAGATGATATCCTTTAAAAGGAAACATCAAATGAAATCTATATTATACGCGTGTATACACATGTATGTTGTAACAACATGTACAAAATTAAAGCACGATACAAGTTCCCACCTTTCCATAATTGTGTCTATAACAGAAAGAGAACAGCTCGCTCCAGTTTTAACATCCCCCAAGCTGCAGAAGCTACTCCCTATCTATAATTGCACAAGAAGATCATCAGCAACATCAACATAAGACAAATTTAAGCAATAATAAACAAATTAACAGCATACCTCGTTAGCTAGAAAAAAGAGCTCTTCAGTCTCCTTATCCGAAAACCATCCAGTCCTACAAGCATTCTGCCAAGTAAAACACAAAGTCAGCTCGAAACTCATGATTACGTTCAAAATTGGATACAAAACAAAAACCAAACAAAGCTTCAAGCAAAAAGGGGATAACAAAAACATGAACATGGGCAAGCAGGATATGCTACTTTTTTTTGGTAAAGAAGCAGGATATGCTACTTGGATAAATGGTTAGCATCCGTTTTCGCATTTATTACATAAAATGAACCACATTCTGGTTTATACCTTAACAGAAATCATCAGCACCATGATAGCAGCTTCCAAAACCTTATCACTCTTGCGTTGGCATATCTACACAAAACAAGAGTTAAATTACAAATCTGTCACTCAAAATAAAGGGGAAAACAAACCGAAACCAGGAATTCACGAACTAGAAGAAGAAAACTACAGTACCTGCTTCAACAACCCAGGTAAATCTTGAGCAATCGCCGGAACCTCATTGTTTGCAACGGCATAGTCAATGCCTCTGCATTTTGCCAAAGCAATTTCATAAAAAGGAAGGAAAATTGAGGAATTCAATTAGGGATTTGAGAAAAATGGGGGAAAGGTTTTTACCTGGAAAGGGAAAGGCAGAGATTGAAGAACTCCATGGCCTCGCCGCGATAGCCAGATTTGACGTGAGCTGCCAAGCGCTCAGCGACGGCAGCGATTCGGTAGGAGTTAACGACGGAAGCGGAGAGTCGCTGCTGCCCAACGCCTTTCAGACCGACTAAGTTGCTGACCGCCTGCGGTGTTAGCGTTGTTCCGCTCATTAGCTCGCACAGACACACCCACCACACCCACACCTACACGCGCCCCTCTCTCTCTTCCTTTCTCTCTCCTCTCTCTCTCTCTCTCTGTCTCCCTCCCTCTAGGCCTTTCAAATGTTACAAAAATTGCAGGAGAAATTAGAAAAAGGGTTCCGGAAAGCTACGCGGGACCCATGACACAGTACTTGTAATTTCCAACTGTGCAGGCATTTTACAACAAAAAATAAATAAATAAAGTGTAGGTAATTTTTATTTATTTTTTGGGCGGGTAGATCACCCTACAAACTAGCTCAAAGAGTTATTACAAATAATTCGTGTCCTAAGACCCCTATCATATCATCAAATAATCGAGTTTCAATCCAATTAGGAGGGTTTTCAAAATAATGGTGTCAAAATCCATATTATAGCTCCAATTGGCAATGTTATCTACAATCATGTTTTCTCTTGATAGACATGCACTAATTTGCATTCGGCTATGCGTGTCATAAGTTATCTACACTGATGAATAATGTTGGCATGAGAATGAAAGCTGGTATCAATCATATTATTAATTAAGTTAACCACAAGAGCCGAATCTATCTCCATCACCATGAATCTAGAAATGATGGAAACACCTCTCAACAAACCTTTTCCTCCACCATTACACAATGTTTTTCAACACACAACCCTTTCTTTGGCGAGTTCTCGCCGTCTCCGACGAAGGTAAGTCCCTAGAACCTCGTGGATCGTGTTCTAGTATTATATTAGGGAAGTTTTAGGCGTTAATCACATGTGGACATAGGAGAAAACTCGAAGGAATGTACTGTACACTTTCTGGAAAAACCTAAACCGTGGTTGTTTGGCCACTTTCTAGTCACTTTTCTAGCCAACTCTGACCTTTGTTGATCTCGAAAGGGTATAGATCTCTTCTCCACATTTCTAGCTTTACATAGGATCTTGAATCACTCGATTTAGAGTTGTATTGAGCTCAAAATAAGCTCTGGAAGTTGGAAGAAAATCTGGAAAATTTCCAGAAATTGGGAAGGCGAGTACAGTGTACTCATGGGCGCATGGGGCTACGCGTGGTGTTGTAATGCCCAGTGCGTGGAGCACACGCACCTCCATCGGAGGTACTGTGCTTCGCCACCATCCACGACGACGACCACGGCAGCACTGATGACTTTCCGACCAACTTTCCAATGACCCAAATCGATGTATGGCGGAACATCCAGTGGTGAGTAGCCTCACAGCCGCCGCCCCGCGGTGACGCGCGGCGGCATGTGAAGGAACCCGAGGTCCCTTCTTAGGTTTTTCGACGTCCCGAATCCAAATTCGACATTCGTTTTCCCAAATTCAATCGTATTAGTAGGGTTTTAATAATTGGTCCTTTTATGTGCTTAGGTGCGATTGTTGGTGGCGATTCCATCCTCCCTTGCCCAAACGGCTCTTTAACGACAGAGTATCAATGAATGAACCCCTTCTTAAATTGCATGATTTTTATTAAATGCTAGACTTGCATTCATGAAAAGCATGGTTTCATGATTTTACGTGTCATGCTTTATTTACGATTTATTGAATTTAAGTTTACGAAAGATTTACGAACCATGGCTTTTTACACTTTACGATACATGATGGATTTATTATGATTTTGGATGATGAAGTTTTGGTATTGTACACTTGGTATGAGATTTTGGTTACGTTTTTCGGTGCTTATCTGGTGGGTAATCATACAACACATACA
Organism: Malus sylvestris; assembly: GCF_916048215.2. Taxonomy (NCBI): domain Eukaryota; kingdom Viridiplantae; phylum Streptophyta; class Magnoliopsida; order Rosales; family Rosaceae; genus Malus; species Malus sylvestris. Next base: position 16,690,024 of record NC_062273.1, read on the forward strand.
CACAACCTGAGTATGTATACGTTTATAGCCATAGGACACAGTTCAGGATCAATGAGATACTTATGGCATACTCCTAGCTTCACTGGAAAAACCAATGTTAGATAGCTTCACTAGCCACAGTTAGTGTCGGTGTGTTATGTTATATTTCTTCTCTAGCTTCACCCAGAATGTTACAGCTTCACCTTTAGGTGATGGGATCTACCATGTTTCTTCACTGGCATAACCCAGTGTCGTACAGCTTCACCCTCGAGTGATGGATATGCTTCGGGCGACTATGATACCCTTAATTGAGTACTTTATTATTTTGGGTTTATGAAGGTTTTATGGATTTACCTTCGAGCGACTATGTTATCATTAATGAGCACTATTTTATACATACATGTGGATGCACAAAATCAGCGAGGACTTTGGTACAATAGAAAGTGTTAAGTTTGTGACCTTCGCTAAATTGTTCCAGTCACTAGTGTGGATAAGTAAGTAAATGGATAGGGACAGGGAAGCAAACACAAGATGTACGTGGTTCACCCAGATTGGCTACGTCCACAGAGTAAGAGGATTTCTCATTAATTGTGAAGGGTTTACACAAGTACATATGTTCAAGCTCTCCTTTAGTGAGTACTAGTGAATGATTTAGTACAAATGACATTAGGAAATATTGTGAGAGAATGATCTCTATTTATAGAAGAGAGTTTCTAGTTTCATTCTAACATTGACACGTGTCGTGTTGTGATTGGCTTATGATGTTAACACGTGTCGCGCTATGATTGGCTTCTGATGTCGACATATGTTGCACTGTGATTGGCCTCCTGGTTGGAGGGAAACTCTTCTGGGTCCTTGACGGTATAACGGTGACCGGTCCTCAGTAGTTTCGAGATTGGTCAAGTATGGTACAAACAGTGCTCCCCTAAGTTCCCGAATAAGGGAAGCTCATCAGTTGGGGACTTGCAAAATCCAAGTCATTGAGTAATTATGAAACTTCTAAGTACCGAAGTGTGGTATCATTTTCACTTTCCTTATCTGTCTCATATGTAGATGTGGCATCTTCTTTAGAAGTACTTTTCCTCCATCCACGGGTGGTATCTTTAACCGATGAAGATGCACAAGGTAATGTATCAATTTCACTTGAAGCTAACTTTTAGTTTCGAGCTTGGTTAAGTGCGATACAAACCCTATAGTAAGAGTCCCCCAAGTCGCCGAGCTAGGAGATTTGCCGAAGGAGGTAATAGACAAGGTAAGCAATCAGACTTCCAAGCAAGCAACCTGGATCGGAAGTTCGACTTCGGCTTCCGGTTGATTGTTCTCCTTCTCCTTGTGTCGTAAATAGCACCAAGGATAAGGAGAAGCAAATGGAGAAGAGATGATATGAGATACTTTTGATTTTGAAGAAATAACTTTCCACAGGCTTATTCTTGAACTGGGCTGGAGGGTTTTCTGGTTTCCTCCAGAGTATAAGGCCGACTCAAGAATTTGAGGGTCAAAACAAGTCCATCAAATCTAGAGTACGTTCGACCCTGATGATATGGGATATTTTTGCTGTTGAAAAAGTAGTGGATGTATCGGCACATGTTCTGTTACGCTTGTCTCCACATGCTTCCTTGTATCATTCTCACTTACCCTATCTGTTCCTCAAGCAGATGTGGTATCTTCTCTAGAAGCATAAGATGTTGAAGATGAGTACTCGAGAGCAATGTCAGGTAAGTAATCAGGCAAGGGGTTCCAGGCAGTCAATTCCTAACTGGAAGCTTGATTCCACGACGCCAAATGTTGATGCACAAAATCAGCGAGGACTTTGGTACAACAGAAAGTGTTAAGTTTGTGACCTTTACTAGATTGTTCCGGTCACTAGTGTGGATAAGTAAGTAAATGGATAAGGACAGGGAAGCAAACACAAGATGTATGTGGTTCACCCAGATTGGCTACGTCCACTGAGTATAGGAGTTTTCATTAATTGTGAAGGGTTTACACAAGTACATAGGTTCAAGCTCTCCTTTAGTGAGTACTAGTGAATGATTTAGTATAAATGACATTAGGAAATATTATGAGAGAATGATCTCTATTTATAAAAGAGAGTTTCTAGTTTCATTTTGACATTGACACGTGTCGTGTTGTGATTGGTTTCTGATGTTAACATGTGTCGCACTATGATTGGCTTCTGATGTCGACACATGTTGCGCTGTGATTGGCCTCCTGGATTGAGGGAAACTCTTTTGGGTCCTTGACGGTATAACGTTGACCGGTGCTCAGTAGTTTCGGGATTGGTCAAGTATGGTACAAACAATACACATTTTAGATGTTTTCATGGCACATTAGGGTTTTCAGAAAAACCTAGTATGTAGTATTATATATGTATGTTTTCAAAACAGAGGTATGTTCAAAAGAAAATTAGTTTTACTTAGTATTATTATTATTATAAACTTTGGTCCACTCACCCCCTTCAAGACTTAGAATCGAGGCGTACGATTTCAATGTTAAGGCATTCCTATATCAATACCTTCGAGTCCTCTCGGTGTAGGACCCCCCTTTCTTTGTAATACCATTGTTATATAATATTCTTTTCGTAGTATCCTTGATTAGTTGTAAACTTTGAACACATTCCCGCATTCGCATATTTCATTATATTTAAATTTACTTATTTTATTTACAGTTGCTTTTTCTTCATAACTTGCATACATGTTAAAATGGCTTCTTCACCCTGGGGTGTCAGCCAGCACGTGCCTATCTTGGTGTTTGAAGGATATCGGGATCAGGGTGTGTCATAAAAGGAGACACAAACCAGACAGCTCGAGCAAACCCAAAGTCCTTTGATAAATGTTCGTCAGTTTTCAAGCGCTCCATTGCACACCCTCCATACCATATCCAACTTGACTCCTTTTGGATAGTCTTGCCACCAGGGAATCAAAATGGTGGAGTAGCCGCCACCCTTGCTTAGTCACCATTGCCAAGTTAAAGGCATAAATGTCTCGACATCCCAAACCACACTCCGCCTTTAATTTACATAATGTCCCATGACCACCGATGGATTTTACACGCCTCCGGATCACTTCCTTACCAAAACATTGCTATTAACTGATGTAATTCATTGCAAAAAGTTTTCGGTAATGAAAAACAGTTCACTGCATAAGATGGGAAAGTTTGAGCCGCCAACTTTATAAGGAGTGCTCTGCCACCTCGACTAAGCACCTTACTTTTCCATCCACTAAGCCATTTGGCAATCCTCTCTTTAATGAATGAGAAGGTTTGTTTCTTGTTCCTTCCCACACCCACAAGGGTAGGTAGCACCAAGTATCTATTATGTCATCCACCAACTAAACCCTCAGAAAATCGGCCAATTACCGCTGCTCATAGTATTGCATATTAGCACTAAAAGCCACACTACTTTTACTGAAGTTCACTGCTTGACCCAACCTGATGACTTGGAATACAAGTCCAAGACATTTTGGACGACAACATATTCATCCACGTTGGCCTTACCAAATAGAAAGCTATTGTCGGCGAAAAGCAAATGATGAATACTTGGTGCCCCGTCACAAATGTGTATACAACTCAAAGCTCCCATTTGTTCCTTCTTTGCAATGAGCCGATAGACCTTCAACACAAATGAGGAAAAGATATGGCGTCCCCTTGCTGTAGTCCCTTGGTTGGTACCACGTAACCTCGCGACTCTCCATTAATTAAAAAAGAATATGAGACTGATTTCACGCAAGTCATGATTGCCTTAGTCTATTTCCCGTCAAATCCCGTCTTAAACATCATTGTTTCCAAAAACGTCCATTCCACTTTGTCATGGGCTTTACTGAGATCCAGTTTCAAAGTTAGAAAATCATCTCTCTCCGCACGTTTATTATGTAGATAATGGTCAATCTTCGCTACCACCAAGGAATTATCCAAAATCAAACAGCCCGAAACAAAAGCACTTTGATGTGGAGAGATAATGGTAGACATAATTCATTTGAGCCGATTGGCTAACATAATTCATTTGAGCCGATTGGCTAACACCTTAGCTCTTATCTTGTAGATGACATTGCATAAACTAATGGGTCGTAACTATGACATATCTTGAGGCTCGTTAACTTTGGGTGCCAAAACAACATCAGCGAAGCGAGCCTCCCTCAAAAGTCTTCCCGAATTAAGGAAGGAGCGAACATCGTCCACCACATCATGCCCAACAATATGCCAAAAACGTTGGTAAAATAGCTGGGATACCCCATGCCAAATAAAGTATAGGCATTGACGAAGGGGATTTTGGTTAAGTTATATTTAATTTGTGATCTGAGATCTATTGAGTGAAGTGAAATACTAAATCGTAGTAGAGATTAGAGTCGTCTAGCGACTATTACTTTTAATTCAAACGAAAGAAAATTCGTATGAACCTAAGATCTCTTCAATGATTTCTTGCATTGATCATGTTCTTTGTAACGTGAAGCTTCAATCTATATGCCATGTACGCATCAAACCGATTGCATATCGAAAAAAATATCCCTCTTAAAGTTGGCTTCTTAAATCTAGAAATTTTCTAGAAGGGTAATGCTAGGTAAACTAATCAACTCTTATGTCATTTAGTTTACAAAAATTTGTCTAACAATTTAGTCTCCCTAGCATTATCTTTTCTCGAATGCACCTGTCGAAGGGTAGTTGAAAGTAAGTAATTTTTCGCACTTTTATTTTTCTATCCTCTAGGTTTTTTTTGTCAAACATTATAAAATCCATTAATAAAGAAAGCAAGTACAAAAGAAGGAAAGCCCAAAACAAACAAGTAAAAGCACAATCCAACATAATAGAAAATACGATGAATAAGAAAAGAAAGACCACAAACAAGAGAAAACTCCAACTGAAACCCTAAATTTGAAAAAAAAAATAAATACAACAACAACAATAACAACAAAGCCTTTTCCCACTAAGTGGGGTCGGCGAAAAAAAAAGTAAATAAATAAAAAAAAAGAAAAAGTGCCTAACCCCTTTATAAGCTAGTTGCAGCACCTTCGCAACGCCAACACCATCAAGAAGACGAACCAAGGAACCACAAATGGATGAATGAAAAATGAAGGTGGCCACGCCACCCGCGCAATGAGCGCTCCCATAGTCCTACTACCAGATAGTGCAAATATCACTTTAAAAGCCACCATATGGTGGAGCACACCTCCTAATGAACAACTTGGAAGAGCCATCCAATGAAACAAGTAGCCAAGGTTGATGATAGAGGATTCGTAAGGAGGAACAACAACTGGGAGGAACGATGCATAACAGACTGAGATAAACTCAAAGCAAAATTGAAACGAGCTCAGAATAAACTGAGACAAAAGCTCAGAGCACAGCACCAGAGGATAACAGATGCTAATGCTGATGAGGGAAAGAAAACAAAACCAGAAGGAAAGCAGACAACAACAACAACAAAGCCTTTTCCCACTAAGTGGGGTCGGCTATATGAATCCTAGAACGTCATTGCGCTCGGTTTTGTGTCATGTCCTCCGTTAGAACCAAGTACTCTAAGTCTTTTCTTAGAGTCTCTTCCAAAGTTTTCCTAGGTCTTCCTCTACCCCTTTGGCCCTAAACCTCTGTCCCGTAGTCACATCTTCGAACCGGAGCGTCAGTATGCCTTCTTTGCACATGTCCAAATCACCGGAACCGATTTTCTCTCATCTTTCCTTCAATTTCGGCCACTCCTACTTTACCTCGAATATCCTCATTTCCAATCTTATCATTTCTTGTGTGCCCACACATCCCACGAAGCATCCTCGTCTCCGCCACACCCATTTTGTGTACGTGTTGATGCTTCACCGCCCAACATTCTGAGTCATACAACATCGCTGGCCTTATTGCCGTCCTATAAAATTTTCCCTTGAGCTTCAGTGGCCTACGACGGTCACACAACCTGCCGGATGCACTCTTACACTTCATCTATCCAACTTCTATTCTATGGTTGAGATCTCTCTCTAATTCTCCGTTCTCTTGCACGATATATCCTAGGTAGCGAAAACGGTCGCTTTTTGTGATCTTCGCTAGATTGCTCCGATCATTAGTGTGGATAAGTATATAAATGGATATAGATAGGAAAGCAAACACAAGATGTACGTGGTTCACCCAGATTGGCTACGTCCACGGAATAGAGGAGTTCTCATTAATTGTGAAGGGTTTACACAAGTACATAGGTTCAAGCTTTCCTTTAGTGAGTACAGGTGAATGATTTAGTACAAATGACATTAGGAAATATTGTGGGAGAATGATCTCGTAATCACGAAACTTCTAAGTATCGGAATGTGGTATCGTCTTGACTTGCCTTATCTGTCTCATAGGTAGATGTGGCATCTTCTCTGGAAGTACTCTTTCTCCATCCAGGGGTGGTATCTTTAACTGGTGGAGATGCACAAGGTAATTTATCAATTTCACTTGAAGCTTACTTGTAGTTTCAGGCTTGGTCAAGCACGATACAAACCATGTAGTAGGAGTCCCTCAAGTTGCCGAGCTAGGGGATTTGCTGAAAGAGGTGACAGACAAGGTAAGCAATCAGAGCTCCGGCTGATTGTTCACATTCTCCCTATCTTGCAGGCAGCATGAAGGATAAAGAGAAGAAAAATGAGAAGAGATGATATGGGATACTTTTGCTTTTGAAGAAGTAACTTTCCACAGACTTATTCTTGAACTGAGCTGGAGGGTTTTCTGGTTTCCTCCAGAGTATAAGGCCGACTGAAGAATTTGAGGGTCAAAACAAGTCCATCAAATCTAGAGTACGTTCGACCCTACTGATATGGGATACTTTTGCTTTGACAGAGTAATGGATGTATCGGCACGTGTGCTGTTACGCTTGTCTCCACATGCTTCCTTGTATCCTTCTCACTTGCCCTATCTGTTCCTCAGGCAGATGCGGTATCTTCCCTGGAAGCATAAGATGTTGAAGATGAGTACTCGAGAGCAATGCCAGGTAAGTAAGTTCCAGGCAGTCAGTTCCTGGCTGGAAGCTTGATTCCAAGTGCTGACTGATTGCTCTCTTTCTCCTTGTCTTGCAGGTAAGAACAAGGCCAAAGGAAAAGATAGGGAAAAAGCATGATATGGGATACTCTTGCTTTTAACCCTGATGATATGAGATATTCTTGCTCTAGTATAACTTGTTTGCAGAGGTATTATCGGGGGGAAAGAGAGCTGAATATTTCGAAAGGCTTCGTTGAGAGTGCCCTCTCATATATGAGGAAGGGTTGAGCATTTTTGCAGGTCTGTTTGTCCGTTGGGGATGGAGGTTGACATATATAGGAGTCTCCTTAACAACAAGTAATAATGCTATTCCTTTACCCTGTCAGAGCACTTTGAAAAAGTGGTCTGTGGTATGTGGAAAGCTGATGTTGCGTGTGAAGATTACAGACAGCTTTATCCAAGGAGATCTGGCTCTTGTAGTTGGGAAAGTGTTGCCTCTTCGGTTTTCGGACAAGCAATCCTATCAGGGATCTGGCTCTCGAGATTCGGAGAACGATGTCTCTTCGATTTTTGAGAAAGCAATCATTCTGGGGGTCTGGCTCTCGAGATTCGGAGAGCGGTGTCTCTTCGATTTTTGGGAAAGTAATCATGTTGGGAGTCTGGCTCTCGAGATTCGGAGGGCGGTGCCTCTTCGATTTTGGAGCAAGCAATCTTGTTGGGAGTGTTTTCTCGAATGTGAGTAAAGGTTGGGCATGTTTGCTAGTCTACCTTGCCACGAAGCACAGAGGTTGACACACAGGGACTTTCCAATTATCCAGCAATGGTACTGTTCCTTTACCCTCTCTTCGATTTTTGAGAAAGTAGTCATGTTGGGAGTCTGGCTCTCGAGATTCGGAGGACGGTGCCTCTTCGATTTTGGAGCAAGCAATCTTGTTGGGAGTGTTTTCTCGAATGTGAGTAAAGGTTGGGCATGTTTGCTAGTCTACCTTGCCACGAAGCACAGAGGTTGACACACAGGGACTTTCCAATTATCCAGCAGTGATACTGTTCCTTTACCCTTGTGGGTAATAATATGGGGTAGCTAGACCTTCAAAATTTATGTGTCTAAACTTTGTTAGTGCTGTTTCTTTGCTATTCTTTTACCCGTCTTGGTCAGAGCGATGTAGTGGAAGCTGCAAGCTTCACGTGCTCAACTTTGGCAGAGAACTTTGGCAAAGTTATCTGTGATACACATGAGCTACTATTGCGTGTGGGAAGTGGGTGATTGAACAGTAAGACTCATGTGCTTTCTACTTCACCAGAAGTCTTCGACAGAATGCCCATAATTTCCGCAAAGCTGAGTGTGCGTGTGACAGGTGCTGCCAAGGCTGGAAAAGTAGGTGCCTCTTCGATTTCTGAGATCGGCCCTCGTGGTCTCTGAGCATCCCAACTTTTGAGAAAGCAAGCGCCTCTTCGATTTCTGAGATCGGCCTTCGTGGTCTTTGAGCAGCCCAACTTTTGAGAAAGCAGACGCCTCTTCGATTTCTGAGATCGACCCTCGTGGTCTCTGAGCAGCCCAGCTTTTGAGAAAGCAAACGCCTCTTCGATTTCTGAGCAGGCGCCTCTTCGATTTCTGAAGCTCCGTCGAGTGCAGATTTTTATAGGGGCTGGCATTAAGTTCCAAAGCACACTTGAATCTCCACCAGTAGAAGCTCCATTCTTACACTTCTAAGATCTTGATTTGTTCGACCTCTTCTCTCTTCAACACCTTTGAAAATGTCTGGCCCTTCCGACCGTCGTTTTGACTTGAACCTTGTTGAAGAGGCAGCCCCGCCTTCTCCAGACAACATATGGCGCCCATCCTTCGTCTCCCCTATTGGTCCTCTTACCGTTGGGGATTCCGTTATGAAGAATGATATGACCGTTGCGGTGGTGGCCAGGAACCTTCTCACTCCCAAAGATAACAGACTACTTTCCAAACGATCTGATGAGTTAGCTGTTAAGGATTCTCTGGCTCTCAGTGTTCAGTGTGCAGGTTCTGTGTCTAATATGGCCCAACGCCTATTTGCTCGAACCCGCCAAGTTGAATCATTGGCGGCTGAAGTGATGAGTCTCAAACAGGAGATTAGAGGGCTCAAGCATGAGAATAAACAGTTGCACCGTCTCGCACATGACTATGCTACAAACATGAAGAGGAAGCTGGACCAGATGAAGGAATCTGATGGTCAGGTTTTACTTGATCATCAGAGATTTGTGGGTTTGTTCCAAAGGCATTTATTGCCTTCGTCTTCTGGGGCTGTACCGCGTAATGAAGCTCCAAATGATCAACCTCTGATGCCTCCTCCTTCTAGGGTTCTGTCCAGTACTGATGCTCCGAATGATCCCCCTCCGGTGCCTTCTCTTTCTGGGGCTCTACCGACTGCTGCGACTTCTCCTAAGCAACCTTTGTGAAGGCTCTCTCTTGTTTGTTTATTTTGACTCATGTATATGTACATATTTGTAGCTTATCGGGGATATCAATAAATATGCTTTCCTTCATTTCAACGTATTGTGTTAAATACACCAAAGCCTTCTTCGCTAAGTTCTTTGAATTTTCTTTTGTTGGAGCTTTGTGAGTGGAGCATGTAGGTTGAGGTAGTGTTCCCTTAATTTCCTGAGTGAGGAAAACTTCTCGGTTGGAGACTTGGAAAATCCAAGTCACTGAGTGGGATCGGCTACATGAATCTTAGAACGCCATTGTGCTCGGTCCTGTGTCATGTCCTTCGTTAGATCCAAGTACTCTAAGTCTTTTCTTAGAGTCTCTTCCAAAGTTTTCCTAGGTCTTCCTCTACCCCTTCGGCCCTGAACCTCTATCCCATAGTCGCATCTTCTAATCGGAGCGTCAGTAGGCCTTCTTTGCACATGTCCAAACCACCGTAACCGATTTTCTCTCATCTTTCCTTCAATTTCTGCTACTCCTACAAAAAAAAAAAAAAAAAGAAACAGAAGGGAGGGAGAGACCAGGACGGAGGGAAAGAAAGGATTTGGGGGAGGGGTTAGAGGGGAGAAATAAATCAGAAACCCGCCCAAACTTCACATTCATTCACTCACAATTCATTGCATACGAAAACCTTTGCAACACATCGAACAAACGATTTTCTCATCCTTCAATGAGGCTACCCAACAAGTCAAAATCTGATTAATGACTTCATGATTTTCAATAACCACACTTCTACTGTAAACGTTCACTGCCACGTAACGTCCCAATCCAATAATACAGCGCCACAATGATAGTAAACCCATTTCATGTGTGTCCTCCTGCCAAAGGACAGCAACATAAACACTCCCTGCTGAAATGCCAGACAATGGTGGAGTTCCAATTAGGGCATAAAGTTAATTGCAAGCAACAGAAGATTTAGGTTTTTCCATGAAACAAAAACTTCTAAAATTCATCACAATGGAGTCGAAATTTCAATTACACAGTTAAATTTCACTTTTCTTTCTTTTTTTCCGAAAACAAAAGGTCGCACTAATTCTAATACACTAATGGCTCTTTTGCCACTGTAGAAGTAACTTTTCAGCTTCATCTTCTGTACGACACAAAAGAAGGCAGAGAAATAAACAAACCTTGCAGCCGAGAGAAAGCCGAGCAGCACAAGATGATACAGAAGGTATTCTCAGAAGTTACAATTAAAGCTTCTGCAACCGATCAGCCCTTACCTTGCGTGAGAGAAAAATACACAGCTAAAGATCATTGGGTTCAGAGAAATCACAGTTGATAAAACGTGGATAAAATCTAAGGTCACTGAACATTGAATTAACATAGAGATTTCCCCATAACAGCTAATTCCTATCGCCAATTACCTTAGGCTTCCACTCAGTACTATTTTTCCTACTGTAATCGTGTTAGTTGTTTCCGTTTGATTTATTCAATCCCAAGGCCAGAAATAAAGACAGGCATGTAGGAAAAGAAAAATGGTGTGGCTATTCCAACACTTGTAGCAGTTTTTCACCTATTGCTTTTTGAATTAATTCCTATGTCTAAATCTCTGTACCTTGTGCGGAGGACTTCCTGGTCTTAACATGTTGTTGCTTATCCCAAGCCTTCCCTTCTTCTCAGATGCTTTCAAAATCTGGAAGGAACATGTCATGTATCATCTACACTCATCATGGCACCAGCATTATCGAACTCCCCACAGCAATTTTGTGCTGAAAGTATGGTTACCGGCTTTCTTTTTCCGAAAAACTCATATCCATCTTCCACAACCTGATAAACAAAACTCAAGAAATTTAATAAGAAATGGACAAACATTGAGAGAATCTGATAATAAAATACAATTTGCATCTCAGACCGAGCAAAAATATGTGTTCACAAATACTCATATAAAGAATTTCACTCCAGCATCAATTGGAAGACAGTATCCAATCAATTAAATGAGTATGTGATGAAACAGGTGAAACACAAGAAGTCCTCCTATCGAATGAATATTTTCAAGTGTACAACTACTTATTGAAAAATTTATACCTGCGCCTAGAATCTCAACACAGCACATGGCATACTAGCATTCGATACCAATACACCAGGATAACAACCCAATGGACTTACCACAGTGACAAAGTTGATGATGAGTAGTGGAATGAATATGAAAAAAAGGGGAAATCAACCCAGAAAAACAGATAAATCAATGCAAACACACACAGAATCTCAAATTATAACTTCGTGTGCTTTTACATGTTCATCAAAATATGAAAGACTAAATTTTAAAAAAAGTTATGTCAAAATTATCATAGTTGTATAAGAAAAGTGATTATTTGAAGATGCATCACATGTGGTCAAATCTTTCAGTCCCAGATGTTGTGTATACATGATGCAGGTCCAGCTCAGTCACAAACGAAAAAACAAAAAGAAAGAAAACAACTACATAGCACCTGATGAGCACGACAAATGAGATCAAGGTCATGTTTCTGGAGAAATTTGGCAACCTTGTCAGCCCAAATGTATATGACCGCCACAATCATTCTCTCCCCAACCTTCAACATCTTTATCGGGATCAGCCCATAATAGATCACAGAAAAGCTCCCGAAACTGTTCACTTTAACGAAAAACCATATTTTTCACTAAAAAGTCAATCCCGATACTATTTACTTTACCTTTTATTTTGTCATTATTGATAAAACTCAAAGTTTTCAAGCATTTTTCATTAGTTTTCCTATTTTTCTATCCTCTATAGTTTGAATAAATAACAACCCCACCCAAACTTCACATTCATTCATTCACAATTCATTGCATAAGAAAACCTTTGCAACACATTGAACAAACGATTTTCTCATTCTTCATTGAGGTTACACGAAAAACCGAACAAGAAGTCCTAACCTGATCAATGACTTCATGATTTTCAATAACCACAATCCTATTGTAAGGGTGCGTTTGTTGCACCGGAATATCTCGGAATAACAACACTTCTACTATAATAAAGGTTTCACCACCATGAGGCGTCCCAATCAAATAATGCAATGTTATGTAGTGAGAAACTTGCACAGAGCACCAAAATGATGGTAAAGGAAAGCAACACACTCGCAGCTGAATTACCCTGAAATGGTAAAATCAATTGCAAGCAACAAAAAATTTAGGTTTTGCCATGAAACAAAAACTTCTACAATTCAACACAATGGAGCCGAAATTTCAATTATACAGATAGTTTCACTTCTTTTTTTGTTTTTGGGAAAAAAAAGTGGCACTAATTCTGATACACTAATGGCTCTTTTGCTACTGTAGAAGTAAATTTTCAGCTTCATACTTCTCTACGGCACAAAAGAAGGCAGAGGTGAATAATCAAACCTTGCAGTCGAGAGAAAGCCAAGCAGCACAGGATGATCCAGGAGTTCTCAGAAGTTACAAGTAAAGCTTCTGCAATCATTCAGCCCTTACCCTGCGAGAGAGAAAAGTATGCAGTTAAACATCGTTGGTTAGAGAGAAAACACGGTTGATAAACTTGGATAAACTCCAAGGTCACCGATCGATGAATTAACTTACAGATTTCCCCATAACAACTAATTCGCATTGCCAATTACTTTAGGCTTCCATTCAGTACTATTTGACCTACTGTAAGTATCCAAGGATGCCAGGTAAGATACTTCTTACATTTGATTCATCAAAGCTTCGAAACTATTGATTAACTCTCCACGAAACATTAAAAACTTAGGGAATGATAACCACACACCCTTTTTCTTCCCCTACATACCCCCGTCTAATTATGTCCATTGTTTCTGTTTAATTAATTCAATCCGTAGGCCAGAAACAAAAAGAGGCATGTAGGAAGATAAAAATGGTATAGCAATTCCCAAAACTTATAGCAGTTTTTCCCCTATTGCTTTTTGGATGTAATTCGTATTTCTAAATTTCTGTACCTTGTGAGGAGGAGTTCCTGGTCTTAACATGTTGTTTATCCCAAGCTTCCCCTTCTTCTCAGAGGCTTTCAAAATCTGGAAGGAACATGTCAATGTATCATCTACACTCATCATGGCACCAGCATTATCAAATTCCCCACAGTAATTTGGAGCTGAAAATATGGTTACCAGCTTCCTTTTTCCAAAAAACTCATATCCATCTTCCACAACCTGATAAATGAAACCCAAGAAATTCAATAAGAAACGGACAAACATTGAGAGACTCTACTAATAAAATTCAGTTTGCATCTCAGACCAGGCAAAAAACATGTTCACAACTAATCATATAAAGAATTTCACTCCAGCATCAATTGAAAGAGAGTATCCAATCAATTAAATGAGTACGTGACGGAACAGGTGAAATACAAGAAGTCCTCCTGTGAATAAATTTTTCAAGTGTACGTGACGGAACAGGTGAAATACAAGAAGTCCTCCTGTGAATAAATTTTTCAAGTGTGCAGCTATTTATTGAAAAATTTATACCTGCGCCCAGAATCTCAACACGGCACATGGCATACTAGCATTCGATACCAATACACCATTAGGGTAACAACCCAATGGACATGCCACAATGACAAAGTAGATGATGGGTAGTGGAATGAATATGAAAAGGAGTGGAAATCAACCCATAAAAACAGATAAATCATGCAATCACACACAGAATCTCTAATTATGACTTACTCCGTGTGCTTTTACATGTTCACCAAATTCGAAAGATGAAATTTTAAATAAAGTTACTTCAAAATTATCATCCATATTACTGTCATGACAAATTTAACTGTACAATAACAGTGATTATTTGAAGATGCATCACATGAGGCCAAATATTTAAGTTCCCAGACTTTGTGTATACATGAGCATGCAGGTCCAGTTCAGTATAAAAAAGAAAAAACAAAAAGAGAGAAAATAACTTCATAGCACCTGATGAGCGTGGCAAATAAGATCTAGGTCATGTTTCTGGAGAAATTCAGCAACCTTGTCAGCCCCAAATGTATATGACATGCCACGATCATTCTCTCCCCAACCTTCAACATCTTTATCATGATCAGCCCATAATAGATCACAGAGAAGGCCCTGATCTGGCACGTCCACCGGCCGTGCAATATTCCTAATCTGATATAAGTGTTTCAAATCAGGAGATAGACCGCCATGCATGCAAAGGATCTTCTCATCAAAAAGATCAGCAACAGGAAGACAGTTGAAGCAGTCAATAAATGTCTTCCAAATACGAACATTAAATCTTCTCTTGCACTCATCATAGAATCCATAGATGCAATTGATGGAAGCAGATTCATGGTTGCCTCTGAGGAGAAAGAATTTCTCCTTGTATTTGATCTTGTATGCAAGGAGAAGGCATATTGTCTCTATGCTAATGCTTACCACGATCAACATAGTCTCCTAGGAATAAATAGTTGGCCTCAGGTGCGTACCCACCATACTCAAACAGTCGCAAAATATCTGGATACTGACCGTGAACATCTCCTATGAAACAAAGAGGGAAGATGAGCATTGTCATCTTAGTAATCAACAGCAATTTCACATGTTTTCAATTTAGGAAACAAATATGAAAATGGTTCTTAATTAATCATTTGAATTAAGATTCAACTAGAAATTGGTCTTTAATAGTTATTGAAATGATATAAAATCTACCGTTATCAACATAAATGGATTTGCATCCACTTTAAAAAGACTAAGGTGAACATGAGAATGCAAACAAAATAATGGTTGATGATCATGAATATAAAATTACTTAATAACTGAAATTCCTTAACAAGGCACGGTGCTAAATGGTGGAAAGTGAAACGATGCTAATTAGAAAGAAAAAAAGTGTAGTCCACTGTGTTTTCCCTCCGCATCAAATAACAATTTGAATGACAAATAACAATTTGAATGACACATAACACTACTGGATTGGCCAACCTACAAAAACACACGATTTAACCGACTTTCAACTGTATGTGTGAGTGTAATATATGTCGCAAATTTTTCTAATGAAATGCTACATTAAATCCTCTGACCATCAACTTTACTTCGTAAGACAAATCCAGTAATAATCCAGAATGTGCTAAATCATACTTTCCACTTTGCAATATATATGAAATTCACCGATATGGCCAACAGTAACAGATTAATACATATGGTAACCCTTTTACTGGTAATTGCCATTTCTGCTCTAATCAAATGAACCATAACCCCCAAAAAAAAAAAAAAAAAAAAAAAAACTCTCATTACCTTTCCAACAAATTACACAAACCACACTAACAAAATTCCAATTTCCAACCATCAAACCCGTTTAACATGTTGCGAATTACCCATACTACTCTTTCACACAATCAAGTCCAAATTCAACACATAAGCATGCAAACAAAGTCAAAGAAGCAACTTTTCAATTCATCCGAAGCAAAAAAACCAAAACTTTCAATCCACAAATCATTTAAAAACCCTAGTTCTTTACCACAGATCTTTATCAGAGCTTCAAGCTCCAGAAGATTCGGCTGACTGAGAAAGATTTCCTTGGAGGTGGAAAAAAGCTGCCGTATTTCAGCCTCCGTGAGTTGCACCTGTTTGGTGGTCCAGCCTTTCTTCGCTGCCACAAGCTTCCGTATAAGATGGTCGACAATACTCTCGTCCATCACAGCAAATCACCCAGAAGAAAAAAAAAAAAAAACCAATAGAGCAAACGAACCCATAATACCAAAACCTAGCACTCTTGGTCGAGGTGAAAAGTGAGAGGATAAAAATGTGATTAACGCGTAGAAACCCGAGAGACAAAGAGAATCAGAATAACAATAAAAGCGTCGAAATCAAAAGGAGAGATTTTGGGATATAACTGTACACATCGAAATTTCGGTTAAATAAATGTTAATCAATAATTAAAATTTCAACGTTCACGTGTCATATAAATTTTACACATAGCATGTGACTCAACAAAAAATCGAGAATCATCATAAAAGTCATCAAACATGACACATGTCAACACTTGGCAGAAATGATTTATTTCATCTGATTATTTAAATCCAAAAATCAAGTTTTGGAATTCTATAAATAGGAGGCCAAAACATTCATTTTTAGGGACCAATTCATAACCAATTCACCTCACACCAAAACTTTGAAGCTTTGAAACTCCAAAACTCCCAAGCAAATCCCGAACGATCAAGAAAGCTCTATTCGTTCTTCGTCAACCCAACCTTCAAGATCAAGTCCCAATGGCCCTTTAAAGGAACTTCCACCAATTCAAGATCAAGCATCGACGACCCTTGAAGAAAGCGTTCATCGTTCATCATTCGTTCATCCTAAGATCAAACCCCAACGACCCTTTGGATCAACAACATCAACAAATCCAGATATCCAACATTTCTTCAAGATAAAGCCCAAAAGCCCTTGAAGATCCATTCATCAACTGTTCATCAAGATCAAGCCCCAAAGGCCCTTGAAGATTCGTTCATCAACAGTTCTTCAAGATTAAGCCCAAAAGCCTTGAAGATCTGTTCATCCATCAACCTTCAAGATCAAGCCCAAAGGCCCTTGAAGAAACTTCCCTCAACCTTCAAGATTAAGCCCCAACGGCCCTTGAAGAAAACTTTCAACCATTCATCCAAGATCAAGCCTCGACGGCCCTTGGATCAATCACACATCCACAAATCAACACCTTACAGAGATCGAATCAGAGGATCAAATTTGAGAGAGATTGTAACCCTTAAATCATTAATACAAAATATTATTTTGTACACGTGTTCTTGTCTCGTTTGTTTCAGGAATTTTCGTGTTCACAAATTTGGCACGCCTAGTGGGATATTCTCTACCTCTCATCTCTATCTTTGAATCCAAAAAAAAAAAGCACAAATGGCATCAAAGAAGGCTCAAATTGTTCTCGCAGCCAATGCGAAGAACAAGAGCATCCTCGCCGCAGGCGGTGTCACTTCGGGCATCAGAACTCGAAGTAAGGCAAGAGCTCTTTTTACCTCATCTTCCACCCCTGCATCAACTCTGCCGAAAGAACAAGGGCACCCGAGGCACGAGCCCGTGATCACTTTGGCCTCGCCAACGGTGCCAAGGGAGGAAAGCCCGAGGAAGTACTCTGAGTCTTTGCTTTCCAATGCTGACTCGAGCGATAGCACAGCCATGCAAGTTATGACTACCGAAGCAACTTCAATCGATGAGCAGCTGGCTCAAATGAATGAAGCGATCGCAAGGCTAACACGGATTGTAGAAGAAAAAGACTTACAAATCGCTGCACTCGTTAACCGACTGGAGCCACAGGACGGCGAGAACCCTGACCCAGAGGATGATCCGCTAAAGAGATGAGCTGACGAAGAAGATGAGCCTCCGGTGGAGAAAATCGATGTGAAGCCGGAGCCAGACCAAGCAACGGCAGTCATGGGATCTCTTTCTATCCAGCAGCTGCAAGAGATGATCATTGACACCATCAAGGCGTAGTACGAATGGAGCTCACATACCTCTTTGTTCTACTCGAAGCCCTACTCGAAGAAGATTGATACCCTGAAGATGCCAATGGGTTATCAACCACCAAAGTTCATGCAGTTTGATGGCAAAGGAAACCCAAAACGGCACGTTGCACATTTCGTCGAAACTTGCAACAACGTGAGGACGGAAGGAGATTACCTCGCCAAGCAGTTTGTACGCTCACTGAAAGGAAATGCCTTTGAGTGGTACACAGACCTAGAGCCTGAGTCCATCAACAGTTGGGAGCAATTGGAAAGGGAATTCCTCAACCGCTTTTACAGCACCCGCCTCACTGTGAGCATGTTAGAGCTGACGAGCACGAAGCAATGGAGGGATGAGCCAGTCGTGGACTACATCAACCGATGGTGCAATCTAAGCCTCGACTGCAAGGACAGGCTCAAAGATCTCTTCAATCAAGATGTACGTCTAAGGCATGCAATGGGGGTTACATTATATCTTTCAAGGCATCAAACCACATACCTTTGAAGAGTTAGCCACCCGTGCCCACGACATAGAGCTAAGTATTGCCCATTACGAGAAGAAAGAGCCGATCACCGACTTCAAGAAGGATAAGGTGTTCTCCCCAAATGTAGACAAGACTGGGAAGAAACCCCCCCAATGAAACATTCACTGTCAGCACTGCGCCCGTCAAGACTGTTTCGGCACCCATCAAGATCTCCTTCAAAGCCAAAGCAAAAGAGATAAAGAGAGGTGAGCTTCCTTGTACCCAAGACAGGTATAAAAGCACCTTGAGGGAATTGGAGCAGAAGGTGTACCCATTTCCTGACTCAGACGTGGATGCAATGTTAGACGACTTGCTGGAAAAAAAGGTAATCGAGCTACCCGAAGGCAAGTGGCCTGAAGAAATGAATCGCATAAACGATCCTAAATACTGCAAGTACCATCGAATTGTGAGCCATCCTATGGGTACGTGCTTCGTCCTAAAAAAACTCATCATGAAGCTAGCACAACAAGGGCGAATCAAGCTCGACCTCAAAGATACGGTCGCAACACATACTACTACAATTGCATTTGGATCTTTCGATCTCGCACATTTCCAAGCAATACCTGACCATTCCTATCAATGCTCAAGTTACACGATACCTTCTGCACAACCATCGTCGGGGGCAAACGAACAAGATGCACATGCCGATGATGAAGAAGGATGGACATTGGTGACCTACAAAAAAACAAGGAAACCAAAACCACAAGCCACAAGACCAAAGATGGAACAAGTGAGAAAGCACCGTTGCCACAACAGTAGGAAGCCCAAAAGAAACGTAAAAGCTGATAAGCCAATGAATGTTGGGGAACCTATGGTGCAAGAGCCACGCATTCCTGTCTCCTTGCATAAGTACTTCCCGAATGACTTCTTCCAACAGTGCACTATCGCTGCATGCCACATGGTTGAAGTAGAAATGGAAGAACCTTCAAAAGGCAAAGATATCACCACTGAGGGAGAAAAAACTATCACGCTCGAATAAGGTCTGCCAACACACTTTAGCATTGAGGAAGCGTTATGATTGCCAAAGAAGATGTGAAGAGCATTAGCAGCGGTCTTGGAAAGTCTCAATGACCACGAAGTGCAAGAAAGCAATAATGAAGGCTTGAAGCTTCATCCACATAAATGTGCCACATGTTGTGCCATCGAGGACGCATTCCACTTCACCGACGAAGACTTGCTGCTAGGATCCAAGCCTCACAATCGTCCTCTCTTCGTCTCTGGGTACGTAAGGGAGCACAAAGTCAACCGCATGCTTGTGGATGGTGGATCAGCCATAAACATCATGCCAAAGTCAACAATGACTACAATCGGCATCAAGGCGGATGAACTGTCCCTAAGTCGTCTACTAATCCAAGGTTTTAATCAAGGACGACAAAAAACGATAGGCATGATCTGAGTAGAGATGGCTATTGGTGAACTCAAGTCAAGCACGACATTCCACGTGATTGATGCAAGAACTTCCTACGGCTTGCTCTTATGAAGGCTTTGGATCTATGCGAATGGAGTAGTACCGTCTACCCTTCACTAATGCTTAAAATTCTACCGAGAATGAGTGAAGGTGATTTATGGCGACACCAAACCATTCACCGCAGCCGAATCACATTTCGCAGACGCCAAGTTCTACATGGATGAAGACATGGTGCCTGAAGCTCTTCTAAAAGAGATCAAATCCACGGGCAAAGCAACACTTAAAAAGCAGGAGTGGCAAGCCATGCCCAAGAAGCAAGAAGGAGAAGCCATGCCGTCTTCAAGCAAGAACGATGATAAGCGTGCTAAACCTACAACAACCAAAGGGAGTACGACGCCCTCAAATGGACCAAACACACCCGTCTTTCGATACATTCCGATGTCGAGAAGAAAGAATGGTCAATCTCCGTTCGAAACTGGAGCAAGCAAAGCCGACACACAGCGGCATATGGATAATGTAAAGTTGCTCAAGACGAACACAGTTTTGCCTCTGACACAGCTAGGCGACGCTAAGGTTACAAGACTACCACAAGGCTTCATAAAAGCTCTACCAAAGGGGGTGGAACCAAGCTTTCTCCCAACTAAGAGGACCGAAGAAGGTTTTGATCCAAACACCTACAGACTCATGTCGAAAGCTGGGTACGACTTCGATTCTTCCTCGAATCCTGAAAAAAAGGTTTCTAACACCGTCAACAATAAAGAACGTGACCTCACCGAGACTCAAAAGAAGTTAAAGAAACATGGTTACGGAGTTGACAATGACAAAGCTGGACTTGGCTTCACACCAAATGCACCTGTGAAGATTTCAAACAAAGCAAAAAATGATAGCACTCAACACATCAGCGTAAGCATTGAACAAGATCAAGAGGAGCCTAAGTCCGCCTCTCGGACGTCAGTCTTCGATAGGGTGAATTGTTCAAGACCCAGAACGTCAGCACTTGATCACATTAGTAGTCAAAACCGAACCTCCGTCTTCAAGAAGTTTAACAGGCCAACATCCCAAAGCTCTGTTTTTGAAAGGTTGTCAAAACTTAAGAAGCAAAGCCACACGGCCTGCTCTCCTTTTCGTCAGTCGACTTTGGAAAGACTTGAAGACAATTGGAAGTTTTCTAGAAATAGGGAGACAACATCAAAGGAAGAAAAGCTCGACAGGCTAGCAGAAAAAGGCGATATTCGAAACTCAATTCTTTCAAGGATGAAGCACCAAGCAATCTTGGAGGTTGACACAAATGGACCACTGAAAGTAAGAAGGCGCACCATCATCCACACTGGACAATC
Organism: Malus sylvestris; assembly: GCF_916048215.2. Taxonomy (NCBI): domain Eukaryota; kingdom Viridiplantae; phylum Streptophyta; class Magnoliopsida; order Rosales; family Rosaceae; genus Malus; species Malus sylvestris. Next base: position 16,711,046 of record NC_062273.1, read on the forward strand.
TTCATACCATCAAGCCTAAGAGGATGACACTGAAGGGGAGATCGAAGACATGTTCCCCGTCACAATCCAAAAAGGCAAATGAGACGAAATCCCTAAGGAAGACGTCACTTTTTTTTCTTTCGACTCAAAGTCACCACCTTGATCACTGGAGGCATGCTCCAAGTCAAGTGAAGTTGAAAGAGGGACTCATGTCACGTCAAAGAAATTACACATGAAGCCTACGTCGCATTAAAAAATGCGCCAGTCAAAAAGGGGGCAAGATACCATTGTTAATAACTTTCAAGCCTGGATGAAGCTGAGATCGACAACATGATCGAAGGTGATCTAATTCAAGAGGTCATGGATGCAGGATGGAACTTAAATGTTACCTTTAAAAAATCAGGGGAACTCCGCACTTTCATAGATTCTTGTAACTACAACACCCGAAAGGACGACACCGAAAAGGAAGTCCAGGATGTCTTCCACATCACGATCCAAGAAAGCAAAGAAGACGAGATCCCCAAAGAAGATGTCACTGTTGCGCCACCACAACTTGAGGATGGGGTGCAAGCCACGGTTGATGATCTCAAAGAGTTCAACGTAGGCACAATAGAGGAGCAGAAACCTATCTTCCTTAGTGCACTGCTAAGTGCGGACGAGGTAGATGAGTATTACCAACTGTTATCAGAGTACAAAGATGTCTTTGCTTAGACCTACAAGGAAATGCCCGGCCTTGACCCTATCATCGCTATGCATCATCTTGCAATCAAGCCTGGAACGTGACCGATAAAGCAAACTTAAAGGCGCTATCGATCAGAGCTTATTCGACAAATCGAGGCAGAGATTGACAAGCTAATTGAAGCAGGCTTCATTCGAGAGGTGCAATACCCCAAGTGGATCTCTAACATCGTCATCGTCCTTAAGAAATCTGAACAAATACGTGTTTGCGTAGACTTTCGGAACCTCATTAACATTTGCTCGAAAGACAATTTTCCCTTGTCAATCATCGAAATCATGGTGGGTGCAACCACTGGCCACGAGGCACTGTCATTCATGGACGACTCTTCTGGATATAATCAAATTCGCATAACTCTCGAAGACGAAGAACTAACAGCCTTCCGCACTCCAAAAGGTATCTACTGCTACAAGGTGATGCCCTTTGGTCTGAAGAACGCTGGAGCTACATATCAATGTGTAATGCAGAAAATCTTCAATGACATGCTACACAAAAACGTAGAATGTTACGTAGACGATGTGGTGGTCAAGACAAAGAAAAGATCAGACCACTTGAAGGATTTGCGAATGGTGTTCGAAAGGCTGCGAAAATACAACCTTAAGATGAACCCGTTAAAATGTGCGTTTGGCGTCACCTCCGAAAAGTTCCTTGGCTTTATTGTCAAGCACCGTGGTATTGAAGTAAACCAATCAAAATCAAGGCCATTCAAAGCATGCCTGAGCCAAGCAACCTGCACGAGCTGAAAAGTCTACAAGGACGACTAACCTTCATCAGACGCTTCATCTCCAACCTTGCAGGGCGTTGTCAAGCGTTCAGCCGACTCATGAAAAAAGATGTTCCGTTTGTATGGGACGAAGCATGCCACAATGCTTTTGAAAGCATAAAAAAGTATTTGTCAAGTCCACCTGTCTTGGGGGCGCCTGTGCCCGGGAAACCACTCATATTGTACATCGCCGCTCAGGAAAGTTCAGTTGGAGCACTCTTGGCGCAATAGAATGAATCCCAGAAAGAATGAGCGCTCTACTACCTCAGCCGAACTCTCACCGGCGCTGAGTTGAACTACTATCCAATAGAAAAGATGTGCCTTGCCTTGGTGTTCGCCATCCAGAAACTCAGGCATTACATGCATGCTTACACCATCCACTTGGTTGCTAAAGCTGACCCGGTCAAATACGTCATGTCCAAACTAGTCTTAACGGGGCGACTCGCTAAATGGGTGCTGCTTCTTAACCAGTATGAGATCATCTACGTCCCAGCTAAAGCCGTCAAGGGACAAGCGCTAGCAGACTTTCTTGCAGATCACCCAATCCCAACTGATTGGAAAATCTCAGACGATTTGCCTGACAAGGAAGTGTTCTACATCGACATCTTCCCAACATGGACGATGTTCTTCGACGGATCTGCACGAGCAGACGGAGCAGGGGCAGGAGTAGTATTTATGTCGCCACAAAGGCAGATATTACCTTATTCCTTTCAACTAAGTGAATTATGCTCTAACAACGTCGCTGAGTACCAAGCACTGATCATCGGGCTCCAAATGGCGATCAACATGGGAATCACAGCCTTTGAGGTATTTGGCGACTCCAAGCTCATAATCAATCAACTCTTAACCGAATATGAGGTGAGGAAAGATGATCTCGTCCCATACTTCCGGCTGGCAACTCAACTGCTACAAGAGTTTGGGACTGTGACATTAGAACATGTGCCAAGAAAAGAAAATCAAATGGCAGACGCTTTTGCCAACCTAGCCTCAAACATGACATTAGGAGAAGACGAAGCCGCAGACGCGCCAGTCTGCCAAAGATGGATGACCCCCCTCGTTATTGAGATGCTGCTGGATGATACAAATGTCATCTCAGTACTTCCAGTCGATGTTGAAGAGTGGAGACGACCGCTAATCGACTACTTAGAGCATGGAAAACTTCCAGATGATTCTAGACACCGCTCTAAAATACGTCGACGAGCACCTCGCTTCCTCTACTACGAAGAAACACTCTACCGGCGCTCTTTCGAATGAGTACTTCTGAGATGCCTAGGTGAGGAAGAAGCCAATCAAGCCATGGAAATACAAGTTCTGCGAGAAATACAAGTTCAACAGCATAAGTCTTCCATGTATCATGCTCCGGCCAACGGTCTTACAGAAGCATTCAATAAAACATTGTGCAATCTCCTAAAGAAGGTGATTGGCCGAACAAAGAGATGGCACGAAAGAATAAGCGAAGCACTTTGGGCATATCGGACGACACATAGGACTCCTACCCAAGCTACGCCTTATTCTCTTGTATATGGCGTAGAAGTTGTTCTACCGCTTGAAAGTCAAATTCCCTCACTAAGAATGGCTATACAAGAAGGCTTGACTGATGAAGAGAATGCAAAGTTGCGCCTTCAAGAGTTGGAAGCACTCGACGAAAGAAGGCTCGAAGCTCAACAACATTTGGAATGCTACCAAGCACGGCTATCCAAGGCATTCAACAAGAAGGTCCGCCCAATGTCTTTCCAAACTGGAAATCTCGTCCTCGCATTGCGTAGGCCTATCATCACAACTTACAAGACAAAAAACAAGTTCACATCAAAGTGGGATGGACCATACGTAATACAAGAAGTCTACACCAACGGCGCCTACTTAAACATGGTAGAAGACGGCTTGAAGATCGGCCCCATCAATGGCAGATTCTTGAAGCGCTACTACCCCTAAAACAAACGCCATGCTTCTCGCCAACACGAGCATAAACTACACATGGCAACAAAGCTCCTGACCCGCGAGAGCATAAACTGTGTACGACACAAAAAAAAGTATTTGAACCACGTTATGACTTGATCCCTCCTCAACCGAGGGTACATAGGCAACTTGAAACGTCAAAACTTCAAGTACAGTCACACCATCTAAAAAAAAAAAACACTTTGAAGAATGAAGAGCAAATTCAAAAATGTAAATACTTTATTTCTTTAAAAGAATGAGTCAGCTTCAAAGCCTGATTACAAGAAAAAACAGAAGATACTACTTGAAAACTATGTCCCTAAAACTGCGAAGGCGATCTTCAAGCAAGCCTTCCAAAGCCTTCAAAGTCTCTACCTCGGTGGGAGACAAGATGGGCAACTCCATAGTCATGCATTTCTCTCGTTCTAAGCGTGAAATCTCCTCTTGGCATTGAGAAAATGTAGTTCCCTGCTCCGCGAGAACACTTTTAAGTTATGATGCTTCGATTACCAACTGCTCTCGCTCTCGCACCAACGCATCTATACGCGCCTGGACAGAAGTTAAAGAAGTCTCTGTAACTTGATAATCTCCCGAAGCAGCTTGCTGAAAAGACTAGACTTGAGCCAGTGATAAGTTTATTGTTGCTAGCTGATGAGCTCTAACATCTAGGCTCAACTTCTCAAAGGAAATAACACGTAAGGAAGAATACTCAATCGAGGCGGCCATAAGTTCGGCAATCTTGATCTTCAAGGATGAAGAATCAACGTTAAGGTTGTCAATCACATAAACAAGCTTCGACAAATCCTCATTGAGCAATGTAAGGTCTTCCAACGGGCACTTAGAAATCCTCTTCTCTATATGGCTCTTGATATCCATTGTCGTACCAAGACTGATGTGATGGATGACTTGCTTAGTACCGCTAAGGTTCGGCCCTCTCAAAGAGATCTCAGAGTTAGCTGGGAAAGGTGTTGGATGCATGACGGGTTCTTGCATACCTTCACCTACACATGGCAAACTCGGGAAGTTCAGCGGATTTGGAACAAGCTTTGCACCAGGCGGATCTCCAATCTCCCTGTTTGTAGGTAGGTCGCCTACAAATAGCATCTCCATATAGGAATAAACATCTGCAGTTGCCAAATCAAAAGGACAAGAAGGCCCAACCTAAAGAAGACAAAGAAAGATGTTAGAAACGAAAACCAAAATGATGAAAACAGAAGAAATCATGAGAGAGAATGAAGTACATGCATCTCTTTCAAATGGCGCACGGTCATCGAATTGAGGAGGTCTAAACACTTCTTTCTTCTTATGACGAAAATTGACATCGTTGTCAACCTGAGCATCTTCAAGTGGTCGCTTGTTTGAAACTTGTTGACGCTGTTGCAAAATAAATCCATCTTCGTGCGAGTCAACTTCATCTCCTGCCTCTTCAGAAGCATCCGAATGTCGAGGAGACAAGCATGGGCGTTGAGGAGCTAAAGCTACAGATCTATCTTGTAAGGGAGCTGCACTCGCGCAATCAAGATGTACCAGTCGCATAAGAACCACAGGACAACCCTCTTTCGACATATCATCGCTTGAGTGAGAAGAATTGGTACCACTTGCCATTCCCAAGTTTTTGTAATGTGTCTTTGACCACCAACGTGCGTAAACACGGGTCACTGGATTACTCTTGAACTCATCCTTGGCTGGCAGCGTGATAACAACATTTATGAATGAACGGGTACAAGACTCCCAATGCATGTACACGGCTTGCAGGGATGCCGATTGGTTTTTTCCTTCAGCTTGCCTGACACGTTTTGGACAAACCGAATTGCCTACTGAAACAGTGGGGACTATATGGCTGAACAATGCATCGGTCTTTTTGCCACAAAGAAACAAACCCCGATCGAAGACTTATAAGATAAGACAAGTCTGAAAAGTGGATATGCGAATTGTCCACTATGCCTCGCTGCACCGAGCCAACTCTCGCTAAAGGGTCCATCCTCAAATCTTCACAACTTTTAAATAGCGCTAGTGCTTGCAAATCATCAAGGCTCTTCGCGGAGAGCACACCAGAATACTTTGTCATCAAAGGCCCCAGTTTGGCTCCAGTCGATGAAGAAGCCTTGACTTGTCTAGAGTCAACAAAGGAAAATGAGTGCCAAAATATTCACCCAACCAACCATACACATAGTGGTAAGGAAGCACCGTAGCACGATCTTCAGTGTTTGCCGAGTCCGAGACAATGCTTAAGCCATTGTAAATGTTGGCTAAGATCGGAATAGCAAGGCTAAAAGACTCACCTGCAGCCATCTTGCTAGCAACTTTGAAAACTCCAAGACGAACTAAGTTGACGTCGCCTGCTGGGAAAACAAACTTACAAAGCCAACAAGCTAATAAAGCAGCTAGGTAAAACTCCTCTACATGCTCTGATGCTATGCCAAGATCCTCAAATGCTCTCAACTCGTCAGAAGAGCGGCGCCTGGTTGAGCCAATAACATCGGACGGGTCTGAGTCTCATTTTGGCCTAGTGGTCTTGTTACGACCACTTTTCTTCAAAGGCTTCTTATACCTTATGGCCTTCCAGTACCAAAATCGGATCCACGAGGAAATCCTCACATCTGATTTACCTTGAGCATCCTGGAAAAGCTTGTGATACGCCCAAAACAAACAGCGGCAACTCGCAGGCAATCCTCGGCTATTGCAAAGAGAAAGTTCATCTGCGCTGGGAACGACCTCGTCGTAAAACCTACCTTGGATCGGCAAGCCTCCTATCCTGTGAAGATCCCAAAGTGAAATTGACATCTCCCCTTGCGCTGTGTGAAGTGTGTTGGTCACTGAACACCAATGCTCAAAGAACGCACGAATGACGGAATGATGGCGATCATAACTAAACAAAGATGAGTACACGGTGTGGTAAAGGCCCACGTTAGTAAGCACATCTTTAGTCGGCTTAAGACATCTTCAAGCACTTCCAATAAAACTCATAAAAAATGGCCTCTCCAACAGTCGACAGGTTACCATTCCAAGTCATAGCTCCGCTGCGGATGTGATCACCAAGAAGCTTAAACGTGGCCGAATGATTGTCACTAGCATGGTGCGAAGGATTCAAGATAAGAATCCTCGAGATGCACGCTTTCTTCTTCGTATCTGGTTGAACAGAATCTACCACCTCCTAAGATACTTCGAAAGACCACGACTTAATATGCATGGAGTTATCTTTTACGGGAAGGGCAAGCGTCTTAGGACCAGTCAGTGGCTCGTAAAACTTCAACGTCGTTCCTCTATCTTGCGAATCGTCTGCCTTCGCAAAAATGGTGATGGTGCTGCTTTTAAAGCACTTAAAAAATACCATGACCTCGGAAAAAAAATCAGCCACAAAACTTAAGCAGCACGGCAAAGAGGGCAGCTACAAGACAGTCCTTCCAAGCGGCGGCAAGAGGCACATCAACGTTACCACCGAGGAAAGTTGTGACCAAAAGGCATTACACAACATAAACTTGCTGCAGTCTCTTGCACAGCTCCACACGGTAGCGCACCACCAAGGGAAAAAGACTATGAACAAAAGGCATTACACAACGAAGTCCCTCCACGGTCTCTTGCACAACACCACACGGCAACGCACCACCGAGGGAAAACTGTGATAAAAAGACACTATGCAGCGAAACCTCGCTGCAGTCTTTTACACAACACCATGCGATAAGTGATACACTCCAACAAACCCCAGGCAACAAGAATGCAGCAGCTATGCAATGGTTGTGCAGTGACGACACAATCCTCCAGCACTACAAAAAAAAATCAATAAGAGGGGTACACATATTATATATAAATAAAGATTATATATATATATATATGTATGTATATATATGAACATGGTGATGGTGCCGTGCACCTATATATATATTATTTTATATACACGAACATTGTGATAGTGTCATGCAAATATATATACGCGAATAGGCCTCACAAGGTAAAGGCTTCACAAGAGGCAGTGAGAATGTAGTGGCTGCGCAATTGGCTGTGAAATGGTTGTGCAGTTGTGGTGTCCAGAGAAGCAAGCGAACATGCACAAATATGAAGCAGCAAGCTTTGGTGCAAATAGACAGAACTACACTTGATAGGTTAAAAATCTCAAACTGATGGGAATGGAATAAGGATCGAATACCTATCTAAAAGCCTTACATGAAGGCTTACTTATACACACCAGAAATTGAAAAAAAAAAATTGATCAACATTACAGAGCACATGCAATGAATGATGATGCTCACACATGCAGCAGCCTGCGCAGAAATCTTTTGTTAAAGCTGGGAAAAGCTTTAACAACATGCAAGCAGCATATTTGGGGAAAAACAAGGACATGCGGCTTTAGTTGTGTTTTTTAGATTGAATGATTTCATTGCTGAGTTCACTGCCACCCTCCTCCTCTTTGTTCACCAACCCATGGGCAAGATCAAGAAAGCTGCGTCCTCTCTTTCATCGAGCCCCACCCAAAGCCTTTTATGCCCAGAGTTCAAGAGATAAAAAAATGGAGATTGGGAAGTCTGCTAAGGAAAGCTATAGTGCTATATATATTAAAAAAATTAAAAATAAGGGTGCACGGCACCATGTGACAGAAATATATATATAAATTGATTTGCATGAATGGTGCACGGCACCATGTGATAGAAAAAAAATGGTGGTACAGCTTCAAAAGGAAAAGAAATAATATATAAAACAATGGTGCTTTAAAAAAAAAAAAAAAGGTGTTGATGTCCACTCACTCTGACATGATTGTTGTCTGCACTTACTAATATACATACATATGTTGATAAAGATATCATGAATGGTGTACGGCACCATATGACAAAAGAAAAATATATATATATATATAACAATGGTGCTAAAAAAAAAAAATGGTGCTCAGGCACCAACAAAAAAAATATGTATATATAGACACTAAATGAAATAAAGCTCATTTATTGATATCTCCGATAAGTTACAAATATGTACATATACATGAATCAAAATAAACATACAAGAGGGAGCCTTCACAAAGGCTATTTAGGAGAAGTCTCAGTAGTCGGCGGAGCTTCATTACGCGATACAGCCCCAGAAGACGAAGGCAAATGATGTTGGAACAAACCCACAAACCTCTGATGATCAAGTAAAATCTGACTATCAGATTCCTGCATCTGGTCAATCTTCCTCTTCATGTTTGTAGCATAGTTATGTGTGAGTCTGTGCAACTGTTTATTCTCATGCTTGAGCCCTCTAATCTCCTGTTTGAGACTCATCACTTCAGCCGCCAATGATTCAACTTGACGGGTTCGAGCAAATAGGCGTTGAGCCATATTAGACACATAACCTGCACACTACACACTGAGAGCCAGAGAATCCTTAACAGCCAACTCAGCAGACCATTTGGAAAACAGTCTATTATTTTTTGGAGTGACAAGGTTCCAGGCTACCACCGTAGTGGTCATATCATTCTTCATCACCGAATCCCCAACGGTAAGAGGACCAGTATGGGATATGAAGGATGAACGCCATATGTTGTCTAGAGAAGGCATGGCTGCCTCTTCACCAAGGTTCAAGTCAAAACGACGGTCGGAAGGACCAGACATTTTCAAAGGTGTTGAAGAAAGAAGAGGTCGGACAAGTCAAGATCGTATAAGTGCAAGAAGGGAGTTTCTACAGGCAGAAATTCAAGTGTGCTTTGAAACGTACTGCGTGTCTCTATAAAAATCAGCACTCGACGGGATTTCAGAGATCAAAGAGGCGAGCTCAGAAATTGAAGAGGCCAATTCAAAAATCGAAGAGGCGCTAGCTTTCTCAAAAGCTGGGCTTGCTCAGCAACCACGGGCCAATCTTCTTTTCCAGATTTGTCCGCACTTGTCACATGCAACCTCTACACTCGACGGAGCTCAGAACTCGAAGAGGCGAGCTCAGAACTCGAAGAGGCAAGATCAAAAATCGAAGAGGCATCAGCTTTTCCAGACGTGTCAGCATCTGTCACATGCACAATCAGCTTTGCGGAAATCACGGGCAATTTGTCGAAGCGCTGATTCCAGATATCGAAGAGGCACTTGCTTTACCAAATGTGTCAGCGCTTGTCACATGCACACTCAGCCTTGCGGAAATTTCAGGCAATCTATTGAAGATTTCTTGTGAAGTAGAAAGCACATGAAGTTTACTGTTAAATCATCCAACGGTTGCCGACAAGAGTAAAGGAATAGTGCCGCTACTGACTGTTGAAAAAAAAAATCCTATATATGTCGACCTTCATCCTCCATAGCAAGGCAGACCTGCAAAAATGCCCAACCATTCCTCACCTCCGAGAGTACACTCCCAGCAGAGCCTCTTGAAATACTTAGTTTTCTTCCTCTCCGGGAATACCTCTGCAAACAAATGACACCAAAAGAGAAAGTATCTCATATCATCAGGGTAGAAAGCAAGAGTATCTTATATCATGCAATCTCCCTGTCCTTTTCTTTGTCCTTGTTCTTACCTGCAAAGACAAGGATAAAGAAAGCAATATGTCGGAACCTCCACTCAAACTCCCAGTCAGGAACCGACTGATTGGAACCCTTCCCTAATTGCTTACCTAGCACTGCTCTAGAAGCATCCATTGTTTCAACATCTTATGCTTCCAGAGAAGATACCACATCTGCTTGAAGAACAGATAAGGCAAGGGAAAATGGTACATTGAAGCATGTGGAGACAAGCACAACAAGCATGTGCCGATTCATCCGCTACTTCTTCAAAATCAGAAGTATCTCATCTCATCAGGGTTGTAATCACTCTGGGTTTGATGGACTTGTTTTGACCCTCAAATTCTTGGGTCGACTCGCTAGGCGTTGTGAGCTGCAAGTGCCGATTCACCACCCTTGAATCAAATCCAGTTCAAGAATAAGTTGTGGAAAGTAAACAATGGGAGGAATCCAGAAAATCCTCTAACCCAGTTCAAGATCAAAGCTGTGGAAAGTCAACATGCGCAATAAAATACGCGTAATAAAATACGCGCCGATTCATCCACTACCAAAGCCAAAGATCATCTACCACGTGAAGCTCTTTGTGATCCAATTTCAACCTTCAAGATCAAGCCTCGACAGCCCTTGAAGAAATTTCAAACAAAGTGCAAGAACAAGCCTCAACGGCCCTTGAAGAAATTTCAAACAAAGTTCAAGATCAAGCCTCGACGGCCCTTGAAGAAATTTCAAACAAAGTTCAAGAACAAGCGTCAACGGCCCTTGAAGAAATCTCCAGCCCGATTGAAGATCAACCCTCAACGGCCCTTGGATCGACATCTACATTAAGGGACTTCAAAACACGTCTTCTACATGTGACAAGCACATGTATACGACGCGCCTTGAAGTGGGGGCATTTGTAGACATTGAAATTTCGGTGAAATAAATGTTGATCAATAATTAAAATTTCAACGTGCACGTGTCATATAAATTTTACACATAGCATGTGACTCAACAAAAAATCAAGAATCATCATAAAAGTCATTAAACATGACACGTGTCAACACTTGGCAGAAATGGTTTATTTCATCTGATTATTTAAATCCAAAAATCAAGTTTTGGAATTCTATAAATAAGAGGCCAAGGCATTCATTTTTAGGGACCAATTCATAACCAATTCACCTTACACCAAAACCTTAAAGCTTTGAAACTCCAAAGCTCCCAAGCAAATCCCGAAGGATCAAGAAAGCTCTCTTCGTTCTTTGTCAACCCAACCTTCAAGATCAAACCCCAACGGCCTTTTGAAGGAACTTGTCAACACTTGGCAGAAATGGTTTATTTCATCTGATTATTTAAATCCAAAAATCAAGTTTTGGAATTCTATAAATAGGAGGCCAAGGCATTCATTTTTAGGGACCAATTCATAACCAATTCACCTTACACCAAAACCTTGAAGCTTTGAAACTCCAAAGCTCCCAAGCAAATCCCGAAGGATCAAGAAAGCTCTCTTCGTTCTTCGTCAACCCAACCTTCAAGATTAAGCCCCAACGGCCCTTGAAGAAAACTTTCAACCATTCATCCAAGATCAAGCATCGACGGCCATTGGATCAATCACACATCCACAAATCAACACCTTACGGAAATCGAATCAGATGCTCAAATTTGAGAGATAATGTAACCCCTAAATCATTAATACAAAATATTATTTTGTACACGTGTTCTTGTTTCATTTGTTTCAGGAATTTTCGTGTTCACAATAATATTTAGGGATTTAAGGGTTGGAGAGGATGTGGTGTGCGTGGCGGCCATTTTCGGCTGGTGAAATGACAGAGAAAGGAGATAGAAATGGCGGAGAGAGTTGAAAAATGAGTCACAGTTGAGGTTTTAGAGGGGGGGGCCTATTTCTTTCTGCTTGCGTATGGTGCTTGCCAACCCTATGGAAACTTTTGGGAGCACGTGACTCGCACCTGGGTGGTCACTCTTTTTGTCAACTATATCTATATGGAGTGTACAATGACACAATTTTTGTTTTGTTAGTGCAATGATGGGACCCTTAATCATAGTCCTAAAAGTTAAACTCCAACAACCTCAATTAAATTTCATAAAACTGTTAGTTTGTCCACGTGTTTCTAGCGCTTGGGTGGCCCCTTGTTCATCTTGGTCGAGTCGAGCGCTCAAGACTTGTGCTAGTTTTATAAAAGTTTTGATTGAGTTATGTATAATTTATCAATTTTAATGAGATGTTTTACTTTATTACTAGTCATTAGAAAGAAGTTTTCTTTTTCACATATCACATAATTATTTGTTTACATAGTATTTAATCATCAATTCTTTAATTCATACATGTATTATGGTTTCACATGACATTCTCTAAAATTTCATTTTAAATTTTCATGTTTTGAGCAAATTTTCATCATTTTTGTCGAAGACAACCGATACCGAGTGAAATATATTTATTGATATTTTCATAAACTTACATATTGATATTTCCATAAATTTGCATATGAATATTTCCATCAATATTCATACTTTAAACACTATGATTGGTTGATTATGATCATGAATCCATGTTGAAAATCATGAAATTTTGATGCCATCCAAACCATTCAAATATATGTTATTTGAAATCATTTATGTGTTCTTTTTGAAATGGAGGGTGGAAATCATCATGTTGGAAATTTTAATATTATTGTTATATTAAATTTATTAATTGAATGGAAATTAAAAATGATTTCTTTTGGTGGAAATATGTGTTTTTTTTTTTTTTTAAGAAGAAGAAAGGTTGAAATATGTGTTTGTCTTAACTCTTAATAAAGATTTGCAATTTTTTGCTTTTCATGAAAGGTCACATGTTTTTAAAAGAGTTATCTCAAATTCTATAAATAGGAAGCCCCTTATAATCATTTAATCATATATTCAAACATATAATGCACTATTGTTAGAGAGTTTTGTAGTGTCCCATTGAGTCCATATAAAAGAGTATTAAAAATAATCGTGGTTCATTGGAGTTTTGTGATTTGGAGTGCTGCAACTATTACAAGCAAGGTATAAAATATCGATAATATTGGATATATCGGTAGTCCAAAAATACAGAAATTTCGATGGAAATATCGGGATATTATCGATATCGATAAAAATTGAATAAAAACCACGGAAATTGTAAGAAAAACTTGGAAATTTTTATTGAAACTTTGCAGGATGTTTATTTAATTAATTATCTATTAGTTTATCACAAAAAAAATTGGAAGGAAATGCATTGCACATGGATTTAACTGATTTAAGTTGATTATATAGCGAGCTGGCAAACATTGTGAGTGTAGAAAATATGTAGTAATTAATGAAAGAAGTTTAAACACATCATAATCATTTATATATAATGAATTAGTACAATATTTTACACTTTATACATTACATGGTAAGATACATGAGTGACTTAGTACCACATAGAGTTCCTATCAAGGTCTAAAATATCAATGATATCGGAAATATCGGTAGTAAAAAAAACACGAAAATTTCGATGGAAATATCGGGATAATATCGATACTTTAGACCTTGATTACAAGAACGTGGTCGTTGTATCCTATAAGACAAGCGCCGATCAACCATAAACATCATAGTAGGGCGTAAACTTGTCGTAAGGATAGAATGTCCAACATTTGCCTCAACCATATATTCGGGTTTTTCTAATCTATTATGTCATGTTCATTTAACAATGGTTACTCATGTGCACACATTACTTTGATATATAATTGCACAAATTATTTCTTAATTTTCTACATGATTTAATATAGCAATTAGACGCTAAAATTTTCCAACGGATCACAATGTGGCTAACACTCTTTTCTCACTTTCTTCTTTTGGAAATGGTTTTTGTATGGAAGAGTTTGCAACAAGCGTGTCTTTGATTTGAACCAAGGTCACTTTAGAACTCTTAAGGCCAACAGAGGAAAAGTAGAGATTTGAGGCATCTAACTTTGAAACATTAAAACGGAGGGAGAATGGGATAATTGTATACATAGAAAAAACATAGGTGCAAACGTCTACAATGTATAAATGTTTTAACTTTGAACGTATAAAATGTCAATTATTAGGTAATCTCGAACCGAACGGGCTATGTTTAGCCCCTGTCCAAATTATAGCCGTGTAAGAAATTATTTTTTAACAAACAGTGATAGGCCATATTTATATACCATCTTCAACCGAAATGGACTATTTTTAGCCCCCTCAATAATTTATTATTTTAAGTTTGTTCTTTAATTTTATTGGTTAATTGAATTAAATTGTCATACTAAAATAAGGTTTCTGGACATATTTTGAATGCCACTTGTCACTAAATGAATAGACCTTCGGGTTTTTATCTTTATATAATCTTAATCATTTTTCGAATAGAATTTTGAGTGACACGTGTCGTTAAAGTGAGCAACTCTCCATATTATGGAAGGGTGACAATAATGTGAGAAATGGTTTATGTATTTATAAAAAAATAAAAAAAATACAAAAAAAATTAGATTTTTAATATTTTTTTTAATTTCATCCTTTAAAAAAAATTCAAATCCAACAACTACATGACGTTATGTAGATGATGGCTACTGTAGGTTGGGCCCCATTAGCAGGTTGTCTGGCTGGCTTCAATTCCCCAGCTCGATGGTCATGGGCTGGAGTTTGGCCCAGTAGGTCCCTTTTTTCCTTTGGCCTGGACCTCTATTGGAGATGGTTTTTTACTCATTGTGGGCTATAAAAAAGCCCAAACCCTATAACCTAATCCATTGAAGATGGTCTTATATATTGTGTTAGGTATGTGGTCTGTTGGAATATTACTGAACTAAATTGTTGATTAACGTGCTTATTTTTATTAGTGACACATCACATGATTTACAAATTTAGTCTACCTAGCAGGAATGATGTGGGTTAAGTAATATTTAACTCGTGATCTGAGATCTATTATTTATGAGTGAAATATAATACTATTAAACTGTATATAGTCATCCCGTGACCTTTTCTTTTAATTCAAACAAAAATAAATAAAAAAATAAAAGAACATTGGTAATTTGGTAGGAACCTAAGACCTTGTTTCTTCAATGATTTCTTGCATCGATCAAGATACTACTAAACTGTATGTAGTCGTCTCGTGACTTTTTCTTTTAATTCTGTAAACCCTAAAAATTACCAAGCCTACGTGGCGCGTAGGCCGAGTAACTAATAAGCTAACTATGTCATTCGGTTATGTGTGGGGCGTGCTAACTCGACGACCAAGCTCGACCGGGGAGTAAAATGTGTTGATGTTGCGTTGAGCAAGTTGCTAACTTCTTGATCCTGCGATTGCAGCCCGAGGAAGGAATAAATCTCGGCCTTTGGGTTCTTGAGCCTGAAGACAAGGCTGCTAGTTATGTGAAGTTCACAAATCGTCGGCACTAGGTTCGGTCACAGTGATTATATTCGTAAGAGTGTAAGCACGTCAAACTGACACCAGGCTATATAGACACAAGTATTCGAAAGAGATGTATGTCTTGATAGTAATTGTGGTTTCAGCCGTCGGAATGTCAAACTCTGAAACTCACTTGCAAATTCCAATCATAAAACAACTCGACGCTCAATGTGCTGAGCCTAGTAACCTATAACACCTCACTCCGCCGAGAAGGCTGATGAGATGACCTCTACCAACAAGAACTCGAAAGTCCCTATCGACCAAAACTTGAATAAATAACTAGTCGGTCTCGAAGTAGTGCTGTTTATCCAAACTGAATGTGCTCATTGATCGGCTGATTCTACGACTCCAGTGTTGTTTATCCAAACTGAAGATGTCGCCGGTTGTCTTCACAATGTTGTTTATCCTAATCGAAGATATCGCCGGTTACCTTCACAGTGCTGTGTGTTGGCGGAAGAAAAGGGAGAAGGATAAAATCTCAAGTTGTTGAGAAGCTTTGCACATGGCAATTTGTGTATTGAATTGAAGAGAGCCTTGAACAATGCACTCCCTCTTCTATTTATATATAGTAGCAAACCCCTTTATGGCCGAGCTAGAATCGTACTCGGATTAGAACTCTTCAACCCAATCTGATTAGGTTTTGGCCAGTCCTAGCTCCAATAGGACTTTGAACCAAGCTCCATAACAAACCAAATTAATCTCTTGATCCTAAGCACCTTCAGCTTCAAAACTCCTTGTTCCACTAAGAATCGACTACTTCACCCTTTATCTAAACTAATCCTCTTCGCAACAAGATTCAGTCGACCCTAACTGGACAACCCACAGGAAAATTCTAAATAAATGCCATTGGGCAAGAATAATCCCAGGCTCGGCCCAAAATAATATTTTGAGCTCAAACAAATTCTGAAGTTTCTGGAGCTAGAGGGCAAATATGACATTTTCTCGAATGGACTTGTTGAAGGGTAGTTGAAAGAATGTGATTTTGCACTTTGAGAACATTAACGAAAAACTCCCGGTACTGTTCACTTTAACAAAAAACTATATTTTTACCCTAAAAAATCAATCATGATACTATTCAATTTACCTTTTATTTTGTTCTTATCATGAAAACTCACAATTTTCAAATCCTTTTCCATTAATTTTCCTATTTTTCTATCCTTTATAGTTTGAATAAATAAAAAACCCACCCAAACTTCACATTCATTCATTCATTCACAATTCATTGCATAAGAAAACCTTTGCAACACATGAACAAACGATTTTCTCATTCTTCATTGAGGTTACACGAAAAACCGAACAAGAAGTCCAAATCTGATCAACGACTTCATGATTTTCAATAACCACACTCCTATTGTAAGGGTGCATTTGTTGCACCGGACTATCTCGGAATGACCACAACAACAACAACAACAACAACAAAGCCTTTTCCCACTAAGTGGGGTCGGCTATATGAATCCTAGAACGCCATTGCGCTCGGTTTTGTGTCATGTCCTTCGTTAGATCCAAGTACTCTAAGTCTTTTCTTAGAGTCTCTTCCAAAGTTTTCCTAGGTCTTCCTCTACCCCTTCGGCACTGAACCTCTGTCCAGTAGTGACATCTTCGAACCGGAGCGTCAGTAGGCCTTCTTTGCACATGTCCAAATCACCGGAACCGATTTTCTCTCATCTTTCCTTCAATTTCGGCTACTCCTACTTTACCTCGGATATCCTCATTCCCAATCTTATCATTTCTCGTGTGCTCACACATCCCACGAAGCATCCTCATCTCCGCCACAACCATTTTTTGTACGTGTTGATGCTTCACCGCCCAACATTCTGTGCCATACAACATCGCTGGCCTTATTGTCGTCCTATAAAATTTTCCCTTGAGCTTCAGTGACCTATGACGGTCACACAACACGCCGGATGCACTCTTACACTTCATCCATCCAGCTTGTATTCTATGGTTGAGATTTCCATCTAATTCTCCGTTCTCTTGCACGATAAATCTTAGGTAGCGAAAACGGTCGCTTTTTGTGATCTTCGCTAGATTGCTCCGGTCATTAGTATGGATAAGTATATAAATGGATAGAGATAGGAAAGCGAACACAAGATGTACGTGGTTCACCCAGATTGGCTACGTCCACGGAATAGAGGAGTTCTCATTAATTATGAAGGGTTTACACAAGTACATAGGTTCAAGCTCTCCTTTAGTGAGTACAAGTGAATGATTTAGTACAAATGACATTAGGAAATATTGTGGGATAATGATCTCGTAATCATGAAACTTCTAAGTATCGGAGTGTGGTATCGTCTTGACGTGCCTTATCTGTCTCATAGGTAGATGGGGCATCTTCTCTGGAAGTACTCTTTCTCCATCCAGGGGTGGTATCTTTAACTGGTGGAGATGCACAAGGTAATGTATCAATTTCACTTGAAGCTTACTTGTAGTTTCAGGCTTGGTCAAGCGCGATACAAACCATGTAGTAGGAGTCCCCCAAGTCGCCGAGCTAGGGGATCTGCTGAAAGAGGTGACAGACAAGGTAAGCAATCATAGCTCCGGCTGATTGTTCACAGTCTCCCTATCTTGCAGGCAGCATGAAGGATAAAGAGAAGAAAATGAGAAGAGATGATATGGGATACTTTTGCTTTTGAAGAAGTAACTTTCCACAGGCTTATTCTTGAACTGAGCTGGAGGGTTTTCTGGTTTCCTCCGGAGTATAAGGCCGACTGAAGAATTTGAGGGTCAAAACAAGTCCATCAAATCTAGAGTACGTTCGACCCTGCTGATATGGGATACTTTTGCTTTGACAGAGTAATGGATGTATCGGCACGTGTGCTGTTACGCTTGTCTCTACATGCTTCCTTGTATCCTTCTCCCTTGCCCTATCTGTTCCTCAGGCAGATGCGGTATCTTCCCTGGAAGCATAAGATGTTGAAGATGAGTACTCGAGAGCAATGTCAGGTAAGTAATCAGGTAAGGGGTTCCAGGCAGTCAGTTCTTGGCTGGAAGCTTGATTCCAAGTACTGACTGATTGCTTTCTTTCTCCTTGTCTTGCAGGTAAGAACAAGGTCAAAGGAAAAGACAGGGAAAAAGCATGATATGGGATACTCTTGCTTTTAACCCTGATGATATGAGATATTCTTGCTCTAGTATAGCTTGTTTGCAGAGGTATTATCGGGGGGAAAGAAAGCTGAATATTTCGAAAGGCTTCGTTGGGAGTGCCCTCTCAGATATGAGGAAGGGTTGAGCATTTTTGCAGGTCTGCCTGTCCGTTGGGGATGGAGGTCGACATATATAGGAGTCTCCTTAACAACAAGTAGTAATGCTATTCCTTTACCCTACTTGGTCATAGCACAGTAGTGGGAGCTGCCAGCTTCACATGTTTTAACGTTGTCAGAGCACTTTGAAAAAGTGGTTTGTGGTATCTGGAAAGCTGATGTTGCGTGTGAAGATTACAGACAGCTTTATCCAAGGAGATCCGGCTCTTGAAGTTGGGAAAGTGTTGCCTATTCGGTTTTCGAACAAGCAATCCTATTGGGGATCTGGCTCTCGAGATTCGGAGAACGATGCCTCTTCCATTTTTGAGAAAGCAATCATGCTGGGGGTCTGGCTCTCGAGATTCGGAGAGCGGTGGCTCTTCGATTTTTGGGAAAGTAATCATGTTGGGAGTCTGGCTCTCGAGATTCGGAGGGCGGTGGCTCTTCGATTTTTGGGAAAGTAATCATGTTGGGAGTCTGGCTCTCGAGATTCGGAGGGCGGTGCCTCTTCGATTTTGGAGCAAGCAATCTTGTTGGGAGTGTTTTCTCGAATGTGAGTGAAGGTTGGGCATGTTTGCTAGTCTACCTTGCCACGAAGCACAGAGGTTGACACACAGGGACTTTCCAATTATCCAGCAATGGTACTGTTCCTTTACCCTCTTCGATTTTTGAGAAAGTAGGCATGTTGGGAGTCTGGCTCTCGAGATTCGGAGGACGGTGCCTCTTCGATTTTGGAGCAAGCAATCTTGTTGGGAGTGTTTTCTCGAATGTGATTAAAGGTTGGGCATGTTTTCTAGTCTACATTGCCACGAAGCACAGAGGTTGACACACAGAGACTTTCCAATTATCCAGTGGTGGTACTGTTCCTTTACCCTTGTGGGTAATAATATGGTAGCTAGACCTTCAAAATTTATGTGGCTAAACTTTGTTAGTGTTGTTTCTTTGCTATTCTTTTACCCTTCTTGGTCATAGCGATGTAGTGGGAGCTACAAGCTTCACGTGTTCAACTTTGGCAGAGAACTTTGGCAAAGTTATCTGTGGTACCCATGAGCTACTGTTGCGTGTGGGAAGTGGGTGATTGAACAATAAGACTCATGTGCTTTCTACTTCACCAGAAGTCTTCGACCGAATGCCCATAATTTCCGCAAAGCTGAGTGTGCGTGTGACAGGTGCTGACAAGGCTGGAAAAGTAGGTGCCTCTTCGATTTCTGAGATCGGCCCTCGTGGTCTCTGAGCAGCCCAGCTTTTGAGAAAGCAAGCGCCTCTTCGATTTCTGAGATCGGCCTTCGTGGTCTTTGCGCAGCCCAGCTTTTGAGAAAGCAAACGCCTCTTCGATTTCTGAGATCGACCCTCGTGGTATCTGAGCAGCCTTGCTTTTGAGAAAGCAAACGCCTCTTCGATTTCTGAGCAGGCGCCTCTTCAATTTCTGAAGCTCCGTCGAGTGTAGATTTTTATAGAGGCTGGCATTAAGTTCCAAAGCACCCTTGAATCTCCACCAGTAGACGCTTCATTCTTGCACTTCTAAGATCTTGATTTGTCCGACCTCTTCTCTCTTCAACACCTTTGAAAATGTCTGGCCCCTCCGACCGTCGTTTTGACTTGAACCTTGTTGAAGAGGCAGCCCCGCCTTCTCCTGACAACATATGGCGTCCATCCTTCGTCTCCCCTACTGGTCCTCTTACCGTTGGGGATTCCATGATGAAGAATGATATGACCGCTGCGGTGGTGGCCAGGAACCTTCTCACTCCCAAAGATAACAGACTACTTTCCAAACGGTCTGATGAGTTAGCTGTTAAGGATTCTCTGGCTCTCAGTGTTCAGTGTGCAGGTTCTGTGTCTAATATGGCCCAACGCCTATTTGCTCGAACCCGCCAAGTTGAATCATTGGCGGCTGAAGTGATGAGTCTCAAACAGGAGATTAGAGGGCTCAAGCATGAGAATAAACAGTTGCACCGGCTCGCACATGACTATGCTACAAACATGAAGAGGAAGCTTGACCAGATGAAGGAATCTGATGGTCAGGTTTTACTTAATCATCAGATATTTGTGGGTTTATTCCAAAGGCATTTATTGCCTTCGTCTTCTGGGGCTGTACCGCGTAATGAAGCTCCAAATGATTAACCTCTGATGCCTCCTCCTTCTAGGGTTCTGTCCAGTACTGAGGCTCCGAATAATCCCCCTCCGGTGCCTTCTCTTTCTGAGGCTCTACCGATTGCTGAGACTTCTCCTAAGCAACCTTTGTGAAGGCTCCCTCTTGTTTGTTTATTTTGACTTATGTATATGTACATATTTGTAGCTTATCGGGGATATCAATAAATAAGCTTTCCTTCATTTCAACGTATTGTGTTAAATACACCAAAGCCTTCTTCGCTAAGTTCTTTGAATTTTCTTTTATTGAAGCTTTGTGAGTGGAGCATGTAGGTTGAGGTAGTGTTCCCTTAATTTCCTGAGTGAGGAAAACTTCTCGGTTGGAGACTTGGAAAATCCAAGTCACTGAGTGGGATCGGCTATATGAATCTTAGAACGCCATTGTGCTCGGTCCTGTGTCATGTCCTTCGTTAGATCCAAGTACTCTAAGTCTTTTCTTAGAGTCTCTTCCAAAGTTTTCCTAGGTCTTCCTCTACCCCTTCGGCCCTAAACCTCTGTCCCATAGTCGCATATTCTAATCGGAGCGTCAGTAGGCCTTCTTTGCACATGTCCAAACCACCGTAACCGATTTTCTCTCATCTTTCCTTCAATTTCAGCTACTCCTACTTTACCCCGGATATCCTCATTCCTAATCTTATCCTTTCTCGTGTGCCCACACATCCAACGAAGCATCCTCATCTCCGCTACACCCATTTTGTGTACGTGTTGATGCTTCATCGCCCAACATTCTGTGCCATACAGCATCGCCGGCCTTATTGCCGTCCTATAAAATTTTCCCTTGAGCTTCAGTGGCATACGGCGGTCACACAACACGCCGGATGCACTCTTCCACTTCATCCATCCAGCTTGTATTCTATGGTTGAGATCTCCATCTAATTCTCCGTTCTTTTGCAAGATAGATCCTAGGTAACGAAAACGGTCGCTCTTTGGTATTTCTTGATCTCCGATCCTCACCCCTAACTCGTTTTGGCCTCCATTTGCACTGAACTTGCACTCCATATATTCTGTCTTTGATCGGCTTGGGCGAAGACCTTTAGATTCCAACTCTTCTCTCCAAAGGTTAAGCTTTGCATTTACCCCTTCCTGAGTTTCATCTATCAACACTATATCGTCTGCGAAAAGCATACACCAAGGAATATCATCTTGAATATGTCCTGTTAACTCATCCATTACCAACGCAAAAAGGTAAGGACTTAAGGATGAGCCTTGATGTAATCCTACAGTTATGGGAAAGCTTTCAATTTGTCCTTCATGAGTTCTTACGGCAGTCTTTGCTCCTTCATACATATCCTTTATAGCTTGGATATATGCTACTCGTACTCATTTCTTTTCTAAAATCCTCCAAAGAATGTCTCTTGGGACCCTATCATACGCTTTCTCCAAATCTATAAAGACCATGTGTAAATCCTTTTTCCCATCTCTATATCTTTCCATCAATCTTCGTAAGAGATAGATTGCCTCCATGGTTGAGCGCCCTGGCATGAACCCGAATTGGTTGTCCGAAACCCGTGTCTCTTGCCTCAATCTATGCTCAATGACTCTCTCCCAGAGCTTCATTGTATGACTCATTAGCTTAATACCTCTATAGTTCATGCAATTTTGTACGTCGCCCTTATTCTTGTAGATAGGCACCAAAGTGCTCGTTCGCCACTCATTTGGCATCTTCTTCGTTTTCAAAATCCTATTGAAAAGGTCAGTGAGCCATGTTATACCTGTCTCTCCCAAAACTTTCCACACTTCGATTGGTATATCGTCTGGGCCTATTGCTTTTCTATGCTTCATCTTCTTCAAAGCTACAACCACTTCTTCCTTCCGGATTCGACGATAAAAAGAGTAGTTTCTACACTCTTCTGAGTTACTCAACTCCCCTAAAGAATCACTCATTTCATGTCCTTCATTGAAAAGATTATACAAATAACCTCTCCATCTGTCTTTAACCGCGTTCTCTGTAACAAGAACCTTTCCATCCTCATCCTTGATGCACCTCACTTGGTTTAGGTCCCTTGTCTTCTTTTCCCTTGCTCTAACTAGTTTATAGATATCCAACTCTCCTTCTTTGGTATCTAGTCGTTTATACATATCGTCGTAAGCCGCTAACTTAGCTTCTCTCACAGCTTTCTTCGCCTCTTGCTTCGCTTTTCTATACCTTTCACCATTTTCATCAGTCCTATCCTTGTATAAGGCTTTACAACATTCCTTCTTAGCCTTCACCTTTGTTTGTACCTCCTCATTCCACCACCAAGATTCCTTTTGGTGTGGGGCAAAGCCCTTGGACTCTCCTAATACCTCTTTTGCTACTTTTCGGATACAACTAGCCATGGAATCCCACATTTGGCTAGCTTCCCCATCTCTATCCCACACACACTGGGTGATTACTTTCTCTTTGAAAATGACTTGTTTTTCTTCTTTTAGATTCCACCATCTAGTCCTTGGGCACTTCCAAGTCTTGTTCTTTTGTCTCACTCTTTTGATATGTACATCCATCACCAACAAGCGATGTTGATTAGCCACGCTCTCTCCTGGTATAACTTTGCAATCCTTACAAGTTATACGATCCCCTTTCCTCATTAGAAGAAAATCTATTTGTGTTTTTGACGACCCACTCTTGTAGGTGATCACATGTTCTTCTCTCTTCTTAAAGAAGGTGTTGGCTAAGAAGAGATCATATGCCATTGCAAAATCCAAGATAGCTTCCCCATCCTCGTTTCTCTCCCCAAAACCATGGCCACCATGAAAACCTCCATAGTTGCCTGTCTCCCTGCCCATGTGTCCATTTAAATCTCCTCCTATAAATAACTTCTCCGTCTGAGCAATTCCTTGCACCAAGTCTCCAAGGTCTTCTCAAAATTTCTCCTTCGAACTCGTATCCAACCCTACTTGAGGTGCGTACGCACTAATCACATTGATAAGTTCTTGTCCTATTACAATCTTGATTGCCATGATTCTATCTCCTACCCTCTTGACATCTACAACATCTTGTGTCAAGGTCTTGTCCACGATGATGCCAACACCGTCTGTCGTTCTATTTGTGCCCGAATACCAAAGTTTAAACCCTGAGTTTTCTAGATCCTTTGCCTTACTACCAACCCACTTAGTTTCTTGTAGGCACATAATATTTATCCTTCTCCTCACCATAACTTCCACTACTTCTATAGATTTTCCCGTTAAGGTTCCTATATTCCACGTTCCTAAACGCATTTTGCTCTCTTGAACTCTACCCTTCTGTCCTAGCTTCTTCACCCTCCCCCGTCTAATAGGATCAAAGTACTTCTTTTGTGTGTCCCGTGTAAAGTTGATAGGAGCATATGCTCCCAAACAACTTTGAGTGGAGTCGTTCGAAAAGAAGTTTCTATGGCCCCCTTGCTCATTTAACACTGCATCCGGGTGCCGATGGAGATACAGCGACCCTTGCTCACTTATCACTGTGCTCGGACCACACAGCGCGCCACTTACGGGTGACGCCCTAGCTTTAGCAACTTACACAGAGCGCCAAAATGATGGTAAAGGAGAGCAACACACTCCCGGCTGAATTACCGGGAAATGGTAAGGTCAGTTGCAAGCAACAGAAAATTTAGGTTTTTGCCATGAAACAAAAACTTCTACAATTCAACACAATGGAGCCGAAATTTCAATTATACAGATAGTTTCACTTCTTTTTTTGTTTTTGGGAAAAAAAAGTTGCACTAATTGTGATACACTAATGGCTGTTTTGCCACTGTAGAAGTAAATTTTCAGCTTCATACTTCCATACGGCATAAAAGAAGGCAGAGGTGAATAATCAAAACTTGCAGTCGAGAGAAAGCCAAGCAGCACAGGATGATCCAGAAGGAGTTCTCAGAAGTTACAAGTAAAGCTTCTGCAATCGTTCAGCCCTTACCCTGCGAGAGAGAAAAGTATGCAGTTATACATCGTTGGTTTCAGAGAAAACGCAGTTGATAAACTTGGATAAACTCCAAGGTCACCGATCGATGAATTAACTTACAGATTTCCCCATAACAACTAATTCACATCGACAATTACTTTAGGCTTCCACTCACTACTATTTGACCTACTGTAAGTATCCAAGGATGCCAGGTAAGATACTTCTTACATTTGATTCATCAAAGTTTCGTAGCTATTAATACAATCACGATTAACTCTCCACGAAACATTAAAAACTTAGGGAATGATAACCGCACACCCTTTTTCTTCCCCTACATACCCCCGTCTAATTCTGTCCATTGTTTCTGTTTAATTAATTCAATCCGTAGGCCAGAAACAAAGAGAGGCATGTAGGAAGAGAAAAATGGTGTGGCAATTCCCAAAACTTATAACAGTTTTTCCCCTATTGCTTTTTGGAAGTAATTCTTATTTCTAAATTTATGTACCTTGTGAGGAGGAGTTCCTGGTCTTAACATGTTGTTTATCCCAAGCTTTCCCTTCTTCTCAGAGGCTTTCAAAATCTGGAAGGAACATGTCAATGTATCATCTACACTCATCATGGCACCAGCATTATCAAACTCACCACAGTAATTTGGAGCTGAAAATATGGTAACCAGCTTCCTTTTTCCAAAAAACTCATATCCATCTTCCACAACCTGATAAATGAAACCCAAGAAATTTAATAAGAAATGGACAAACATTGAGAGACTACTAATAAAATTCAGTTTGCATCTCAGACCAGGCAAAAACATGTTCACAACTAATCATATAAAGAATTTCACTCCAGCATCAATTGAAAGAGAGTATCCAATCAATTAAATGTGTACGTGATGGAACAGGTGAAACACAAGAAGTCCTCCTGTGAATAAATTTTTCAAGTGTGCACCTATTTATTGAAAAATTTATACCTGTGCCCAGAATCTCAACACAGCACATGGCATACTAGCATTCGATACCAATACATCATTAGGGTAACAACCCAATGGACATGCCACAATGACAAAGTAGATGATGAGTAGTGGAATGAATATGAAAAGGAGTGGAAATCAACCCATAAAAACAGATAAATCATGCAAACACACACAGAATCTCAAATTATAACTTACTCCATGTGCTTTAACATGTTCACCAAATTCGAAAGATGAAATTTTAAATAAAGTTACTTCAAAATTATCATCCATATTACTGTCATGACAAGTTTAACTGTACAATAAAAGTGATTATTTGAAGATGCATCACATGAGGCCAAATATTTAAGTTCCCAGACTTTGTGTATACATGAGCATGCAGGTCCAGTTCAGTATAAAAAACAAAAAACAAAAAGAGAGAAAATAACTTCATAGCACCTGATGAGCGCGGCAAATAAGATCTAGGTCATGTTTCTGGAGAAACTCAGCAACCTTGTCAGCCCCAAATGTATATGACACGCCACGATCATTCTCTCCCCAACCTTCAACATCTTTATCAGGATCAGCCCATAATAGATCACAGAGAAGGCCCTGATCTGGCACATCCACTGGCCGTGCAATATTCCTGATCTCATCTAAGTGTTTCAAATCAGGAGATAGACCGCCATGCATGCAAAGGATCTTCTCATCAATAAGAGCAGCAACAGGAAGACAGTTGAAGCAGTCAGTAAATGTCTTCCAAATACGAACATTAAATCTTCTCTTGCACTCATCATAGAATCCATAGATGCGGTTGATGGAAGCGCATTCATGGTTGCCTCTGAGGAGAAAAAAGTTCTCCTTGTATTTGATCTTGTATGCAAGGAGAAGGCATATTGTCTCTATGCTCTGCTTACCACGATCAACATAGTCTCCTAGGAATAAATAATTGGCTTCTGGTGGGTACCCACCATACTCAAACAGTCGCAAAAGATCTGAAAACTGACCGTGAACATCTCCTGGGAAACAAAGAGGGAAGATGAGCGTTGTCATCTTAGTAATCAACAGAAATTTCACATGTTTTTAATTTAGGAAACCATTATAAAAAAATAAAAATAAATAAAAATAAAAAAAGACTAACATACATCTACATTGTAGATTCAATTTGAAATCGGTCTTTCATATTTATTTAAAACAAGATCCTTTTACCGTGATCAACAGAAACGAATTTGCTTCCATTTCATAAAGACGAGTGAAGATGAGAATGCAAACCAAATAAAGGTCGGTGGTCATGAGTATAAAATTACTTAACTGAAATTCCTTAACAAGTCACGGCGCTAAATGGTGGAAAGTGAAAGGAACCTAATAAACAAAAAAGTGGAGCCCAAAAGCTATGCTTGCCCTCCGCATCCAATAAATAGAAGCTATATGTGCTATTTTGTGTGCTATAACAATTCGAGTGACACGTAACACTACAAGACTGGCATACTAGAAAAACACAAGAAAATTTAGCCGACATTCAAGTTGTATATGCCAGTGTAATAAATGAGGATCAAATATAACGGCTAATGCATGGTAACATCAACTTTCCACATTTACCCGCAGGAAGCGGGGGGGGGCATCAAATTTTGACTACATTCATGAGTCAATCTCCACCTCAAAAAAGGGTACTCTCATTCGTCACAATGACGAACTTCAATGGCTATCCACCAAATCCAACTTCAGAGAATGCCTACTTACACAAAGCACATATGGAACTAGAGACGCAAAAATCGATGCCTGTCTAATCTAAAAGTTGAAAAAAAAGCACAATACAGCCACATCATAGACACTAGTCCTGGATGACCTAAGAACTATTCTTCAGAGTAAGACGCGTATTTAACGCACCAACAGGCAACCATGCCAAAACAAAAGACAAGGGACAAGCTAACGAATTACTGAAAGGCTCATACGAAACCTCATGGCGCAATGCTCAAAAGTTTTGTCACATAGCCCTGCCAAAGTCGTAAAATTTTCTAATGAAAAGCTACATTAAATCCTCTGACCCTCAACTTTACTTCACAACCAGTAATAATCCAAAATGTGCTAAATCATACTTTCCACTTTGCAATATATATATATATATATGTGTGTGTGTGTGTGTGTGAAATTTCACCCATAAAGCTAACAGATTAATACATATGGATATAGTAACCCTTTTACTGGTAATTGCCCCTTCTGCTCTAATCAAATGAACCATAAACCGAAAAAATAAACTCATTTTCTTTCCAACAAATTACACAAACCAGACATACAAAATTCCAATTTCCAACCATCAAACTCTTTTTATATTTGCAAATTACCCACATTACTCTTTCACACAATCAAGTCCAAATTCAACACATAAACATGCAAACAAAGTCAAAGAAGCAACTTTTCAGTTCATCCGAAGCGAAAAACCAAAACTTTCAATCCACAAATCAAATAAAAACCCTAGTCCTTTACCACAAATCTTAATTGGAGCTTCAAGCTCCAGAAGATTCGGCTGACTGAGAAAGATTTCCTTGGAGGCAGAGCAAAGCTGCCGTATTTCAGCTTCCGTCAGTTGCACCTGTTTGGTGGTCCGGCCATTCTTCGCAGCCACAAGCTTTCGTATAAGATCGTCGACAATACTCTCGTCCATCACAGCAAGTCTTCTCTACCCACCCACAAATCGCACCCAGAAAAAAAAAAACCCAATAAAGCAAACGAACCCAGAATACCAAAACCCTAGCTCTTGGGTGAGGTGAAAATTGAGAGGAGATCCGAGAGAGAGAATCAGAAGAAAAAGAAGAGTGTCGAAATCACAAGGAGAGATTTTGGGAAATAATATCTAGGGATTTACATGTTGGAGAAGATGTGGTGGAGGTGTGCGTGGAGGCCATTTTCGGCTGGTAAAATGACGCAGAGAGGGGAGAGAGAGAGAGAGAGAGAGAGAGAGAGAGAGAGGAGAGAATTGAAAAGTGAGTCCGAGTTGGGGTTGGGGGAGGACATGGCGGGTATTTTATTATTATTTTATTTTTGCTTAGTTTGGTGGATTTTTGAAATTTCATACATCTATTTTTTTTTATTAAATTAGATGTTAGATTAGCCACGCATGATATTTGAACTCACACCGTCATGCAAGAACTCAACTGTTTTTCACTACTGTGGTAAAGGTCACTTGCCTATTTTATTTTTTCATACTAGTGATATTTGAGAAGGATCTAACAAATTTTACCATTAGCTTCTTATTCATTGCATCCTTAAAACCGCAAATTTAATTATATGTTTGTACCGTTGCGAGTCATAAAGAAATCAAAATTGAAGAATGTGGTGTGTTATGATAAATATTTTTAACCACTTCTAATGTGATGCCATAAATTATATAGAAAGATTATTATGTTTATGAATTGTGATTTGGTTACAATTATGAGACTCGAATTCGTAATGCCAAGAATTTTTTGTTTCCTATATTTCGATCTTATTTGAATTTTCTTGGTAATTATGATCTAGAGAATTAACTCAACAAAATGGTATATTCGATTTTTCACCCACTATATATGCAATTTTCGTAAATATTTACACCATTAAATATGTGAAGAAATATGTCACATGGCTGGAATTAGTAAGACATTCGATTTCCGATTACGTTATCCTCCTATTTGCGTGACATGCTAATGTAATTTTCTTCTACAAAATGATGCATGCACATTGAATAATAATGACTTATATTTCAAATCTTAAAATTCCAACTAATGTGACAACATTTGTTTTTTGTTTATATTTCACTTGCTCAATGATTGACTTTCCTTTTCCTTTTGCATGGTTGCCGTATTCGGGGAACAATAATAAAGTTGTAGGCTCTTTAGTTCATTTTTATTCTTCGTTATATATTTTAAAGTTTGAGAAGAGTGTGGTTGTAGCTTAACTACAATCTCAACCCGATGAGTGAACATCGTAAAGAAGATAGAAGTAGAAAAAGATGAATAAGATGAAAATAGAGTTTTGTCGGGATGTTGGGTGTCACACTAGAGTGATAGTTAAGGTGAATTTTATTTTTCGGTACTGTATAATGTTAGTGAGTATTAGTGAGGGAGGAATTACATTTGCTTCTTTTAATGGTTGTCAAATTTTTAATAGTAAATTTGTTCATTCATGCCACGTAAAAAATTAACAGATTTAATGATAAAGTTTCAAAAAATAAAAAATAAAACGAAAATTGAGTTTCAAAAATTAAAATAGCACAATTTGAATAAGAAAAGAAAAAATGAGCTTAAAATGGAATTTCATCAGACTTTTTGCTTTTCCTTTTCCATTTTCCACTTGACTTGACTTACTACCACCCAACACTACACATGCTTCTCTCCCATTGGTGCTCCCTTTGGACATGCCACCGCAAGCAATCCCCAATTTTCTCATGTAATTTGGATTGGATAATGCCACGTCATAAAAATAACCCCATACCCAACAAAAAAACATGTGTTTTTTTTTTAGTACATCGATATTTTTATAATAACAGAAAGGGAAAACAAAAACAAGTGTTTTGAATCACCATCGATGCGTGTGCATTTTTTCTCATCACTTATGTTCATCATACATCTCATTATCTAATGCGTATTCTTCTAATTAACTATGGTTAATTTTTTTTTATCAAAATTAGAAAATAAATTTTTAAGATTAAAATTAAGTGAGTTTTAACGAAAAGTTCACGGTACTGTTCACTTTAAGGAAAAACCATATTTTTACACTAAAAAATCAAACTTGTTACTATTTACTTCACTCTTTATTTTGTCCTTATCATTAAAACTCAAAGTTTTCAAACCATTTTCATTAGTTTTCGTTAAAATTAATCATAGTTAGCTGAAAAGATACATGTCATATGATGAGACGTATAATAAACATACATCATAATTATGGTGATGAGCAAAAGTGGTTGCCCGACGGTAGCCTCACCGGAATATTCCCCTTTTACTTCCCGTTACCAAACACACCTCACCCTTTCCCGAAAACTATAAATACTTCTCTTTCTTCACCCTTTCCTGTTCTTGCCCTAGCCTAGAAACCCCCATTTCGCCGCAACGTCCCCAATTTTCTCTCTCTTTCTCTCACTTTCTCGCACCAAATCCACAATTTCCTGCACATTTTCCCGAGAAAATTCGCCCAAATGGTCCTTCCCAGATCACTTTAGCTGATTCCTCCTCGTTATGGATCGCAGGGCGGTGTTCGGCGACTCCTTCTGTGAATTTATCGGCTGAGTGTTGTAAATTTATCGGTTGAGTGTTTTGGCGATGGAAGCGGTGGACTTGAGTTTTCCCGTGGATGTAGCCACCGTGCCGAAGTTTTTGGGTGTGGAGGCGCTTGTGAGAGCTGGGGTTACAGTCAAGGAGCTAGAACCTTGTGATTCGGACCGCGTTTCGGTCCGAGTTACCTCATACACCGAGGCTTGCAGCTCATCGTTGAGGGATAAAGGTGGTTTCTTGGCCTGTTTTCTTAGTTTTATTTGACATTTGAATTGTGGGTTTTATGTTTCTCTCTTGCTTTTAGTTGTATATTCACAAATTTAAGTTTTGAGGTTTGCTATGGTTGTTAGTTTTCGGAATCGCAGCTCATTATATTTCCCAATTTAAGCATTTCCTTTGATTTTCCTTGTTTATTTGTTACTTGCTCCAATATTTGTAGTTTTACTTTTAGTCTAGTTTTCTTTCCAGGATTTCTTCATTTGGTTGTGTATATCGTTTTGTTACTGAAAAGTTTCGTAATTTTATGTACTGGGGAATGGTTATGTTCTCAGAGTTAACGAATGCGGTTAGTACTTCAGAGAATGAACCAACTAAGCTCGGTGATATGATGTGCCGGGGCAGCAATCGGAGTGAAGAATTGTCCAGGCATCTACATGGCAGGGGAAAAAATGGTTTTCTGTTGGATACTGGTGCTGATAGCGTACAGTTAGAACGGAAACCAGGAAAGTTGTCAAAATTGGGTGGTTTATCTAAGAGACGACGTGTTGCTCGATTTGAAGATCCAACGAGCCTTGTTGAAGTTGACGGGATAAAGGATATGTCATATAAGCTTGGATCTTTACTTATAAAGTGTGGTTCATCAGGTAATATATGTTTCTTTTGGAGCTGTGAATTAGTTATTTGACGTAAATGCTTGTTTATTATCATCAGGTTCCAAATTCAAAAAACTGACCCGGGAAGGTCTTTTAAGATGGCAGATGCCATCTGTGGTCTCTTCACATGTGCAATTTTAATTGGTCTGTATTTATTAGTCGCTTAAATGTTAGATTAGTAATTTTTCGCCTATTGTGTTTTTTATTTTCTCTGGAGTTGTTTAATGCGGCGAATGTAAAATTTTCTTGGCTGGAAAGTCCACTTTATTGTCACAATTCTTGATGTTGGGGAAAATTAAGATTCCCGGACAGCTCTTACTTCTGTTGGCCACATCAACATCATCTAGCTATTGTCAGTCTGTTGCTTAACATCAGAGTATTATGGATTAATTGCAGTTGATTGGAAGTAAATATTTTTCTTAGTGAAGCATAAGTAACGGAGATTCTGGAATGAAAATATTGCATGAGGATAATATTCCAATACTAAAACTGTCCAAACCCACTCAAAATATTTACAGTCAACAATATATATATATATATATATATATATAATTATTATTATTATTATTATTATTATTCTTATTATTATTAACCAAACCTTTTGTCAGTTTCCCATGTAAGCTCGTAGGTGTGTGATATTTTGATTACCAATTATATACATGCTCTGGACGTATAGGCATTTTTTCCTATATAAAAATGTTGTTAAACATTAGCGGTTATTTAGCACATGGATCATTTTGACGTTTGTTCAATAGCTGAACTGAAGCATTTTTAACTTTTGAACCTTCGCAATGGAACTTTAAAAGGTAATCGAAGGAATAGAAATTACGATATTTCCCTCCGATGACTGAGGATGCAATGTTGTCTGAGACTTTTTCAAGCATTTTAGAATGCTGTGGAATTACATCTGCTGGGTCCATAATCTTCTTTCTGCAAATTCTTTTATTCCTTAAAGTTCAATTGATGTACTAGTTCTCCTTCTTTGAGAGTAAAAAAATTATGCCCCACTAGTTTCTTTAGGCCTCATTTAGTCACTGGCTTTGGATTGTGATGGACAACCCAATATATTCATGGTACGTTGAAGGAACAAATGAAATAAGTTTCCTTCATGTCAAATCTCCTTCTAATCCTCCCAAATGAGGCCTTTGGGCGTTTGACGTGTCCATTGTATCTTGCAGGACTTTTCTTCTTTTATATTAAGTTAACTGTTAATTTTATTTGAGTGGTTGGAAATTTTAAACATTAACTTGCAAGTGCTGTCTCCAAAATGCATGCTTTGATTTTCTATGGCCATAATGCTATACTTAACCACACTGCGTGTCCCATTAAATGTGTAGGATTTTCCTTTTCATGGATTTTAAGTGTTTCTGCTGAGAGCTATTCTGTGCCTTTCTGTGTTATACATTCCAGATAAGACTCAATTGGTGAAACAAAAGAACAACTCTACAAGCAAGCGAGGTGAAAAGAGAAATCTCAAACTTCCTGCAAAGACTAAACACGATTCCTTCTTTGTAAAGCCGGGTTTGGCAAGCTTCAGTTCAGCCGCTGGTGGAAACAACTTTTATGGTATGACATTCCACGAAAGGCAAATTCCTTCCTTCAATGTATCATGACCTCCTTAAAGGAGTGTATTTGTTCCATTATTACCAGACTATCAATGTGCATACTGGGCAAAAATTAAATTGTAATTTAAATGAATGTCAGGAGTACATGGCCTTAAGTCAGATAATCACGATGTTACACAGCTGGTAGATGATGTGCCACTGAATGAGCTCCTTGATGGGACATACAAGTGTCCTAGCTTAGGCAGGGGAAAGGGGAAGAAACCAGCAAATGTAAACGATAGTTTTCTGCATGCAGTTAAAAAGGCTTGTTCTACCCTCCAGCAACCGAGGTCTGTTCAGCCCCAACTTAATGCTGAAGTAGACAGCAATCCCGACAAGATAATGTTGCCATGGCCGTTATGCACAACTTCTGTTGTAGCTTCTGGTGTCGATAGTGATAAAGGAGAGCCATTCATCACAGATATGTCTTCATGTAATGAGGTCAGTGATCAGTGGTAATGGAAGATATATTAGCCCTGGAGAAAACTTTCATTTTTTAACCTGTTTGATTAAACTAGAAGTTTAAGGATTATGTGGCAAATCATGCAAAAGGTATTCTTCAGGGTAATAGTTATTTGGATTGGTCTTGTGAATCCAGCATAGATATGCTGCTGGACCTAACTGTAGTTTGGGTTCCTTGTGTGAGCATTTGCACATTTTAGTTATTAGTATTAGGCTCCACTCACAAGGATTTTAATTCTGTTGTCCAGCTGCTAGAGTTTATTGCAATCATATTATTAGTGATGAAACTACTAATGATTGATGATGTACGTTTCTTTTTTGTAGGTACAGGATTCACATAGAAAGCCTGACACTCCTGCTAATCCCCTTGATTTGCCATTGTGTGAACCTAAGTATGTCTTGGAACGCTTGGCCCTTCCTCCACCCAAGGATTTGGAATCTTTGCTTTTGGATGCAGCAAAACCTGCTTCATCTTCAAAAAATACTCCTGATCCATGTTCAGGCAGACAAATATCTCGCCGAGCAAGCTTGCCTCCTTTTTCATGGTCACATACTTCTAATGGGCACTGTAGAACCAGTTCCGATGCGGCCAAACAGTCCACAAGCAGGGGGACATGCCAAGGCCGATGGCTAAGAATAGAGAGGAATATTCTTAGTTCATTGTGGGTTGCCACTAGTAATTTGACAGACTTGGAGTCACTCAGCTATAATCAAAGTCTAGTTCCTTCTGCAAGGCTAAAAGTGGCTGGTTCCCACGATAAAGTTTGCCCATCCATATCTGTTAGTCTTCCTCAGTGTCAACAAGATTCATTATCTAACGCAACATGTTCGAAAGATTCCTACATTCCGCAAGGTAATTTATTTACTTTTTGTTTCTCTAAACGGAATGCCGGCATGAGTTTGAGTTATATACTAAAACTTCAATATGTTACATTGGTTGCTGGAAATATTTACCATCCTTCTAAAAATTTTGGAAATGTTATCAGTCCCACTACTTGGGACATTGCCTTTTATAAATTTTTGTTCTGTTGGAAATGCAGAATCTGGAGGCAAGCTGAAGCAGTCGGGAGATTGTAACGGTACAGCTTCCTCTTTGTAGCCTCTCTTTATGCTTCTTGTTTGTATGGTGTAATGCATGTGTTTGGGGCTTGGGGTGGTGGGGTGATATGCATAAAGGAGGTATCGAGGAAGATGACAAAGAATGACAATTGCATATTGCATATTGGCACTAAAACTCATTCCCAAGAGGCCTACCTTGGGTTATACCAAGTCACAGGAGCAAACTGAGTAGATATCCCGTCCTTGTAGTATTACACGATCTAGCTGAGTCTTAGATTAGCTCTTTGGCTGATATTTTCCCAATTAATCTTCATGAGATGTGCCAAACAGTGCATAATATATGCTTGAAATGGAAAAGTAAATAAATCTGATAGGCTATAGCCTCGTTAGGAAATAGGAACTGAATGTGAGGCCCATCAATTGCACAATTATGTATTTTATCATTCTTGGCTTATAAAAGATTTTAGCTGTATCTTACTCTGCGTGCACTTCATTTCTATTTTCTGCTTCTGCAGCTTTGCTTTTGTGCTTTTCTGAGTGAGATGCTTTTTGTTTGTTCAGATGAGCATTGTTCAAAAGTATTAAGTGCTGCTCGAACACTTTGTGACATGGCAACTCGTCCCTCAAGGAAAAATCCAGATGGAATCATAAGGTGGCCAAAGAAGCCTTCACAAAAAGCCATGAAAGCTCGGAAGTTGAAATCAATTGAGAAACCTGAAGAAGCGTTTGGAACATCAGTTGCAGTATCTGGGTCCGACAATCCTGGGAGAAGCGTGGATCGGATGCTGCCCCCAAAGAAGCCCAAGTTCTCTTTGAATGATGATAAAAGGGATTTCAATAATTTTACTTCTGTAAGGAAAGGACCAACAAATTGGTCTACGCCCAGATCAAGTAGGTCATCACCTAGCAGATCAATTAAGGAGTCAATTGTGGATATTAGACATTCAACAGCGGATGTAGTAAAGCATTCCTTTATGATGCCACCACCAGCTCGGGTTCCAGAAAAGACTTCAAACAGACAAGCGAAGCAAAGAAAGTTATTGGTAACGGAATGGAACCGAGGAAGGGACCGGCTAGACTGATGAGTATCGTCGCAATCAGGTTTAAGATTTATTCCTACTGAGTACTGACAAGGTTCGTCATTTAACCTGATGTCTCTGGGGATTTATTGGAAATAGTTGATTTGTACATATCATGCCCTAGGTGGAATAGGGAAAGGTTGCTAGGGTTTAGTTTTAGGAGGAGGATGAATAGGAATTTCATGTTGTAACAAAGAATACCGCTAGACTGTAGTATTAAGTGACAAGTTTTAATTCGATGTTAGATTTTGTGAGAGCGGAGAGAAACTTATGTGGGGCTTGGCTTGCCACTGGATTATGCTGAGTGACATTACAATCCATTCAAAACTTGCCATTTGCTAGAGATTAAAAGTTTTAGAATGTTAACATAAAAACCTAGCTAAAAAGATTATTCAAAACTAAAACAAAAAATAGAAAAATAAACACATACCCCATCACCAGTAATTTTAAGGTTTTGTGAGATGTGATCGAAAAAGTTTGTTAGATTTGTTTGATATATAATCTTTGTTACTGGGTATGATTAACTGGAATATTTTTTTTTATTTTTTATTTTATAAAATATAACAGAGAAGTGACAGCCAAACCCGACCAAATAAAACCCTCCTATTTCTTTCTTAACACTCTGTACAACCTTATAATTTCTCTATCTTTATTAAAGAAAAGATTTTGATCATTAGCGGAAGACAAGGTATTTCTAGGGTTGGTTTTTACAGGTTTAACAAATGGAAGAAGATAGGTGTGTGTATATATAGGATCAAGGGATAAATAGTTTTACAAATATTTTTTAGCATTTAGATTTTATAACATCCAAAGGTTCTTATCAATTCATTAAATGACATGGATACTTATGTGGATTTTAACTAATATTAATGATATTTGAAAGAACAAAAAACTAATATTAATGATAAAAATAAAACTGACAACAACAACAACAACAAACAACAACAACAACAAAGCCTTTTCCCACTAAGTGGGGTCGGCTATATGAATCCTAGAACGCCATTGCGCTCGGTTTTGTGTCATGTCCTCCGTTAGATCCAAGTACTCAAGTCTTTTCTTAGGGTCTCTTCCAAAGTTTTTCTAGGTCTTCCTCTACCCCTTCGGCCCTGAACCTCTGTCCCGTAGTCACATTTTCGAACCGGAGCGTCAGTAGGCCTTCTTTGCACATGTCCAAACCATCGGAACCGATTTTCTCTCATATTTCCTTCAATTTTGGCTACTCCTACTTTACTTCGGATATCCTCATTCCCAATCTTATCCTTTCTCGTGTGCCCATACATCCCACGAAGCATCCTCATCTCCGCTACACCCATTTTGTGTACGTGTTGATGTTTCACCGCCCAACATTCTGTGCCATACAACATTGCTGGCCTTATTGCCGTCTTATAAAATTTTCCCTTGAGCTTCAATGGCCTACGACGGTCACACAACACGCCGGATGCACTCTTACACTTCATCCATCCAGCTTGTATTCTATGGTTGAGATCTCCATCTAATTCTTCGTTCTCTTGCAAGATAGATCCTAGGTAGCGAAAACGGTCACTTTTTGTAATTTTCGCTAGATTGCTCCGATCATTAGTGTGGATAAGTATATAGATGGATAGAGATAGGAAAGCAAACACAAGATGTACGTGGTTCACCCAGATTGGCTACGTCCACAGAATAGAGGAGTTCTCATTAATTGTGAAGGGTTTACACAAGTACATCGGTTCAAGCTCTCCTTTAGTGAGTACAAGTGAATGATTTAGTACAAATGACATTAGGAAATATTGTGGGAGAATGATCTCGTAACCACGAAACTTCTAAGTACCGGAGTGTGGTATCGTCTTGACTTGCCTTATCTGTCTCATAGGTAGATGTGGCATCTTCTCTGGAAGTACTATTTCTCAATCCAGGGATGGTATCTGTAATTGGTGGAGATGCACAAGGTAATGTATCAATTTCACTTGAAGCTTACTTGTACTTTCAGGCTTGGTCAAGCGCGATACAAACCATGTAGTAGGAGTCCCCCAAGTCGCCGAGCTAGGGGATCTGCTGAAAGAGGTGATAGACAAGGTAAGCAATCAGAGCTCCGGCTGATTATTCACATTCTCCCTATCTTGCAGGCAGCATGAAGGATAAAGAGAAGAAAAATGAGAAGAGATGATATGGGATACTTTTGCTTTTGAAGAAGTAACTTTCCACAGGCTTATTCTTGAACTCGGCTGGAGGGTTTTCTGGTTTCCTCTAGAGTATAAGGCCGACTGAAGAATTTGAGGGTCAAAACAAGTCCATCAAATCTAGAGTACGTTCGACCCTGCTGATATGTGATACGTTTGCTTTTGACAGAGTAGTGGATGTATCGGCACGTGTGCTGTTACGCTTGTCTCCACATGCTTCCTTGTATCCTTCTCACTTGCCCTATCTGTTCCTCAGGCAGATGCGGTATCTTCCCTGGAAGCATAAGATGTTGAAGATGAGTACTCGAGAGCAATGCCAGGTAAGTAATCAGGTAAGGGGTTCCAGGCAGTCAGTTCCTGGCTGGAAGCTTGATTTCAAGTGCTGACTGATTGCTCTCTTTCTCATTGTCTTGCAGGTAAGAACAAGGCCAAAGGAAAAGACAGGGAAAAAACATGATATGGGATACTCTTGCTTTTAACCCTGATGATATGAGATATTCTTGCTCTAGTATAGCTTGTTTACAGAGGTATTATCGGGGGGAAAGAAAGCTGAATATTTCGAAAGACTTCGTTGGGAGTGCCCTCTCAGATAAGAGGAAGGGTTGAGCATTTTTGCAGGTCTGCCTGTCCGTTGGGGATGGAGGTCGACATATATAGGAGTCTCCCTAACATCAAGTAATAATGCTATTCTTTTACCCTGCTTGGTCATTGCACGGTAGTGGGAGCTGCCAACTTCACATGTTTTAACTCTGTCAGAGCACTTTGAAAAAGTGGTATATGGTATCTGGAAAGCTAATGTTGCGTGTGAAGATTACAGACAAGCTTTATCCAAGGAGATCCAGCTCTTGAAGTTGGGAAAGTGGTTCTTCTTTGGTTTTCGAACAAGCAATCTTGTCGGGGATCTGGCTCTCGAGATTCGGAGAACGATGCCTCTTCGATTTTTGAGAAAGCAATCCTGCTGGGGGTCTGGCTCTCGAGATTCGGGGAGCGGTGTCTCTTCGATTTTTGAGAAAGTAATCATGTTGAGAGTCTGGCTCTCGAGATTCGGAGGGCGGTGCCTCTTCGATTTTGGAGCAAGCAATCTTGTTGGGAGTGTTTTCTCGAATGTGAGTAAAGGTTGGGCATGTTTGCTAGTCTACCTTGCCACGAAGCACAGAGGTTGACACATAGGGACTTTCCAATTATCCAGCAGTGGTACTGTTCCTTTACCCTCTCTTCGATTTTTGAGAAAGTAATCATGTTGGGAGTCTGGCTCTCGAGATTCGGAGGGCGGTGCCTCTTCGATTTTGGAGCAAACAATCTTGTTGGGAGTGTTTTCTCGAATGTGAGTAAAGGTTGGGCATGTTTGCTAGTCTACCTTGCGACGAAGCACATAGGTTGACACACAGGGACTTTCCAATTATCCAGCAGTGGTACTGTTCCTTTACCCTCTCTTCGATTTTTGAGAAAGTAATCATGTTGGGAGTCTGGCTCTCGAGATTCCGAGGGCGGTGCCTCTTCGATTTTGGAGCAAGTAATCTTGTTGGGAGTGTTTTCTCGAATGTGAGTAAAGGTTGGGTATGTTTGCTAGTCTACCTTGCCACGAAGCACAGAGGTTGACACACCAGGACTTTCCAATTATCCAGCAGTGGTACTGTTCCTTTACCCTTGTGGGTAATAATATAGTAGCTAGACCTTCAAAATTTATGTGTCTAAACTTTGTTAGTGTTGTTTCTTTGCTATTCTTTTACCCTTCTTGGTCAAAGCGATGTAGTGGGAGCTGCAAGCTTCACGTGTCTCAACTTTGTCAGAGAACTTTGGCAAAGTTATATGTGGTACCCATGAGCTACTGTTGCGTGTGGGAAGTGGGTGATTGAACAGTACGATTCATGTGCTTTCTACTTCGCCAGAAATCTTCGACAGAATGCCCATAATTTCCGTAAAGCTGAGTGTGCGTGTGACAGGTGCTGACAAGGCTGGAAAAGTAGGTGCCTCTTCGATTTCTGAGATCGGCCCTCGTGGTCTCTGAGCAGCCTAGCTTTTGAGAAAGCAAGCCTCTTCGATTTCTGAGATCGGCCTTCATGGTCTTTGAGCAGCCCAACTTTTGAGAAAGCAAACGCCTCTTCGATTTCTGAGATCGACCCTCGTGGTCTCTGAGCAGCCCAGCTTTTGAGAAAGCAAACGCCTCTTCGATTTCTGAGCAGGCGCCTCTTCGATTTCTGAAGCTTCGTCGAGTGCAGATTTTTATAGGGGCTGACATTAAGTTCCAAAGCACACTTGAATATCCACCAGTAAAAGCTCCATTCTTGCACTTCTAAGATCTTGATTTGTCCGACCTCTTCTCTCTTCAACACCTTTGAAAATGTCTGGCCCCTCCGACCGTCGTTTTGACTTGAACCTTGTTGAAGAGGCAACCCCGCCTTCTCCAGACAACATATGGCGCCCATCCTTCGTCTCCCCTACTGGTCCTCTTACCGTTGGGGATTCCGTGATGAAGAATGATATGACCGCTGCGGTAGTGGCCAGGAACATTCTCACTCCCAAAGATAACAGACTACTTTCCAAACGGTCTGATGAGTTGGCTGTTAAGGATTCTCTGGCTCTCAGTGTTCAGTGTGCAGGTTCTGTGTCTAATATGGCCCAACGCCTATTTGCTCGAACCCGACAAGTTGAATCATTGGCGGCTGAAGTGATGAGTCTCAAACAGGAGATTAGAGGGCTCAAGCATGAGAATAAACAGTTGCACCGGCTCGCACATGACTATGCTACAAACATGAAGAGGAAGCTTGACCAGATGAAGGAATCTGATGGTCAGGTTTTACTTGATCATCAGAGATTTGTGGGTTTGTTCCAAAGGCATTTATTGCCTTCGTCTTCTGGGGCTGTACCGCGTAATGAAGCTCCAAATGATCAACCTCTGATGCCTCCTCCTTCTAGGGTTCTGTCCAGTACTGAGGCTCCGAATGATCCCCCTTCGGTGCCTTCTCTTTCTGGGGCTCTACCGACTGCTGAGACTTCTCCTAAGCAACCTTTGTGAAAGCTCCCTCTTGTTTGTTTATTTTGACTCAAGTATATGTACATATTTGTAACTATTCGGGGATATCAATAAATAAGCTTTCCTTCATTTCAACGTATTGTGTTAAATACACCAAAACCTTCTTCGCTAAGTTCTTTGAATTTTCTTTTGTTGAAGCTTGTATGTTGAAGCTTTGTTAGTGGAGCATGTAGGTTGAGGTAGTGTTCTCTTAATTTCCCGAGTGAGGAAAACTTCTCGGTTGGAGACTTGGAAAATCCAAGTCACCGAGTGGGATCGGCTATATGAATCTTAGAACGCCATTGTGTTATGTCATGTGTCATGTCTTCCGTTAGATCCAAGTACTCTAAGTCTTTTCTTAGGGTCTCTTCCAAAGTTTTCCTAGGTCTTCCTCTACCCCTTCGGCCCTGAACCTTTATCCCATAGTCGCATCTTCTAATCGGAGCGTCAGTAGGCCTTCTTTGCACATGTCCAAACCACCGTAACCGATTTTCTTTCATCTTTCCTTCAATTTCAGCTACTCCTACTTTACCCCGGATATTCTCATTCCTAATCTTATCCTTTCTCGTGTGCCCACACATCCAACGAAGCATCTTTATCTCCGCTACACCCATTTTGTGTACGTGTTGATGCTTCACCGCCCAACATTCTGTGCCATACAGCATCGCCGGCCTTATTACCGTCCTATAAAATTTTCCCTTGAGCTTCAGTGGCATACGGCGGTCACACAACACGCCGGATGCACTCTTCCACTTCATCCATCCAGCTTGTATTCTATGGTTGAGATATCCATCTAATTCTCCGTTCTTTTGCAAGATAGATCCTAGGTAACGAAAACGGTCGCTCTTTGGTATTTCTTGATCTCCGATTCTCACCCCTAACTCGTTTTGGCCTCCATTTGCACTGAACTTGCACTCCATATATTCTGTCTTTGATCGGCTTAGGCGAAGACCTTTAGATTCCAACACTTCTCTCCAAAGGTTAAGCTTTGCATTTACCCCTTCCTGAGTTTCATCTATCAACACTATATCATCTGCGAAAAGCATACACCAAGGAATATCATCTTGAATATGTCTTGTTAACTCATCCATTACTAACGCAAAAAGGTAAGGACTTAAGGATGAGCCTTGATGTAATCCTACAGTTATGGGAAAGCTTTCGGTTTGTCCTTCATGAGTTCTTACGGCAGTCTTTGCTCCTTCATACATATCCTGTATAGCTTGGATATATGCTACTCGTACTCCTTTCTTCTCTAAAATCCTCCAAAGAATGTCTCTTGGGACCCTATCATACGCTTTTTCCAAATCTATAAAGACCATGTGTAAATCCTTTTTCCCATCTCTATATCTTTCCATCAATCTTCGTAAGAGATAGATTGCCTCCATGGTTGAGCGCCCTGGCATGAACCCGAATTGGTTGTCCGAAACCCGTGTCTCTTGCCTCAATCTATGCTCAATGACTCTCTCCCAGAGCTTCATTGTATGACTCATTAGCTTAATACCCCTATAGTTCATGCAATTTTGTACATCGCCCTTATTCTTGTAGATAGGCACCAAAGTGCTCGTTCGCCACTCATTTGGCATCTTCTTCGTTTTTAAAATCCTATTGAA
Organism: Malus sylvestris; assembly: GCF_916048215.2. NCBI lineage: Eukaryota > Viridiplantae > Streptophyta > Magnoliopsida > Rosales > Rosaceae > Malus > Malus sylvestris. Next base: position 16,753,602 of record NC_062273.1, read on the forward strand.
AAGGTCAGTGAGCCATGTTATACCTGTCTCTCCCAAAACTTTCCACACTTCGATTGGTATATCGTCTGGGCCTACTGCTTTTCTATGCTTCATCTTCTTCAAAGCTACAACCACTTCTTCCTTCCGGATTCTACGATAAAAAGAGTAGTTTCTACACTCTTCTGAGTTACTCAACTCCCCTAAAGAAGCACTCCTTTCATGTCCTTCATTGAAAAGATTATGAAAATAACCTTTCCATCTGTCTTTAACCGCGTTCTTTGTAGCAAGAACCTTTCCATCCTCATCCTTGATGCACCTCACTTGGTTTAGGTCCCTTGTCTTCTTTTCCCTTGCTCTAGCTAGTTTATAGATATCCAACTCTCCTTCTTTGGTATCTAGTCGCTTATACATATCGTCATAAGCCGCTAACTTAGCTTCTCTCACAGCTTTCTTCGCCTCTTGCTTCGTTTTTCTATACCTTTCACCATTTTCATCGGTCCTATCCTTGTATAAGGCTTTACAACATTCCTTCTTAGCCTTCACCTTTGTTTGTACCTCCTCATTCCACCACCAAGATTCCTTTTGGTGTGGGGCAAAGCCCTTGGACTCTCCTAATACCTCTTTTGCTACTTTTTGGATACAACTAGCCATGGAATCCCACATTTGGTTAGCTTCCCCCTCTCTATCCCACACACTTTGGGTGATTACTTTCTCTTTGAAAATGGCTTGTTTTTCTTGTTTTAGATTCCACCATCTAGTCCTTGGGCACTTCCAAGTCTTGTTCTTTTTTCTCACTCTTTTGATATGTACATCCATCACCAACAAGCGATGTTGATTAGCCACGCTCTCTCCTGGTATAACTTTGCAATCCTTACAAGTTATACGATCCCCTTTCCTCATTAGAAGAAAATCTATTTGTGTTTTTGACGACCCACTCTTGTAGGTGATCACATGTTCTTCTCTCTTCTTAAAGAAGGTGTTGGCTAAGAAGAGATCATATGCCATTGCAAAATCCAAGATAGCTTCCCCATCCTCGTTTCTCTCCCCAAAACCATGGCCACCATGAAAACCTCCATAGTTGCCTGTCTCCCTGCCCACGTGTCCATTTAAATCTCCTCCTATAAATAACTTCTCCGTCTGAGCAATTCCTTGCACCAAGTCTCCAAGGTCTTCCCAAAAGTTCTCCTTCGAACTCGTATCCAACCCTACTTGAGGTGCGTACGCACTAATCACATTGATAAGTTCTTGTCCTATTACAATCTTGATTGCCATGATTCTATCTCCTACCCTCTTGATATCTACAACATCTTGTGTCAAGGTCTTGTCCACGATGATGCCAACACCGTTTCTCGTTCTATTTGTGCCCGAATACCATAGTTTAAACCTTGAGTTTTCTAGATCCTTTGCCTTACGACCAACCCACTTAGTTTCTTGTAGGCACATAATATTTATCCTTCTCCTCACCATAGCTTCTACTACTTCCATAGATTTTCCCGTCAAGGTTCCTATATTCCACGTTCCTAAACGCATTTTGCTCTCTTGAACTCTACCCTTCTGTCCTAGCTTCTTCACCCTTCCCCGTCTAATAGGATCAAAGTACTTCTTTTGTGTGTCCCGTGTAAAGTTGATAAGAGCATATGCTCCCAAACAACTTTAAGTGGAGTCGTTCGAAAAGAAGTTTCTATAGCCCTTTGCTCATTTAACACTGTATCCGGGTGCCGATGGAGATACAGCGACCCTTGCTCACTTATCACTGTGCTCGGGCCACACAGCGCGCCACTTACGGGTGACGCCCTAGCTTTAGCGCGATTTCGTTTTGGATTCATTTTCATAAGGATTCGACGTAATCATGGAGTGCCGGCTGTCGACTACCTGACGCCCTCCCCCTCCTCCTTTATCCGGGCTTGGGACCGGCAATGTAAGATAAACTTACACGGCGGAGTTATAAAAATAAAACTGAAAAACATAAAATCTAGAAAATAAAAAAAAGGAAAAAAACCCTAGCTAGCTATAATCGTGAAAACAAACTATCAGACTTTGAGCCCTAATAACACAAAAACATGAAATCTCTTTGAGGTCTACAATGCTTTGGATGAAATCTAATTAACAAGCCATTGAAAAGCTTTCTTGTCAATCAAGGACGTGCTTAAGAATTTAATGTGAATTAATTTAAGGTTTTAAAGCCTCATCCTTTTCTATGAAAATTCGATTTTACTTTGGATATCAAGATTCTCTTTCTAGGCTTAGAAGCATCATCGGGGCATCTTCACTGATTGAAAAAAAAAAAAAACTGGACTTCTTTAATAATGGGGCAAGAGTTCTCTGAATCTATCTTTTAATCCCCTCTTTTTCTTCAGCCACTATGTATTGCTTGCTTCCCATGACCTGCAGTTGCGGACAACCCATGAAAATCCACGATTGATAGGTGTATTAATGGATTTAAATGATGGGGTATGTTGGTGAGGGCGAGGAGAGGGATGAGGTGCACTTGAAAGTCTTTTTATTTTTGGGTTTCCATTTTAATTAACTAATCAATTACATAATAATTTTTTTTTAATTTTTCAAGAAAAAAAAAACTTAATAGGGAGAGTCCTCCGTCGGTTTGGTTTAACACAAGGCAAGTTTTAAATGGATAGTAGTGCCACTCAACATGATCTAGTGACAAGTCAAGCCTTACACAAATTTTTCTTGTGAGTTTTTGGTTAGAGGGCCTCATGAAAATAAAATCAGTATCATTTTTAGTGTTGTAAATAGTGGGTATGTTTGCCCACATGTGTATAGTAAAGTACCACATTTGTATAATAATGTGTATATTAAATACTCACATGCATGTGGTAAGCCCTTCACTATGTTGCTTGTGATTTGCTTCTATAAAAGCAAGTCTTATAACACAACAAAAAAGAAAGAGAAGATGAAATTGAGAGGTTGATGGGAGAGATAGGAAGGAAGAAAGGAAGAGAGAAAAGAGAGGAAGAGGAGAGGAGATAATAGATAAAGTTATCTTTATACTCTTATTATTTCAGATTAAAATGAAAGCACCACTGCTGCCCCGAGGACGTACTCCAGTCACACTGACTGTAGATGAACCTCGTAAATTTTGTGTCTTGTTTATTTATTTCACTGAACACGCTGTCGATTTTACAACACGAGAAGCTCTCGTGTCAGTGGAAAGCACAACGTCACAAATCCTGTTCACATATGTCGTCTGGAATCTCACAGATAAGAAAATATTTTCATTTCATCTTCAAATCTTAGTACAATTGATTTTCTTGAAGCAACTATATATATATTGTTGTATGACTGTATATTATTATTTGCAGAAGCAAAAGAGTATAGATTCAAAATTCGTTGAGAATTTGACAGCCATGTAAACAGCCTCGGAACTCCAACTTGTGGACCTTGGATTGAAATACTTTCTTCGTAAAAGTTGTTCGTCCGCTCAATATCTACAACATATCAAAATTTCAGAAAACTTTAACGGTGTGATCGTCGCAGATGTCTGAAATACCAAACCAGTTTCCAATTTCCGCAGAAAACTGGACAGCCACCTTATGAGTACCAAAACTCCATTTCAGTAGCTCAGATTGAAATTGTTTCTTCACGAAAGTTGTTCAGTATCCTCTTATCCATATCATACTAAAATTTGAGCTAAATCTAACAGTTTGATCTTCTCATAAGTTGCAGACACTCTTGACTCCAAAACGTATGGAAACCGTTTCGACTTTTTTAAAACTCACCAGAGAAGGAACACCAATTGGAACCTATTGTTACTATTATTTCCTGAGTAACCAAAATGACTTCAGAACTGTGAAATAAAAATAAAAATAAAAGGAATCAAACAAAAGAAGTGGCAGACCAAGAAAAAGAAAAAGCAAAAGCAAAAGATGAGGACTTAATCATTGCATTTTCTGTTTTGGCATATTTATGTGCATGGTGTTAGTTTAAAGCTCATGTCACAAGTTCTATTTATTTAAAGCAATTTATTTACAGTGGGTAGAATTGTTACCCTATGCTTTAAAGCTTTGATATTTATGTGCATGTTGTTGGTTTAAATCCCATGTCACAAGTTCTATTTATTTAAAGCAATTTATTTACAGTGGATAGAATTATTACCCTATGCTTTAAAGCTTTGATATTTATGTGCATGGTGTTGGTTTAAATCCCATGTCACAAGTTCTATTTATTTAAAGCAATTTATTTACAATGGGTAGAATTATTACCCTTTGCTTTAAAGCTTTGATATTTATGTGAATGATGCTGAATCAAAGCCCTTGTCACAAGCTTTATTTACTTTAAAGCAATTTATTTACCATGGACGGTTTTACCGCCTATTGCTTTAAGTTTTGATGGTGTTGAATTAAAGCCCTTGTCACAAGCTTTATTTATTTAAATGCAATTTATTCATTATGGCTGGAATTACCGCCTATTGCTTTAATTTATTTATTGCACTTATCTTTTGTTACAATGAGTATATATAGGACCTAAAGTTCATTGATCAGATCAGAACCTGCAATTTCTTGATCCTCATCATATAAAAATGATTGGACCTGAAGTTCCATCATGCAAAAAGATCAGGTATGAAGTCCCTTGATCCTGAAGATTAGGACATGAAGTTCCTAGATGAGTACCGTAAGTTTGAAGTGTCGCATTGCCTCAACTTAATTGTAATAAAAGCCATAAGAGTCTCAGTTTACAGATTATTAAATAAGGACCAGAAGTTCCCTATGTCTATACTCAAAATGGTTTAGCAGAAGCCTTTATTAAGTGGATGAAATTGATTTCCCGCGCTCTGCTCATGAAAACAAAAATGCCAATTTTCTACATGGGGACATGTAAACTTTACACGATGCATTATTAATTCGGTTGAGACATGTTACCAACCATTAATACTTCTCAGTACAACTCGTGTTTGGGAACCAGCCAAGCATTATACTTTTACGAGTTTTTGGTTATGTTATCTATGTGCCTATTGCATTGCCACAATGTAATGAAATAAGGCATTATCGCGGATTAGGCATTGATGTTGAACACTATCTATCATTCAATATTTGGAATCCTTAACTGGAGATATGTTTACCGCGTGGTTTGCGGACTATCATTTTGATAAGACAATTTTTCCGCCATTAGGGGGATAAAATAACATCATTCCAGAAGAATGATGAGAAAATATCATTCCAGAAGAATGATAAGAAAATATCGTTCCAGAAGAACGATGAGAATTTGTCTTATTTTGATTCACGAAGCAATCAATGAGAAAAATGAAATAGGAATAATTGAATGATGCAACAAAAGTAATGAAATCATATATACTTGTTGCAAATGTGCCTACAAGAATTGATGTCCTTGTTGGACAAAATAATGAGATAGTAAATGATTTATCTGTTGCACGCCTGAAGCATGGCAAACTTTTAGACTCAAAAGGTTTAGTCATTTGAAAGAAGAAGAATATGACACTACTGAACTATTGCATTCCCGAAGCATAACTGTTGCATGCCAGAAGCATGACAGTCACCGCATGGATACACATCCCAGATAGAACAATCCACGGACATGGGAATATTGATGTCTCATGCATGTAGCATGATAGACGTATAGGTTCCAATGACTTAACTCTCCGGAAGTGGAGATTAAAATCCAAGCTCTATAACGCTCAAGAGGAGGTTATGATCCACTTTTGTAAATTATGACTATCCTGGAAGAGATAGTGTGCCTTTGAAGAGGCAATGGATATCCAAAGAAATGAAAAGCTTTTATGCATGCGCATGCACATGAGAATATGGGATCACAGATTGATTATAACCAATGGTAAGTTTAGTTTTTACAAGTAGCTACTAAATTCATCAATGAGCTGTGTTAATATTGAGTCATGTTCTTTTGTTCGTCGACAAAGGGAAAATTATTGGCCAAAAATGGAGAAAGACAATTCCATTACAATTTTGTAAGAATGTGGAAAAATGAACCTATATATTTGAATACAATACAAATAGCCAAAAGATGTTGAACCAAGGGGGTTACATATGAGCACTTGTAATACAGTGTAATACACTCACATGATATGACACAAGGTTACTAATTGAAACCTGAAATTATACTCTTGTAAATGAGTTCATATACATGGAGAATTATATACGAAGGGTTATGAGTCGCTCACATCATATCTCCATAAGTAAATCCCTCAAGTATGCATGTGAGCAAATTGCTTTGTATAAATTCCAAAGGAAAATGTGTTATGAAGTATAGAAAATCCCTGAAGGATTCAAATTGCTTGAAGTAAGCCCTCGAAGGGTAAAGCATAAAATATGTATTCAATACCAATGGATGGTATAAATTGCCTTAGTGAGTACTATCATTATGATATTGTTGCAACATACTAAAATCTCTTGCAAGAGTCAATGACATTAAATTAGAACTCCTAAAGAGTTGATGATATTAAATTGAGACTCTTAAGAGTTAAGAAAGATTATAAAGTGTTGAGAGAATTATTGTCTCGAGCTGGAGATCGAGAAATCTACCAACACGAATCTTATCCATGATGTTTATGATATTAAAAGAACCATATGGATTGAAGATTATGAGTTGAATACTCAAATGATGTAGACACTAAGAATAATCATTTATTTTCGTGAGGGTAAAGATAAATTAATATTTGGTCCAGAAGTACCACATCTTAGTGAAGTATATGCTTTATTGTATTTGGCACAATACATTGAATGAATAAAGCTTATCTATTAATATCTCCAAGAAATTACAGATATGTACATACACATGATTTAAAACAATCAAACATGATGGAGCCTTCACAAAGGTTGCTCATGTGAAGCCTTAGTACTCGGAAGTAACCCAGAAAGGGGAGGCACTGGAGATTGATCATGTGGCATCCCAGTACTTATCTATTAATATCTCCAAGAAATTACATATATGTACATACACATGAGTTAAAACAATCAAACAAGATGGAGCTTTTATAAAGGTTGCTCATGTAAAGCCTCAGTACTCGGAAGTACCCCAGAAGGGGGAGGCACTGGAGATTGATCATGTGGCACCTCAGTACTTAGCAAAACACCAGAAGGGGAAGACATTAGTTGTTTTCGAAATCTAGCAACGAACCTTTGGTGATCACTTTGAATCCAACTTTCGGATTCCTGCAGCTGGTCGAGCTTTCTTTTCATGCTCGTAGAGTAATTATTCGCAAGCACGTGTAACACTTTATTCTCGTGCTTGAGCCCTCTAATTTCTTGTTTAAGACTTGCCACCTCAGCCATCAATGATTCAACTTGGCGAGTTTGAGCAAGTAGGCATTGGCCCATATTGGATATAGAGCCCGCACATTGAACACTGAGAGCCAATGAGTCTTGAATGACCGACTCATCAGATCGTTTTGAAAGGATCCTGTTATCATTTGGAGTGAGAAGATTCCAAGCTACCACAGTAGCAGTTATGTTATTCTTTATCACAGAGTCCCCAACCGTAAAATGACCATTAGAAGATAAGAAGGACGAGGCGCCATATATTATCCTGACGCTGCTCGTCTGTATCACTCATAAGACTCAAATCTAAGCAAATGTTAGATGGGCAAGTCATTTTCAGAAATGATGAAGGAAAAAAAAAGGTTAAATAAAATTTTAAAAGTGCAAGATGGTGGAAATTTCTACAGGCAGCAACTTTCTGAGCATACTTTTGAACACAATTGATGTCTCTATAAAAGAAGAGGCAACATAGCCACTTGTTCAGAGATCGAAGAGGCACCACTGAATTTCAAAAGCCAGATTTTCCTGAATAAAGTTCGTTGACATTTTTCAGACGCAATCTCAGCTTTTTTGGATAACGCGTGCAACTTTGTCAAAGATCTCTGACAAAGTTGAAAACGTGTAAATCTTACTGTTCTAATTACACCACAGTTGCTGACAAGAGTAAAGGCACATTACCACTACCTGCTATTGGGAAATCTCTATATATGTCAACCTCCGTTCTCCATAACAAGGCAGACCTGCAAGAATGTCCAACTCTTCCTCATCTTCAAGAATGCATCTTCAACAAAGCATCTTGAAATACTCAATTTTCTTCCTCTCCGAGAATACCTCTTCAAACAAGTCACACCAGAGCAAGATTATCTCATATCTTCAGGGACGTGGGCAAGAGTAGTCATCTTCAACTGTTGTTGGAGCTGGGTCTCCAGTCACCAAGAAGTGATGAACCATTTAAATGCAAGGGTTTGCATTCCACTCCTACATCAGGGGGAAAATCCTACAAGAGAAGATGCCACACATGTAGGGGGAAAACCAGGGAAAAAACCACTTATGCAGGGGGAACAAGTAAGGCAAGTGAAAATGATACATTGAAGCATGTGGAGACAATCGCAACAAACACATGCTGATTCATTCCCGACAAAACCGAAGATCACTTGCCACATGAAGCTCTTCATGTTCCAATTTCATTCAAGATCAAGCCTCGAAGGTCCTTGAAGATATCACAAGTCCGATTCAAGATCAAGTGTCTACCACCCTTAAATCAAATTTCGCTCCAGATAAAAGGAGTAAATTTATACCTTTGAGGTAAGTCTAGCAGAAGGCCCTCCAGCCCAGTTCAAGAACAAGCCTGTGGAAAGTTAACAACAAGTAAAACACCTCTTTCGGCAACTCTTCTTACTAAGAGACTGAAGCAGAATGATCAACGATCAGCCTAAATGATTTGAAATCAGGGGGAGCATCTAAAACAAATCAAGATCTCAACGAGTCAATTGAAGACTTATGTGGGCATCCAAGGGGGAGTGTTGTAAATAGTGTGTATGTTTGCCCATATGTGTATAGTAATGTGTATAGTAAAGTACCACATGTGTATGGTAATGTGTATAGTAAATACTCACATGCATATAGTAAGCCTTTCACTATGTTGCTTGTGATTTGCTTCTATAAAAGCAAGTCTTATGGAACACAACAAAAAAGAAAGAGAAGATGAAATTGAGAGGTTCATGGGAGAGATAGGAAGGAAGAAAGGAAGAGAGAAAAGAGAGGAAGAGGATAGAAGATAATAGATAGAGTTATCTTTGTACTCTTATTATTTCAGATTATAATGAAAGCACCACTGCTGCCTGAGGACGTACTCCAGTCACACTGACTATAGAGGAACCTCGTAAATTTTGTGTCTTGTTTATTTATTCCACTGCACACGCCATTGATTTTACAACATTTAGTTCCTTATCTGATGTGCAAAATTTCTCCAAACAGGGAAAGTGTGTTTCTCAATATACATTTGCATTTATCTTTAACAAAGCTGTTTGCTTGCAATCAAGGACAGGGATGGGCGCGGGTGGTCGGGTCCATTTTTGGTGGATTCGGACTTGGACTTGTTTTTTTATAAACTAGTCCGAGCCGGTATCGGGTTTATTTATTTTATCGGTGGAATTGGCGCATTTGGATCCGTTTGATAAGGTCCAATTCCTATGGGTCAAATAGTTCCATTTTCAATCATATGTCGTATAACAAAATAAAAATACGAGGGTTAATCTCAGTTTACTACCTTCAAGATTCATGGTTTTCAACATTTGGTACATGAAGTTTTTTTTCGTTCCAGAGTCATACTTAAAGTGTTAATTTTGAGACAGTCTCATACGTTTGTTAGTTTGGTTGTTAAGTCTCTCATTAACTGATGACGTGACACCCCATGTGAATAATGATTGGACGTATTAAAAAAATTTAAAAATTTAAAAAAATTTAAAAAGTAAACCCTCTTCTTCGACTACCCATTTCTATCTCCACCATACCTCTCCTCCTCCTCCTCCTTATCCTGCACGCCAACTCATCATGTCCTCACCCATCGAACCCAAATCCCGCAATTTCCCACCGCCCTCAACGCCAAATTGGACCCAGGCACCAATTCCCGATCCAGTTGGAGTTTTTGCTCCAAACCTTGGACCAGCGGACTCTCCACCGCCATGAAAACACGAAAGTTGCAGGTGCAGCGTGACTGGGTTTTGTTTTGGCATTGTGACAAGGATCTCCTGCAACCGATCTTTGATATGAGGTGCATGCAGCGGCCTTGGATCTCCAGCAGCCATGACCTCGAAGGGGTGGTAGTCGGCGTTTGTTGCAGTTGGGGTAATAATCGGTGCCACATCCTCTTTCTCTCCGCCAGTGCCCTCCCCGACTCCGTCGCTACAATCCACTGTCGATTCGCCTTCTCACGTATCTCCATTGCCGATTCCCCCCACCCCATGTCTCCCAAAACAAACCCTAGTCGCAGCCTCCATGTCTCCACAATTTCTGAGCACGGATCTGAAACTTTTGGTGGACATGGCTGACTTGAATGCTCTGATTTGTGATTGTGTATAATTATTAGTGCTTTTTTTATTTTTTATTTTTTATTTTTTGTGTGTGTGTGTGTGAAGGAAATCCGTGATCTGTTGGCCATGCTGCAGAAAACAAAGAAGGTAACCTTTGTTGGGCTTGAAGACGGTGGAGAGGAATTTTTAATTTCCACGTGGAGCCTTAATGACACGTGGCGTCCAATCATTGTTTACATGGGCGCCATGTCATCAGTTAACGGGAGGCTTAACATTCAGACTATAAGACTGTCTCAAAATTAACACTTTAGGTATGCATCTGGGACGAAAAAAACTTAATGTACCAAATGTTGAAAATCATGAAACTTGAAGGTAGTAAACTAAAATTTACCCAAAATATAAACAATCTTTGTGTTTCGGTTACAAATGAATTACGTCTAACAAAGTCAATGCCAACAAATTTTCCTAGGGAATTGAAGGCACTCTTGAGACTCTTTGTTTGAAGAAGTCTGATCGTAGTTTTACTTCTTAGGGTTAGATCATGTTTTACTTCTTCTTAGGGTTAAATAGAGATGAAATTATAGATCATAGGCTTTATTGTGGACTACTAATAAAATAACGAGTTCTAAGACAACTTTAAACGATCAGGGCTAGGTCACCAAAAAAAATAAATAAATATGGACTTAGTTTTGGACTCGTATTTATACAAACCTAGCCCAATTGAGACTATTTTGAAAATTAAAAGTAAGAACTAGATAGTTTCATATCGGGTTGGTAATACAGTTTGGATCTACGAGTCCAAATAACCGAATACCCACCTCTAATTAAGGATGACATGAAAAGAAAAAAAGGATGACAACTTTTTAACTAGCCTTTGAATTGGGGTTTTAACTTTGTTTTTGGTACCTAGTTGAGGGGCTCATCAAACATTCTTCTATAGTGATGAGACCGGCTAACTTTGAAGTCTCTATTTATGGTTATTTTTGCAAAATATTAGTGAATTTGGAAATGATTGAGGCTTCTAATTGTGATAAAAAAAAATTGACGGTCATAGTGTTCTAATAAAAATTGAAATTTTATAACCAGAATTAAATGGATGAATAGTTTTAATTGAAATTATTTTTTCTTAAACAACCTAAAACTATATATAATGACTAATGAGTGGTAGATTTTTTTTAAAAAAGAAAAAAGAAAAGAAGTGATATTACTATTTTAATTACCTTAGAGGGAGGGGACGTTTCGAACACAAAACAATACGTTTAAGAACAGATCCTAACCAGCAGAAATATCCAACACTTACCTAATAAGTAATACATTCAATTTAATTCTATGTTTACATATATAAAAATTCTAGAAATGTATTTTAAAGATAATACATATTCAGGCTTGAGTTGGCAAGCCATTAAAACAATATTTGTAATTTAACAACATAGAATTCTAATATGCATGGGGATATGGATAATAGGTTCCCAAAAAGTTTTGTCATGCCAAATAGTAATTGTCGGTCGTTGATTCCTTTTCAGTGGTTGGTCCTATTCATATTTTGACAACATATATACCAGGTCATTATAAGAGATCATCTTACGATTAAACTATAATTTATTAGATCATACTTGCACCCACTGTGGTGGAATGCAAATATCACATCTCCTGTGATTTAATGTTCCCAGTATAGATTTTATAATCGAAATTTTATTCAATTTTTTAGTCTTTGTTCGAAGATCATATCTATAAAAATATATGTTGGAATCAGAAATTGTTTTGTCATTCAAATGTATATTATAAATGAATGATTTATCATGAATATGTTGTACAATGTCGATTTGTTTCACACAAGTGATGGCTAAATAATCTTCGATTTCGAATGAATTTTTCTACGTATGATCTTTACATGAAAATTAAAAAGCTAAACGAATCCGATTATAAAATTTATAGGATGAAAATATATTACTCATGATGAGTGGGATATATGTCATAGCTCGTCCCGAATTATTTCATCGGTGGTGTGAAAAGACTAAAGTACCCTTGAGCGTTTTGTGGTGTTGTGTATATTGGGCTAAAAAAAGGGGCCAGTTAGCTCTATTCCTAATTAATTGGACCCAATTAAAACTTAAACTTTTGTTTGTTTTGATTGGTGACCCAGCTGGACCACACACACTCACACAAACCCTTTCCTGTTAACCTTCTTTATCTTTTTCCCTCGAATTTTCTGCCATTTCCGTACACTTGTACGGACAACACCCAAACCAGACCCTATCTTCACTGATCGACGTCGAGGAGGTTGTTTATGTTTTCCTCTTGAGTCCAGGTGGTCATCCATGCCCTTAGTTTGAAGTGAAGACCTTGTTTTCCTGAGAACCAAAAATCCCAGTTTTGAGGCATTGTTCATGTGATCGTGAATGTGAAGTTTTTAGGAGATTTTAAGCTACTAGTGAGCCTTAGGACGTCTTCGCGAAGCTAGGAGAAGAAAAACGAAGTGTTTTAGACGTCGGGAAGTTGAGTTTGGCAAGTTTCAAGTTTGGCCGGATTATCGAGGTTTCTCTGGTGAAATCCCGTGGATTTCAGGGCTTTAAATTGGTAAGGTTTTGTTCTACTCGTTGTAAGCTTCATTTTGGTACACATTTCGTGAATTCTGGTTGAGAATCAAAGAAGATATGAAGGTTTGATTATTTTTCCAGTTTTCGGCGATAGCAGCGGCACCGGCGAACCAAGGAAGAAGGAGAAGAATATTTTGTCAAAGTTGACGGAATATTCAGACGCCGTCAGATATAATTAACGGCATATTCTAGTTTTTAACAGAATATTCCCTAACGCCGTTAGGGAATCCGTTTGGTGTGCCAGGCACGTGCATGCTCGTGAGCCGCGTGTCTGGCCGTGCCTTGGCATGCACGTGAGGGCGCGTGGGGTCATGAAATTTTTTTCTAAAAATATGGGGATGTTCCTAAGGTTGAGTAGATCATGGTGGTATATTCAAATACCCCATTTGAGCAATGTATGAGAAGTTATTTCCTAGTTTTGTGTATGTGCTTTAAATAACGTTTATTCATTTATTTTGCATATAGGTGAGACCTATCATGAGGACGAGCACCATTAATCGAGGCTCGGGGGCTACGAGCCTTCGACATATCAGTGAGTGAGCTTTTGGTTTTCTGTATATACCTATATACTTGAGATTTTTCCCAGAAAATGAATTTGAATGATTATACGTTTTGAAATGCCATGCAAAGTATCTGCCTATTTTATTTATGCATTAGTAGTTGCATATATTTATGATTGGTGCTGCAGACGCACATGTAAGTGCTAGGTAAGTTCATAAATTAAAGATATAAGATTGCTTCAGTTATGCAAGATAAGTTGTGATGTATTGAGAGCTCATAAACCTGCACTCCCGTGTTAGTGCTCCCGCCCAGAGTTAGGGCTCAGTCTTTCACGTGATGTTCACCTCCCACACCATATGCTTACCTTGGATTCAAGTTAGGTGCACAGGCTTGTCGTACAGACCACTTTAGGTGGTTCCGACTCGCAGGTGACCCGCAATTATTCGCATAGTCTTCACGTGATCGTAGCACTAGAGCATATTTATTTCACACCTTGTCTTGTCGTACAGACTACTTTAGGTGGTTTCGACTCGTGTGCAGGATTTGATTTGATATGATTAAGATTGATTATGAGCTATAGACTCAGCCATACAGATTGAGTTAGAGGGATTTGGCTGATGCGATATCTGACATTGATATATTTGTCTAGATTACTCTTGGCATTGCATTGACATAATCAGGCATGGTATACTTTTATGGATTTTCATCTTGAGTATGATTTATGATACAGCTTATTATTATTATTATTTTTTGGGAAATTATATAGATTTTACGGCGATTTCAACAGTGGTTCTGACAGAACATCATAAATGTAGGATCACCCTTGGGTTAGAACTTTTGAGAAATGAAATGATTTTGAAAAGCTTTGTTTTTTCCCACTCACACTTTCTGTTTTGCGCCCCTCCAGATTTTAGGTAGAAGTGCTTTGGTGGCTCACAGGGATTTCAACGGTGGTTCTGACAGAACATCATAAATGTAGGATCACCCTTGGGTGTTGTAAATTAGTACTTGTCTTGCTTGATTGCACTTAGGCTATTTATGATCTGATTGTGTATTTTACATTTAACCTCGCACTAGCACTTTATCTTAGCTAGTACTGCTTGTAGTTTGGTTTTTATTCATTCGTATTTCCCTTATATCTTTATTGCTTCTGCACTGTGCACATGGTTACGTCACTCCCACGTGACGACCAGCACGCTCTGATTTAGGTCGAGGTGTGTCTATTTGGTATCATAGCATTAGGTTTGCAGTCCTGCATATCTTGTGAAATTTTTAATTATTTTGATGTCTCCTGTCAGAACTATGCTGCCTCGTAGAGATCCACGTCATTCTGTTGAGCCTTGTTTCCTCGATATAGCTCAGTTAGGGGAAGCTATAGCTAATGCCATTCAGTCTTCGCTTTGTCTTCCTCAAAGGACACCTCTTAAGACTGTGTATAATTTGAAGCTGAATCATTTTATGGGGAATGGAGGACATGAAGGAGCGGAGAAATGGATCAATCATTTTGAGAAGACTTTCCGTGTAATGTAGAGTCAGGGGAATCTTCCTCCTGATAGGTGGGTCGAGATGACTACCTGGTTTCTGGGTCCGGAACCTGCATCCTAGTGGAGACAAGAGTCCTATCAGTTGTCCCAAAGGAAGCAGCTGACTGGAAAATGTTTAAACAGTTGTTTCAGAAAAGATTTATTCCCCCTGAGTATATTGATCGCAAAAAGCAAAAGTTTACTCAATTAAAGCAGGGGAAGATGACGGCAAATAAGTATTATAGGAGATTCACTGACTTGTCTCGCTATCATCCAGTGGTTGTTGCTAATCCAGTTGAGATGCTCCATCGTTTCAGGTTGGGTACTAAAAAGAAATGGCGTTCTATAGCAACCTCGACTCCCTGTGCTACTTACTAGGAGTTTTATGAGATTTTGTTGAGGATTGAGGACTCAGAGAATATGCCCAATGAAAGTGAAGAAGAAGAAGAAAAGAATGGGAATCAAAGGCGAGATGATAAAGGTAAAGGTCAGTATTCTCAAGGACTTTGCAAGACTCAGAGTTTTAAGAGAAGTGGAACTAGTTCCAGTTCTTCTAGGGGAGGTTTTAGTGCCACTGGTCAGAGGAGAGGTGGTAGATTTTTAGGAAGTCCTAGATTCTAAAGGCAGGGAGATTCTGGAAGAGGAAATGCTCATTTGTGCCGCCGATGTAATAATAGGCATTTTGGGGAGTGTAGGAGAGGTAACAGTGGATGTTTTACTTGTGGGCAGATGAGACATAGAGCTATAAATTGTCCCCAGAGTTATCAGAGGCCTCAGCAACCTTCTATGCCATCACCGGCGCCGATCTAGCAAGTTCCAGGGTCTGGTAGTTATGGTCAGATGGGTCGAGGTGGTGCTTACCATTATTAGGGCGATGCTGCTCCTTATGCTTCAGGGCAGTATTAGTATTTGCAGGATCCTTATTACTAGAGTGGGCATTCTCAATATCCTGGAGGGTATACACAATATCCTCCCATTCCAGCTGGTAGATCTCAGTGGTACCAGGGAGGACAGCCCCAACAGGTAGAGATTGCTTCCAGCAGTGCATGATCTTTAAGGCAATCTGGTCAGCTAAATCAGGGGCAAAGTGTGCAGAGACGTGGAAATCAAGCTAATAGAGGTCGTGGGGGACGACAACAAGCCCAGGGACGTATTAACAATATATCTCTGCAAGATGCTCAGAATTATCCGGACTTGATCATGGGTACGTTAAACATTCTTGGTCACTTTGCTAGAGTTTTAATTGATTGTGGTGCTACGCATTCTGTCATTTCTCATACATTTGCTCAAGTGACGCAACCTCATCCTACGCCTCTAGGGTATGATTTAGAGTTTGCTATGCCTAAAGGGGAGAGATGCTATGTTGATTGTGTATATCCAGGATGTCCAGTGATGGTAGAGGAGGTGGTTATGCCAGCTAATCTTATCCCATTAGATATCGTTGATTGTGTATATCCAAGATGGAGAGGAAACCTTACTTGTTAATTTTCAAGTCAGGCCATTTTTAATTGATTGTGTACTTGAAGCCAAGATGGATGATGAAGAGACCCAAGAAATAATTCAAGCAAGGAATCAGGGGAAAAAGAAAGACTTCAGAATTTGGGAAACTGATGGCATGCTTATGTAGGAAAGTAGGATGTACGTGCCGAATAATATGGAATTAAAGAAGGAAATTCTTGATAAAGCACATATTTCAGCTTATGCAATGCATCCAGGAGGTACTAAAATGTATCATACCATTCGACCATTTTACTATTGGCCAGGTATGAAAAGAGAAATTGCTGAATATGTGAGTTGGTGTGTCATTTGTCAGCAAGTCAAAGAGAAAATAAAGAAGCCTTTTGGTTTGATGCAGCCACTTCTCGTTCCACAGTGGAAATGGGAAAATATTACTATGGATTTTGTGTACAAGTTTCCTCGTACACGTAATGGTTATGATGGCATCTGGGTGATAGTTGATCAACTTACTAAGTCAGCACATTTTATTCCTGTGAGGGAGAAATATCCTTTAAGCCGATTATCTGAATTATTTATATCGAAGATCGTGAAGTACCATGGGATTCCAATTAGTATTATCTTGGATCGGGATCCTAAATTCACTTCTGAGTTCTGGATAGCATTCCAGGAAGCTCTTGGTTCAAGATTACTTTATAGTACAACATATTATCCTCAGACAAATGGACAATCAGAGAGGACTATTTAGACGTTGGAAGATATGCTGAGATCTTCTTGGTGATGCTTGGCATAAGCGGTTGGATTTGATGGAATTTGCCTACAATAACAGCTTTCATTCAAGTATTGGTATGTCACCATTTGAGGCACTCTATGGTAAATCTTGTCGTACACCTTTGTGTTGGTCGGAGGTTGGTGAAAGAATTTTGGTGGGCCCTGAGATCGTGGATGAGACTACGCATAATGTTCAGGTGATTAAGTCTAACCTGAAAGTAGCCCAGGATCGACAGAAGAGTCTAGCAGACAGACATGCTACTGACCGGATGTATAATGTAGGTGATTGGGTATTTCTAAAGTTATCGCCATGGAGAGGTGTAGTACGGTTTGGAAAAAAAGGCAAGCTGAGTCCTAGGTATATTGGACTATATATGATCACCGAACGAGTCGGTGAGGTTGCTTATAGACTTGAGTTGCCTCCTGAGTTATCCAAAGTGCACAATGTTTTTCATGTCTCTATGCTCCATCATTACATCTCAGATCCTTCTCATGTGATACCTCCTCAACCATTGTAAATTAATCCAAATTTGACTTATGATAAGGAGCCAGTGACGATATTGGATTGGAAAGATAAAGTTATGAGGAATAAGACAGTGCGCCTAGTGAAGGTTTTGTAGAGGAATCACTTGGTGGAAGAAGCCACTTGGGAGACAGAGGATCAGATGAAAGATATGTATCCAAGGTTGTTTTATGATTGTTAGTGGATTGTAATTATTGTGAAAATTTTGGGGAAAAATTTTTCTTAAGGGGGTAGGTTGTCACAGTCTGTCCCGAATTATTTCATCGGCGGTGTGAAAAGACTAAAGTACCCTTGAACATTACGTGGTGTTGTGTAGATTGGGCTAAGAAAAAAAAGGGGCCAGTTAGCTCTATTCCTAATTAATTGGACCTAATTAAAACTTAAACTTTTGTTTGTTTTGATTGGTGACTCAGCTGGACCACACACATTCACACAAACCCTTTCCCATTGACCTTCTATCTCTCATTCCCTCGAATTTTCTGCCATTTCCATACACTTGTATGGACAACACCCAAACCAGACCCTATCTTCACGGATTGACATCGATGAGGTTGTTTATGTGTTCCTCATGAGTCCAGATGGTCATCCATGCCCTTAGTTTGACGTGAAGACCTTGTTTTCCCGAGAACCAGAAATCCCAGTTTTGAGGCAATGTTCATGTGATCGTGAATGTGAAGTTTTTAGGAGATTTTAAGCTACTAGTGAGCCTTAGGACGTCTTTGTGAAGCTTGGAGTAGAAAAATGAAGTGTTTTGGACGTCGGGAAGTTGAGTTTGGCAAGTTTCAAGTTTGGCCGGATTATCAAGGTTTCTCTGGCGAAATCTCATGGATTTCAGGGCTTTAAATTGGTAAGGTTTTGTTCTACTCATTGTAAGCTTCATTTTGGTACAAAGTTTGTGAATTTTGGTTGAGAATCGAAGAAGATATGAAGGTTTGATTATTTTCCCAGTTTCTAGCTATAGCAGCGGCACCGGCGAACCAAAGAAGAAGGAGAAGAATATTTCGTCAAAGTTGACAGAATATTCTGACGCCGTCAGGTATAATTAACGGCATATTCTAGTTTTTAACAGAATATTCCCTAACGCCGTTAGGGAATCCGTTTGGTGTGCTAGGCACGTGCCTGCATGTGAACCGCGTGTCTGGCCATGCCTTGGCCGGTGCGTGAGGGCGCGTGGGGTCATGAATTTTTTTTCTAAAAATATGGGGATATTTTTGAGGTTGAGTAGATCATGGTGGTATATTCAAATACCCCATTTGAGCAATGTATGAGAAGTTATTTCCTAGTTTTGTGTATGTGCTTAAATAACGTTTATTCAGTTATTTCGCATATAGGTGAGACATATCTTGAGGACGAGCACCATCAATCAAGGTTTGGGGGCTATGACCCTTCGACATATCACTGAGTTGGATTTTGGTTTTCCGTATATACCTATATACTTGAGATTTTTCCCAGAAAATGAATTTGAATGATTATACGTTTTGAAATGCCATGCAAAGTATCTGCCTATTTTATTTATGCATTAGTAGTTGCATATATTTATGATTGGTATAGCAGACGCTCAGGTAAGTGCCAGGTAAGTTCATAAATTAAAGATATAAGATTGCTTCAGTTATGCGAGATAAGATGTGATGTATTGAGAGCTCATAAACCTGCATCCTGGTGTTAGTGCTTTTGCCCAGAGTTAGGGCACAGTTCTTCATGTGATGTTCACCTCCCGCACCATATGCTCACCTTGGATCCAAGTTAGGTGCACAGGCTTGTCGTACAGACCATTTTAGGTGGTTTCGACTCGTAGGTGACCCGCGATTATTCGCACAACCTTCATGTGATCATAGCACTAGAGCATATTTATTTCACACCTAGTCTTGTCGCACAGACCACTTTAGGTGGTTTGGACTCGTGTTCAAGATTTGATTTGATGTGATTGAGATTGATTATGAGCTATAGACTCAGCCGTACAGATTGAGTTAGAGGGATTTGGCTGATGCGATATTTGACATTGATATATTTGTCTAGATTACTCATGGCATTGCATTGAGATACTCTGGCATGGTATACTTCTATGGATTTTCATCTCGAGTATGATTTATGATACAACTTATTATTACTATTATTTTCTGGGAAATTATACAGGTTTTACGGTGAGGGGTTAGAACTTTTGAGAAATGAAATAATTTTGAAAAGCTTTGTTTTTGCCCACTCACACTTTCTGTTTTGTGCCCCTCCAGATTTTAGGTAGAAGTGCTTTGGTGGCTCACGGGGATTTCAATGGTAGTTCTGACAGAACATCATAAATGTAGGATCACCATTGGGTGTTGTAAATTAGTACTTGTTCTGCTTGACTGTACTTAGGCTATTTATGCTTTGGTTGTGTATTTTACATTTAACCTCGCACTAGCACTTTATCTTAGCTAGTACTGCTAGTAGTTTGATTTTTATTTATTCATATTTCCCTTATATCTTTATTGCTTATGCACTATGCACATGGTTACGTCACTCCCACGTGATGGCCAGCACGCCCTGATTTAGGTCGGGACTTGTCAATATATGTGCATTCCATATTATCCTTATTTGTTGAGATCTCTTCAGTAGTAATTGACATAAGGACTTGTATGGAAAACCATATTTCGTCCAACATATATACATATCAATGAATTGATAGAAAATAAACCTAAGAAAACAATTGATCTAATACTAATACAAGAGCCATTGCAAGTCCAGAATCAAAGCCAGGATGCACAATTAAATGAAAAACATCTAATCCATAAGAAACACCTCCATTATTTGCTTCCTTTCTCTTGATCTCAGCCACCACATTCCTCGACTCATCTAATACCTTGCATGATCTGTGCGTGAAAGAACCTTCAATCATATATGTATGCCTTTTGTGGCCACATGCCTCTCGATACACATAAGCAAGTATACTCCTGGGATTGGTATTTAGCATGTTCTTGTTCTTCCTCACGTAAAACGTTGGCATACTTTTTGATGCTGCAAATGTTGATCTTGTTGGGTAACAATTGCCAGCTTCCCCGTCGTGCACAAACCAAGTATCAATTAGACTAAGCTTCTGCAAAGAAAAATAGTTAGTAAGAATCGAGATCAAGCACAATTGTTCTTTTACTACTCTATTCTTATATATTTGTTTAATTTATGAGTATATATAAGCTCAAAAAATGTTTTTTGTTTTTTTTTAACAATCTGGCAACATATATTTCTGCATCTTATGATATGCAAGACTCATGTTGAGTCACATGGCAATCAAGGAAATCATGGTCACACATCTACCCTTAGATTTGATATCAAAGGTGGAGAATATACAATTGTGATTTTAGTGTTTGGTGACCTTGTATACTAGACCACCAGCACCAAGTGACTAAGAGAACGGATGTAGACTAAGCTTCTGCCAAGCAAACTGATGCCAAGATCAAACAAATTTGTTTTTTTTTTTTAACTCTCTTTTATTATAGATATACTTGTTAATTTATGAGGTTATACAAGCTCAAAAAAATATTCTCTTTTTTCTAACAGTCGACAACATAAAATTCTGCATTTTATGTTGTGAGACTCCTTGAGTAATTGTTCAAGTTGAGTTTTATCTGAACCTCATGACTCTGATTTACTACATCTATGATCACATGAATTTAATATCAAGATAAAGAATGAAAAATGTGTTTTAATTTCAAACTTGATATAAAAAACGATTGAGGGTGACCATGTATACTTGGTCACCAGCCATCAGATGACTAAGAAACTGGTGTATATTTACACACTCACACACACACACACACACAATTACGATATATACAATTGGTAATACATTTACCTTTCGGCGACGCATTGTGAGGACAGACTTTCCAGAGCCATCCATGAGAATGACTTCCTCAGGATGTCCGACGTAGTTGTCCACTCGATAAACAAGATCTCCATTTGAATCGATGACTGTGAACCCTTTACAGCTAATTAGAAGGGATTTTCTCCACACTGTTAATGATGTGCAAGCCTCGGAAGTACTATTACCAGTAGCCTTGTATTCTTGGTGGTCATGTTGTTCTTGATGATTATGGACAGACCTGGTCCTAGACAAAGATTTCCACATACGAACAATCCTCATTATTGATCTCTCTCTCTCTCTCTCTCTCTACTAAAAGGTAAACCTTAAGCAGGTTAAGGAAGCAGATACTTATAGCCTGAGAATGTTTGAGATATTAATGGTCTTACTAGTAGTAGAAAAATTCTGCGTTTTGTACAGAAAAGCTGTATGAACAATCCCCCTTATAGTTAATCACGCAATATACATTCTGCCGTGGGGCATTTTAAATTCATAATTGTATTGTATACATCTATTGCATGAAACTTAACACTTTGTCGTATCATATTGGTCGTCACAAGTATGACACGTGTAGCTCTGAATGAGTGAGATCTGGGTTGTGCGTTTATATAAAATATACTGTGAAAGAGACAACTTGCCAGAAAAGTCATTGCTGGTTTCCTAGAGATACTTTGATGGGATTAATTCATATACTAATTGGTAATTAGCATAATCAGCATCAGAAATGTGACACGTATATGTTTTCTTAGGTGGTCTCCGATATTTCAACTTTTCTCTTTTGATTGCAGTGTTAGGTTTGTTTTTATTTAATCGGACATTCATGGGCACGAGACACAGATGGGAACCATAAAAGTTAGGGAGGGAACAGCTTGCATGGAGGCGTGAAACCCAGGAACATTATTGCTCAAGGTATTTCCGTGACCGTTCATTCAAACTAATATTACCGGTTATTTTATTTTATTTATTTTTTAAATACATTAACTTAATATACAAACATTTACAAATTAATTACCTATTAGATGATCCAATGATTTTTACTCTTTATTCCTCACACACTATTGTTTATATTTTGTCTTCAAACTGAAAAAAAATCAAATGAGAAAGATAACGGACAAAAATGAATATAATTGTTCAGAAAAAAAAGTATGTAGAAATCATTTCTTATATATAATTTCTTTGTGCACACCATACCATACACAACCTCAAAGTGGAGTCCAGCACTCACTATGTCGAATATATCACTCAGTAGGCCATGATAATAGTATTTCCAAGCCTTCGTAGTTTAGAGAATGCAATGTAGAAATACCCATAGTTTATTGCTTATCTCATAAATTATGATCAAATGTGTTTTACTAATTGGCTATGAAAAATGTTTTGGGCTCGTTTAATAACATTTGCTTTTTAATTTTGGTTTGGGTTGTTTTATACACATCCCACATTTTGTTGACTACACTCCACATTTACTTAGGGGAAAGAAGAAATGAAGAAGAGTGGATGAAAGATGTTGTGTGTGATATATGTAAGAAAAGTACAAGTAAACACATACAAAATGAGAACTAAAAACCAAAAACCAAAAATTATTCTGAATTGTTTTCGCTTTCAAGATTTTATTTTCATTTATTCTTTCTTATTTCTCCCCTCTTTATTATAACACTTCTTACTCCCTCATTTCTCCTATACAATTTTTTCTTATCTCAAAATAATAATAATAATAATAATAACTAAAACTAAAATAAAAAAGTTTATCATAAGGGACTTTAGTCCGTAGTGTTCACAATTTGTTGGCCCCAAAGAAATGGTTCACTATTTATTTGTTTTTTCAAAAAGGGAGAGTAAGCTGCGGAAAGTTTGGATCATAACCTCTTTCAAAGTACAGAATTATGCTAGCTGGTATCATTTTGTAGATTATATAAAATTCATAGCAAGAATAAAAAGAGTGATGGAAACAGTTTAAGGAAAAGGATCTTCTATTACCACTCACAAATCAATAAAAAAAGGATCTTCTATTTTCTAAGTGGATTAATTCTTAAGCTTTTGGTGGGAAATTGCCAAGTGAAAAGAACGTTGGTTCAAAGTTCAAAGTTGTGAAGTGAAAAGTGGATCAGTTATTCACCACCGCTTCTCATAAAACAAATTGAAGAAGCAACAAGAGTAGTGCTTTTTGTCAGAGCCAGTAAGTATCTGTTCAATTTCCTCAGAATCAGGAAAATATTATTTTATTAGAATTTCTTGGAACTTTTATTTTGGTGACCATCACGTATATGTCTACTGTAGCAGCATCATCGGTCGTATCATAGTAAAACCGTCCTCTCGGTCGTATCAGAGGAAGGCGGACTCTTGCTCTTGCAGTCCAATATTTGTAATGCCTGATGACAACAAATGGGGTGGGACGAAATGTAGAACCCATCTCTTGTCCATTTACAAATTTCCATCTTTTGACATTGATGAGTCCTTTTAATACTATATATTCTACTTTATTCTTAGTATGTTTTGATGACGTTTTGAGTTTATTTCCAATGTAGGATATGTGACTTCTTCTTGAGTAAAAAGTAATCAAACAGATGAACTTTGGAGTGATTCCAATTGGAGGGTGTTCACAAGTCTTTCAACTTGTTAATATCAAAGTATCAGATTTTTCTACCAAGTGGTTTATTTATAGCGATGAAATAAATGAGCAGCGTGCAATGTTGTCAAAGTCACATTTGGACTTATTTGGGATTTTTGGCATCCAAAATGGCCTTTTAAGGCTCTTTTGCAAATATGTTCAGAACATCATAAGCTTTAATTCAAGTCGTTTTGGGCATGATTTGGAGCTATGATGGTCCATAACCGTGGCTAATACTCTACCAAGCTGATTTTCCATAATTGATTAGGATTATGTTTCCTAGTTTACGTTAACTTATTTTGTTTCTAGTTTTTAGAAAACATTTTCTAGGAAAGATTTTATTTTATAATAGTATAAATAAGGCTATTCAGCCATTACGGTTCTCTATGTACTACTTTGGAGAACTATGCTTAGAGAGTTTTTGAAGATTCAACTTTATTTTACAAGGTGTTTTCTATCATTTTTTAATGATAATTTTTTAATTATGATTATGCATAACTAATTCTCTTTTGCTAAGGCGAGGCCACAAGCCTTCACAAGAATATATAGTTTATTTTTTATTTACTTATGATATTATGCATGTTGGTTTCAAATTATTAATCACCGTGTTTGAAACTATCTATTTGTCTTAATGCTTAGCTATCATTAGGATATTTAGAAAAGTAATTTTATGCGATTTTTGACACACCCCGACCTAAATCAGAGCGTGTTGGCTGTCATGTGGGAGTGACATAACCATGTGCACAGTGCAGAAACAATAAGGATATAAGGGAAATACGAATGAATAAAAACCAAACTACTAGCAATACTAGCTAAGATAAAGTGCTAGTGCGAGATCAAATGTGAAATACACAACCAGAGCATAAATATCCTAGATGCAATCAAGCAAGACAAGTACTAATTATACAACACCTAAAGGTGATCCTACATTAATGATGTTCTGTCAGAACCCCCGTCGAAATCCTCGTGATCCACCAAACACTTCTACCTAAAACCTGGAGGGGCGCAAAACAAAAAGTGTGAGTGGGTAAAAACAAAGTTTTTCAAAATCATTTCATTTTTCAAAAGTTCTAACCCCTCGCCATAAAACCGGTATAATTTCCCAAAAAATATATATGCTATATCAAAAATCATGCTCAGGATGAAAATCCATAGAAATATACCATGCCAAAGTATCTCAATGAAATGTAATAAGTAATTCAGTTAAAATATATCAATGCCAGATATCATATCAGCCGGCTCCACCTAACGTGACCTGCACAGCTGAGTCTACAACTCATAACCAATCTCAATCATATCAAATCCTGCACACGAGTCGGAACCACCTAAAGTGGTCTGTACGACAAGACTAGGTGTAAAATAAATATGCTCTAGTGCTACGATCATGTGAAGACTATGCAAATGATCGTCGATCACCTACGAGTCGGAACCACCTATAATGATCTGTACGACAAGCCTGTGCACCTAACTTGGATTCAAGGTGAACATATGGTGCGGGAGGTGAACATCATGTGAAGGACTATACCCTAACTCTGGGCAGGAGCACTAACACCGGGGTGCAGGTTTATGAGCTCTCAATGCATCACATCATATCTCACATAACTGAAGCAATCTCATATCTTTAATTCATGAACTTACCTGGCACTTACCTGTGCGTCTGCAACACCAATAATAAATATATGCAACTGCTAATGCATAAATAAAATAGGCAGATACTTTGCATGGCATTTCAAAATGTATAATTATTCAATTTCATTTTCTGCGAAAAACTCAAGTATATAGGTATATACGGAAAACCAAAAGCCCACTCACTGAATGTCAAAGGGTCGTAGCCCCCGAGCCTCGATTGATGGCCCTCGTCTTCAGGATAGGTCTCACCTATATGCAAAATAACTGAATAAACGTTATTTAAAGCACATACACAAAATTAGGAAATAACTTCTCATACATTGCTCAAATGGGGTATTTGAATATACCATCATGATCTACTCAATCTCAGGAACATCCCCATATTTTTAGAAAAAAATTTCATGACCCCATGCGCCGGCCAAGGCACAGCTAGACGCGCGGTCCAAGCGCAGGCACATGCCTGGCACACCAAACGGATTCCCTAACGGCGTTAGGGAATATTCCGTCAAAAATCAGAATATGCCGTTAAAGTTACCTGACGGCGTCAGAATATTCCGTCAATTTTGATGGAATATTCTCCTCCTTTTTCCTTGGTTGTGCCGGTTACCGCTGCGATCGCTGGAAACTGGAAAAATTTAAAACTTCAATATCTTCTTCATTTCTTCACCAAAGTTCATGAAATTTGAACCAAATTGAAGCTTAAGATGAGAAGAACATATTCATATCACTTTCAAGCCCTAAAATCCACGGATTCTCGCTGGAGAACCCTCGATAATCCGGCCAAAATTTGAAACTCACGAACTGGGACTTCCCGACGTCCAAAACGCTCAAACTTTCTTCCCCGAGCTTCGTGAAGATGTTTTAAGGCTTTCTATAACCTTAAAACTCCAAGAAAACTTCAAAACCACAAGTGCATGAACAATACACAAAATCGGGGTTCTTGGGTTCTCGGGTTTTCGATGGTTTCACGTCCAACCAAAGGTATAGAACAACTCCTGAGCTTACTAGAAGTTCAAAGATGTCAACTACACCCTCGATCTGTGACTAGAAGTGAAGGTTGAAGGTTGTTCGTACGGTTGTACGAAAATGGAAGAAAATCCGAGAGAGGGATGAGAGAGAAAGGTCAACGGGAGTTTGGATATGTGTGTGAGTGTGTGGTCTAGTTTTGGGTCACTAATCACAACCAAAACCACTAACTTCGAGTTCCAAAAACTTAGGAACTAACTAATTTAGTTTAAAACCCAAACTCAAGCCACAACACCACATAACGTACTCGACGTCCAAGGGCAATTTAGTCATTTCACACCATCGATAACAATAATTCGGGATGGGCTGTAACAATTTTGGTTGAAGGGTTGTCCCTGAAATTAACAAAGGCTTCTTGTAGTTAATAATTGTAAATTCACTGGGGATGAATACAATGTCTTAGGAGTTGCATGGGTTTTCAAGGGTTTTCATAAAGCTTAATAAGTCTTGATATTTATATTTGATTTAAATACCACATACGGATTGTATGTTTTATATATGTTCTAGATTGGGAGTCCAAGTCGAATATATTTAGGAAAACCTAACCTTCAAAATATGCATGTATAAGTCATAAGTAATTGAGAGAGTTACGTAAACTTGTTAAGGTGATGGTGGAACCCAAGTGCTTTTACAACTTGATTTTTACAAACTGTTTTCTTTTAGTTTCTTTAATCTTGCTTATGTCTTTAATACTTTTAATTAAATTCGTTTTAGTATTTTAAGTCATAAAATCCACCTTTTCTAAACTTCATTTTAAATAATTAATTAAGATTTGGTTTTTACAAAATTGTTTTAAATAATTCATGTGGGAATGACCTGGCATGGGTATTCTTACTACAACTATCTTGTTCTCTTGTAAGTGTTTTTATCCCTACTTTTGTAGGTGGTAAAAATCTTATCACACATCTCTTGTTCCAAACGATGAGTTTGAAATTAGCCATTAGCCTTGAAAAGAAGACAAATAAAAGAAATTTGCCCTGCAATTGGAGGTATATTTCGTTCTGTCTACAAGATAAATATATCTCTGGTCACAAAATTTTTGACCAGTAGGCTCAATCTTATTGCAATATATATGCTTACAGTTGCTGTCATGACAGCCATGACCATGCACATACATTTTCGCATGAGTAAATCTTGTTCGGGTTTAAATTGTAATAATTAGGGTAATTTCTATCTTCAATAATCTTTTGCAGTCCTATTGTATTCTTTTTGGTATTACTTGTATAGAACTCCATATAGTTTCCTATATATATATATTTCCTCCATGGAGAAGAATACATGATAGAACATTCCTAAATATTTTGTCCATACTATATATGTACTTCTTCACTAACAAATTAATAAACCCCATAGACATGCAAAAATTCACATTGGAGCAACTCCACATGCTATAATTTAAAAGTAGTGTTATTTAGATTGAACTTAATTACCTTTTCTCTACTAGAGATGAAATATACATTAATAGTATGCACCTATACAGGAAAGTGGCGAGAGTAACATGCATTAGTAGTAGTAGTAGTACCCACCAAAAGTATCAAAATTATGGTAATATAAATTCTGAATTTTGTTCAAGTATGATAGTTGTATCGACATGTGTTTTCCGTCTACTGGGTATTGGCTATAAGAAGACACTTTTGGTGTTCTGTTGCTATTAGTCTTAGCAGCCGATTGACTCTAATTATATGCTTTGACCCACCTCCATTACTTGATTTCCGTTCAATACTTATCAACTTATTTAAGCTTTAGGTACTTACTTTTCATGTGATTATATATAGTAGCTTAGCTATATTCTACAGGCCCAGACAAATGTGGGTTAATCTGCAAATCCAACCAACTTTTTACACGACCAAAACGCACATTGGCCTTAACTCTCAGTGATGATCACCCCTCCTGTGCCAGTACTTCACGTTTTCAAGTTTTAAAGAATTTCCAAGAGACTATAAAAATCAATAAAAATCTAGTTTAAAGTGTTAAATTTATAAAAATCATCTCCAAATTCCAATAGAGTCTATAAAGGACTTTATATAATAGCAAAGTGAACAGTTGACTTTTAAGTTATAGTCAATTTTCAAATGCTAATTAACCTCAAAAAAATTAATAAAATTCAAGGGTGGAGCCGTGAGCCAAGGAGAAAATGAAGCGCTAAGGTGGTTCTTAAAAATAAGTGGGCTGAGATTTTTCTTTTTAAAATGATTAATAATAAAATATATGAAATTTGATAAAATATAGAGTATTAGTGAAGATGAAAAATTAAAGAAACTAAATAAAGTAGTTTTTTTGACATTGTTTATCAGCTAAGCTAGCAAATATTTAAAAGAACTGTTGCAGCTGCTGTTAGACCACTACCTCACGTCACTGACTATGCATGAAAGCAATAAATCTAATTTGGACAGAAAAAACACCTTCCCATATTTTGATTCTTATTAAGTAGCACACCTTCTAGATTCTTCATAAAATAATACTTAGCTCTTACTCTCCAAGATCTCCGAGGAGAACTTCACACAATTTGAAAGAAAGCAAACTACTTGTATTTGTGGAGCCAAAAATATTCACAGGGCGACACGTGGATTTTTGGACAAAAATGACAAAAATACCCTTGCAGTACAACGAGGTTCCTATGCGCAAGCAGCGGGCAACCCTCTTTTAACCAAGACAAAAGTGCCCAAAATAGGTAACAATTCAAAGTCCATCTCATCAAATCCTTTCTACAAGGTAATTCCCAAACACATTCCTTTTAAATTATGTTAATTGGCTAATTAATGGGTTTATTGCCTAATTAACCCATTAATTGTCAATTAAACCATCCATTATATCCAAATAACTACAAAATACATCCAATTCAACCCTAAAACACCACATGGCCGGCTATCCCCATTTCAAAACCTAATCCATCACTTTTTTCTACCTTTTTCACCATTTCTTCCTTTTTATTACCCAATAAATTCAAAAACCACCAAAACATTCATCTTATGTTTAATAGCCAAATAAATTGGCTAATTAAACCTAAATTAAACCTAAAAACCCTAGCCACCTCCTATCCCTATAAATATACTCCCATTCTCACCAAAAAGCTAATTCCAACACTTTGGCAAAAATCCCAAAATTCTCTAAACACTCTTTCTCTCTAAATTCTAACTTTGGCATCAGAGGTTCTTCGGCCAAAGCCCCCCCCCATTCATCGTGGGCGCGTGAGGCTCTTGGCCTTAACCTAAGGTGTTAATTGTTTTGTAGGTGCAAAATTGTCCAAGATCAAGGAGGAAGAAATTTGCATCCACAAATTGGTGCTTTCATTGAGAGTTGAAATCCATACTCGTAGAAGACTCTCGCACAAAAAGGTTTTTTCTTTATTTTCTAGTCCATTTGAATATTTTTCATACGTTCTTATTATTAGAATTTTTTACTTGCAAAGGTTCTTTGATAAAACGTATAAGCAAAATATAATGGCTAGAAATTTAGAAAATTCCACAAGTGAAAATTCTAATGTTCAAGAAATGGGATTGCGGAGATCCGTGAGGCTAAATGCGACAATAAGGGGAGCGGCATCATCATCACGAGCTTCCACCATGGGAACCACCGTGGTGGCTACCTCGGTAGCCACCCGCGGCGAGGTCCATGGTGCCTTCACCACAACCACCATGGGAACCACCGCGGTGGCTACTTCGGTAGCCACTCGTGGCGAGGTCCATGGAGCCTTCACCACGGCCTGGAGATCCGTGAGGCAAAATGCGACAATAAGGGGAGCGGCATCATCACCACAAGCTTCTACCATGGGAACCACCGTGGTGGCTACCTCGGTAGCTACCCGCGGCGAGGTCCATGGTGCCTTCACCACGGCCACCATGGGAACCACCGCGGTGGCTACTTCGCTAGCCACTCGTGGCGAGGTCCATGGAGCCTTCACCACGGCCTGAGCCGTGCCATCCAAGGCTCACGGTACCAAGACCACGATCCAAGCCGTGCCATCTAAGTTTACGTGGACCCAAGCCCAAGCCTCGCATTCACATGCACCGCGCATTGAGCAGCCTGCTCCCGTGATCCAGCCTGCTCCCGTCAAGCAACCCACTCTCACGGCCCAACCTGCTCCTGCCGAGCAGCCTGCTCTCGTGACCCAGCCTGCTCCCGACGAGCAGCCCACTCCTGTGGCCCAGCCTGCTTTCGTCGAGCAGCCCACTCCGGTGGCCCAGCCTGCTCCTGCCAAGCAGCCCACTCCCGTGGTCCAGCCTGCTCCTGCCAAGCAGCCTGCTCCTGCCAAGCAGCCTGCTCTCGTGACCCAGCCTGCTCCCGACGAGCAACCCACTCCCGTGGTCCAGCATGCTTCCGTCGAGCAGCCCACTCCTGTGGCCCAGCCTGCTCCTGCCAAGCAGCCTGCTCTCGTGACCCAGCCTGCTCCCGACGAGCAGCTCACTCCCGTGGTTCAGCCTGCTTCCGTCGAGCAGCCCACTCTCACGGCCCAACCTGCTCCTGCCGAGCAGCCTGCTCTCGTGACCCAGCCTGCTCCCGACGAGCAGCCCACTCTCACGGCCCATCATGCTCCAGTGGCTTTCCAAGCAGCCCAAGTCGACCCAAGACTATCTCAACCATCCGGACCTACCATCGAGCAGGGGGCATTCTCACCATATTTTTTCGCGGATTTGACATTTCCCAATTTAAATCTTGCGCCCGGAGTCTACCACATTTCCACTGCCTAAGGAGGCGCATTCCTTCCAAGCTCTTCCAATCCAAATGGCGAACAACACTTGTCTCGACAAGTCATAGAGTTGACGAGCGCCCTTGCACAACAGACAACTTTGGTGAATCAACTTTTGCAACGCATCGGGATCCAACGTGCCCCGGACGAGGTATCCCGAAGTAGGACAAGGGCAGACGAACCTTTCCAGCAGCGTCCCGGCAAGCAGCCATTCGACCAGCCACGAGCCGAACGTTCAGGCAGTGTACATTCCCGATTGGGCCCCCGAGATAGCGTATACTCCCGTCTTAGCGCGCGGAGGAGCGTGTACTCTCGACTAGGCCCACGGATGAGCATACATTCACGGTTGGGGTCACACTCCGATAGTCAACATGAGCAACCTTCCAGACAAAGTGTTCATTCGTGGCTAAGCCCACAAGGAGCATCATCCACCTCACATCAGAGTAGGCAGCACGACGGACGGAGAGAGACAGTCACTCAATCCAGCTCAAGTTCAACCAGCAGCCTGCGAAGAACTCGCTCGCCTGCTAGGAACGCACCACATGCACTGCATCTGCGGCGTAGACGAGCCAAACACATGGAAGAGCAGTCTAGACCAGCAAGTCATGGCTGGGGGCAGCCGAAAGCTCCGCTACCCCAACAAAGGCAAATTCAGGAAGAAGTAGAGAGACTCTTGACCAAGCGATTGCATGATTTCCAACGCAACGAGGTCACCGACGAGGCACTACGATGGAACATGACCAACATAAGCAGGTCACCTTTCACGGACGAGATCGAGCAGGCAGAGCCTCCACAAGAGTTCATCATGCCACATTTCACATCTTTCAAAGGGGATGAAGACCTGGAGAGACACTTAAAGCACTACCGAAGCGCAATGATCCTTTATCGAAACAACGATGAGCTTATGTGCAAGATATTCGCCACCACTCTACAAGGCGAGGCGCAAGATTGGTTCTACACCCTGCCGCCACAATCCATCTGGAATTTCTACGAACTTTCTTTGGTTTTCACCAAAGAATATTCATCCTATCGCTCGATCAAAAAGAAATCTGATCATTTGTTCAACGTCAAGAAGAACCCAAAGGAGTCACTTCGCGACTATGTGAGGAGGTTCAAAGTAGAGAAGGCAAAAATAGTCGGATGCAACGACTCGATAGCTAGAGCAGCCTTCCAAAAAGGACTTCCAGCAGACCACCCGCTATTCGGAAAATTGATCATGAAAGAAGATCTAACTCTGGCAGACTCTTTTGCTTTGGTAGAGAAGTATGCACTTTGGGATGAGGCTCGCCAATGCACATTCAAGGACTTGAAGAAGTACCCGACATCACCTCCCTAGAAGCAGCGGATGACTTATTCACATGTTTGACGGTATCTAAAGTAGCAATAAGCTCTACCATCATGCGAGAAGAGATGGGGGCCCGACTACCTGTATTCCACAGTTACCTGTATTCTACAGTTCAAAAGCTCTCCTCGATGTTATTAAAAATTCAAAAGCTAACTTTGGCGATAGTTGTTGCAACCCAGAAGCACAAGTTTTACTTTCAAACGCATGCAATCATCCTAATGACGTACTATTCTGCCCAATCCAGACGCGTGACGATAAAGGCGTAGACCCTGGCGGATGTAAAGTTTTCTGACGAACGCAACACTGGAAGGACACACTCGAAAGCAAGTTTTGTCCTCGTCACCCTAAAAGATTCTACATAGGAGCAACATGTACCGGCAGTTGAGTACCATTTCTTGCTGCGCATCACACGGCCCTAGCCGACCTTTTCTCAATGATTCAACTCTAGAGTGGCCCAATACCGGCAGTTGAGCATCTCCTGTTGCGTATGACATGGCCCCATCTCCACAGCTCCCTACTGCGTCTTCACGCCGAGCCTAGGTGACGCAACAGAGCAGCCCAACGATGCCTCAGAAGTAGCCGAGCACACTCTAGCTGCGCCTACTCCACCCGATGGAAACTTCTGGCATTTGCATGTCGACGACGCAGAAAAGCCTTCATCACTGCCGGCAGAGAAGGCTCCAAAAAGATGGATCCCATCTGGGAAGGTCCGTACAAGATCAGCAGAGTAGGGGGCAAGAGTAATTACACCCTCACCACCATGAAGCGGCAAAAAGATTGAAAAGAAATGGATGGCCTACAATCTGAAGAAGTACCATGTGTGACCTCCCGCTACATCAAAACCCGAAGACTCAATAAGCTCGACGGGCACCACCTCACAAGCTGATGACTATCCAGTTGTTATGTAGTTCCTACCTTACAGCTAAAGTTCTCGTTCGTTTCACTCGTTTTTCAATGAGGAATTTAGAAGTAATCACAACTTGGCTTGGCTGCATGCTTACAACAACTAATCACTCCTGCACTTCAAAAGAAGACTGCGCCCTTCTTAGGGACTCATCGCAGGAATTGCGCCCCCCGAGGGACCAACCATGCTCTCCAGTGCGAGAGGGTAAACCAATTCTCCGACACCCATATGGGTCAGCTCTCCAAGACGGGAGGATAAACTTTACACTCCGAATATCCAGACGTGGATGAGCCTGGCTGCCCTAGTATAACTAGATGCACGATGGCTTGCGCCGGGATTCCTAGAAGTAGCCGCAATGGTCTTTTTCAAGGCTTAGCTAACTGAAGGATTTTGGGTCTCTTGGCCTAATCCGTGGGGAACCGAGCCCTAGAGACGGAGATGGCACATTACGCAGTACATCCGATGGACGGCTGCCCTGGAATCCTAAAGCTGCTACCGAGTGCACTAAGGTAGCCTACGGATTCCGGAAGACTGCCTACGGCTTGCCTTTCGAGCAGTGAAGCCGCACTAGACTTATACAATCGCACATTCTTGTGAAAGGTTAAACAAGCTAGCGCGCATATACGAAGTTTTATCCACTGCCGACATGCTACGTAGTCGATAAGCTTCACCTCTGCCAAGCGCAGAACAACCTACACCAAGTCCTAAAGTGTTGTGATACTTGCTACGCAACCTATGAAATTGGAGAAAGTCAAGGTTAACAGCCTAGTGGTTACGCGGACTTGTCTGCTTCTGTAAGTAAGGCATCCGGCTGCCAACCCTATGGCTAACAACTTTGCAAAGTTCTACACCAACACCTACGGCTGCATAGGCTACGCGAGTTTGTCTGCTTATAAAAAAGTAGCATGCCTGCCACTGGTCTATCAAGTCTAAAGGTTAGGGCATGAACAAAAGAAGTGAAGATGAAGAAAAACGAAGGAAAACATGTTTTTAAACAACTAGCAAAGGCCGAAGGAGTTCAAGCAAAACAAAAGCTACAAGGAAAAACAAAGAAAATCCTAAAGGCTACCTAAAATACTACACTACAGCAGCTTGGACATCCCACGACTACTCGGTCGCCACACCTTCAACAGCCGTAACGCTCTTAGCAGCGGCATCATTCGACGCTTCACCCCTGGCTGCCCCAGTCTGGGCACTAACTTCTCCAACTACTTCACCAATGGAAGCCTTAAAAGTAAAAGCAAGCAAGTCTTCCGGAGAAATAGAGAAGGTCTTAAAACCCCAAGCCCATCCTTCTCACCCTTCAGTTGCTCATTCTTCTTAAGCAGACCAACACGGACGCGCTGCAGCTCATCCACTCTCTTCTTAGCATAAGTAGCAAAACGAAGCTCAGAAATTGCAAGCTTAAGATCTTGAATCTGAGGCGAATCAATCTCAGCAGCAAAGGGAGCAGGCTTTGGCGCCACTTTAGTAGCAGAGTCCACCTTACCACTCTTCATAATAGCAAGTCTCTACAAAGGTGAACCGGACTTGGCTCCCAAAGAACGTCCTGGTACAGACTTCGGCACTGGGGGCATGATAAAACCTTTACGCTGAGTAATCTTATCCACAATTGTACTAGCCATTCTCAACATGGAAGACGCCACATGCTCAGATCTAGCAGCCTTACATTTCTTCCCATTGGAAGAAGTCATGTCAGTCACATACCTCTTGGTAGCAAACGGACCCTCATGAGCAGCGAAAGAAGTCTTTGGTTTTTTCTCAGCCGGCATCTCTTGAGCAAGCAGAGAAGATCCATTTTCCCACCTTCACTTGCAGCAGGATCCACAACAGTGATTGGACGAGCCAGTGCATCCGCTTTGATCCTATTCCCCTCATCTTTTGGGAACAGCCCACGTTTCTCCTGATGAAAAGAGTTAAAGTAGCCAACGTCATTCGTGGTACCTAGCAGGGAAGTTCAACCCAACATTCCAGCAGTTCATGAGGTTCGCAACCTCTTCATTTCTCTCAATCACCAGCCTAGCTCGAGTCATGTCCAAAAGCCTAAAAAGACATGAGCCATGTGACTTGCCTAACACTGCGCCCCAGTGCCACAATCCGAGGTCCCAGCCACACAAGCTGCCCTTGGTTCTAGCCAAGTCGAGCAGCTTAAAGCAGTGGTCCCTGCCACAATACCTCATCGGCCCATGCCGAGTCGACTCCTGGCCCATGCCAGCCGACGTGCCGCACCACCCCGACGGCTGCCCCGCGGTAGCACTATCCACGAAGAAGACGAAGAAATCAACGAAAGACGGTCCTTTGCACGGGCAAGATGTAGAAGATTGCTAGAGGAGGGGGAACAAATATCCTCTAAGCTATCTCTCTCTTGTAGGGTAGAATAAATCGCTCTCCAAAGTTGATTTAATAACCCACTTAAGGTGGATTTAAATAGGCTTTGAGAGAAATTTATTTCCCTTTCCTAGAAGGATCTAATTTCCTATTAAAGAGAGAATCTACATCAAAATAGGAAGCAGTCCTAAGTTTCCTAAAGCAAGAAGATCTCTACACCTGCTGCCCTTTTCTGCGAGCAGCCCAACAAGTGTGGGGGCATTTGTGGAGCCAAAAATATTCACAGGGCGACACGTGGATTTTTGGACAAAAATGACAAAAATACCCTTGCAGTACAACGAGGTTCCTACGCGCAAGCAGCGGGCAACCCTCTTTTAACCAAGACAGAAGTGCCCAAAATAGGTAACAATTCAAAGTCCATCTCATCAAATCCTTTCTACAAGGTAATTCCCAAACACATTCCTTTTAAATTATGTTAATTGGCTAATTAATGGGTTTATTGCCTAATTAACCCATTAATTGTCAATTAAACCATCCATTATATCCAAATAACTACAAAATACATCCAATTCAACCCTAAAACATCACATGGCCGGCTATCCCCATTTCAAAACCTAATCCATCACTTTTTTTCTACCTTTTTCACCATTTCTTCCTTTTTATTACCCAATAAATTCAAAAACCACCAAAACATTCATCTTATGTTTAATAGCCAAATAAATTGGCTAATTAAACCTAAATTAAACCTAAAAACCCTAGCCACCTCCTATCCCTATAAATATACTCCCATTCTCACCAAAAAGCTAATTCCAACACTTTGGCAAAAATCCCAAAATTCTCTAAACACTCTTTCTCTCTAAATTCTAACTTTGGCATCGGAGGTTCTTCGGCCAAAGCCCCCCCCCCATTCATCGTGGGCGCGTGAGGCTCTTGGCCTTAACCTAAGGTGTTAATTGTTTTGTAGGTGCAAAATTGTCCAAGATCAAGGAGGAAGAAATTTGCATCCACAGTATTTATCTCATAGATGAACTTATTTGTTCACTGACTTGTGATTAACGCAAAAGAAATTACCTTGAAATCTATATAAAAAAAATTACACGAGTGTTGAGAGGGGAGCGTCTCCTCTCCTATTGTAAGACGCATTTGTAGACAATTTTTTATTTTTTTGTTTTCAATAAACTAAATGAAGAGGAGTAACTCCTTGGCGAGGAAGTTAATAAAAAATATATAGCTACGACTGATCATGATTGAGATTCCTAAAACCAAACCGATCGAAGTTCCCATCAAAGCATAGACAATCAATTAGATATGTCCCCCAGGGGTTTTCCTCTAATTTTCTTTATTGTTTATGTGTGGAAGGAAGTGATGGGAGAGCCGCCCAGACGAGATGACTCAGATCATGAGATATGCATGCATGCACTTTAAGGCTACCGCGACGCAACCGCATATGGGACAGGATCACATCACATAACAGTGTTTAGGATCAGACTATATCCGGCTGTAAGGCCTCTCTTGAGATATTAGTCAGTACTAATTTTAGGAAAAAAATAATACAATAGTTATATTATATAACTGCAGTCTACTACGTGCGTTTCTGCTGGTTGAACTCCAGTGACTTGGCATCCAGTTAGGTACCTTAATGTGGTAAATCTTTGACCTAATCTTGACTAGTAACCTAAGCAAATCTAAATACTAATCAACTAAATGCAACAAGGTGCGAAAGTAATATTACTATTATTGTGCTTCTAGGAGTTTGCTTAATAATATTTACATTTACTATTTATTTGTACCTGTTGACCCTAGAAACTACCAAGCCTGGTGCGCAGGCCGAGTAATCAATAAGCTAACTACGTCCTTCGGTGAATGCGGGGCGTGCCAACTCGTCGGCCGAGCTCGGCCAAGGAGTAAATTTTGTTGATGTTGCGTTGGGTGCGCGGCTGACTTCTGCGTCTTGCGATTGCGGCCGAGAAAGGAACATGTCTCGGCCTCTTGGGCTCTCGAACCTGAAGACAAGGTTACTATTCTTACGAAGTTCAATATCAAATTCGGCTTTCAATGTGCCGAATGTAATAACTGTAACACCTCACTTTGCCGAGAAGGCTGATGAGATGACCTCGACCAATAAGGATTCAGAAACCCTTCTCGACCGAGACTTGGATAGGTAATCAATCGTCCTCGCCGCAGTGCTGTTGATGCCAACGGAAGATGCTGCGAGACGGGCTGATTCTACGGTGACAGAGCTATCTATGCCAACTTAAGATATCACCGGTTGCTTCCACAGTGCTGTTGATGCCAACGGAAGATGTGTCAGCGAAAAAGAAAGAAAAAATCTCAAGTTGTTGAGTTTGCGCAGGGCAGTTTTGTATTGATTTGCAGGGGTCCTGAATGATGCGCAATCTCTTCTATTTATAGCAATGGCTCCCCCCAAGGTCGAGTTAAAAACCTACTCGGACTAGGTCTTCTTCTCCTGATCAGCACCAACTCGACCAGTCCTATTTTCACCAGGATTGTGAACCTAGTCCTTAACCAAGCCGGATTCGCTTCCGGGTCTTGCCGAGACTCCTCATTGCATTAGGACTCGACTTCTTGCGTTATGACCTAGCCGACCTAGGTTTGGAGGCCCACGTACTAAACGATCCATGGTATTCTTGTCGCAAGGCCTTCCGGGCCGAGAATGATTCTATACTCGGCCCAAACTATTATTTTGGGCCCAAACATTGCCCCCTCGCTTCTGAGGTCCTCGGCCTGAATTCGCTGGCCGAGGTTCAGCCTTGAAGAAGCGAATGTAATCCTCAGAACCCTAATGTTCTATTTCCAAGGCGCATTTATTGAGCACGATTGCACGATCTTGATCCTGCTAACTAACTCGCCACGTGGCGTCTTCTAACACGACCAAACCCCAATAATGACGTCTAAGGCGTGCGGCTACCTGAACCGTCGTACCATCATGACCTTATGGCTGAACCTAGCCACTCTACCTCAATCCGCGAGCCGCTTGTCATCGTGCAGACGTCGAAACGTCTTTCGCCATTAATCTCGCCATCACACGCAATCGTGCGCCCCCAAAACCTGAGACCTTCGGTCTTCTCAACTGCATTTCCTAAATGTTCATCATGATTAGCGATTCCTTCGGTCGATTTTGTCCTTTGTTTTGAAATTCGAACGATTGCCCTTCCTTCCAAAATCCTATAAATACTGAGAATCCCTCATTCATACTTTACGCTTTCAAAATCTCTCTGAAATTTCTTGCCATTGTTCTCCAGCGCAGTTCTTTTTCCAAGTCTTCGTCTCCAAATCTCCCAACTCAGAGAAAAACCTTTTCCACCGTACCTTTTAACCTACCTACAATGGCATCCTTCATCTCTAAGCTTTCAAGGGAATGTGATCAGTGTCAGAAGATTCTTGATCGAAGCTCCATCAAAACCATATGGTTTGAAAGTGACATGAGCACTTCTCACCAAATCTTGGGTCCTCTTTTCAAAGCGGCAGTACCGTCGGCCATTACTGGACTTCTCCAGGAGCACTGCCTATCACCCTTGCTCCAAGGGTTTGAATGGTCGAGATGGGATGCGGCGAAACCTCAAGGCTCCTGGCCTTCGACTATTACAACCTGGGCAGCTTGGGTTGTTCGAATGGAAAAGCTCTTCGGCGAGCAATGGAAGGCCCTCGGCATCTACGACGCCATCCTCCTCTTATCTATGGATGTCGTTCTCGACAAGGAGCTTCTCCTAGCCGCCCTGTGCTTCTGGTGTTCAGCCACCAACACCATGGTCCTCCCCCTTGGTCCCATTGGCCCCACCATTCTTGATGTCATCGCCATCTTGGGCACCTCGGCAACTGGACTCTCCATCGATGCGGCCCTCTCCGGGTACCCGTCGAATCTTGACTTGAAGACGCTTTTTGATCGACGGGCTTTTGAGACGTTAAGCCGTGAGGGTCAAATCCCGTTGAAAGAAGACGTTCAGAAACTCCACAAGAACTTCATCAATTACAACACCCTCTATCTCCATTTCGCCGGCCGAGGAGAAGAGGCCCTGCGAGAAGGGGAACATGAAGCTTTCCTCTTCTATTGGTATAACAAGTACATTTGTTGTACCAAGTCGAATAAATGCTTGGTCGAGAACATGCCGGTAGCCGAGGCCCTGGCTAGTGGTCACGTCTTGTCACTTAGCTCCAACATTCTTGCCTATCTCCTCCGCTGCCTGGCCGAGACGACCCTTCACAAGATCGACCCACATCAGAATGGTCCCCTCTGGGTCTTCCAACTCTGGTTGCAAGTTTACTTCGCATCCCTTCGGCCGGCCATCGCCGATTTCTCGCCAACGGAAGCGCTCGGACCTCAGCTGGCCTCCCGACCGACACCCCCTCACCAAGCCGAAGAGGTATTTAAGTACCTTTTCGCCCTTGATGACCTTTCCAACGACGAATTCCTGATATGTCATCGTCAAGACTATCCTTCCTCTATCAGGCTACCCACCTCCATGTGGGGCGCGGACGAAGATGCTGACCTTCGTCAGTCCTGGGGGTCGTTCGTGCTCACTCGCGACCTTCCTCTCAGCTGCGATGGGAAACGAGCGGGTTGGGAAGTGTACCATCCTAACTTCCTTGCCTAACAACTCGGCTACCTCCAAGGCTGCCCGGTCCCCCTTCTCTCCTCCCGAATCGTCCTAAGCCGTGGACGTGAACCTGATTCCTCGGAGAAGGAATGCAATATCGCCACGAGGGAGTTCCAGGAGCAATGCCAAAATTTCCGCCTTCGACCGGCCACCCCAGAAACCCTTTGCACTGACACCTTCGGTGATTGGTGGGAGGAGTATACCCAGGAGTTCTTTGGTGCTCCGGTCGAAGGTGTGTTGAACAAATGCTTCGGTGATCGACCTAAGAAAACCTCAGCCCCCCAAGCGCAAGGTAACTGTTCATTTCTCCCCTTTACTTTCAACTTTGCACATTGATTTGCCTTGCTGATTTGCTTTTACTCTCTCAGGTAGTCGGCCGTTGAGGAAGGTGGAGGTAGTCGCTGCGGCTGCGACCGAGAAAAAATCGGTCATTGCTAAGAAAGCCAAGGCTGCTGGTCGAGCCGTACTGAACAAACGGTCTCGCCAAGAGGCCGAGCCGGCTATCGAACCTCCGCCGCCTACCAAGCGGGTTAAAAAGTTGGCAAAGAAAGGAGCACGGGAGATCCACGTCATCTTCAGTCAAACCACGGGGGCGACGACTCCTAGTGTTTCCCCTTCTCCAGCCGTCAGCTAACCCTTGGTCAGGAAACAACCAACTCCGCCATCAGAAACAGTCCGAGTCCGGCCTGTTTCTGGGGTCGGGGCACCCGTTGTAGCTCCCTCAGTCGAGACTGCACCTGTCCTAGAAAAGGCAGTCCCTACGACCGGGGGGACTTCTCCCGCACATCCAAAAGCTTCGATTTTCGTCTTGGAAGAGAGCGAGGGGAGCGATGAAATTCCATTGGCGAGTCACCCTCATCTTCACCGTCGACCTCTACCTGCGTCCAAGGCGGCCGTTCCAGTCGGTCCTTCCACGGCCGATCGTGGCAAACGACCGGTCGGAGAGCCAACAACGGCGGTGGAAACGCCTGCTCCTCCGCAGGACCAAGACCTCAATCCCGGACTCGAATCGGCTATCTCAGTCGGCCCTTCCACGGCCGACCGTGGCAAGCGACCTGCCGAGGAGCCAGAGGCGACGGCGGAGACGCCCGTTCATCCTCAGGACCAGGACCTCAATATTCCTTCCCAGGAAGCCATTTCGGCCTTCGTAAGTACCTTCCACCGTTTCTCCTTGATAACTTTTCTGCTTTAGAATTCTAAACGAGGAAAATACTAAATGTCAGGTGCCTATACACTATTTTCATCGAAAATTCTACGCGCCGAAGGGCGTTATCTATATTTCTTGGCCGCCTCAGTGGCCATCGAACGTAGATAACCTCCATCGGCCGCATGAACTGAGAAGCAGTTTAAGACACTGGGCTCGGCCATTGAGTTCTTTAGGTTCGAGCAACGATCTTGGAGACATGGCCGAGGTCTCCTCTCGGCAGGTTAAAAAACGAAACCTTCTTGCTATCCTTTTCATGACTTATTTTGAGCTTAACCTGATTTGTGTGTGCAGGCTTCGTGGGAGGTCGAATTCAAAGCCCTCATCTCCAGCACAACGGCAGGGTCTGGTCCTTCGGCCGCCGTGACTGAAACTGCCGATTCAACCGCTTTAACTCAGTTGCGAGAAGTCTTGTCGCTTTTGGCGTCGCAAGTACTCGAGCGGAACGGTCTTGACTTGCTTGGCGCATGTCTGAACGACCTGGGAGCTGACGGTCGTCTGAGCGGAGATGCTATCATTCGGGCATCGTCTGCCTTGGAGTGGGTTCAGGAGACATTTAGTATCTTCCAGACCGCTCTAAAGGCCGAACAAGACCTGCAAGCTGCCACGGCCGTCCAAGACACTCTCCGTCCGAAAATCAACGCTTTAAAGGCAAAAGGAGAAGCATTGGCCGAGCTCGACCGTCAAATGGCCGAACTAGCGAAACGTAGGTCGGCCATTGCCTCCGAGCTTGCTAATGACTTTGAGTCAGGCGGAAAAGATTGCCTAACTGAGTATGCGGCGAACACAAAACGGGTCGAGCGGTTGAAGCTGGATAAGAGGAACCGGCAAGCCGAGGTTATCATGGGCGAGGTGCGGTGGTTAGAGTTGAAGGCTCTGCTCAGCACTCTTCTACCCTCTTCACCTTGAATGTCCTTGAATGTAAACCGATCGACTTACTCATTTTGTACATGCTTATCAATCTTAATAAATTGGTTTTCTATTCCCGCATTTCCCATGTGACCGGATAGTATTTTTTTAAAAACTTCCCATTGATTGGTTATCTGTGCACTACACCGGTCCGGTCTTTGAGATGATACGCCCCTTTTCCGTATACTTTATGCACAACGAACGGCCCCTCCCAATTTGGCAACCACTTGCCGAACCTAGGGTCTTTTAGTCCTACAGGTAACACCGTTTGCCAAACCAATTCACCCTCGCAGAATGTTTTCTGACGCACCTTTTGATTATAGGCTCGCTTGGCAATACGTTTTTGTGCCACCAGTAAGTTATAAGCGTCAAGTCGTGCTTCTTCCAAATCTTCTAATTCCTGTCTCATGGACTGATTGTATTCGGCGCTAAACAAACTACTTTGTTCAATTAATCGCAACGGATTTATGCTTAACTCGACTGGTAACATTGCATCGTGTCCCGTAGGTTAATGCATATGGGGTTGTCGCAGTCGTCGATCGGGGCGATGTTCGATATGCCCATAATGCCTCGTTCAACTTCAAATGCCACATGCCGGGTCTTTCTTTTATTATTTTTTCGAGGATGCCGATCAACACTTTATTACTTGCCTCGGCCTGCCCATTCGCTTGTGGATAATACGGTGTAGACTGTTCGAGCCGAATTTCTAAATTTGCCGTATACTCTTTAAACCTTTTGGCTGTGAAGATTGTTCATTGTCAGTTATGATCGTTTCTGGTACGCCAAACCTGGTCACAATGTGTTCCTCCACAAAATCGAAAACTTCTTTAGACGTTAGCTCGGCATATGATTTTGCTTCGACCCACTTAGTAAAGTAATCGGTTGCGACTATTATCCATGTATGCTTGGCAGCTCCGGAAGATGGCGTGATTTTGCCGATTACGTCCATGGCCCATCCTCTAAACGGCCTTGGTTTGATAACCGAATA
This sequence comes from Malus sylvestris, assembly GCF_916048215.2. Lineage (NCBI taxonomy): Eukaryota > Viridiplantae > Streptophyta > Magnoliopsida > Rosales > Rosaceae > Malus > Malus sylvestris. Next base: position 16,797,303 of record NC_062273.1, read on the forward strand.
CAATGATTCGGCCGGGACCCTTTGTATAGGTCCGTGGATTTGGCATTGTACGCATCCTCGTGCAAACTCGATACAATCCTTTAGTATTCTTGGCCAAAAGTAACCGTGTCGTCGAAGTAGCCATCGCATTTTTCGTCCGGATTGATGAGCTCCGCAAACCCCTTCATGGACTTCTGTGACCGCCTGAGCACCCTCTTGGGGGCCGAGGCATAACAGTAGCAATCCATCCTCCCCTTTTTGGTATAACTCGTTTTGGTACGTGACATAGTTCGTGGCGTGGACTCGTGTCTTGCGACTATGTTTTCCATTGGGATTGTCAAGGTATTGCATAATGGGTTTTCTCCAATCATCCGGTGTTGCCTCGACGGTGCAAACCTCTATAGTATCTTGTCGGTCTAGCAACGAAGGTAAAGACATGACCCGAGTGCGTAATGCATCGTCGCGCCGGAGGATCTGCTGGTTGACCAAGGCCGGGTATAATTGTCGTAACACCGGAATTTCTCGGCCTAGCTTGCCTCCCAGGAGTTGTGCACCAGAGGCAATTTGAGCCAACTCGTCGGCGTCGGTATTATGGATCCGGGAAATATGTTCGAACGTAATACCGTCGAAGGACTAGGCCAAATAGCTGGCAACCATGTGGTAGGGTGCCAGGGTACAACTCATGCAGCGGAAAAACCCATTAAGTTGGTTAATCACAAGCTCAGAGTCGCCGAGGACGAGGGCACGGGTGGCCCGCAAGTCATGAAGGAGGCCAAGGCCGATGATTAGGCCTTCATATTCGGCCTGATTATTGGTGTAGTCAAAATCCAACTTAAGCGAAAAATACCAACGATCGTGATTAGGAGATTGAATGACAACTCCAACGCCGGCCGAGGATGAAGTACTGGACCTGTCAAAATACATCGTCCAATAGTTGTCGCGCGTTTCAACCATGCCGATTTCGACATCAGTGTCCCCAAAACCGTAGGGGGAGGGGTGGTGAGCAAGGAAATCGGCCAATGTTTGGCCTTTGACAGCTTTCTAGGGCACGTATTGTAGGCTAAACTCGGACAACGCCATCGTCCACTTCCCAATTCTCCCTTTTACGATTGGCCGGGTAAGCATGTACCGGATAACGTCGGTCTGGGCAATGACTTGTGTGACCGACGGAAGCATGTAATGCTGGAGCTTGGAGGCGGCGAAGAACACGGCAAGACAGAGCTTCTCAACGGCGGAATAATTGATCTCCGGTGGATTAAGATTTCGACTGAGGTAAAAAATAGCCTGTTCTCGCCCGGCCTCATTGTCTTGGGCAAGGAGGCAGCCGATGGACTCTTCAGCCGCCGAGATATATAGTTTGAGGGGTTTACCGTGCCGAGGTGGAACAAGGACAGGTGGTGTTGTGAGGGAGACTTTGATTTGTGTAAACGCCGCCTGATGCTCGTTCGTCCACGCAAATGTATCCGAGTCCTTGAGTTTCAAAAGTTTTGAAAACGCTTTCATTTTTCCTGCCGAGTTAGCTATAAATCGGCGGAGAAAATTTATCTTGCCGAGTAAGGACTGCAGCTGTTTCTTCGTAGTCGGTGGTGGAGCACTGATGATTGCACGTGCTTTATTTTCGTCCACTTCAATCCCACGGTGATGTACCAGGAAACCGAGAAAATTATCGGCCGACACACCGAATGCACATTTGGCAGGATTCATTTTGAGATTGTGTTGGCACATACGGAGGAAAGCCTGTCGGAGATCATCCACATGAGTCCGCTGTTGTTTGGATTTAATTACAACATCGTCAATATAAACTTCGACGATGGTTCCAATTAAGTCATGGAATATGGTGTTCATTGCCCGTTGGTATGTGGCGCCAGCATTTTTGAGGCCGAATGGCATAACAACCCATTCGTAAGTGCCGAGTGCCCCCGGGCAGCGGAAAGCAGTTTTGTGCACATCGGCTTCAGCAATGAAAATTTGGTTGTACCCGGCATGTCCATCCATAAAGGATAAGATCACATGATTCGCCGCGGCATCGATTAATAGATCTGAAATCGGCATTGTATACTCATATTTGGGAGTTGCCAGATTCAGATTTCTGAAATCGATGCAGATGCGCAGTGCACCATTATTCTTTAAGACAGGAACGATATTCGCCAACCATTCCACATATCGAGCTGTCCGAATGAACCCGGCTTTTAAAAGTCGAACCAGTTCGTCCTTGATGCCGAGTTGCACTTCGGTCGAGAATCGACGAGGTGGTTGCCGGAAAGGTTTGCATCCGGGCTTAATACGTAATTCATGCTCGACGAGAGTGCGATCTAAACCGGGCATTTCATGGTAGCTCTAAGCAAAACAATCTTTGAACTCTGTAAGCAAGGCACGAAGTTCGTCCTTCATTTGTTGGGGAAGTAATGCACTAATAAACAAAGGCCGTGGGTCATCGGCCGTCCCAACATTAATCTCTTCTAGGGGGTCCTTAACTTGGGGCTGATGATCTTCGAGCTCGGCCGGGGCGGCTCGAACTTTGTCAAGGGATAAGACAGGACCATTATTTCCTTCGGCAAGGAACTCGACGAGGTTAACGCCCGAATTTGGTTGTTGAGATATAGTATACCAATGGGCCAGCAGTCGTTCCATAGTAGATGACACCGCGACCCTTCGTTCCTCCCGATCGGTGTCAAACATCGGCTTCGGGGAGAAAGTTGGCTAATCCGAGTCTCACCGAATCCTGGTGGACAGTCTCGGCGCCAACCTCGATAGCTTTCTGAACAGAAATCTGAGTCTGCCGTCCTTCATCATTGAAGCCTTGCAAAGTAATATAGCCGACGTGGTCATCATAGTACCGTGCTTGGATCATGTTGGTTTCGAAGGGTTGGCTATCGGCCGGGTGAACAGTGACCGATTTGCCGTCCCAAAAAGCGAGCACTTGATACAATGAGGAAGGAATACAGCTGGTTTGGTGAATCCAATCTCGACCGAGTAGTGCATTATACTCGGTTTTAGAATCGACCACGAAAAAGGCGGTCATGTGAATGCGACCGGCAATATTCACTGTTAGCAGAAGGACACCTTTGGTTTGGGATTTGTCGCCAACGAAACTACTCATTATGATCCCTGACGGAATAAGTTCGTCATTAGAGCGACGTAAGGCCTTCATGATGTTCATAGGCATGATATTGACGGTAGCTCCACAGTCGATAAAAACTTTAGAAACTGGATATCCCTCGATATGGGACGTCACATACAATGGCTTTAAATGATGGAGGTTGGCCGATGGTGAACGAGGAAATAATTCGGCCAAAGCTGTTTTGATATTGTCATCTTTTGTTGTAGAGTCAACTTCAGCAACGGATATGAAATCAACATGGCCGGCTTCCTCGGCGACTACATCACCATCGAGGAAATTTGGCTGAGCTGTGCTGGATTGAAAAGCAGTGGGTAACACATGGACCATACTGATTTCCATGTTATCCAAGACGGATGGGCCCATCGGGTTAGGATCCTCCTCGTTAACCTCATCTCTCGTCTGGTCAGCGACTACAGCTTCCATTATTATCAGAGTTGGACAAAGAGACTCTTCTACTCCTTCTTCAAGGGTTTGATCCTGTGTTGTTGCTTCGGCAGCTTGTTGGTTCTGCGTGATTGCCTCAAGTGAGGTTGCGGTCGACAGTGTGCTTTGGGTCAAGATCCGAGCCTGCTCCTGGTAGTGTATCCGGGCATCCCTGGTGTTGAGATAAGCATCCAATCGCGCAACACGCGCTATTTCATCGGTCGTAAGGCCGAAGAGAGAAACAGCCGAAAATACTTCGAAGTGATATCGTAAATACTGAAGGTCCTCCATCGAGAAAGGAAGGTCGGCTGCATCGATATCAGTGTATGGGTCGACTTCAAATCCAAGGACACGAGCTTCTCGTATGTGCTGGAATCTTGCTTTCAATCCTGGATCTGAAGTCTTCTGAATGATTCGCTCGGCATCAGGACAAATCAGGATTAGATCAATTGTATCCTGACATGCCTTCGGCAAGCCATACAGATCATTGGCCGAATGTTTCTTATGGAATTCTCGCATGTACTCAAAAGCCTCCCCGATGAACGGTGGGTGCAAATTCCGTCGAATTTTAATCAAAGGTTCTTGTATGGCCGGCGGGACTAATTTGCTTTCGGCCTCTTGCCTGAAATGCTCGAGGCGTGCCTTCATCTCCCCCGGCCGAAGAAGAAGTTTGATCCGTTTATCAACCTCTTCGAACGTGGTTTCGATATCTCGGTTGACCAGCCGTTTCCCTTGAACCAACTCTGTCATAATAGCTGGAGGTGGCCGTTCATCATCAGTAACAATTATGTCCTTCGGCCGCCATTGAGGAGCTGAAGTTTCTTGGGCCGCTTGTCGGCGGGCCATGCAATCTATCCTTTGGTGCCGGCGTTTCTGGGATTTGGACAGTGCGGTGTAAGCACCTTTCGAAGAATGATATGTATACCAACGTTGATCGCTAGGTTTGGGAGGTTTGAAAGTTTTTTGGCTCTGCGATGACTCCGAACTGCTAGAATTACGTTTATAGTAGTCCTCGTCGTAAAATGAAGCATTAAAATCAAGACGCCGCCTGACTGAGGGTGCCTCTTCCATCCTCACTTTAGAACCGAGCCTATCAAAAACCCTTTGATGTTGGCCTACGTCGGCAACCTTCTGCTGGGTTGCGGCCGTAGGTCGTTCCGTTATACGCGAAGAGGGCTTCTCCTCTGGCTCACTGCCGACCTTTGCTCTACATTTACTGCACAAGACCGCTGTCCCACTGTCTTCATTGGTGGTATAATCTATCATAGGTTTGACAATAGCGGGTCCCGTTAAAGCTGTAGGCGGTTTGTTTGAACGAAAGTCGGCCATGAAACGTGGCCGAGAATTCTGATTCCGAAAGCGTTGCGTCGCAACATCTTCGGCCTTCCCTTTTCCTTTGTCCTTAGGTAGGCATGCATCGACCATATTTACAGTTGCCGTGGGGAACGGGTCAGTATCAATACTCATCTTCTTCTCTGAAAATTTCAGTTTGCCATTATCAATCCAGCTTTGGACGTTGTCTCGAAACACGACATAATTGTTTGTCGTGTGTTTGCTTGAATTGTGGTATTTGCAATATATCTTCCCTTTAAGCTCTTCGGCCTTGGGAATGTTGTACCCAGGCCGAAGTTTGATGATCCTTGCTGATAATAGTTGATCAAAAATTGTATCGGCTTTTGTAATATCAAAAGTATAAACTTTCGACGGTTTCAGTGCTCCTTCAGTAACCGAGCGGGTTTTGACTTCCTTATAATCAACTTGAGTCAATGCCTTGCAGACGTATGGCTTATCTATCACTATCTCAGCTGCATCCACACTAACGCATTCATCCTCGGTTGATGCATAACTGACGGTAGGATTCTTGTAAATCGTCCCCCGAGATGGAGCTTTCGAACTCTTTTCCTCGCGGAGCAAATAATCATACTGCTCGACATGCTGGGCTAATTCGTACATATCCCGAAAGTTTGCCCCCAAGAATTTCTTTTTGTATTCGACGTCAAGACCGTTCAGAGCAAGTCTGACGAATTCAACTTCGGGGAAAGGCACTCGGCACCAATTCCTAGCTGATTTGAATCTAGTAAGATAATCCATTGGTGACTCGTCGGACGCCTGAGCCATCCTTGCTAGTGAGGATACTGAAATTTCCATTCCGGCCGATAAAACTGCTCATGAAATTTCTCGACCAACTCCTCTCAACTCTGGACGGAGTTCGGTGGGAGGTTAATATACCAGGCGAATGCTGAGCCGGTCAACGAAAAATTGAAAAGTCGCAACTTGTGAAAGTCACTATTAACGTCTCCGCACTGTGCGGTGAAATGAGCTACATGTTCCAACGAGGATAAGGATGATTCTCCGGCAAAAAGGCTAAAATCCGGGATCTTGAAACCTTTAGGGTATTCGACCTGTTCCACGTAAGCTGGGTACGGGTGTATAAACTTAGGGAACTTCGGCCCTTTCTTCATGGCCGAATCGATCATCCGTTGAACTTCGGTCATATCGACGGGCGTTACTTCCGCTCTCTGGTCGGATCCTTCTGACTTACTATTCGACCCTCCTCCTCTTTCCAATTGAAGTGGCCTGAGCCGAGCAGGAATCGGCTCGGCCGGTGCGCTTGATAACAGATTATTCCTCGGCGGCAAATGCTGGGCAAGATCGAAAATTCTACCATCGCTGACCTTACTAACCAGTATTTCGAGTAATCTGGTTTGTGCTTCACTGGAATTGCGTATCACGTCATGAAGCTTATCGATTCCTCGACTCAATGTCTGTTCAACTGTCCGAGATTGCTCGTCAAGCCGTTTTCGAAGAAACGACCTTGTGGGTGGATCAGATCCTTCGCCACCGTCTTCATCACAATCTTCTATTACTCCTTCATTGAGAACGCAAGTGTTCCTGTCGGGAATTTCAAGACTGCGAACCTGACCGCCGAGATTAACTTCCCTCTCTCGGCGAGTTGCGCTCGTGGACTCAGGTGTCACGGCGCTGATGGGATTCTGCGCTTGTGGCACATGGTGTCCTGTGTTCTGATTTGGTAGATCGGCTGTCGACTTTCCCATAGCTGTTTTCTTTTTTACCGATCGTGTTTCAATTGGCATGAACTTCGTAGTCTAGCACTGAGTCCCACTGGGCGTGCCAAAATGTTGACCCTAGAAACTACCAAGCCTACGTGGCGCGCAGGCCGAGTAATCAATAAGCTAACTATGTCTTTCGGTGAATGCGGGGCGTGCCAACTCGTCGGCCGAGCTCGGCCGAGAAGTAAATTTTGTTGATGTTGCGTTGGGTGCGCGGCTGACTTCTGCGTCTTGCGATTGCGGCCGAGAAAGGAACACGTCTCGGCCTCTTGGGCTCTCGAACCTGAAGACAAGGTTACTATTCTTACGAAGTTCAATATCAAATTCGGCTTTCAATGTGCCAAATGTAATAACTGTAACACCTCACTTTGCCGAGAAGGCTGATGAGATGACCTCGACCAATAAGGATTCAGAAACCCTTCTCGACCGAGACTTGGATAGGTAATCAACCGTCCTCGCCGCAGTGCTGTTGATGCCAACGGAAGATGCTGCGAGACCGGCTGATTCTACGGTGACAGAGCTATCTATGCCGACTTAAGATATCACCGGTTGCTTCCACAGTGCTGTTGATGCCAACGGAAGATGTGTCAGCGAAAAAGAAAGAAAAAATCTCAAGTTGTTGAGTTTGCGCAGGGCAGTTTTGTATTGATTTGCAAGGGTCTTGAATGATGCGCAGTCTCTTCTATTTATAGCAACGGCTCCCCCCAAGGTCGAGTTAAAAACCTACTCGGACTAGGTCTTCTTCTCCTGATCAGCACCAACTCACCAGTCCTACTTTCACCAGGATTGTGAACCTAGTCCTTAACCGAGCCGGATTCGCTTCCGGGTCTTGCCGAGACTCCTCATTGCATTAGGACTCGACTTCTTGCGTTATGACCTAGCCGACCTAGGTTTGGAGGCCCACGTACTAAACGATCCATGGTATTCTTGTCGCAAGGCCTTCCGGGCCGAGAATGATTCTATACTCGGCCCAAACTATTATTTTGGGCCCAAACAATACCATCATTTGTATTACTTCTAAGAGGTCGCACTTGGTGCGATGGCAAGTGCCTTCACCCATGAGCGGTAGGTCTCGGGTTCGAGACTTGGGAGCAGCCTCTCCATAAATAGGGGTAAGGCTAGCCGACATTCACCTCTCCCAGACCCTGCGTAAAGCGGGAGCCTTGTGCACTGGGTACGACCTTTTTATCATTTGTATTACTTCTCCAATAGAGGTAAGACCTATCAATACATGTGGGTCTTATCTCTATTAAAGAAATGATATATGATGGTAAAAAATAAACAGTAAGAACAACAGTTTTAAATAAGATCAATCACAAAATAGCTAGATATTATTCAACTGAAGAAAAGTGTCATGGAAAAGAGACTCCAAAGAGTCAATTTAAGTGCTTTGGAGTTTGGAGACTAAGAAAAAACCAAAGACAGATGGTACAATATTAACCTATATTATGCAGATGATGAGGATGTTCAAAGTTTTCTGCCATGCACTTACTGCCTCTATTAAAAAAATGCTCTATAATCCTAATATTCACATGCAAGTAGAAGGAATATCTCCCAACAAACATTCACTTATTTAATAGAGCGATTCAATTCAAATTGGTGTTTTCAAAATCAAGTTCTACTTTTAAGCTTATTGCATGATTTCAAAAATTATTTCCAAGCATAAAATAATTATGAGTACAAGATATTCATCTTATTGTGTCAATATTCGAGAAATATATTTCCTCTTGAAAAAGATCAAAACATGGATACCCTCCTAATGGCCTCTCAAGGTTAAAAGCCCAAAACTGAAGTTCAATGGAGAATGGCTCAATAGTCTTTTTGATAAAAAGTGGGAAGTAACGCAATGTAACTCCGCCACTGCATATTTCGTCTGATTTTAATTGGGACTCTCTTCCACCGTAACATAATATTGATTCGTATTGTTCATGTATTTATGTATTCAATTTGTCATTTATTGGGGTTAAACTTGAAATCTCTTACTTATAAATTAAGATGAATATTACTAGATTATAATGTTAGTAAAAACCAAGTCTAGTGGTATTTCGGCCTTTTCGCTATTTGGTAAGAATATCAGATTCACTCGTCCGTTGGCATTCAAGAATGGGCGCCAACCTAACAATTAGAACATTTTCACCTGTTTGTGGACGGCAAAGGGCAATCGGAGGGCAATGGCAAATTATTCATTCGAAACAGTAATAGCCTTTGTATAAGAGCTTCTCCAGCAGTAGGGCAATTGCCATGCCAATTGGATTAAATAGCCTTTGGGCTGCAGAAAACAGCTTCAGCAGTTCGAAAACAAGGGGGCAATTGGGCAAAAGGGCTTATGCCCTTGCAATTCTTACCAGGCGCCCTTTGAATCAGCAGGGGTGAGATGGAAGGCCCCACCCACGTGACTGTCCAGCCCATTGTTCGGCCCTACAGGCAGTTGGATTTCCAACGGTTCTTCCATCTAGACTATTGAATTTTTAATATTAAAAAATACAAAAAATATCAAAAACTACCAAATAAAATACCAAATTATTCTAAAAAAAAATTCAAATGTATTTTTTTAACAACATACTTAAAACTAGACGCACTCAAAGAAACTTAAAAACTTCAATCATCTTCTCATTTGCCTTTATTTTAATTAATTATGCTTGTTTGTAATGTTATGTTTTCATTTTGTATTTAAAATTAAATTATCAAAGTTAAATACGAAATTTTATTTTCAAAGAACAAACTTAATAAGTACACAATTACAAGGCACACAAAATAAAAAAAAGGGAAGTGTTATTGACACTCTAAAAATCTTATTCTACACTCTTTATAAGTGTATTTTTCTTTCCAAATATAGAAAGTTTGGATTGTAGAATGAAATTTTTGGAGTGCCAATAACAATTCAAAAAAAAAATTGTCAATAGTAATCGCCCTTACTTTTATCCTTCCACCTTCCAAACTGGTGGACTTGCACAAAGACAATTACCCTTTAGAGGGAAAAGTAAGGGCAACTTTATCGCCCTTACCCTCCAATTGCCATTGCCGTCCATCAACTAGTGGAGATGCTTTAAGTCTACACGTTTAGAAAGAGGAAGGCAAATGCGACTACTATTCACAAATATTGTCACACTCCGGACTCGAGGTCGGTGGAAAAATAAAAATAAAAATAAAAATAAATACGAAAAATCAAACTTCTCTTATAAAAATAACTCGAAAATCCTTACAAGGTGTACAAAATAAATAAAAACTCTTAAAATCCCTTGTTTAACACAACCTTAGCTCGTCTACCCTTCTTGAATCTTGTACCAAACCTGCAAGGTCTAAAATGTATAGGATAAACAAAACCACAGTTCAGTGGAGACATAAGTCCTATCAAGGATAATTGTCATGGCTAAACCAAGTTTCATACAACACGTAATCAATTATAACATGTTATCAAATATAAATTATAGTCCATGAATGCAGCTTAACTTCAATTACCCAGCCCATTAATTTATATAATAAAACACGCAAACTTGCATGTCCCATACCATGCATTTTACCACTGCAGTGGTGGTCAAAATGCTCTATTATATAAACTAACCCCCGTACCTCAATCAACCAAAATTTTCCATTTTGTTGGTCGTCTTATTCTTCTCTTAGTCACCAGAGTCCTCTGTAACATCCCACATCGCCCAGGGGAGAGGATCCTATAAGTCTTATATGTATATTCCTATCTCTACCTAGCACGAGGCTTTTTGGGAGCTCACTGGCTTCGAGTTCCATCGGAACTTCGAAGTTAAGCGAGTTCGGGCGAGAGCATTTTCAGGATGGGTGACCCACTGGGAAGTTCTCGTGTGAGTTCTTAGAAACAAAACCGTGAGGGCGTGGTCAGGGCCCAAAGCGAACAATATCGTGCTATGGTGGAGTCGAGCCTGGGATGTGGTGGGGGCCCGGGCCGGGATGTGACAATTTGATATCAAAGCCAATCCATGGCCGGATATGTGCCGACGAGGACGTCGCGCCCCTAAGGGGGGTGGATTGTAACATCCCACATCGCCCAAGGGAGTGAATCCTGTAAGCCTTATATGTATATTCTCATCTCTACCTAGCACGAGGCATTTTAGGAGCTCACTAGCTTCGGGTTGCATCGGAACTTTGAAGTTAAGCGAGTTCGGGTGAGAGCATTCCCAGGATGGGTGACCCACTGGGAAGTTCTCATGTGAGTTCCCAAAAACAAAACCGTGAGGGCGTGGTCGGGGCCCAAAACGGACAATATCGTGCTACGGTGGAGTCGAGCCTGGGATGTGGTGGGGGCCCGGGCTGGGATGCGACACCTCACTACGTCATACCATTCTTATAATTTCACTTTTGCCACCTTTGCTGGTACTTATGAGAGTCGAACTCAACCACACAAAATATAGTTCCATTTCAATAACCAATCTCGAATATTCCAATAAAATCCTTCCACTCCAATATGCAGTGATATATGTATTTAATCATCATTATCTCAATATCTACATTATTGACAATAATAGTAATATGAATATTCCAAAATACACACTTATATCAATTATAAAGATATATCAAGTATAACACATATTTCACAAAGTTTAAACAAGACAAATAATGGTGATAAGTTCCCAAAGAAACCCCTACCTCGATTCCAAAGGTTAAACGAAGATCCACGTCACTACTGCAATAACTAAGCTCCACGTATTTGAGCAAGCTCCTTGATCACTCCTAATGCCATGTATTTCTTCCACTTTGTTTTCTTTTCTAATCTCTCTATCTAACACACACACACACACACACAATATATATATATATATATATAACGTAAAATATACACACACACACGTACACGGACCATGCATGCATACATGCATGGCTTCTTACTAGCCAACATATTCAATCTATACTAAAACTCAATTCAACTGTGTTACTGTTCATAAGCACATTGTGCTTCCCATTTTGCCCCTGCCAATTTTATGTTATTACTTCTCTTGCCACTGCCTTAGAAAATATATATACGCTTTATATTTTTTTCTTCCTCCTTCTCTCTTCCCTCTCGCCGTTCTCCCCGTTCTCCCCGTCTTTGACTAGCCTTCGAACGAAAAACCAAACTTTCACATTTTTGTAATCTTTATATTTTTCGGTGGATTTTTTATGACTAAATTTTTTATCTTTTCATTTTGCAGTGGGCACTAAAGTTGGGTGGATGAAATCCTTTTCTCCTCAGATCACCACCACCCCCTGTTAGGTTTTTGTTATTACAGGTATGCCATTGTTTTACAAATTATATATACTGATCTTTCTTATTTATTTCTTTTCTTTCTTCTCCGTTCTCTCTCTTCACTCTTGCTCTTCTCTCCGTGACTCTGCTAGCGACGACAGCAAGCTGTTGCAGTCCGAACGCCTGCGAATCGGACCTCATCGTTACCTCTAGTCGTCTCCCGTTCATCTCAGGAACAAGAAACAGCTGTTGCATGCCTCAAATTGTTACTGTTTCGACGAGGTTAACTTAACCCCAATTGTGTTTCGATCTCTCGGTTTCTGCATTTTCGATAGGTTACAATTTTTCAGGTTCTATTGAAAGCACATTGATTTTGTGTTAATTTGAGTCTTTGCGTTATGAATTCTGATGTTTTGCGTTCAATTTGGGTTTTTGGAATTTCGAATTTGTACCCTTTGCTCTAATTAATTTTGATTTCGTTTGTTATTGTTGGGTTTGATTAAATTTCGAACCTTTCATTTTCGTTCTCAAATTTTTTTAGTTCTATCTATTAAATCTTTTCGTTCTCAAAATTTTTGAGTTCTATCTATTAAATATCAGTTAAAAGACCCGCATGTATTTACAGAAATCCAGTACAGTTATTATGTATTTCATTCTAATTTTTGTTTAATTTTTAACAATGTTATTTCAAATATGTTATCAGCCAGGACAACATGATGGGACTAACGTATTTTCCGCTGCATTGATGTAGAGAGAAAACAGTGGAATGACGTTGATGTTCAACATCTTCGTTTGGAAAACAAGATTTTTCCCAATTTGATGTGGAATTAATGGGAGTTGGAGAAAACCAGTGAAGGTCAAACTCTCTGAATTCTTCTCTTTGTTTCTAATTCTTATGAAGGACTTTGATATTCTGCATTTGGAACTTAGAGTCAAGGTTCTAACTGGTTACCATATTTCAGCAGCCACTTTGCTTCAGATCTTTCCAGTTGAAATTCCTCTCCTTCACCCTTTGTGTGTTGAATTTCACATCATCATCATCTCCCTGGAGTTTGGTTCATACTAAATTTAGGTGGTTTCACTTCATGAAGGCTAACTGTTTATTTTAGGCCTGGAATATAATTTCTTGGAGAATGTACATTGTTGATGATAATTTTTCTAACAATATTGCCACAAAAATTCTCCTCATGTTACCCTAAATGTAGGCATCGTATAACCATCATCCGAACTTCTCAACCATTTAAAGGGCTCATTCCAACCAGTGCCATTTGGTTGTAGAACAACTTTGCAACTTCTTTTTGATCTCTTATATTCTGATTAGCATTTTACTCTCTTTCTCTCTCTCCCCTCTCTCTCTCTCTCTCATTTTTCTATGCATATGAATTGTTTCTTAAATACTTTTTTTATTAATCACTACAGAGCACTTCTTTCTGACATTAGGTAATAAAACTACACAAGTTCTACCGTGAACATTACCATCCCAGCAATTCACAATTTTGGCTATGTAATACATTGTACAAACAAGTATCTTGCTTCCAATTGGATGGTTTTGCGGCTAAAGATGACTAAGACATTGCATGTACAAGGTGTCGAAAGCATAGCTAATATGATTGACACGTCCAACTAATAGCTTCAAATAATATGCATGCTAGAGTGCTTTGTCAGCACTTCTCATACAAATTAGGCACGTTGCAACATGGTCAACGATTCTAGAGATAAGAAGAAGGTAACTGAGAATGGTGGAGAGGCATCTATTTTGGATGGGCTAAGAATAATAGGTATACTGGACCTTTAAATCAAACTGGATTTCTAATACACCTACCATAACAAAATAGAAATATATGTATATAATAATAATAATAATAATAAACATTTAATTTTAAAATATGGGATCTCATAAATATATTTTTAATTTATTTTCGTTTTCTTAGCCTTGTACACCATATGTCATAAGTCTCAAATAAAGTCTAATTCCAATAAGTATTTGGGAGGTAGAGAACATATATAGGAGATTGTAGTAAAAATAAATATTGAGTGCTAGTGTGAAGAATGAAGAATATGGTTGGTTATTTATAGAAAAAATTTGGGTATATTTTGGAATTTCTAAGTAATTTTAAAAAAAATTTATTGTTGGAATAATCTTGGCCGTTGATTTTCAAAATTATAACTGTGAGAAGATCAGGATTGTGGTACGTGACAACTGACCAGAAAGGACAATTTTTTTTTTTATACTTTCGCCTGAGAAATCACGATCAAGGTACTTTTTCCTTCCTATTTTTTTTTCTTGTTCTTCAATTTTTACATTTTAGGTTATTTGAGTTGTGTTTTTGAGAGATTTAGTGTAATTTTGCTCACTACAACTTTTGGTTTTGAATTTGAGCTTATTTGGACGTTAAAATTAGTTTGGGCATATCAAAAAGCATATGCATATCACAGATTTAGTTTTCTTTGCATTATTGGGGCTTTTGCAAATGGTATATGTTGTTGAATACTTAACTTTTCTTTTTTGGGTTGCGCGGCATTGTGAGGAATAGGAAAAGAATAGTTGGGTAGGTTTCCATTAAACCGATGGGAGCGATTTAGTGATGCATAGCATTTGGAATGTTATGTTTCCATGCTAATTCTTGCTTTGTATGAAGTAGTGGTGTGAAATTATGGGTTTACTCTGCAAAAGTGTTATATGCGCCTTGTGCATTTTGTCTATGGTGATTGGTTGTCATCCATTCAATCTCTTGAATATATGCATTTGATCAGGGTAGGTCTATTTCGGTATATTTGTTGGCTCTATGTATTTTTAACCATATTGGTTATGTCGCTTAGTCTAATCGCCACTCACCGTGCTTTTTTCTCAGGTTCTGTGCTCCTTTTCAAGTTCTAGGTGCTTATGAATTGAGGTTGAAACCGGTTAGAGTCTTGGTTATCATGTTTGCCTTTTCGAAGAGTATCCAGTTGGAAACTTGAGATGATGAGTTAGTGAAAGTCCTATGATGGGTACTAGTTTAACCTAGAGGGAGGTGAATAGGTTCCAACTTAAAAATCCAATTCCATTTTCAATTTAATTCCACATTCACAACACATATCAAATTATCCTACACATATGTAATTAAAACGATAAATAAAATGTGCACACAAGATGTAAGATTTAACGAGGCAAAACTCACCATTGGGAAAATCCTCGGACTCCCAAGTCAGGAGAGACACTAAGAGAAATAAGTACAGAAAGACTTACAAAACTTATCAACTAGACACGCATACTAGTAGGTACTTTTGTCTCCGCGCTTTGCTACTTGATCTCTTTTTAGTCTTCGAGTGGAAGTGGCACGACACTAACGCGGCTGTCAATCACCTTCTCCTTGAAATTTGCAAGATACTAACATGATCATGCAAAATGTATGAAATGAAATAATTATTGAAACTCAACCAATTACGAAAATCACAAGACACATTTTCATAATTGATTTCTAATATAAGTGCTGAAAAAAATCAGTGAAAGAAAACTGAATTTGTCATTTAAACCACACATACACAAAAATAATCTTTTCTCAAATGAGAACTCACTGATGACAAATCACATTAAAACCCTCACTGTGCTGGCATATAATGGTTAGCTTTACATGCAATTTTTTGTTGCGATAAATGCAAAGCACGAATATATATATATATATATATATATATATATATATATATATATTGGACTCCAAAAACATGCAGCAACAAAAAAGAAGAAAATGCATGAGGTCAACCATTCAAAATCTCTAAATCATGCATATGACAGCACCAGCAAAATGCTGAAAAAAGAAGATGAAAAATGAAGCTCGACTGTGATGCTGCTCTGTTCTTCTGTGTTATGCGGCAGCTGAAAACTATTTGACTTTATTAGCATGTTAATTATGCATAAGACACCCAAGTCATGTGGCAAGGACCTATAACATATATGCTAGGGTTTATTTTTATTTTTATGCTGACTTAAAACATGGGCCTTTAAATATTAATAAATTAATTCAAATTAGCCCATTAAATACAAACTTAAATGATATGAATGTACATGCATGCTGAACTTATCTCATAAAATATATTGTCTTTGAAATGCTTGCTATTTTTGTGATTGAGAGCACGAGAGACAAATTTAAACTAAAATAATTACAATTGGAACACGCACTAGTCTAAGACATTATAGACTTGGGCGTTTTGTTGAGAAATTGCCAATTATTCTCTAACAATTAGTATATTATGCATGGGGCAGAGTTGGAGGTGCTTGTTTTGAGCATATCAACGAATATATGCAAAGCACACTACACCGCAAATTTAGTTTGCATTATTTATGATTTTTGAGAATTGAGTTGTTTGGATGCTAAATTGCCTTGGACATAACAAACATTTAAAAAACACAGTACATTAGTTTTTGTGGATTTAGACACTGCTTACAGTGTTTGACATTGTGATTAGATGCTACATCATAATATCTGTTTCCATTTTTTATAGTTATAAGGATTGAGCTTTTGATTATATTAGATGGAAAAAAAAGCTATAATATTAATATCACTACACAAACTCCACATATATATATATATATATATTTTTTTTCTTTTATAGTTGAAACATGTCCCAAAAAAGAGTTAAAAGAAAACATAAACAGGTGAAAGGTTGTACTTCAAACGAAAGCAAAAAAGAAAGGAAATAGAAAGGCATATAATCAAAAAGCTAAGTACCCGAACCATACGCAGTTTAGATGCAACATGACTGCCTTCAACACAGTTGTTCAAGAGGTGCAAGGCATCCTCAATAGTAAGCAAATTGACTTGCTAAAGAAAACTCGGTTTTGGCCTTTACTAAAGGCATTCTACAAGAGAAGTATGAGCAAGGATGACATAGTCAAGTCTGACCTCGACTTGAAAAAAGATGGTGAAAGTTTTCAACCATCCAACCAAGTCAATCAACTTTGGGAAACAAAGTATCAAAATAACCTCCAAATCAGTGACGAAGGTTTTGGGGCTACCAAATGAAGGAAAGATGCTTAAGATGATAGGGTCAAGGTACAACTCAACTTTCCAATAAAGCTATTTTTAGTAAATGGAAAATATCCAAAGTGAGACTTGATAATGCACTTTGAAAAGCAATTTGGATGGGCTAGAAATCCTCATCAACATAATTCAAATAAAGCAAAAGGAAAAGGAAAAGGAAAAGGAAAAGAAAAGAGTGAAGATGAGTATGAAGTTGTTGACTTTAAAAAAGATGTTGTAGTGTCGATCCTTCTCGAGTTATGTCTCACAATGCTTTTCAGCAACTCTGCAAGCACGCTAAATTGAAAAATTGTGGAATATTGCGAGAAGTTAGAGGATTTATTTAAATACTCATGGGCTAAATTTGTTTGCAGCTACATTTACGCTCTATTGGTTAAACATGCTAAGGTGAAAGGAACTAAAAATAAACCAATGGGATAAATTGGTGATTGTATCGTTATACTTCCAGTAAGTCCAACAACTTTTGTATTGATGTTTAAATAGTATAAAAATTATCTTCTAACATATCATTATATTATATTATTTTTTATGTAGTTTCTATTGTGTGAGAGGACTACTTTCATACAACCAATGATAGGCAAAGAGAGCAGTAATGACAAGATAGAGCTTTCAAGAACTCCACACCAAGTTCAATCACGTAGGGAATGTTTAAAATATTGAGGTATAATATACTCATAGCATTATATGCATGTTATCATACGTATGATAACACAACAAGTTTCATGGTGCAACCAATTTCCAAAGCACAAAGTGAGATTGATGATTGTGATGATGTGGAAGATGAAGATTATGATTACGGAAATTATGATGATGCTAGGGATGAAAATTTTGATAGTGCAAAGAATGAGGATGGTGAAGAGGATGAGGGTGACAAGGACAAGAAGGTTGATGAGGATAAGAATAGCAAGGATGAAAACATAAGTAAATAGTAACTGCAATGAAGTTTCTTAATTTTTATGTTAAGTTATAGATGCATTGCAGTTTTCAATTATTAAAATTTGTATGATGAATGTTAGCAGGAACAATAAGAAGATGTTCAACAAACATATCGAATGACAAAAAGAATGGAAGGACACGTAGAAATAATGAACAAGAATATTGAAGAATTGGAAGATATAAATGTGGCGATGCAAGTTGAGAATGACATGTTCAAACAAGAAAATGAGAAGTTGAAGAAAAGAATAAAAGAGTTGGAAGCCAAGATAATTCAAGAGAAATTAGGGGCATTAGAAGACAACACTGACAACCAAATGCCTGAAAATTACCGAGAGGATTATTCCACCACTAGTATGGATACTGTAGCAGAGTTTGCCAATCCTATGGATGTTGAAACTCGGCAAAATAAAGCAAAAATGTAAACACAACTCTAGAAGGTTCCATAGTTGATGTTGTGCAAAAAAGAGTTAAAAAGAAAAAAAAAATCTATTTTGCTACAAGTACGAGACTACATATAAGAAAAGAAAGAAGCAAGATGATGATTTAGCTAGCTACAACTAAGAGAAAAATGTTGAAACTCCAAGGAAGCTACCAAGGATAATGGTGGTAAACTTAAGCCATTGGAGCATGCTAGTAAGAAGCCTAAAACGAAAGTTCAGTTGTCAAAGCCAAAATGGAGAAAAAGTCTAGCTAGGGATATGCTTACTCCAAGAGCAAGTTCATTACACCTTTGATTTAATAGAACACTTCAGTTACAATTTGATTTAGTACTAATGTTTATAGATTTTGACTTCGAATACTTAGCCAATTTTTTCTAGAAAGGAAAAAAAGATAGCCTAAACAAGTTCGACATGAGAGAGATTGTAACCCAAGTCGCAATTACCCAAAGTGTAATTAACAAGTAAACCTTCTACAACAATAATTCAAAGTGTAGATTGCATTGCCTATACTAACACTTAACCTTCTCAATGAATGTGCAAAAGGTTGTTGAAGAATTGTTCCAAATACGGTCACAAAAAAATTCAAAGCTTGAAGAATTGGACTTTGGAGCTTGAAGAATTGGACTTTCTCTACACATCTTGTATAGAGCATTATTTATCCAAATGTTTCTACGCCACAAGAATTGGACTTCGGAGCTTGAAGAATGACTTCATTTGAAAACAATATCATGTTAATTTTGTTAACTTTTTAAATATTGTTAGTCTTTTTGAAGAATGACTTCATTTGAATATTGTTGTTCCAGAGACTTCTAAGGCAATATTGTTACTCTTTTTGAAGAATGATGATATGTTTCTAGGTGTGTTATCAAGACGCTTATTTGATATCACACTATTGGAGATATGGCTAGTTCTCAAAATTAGATGAGTTTATGTTGATAATTGTTATGTGTTTGTTTATCTGATGCATGCCTTGTTACATTTTGAATATGAAAAATGTCTTAGACAAAACAGAAAATGCAATCACTATTTTATAATCCAATATGTTTTTTTTTTCGCTTTATTTTTTTATTTGTCTTGGGCTTATCACTTATGTCTTAGTGTTTCACTCTCGAGTTTTGGGGTTCACCCAAAACCCGAGACCTAAACTCTAAGCTATAAGCTCCATTACACACCCCAAAAAATTCTAAACCCATGCACCCAAATCGTCCCAAAATCTCCCAAAACCAAGAGTTAAAATATGAATTCAAATCAATTTATTAATAAAAACAAATAATTCTTATTTTCCAATGAGAAATCCAATATTAGATGCGGCTAATCAAAATAGATATTTAGAAAGCAAAGTTTGAATTCAAAGGTAAAAATTGAATAAGGAAACAGATATTTCAACACAATGTTTGAATCCAAAGGAAAAACTAGAAGCACAAAACAAAAATTGCATATGTTTGAATTCAAATGGTAAAAACAGAATCAAGAAACATACACTTCAACGCAGTGTCTGAATATAAAGGCAAAAACAGAAGCAGAAAATCGACACTACATTGCTGGGCTTGAATTCATTTGGTAAAAACAGAATCAGGAAATAGACACTGCAACGCAATATCCCAATGTACATAAACTGAAAATTCAAATTCAATTAATAACTGCCTTGCATGTCTTTTTGTAGTACCCTTTCACCAAACCACATCAATTGAACTTTTATACTCCTTTCGTATCACAAAAAGAGTTGATCCACTTTGTTGTGGGTCTTTCAGGAAGCCGTTTAGTAATTGGAGGGAGCACAACCTAATCTTAATCAATTGACCATCATCATCCAATCCTTTCTTAATTGTTGATACAGGAAAATCCAATATGCATATGCCTTTTGATAGAAATCTGCCTTGAAATAATCATTAATGTAATCATAAACACAAGCTCTAATTGATACCATGGCAGCTAATGTATGCGCACACAGAAACCCACCAATCTGCCAAAGATGACAAAAACATGTCTTTGACTCTAAAACAACCATCATAGACCAATCGTCAATCACTTCTAAAATTGTTGCAGTCGAACGGTGAATAGACCAATGCCTGCCAACCTCTAATGCACCCTTCAAAGTCTTCTCCACCTCCGCACAAAGAATTGTAGTCCACTTCTTAGCTAGCATTCAACATCATCAATTTCTTTCAAATTTGTTCTAGCAAGTGCAATACAAGCAAGTCTCAAATCTCTAGAATTTAATTGTTGAATGACTTTGTTAAATTATTAGCACCATAGCGCATCCCTTGAAAATAAGCATTAGAATAATGTTCTTTAGAAAGGTCAATAATAAATGACTTCACTCTAGTATTTCCTATAGTCAACAATTGATATTTAACATTATTAAACTTGACTTTAGTTTGGAACGTCTGACCATAGCCTAGCTTCGGAAACTTGATTGACAAATTTTGTTTCAGATGGAAATATCAATACGAGTGAGGCCAGCCAGGAAAAATAGTCTTGGGTAACGATTAGAGAAAAATGTTATCATTCTAGTAATAAGCATCAAATACTTTCCAAATGCTGGAGAAACCAGGTCCAATTATCCTTTGTCTCATAATCAACAATGCTAAAAGCTAGAAGAAAAAATCTAAAAAGAAATAAACAAAACAAGAAAACAATAAATAGCGATATAATAATGGATAAAGACAAATAAACCATCTTTTGAAAGAAAAAGCAATGTTTATGGTTAATCACTTATGGCTTAGGGTTCAGCTCCCAGGTTTTGGGCGCATAGGGTTAAACACTTATGGCTTAAGGTATAGCTTCCGAGTCAATGGATTACATTCCAGGACAAATAGAACTAGAATTTGTCGAAATTTAATAGCCTTCAAATACCAAGTTAACTCATTGAATGACTTAGACTCATCACCATGAAGTTCTAGCTCTGCCAATTCTTTTCCAAACCACGCATGGTGGTAAGAAATATCAAGCCCATAATATTCCTTAAACTCTTTTATCATCTCAATCGGTTTAATTTATGGTTTTGCACGAATCCTATCAACAAAAAGTGAAGACACAACTCGGGAACTCATCATCTTACTATTAGATTCACATATCTGATCGCGTCATGTGTGGATAATGTTTAGTGTCTTGATAACAAAGAAACCAGTAGCTTGACATACATACCAACTGAATCCCTCACTACTCTTTTTTGGAGCACACTGCAATGACGCAACTTTTGTCAGTGTTCAAATATACAAAACAAAAACCTGCCTCAAGAGCATACTTACACAATTTTATACGAAAATCTTCTACCCAAATTTTTTTCCCAACGTGATGAATATAATGCAACCATTCGTTATACAACAAAGCCTTGCTAGTAGCTGTCTTTGACCTACCCAAGAAGTTATTACAGTCTTCACTACTAGAACTTGTAACATAAGACGAAGAACTGTCGTTATTCCATATACTACATCACTATCCGTTGACAAAACCTCACTATACATACTAACATCATTTACCAATATATCAACTGATTTTGCATTTGCTATTGTCAAACATGCCAACAATCATAGCAAAGTCATTCTCATTTTCTAGTACACAATTAGAATAATCCGGTAGCCAACACCTAAGCATGAAACTCCCCGTGCACAACTCCTTAAACCTTAAACGAATCACTTTGTAAATGTCAACAAATGAAGAACTACATCAAACTGAAACAACACAGTTTTCATTTTGTATGTACACTTTGCTATCACACAAAACTCCATGATCCTTAAACAAAAACAAAAGAACTGAAATCACTAACACAAACATAAACAGACATTGCGATGAAGTTCTTACAAGATTGAAAATATGTCACCAATACTCAAACACAATCAAACAAGCACCAAAACTCTACCTAATGAACATTAAAGCTATAATTAACTGAGAATTCGATGGAAGCTTAAATTTTAGAGCAACAAAATTATCAAATCAAATCCACAACCATAGGCAAAGCCAAAATTTGAAAAATTCAAATTCAAATTTAATACAAAAGAATAAAACTACATCAGTTCGAACCCAGAAAAAAATGGAATCATAGAACATAATCAAAATTAAAAAAACACATACCTCAATCTACAAAACTCCAAATATGATTGATCTCCAAACACCACAGAAATATGAATACCTTAAAAGATTTTGAATCATATGCATAAAGCAAGCATCATGGTTAAACTCAAAGTTAAAAATTGCAGAAAAAATTCCATCACCATCGAAGCTCTGGTGTGCTGGTTCAACTATTGAACACGATGCTTCCTTCACATGAGTAAACTGGGAAAAAGGAATTATGTAGTGACTTATAGTAAGTTGGGCCTCTTTATTGACTTATACCTAAATAATGTAAATAGCCCATTGATTAAGTCCAAAGAAAAACTTATGCATTGATATATGGTTAATCAGTAAACTTTTTATTGATTTATGGCCAAACTTTCTTCCAATTAATTATATTGCTTTTTTTCTTTCTTTCATTTGGCTTAAAGGCACCTCCTGGATAGATCTATAGCCCCTGGCAAGATGGCCTATTTATAATACATCTTAACCCTAAAAATCCTAGGAGTCCAAATAGAAACGTAATTGGAAATAATAAAATCCTGAAACCTTCGTATAATAATAATAAAAAATATATATAAAGGTTTATGCCGAAATGGTTTCAAGACTTATAATGCAAAACTAGAATCTAAATTCTAAATAACAAGTCCTGAGACAAATAAGGCAGAACTTCTTCAAAATTGATTCTTCTTTTTCATTGTTGAACTACCTGAAAAGTCTAGAACATTATCTTTCAATGGAAACAACAAATAATACTCATCCTCCAAATTTTTGGTTCTCAAATCACTTTTTTTTTTGTTGAACGTTGATTTTCCATGTAAATAATATCGTTTATTAAAAAAATAAACCAACATTGAATTTATACAATTTTTCTTCAATACTAAGTATAATTTTGAGTGCACGAAAAATGAATGATTGAGATTAAAAATACAAAATTTAACAATTGTAGAAATCAAAACTTGTTGTAGCCTATTTTATTTGGCAAAGGAGAGAGGGCCAGCGGCAAGGGAAGAGAGAGATGAGAGATGTGTTTATAGAATCATAGGGGAATTGTGAGTTGAGGATATGTTATCCCCCCTACATAGTGCTTTTATTTATAATAGTAAAAAGGAGAAGAAATCCTTCATCCCCAAGGAATACAAGTCCATATAGGAAAGAATAATTAGAATCAAATCTAATTTTGGATTTACACAATCACACTTAAACTAAGAAAGTTCATAACACTCCCCCTTAAGTGTGTAAATACTCAAGGTAGATTCAGCATCATGTAGAAGTTGAGGAAGTCGACTCGTCGACACTGATTCTAAGGAACAACGCTTATTCTCAATAAGGTAAGAACTTGCATAAAGTAGTAAGTCTCACTAAAAACCCTAAGGCTATGGCAAAAACCCGAGTAGGGAAAAAACTCATAGTCTAAGAAAAAATACGTGAGAAATGAAAAGTCAAAAGAAACGTCTACAGGACATCATCAAGGATATGACCAGCCCAAGGTGGGTGTCTAGTTAAAACCTAGGTAGGTAGCAAAAACCCAATGGGAAAAATGCTCATAATCGTAGGGAAAAAGAGTACATTATGATTAAGCAAGTATTCTTCAGGATACTTCCCCTAAGTTTGACACAATTCCAAAGAGAAATAACAATGTTACAACTCAGAAAGTTTACGCATACCAATTCCTTGAACAAGCTTCTGAAACGTTGCCTTCGACAGTGATTTGGTGAAGATGTTGGCCAGATTGTCTTGTGAATGGATTTGCATGACTTCAATCTTCCGATGTTCTTGTTGTTGATGTAAGAAGAAGAACTTCGACGCAATGTGCTTGGTGTTGTCTCATTTGATGTAACCCTTCTTGACCTATTCGATGCATACTACGTTATCTTCATAGATAGTCGTCAGGATATCAACGACGGGGTAAAAATCGTAGAAGCTTCGAATATGGCCCACAACTGTTCTCAACCAAAAGCATTCCCAAGTTGCTTCATGTAAGGAGAGAATTTTAGCGTGGTTAGACGAAGTGGCAACTAAGGTCTGTTTGGTTGACCTCCAAGAGATTGTGGTGCCTTCAACGGTAAAAACATAACTGTTTGAGAATGAACCTTGTGCGGATCAGATAAGTATCATGCGTCGGCATAACCAACAAGGTGAGAATCAACTTAAGAAGCTGAGGGTGCGGCATCACTCGAGGATCTGTAAGGATAGAACAAGCCCAAATCCATAGTTACCTTAAGGTAACGGAAGGTGTCTTTCACGCCAGTCCATTGTCTGTGTGTTGGTGCATTACTGTATCTTGCCAAATGATTAACAGCGAAGGAGATGTCGGGTCTAGTGCATTGAGCTATGTACAATAAAGCACCTATTGTACTTAGATAAGGAACTTCCGGCTCTAAAATCTCTTCATCATCATTCTTCGAACAGAATGGATCTCGTTTTGCATTTAGTGATCGAATGACCATATGAGTACTCGAAGGCTTCGCTTTATCCTTGTTAAAGCGGCGCAACACCTTTTGGGTGTAGTTCGTTTGATGTACTAAGATTCTATCTGAACGGTGCTTTATCTCGAGACCGAGACAATATCAAGTCTTATGTAGATCTTTCATCTCAAATTGCAACTCTCGCAAAACCAGAATGTGACTTTTTAATGAACACATAAGGGCATAATTCATTGTTCACGTATCCTTGACTAGTCAAATACTCACTCAGATAGTTATACCACATTCTTCCAGATTGCCTTAAACTGTAGAGTGAACGCTTCAGGCCAACTTGAGAGCGTGTTTCGGGGTTTGGAAATATTTGATCCAGTCAATGTAAGTCATTCGAGAACTTTCATATTAATTTCCGTATCAAGATCCCTATAGAGTTACACAGTTACTACGTTCATCAGCTACATACTCAGTTTTTTCGAAACTACCAAATTGATAAGGTAGCAAAAAGTAATCATATCCATAACGAGTGAATAAGTTTCATCATAGTCAATCCCGAGGTGTTGTGAGAAGCCTTGCGCAACAAGACGAGCTTTATAACACACAATTTGGTTCTTCTCATTACGCTTCCGAACAAAACCCCACTTGTAGCCAACAGCTTCACATGTGGATGAGTATAGGCTATAGGTCCAAACGCCTTACATTTCGCAAGCGAATCGAGTTTGACTTTGATTGCTTGTTTCCATTTTGACCAATCGGTTATGCGTCGACATTCATCAAAGGAACGAGGTTCAATGTCATCTTTTAACATGATCTCAGTAGCTACTGCATATGTTAATGCATCACCAACGATCATCTCATTTCTACGCCACACATCATCTAAGCTAGCATAATAGACCGAAATCTCATGATTCTCGGGAGGAGGATTCGTCTCTTCAAGGAAGCTTTCGTAATCTAGAATTTCCTCATGAGTTGGATAGAATGAGTAAGCGATAGTTGGATTCATGAGTTGGATAGAATGAGGAAGCGAGGGTGTGAATCTTTTGAACCAAGAGGTCTACCACGCGTTTGCGTAGGGGCAGATTATTGGCTAGACACTAATGTACGTGAATGACCAAGATTGGAATCCGAGGACTTCAGGAGGGAAATTCGTCATACATTTGGTACATCCATCTTTGCATGCACATTTGCAGCTGGAATATGTGATTTTGTCACTCGCGCTAGATCAGTGAAAGTATATGGCATGCTTTGAGCTATGCTCTGGAGATTGAATATGTGTTGCACTTCAGTTTCAAACTGAGTGGTGTGGGGATCTAAATGAGACAAAGTGGGAGTTCTCCATGATAATTTGCATCATTCTTCAAGAACGTTGACATTCTTATCTCCCCCTAACGACGAGAAAATTGTCTCATAGAAATTACAATCCGCGAAACGAGTGGTAAACAGATCGCTTGTCAAAGTTCTAAGTAATGAATAATCAAAGGAGAATCAAGTCCAATATAGATTCCCATCCTTCGCTGAGGCCCCATTTTAGTACATAAAGGCGGTGAAATCGGCACATAGACCGCACAACAAAAAATGCGCAAATGTGAAATGTTGGGTTTGTATTTGGTAACCAATTGAAGGGTGCTATATGGTTGGGTAACAATAGGCCTCAGGCAGACCAACATGGCTGCGTGTAATATTGCATGGCTCCAAACAACGATTAGGAGTTTGGTATGTATGATCAACAATCGAGCAATCATTTGTAAACGCTTAATGAATGCCTCTACCAGGCCATTCCGGATGTGAACATGGGGTACTAGATATTCAACTTCAACCCCAGCCGACATGCAATAGTCATCAAAAGTTTTAGATGTGAATTCTCCAACATTATCCAGTTGAATAGATTTGATCGGATAATCAAGGTGGTGAGCCCTGAGCTTGATAACTTGAGCCAACAGTTTGGAGAATGCAGTGTTGCTTGTGGACAATAAGCACATGTGTGACCAACCTATGGAAGCGTTAACCAAAACCATAGAGTATCTAAATGGTCGGCAAGAAGGGTGAATCGGTCCACAAATGTCCCCTGAATCCGTTGTAGAAAAAATGGGAGGATTTGAATGAATCTTGTCATAAGAATGCTTTGTAATAAGCTTTCCCATAAAACATGTTTGACATGCAATTCCTTGAATCGAACCTAAACTTCGGGTTAGTGGATGCCCGTGATGATTTGAGGATACGACACATTGCTATTCGTTCAGGATGTCCCAAACCATCATGCCAAAGTGTAATTTCGTGCATGGTCCCAGAGGAAGGACTAACCACATAGTGACTTTCTATGCGGCGTATGTTCGTAGTATACAGACCACTCGGGATATGCTCCATCTTTTCTAGAATACGTTTCTGGCCATATTCGTAGGAAGTTATGCAAAAACATTCAACTCCGTTTTCTACGTGGGTTTGAGCATGGTAATGGTTATCTCTAATGTCCTTAAAGCTCAACAACATTCTTCCGGAACGTGGAGAATAAAGAGCCTCATCAATGGTCAAAATTGTATCATTGGACAACATTATACGTGCCTTACTGTATCCTTCGATCAAGTTGGATGTGCCTGAGAGGGTTGTCAGAGGTGCATTCTTAGGTATGAAGTTAGTGAAATAGATGCGTTCACGCAAAACAGTGTGCATGGTTGCACTATCTGCCAGACAACTAACTTCCCCACTAGTCATACCTAGAATGAAAAAATTAATTTGAATCGGTCACATGCATAAAAGTTCTAAAAACAAATATCCATTCAAAATAATTTTAAGTATTCAAGGACGGAAATTAATTAAAACTAAATATCCAAAAACAAATCACCAACCAATAATCCAAACATAAAGGAAAATTGTTCAAAATTAACCAAAACCAAGGGTGGGGTTCGGCCACTACTGTGGAATTCGGCCCCAATGTCTTATTTCAACTAAAAAAATAAGTCTATGTCTAAAATTCTAATCTTCCATATGTGTGATAGCCTATTGAAAGTCATAAATCTCCATCTTCGAACTCTTCGGTTCGTCCACTTGCATAAAGTTTGATTCAAACTTCTGAAGACGAGAATGATATTCAGCTACAACCTTCTAGGGAGCTCAACAAACACGAGACCAATGGTCATTTGAACCACAGTGATAGCACATATCCGCATCCATGGTTTCAGGTGCTTTACCTTTATTCTTGAAGTTTGGGGCCTTAGGAGCGAGATTTGGGCGCTTCTAGGCATTGTTTCCTCTCTTAGATGGGCCCTGGCTTGGTTAACCTTGATGAGGTCGCTTCTGGCCGCCCTCACCACGCCTTTTTTGGTGTTTTAGGCTTTGGTTTGTGCTATAATGTGCTTCAGGCACAATAATCGCCCTAATAGGTCGAGCTTGATGATTTTTCATCAACAATTGATTCTGCTTTTCAATGAGAAGTAGAACAGAGATCAAATCTAAGAACTTAGTGAATTTCTGAGCTCTATATTGTTGTTGCAGGACAATATTAGTAGCATAGAAAGTCGAATTGGTCTTCTCCAGGAGATCCTCTTCGGTCAAAGTTTCATTACAAAACTTGATAAGTGATCGGATTCGACAAACTTCAGAACTATATTCATTCACAAACTTAAGGTCTTGAAAGCGCAAATGCTTCCATTCTTGTTTTGCTTCAGGTAAGAAAATGTCCTTTTGGTGATCAAAACAATCAAGCAAAGCGACCCATAGTGCATGTGGATCCTCCTCAGCAAGGTATTCAGTTTGCAAACCGTCATGAATGTTTCTTCCGATGAAGATCATAGCGGTGGCTTTCTCAACTTTGCTAACAAGGTTGTCTGTCTCATCTTCAATGGTGGGATGCAAATTCTTTGCAGTGAGGTGGAGTTTTACTTCTTGGACCCACTTGAGGTAGTTCCTTCCAGTGACCACCAAAGTGGTGAAGTTGAGTTTGTTTAAATTCGACATGTTCTTATCACAAAGTCGATGGACAAGATGTGGTTAGTGTAATAGAGAAAAATCAATCCATTCACATAAGAGTAGAACATGCAGGTTCTAATAAACATATATTGGTTAAATTCGCATGAGAAAGCTTCGGGTTTTCATGGGTGATGTTTTTTAAATGAAAAACTTCAGGTTTTCAAATAAGGCATGTTTTTAGAAACTTCAGGTTTTAAAATAATTATGAACTTCAGGTTCATATGTTCCTGCAGGCAAACGCAAATATATACAAAAAAAAAAAATATGCGACAAGGAAATATGCAAATAGAACTTCAGGTTTATAATTATAATTGAATTAATTATTTGGACTTCGGGCCAATTTAAAGTGTGGGGAAAAAATATAAAACCCATTGGGCCTAAAAATAATTAGGCAATTAAACTTGGGGCCCAAAATGAGGACTAAGCCCATGGGTGGGCTTAATAAAAGGGTGTTGTGAATCCCAAGCCCAAAACTGGGCGGGTTTGGTTGATCAAGTTGAGGGGGTTTCAGGCCCAATATATCAGAGGCCTAAGACGGGCATGGATCAGGTGGGATGTGGTGCAGTGCACCGGTTCTCCAGCTGTAGGCTAGGATCTGGTGCGGCATCATGCATGGGAGGACAACGAAGCCACGTGGGCTGGTGTCACTAGCGAGCCAAATGGGAGCTGCTATGGGCTGCAGCATGCAAGCCCAAAACCAAAGCTGGGTTTTAGGTTAGGCCGAGATGAACCAAAGCCCAAAAGGCTATGTTGTTGGGCTAAAAGAACAGCCTAACTGTGTGCTTCATCGGGGAAAAACACCGTACTTGTCGCTTTTGGCTGCGGTCTGGGGTTATGGTTCACCATAAAAACTCTTCCCAAGTGACAGATAGTGAAATCTCAATGTCGTTGAACTCAGAAACCCTCGGGTTTGAGTCAGGGTTTTCGAACTTCGACGAGATTACGAAAATCTAGGCCACGATTTTGACGGGACGACTTCAGGTCGTCGAAAGAGGCAACCGTGGTGGTTGGGCATGGCTATAGACCATGCATTTGTCGAAAAATCAGTGGTGACACCCGTGGAGGCGTCGAGTTCTGGTGTTGGAGACAAGTGGGGCTCCATGGTCTCGGTTGGCTTACGGGTGTGGGTTTGAAGAACCCAGATGGCTTTTTTTTTTTCTTTTTTTTTCAATTCAATTAATTCAATGCATATTAATTTCAAATATTTTAATGCATGTACATATATTTGATGCAATTCATGGCAAATATCAAATTCACATAATTCAACAATTATGAATATAATGCATACACAATTTATGTAGAATCTAAAATTCGAAAAACGTAAAGTTGGGTCATGCATTATGGTGAATGTTTGAGATAAAAACCGTTGTTTTGGAATAACTTGATTGTGTGATGTTATGAATGAATTGGTTTGATGCAGAAAATCTCCTCGTCAAATTCCTAAGTGCATCAGTATGAGCGTGTTGATAACGTGTTGTAGCCTATTTTATCTGACAAATGAGAGAGGGCCGGCAACAAGGGAAGAGAGAGGAGAGATGTGTTTGTAGAATATATGTTATCACTCCTACGTAGTGCCTTTATTTATAGTAGTAAAAAGGAGAAGAAATTCTTCATCCCCAAGGAATACAAGTCCATATATGAAGGAATAACTAGAATAAAATCTAATTTAAGATTTACACAATAACACTTAAACTAGAAAAGTTCATAACAAAACTAAGCGATAAAACACTCTAAACTTTGAGTAATATATAGCATTGAAGCCATAAATAGAACAATATGATTATTTTAAAGGTTCTGAATCTTCCCATGCAAATTAGACTTGTGTGGCACAATACCACAAGGTTTTTTGTTTCCTTGTGTATATGTTGTGTGGTGCAATGCAATGAATGGCGGCCTGCACCTTATACACTAGATATTGGTGGCCTTGACGGCAGACTAGTGTTTTTCAAAAGGCTATGCCTACTGGGGCATCCCCTTTACCAGTAGAAAAGTAGCTAGAAAGAAATTAAGAAAGGGAATACACTTTCAGTTGCATATGAGGTAATGGTTACGTGGTCCATTTACGTACGGCATCAAGCAAAGTAATAAGCATGGAGCATCTGGTAAGTTAGCCCTACCAACCCCCCAAAAGGGAAAAAGACAAAGCTGTAACTGGTGAGACAGTGACTAGGGGGTTCACGTAGACCGCCAACGATTGCTCTGTTTGTAGGACTATCAATAGTTGTTCCAGCTTGCTCTGAAAATTTCATTTCTTGCTGCCTAAGAGTCTTAGACACTGCTCAAATTTTCTTTTCAAATGACATTTTAGTTTTCACAATCACTAGACTTCAGTGCTTTCCTAAAATCAAAATAAAGTCTTCAATACATAATGAATGTCATTTTTCAATTTGATGCCGACGAGTACAATTATGACATATTAGGTGAAGAGAAATTATTTGGTGTGATAGTAGAATTAACAGTTTACATTGTCTCCAACCATACATTTGACATGAATCCAAACTCAGTCAACTTTTATGGCCACATAATTGAAAATTCTGATATTTTTTTAGAAGCTGAAATTTTTTTATATCAAGAGCGCTTGAGCAATTCACTTTTCATGTAATCTCAATGGTAGAATATGCGTGCGGGTACTGTTGTACATAAAATTGTTCTACAAAATGAGAAATGTTAATAAGATTCTCACAAAAAAGTGAAACTCACCACTTTGATTGAGTCTTCTTAACATTTCTCACCCACAATTTTATTTTCCTTTTTGACAAAGAAAAACCACCTATTCATTGCGACCAAAATTCTTGCCAAGTTATCATCTCATTTATGTGCATTATTTTTTTTTCTCTGACCAAACGTAAACTTGGCACTTTACCAACATAACTGAAAAATAAAAAATGGTCTGAACTTTCATTATGACTTAGAAAATTAGTCTCTCTTTTGTTTTTGGGAAAACTTTTAAAATGTCTAATCAACTTATACATATTTTTTAATTTGTTTCATTGACTAAAATTTTAAACAATTTGTCATATGAATATTCTGAAATAATTAATTGGTCATCTCACTCAAATCTCGTTAAGTTTTTCATTCGAAAGAAATTTATTTTGGACTTTTGACCTCATTTTTCACAAGTTTATTTATTATTTTTATACAAAGATATATGTACACTAGGGGTGGGCTATAAATTGGTTTTCAACTTTTGATTGCCTTTTTACAGGCTTTCTACTTATCTTTTGGTACGAAAAAAACATGTCACATTCTTTTCATAAACTTATGGTGAACTACTAAAAAAGTACATCAGGTTTACTAACATGGAATTTAACTAATTACAATATTTGAGAATTCAACGTGGGCAATCATATTCATTAAAAAAAAAGGTGAGTTTAAATGTTCGAAATAACTTTGAAATGCCCAAAATTATCTTGAAGGGAGGGTTAGAGTGGGAAGTTAAAATGTCCGAATGAACATTAGCAAGTATGACCACAACCTAGTTGGCCTCAGCAAAAAAAACAAAATTAAGAAAAAGCTTAGAGAACATTAAGGGTCATGCATATCCATGAAATAACGACAACGAGTATCATGTTTTCCACGTGCACAATTAAGCAGTGGTTGATATACGTAACAAGACTTTTCAAACTGCCATTGTAACCTTATATATGTAACAATTATGTTTTAATTGTATCCACTATACTAATAGATTGCCGTTAAAGTTTCTTATTAATGCAAAAAGCAACTTGTTGGTCGATCTCTAGTTCTGTGCATATGATGTGCATGTGGTGTGCATATAGTGTATATGGTGGTGATGTCACATGTGATGACATCATTTTTCTAATTTTGAAGAGAGCTGTGAGCTCTGGGTTTTTGGGTTGGCTCAAATCTTTTAATGGGATTTCCAAGATCTAGGTTCAGGTCAAAGATTTGTAAACTACAAATCTCTAAGGGATTTCCATAATCTAGGCCCCACATATCCCTCAACGCCGTTAATTGCACGATGCATGTCCATAACAAAACTGACATCTTTGCACGTATTGATATAGATAACAAATTTGAGATTTTCGTTGAACTTAGAAGGAAAAGGCGTTCATCGGTAGAGGAGAGAGAGATTGTAGTAGAAACAATGGTGTCTTTAGTTTTTCATAATGGATTTTCTTCAACATCTGAAATTTTTTTGGAGTGCAGATTGGTTTCGACCCATATGGGTTTTGATTGAAATTTTGATTTTGGGGAAGAAGATGATGATTTGAGGAAGAAATCCCCAATCTGCAACTACAAGCACATAAATGTGTTCACTTCCCAAAATGGCCAATCAACAAACACAAAGAATCTCCAAATAAATCAAATCTTCCAACTGGGTTTTCGAATTTGGGGGAGAAGATGATGATTTGAGGAAGAAAATTGCAATCTGCAAAGGCAAGCACATAGATGTGTTCATTTCCCAAAAGGGCCAATCAGCAAACACAAACAATATCCAAATAAATCAAATCTTCTAACTGGGTTTTCCATTATCTTTCACTAATCTAAGAACATCCAATAAATATCAATTTGATAGAGAGAGAGAGAGAGAGAGAGAGAGAGAGAGAGAGAGAGAGAGAGAGAGAGAGAGAGAGAGAGAGAGTATAGAGAAAAATCATAAAATTAGAGGAAAAAACCCATTTATATATGAGGGCAATTTGATCATTTCAAGGTAAGAAAAAATCGTTTTCTGTTCAATTGTTGTGCATGTCATGTGCATATTAAAAAAAATCCTATTTCTGCCCTAGATTAAAAAAATATCATGTTTTTGGGTATTTCCTAAACTAATTTGACACCGTGTAGAACAAGAAAAGTTTTTCCCGGTGCTTATGGTAACTTAACCTAAAACTTAAACTGAGTTGATGACTACTTTAGCATGAAAAGTGATAAGTGTGATCATTAAAATAACCTCAAAGAAACAAAGTACGTAATTTTCAGTGATCAAATGACTTTAATTTTAAGATATGGAGTTGTGTCATGTACTCCATTGAAAACTAAGGAGCATATAATGTAGAAGATACATCTAGATTATGAATTTTCAATGAATTGCAAGATGCAATACGAATTTTTTCTTCAATGGTATCATTGAGCTACACAAAAAATGAACGGCTGAGATTGAAAATAGAAGATCAAATAGTTGTGAAAATTAAATTCAACGA
Organism: Malus sylvestris; assembly: GCF_916048215.2. NCBI lineage: Eukaryota > Viridiplantae > Streptophyta > Magnoliopsida > Rosales > Rosaceae > Malus > Malus sylvestris. The sequence continues at coordinate 16,831,083 of NC_062273.1, forward strand.
CTAAAATCTCATAGCACTAAATGCTACGGAGAATAGAAGCCACACCAGTATTAAAGTCCCTTAATCTTAATGTTGATTATATGAGCGGACTATGATAATGAATCAGATAAGAGGGTAATAGACCAAGGTATGGAAAAAAACGTTACTTGAGATAAATCCTAGACAATACCACCAAAAGATCTTGCAAAACATCCATAAGAATACCACCAAAACTAGCCACGCCCGCTGAGAACCACGAGCCGCACTGACAGTGTTAATTTTAACTTGAAAAGCACAAGAAGAAAGCCAAAGAGCCCCGTAAGCACCCAGCCAAGGCTGGTTCAGAGATTTTTGAGGCCCAGGGCAACGCCAAAAAATGTGCCCTCACTTCATATAAAAAATTATTTGTTTTCACACATAAGACATCGATAAAATTATATTTAGAAAAATACTTTAGACTCAATAATTTAGAAACACGGAATAACTAATTTATTTTGTATCGAGAGGAGGAAATAAAAAAACTTCGGGTTTACAAGTAGATAGATTATGATGAATGTGGCTTTGCCTTAGGTTGATCCTCGTCTAGAAGGATCAATATGGTTACGTGAACCCTCCTTACAATAGAGAAGTGGAGATAACAACACAAGACGGGGTTCGAAGAAGGAAATACATAGCTGGATCAATCTTCTCATAAGAAGACGAAGGGGGGAGAATGTAGTTCTGAGAGGAGACAACATGCAATAATTAGACTCTGAAACATGACTGTGAGGGAAAGATGTCTAGAGATTGAAAAAGCTTTATATGCTGAAGATGAGTTGCTGGAGTTTCCCATGGAATATCAGGAACTGTGGTAAAATTTGGAAGATATCTCAGAAATGAAGACAAAAACTATGGTGGAAATAGGGAAGGGTGACTCTTCACATGGTGGCAGCGGCTAGCCCTCAACAGCAGCAAGGGAACCATGATACACCTATTATGGAACTGCATTGGTCTTGGGTAGGATACGGTAGTTCGGGCCCTTTATGGGCTAATTCGGAATTACAAATCCTCTATGATCTTTCTTTCTGAAACAAAAATGAAGGATTGTAGAATTGAAGGTGTTATACGACGTATGGGTTATCCAAATGGTTTTAATGTTGCTTAAACTGGGTGTGTTGGGGGTTTGAGCATGTGGTGGGATGACTCTTTGGAGGTGGAAGTTGGGTTTTCCTCCAAGCACATTACTGGTGCTTGGATCAGAGTGGTGGGTGCGAAGTTTTGGGCACGTGTTACTTGGGTTTACGAAAGCACATATCAGGCCGAGAAGGCTACATTCTGAGGTTGGATGGATGAAGACTTGGTTTGGGCCGTCCATTCTCCCCTGGCTCTATAGAGGCGACTTTAATAAGTTTCTTTGGGATCATGAGAAAACATGGGGATCAGAAGTGTTCTACACAGACCAAGGTTTTTAGAGGAATTTATGAATAGTGCAGAGATGATGGATTTAAATTTCAATGAGCCTAGCTTCACTTGGCGTGGCACTAAGTATGGACAGTTAGTGAAAGAATGAATAGACAAGAGTTTATCCAACAAGCTTTGGCAGGAGAAATGGCCCAATACATTGGTGACACACGACATGGTTATTGGGTCCGATCATTGTCCCTTAATTATCCAATGCCAGCCAAGAGGTTAACGATTGAATGAGCTTTTCAGGTTCGAAGCTTTTGGGTCCAAGGAGGATAGGTGTAGAGAAATTGTGGAAAGCTATTGGGGGCGTCGGTGCGGTGGTGAAAGGATCACTCGGTGGCAGAAAATGATGAATGATTACCGATCACAGCTAATATGTTGGAGTCGAAAGGAATTTAAGGAAAAAGGGAAGGATATTGAAAACCTTCTAAATCAACTCGAGTAAGTTCAATATAATTAGAGTACAAATTGGGAGGAAATCAAATTGAAGTCAATGAGACTTCAAAGGTTGTGGGAGTTGGAATAGAGCTACTGGCAACAATGCTCCAGGGTTAAGTGGCTCTGGGAGGGGGATACAAATACCATATTCTTTCACTAGTCCACACTGCAGAGCCGAAAGAGAAATAGTGTGGTGAAAATTAAAGATGGGAATGATATGTGGGTTGACAGCAACAGCCAGGGGGCTGTTCGAAGTCTAGTGGAAGAGCATTTTGTCACTCTGTTTACTTTTTCAGGGCAGAGGGATTGGGGTCAGTTGTTGGATTGCATTCAAAACTCAATAAGTGGGGAGATGAATGAGGCTTTAACGAGTTTGATTATGGGGGAGGAAATTAAAATCGCTACTTTCCAAATGGGAGGAATGAAGGCCCCTAAACCTGATGGCTTCCAAGGATTGTTCTACCACTCATTTTGTGAATCGTTAATCGCAAAGGTCAATGGTGTGGTTTGTGACATCGTGAATAGGGTAAGTTTTCCTCAAAGACTCAACTTTACCCATATTGTCTTGGTCCCAAAAGTAAAAATCCCAGAATCTGTAGGGCAATTCAGGCTTATAAGTTTATGCAATTATTCCTATAAGAAATTGTCCAAGGCGTTGGCTAACCATCTTAACTCCATCCTTTCGAACATTATTTCTCCCATGCAAAATGCCTTTGTGGTAGGGAGGTAAATACAGGATAATATTGGAATTGCTTATGAGATGTTCCACTTCCTGAAGCTCTGGAAAACAAAACAAAAATTTGAGATGGGAATTAAGCTTGATATGCATAAGGCTTATGATAGAGTGGAGTGGGACTTTCTGGATGCGGTGATGGAGAAGATGAGATTTTGCACGAGGTGGAGAAATCTCATTATGAAGTGTGTGAAATCAGTGGATTTTACGGTGATTGTGAATGGGCAGCTGGGAAAGAAGTTTGTCCCGTCAAGGGGTATTCGTCAGGGTGACCCGTTATCCTCGTATCTTTTCCTCCTCATAAGTGAGGTCATTTCTTGGCTAATTCAATTGACGATTGATAGGCGTGAGCTAATAGGCATTTGTACGAAACCTGGTGGCCTTATAATCTCACATATATATTTTTTTGCAAATGATACTTTGCTCTTCCTTTAAGGCGATCGACATAACTATTGCAACCTGGTAAAGATCATTGATGCTTACTATGCAGCATCTGGATAATAGGTGAATTTGCAAAAATCTAGTGCTTTATTTGGTGTTAACATCTCGGGAGGTCTCTCTGCGGAACTCAGTCAAGTTCTTGGTATGTCCACAATGGATGACTCGGGGACTTACTTGGTCATTCTATCAATCTGGGGGCGCTTGAAGAAGCAGGGCCTTGCTTATGTTAAAGGTAGGATTTTGGAAAAAATTCAAGGTTGGAAACAATACACTCTCTCACAAGTTACCCAATGAACATTTTTAAATTTCTGACTACTCTATGCTTGAAATTGGAGTCATTGATTACTGATTTTTGGTTGGGGCAGCAACGAGGGGAGAAATGAATCCATTGGGTTTCCCGGGAGCTTATGAGGCTGTTGAAACATGTGGGGGAGGGGTATGGGTTTTCATAATTTTTGTGATTTTAATGATGCCCTTCTTGCTAAACAATGCTAGAGGCTATTGCAAGATCCAAACTCGTTATAGGATCAAGTTTTTAAAGCTCGGTACTTCCCTAATTGCTCTTTTCTGAGGCCAAACGTGGGGGCAGGGCTTTTTGGGGATGAACGAGTCTGCTGGTGGGTCATGATATTTTACTTTGGGCTGCCCATTGGCAAATAATGAATGAGGAAAGTGTTCGACTTTGGCATGACAAATGGATCCCGTCTCTTATTCTCGGGCACCCTATTCCATCATGGAAACTGGAAGAACTCAAAGGTCAGAAAAAATGCTTCAATACTTCAATTTTGGGAAGGAAAACCTATTTGTTGTGTGCAGCTCATTCACTTGGCCTGTGAGGCTCTTTTTGGAGAAACAATAACAACCAAAATCAACCACCTCCAAGCCATCTCCAACAAAACGGTTTCATTGTTGGTCATCAATTTTGGATTCGGCTCCGATGGTTGGCGGTGGTGAAATGGGCTACTGGAACCCCGTTTACCGCGTGGTCATCAAATCTTCCAACAACCAATGGTGCATATCATTAAGTCTTTTTTGTCTAGGGAGATTTCTTCTTTGTCTTAGCTTTAGCTAGGTTCAATTTTTCTTTAATTTGGTTTTTATTTTTGGTTATGTTTGTGTGGGTTGTGATATTTACTATGGCTTTAGCATTAGTAGCTAATAGCTAATCCTTCTCTTTTTTCTGTCTGTATGCATGTTTTAAGGTGTAAAGGATATGAAGGTGTACCAATTAAGGACCAGAAATTAAATTAAATGTTTGTTACTTGTTAGTGGTTCATGACGTTATTATCACATTATAATTGCCATAAATTATAAGGGGCTCTACTTAATTGGATGCCTGATACTGGGGCGTTGGATTATTTTTCAAACTGTGCGTAATTCTCAGACGGTTCATAATGGAAAAACCGTTACCCGATGGGGAATCTGTTACCCAACGGGTTCGGTTATGGGGAATACCTGTTCGGGTTTTTTACGGTTTCGGATATGGGGAAAATAAATAGGTTCGGTTATGGGGATGGCACATCCGAGCCCAATCCACCTTTTTGCTATCCCTATTTGTGGGCCTATGAGGACTTGGGATATTGACTTTCTCAAGCCCTTTATATTGGAGGAGGAATGCAAGGAGATAATTGAACACTAACATTAGTGACCAATTATGAATGGATCAACTGGTGTGGCCGGAGAATATGAACGGGATATACACTGTGAGGTCGGGATACCACAAGGTACATTCCTATGCGATGCCACTGGTGGCTAGGGTTATGTCCACATCTTTCTCGATTCCTTCTTCAGTTTGGAAGGTTATTTGGAAGTTGAAGCGCCCACCACCTCGGGAAGATTCGAAGCTTTATATGGAGGGCGTTGAATCGGGCATTGGCTATAATGAAGGATCTTTATAGGTGTTGATGTTCTCTCTCTCCGCTATGCCCTCTCTGCAATGCTCACGAGGAATCTGTTGAGCACTTGCTCCTGTTGTCCTTGTGGGTTGAAACCATCTGGCTTGGTGGTTCTCTAAATTACAAGGTGGATAGGGCTGGCCTCACAACATTGGCTAATTGGTTATCATCTCTCATCAATTCAAATATGAGGTCGAAGGAAGAAACTAATTGTTTCTTATCTTATGCAGCCTTCACTTGTTTGCACATATGGAAGGCTAGGTGTAACTACCTCTATAACCAGAAGGCTATCGCACCATAACAGGTCATTATGTCTATCTCTTCCTAGACTAGAGCCTTTTTAGAGGCTTCCCGTAACCCAATGGGGAACTCTGTTCCTGTATAGTCAGCCCTTTCATGCCTGCCCCACTGGTCTCCCCCACATTCTCCATTTACTAAACTAAATGTGGATGCAAGCTGGGCTGCGGCCAATGGTGAGGGTTTTGTTAGGGTCATTGCTAGAAACGATGAAGGGAGTTTTGTGGTGGCGAGAAAGCTGAAATTAAGGCTCCAAGTGCCGCTGCGATGGAGACTCTTGCATTATTATATGGTTGTGAATTTGCTAGCTCATTGGGTTTGAAGAGGATTGTAGTTGAGTCCGACTCAAAGAAGAACATTTCCTGCTTGGTAAATAATTTATCCTCTGGCAGCTGGGAGGCTTTTCCTACGTTGACAAAAATTTTGCGACTTCAAGACTCCTTCAGACGTGTTGCTGGTCTTGGGTTCCGAGATCGGCCAACATGGCGGCGGACCATTTGAAGTCAAGTTACAATACGAAGATGTGCAGTTCCACTTGGATTAACCGTCCCTCATCTTCTTTGGTGCATGTTTTGAATAAAAATGGGCTCCCTTGTCCTCCGTAATTTTGTTTTGGTAGTGGAGGGGGCGACGCCTTTGCACTTGGTGCAACGTCTTTAGCCTTTGTACCCTCCTTCACTGCTTTATGTATGTACTTTCCTTGGTTCTTGCTGCCTTGTAGGCCTCCCTATATTTTTGGCTTCGGCCTTGGTTATGCATATTTCCAGTTCTCCCAAAAAAAAAAAAAAAAAAAAAAAGAACATGCCCATATCATACCCCACCATATTATCGACCATATTAACTTTAATACTTTGGGATATGAAAAACTCTTTTTTATTTTTTTATTTTTTATTTTTTTACATATATATAAACAAATGATATTATCTACACTAAGATGATAAGGGAGTGAGTTAAGCCTCACACTGGGTTAGCCATAATAATATGGTTCAAATTCGCTTTGGTGAGAATCGTACTTAAGATCTTTCAATTACAAATGAAAAGAAATATCACTAGACCTTAGTATTAAGTGGCATGAAAAACCCCTAAGATGAAAGTGAAATCTTTTTCCCGGAGCATGTGAATGCATATATATGGTATTTGCTAATTCAAGGAAGCAATCAAATGTTTTATTTTTATTTTTATTTTTTGATCCGAAATTCTCAATCAAGTCACCACCCATAGAACCGAGACGCCCAGCCAAGCCTCAGTGAGGACCCGTGAGACCATCAATGGAAAGGATATGAACAAAAGCGGATGGGAGTCTGGGAATTCAGACTTCCAAACATATCCCTCTTCTACAAGATTCAACGCATTAATTTTTTTGTTTACTGCTTATTGCGTCCAAGAAATATTTTATTCATGTATGATAATAAAATAAGGTATAGACCCATACATTTGCATTCACTGCTACGCTTCTCCGCTGCCCCAAAAGAAGAAGAGGTTTTTCTGTTTGTTTCGAACATGGGCACTTACATGATATGTCATTATATAAATGAAGGGAATTCTTGAAAAGATTTTCCTCAACATGATGTAACGTCCTTTACTCTGGACACATTAAAATTTCTTTAGGAAAAAAAAAAAAAAAAAAAAACCTCGCAAGCAAGAGATGGTATTTGCTTCGTTGGAGGTGATGTATTTAGTTCCAAATCTTCTATCATAATATAGAAGAAATGTATTAGAACTGAATAAGTAGTTTGTTGTGCATGTAGTCATACTGGTGACAAATGAATTAACATTTATATATGCACAACAAATTAGAACTTTATTTTATTTTAATAAATAAACCTCAACTAAATATAGATAGAGATATATAATCATCTCTGTAATTATCGCATATGTTATAGGAACGTATAATTTCCAAATGTACAAGGAGTCATATATCTACATGGTATCATAGCAAGTTATTTCATGTGTAAAGACCAACGGTCACTCGTGCTTCATGTCACCCGATTTGTGTTGTTTATGTGTTAAACTTAAAAATTGGTCACATTTGAGGAGGCGTGTTGAGATTGTGAATTCCACATCAAAAAATTAAGGGACCTTGTATGTACGTATAAATAATTGAGCTACTTTCCAGATTGCCAATTAATTTTGTGATTGTACCTCAACTTTATTCAATTATTTTCAACATCAATCTGGGGCTCGGGTAAGCAAAATATTCGTCGACGGAGTGTAATGTAAAATAAAAAAACAGGGGTCAACTTGATGGAAAGGCCGATATTGTAACAATCCATAACTTTATACTAGTAAAGTGTCAATTTTTTTTATAAAAAAATATAGCCAAACTGTTACATGCCCTAAACTATGAAGGTGCAAAATGTAACTTACCCATAAGTCAAACATCCTCCGATTCCAAGTAATTAACATCCTGGAGGCTATACCATATTATATAATTGAGTATTGCCCGCAAATTAATTGATGTCATTGATCATCATGACAAGGAGAAACAGATATAATTGTGAAAAAGTTAGATATATAGGAGCCAAGCAAATAATCATATATAAGAATATATTGTCTAGAAAGTTAAAGAGACTAGTTAAAGTATTTTTTGACACTGTTCAATTATTAAACTAGTAAAAATTTAACAAAATTGTTAAAGATTAATGCTCTAACATTAAAGTGTGAGATATACGACAATGGTTAAGTCCGCATTTTGGTTTGGACTGTGAACTGATGTTTTTATTTGTTAGTTAATGGGGCAATGTTCATGGATACTTACGTATCAAATGGGCATGTTTTTTTTACACAAGTAAGAACATTTACTTTGGGCTTTGAGAAATCTTAGAGGACAAGTTATATGTTGTGGTTGGGAGGAACTGAAGTTCGTTTATATATCCACATGCCTTGTCTATCAAATTTAAAAGTCAACGTCATGTAATTGACCCCGTTAACTTGGTCAAAAGAAACATATATGTTTCTTTTAGCCAAAAGAAATATATATTAAAGAGAAAACCTTATACCGTTCCTAACAGAATCAAAACGAAGAGCTTCTAAAGCAAAAGGAGGAACTTGATGCTCCCACAATTGACAACCAGTTAAAAGAAGACTCTGATAAGCAAAGGCACAGCAAGAAAGTTTGCCACTCTAAAGATATAGTTCCAAGAGATAATACTAAATTTGGTCACGTCCATTTAATATCTTCAATGGTATACTCCATATTCCACGGCATCGAGAACATTCCCTACATAGCTTGAAAGACTAGCTTGGAATTGCCTCTCTAAAGATATTTTATTTCATGTTAATTGTTTCCCACTATCAGTTCTCTCTCTTTCCATGTGATCATAAAGTTAAAATATTTAAACCATCACATTTGTAATTTGAAAACCTCAATATTTGAGCAACTTTCCTAATCTCTGCTATTTTGGATGAATTGAGGGTATTCCCCGCACGTAGGCGAGGATTAATCCCTTGAGCTGGGTCGAACCCCATTTGTGAGGCAAGCTTTCCTAATGCTGGCCTCTCCATTCACAAGGCTTGAACTCGAGACCTTACTTAAGGGAAACAAGCTCCTTACTACTTCAACCACTAAGCATTGGTAAACTTTGTGGGAGCAAATGAGGAGAGAAATGTGGATTAATTTGGTTTTTATGGAATTTTTTTCATTTTTGAGGGGGAGAGAGAGCGCTCGTGACATTTAAATATCATTTTCCTAATCTCTACTATTTGATATAACCTTCTTTATCAATAAAAGAGAATAAAAAGACGATTTAATCCTCTAATTCATAATGAAATAAGAATATAAAAAAAATCATGAAAATTAAAGGAATATTGCATAAAAAGATTTTACATTTTTTTTCTCTTCCCTCACCCACATCTCATCAAAGAAAAATGATATTTAAATCTCACGCTCGCTCTCTCTCCCCCTCAAAAATGAAAAAAAATCCATAAAAATCAAATTAATCCACATTTCTCTCCTCATTTGCTCCCACAAAGTTTTAAAAGTTTCGCATGGGTGATGCTAGAGGACCATTTACTTGAACCATATTTTGTAGACCACATGATGTGGCTGTTGATAGTTGGATTCCTTTTTTTAAATAAAAAAAAACAAAGAATTCAACCATCAACTACCACATCATATGGTCTACAAAATATAGTTAAAACATCTATAGTCTCCTTAGTTTTTTTTTTTTCACACACAGTGTGTGGACATTTTCTAATATGAATAAAACCATCGCATGAATTGTACGTGAACAAATTAGATTATTAGGAACTATCAATCACTCCCCAATCATGAGATTATGATTTCGTATTTGGCATGACCAACATCATGCCTTCACAAGCGTAGTATGGATGCCTGCCTGCCTTTTATTTGGTAAAGTGAACAAAACTATGAACGTGATCAACTCCAATGATAAGGGTAATCAAAATAAAATAAAATAAAATTGGATTCCGATTACAGTATATTCCTTTGTCTACTAAATATTGGAGAATGAATATTTGGTGGACCCACACAATTTTGAATCCAACTTCAAAATTTGGAGGAATTGGATTCCTGTAATTTAGTGGGAATTGAATCAAAGATTGTCTTTCACATTATTGGGGGAATCGGAATGAATTTGTCCTCCTCATTATGATCAGTTATTTTTAAAATTCCAAGATTCCCTTTCACATAAACCTAATACCAAATTTTGTTCTCTTAGGAAAAAAAAAAGATTAAATGAAGTTTTATAAAAAAAAAATAAAAAAAAATATTTGCGTATAAAATAAATTACTAGAATATGAGCATTTTAGTAATCACATTGATTTTCATTCTGATTCATACGAATTAATAAACAGCTTATATAATTCAGTACTATTCTTACTTTGATTTTTGAAAATTTTAGTAAATAGAATTTTAATAGGAATCTGATTATGATTCCACCACATTCTAACTCCTTCTCACTACAATTCCTCTTAGAATGAGCAGTTCCACCCCTAACACAAATGCGCCAGCACCCAGCGCATTTATCTACTCAATGAACAGTGATAGACCCTAATGAATGGTAATAGACCAAATGCATCTTCACCCCTAACAAAAAAATAGCCTAGTCAATTTTATTAAAATATTATTATTCTTTATTATAAAATAATAATTTTATTAAAAAAAAGGTAAGTGTGAACCTCCCTGCATTTCTCTCTCCTACTCTCTCTGTCTCTCCCATTCAAATTTGGAGGAGCTCTGCACCAAGAACCCAGAATCAACCTCCCTATTCAGAATCAACCTCCCTCTTAGAATGAGCAGTTCCACCCCTAACACAAATGCGCCAGCACCCAGCGCATTTATCCACTCAATGAACAGTGATAGACCCTAATGAATGGTAATAGACCAAATGCATCTCCACCCCTAACAAAAAAATAGCCTAGTCAATTTTATTAAAATATTATTATTCTTTATTATAAAATAATAATTTTATTAAAAAAAAGGTAAGTGTGAACCTCCCTGCATTTCTCTCTCCCACTCTCTCTGTCTCTCCCATTCAAATTTGGAGGAGCTCTGCACCAAGAACCCAGAATCAACCTCCCTATTCAGATTTGAGTAAATGGTATGTCATTTGTTACTGTTTTATGTCTTTATGTCAAATGATCTAACATTTTACTTATCATTATTTTATTATTATTAAAAGTGATTAATAATAACGTAAATAGAGGTTATGTCAGTATCCGGTAAATTTGTGGGCAGTCCAGACAATTTCTCCTCCTCTTATTTTTGCAAACAACGCACCCAACCGCTTTATTCATCTTTTTCTCCTTCCTGCCTCAATAGCACCCATCTCTCTCTCTCTCTCTAAAAGTTTGTTCCTTCTGCAAAACCAGCCCTTCATCGACTTGAAAGGTATGACTTTTCCTTCATTTTCTTAATCTCTTTAAATTTCCCGAGCTTGATGTTCGTTTTATTGTTTCTGCACGATTTTCTATAATTTTTTTCGCATTTTTTCAAATTCAGATTTGGAGGAGCTCTGCGCCAAGAACCTAGAATCTCCCTCTGTCCCAGAATCAACCTCAGCCTCGAGGATCTCTTTGCGATGCGTTGATCGTGCAGGAGGTTGATGGCTCGGCTGACGTTAGATGGCCCAACATGTGGGTCTGTCAATTTTAGGCCGGTCTCTTGCCTGGCTTGGGCTGGGTGCCGATCAAAATGTTGGGCTGGAGTGGATAGCCTGGGTGCCGAGCTGGTTTTTTGGCTAGGTGCTAGCCTATCAGTTCCCTGGTGGAACTACTCAGGATTAGTAAACTAGTCATACGAGAGATCTCTAAAGTGGGTTATAAAAAATAGTATTTTCTAAAGTGGGTGAAATTTTTGTATAATTTTGTTGTACATAACCTCTACATACCGTACAAAAAATGATATTGCATGCATATAATAAGAGGAACCTGAAAGTGTACAATGATATTTACGATATTGTTGTGTATTTGGGTTATATTAGTTCTTTCTGTCTCTACGTAAAAAGGCAAGATATTATAAAAAAATAAAAAATAAAAAATTGAATTGTTGAAAATATATGAAGATGTTGCAGTCATATTTAGAATAAGAATATGATTGTGTAAATCCTAGTAGATATGGGAACGTATCTTATATTCCTATTAGGAGTAGATTACCTATTAAATGTTGTAATCGTAAAGGGAAAGATTTTTACCTATCCTACTACTATAAATAAAGGCAATATGGGGTGAATGAAACACACCTCACAATAAAATCACTCTCTCTTCTCCCTCAATATTGCCACCCCCTATCTCTCTAAACCCTAGATTGTTCAATCAAATAGGCCTACAACACGTTATCAGCACGTTATTGCCAGAACCTGAGGAATTGACGCATCATAGGAGGAGGCTATCATCCCCCAAATTTAAAGGCTTATTCGTTTTCTGCAAATCAGGTACACTTAAAATAAAAGAAGATATTTGAAACGTCCACGAAGCATGAAAACATTCCCCATGATGCATGAACCCCTCTATGTTTATATTTTCCTTCTGATATATATTGTATATGTTCATATATTTGTTTCATGCATCGCACAATTAAATTGTTATGTGGAATATGTGAGTCAATTTATAAAATTAAATTAGAAGCAATTTTAGGGTTTCCTAAACCCTAAAGGATTTAAAAAAAAAAAAGGAATGGGATATGGTGTGGCACACCACCGCACCATCACTATGGACATAGCAACCAGGCCACAGCCTGGACTTCACCACAGCAGGGCCTGAAGCCCCCTGCCCAAAACGCTGAAACCAACCCCGTTTGGTTGAGTCCACTCACCTGCATGCCGTAACCTTATGGTTGATGGGCTTGTACAGTAGCAAAGGGCCTGCAACCCTAGATTTCAGTCCACGCTAGCAAGCCGCAAAGCTTGTTGGGCCTTACAAAACCCTTGCTTGCCTTGCATGACAGCCAACCCATTGTGGATGGGCTTCCTCGCATCAAACCCAAGGCCAACTCATGCTGGGCTTTGTCCCGTGCCTTCCCCTCGATCCAAAATTGAAAACCAGCTGCGACTGGGGTTTCTCCCTCACCTCATGACCTGAAGTTCACACCCGAGGCCCTTTTTGGGCCATGCCTTTTACTCAAGGCACCCAACCGGAGCCCAATTATTTTTGGGGCTATATTTTCGATCCAATAATATTATTTTAATATTATTTAGCTTTTAGAATCGACCCCGTGTGGCCCAATTTATTGAATTAATTAAAAGTGACCTGTAGTCCATTAATCTGATAATGAATCCAAAATTATTGACTTGAAGATCACTTTTGGACATTAACGATTCAATAATTTATTTTTATACTTTGAACCATCACATACTTTCGTAGTAACGAAGCTCTCACACTTGAGTTCCCGAAGAACCTCAAATCCACTATATTCAAATTAGTATATTGCATTCTATGTTTCTTGCAGGAACCTCTCATTATGAACTAATTGTTCATAAAACTAAATTGAACCTGTAGTTTCAAATTTAGTGCCTTTGAAACCTGAAGTTTTCATTCAAACATACCACATGAAACCTGTAGTTTTCATGCATAAATTAAACCAATACATGTCTATAAAACCTGTATGTTCTAGGATATATGTATATGGCTTACCATATGACTACTCATGTTTTTCCCTCTGTTTTAGGGACATGTTGAACTTAAACAAGCTCGATTTCTTTGCTCTAGAAGTATCTAGAAGAAACTATCTGAAGTGGGCTCAAGACGTGAAGCTCCATCTGACTACAAAAGTCATTAGAGCCACCATCGAGGCACATATCATCGACAAACCTATTGACGAAGCTCAGAAGGCTACTACAATGATCTTCATTCGAAGACACATCCATGATGCACTGCAGACTGAGTATTTCGCTGTGCAGGACCCACGCACCTTCTAGCTTGCTTTGGCTAACCGTTGTGATCACCAGAGAGACATATACTTGCTTGAAGCAAGACACGACTGACAGCATTTTCGCTTCCAGGACTTTAAGTCCATGAATGAATACAACTCTGAAGTTTGTAGAATCTGTTCACTGTTGAAATTCTGCAAAGTGGAACTAACTGAATCAGATTTCCTGGAGAAGACCTATTCCACCTTCCATGCCACCAATATTGTCCTGCAGCAACAATATAGGGCACATAAATTCACCAAGTTTTCGGATTTGATCTCTGTTTTACTTATTGCTGAAAAACAAAACCATCTTTTGATGAAGAATCATCAAGCTCGACCATCTGGCTCAAACGCCACACCTGAAGCACATGCGACCTATTCTAGCAGCCATAAACTACAAAAGAATCGTCATGGCCGTGGCAATAGGCGGCAAGCCCAACCACGGGCCCAAGGTCAACAGAGTGCTGCACCTAAAGGAAGAAATATGACCTAACAACCTCCACCACTCGCCCCAAACTTCAAGAACAAGGGCAAAGCTCCCGTTTAGCCCGCTTCTACTAAATTGGACATATGCTATCAATGTGGATCAAGGGATCATTGGTCAAGCGTATGCTGAGCTTCCCCTGAGGCTATTGCCAAGTATCATTCCGGTCGTGAGTCTAACTTTGCACATGTGAATTATCCAGAAGATGCTACTACATCAATGGAGATATCAGATTTTCAAGAGGCATCAGCACCTATGGATGAATAAATTAGACATGTTTTTAGGGTGTTTATCCCTAGTGGCCGAACCCACTAGGAGTGGCCGGCCCTACCCCCCTCCCCCCCTATTTTCTAGGTTTATGGTTTAATTTTGAACAATTTTTCTAAGTATTTGGAATAATTTGTTTGGTTTTGGTTTGTTTTGAATTATGGATATTATTTTCTCGAATTGCTTAATTGAATGAATGGACTTATATTTATACATGTGACCAATTCAATCAATTTATTTCTAGGTATGTCTAGTGGGGAAGTTAGTTGTCTGACAGATAGTGCAACCACGCACACCATCTTGCGTGAACGACACTACTTTACTAACTTAATACCCAAGAAAGCTTATTTGACAACTTTCTCAGGCTCATCCAACCTGATTGAAGGATACGGAAAATCACGTATTATGTTGTCTAATGGTACAATCTTGACCATTAAGGAGGCACTATATTCTCCACGTTCCGGAATAACGTTGCTGAGTTTTAGAGATATTTGAGATAATCAATATCATATTGAAACCACTGAAGATGATGGTTCTGAATTTCTTTGTATGACTTTATACGAATATGGCCAAAAGCATATTCACGAGAAGTTGGAACGTCTGCCGAGTGGGTTGTACATCACAACCATTCACAGCATAGAAGCCCACGGTGTGGCCGGCCCTATGCTTGAGTTCCAAGACACTTTGTTGCTTTGGCATGACCGTGTGGGACATCTTGGACGTGACATGATGAGCCGTATCCTCAAATCTTTACACGAGCATAAGTTACATCCCTATGTTGGACTCCCGTAATGCAAAGCGTGTTCTTTAATTTGAATACTCAACCCTCATATACAAAGATTATTCACAACCCTCTAAGTTTCTTCAGAGGATTCAAGGGGACATTTGTAGACGTATCCAACCAACATGCGGACCATTTAGATACTTTATGGTGTTGGTTGATGCATCAACAAGATGGTCACATGTTTGCTTATTGTCCACACATAACGCCATTTGCTAAACTTCTAGCTCAAATCATTAAGCTAAAGGCTCACCGCCCTGATTATCCGATTAAATCGATTCAACTGGATAACGCTTGAGAGTTTACGTCATAGACTTTTGACGATTATTGCATGTCAGTAAGGATTGATGTGGAACATTTTGTACCCTATGTTCACACCCAAAACGGCCTAGCAGAAGCTTTCATAAAGCGTTTTCAATTGATAGCTCAGACTTTGGTTATGAGAACCAAGCTGTTGGTATCTGCCTGGGGCTATGCAATATTGCACATAGCTATGTTGGTCCGCCTGAGGCCTACCACTACTCAACCACATTCACCATTACAGTTGGTCACTGGATACGAGCTTGACGTCTCGTATTTACGGGTGTTTGGGTGCGCCATTTATGTGCTAATAACATCGCTACTACGTACAAAAATGGGTCCTAAAAAAATGGGAATCTATGCCGGTTATGATTCGCCATCAATTGTTCGCTACTTAGAACCCTTGATAGGAGATCCTTTTACCGCACGTTTTGTGGATTGTCACTTTGATGAGAGTCTTCTCGTCGTTAGGGGGAGATAAGCATACTAATGTTCCCATAGAACGCCGCGAATTGTCATGGTATGCTCCCACTATGTCTCATTTAGATCATCGCACTGCCCAGTCAGAAACTGAGGTGCAACGAATTATAGATATTCAGAGCATTGCTCAAAACATGCCGGATGTTTTTAATGATCTAGCAAAGGTGACAAGATCACATATACTCACTGCAAACACACTTGCAATGATAGATGTACCCCGTGTACATCAATAACCCGCCTGGGAAGGCCAGACAGTCCCCGAAGGTGGGGAGACTCGACTCTTGACGTGGCAAGGTACATTAGCGGCTAACCAATCATTTGCTCCGACCCTGAAGCTTAGCAGACCCCTTGGTTCAAAGGATTCACAACCCTGGAAGAGGAAAATGGCACCAACTAGTGACCCTAGTTTGAATCCGACCATCGCTTACTCATTTGTTCTAACGCATGAGGTTATTCTAGATTACGGTTATGCTTCAGACGAAACATGTCGGCCTCTCGAGAATCGTGAGATTTCGATCCATTATACAGTATTGGATGAGGTTTGGAATAGGAATGAGATGATCGTCAACGATATATTCGCGTACTCAGTAGCTATTGACATCTTGCTTAGCGATGACATTGAACCCTGTTCCCTCGATGAATGGCGACGTAGAACTGATTGGTCAAACTGGAAACAAGCAATTCAGGTTGAACTCGATTCGCTAGCGAAACGTAAGGTGTTTGGATCTATCATTCCTACACCACCACGCATGAAGCATGTTGGCTACAAGTGGGTTTTCGTGAGGAAGTGTAATGAAAAGAATGAAATAGTGCGATACAAAGCACGCCTCGTAGCACAAGGCTTCTCTTAGTGCCCTGAGATTGATTATGAGGATACGTATTCCCCCGTAATGGACATTATATTGTTCTGCTACCAAATCAGTTTGGTAGTTTCTGAAAAACTGAATATGCAGCTTATGGACATGGTAACCGCATATCTCTTTGGGTATGTAGATACGGAAATTTACATGAAAGTTCCAGAAAGACTTTCATTGACTGGTTCAAATAGTTCGAGACCACGGAACACTTTCTCAATTAGGTTGAGGAGGTTACTCTACAGATTGAAACAATCTGGGCGGATGTGGTATAACCGTCTAAGTGAATATTTGACAAGTCAGGGTTCTGTGAACAACGAATTATGCCCATGTGTGTTCATAAAGAAGTCACATTCCGGATTTGCAATCGTTGCAATTTATATCGATGACATGAACCTCATTGGGACTCCCTCAGGGCTTAAGGAAATTGTTGCACACTTGAAATCGGAATTTGAGATGAAAGATCTTAGGAAAACTTGATACTGGTACATCAATCGAACTACACCCAAAAGGTGTTGCGTCGTTGTAATGAGCATAAAGAAAAGCCTTCGAGTACACTCATGGTCATTCGAACTCTAGATGCTAAACGAGATCCCTTCCATCCAAAGGAGGATGAGGAAGAGATTTTGGAACCCGAAGTTCCTTACCTAAGTGCAATTGGGGCTTTATTGTACTTGGCTCAGTGCACTAGACCTGACATTTCCTTCGCTGTGAATCTTTTGGCAATGCGCCCACACACATGCACTAGAATGGTGTTAAAAACATTTTCCGCTACCTCAAGGGTACAACAGATTTGGTACCCATCGCTATATCTTAGAGGTCTACCAAGCAAACACTAGTTGTGACTTTGTCGAACCATGCTGAGATTCTCACCCTGCATGGAGCATCGTGTGAGTGATTTTGGCTAAGAGAAGTTATGGGACATATTCGAAGCATTAGTGGTCTTAGATGAGTTGTTGACCTTCCTACGACGATCTTTGAAGACAATGCAGCATGTATCGAGCAGTTGAAGAAGCGATACATTAAGAGAGACAACACCAAGCACATAGCATCGAAGTTCTTTTACTCACACCAGCAACAGCATCATTAGAACATTGAAGTCAAGCAAATCTGTCCAGGACAACCTGGCCGATCTCTTCACCAAGTCATTGCCCAAGTCTACTTTTCAGAAGCTGGTCCAAGGAATCGGTATGCGTAAATTATCTGAGTTGAATCGCTTGTAGTTTTCTTATTTAGAAGTTATGTCTAACTTAGGGGGAGTATCTAGAAGCATACTCACATGATCTTAATGTACTCTTTTTCCTACGATTAGGAGCATTTTTTCCACTAGGTTTTTGCTACCTAATGAGGTTTTAATGAGGCACCCATCTTGGGATGATCATACTCCGTTGAGTTCACTACTTTCGGCCAGTTTGACGTTTGTTTTAGACATTATGCATACTTCTCACTTTTCTCCTTAGTCTATAGGTTTTTCCCATGCCTTGGGGTTTTACTATAGTGAGGTTTTGTGAGTTTTACTACAAATGCATACTTCACTTAAATTTGAGGCTTGTGATCACCCGTTGTACTGATGACTTCATCAACTATTCCACCTTATCTGCTGAAGATTTGATGCGATGGTTTGTTGAGTATTTACACACTCAAGTGGGAGTGTTGCAGTCATATTTAGAATAAGAATGTGATTGTGTAAATCCTAGTAGACATGAGAATGTATCTTATATTCCTATTAGGAGTAGATTACCTATTAAATGTTGTAATCCTAAAGGGAAAGGTTTTTACCTATCCTATACTATAAATAAAGGCACAATGGGGTGAATCAAACACACCTCACAATTAAATCACTCTCTTTTCTCCCTCAATATTGCTAGCCCCCTCTCTCTCTAAATCCTAGATCGTTCAATCAAATAGACCTACAATAGAAGAATCAAAATTTTTAAAACATATCATACAATTATAAATATATTTTAAAGAGAACTCCGATGAATTGTTATGGCTTGAGTTAGTTATGGCCTTAATGGGTGCCAGTTTTGTGAGCCCCAAACATGGAAAAGAGTTCCCTGCAACTGCTTGTAATTAAGAAAATAATATATTACACCATTAACTAGTATATTGGTAATTACTAGAATAGGTTCAAAGATTCACACGATTTTATTAGTATACAAATTGATTAGCACACTGTGAAGATCATGATTTACTGTAAGTGAATTGTTATTAGCACTTAAAAAATCTCATTCTACACTTCAAACTTTCTATATTGGGAAAGAAAAATACACTTGTGATGAGTGTAGAATGAGATTTTTGGAGTGCCAATAATACTTCTCTACCATAATAGTACGTATAAAGTAATTTTTTTTTTTTGGTAAATAGTAGAAAAATATGTTTGTGCATTTAATGTGGCTTTAATCTCACAGATCCCTTTTCTCTTAACAATGAACAATTTAATCTATTAATGCTATCGTTTGTTAAAAAAAAAATTAAAAAAGAAAAAAAAATAATAAGCGAAGAGGTCAGGGACTTGAACTGTTTTGCAGATCCGGGTTGAGGTTGTGGATCTGGTGTTAGTATGTAAGTTGTTGTACTGATTAGTAAACATTACAAGATTGTTATGTGTGTCATGTCTCAGCTCATAGGCTGAGCTATTGTGTAAAATTGTGATGTGTTGATTAAGTCTCATAGGGCTTATCATTTGACAAGTGTCTTGATCTTAAGATAGGTTGTAATGGTTGGTTGAGATTGAATTGAGGTTATGATTCTCTCTCTCTCATCTTTGTCATCAGATATATGTCTCTTCGGGTTGTTATGCCCATAAGGTAATACAATGATAGAAGTTGAAAGGCTATGCTCTGTGTGTGCTCTCTCTCTCTGATTTCATCTTCTAAATCTTACAATCTTTCTCTCAAATCCTGTTAGACTTAGTTATATTAGTTGTATTGCTGGATTCCAACATCTGGGTGATGGAGTGGAAGAGGGAGGTCGGGGACAAGGAAGCTCGTAGATGTTGGCATTGCATCTGAGTTGTGCAATTGCTGTAAGGAGTGGGGACTGAGTTTTGGGCGTCGCGAGGGTGCCCGGTGGAACCATGGAAGCGCATGTGAAATATTTTTGTTTAAAATGTTTCAAAAATAATATTTTTGCACATGTAGCACCCACTTGGCATACAAACAAGCAAAAAATGGACCCATTTGTGCCACATCAACATATCTAAATGGAAAACTTAATGAACTTACAACGTATGGTAAAGTAGGACATGAAAACATAATTTAGAGAATAAATTGGGTCAATATAACTTTTAAGGGCAAAGTGGGACTCGCAAACACTTTTTAAGGAGCAACGGAGTAATTAAGCCAAGTTTCTATTACCATGTGATGTTTTTTAATAATTGGAGATTTAACTTGTGGCATGGGATATTCCTACCGTGCTAATTTCACTCGTTGCCTAATTATGTATAACATTGTACAAAATTTATCTAAAGTATTTTTCAAATTTGGATCATTAATATGTATCCCGATTAAATGTGTGGTAGCAAGGTTTAAGCACGTGCTTTAATCCCAAAAAAATAGGATAATGCTTGGGGTTTCCTCATGAAGAAATCTATTTGACCCACCACTAATAATTCACGAATCATCATCATACGAAACATTATAATCAAAATTTTTTATTCTCTTTATCATCATTCAAAGATTATATATGCAAAAATTCATTAAATTTGGAGATCTTTAGCCATCTAGACGTTTCAAACCAATCAACGATTTTGATAACAAGTAGCATTTTCATGATAAGCCGTCCATTTATTTGATGAATATGGATAACCAAAAAAATCTCTAAATAGAATGATTTTTTTGCATATATGATCTTTTTTTTTTTTTTTTTTTGCATATATGATCTTTAAATAAAGAGAATGAACACTTTTGATTCATAATACATTGATCATAAATACAAAGACAAGTAGGTTCCTCTATGCGGGGAACAGAAGCATTATAGGCATGAGCTGTAACTCATGATGCATACTAAATATAGAAATATGATTTTCCAGGTCAATTGAGATTAAAAGATGCGTTAATTTTCGGCCAATTAAAGTAAAACGGCAGTATTGGTTAGTGCAAGGTCATATTCATAAAGATCAAATTTTTGAAAAAGAAAAATATAATCCAAGTTACTGTATTAAAGCTAATATCACACGGAATACTTCTCTGTTGGAATTTTTGTTTTTTCGTTTTATAATCGTTTGGTTTCTTTTACCTACTAGGTACAGAAAATAGGATATTATTCTTTAAGCACTTATTATATAATACCATCACATTCTTTGCTCTTTGTTTATTCATTTGACTGCAACGTAAGTCTACTGTAAGGTTGGACTTGGATATGTGTTGAAAGTTAAAACCATTTCTCTAGATCTATTAGCATTGGAAGCTACAAGCAGTATTTTTGGTATACAAATCAACCTACAATACCTAGAAGCTTGTAAGTATAAATTCCTGTAATTGAAACACTTCTTCCTTTCTGTTACGATTTATCCTGAAAATTATTCTATTTTAATTTCCGAAAGTATGAAACGACCAAAATGCCCTTAGAAAGGGAATGTGTTGACTTTGGTTGACCTTTTCAGTTGTGACACCCATGACCTATCAAATTAGCATAGGGTTAGGTTCGGTTTGAAACGATTCGGTTTTTTGCTGAAACCGCAACCAAACCGAAATTTCGGTTCAGTTCAATTTTTTTTTGATTTTTTTCGGTATTGGTTTTTTTCGGTTCGATTTCGGCCCGGTTTGGTTTTTACCATGATTTTTTTTTTGGTAAATCTGGATATTGGTACTGATCAAACCACTATCTTCATCTACAAATCACAACAACAATTATATTCATTTAGGGTTTGCAGGATTTGTGGGCTGCTATTGATGTAGCAAAATACGAAGAGGGAAAAGCTAACTTTATTTTTGTCAAAGCATGAATCTTTTATCCAACACAATAAAAATAAAATAAAAAAACTTGGATTGAATCAGATGGAAAGAAACAAACATAGATACATAATCTACATCCCCAAGCATGATCTGCAACCCATACTTTCTTTGCTCTCTGTCCGTCTATTGAATCTAAAACCAATACATAATCTGCAGCACACACCTCTATGCATCTCCACCCATTTTTATCTCCATAACTGAAATGAAAACTCTATCACATCTTCACGAATAGCACAAAATCTAAATATTGAATCTCATACACTAACAACAAATCAATTACCCAAAATCCTTAAATCTAGAAAACCCTAAGTTACTCTTCCTAAGGGAGAAATTGGATGCATGGACATGGAGGGTCTCACACATATGAAGCTTGGAATAGAAAGGAGGATGCGGGTTATGGAGAAGAATGGAGAAATGGACATGGAGGAAGCTGGAGGCAGGGAACGAGAAAGAGAGATGAGGGGAATGAAAATAGAATAAGTGTGGCTGCGCTAGGGAAAGGTGTGATTGAGCTAGGGTTTTGTTGATTTGGTCAACAAAATTAAAAAAAAAATCTCCAAAATCAGGGAGGCATAAGGAGGATTCGAACCCATATGCTCCACCAGCTTGGGAAGTTTCACTGAAACCAACTTCACAACAAGTTTGGTTTTGTCGTAATTGTATGACTAAACTATTTATAAACATTGAAACAAATAATTAAATATATATATATACATATATATCGGTTCGGTTTAGTTTCGGTTTTCAAACCTCAAAAATCGAAATCGAACTGGCCAAATTCGATTCGGTTCGGCTTGGTTTTGTTCGGCCTCAGTCTGGTTTGGTTTTCGATTTTTTTTGGTTTTCGGTTTTTTGAACCCACCCCTAAATTAGCATATTCGTATAGTACTCGACGACACGAACACATGGTCTTAAACGGAATAGAATTCGGAGTTGAAACGAAGATTTTACGAAACTACAAAGTTCAAAGTTGTTTTATTAATTTTCCAATCTTCTAGATATTTCTTTTATTTTAATCTATTTAGGTTTTTTGTCCACAAAGTTCAAAGGGTACGGACTTATCTTCAACCCTTTGAAGCATTCCCCTGAGGAAAACCAGCAGAAAACTGGAGCACATGAAGCTTTTTATCGGAGACCCACGGGCTACTTGCTCTTTAATGGCGTGAATTTCGTCCAACTCATGGTATGGAAGCCCAAGGAATAGAAGAACCACGTCACCTTGTGTAATCGCTAGGGCCAACAATATCATTTGCCGATGGAATGTGTCCTTAATGTCACAGAAAATGAAGCGGCCAAGCGATAAATACAACATGACGTCAAATATGTAGTTCGATCCTGACTCTTTTGCCAAAGTGCTTATTCCATTTCATTAAGCCACAAGGCTTTGCTTGGAAAAGTAGGAGCACCCTTCTTTAGATTCTTGTACACCTTATCATCCACGCGAGGAATGTCATAGTGGAACAAATCCACGTTCCCCATGTTGTTTTCCAACATCGGAGTAAACTCTCCCCAAACACAGATGAAAGTGTGGGTCTCCGTACTCCAGCTCCTGACCACTTGCCGGAGGAAATCAGGCTCCACACAGAAGTAATCGGACATGCCATTGGAGCAGCTGGCACCTGTTTAATCCAGATGCGCCTCTACAATTGCTGATAGACGAGATTGGGCAAAAGAAATGCCATGAGGTCCGTAGCCTAGAAGGGAGTAGGGTTCAGGACATCAAGGGATTTTCTTCATCTAGCTAATAGCCTCCAAGTAGGACATCTTCTAGGCTACAGTACTTGGAGATATAGTTAGAGGCTATACACCAGCGAGAAGAAGATGCCCGCCAGTGAGTAGAAGAAGCGCGCTAGGAAGGAGAAGCTCGAGAAGAAGCTGCGCACCAACAGGAGGAAGAGTTTTGGTGGTACATTGCTGGGATGGCACAAACAATGACATGCTCTGGAATTAGCCTCCCTGATCGGTCGAGCAACCTTCAATCACTGCCCTAAAAGTAGTTTAAGATATTTTACATATATACGTTTGTAAGAATATTTCAGTTTTAATATAATTTTTTTTAATATTGTGATTTCTTTTGAGATTAATATAATTAAAACTAACTATTTTTTTTATATTATAATTTTTTTCTAAAATTAAATTAAACATTTGGCCAATGACTATTTTTGTTGAGTGTTTATTTTGTATTTATTTTTCTTTAATTTCCTTACCCGATGACTAGTTCGTCAGGCAAACATTTTTAATTTTTTGAAGTTCCTAGAACTTGATGAAAATTATCGTCGGACAAGTTAGATTTGCCGGGCTAAATTGGTCAACTCACTTTGCTCGATGAAAATGTTTCATCGGGCAAATACTATTTACTTGACAGAGTTCTACAATTTGTCGGGCAAAGGTTTTGGCTACAACTCGACTAATTTTTCCCTATGGAGTACCATTGGACAAAAACGTAGATGATGAGAAGCTTATTTGGCCTGACAAAATCCTTTCGTATGAAAAGGGTATTCTTTTTGTGTAGTGAATTGACACTACAAGAAAAATAGCCGTTAAATGTGCCCTATGAGGCCTAAGGACACCACCATATGTGCCCATAGGGCAATAGCAACAGTGCATCAATTAAAACATCATGTGTGCCCTCTATGGGCATGCCCTTTGGTCATTGGGCACAACAATAAGGTGTTTTGTGTTGAAACACGTAAGCACCAATTAGGAGTTTTTGTGCCTCTGTTTTGACACCTATGTCAGATGACTTTTCCGAGCCATGTTTGCACAATTTTGTTATTGTGCCCTATAGGTTAAATATTTCAAAAAAAAAACATAAATTCAAAATTACAAAATCAAACCAAATAGTGATACCATCAGTAAGAAATTATTCGGCTGGTTTTACATGCACATCCAAGATACCAATTAAACTAAGGGCAAAGCTAAAACATGCTTCTAAAATTTAGTTCTACAATCGATTCATACAGATATAAGCATCATGTAAGTAACCAAATCCTTTTAGTATCTTGCCTAACAATAAAATAAATGATTCACCCACTGTGAAAGATTCATGAATATTTACTTAATAGGGATAAGAGAAAATAGCCTGTGTTGAGGCCAAATTTGTTCTCAATCATTACAAATCAAGTGATATAATATTTTTAGAGCCAAAATTTGATACCAAGTGCAAACCAATCCACAACTATAATGCCAGTAAAGAACAATACCAACCTCTACCTTCTCGATGACTAGAGACTTCTTAAATGGCAGTAAAATGTGTGGGAGTAAATACATATATATAGACCACAATTGATCAAATCACTCACCTACATTTAGAAAATAGATAACCCTTACATAATGTAGCCAGGAACAAAACACATAAAACAAAGAATTAAGATCATCAAGCACCAACTAAATGAAAAATTTTGGGATAGTAATTGCATCGTGTACATACAAAAGTCTCTAGCTTCTTAGTATAATGCAATAGTTCTTTGGTGGCAGGATCAACAACCAACTACCAAAACTGGTTCGAAGATTCAGCAGAAACTTACAGATGAACCCAAAAACAAAGCATGGCATGACGAAAAATCAAGAGGAAAGAGCATCAGGAATATGGGGGGAGAGTTGCAACATTATTCAATAGTTCAAGTTGTCTGTCAACAAACTAACATTTTATTACAAACATTGTACCCATCACCTTATATCCTTTATAAGCATCTGCAATGACAAACAACAAGAGCAATAAAAGGAATTAACTTTTCGAAATCTTATCTATAATCCCAAGCAATAAACTTCAGTTAACATACAGCAATACGAAACACAAAACTCACCAAGCATGTCTGTAGACATGTAAATTTTGTTGCATGTGCATGATGCATCACAAAGCTCCATGTGGCATATGACTCATCATAAATGGACAAGTCATCAATAACATGTGGCACAAATCAAGCAAAGGATGTACATAACCTCCCCAAAATTAGGCAAAAGGAAGAAAATATCCCTTAAATCAGCAAGGGGCCCAAAGTGCTCTCAAAACCGAAAAGAAAGCAAAAGCATCTTCACAAAACAAGCAAGAATTGAAGATTGATCACAAAATAGGCAACAATGCCTATAAATTTCGGCCAATATGAGGAAAAGTGGATGAAATTAAGACACAAAACATGCCTAAATTCTCCCATGGATGAATCAAAACACAAATCAAAGCCAAATACATCCAAAGGCATGGCTTCGGAAGTCTATAAATACAAGGTCTCAAGACACACATAAAGGTCGACAATTTTTACATTGAAGGGTCGAAATTCTCACATCCAGAAGAACCTTTGCCAAATCTTTGAAGCCTAATACCCTGCCGAAGCTTTCTTCAAAGAACGCACAATGAAAGCTTTCTTCAAAGAACGCACAATGAAAGCCAAAGCTTTCATTCGACCAAAGCCGAAGCATTCCCTTGAAGAATAAACAAGCACTTGTGCCGATTCCTTTATGACTTTGTTGCAAGCTTAAAACTTGTAACGACGTTCTGTTTAAGATCAAGTCGCCAAAACCCTTGAATCAATGAAATTTTACATTAACACTCATTTTGTCGCAGTCCTAAACCTGAGGTGAAGACTATCCACGCATCGTTTTCAGCTCAAAACTTGAAGCAATCACTCAATCGTTTGTTCAAGATCAAGTTATCGTGACTCTTGGATCAACAGCTTACGTATCTACATCAAATTTGAAGACTGAATTAAAGGAAAATTGTAAACAAGGATTGTAACCCTACAAATTCATGAATACAAATCTACTTTGTGCACATGTTCTCGTTTCATTCGTTATAGAATTTTTGTGTTTACAAATTTGGCATGCCTAATGAGACTTCTCTGCCTTTCATCTTTGTCTTCAAATCCATAAAAAGCACAAATGGCATCAAGAAAGGATCAAGCTTCCCTCGCAACCAACGCGAAGAACAAGAACATTCTTGTCACAAATGGTGGCACTTTGGGCGTCACAACCTGAAGCAAGGCAAGAGCTCTTTCTGCCATGCATTCCACCTCTACATTAACTCTATCGAAGGAGCAAGAGCACCCAACGCACGAGCTCGTGATCACCCTAGCTTCGCTACGGGGGCCAAGGGAAGAAAGCTCGAGGAGGTACTCTAAGTCGTTGACTTCCAATGCTGACTTAAGCAGTAGCTCGTATCCCATAGCCATGCAAGTCATGACTACTGGTGTGACTTTAACAGAAGAGTAGCTGGCCACAAATGAATGAAGCAATTGCAAGGCTGACAATGACTGTGGAGGAAAATGACTTACATATTGCTACACTCGTCAACTATCTGAAGGTACAGCACGACGAGAAAGCTAACCCAAAGGTTGATCCATCAAAGAAAGAAATAGACAAAGAAGAGAAGCTTCTGATGGAGAAAGTAGAACAGAAGTTAGAGGTGGACTGAGTTGTGATGCTCATGGAATCTCTCTTTATCCAACAGCTGCAAGAGATGATCACAAACATGATTAAGGCGCAGTACGAAGGGAGCTCGTACGACTTTGTGCTGTATTCAAAGCCCTACTCTAAGAAGATTGACACTTTGAGGATGCCAAAGGGTTATCAGCCACCCAAATTCATTTCATTGAAACCTACAACAATGTTGGGATGGATGGAGACTACTCATCAAGTAGTTCGTGCACTCGTTAAAAGGTAATGCCTTTAACTGGTACACTGACCTCGAGCCTAAGTCTGTCAACAATTGGAACTAGCTTGAAAGCGAATTCATCAATCGCTTTTACAACACTCGTTGTACCGTAAACATGTTGGAGCTCACGAGTACGAAATAGTGGAAGGATGAACCTGTCGTCGACTACATCAATAGGTGGTATTCATTAAGTCTAGATTGCAAAGATCAGCTTTTTGAAACCTCCGCCATTAAGATGTGTGTTCAAGGCATGCACTGGGGGTTACATTACATCCTCCAAGGCATAAAACCCAAGAACATTTGAAGAATTGGCAACTCGATCCCACAACATGGAGCTGAGTATTGCCAATCATGGGAAGAAGGTGTCGATCATCAATTTCAAAAAAGGATAAGGTGCTCACCCTAAAGGTAGACAAGACTAGGAAAATGCCCGCCAAGGAAGCTTTTGCCTGCCATACTACCTTCATCAAGACCTCCTCCACACCTATCAAGATCTCCTCCAAAAACAAAATGAAGGAGATGAAAATAGGTGAGCCTTCTCACACCCAAGATAAGTACATAAACACCTTAAGGGAACTGGAGCAGAAGACGTACCTTTTTTTCGGACTTTAACGTGGCCGTGGTAATCAAGCTGCCTGAATGCAAATGTCCTGAAAAGATGAATCGCGTAAACGATCCTAGGTACTACAAGTATCATTGTATCGTGAGTCATCCTGTTGCCAAGTGCTTCGTCCTCAAAGATCTCATCATGAAGCTAGCACAACAAGGGTAAATTGAACTCAACCTAGAATACAAAGCCACAACACCCACTACCACGATTGTGTTCGGATCCTTCGATCCTGTGCCTCTTCAAGTGACGCATGACCACTTCCATCTATGCTTAAGCCACACGGCACCTTCTGTACAACCATCGCTAGGGGAAAGCGACCAAAATGCACCTACCGACAATGAAGAAGGATGGACCTTGCTAACCTAAAAAAAGACAAGGAAGCCAAGACCACAAGCCATACGGCCAAAGGTGGAACAAGGGAGAAAACATCGCTGCCGCAATAATAGGAAGCCTAAAAGTAATGTAAGAGCTGCTAAGCCAACGTATGTAAGGAAATTATGGAGCAAGAGCTACGCATTCCGGTCTTCTTGCATGAGTACTTCCCAA
This sequence comes from Malus sylvestris, assembly GCF_916048215.2. Classification (NCBI taxonomy): domain Eukaryota; kingdom Viridiplantae; phylum Streptophyta; class Magnoliopsida; order Rosales; family Rosaceae; genus Malus; species Malus sylvestris. Next base: position 16,859,607 of record NC_062273.1, read on the forward strand.
ATGACTTCTTTCGATAGTGCACTACCGCTGCCTGTCGCATGGCTGAAGTAGAGATAGAAGAGCCCTCAAAAGGCAAAGTTATCACCATTAAGGAATAGAATACCCTCACGCCTAAAAAAGGCTTGCCAACATACTTTAGCATCGAGGAAATACTACAATTTCTCAAGAGATGCGAAAAGCGCTAGTAGCGGTCTTGGCGAGTCTTGACAACCACGAGGTGCAAGAAATGAAGGACGAAGACTTGAAGCTTTAGCCACATGATGTGTCGCCCATGACGCAATCAACTTCACTAACAAAGACTTGCTGTTATGGTCAAAGCCTTACAATCATCCTCTCTTCATCTTTGGGCACGTGAGAGAGAACAAAATCAACCGCATGCTTGTGGATGGTGGGTTGGCCATAAACATCATGCCAAAGTCAACAATGACCACAATCAGTATCAAGGTGGATGAACTATCCTGAAGTTGCCTTCTAATCTAAGGTTTTAACCAAGGAGGACAAAGAGCGATAGGCATGATCCGAGTCGAGATGACCATTGGCGAAGTCAAATCAAGTACGCTATTCAATGTGATTGATGCAAGAACTTCCTACAACTTACTCTTAAGAAGGCCTTGGATCCATGAAAATGGAGTAGCACCGTCCACCCTTAACCAATGCTTAAAGTTCTACCAAGAAGGAGTAAAGGTGATACAAGGGACACCAAGCCATTCACCAAAGCCAAATCACACTTCACGGACACCAAGTTCTACATGGATGAAGACATGGTGCCCGAAGCTCTTCCAAAAGAAATCAAATCCATAGGCAAAGCCACACCTAAGAAATAAGAGTGGCAAGCCATGCCTAAGAAGCAAGAAGGGAAAACCGTGTCATCTTCAAGCAAAAACAATGATGAGCTTGCTAAACCGACAACAACCAAAGGAAGTGTGATGCCCTTAAAAGGACCAAAAACACTTGTCTTTCGGTACGTCCCCATATCAAGAAGAAAGAATGGGCAATCCTTGTTTGACACTGGAACAAGCAAAGCCGACACACAGTTGTACAATGACGATGTAAAACTGCTCAAGACAAATGTCATTTTATTTCTGACACAGTTAGGCGATGCTAAAGTTTCAAAACCACTACAAGGTTTCGTAAAACCCCTGCCAAAGGGGGCGGAACCAAGCTCTCTTCCAACCAAGAGGACCAAGGAAGGTTTCAACCCAAATGCCTACAAACTCATGTCAAAGGCTGGGTACGATTTCACCTAATTTTCAAATCTTGGAAAGAAGAATGCAAACATTGTCAACAATAAAAAATGTAACCTCATCGAAACTCAAAAGAAGTTGAAAGAGCATGGTTACGGAGTTGACAACCATAAAGCTAGACTTGGCTTCACACCAAATACACCCGTGAAGATTTCAAGAAAAGCGAAAAATGCTCACGCTCAACTATCAGCATAAGCGTTGAACAAGATCAAGAGGAGCCTAAACTTGCCTCTCGAATGTCAGTCTTTGATAGGCTGAATCATTCCAAACCCAGAATTTTGGCACTTGATCGCATTGGTAGTCAAGACCAAACTTCCATCTTCAAACGGCTTAACATGCCAACACCTCAAAGCTTTGTTTTCAAAAGGTTGTCAAAACTTAAGAAACAAAGCAACACGACTAGCTCTCCTCCATGACGGTCTACCTTGGAGAGACTTGAAAAAGCCAAGCAGCCTTCTAGAAAAAAGAAGACAACGCCAAAAGAAGGAAAGCTCAATGGTCTAGCAGAAAAAGATAACGTTTGAAGCTCAATTCCTTTAAGGATGAAGCGCCAAGTAACCTTGGCGGTTGACACAAAAAGACCATTGAAGGTAAAGAGGCACACCATCATCTACACTCACCAATCTTCATGCCAATAAGCCCAAGAGGATGACACTGAATAAGAGGTCCAAGACGTCTTCCACATCACAATCCAAGAAGACAAAGAAGACGAAATCCTTGAGGAAAACGTCACTGTTATGCCACCATAGCTTAAGGATGGGGGACAAGCCACGGTTGATGATGTTAAGGAGCTCAACTTAGGCACAAGCGAGGAATTGAAGCCTATCTTATTAAGTGCATTACTAAGTGCGGACAAGATCGATGAGTATTACTAATTGCTAATGGAGTATAAAGACGTATTTGCTTGGACCTACAAAGAAATGCCCGAACTTGACTTACCATTGTCATGCATCATCTTGCAGTCAAGCCTAGAATGCAACTGATAAAGTAAAGTCAAAGATGCCATCAATCTGAGCTCATTCCACAAATTGAAGCTGAGATTGACAAGCTAATTGAAGCAGGCTTCATTTAAGAGGTGCAATACCCTAAATGGATCTCCAACATTGTTATTGTCTCTAAGAAATTTGGACAAATACGTGTTTGTGTAGATTTTCGCAACCTCAACGATGCTTACCAGAAGGATGACTTTCCCTTGCCAATCATCGAAATCATGGTAAACACAACCATTGGCCACGAGACACTATCATTCATGGATGGCTCATCTGGATACAATCAAATCTACATGGCTCTCGAAGATGAGAACTAACAGCCTTCTGCACTTTAAAAGGTATATACTACTAGAAGGTAATGCCTTTTGGCTTGAATAACACTGGAGCTACATATCAACGTGCAATGTAGAAGATCTTCAATGACATGCTACACAAAAATGTAAAATGTTACATAGATGACGTAGTTGTCAAGACCAAGAAGATATCTGATCACTTGAAGGATTTATGAATGGTGTTCGACAAACTACGGCACTACAACCTCAAAATAAACCCGCTGAAGTGTGCATTTGGCGTTATTTCTGGAAAGTTCCTCGGCTTCATTTTCAAGCACCGTGGCATTGAAGTTGACCAATTGAAGATTAAGGCCATTCAAAGCATGCCCTAGCTAAGGAATCTACACGAGCTGAAAATTATACAAAGATGGCTAGCTTTCATTAGGCGCTTCATCTTTAACCTTGTTGGACGCTGTCAACCCTTCAGTCTACTCATGAAGAATGATGCTTCATTCATATGGGATGACGTCTGTAGCAATGCCTTCGAAAGCATAAAAAGGTACCTAGCAAGCCCATCTATCTTAGGAGTTCCTATGCCTGGAAAATCGCTCATCTTATACATTATTGCACAAGAGGGTTCCATTGGAGCACTCTTGGCATAAAAAAATGAAGACTAAAAGGAAAGAGCACTCTACTACCTAAGTAGAACTCTCACTAGTGCTAAGCTCAACTATTCACCAATCTAGAAGATGTGCATTGCCCTAGTCTTCGCCGTCCAAAAGCTAAGACACTACATGCATGCTTACATCATCCACTTGGTTGCTAAAGCCAACCCAGTTAAGTATGTTATGTCCAAACCCATTGTAACAGGGCAACTAGCTAAATGGGCATTGCTTCTCAATCAATATAAGATCACCTACATCCCATCTAAAGCCGTCAAGGGATAAGCCTTAGCAGACTTCCTTCCTGATTATCCAATCCCATCCAATTGGAAATCTAGACAACTTGCCTGACGAGGAGGTGTTCTACATCGACATCTTCCTGACATGGACAATGTTCTTCAATGGATCTACAGAAATAAACAGAGCGGGGGCAGGAGTAGTATTTATGTTGCCACAAAGACAATTACTACCCTATTCCTTCCGACTAAGTCAGTTATGCTCTAACAACGTCACTAAGTACCAAGCATTGATCATTGGACTCCAAATGGCGATCGACATGGAAATCACAACACTAGAAGTGTATGGCGACTCCAAGCTCATAATCAATCAACTCTTGACTGAATATGAAGTGAGGAAAGATGATCTTGTCCCATACTTCCGACTAGCAACTCAACTGTTGCAAAAGTTCGAGGCCGTGACGCTAGAACATGTGCCAAGAAAAGAAAATCAAATGGCAGATGCTCTCGCTAACTTAGTCTCAAGTATGGCGCTCGGAGAAGACGAAGTTGCGGGTGTGCCAGTTTGCCAAAGATGGGTGATCTTGCTCGTCACTAAAATGCTACAGGATGACACAAACGTCATCTCAATACTTCTAGTCAACACTGAAGAGTGGAGACAACTGATGATCGACTACTTGGAACATGGAAAACTTCTAGATGATCTTAGACACTGCTCTGAAATACGTCAATGAGCACCATGCTTCCTCTACTACAAAAAAAACACTCTACCAACGCTTTTTTAAAGGAGTACTTCTAAAATGCCTAGGTGAGGAAGAAACCAATCAAGCCATAGAAGAAGCACATTTAGGCGTATGCGGAGTGCATCAGTCTAGACCAAAGCTACACTTCCAGCTCAAAAGAATGGGCGACTATTAGCCAAGCATGGTGAAGGATTGCCTGGAATACACAAAAAGATGCCAAGCCTACCAATTCCACGCCAACTTCATACATTAACCATCTGAGCCATTACACCCTACTGTTGCTTCATGGCTATTTGATGTATGAGAATTGGATGTCGTGGGATCAATCACACCAAAATTATCTGTCGAAGAAGCCTACATCCTAGCCGCTACAGCCTACATCCTAGCCTCTACAGACTACATCCTAGTCAAGAAGGAAACTATCGTCCGTTTCATCAAAGAGCATATTATCCATCGATATGGTGTGCCTCACTACATCATACGGAAAACAGTTCTCCAATTGACTCATAGATGAGCTCTGCAAGAAATACAAATTTAAGCAACACAAGTCTTCTATGTATCATGCTCCGGCCAACGGTCTCGCGTAAGCATTCAACAAAACATTGTGCACCCTCTTGAAGAAGGTAATCGGTCGAACAAAGAGAGACTGGCATGAAAGAATAGGCGAAACACTTTGGGCGTATAGGACGACACATAGAACTCTTACCCAAGCTATGCCTTATTCTCTCATATATGGCGCGGAAGCTGTTCTGCCATTCGAAAGTTAAATATCCTCACTAAGGATGGCTATACAAGAAAGCTTGACTAAAGAAGAAAATGTAAAGTTACAACTTCAAGAGTTGGAAACACTCGACGAAAGAAGGCTCGAAGCTCAAAAACACTTGGAATGCTACCAAGCATGGTTAACCAAGGCATTCAACAAGAAGGTCCACCCAAGGTCTTTCCAAACTGGAGATATTGTCTTGGCATTACGAAGGCCCATCATCACAACTCACAAAACAAAAAACAAGCTCACATCAAAGTGGGATGGACCTTACGTAATACAAGAGGTCTACACCTACGACGCCTACTTAATCATGGCGGAAGACGGCTTAAAGATCGGCCCCATCAATGGCAGATTCTTGAAGCGTTACTACTCAAAACCAAATTCACACGGCATAATTCTCCTCGCCTACATGAGCCTAAACTGCATATGGCACAATGATCTTCGCCTGCATGAGCTTAAACTGCAAACAGTACAATGTTCATCGCCTGCACGAGCTTAAACTACATATGGCACAATACTCCTTACCTGCATGAGCCTAAACTGCACACGGTATAAAGCTCTTCACTTGTACAAGCCTAAACTGCATACGGCACAATGCTTCTCACCTGCAAGCCTAAACTGCACACGGCACAAAGCTCCTCGCCTGCATGAGCCTAAACTGCATATGGCACAATGCTCCTTGTTCGCACGAACTTAAAAGGCGACACCCAATGCTCCTTATTCGCACAAGCTTAAAAGGCGACACCCAACGCTCCTGGCCCACAAGAGCATAAACTGTGTACGACAAAATCAAAAATCAAAAGTATCATCAAAATCACCATCAAAATCGTCAAAACCATAAAAAAACAATTCATAATTCCTTTGAACTACGCTAGATCCCTCCTGAACCGAGGGTAGGCAACTTGAAACTTCAAAACTTCAAGTACGGTCACATCATCAGCAAAAACACAAATACTTTGAAGAATAAAGAACAAATTCAAGAATGTGAATACTTTATTTATTTAAAAGAAGAATTCGGCTACAAAGCCGCATTACAAAATGAGAAAAAAACAAAGACGGCTTCTCCAGTAGTTGACAAAGTGTTATTCCAAGTCATAGCTCCGCTACGGATGCGATCGCCAAGAAGCTCAAACGAAGCTAGTGGATTGTCACGAACATGGTGCGAAAGATTCAAGATAAGAATCCTCAATGTACACACCTTCTTCTTCGTATTTGGTCGACCAAAATCTGTCATCTCCCAAGATACTTCAGAAAACCACGACTTGATATGCATCGAGTTGTCTTTTGCAGGAGGAACAAGCGCCTTAGGGCCAATCAACGGCACGCAAAGCTTCAATGTTGTTCCCATATCTTGCAAATCACCTTCCTTCGTAATAATGGTGATGGTATTGCTCTTAAAGCACTTGAAAAATACCATGGCTGTAACAAAACAAACAAGGCAAACATAAGCATAAGAGTGGGGTGGCAAGAAAAAAAAATTGCTTCACTAAAGCAAAAGACATGTGAGACAAACCTCATAAGTGTTGAAGGATGACGATGACAAAGTCACAACAAGGAAAAGAAATTAGCCATAAAGCTTAAGCAGCACAGCAAAAAGGGCAGCTACAAGATAATCCTTCAAAGCACGCTACAGTAGCAAAGAAAACCAAAATGCTACGCAATCGCACTACGCAACCCCACAGCGATTACGCAAGCACTGCACGACAATATCACCATCGAGGGAAAACTATGACCAAAAGACACTACACAACGAAACCCCGCTGCAGTCTTTTGTACAATACCATGCGGTAAAAAGTGAAGCACTGCAACAAGTTCCAAGCAGCAATTACACATGGCAGCAAGCAGCAATAGCGCACGCACAGCAGGTGGCATTGTACGGCAAGGGTGTGTTGTGACAAAAACACCTACCCAATTGTCCTATAAATAAGGGCTAATTGCTTCCTTATGCTATAGGGAGAATACATACCAAATAGCAAAAGGAAAATTCCAAGCAAAAAATGGCAAGTTTCAGCCAATCTGTGCAAGCAGGACATTTTTTGTGATAATTCGACTTTCCGAAGGAGTTCTGATACAAGACCAATTGGAAAAGGAAGCTAAGAGACTAATGATCGTTGTGTCCAAATTTCATAATTTTCCCTAGAGTCAAACGTTCCAGTTTTTAAAGTTAATCCAGCAGAAGTTGTTTTCCCGTCAGAACTGCGCAGCCGTGGGAAAATGACAAGTTGAAGGCTTTCCTGATTTTTCCTAGTGGTGTACGATATATGCCTGAAAAGATAAAAGATAAGGCTACGTTTCTCATATTATTACAGAATTTTTCAAAAGAGAAATCGACCTCAAACTTGGCGTGCAAGTCAGATGACGTGTTTCCCAAACCAAGGATAAGTCTTCAAGTTTCCCAAAACAAGGAGAAAAATAACCTCCTTGTTGTGAAAAAGAGAAAGGGGAAAGGACAAAAAATGCAAATTCTACTTACCCAAGGACAAGCATTAAATCTTTCCAAAACCTTGAAGGAAATCACCAAAGCTTTCCAACACTTTGAAAGAAATCACCCTCATTACCAAAATTGAAGGAAGTTCCTACCTAAGAAAGGAAAAAACACTTTTCCCACAACCACAAGGAAAAAAATCAAGCCTCAAAATACACCAAATGTATTTTGCCAGAAATTATGGAAAATCAATATGCACAATAAGTATGTTCCAATTTATCCATTTCCAAAATTTCCTTTAAGATCAAGCCTCTACGGCCCTTGAAGAAAAAAGTTCATTTCTTTCAAGTTCAAGCCTCTATGGCCCTTGGAGAAAAATTTCATTTCTCTCGAGATCAAGCCTCTACGGCCCTTGAAGACAATTATCATTTCAAATCAAGACCAAACCTCAACGGCCCTTGAAGAAATATTTCGTTCAAGAAATATGCCTCAACGGCCCTTGACGAAATTCATCATCTCAATTCAAGAAATACGCCTTTACGGTCCTTGAAGAAGCGAACTAATTCAAGATCAAGTCTTGACGACGCTTGAGTTAGAACATTCATATTGCAGGACTTCAAAACATGTTTCCTACATACAACAATCCTTGAAGTGGGGACATTTGTAGACATGTAAATTTCGTTGCATGCAAATGATGCATCACAAGGCTCCATTTGGCATATAACTCATCACAAATGGACAAGTCATCAATGACATGTGGCACAAATCAAGCAAAGGAAGTACAAAACCTTCCCAAAATTCGGCAAAGGGGAGAAAATATCCATTAAAATCAGCAAGGGGCCCAAAGTGCTCTCAAAACCGGAAAGAAAGCTAATGCATCTTCGCAAAACAAGAAAAAATTGAAGATTGACCACAATAAATTTCGGCCAATATGAGGAGAAGTGGCTGAAATTAAGACACAAAACATGCTTAAATTCTCCCATAGACGAATCAAGACACAAATCAAAACCAAATCCATCCAAAGGCATGGCTTTGGAAGTCTATAAATACAAGGTCCCAAGACAGACATAAGGGTCAACAATTTTTACATTGAAGGGTCGAAATTCTCACATCCAAAAAAACATCTTCAAAGAACACACAACTAAAGCCGAAGCTTTCATTCGACCAAAGCCGAAGCATTTCCTTGAAGAATCAACAAGCACTTGTTCTGAATCCTTCAAAATTTTGTTGCAAGCTTAAAACTTGTAATGACGTTTGGTTCAAGATTAAGTTGCCAAAACCTTTGAATCAATGAAATTCTACATCAACATTCCCTTTTTCGCAGCCCTAAACCTGAGGTGAAGATTATCCACGCATCGTTTCAAGCTCTAAACTTGAAGCATTCGCTTAATCATTCGTTCGAGATCAAGTCATCGCGACCATTGGATCAACAACCTACGCATCTGCATCAAATTTGAAGACTGAATCAGAGGAAAATTGTAAATAGCGATTGTAACCTTACAAATTCATCAATACAAATCTACTTTGTACACATGTTCTCATTTCATTCGTTACGGAATTTTCGTGTTTACAATGTCTTAAGTGGAAAATTGTAGCAAACACCACAATTCAACAAAAAGATATGCAACTGTTCCAGAGACACAAATACAACATCAGAGGTGCGGTTGACTCCGAATTCAAAGGCTTCCACTACGACGACTAAATATTCATGAGGACCACGATTCCTCACTCTCTCTTCGACTAGCACCTGCCCTTCCCTCACCAACACCTTATAACCCGACGCACCTCCCTTTCATGATCCCTCCCTATTGGACTCGGATCCCAACGCGATTTTTGATTCAGGCTCTACATCTACTGATCTTCCCAAACACGACCCACCTCTCCCTTGATCTCTCTCTACTAGACCCAATCTTCCCAAACCTTCCTCTATCACGTGCAGGTGGTTTCTGCTAGGGGATTATGGCAATGATGAAGCTCAAGAGCCTCCACGATTTGTTTGGAAAAGGTAGAGAGAGAAAGAGAGGTTAGAGAGAGAGAGAGAGAGAGAGGTGAGAGAAAGAATTTGAGGGAGGCAGAGTGGAAGAGGAAAGTAAAGGGAAAGAGAGATGAAAGAGAGTAAGGTTGAGTAATGTGTGGGTGAGGCTGCTTCTAATACTAAGTGGAATTGTGGAGTGTTGATCAATAAAATTAATATTAAAGTATAAATTATAATTGTGTCCAAACTTGTGAAGGAATACACGAACTATTATGCTAATAAAACCAAATGATTTAAATATACTAAATTAAAGGGAAAGGGATCCTCTCCGGATCCCTTCCACCTAAGCCTCATGACCTACAAATCCGGGCCCTTGAAATTTGATTCAACAACTACAAATAGAGGGCCCCATTAAAAGTTATAATAATTTTAGCCGTTGGATCAAATTTCAAAAGTCTTGTGGGTCATGAGAATTAGGTGGAAGGGATTCAGAGAGAATCCCTTTCCAAATTAAAGGGCACAAAATTGTTTTTTGTGCATTTCGAAATTATTAAAAAAGTACACTTACTAATATCCATAAAAAGCAACACAAACTTTTGTATTCAAATTTTGATTGGCACAATAAATCTTTTTGTAGATGCAATTTAATGTGTCTTTTTGATCAAAATGCACATTTGAGATAATTTTGTGCTCAATGAAACTTAAAAACACAAATACATATATGTGCTCAATGAAATTGAAAAGGGCACCAATCAATTGTGTTCTTAGACTTTTTTTTTTTTTTTTTTTTGTAGTGTAACAAGTCACCATTACAGACGATACGTGCAACACGTTGAAACAATCCGCAACCACATCCAAATTCAATTTCATAACCAAATTCAATTTAAATAAGATAAACCAATAAACGTAGATATAAACGTGTGCGTGTATTCTATATATTCGTGGTGGTGTTTTTGTATTGTATGGTCCCTCGCGGGGAGTATTAGGTCCTTTTGCCTCTCTCGCCCTCTCTGCTCCAAAGCTGTCTGCTTCTCTCTTTTTCCTATGTCTAATTGCTGCGCTCCGCGTACGTCTTTTCCCTGAGATTCCGAGCAAACCGCGTTCGACGAAGACTTCACACCTTTTTTTTTTAACAAACAAAACAAAACAAAACAAAACTCACTCATCACTCTCCTCACCCCTTCATTTTCACAAATCTTATAAACACCACCACCACCACCTACTCATCTTTAAATTATATACAAATCTTTCTGTTTTCTTTACCAATGAGGGCTCATCCGAGGCACGAGCGCCGATGGGCTTCGGACTCCGTCCCAGAGAGGTCCATGGTCAGCGCCGGATCATCATCTCCGGCAATGACCGACGACTCCAACTCCAGGGATCAGGAGTTCGTCGAGGTAACTCTCGACTTACAAGATGACAACACGATTGTCCTCCGCAGCGTCGAGCCCACCACCGTCATTCACATCGATGACCTCGCAGGCGCCGGAAATGAAACTCCGACGTCGGCTTCAGCTTCTTGGTCGCCATCCCCGATACGGAGAAGCTCGTCCAACAATCGGATACGGCAATTCTCTCAGGAGCTCAAAGCAGAGGCCGTGGCCAAAGCGAAGCAATTTTCTCAAGAGCTCAAAGCCGAGCTGAGGAGGTTTTCGTGGAGCCAAAGCCACAGCTCGAGAGTTCTATCCGCTTCAACTTCTCAGAATGCATCAGCCGGTGGCGGCGGAGGCGGTGCGTTTGACTTGGCGCTGGCCGCTCGCGCTCTGAGGCGGCAGCGAGCACAGCTCGATCGCACTCGCTCCGGCGCTGAGAAAGCGCTTCGGGGATTAAGGTTCATTGGTAACTACAAGAGTACGAAGACCAATGGCGTCGATGCTTGGAACGAAGTGGAGACCAATTTCAACAAGCTCGCCAAAGACGGCCATCTCTTCCGCGCCGATTTCCCTCAATGCATCGGTACTTCTACTACTAAAACTACGTCAACTCATATGCACATTATATATTCAACTAAAATTTTTGTAAACAAGATTCGTGTTTCCAAAAAATAAACGATAAAAAAAATGATCGGACAGTTTGCTGCCTTCTGTAATATTACTCTATTAATTTTGGTACATTACTGATTTTTGTATGTATGCTGTTTTTGTTTGATTGTTCTTTTTTAGGAATGAGAGATTCGAAAGAGTTTGCGTTGGAGTTGTTCGATGCGTTGGGTCGTAGACGCAGAATGCAGGTTGAGAAAATCAGCAAGGACGAGCTCTACGAGTTTTGGTCCCAAATTTCCGATCAAAGTTTCGATTCGAGGCTCCAGATCTTCTTCGACATGTAGGCATTAATTAATTAATTAACTAATTACAATTATTGCTCGTCAATTGTTTACTTAACCTGAAGAGTAATGTTATTCATACCATATTTTTGTACCACATTTTCATACTTAGGTGATATTTGATGTAGACAATCACATCATTAGAATTAATCAAATATTTAAATTTAGTTCATTATTTAATAAACTAATAATTAAAAAAAAACTAGTTACTTAAATGATAATTGTGGTATATGTTGAGTCTTTCTCCTTCATTTCCTTGGGTTTTGCAAATTTTTCAAATGATGTGGCTATGCACATCAGATGACTTAGTATAGAAATGTGATATAAAAATATGGTATGAATAACATTTGTATATTCATTTAAAGCAAACACTTGGACAAATACGGCCAAATCGCCTATGTCGTATTTCACCTTTCTGATATGTTTAAACTTATATGTAAATCTTTTAGTTCATTTTTATATATTCCAATAGGGTGGACAAGAATGACGACGGTCGAATTACAGAAGAAGAAGTAAAAGAGGTATTTTTATTTTATTATACTTTTTCTAATCAACTTTGAACATGCTTAAGCAGCCACGTTAAAATAATAACATATATGATGTTCATGAATTAGCCTAACTCCGCACCGACCTAAATCACTCAAGAAATTTGAGCTCTCTAACAGACAAGTCAGGCATAAGCTTCTTTGGTGGTTTCATATTTCCATGGCCTACACGGTGTCATTTGCTTTATTATAATTCATGGTAGGCAGGATTGGGTGACCATAAATCCATGAAAATTCCAAAACTAACTACCACAATTAAATTAAACAAATACTTAATAAAGTAATTAATTAAAATGTCTCATTTTTCTTGGTTCATACGCATCTTTTTCCATTATTAGTTGGGATAACAAGTGCACAAACGACTTTACATTTTTGTGAGTTTGAGATTGGACGCATGGCATCTCTAATTCTCTGATCTTACCAAATTTTTGGGTATGGTCTAATCGTTTTCAATGGGGTTGGTGAGGGTTTTTAAGTCAATTTTTGGCAGTAAGTAATTCAGTCGTTGTTTGGAAAATTTTAATTAATGGGAACTATCAAGTCAGTGTTTGCTAGAAAATTTAGATTTTTTTTAACAAACGTTATTATCTACACTAAGAAATAATTGGAAAATTAAGATTTAAATTCTTATTTTATTTTTTACCAAAAAGAATTCTTATTTTATTTGGTGTTTATTTTATTTCTAATGGTTAGATCATCATGTTGAGTGCTTCTGCAAACAAGCTATCAAGATTGAAGGAACAAGCAGAGGAATATGCAGCTTTGATCATGGAAGAGTTGGATCCTGAAAGCCTTGGCTACATTGAGGTAGGCCCCAATTGCCTAGTTATATCTAAATATAATTTATTTGTGCGACACAACTTTTAGTTGGACTTTTTTTTCTCTCTCCTATATATGTATTTCTAGCTAGCCATAAGCGTAGAGATTATTAGATTCCAAATCTTGGAGTCTTTGTTTGTAGTACGACTTTTACAGTACTTTGTAATAGAAAATGATATATTAATAATCAAAAGAAAATTACTTGAATTATAAATAGGACGTCCTGAATAATGTCAAAATTCTCATACCACGCTACAATGGTTAAGAAAATTTAGCTATATAGTCTATGGGAAATCCCACTACACTTTCTTAAGGGATGAACTTCTATAATTTAATTTGCAAATTAGTTTTCTCAAAGTAATTAATTGGGTTTACATGTCAAATAAGGCATTGATCAGTTAGACTTGACTATTTCTTACCGTGGCCACTGTCACAGTTAAAATTAAGATGCATACTCTAATTATCAGGTTGCCTTTTTCTTATTCTTTACTTATCTTCCCTTCTCTTTGTTTTGATGAATTCACCTTCTTAGACAAAAAATAAAACTTTATCTTGCCTGAATTCAATTATGTAGCTGCTATTAATTGTTGATTCAGACATGAGTTTTTTTTTCCTATGAAAATTTGCATCAATAAGGTCGAAAAATAGTTGATGAATAATTCCAAAGGAAACGGTAGTGAAACTTTTTCCTAAGCTGGTAATTAAATAGGTCTTCCAACCATGCATCTTTTCCATTCTAAAAAGCATTTTATGACTGTTTCAAACACCTTTGTTTTATCTTTAAAAAAAACACTATTCTTTTATTTACATGTAAATACAGAAAAATATTTAACTAAACCAAACTTAGTGGAAATATTCGAACGATTGAAAAAGATGTGACTATTAAACGTCATAATCTTGTGAGGACGTTAACGTAATTTAATCATACATGTTGAAATAATCCTCACCTACTGCACTTGCAGCGAGTGCCATTCTGACATTCACATAGTTGTGTTCCCGCGTGGAGCTTCTACTTCAATGCTTTATTCTCACTCCAACACGTAGGCACGCGTGTGGGGTTATGAGTTGACATCGTGCAGATTTCTGAAATCTTTCTTGCGTTGCTTGGTAGTCATCTTCATTTCATATGTTCATCGTATATTATTATTTATATTTAATTTTAAATTTTAAATTTTAAAATAATTTCTAATCGTAAGATATACGATAAAATGATGAGATCAAGGAATCCCTAAAAAAATGATCTGGTGAGGATCATTTTCCGTCATCTTCTATATCTCAAGAGTTTGTCCAAAGTGGTATGGTTTTGCTATCGAACTGGGTTCGAGTTCAAACTTTGTCTAGGAAAAAAAAAATGGAGTAATTAGGTTTTCATCCTTATTTTTACTACTCTATTGATTAAAACCTTATTACTTTTCAATTTTTGATCAAGGTCCTTTGTATTAATAATATCATTAATTATTTCAATAATAAAATATTTTTTATTTCTAAATATATTCATTTAATATTAAAAATGTTACAATTAGTATATTTATATTTATGGCTAAATTTTTTATCATATATTTTTATTTTTAGTTTGTACCCATTTTTAATTTGCAACCCTTTTTTAATTTGTACCAATTTTCCTTTCAATTTTAATTTGTACCCATATATTAATTTCTTTTTGTGCCCATATTTTTTAAAGTTTTATTTGTATTGTACCCATATTTTTTTATTTATTTGTACCCATTTTTATTTTTGCTAAATGTACCCATTTTGAAGAATGTACCCATGTTTTGATACAATAATTTTTTGGTTATTTTTTATGAATGTATCAATGTTTACACACACACACACAATAGTATATTTATATTTTAATATTTGTAATCCCACAAATTATGTTTTTTATTTAAAATCTCATTACTATAAACAACTATAAATTTTAATTTTTAATTTAAAAAATATAGTAACGTACATAGAAATAAATTATCAATTAATTTTAGGGACTTGGATCAAAAATTGAAAACCAACAAAGTTTCAGTCAAAGATTATTCATAACTAGGGACCGCATCCAAAGTCTCCCAAAAAAAAATCTTTGTGAAGATTTTGTTGTTTATAACGTGGATGATGATGACGACAGTGAAAATGTTGATGCAGTTATGGCAATTGGAGACGCTTCTACTACAAAAAGATACGTACTTCAACTACAGCCAAGCACTAAGCTACACGAGCCAAGCCCTAAGCCAGAACCTCCAAGGGCTGAGAAGGAGGAGTCCAATACGCAAAATGAGCACCAACTTAATCTATTATTTGCAGGAAAATTGGAGGAGAGTCTGGGTTTTGACATTGTGGTTTTGCATTATGATTGCGCTCTTCACATGGAAATTCATACAGTACAAGCAAAAAAGTGCTTTTCAGATAATGGGTTATTGCCTTCTCACGGCCAAAGGTGCTGGCGAGACCTTGAAATTCAACATGGCTCTTGTGCTGTTGCCTGTATGTAGAAACACCATCACTCGGCTCAGGTCCACCAGGCTTGGCTTCTTTGTACCTTTTGACGACAACATCAACTTCCACAAGGTACACACGTGCATGACAATCTCACTCTTTATCTTTCCTGATTTCATACCTTGGTCCCACTTATCTTCGGACCCATTTACATTTAGAAAATATCGCATATTTGTTAATATTTTTTAGTATGATTGGACGTAAGTTTAGAATTTTTGTAAGCCGTGACTTACTCAATGATAGTTAGAAGTAGGAATGGTAACCGTTCGGTTTGGAAACAAAAATATTATATTTATTTTTATAACCATGAAAATTAATCATATTCATAACCGCAAATTAACTATCGGGTATTCTCCATAAGCATACCTACCGGATAACGGATTCCTCATCGGTTAACGGTTATATCCATCTTTGTCAATACAAAAAATACATTCATTCAATTGACGCATGATAATTTAGTAAATATTAATTTCGTCATTACTATTTAATGTATAAAATGATTTAATGAATGGATCTTGTGAAGCATAAAAATTAAAGTTAAACATTGATAATGTTGGCTGATCTTTGATATCTCTCATAAGTACCATTAAAATTCTCATAAATTTTTATTCATATCAAAACTTATGGAACTTTCCCACAAAATGCAACTCACATAATGCAATTTTTGTATTTACACTCAAAGTAAGGGATTTGGCGAATAATGAATATACATGTGTGTGTGTGTGTGTATTTTAATACTTTAGTATTATGAATAATTATATTATATATTATTCGGTTCAGATTTGGAAACGGATATAGATTGGGGATTCCTATAACCATATCCAAAACGACAACCAAATTTTCATACCCAAATCCAATCCATTCGGGCGGTTATCGGGTTTTACGGTTAGAATTGTCATCCTTAGTTAGAACAAGTTAAAATGTCTCTGTGAGTCTTCCCAATCCTAAAATGAAGGACTGTTGTGACGAAGCCACCAGTTGTTCCCCTTTTTTATAACAAAATGTTTTTTGTAAGGCAATTACATGATTGATTTCACATGAACAGCGTCTCTATATAACTTCGTACGTGCAACTAAAGGTAAAATTGATAACATTTAGGGCCGATGCAAGTTTTAGGGTTAGTCTGGAATTGTTGTGTTAAAAAAAAAAAAGTACTTCTGCTGCTGTGTTATGAGAATAAATAGTTGTAAAATAAAGTTGTTATGTATTTGATAAACTTTTTTTTTTGTAAGAATGCTTTTAATAAAAAAGAAAAAAAAAGAAAGCATTTGGGTGTTTGAAATTTTTTTTATAAAATTGCTGTGTATATGTTAAATGAATAAAAAATAATATGATATTTAATGTGATAGAATAATTTTTAAAGAGAATAATGCAGGGGTAAAGATTGTAATTTTGTTACATATGCAAGGGTATACTTGTAATTTGAAAATTTCATTGAATGGATGTTATTCACTATGCTTTGAAAAAAAAAAAACTTTTTTTAGAAGGATGGTAGACCATACTTCTATTTTTTTTTGCTTTCTACTATCATTGATAGTAATTCTTTAGAATAAAAATATTATTTTTTTGTTTTACCAAACATATTTGATTTTCTAGATTTTTTTTAATAAGCTGTTTTTTTTTTAAAAGCAACACAATCTCAAACCATTGGAAAGCACCAGCTTCATCCAGAGACTATGGATTTGGATCCTCTTCGGATACCCCCATTGGGGATCAATGCATAATGACCATTCATCAAAGATCGTGCGGTCACAATTAAATGCTTTTAACGTAAAACGAGGCTGTTTTACTTTTAAAAATATAAAAAAAACATTTAATTGTGGTCGTACGATCTTTGATGAACAGTCCTTGTGCATTGATCCCTGGTCTGGAGATGATCCAAATCCAGAGACTATAGGGAGCAAATGTTGGTGAAATAAATACCATTTTACAACTTCTTTTAGGAGTATTTTGATCTAGGTGCTTGAGTTTTAAATTTGTTAGACTAAACATTCCTAACTTTTAGACTTTTTATTAAGCTACTCTCTACAATTTTTGTGCACAGTTTTTAAATTGTCCTCTTTCTAAAATTCAAAAATAATAACCAAACCTCCTAAATCTAGCCTTTTTATACCAAAATTATTATTATTATTATTATTATTATTATTAATCCAAAACAAAAATAGATATTATTAAGCTATCCATTAATGACGTGTACCAAATATTAAAATTAAACTTACCAAAAACTAAAATCAAACGTATCAAAAATTAAAACTAAATGTACCGAACACTAAAATTAAACGTACCAATCAACGATATGTATAAAAATGAATGTACCAAGAATTAAAAAAAAAATACCAATCCATAATACGATAAAATCAACGTATAAAAACAAAAAATAAATGTACCAGACTACCAGTAATGTATACAAAATAATTCCCTCAATAAAATGTATACATAATAATTTTAAAAAAAATATAAACATCCGCCATTTTTCTCATCTTGTTATGTTTTAATTTTAGGAGAAAAATATATTTTGTTAGAAAAAAAATAACAAAAAGAGATAATTTGATAAGTATTTTGAATGAAAAACCGTGATTATCTCTAAAAAAGGAGTTCACAACTTTTAAAATACTTAAAAAAATTAGCAAAAAATTATAATAATAATTTTTACCTTGGTAAGTAGAGAAATGTTGATGTGGCTTAATTTACCTAAGCGCCTTAGTCAAAATCTTAAAAGGCACAAATGTTTTTGATAAAAAAAACTTTACATTTAAAGCGTTTAAATCTAATTAAGCCTTTTTTATGGGAACTTTAATAAAAAAGGTCTTCTCCAATTTTTTATTAATTAAAAACTATTTAATAATTTTATTTAATGAAAATTATTTAAATTTTAATGAAAAGACTTGAAAAAAGACCAATGTTTAATATAATAAATACAAAAGTAATTAAAAACTGATGAGCAGGATTCCGCATGTCCATCACACACACACACACTCTCTCTTCTCCCTTACTATTTCTTAAACTGAACACTGACTATTTCTAAAACTGAATACAGGTATTACACTATTTCTTAAACTAAAAACTGATTATTTTTAAAAACTGAAATGGGTACTATCATTATTTCTTAAATTGAACATTAGTGCTATCACTTTTTCTTAAACTAAACACTGACAACTTCTTAAATTGATTATTTCTGAAACTAAACATGAGAACATTATTTCTTAAATTGTAATTTTTTACACTAAACACGGGTTGGCGTGCACCTTGCACACGCTTTGGGTTGGGTTTTTTTTCTTTCTTTTGTTTTTATCATTAAATAAAGTTTTTAGATAATTTTTTATTAAAATTTAAAGTTTTTAAACTTATTTCATTAGTTTTTTTTATTTGTTAGGACAAAAGAAAAGAGAAAAGCATGTATAGTGGGAACCAGAAACGCATTGACTTATTCTTGTTCACATGAATTCCAAGGATGTTGCATATGCGTGTGTTGGCACACGATTCTAAAGTTCGCCCTAGACAAGGAAGTAAAACACTACTCTTCTTTTTATTAGGGGAAAATACATAAGATGTGATTGTTGAGTTACATTAACTTGGTGACTCGATTTATATTCATCTCAATTTTGTTTTACTCACACAGTTGTTTAATCATATGTGTTATAAGTATTATTAATACAGCCGGTTGTGCAAATATCATCACTTGTTCAGGATCCGAAATGATCACCTAATCTATCTATTGGTGATAATGTAACCTTCCTACGAGGTGCCAAAACTATTATAGTAGAAGTATTAAATTAATTTTTAGAAGTAATAAATTTTTTTTTTTTTAATTTTTTTGTATGTCAATATAGTTCAAGTTTAGGGTTTAGGAGAGGGAAACTCACTGGAATATATTCTGGTTTAGGTAATTGTGGATGATTTCCTCTGCAGTTTGGTTCTCTACAATATAATCGTAAATGCAATAATGTGCCTTATTGTGATAGATATTTTTTTATGTATAAAGCATTGGCTAATAGTCTTGGAGTAGCATAACATGACACAACAAAGTGAGACTGTTTAACAGCGAGAATGAAAGTGTCCTTGGTTTGTGGAGGTCCTGAATTTTTTGATTAATCTTGTTACCTAAATCCCTGACTAATTAAACTCAATTCGTGATATGAGATGGGTGATAATATGTGACATCCGTCTGAAATGTGCTTTCCTTTGATAACCTTTGCAGACAATTGCTGCGGCCATTGTAGTTGGTGTCATTCTCCATGCTGGGAACCATCTCGCTTGTGATTTTCCGAGGCTTATAAAGGTTTCCGAATCAGTCTACAAGAAGTATTTGCTTCACGACTTTGGAAAGAATAAACCCAGCTATCTAGATTTGATTAAAGGGCCAGAGGGGCTGACTGGAATTATAATGTTGATATGCATGATTATTGCTTTCACGCTCGCTACACGGTGGTTCAGGCGTAACCTCGTTAAGCTTCCCAAGCCCTTCAATAGGCTCACTGGCTTCAATGCCTTCTGGTACTCACATCACTTGTTTGTTATTGTCTATGTCTTGCTCATTATCCATGGCGTTTTCCTCTATCTCGTGCACACGTGGTACCTAAAGACGGTAATCATTTGATATCCTTCAATTGATTAGAAATATATCTTCAATTAAGTAGGGTTGCTAATAATGTCTAAGTTTCTTAATAACGAATGTTATATTCATGTTTTTCAGACTTGGATGTATCTTTCTGTTCCTGTTTTACTATATGCTGGAGAAAGAATCTTGAGAATCTTCCGGTCTGGCTTCTATACCGTCCGTCTTCTGAAGGTGATCATATAAAGGGCATTAATACGCAACTTCTGTTGTTAGAAAACTAGAATTAATATAACGCTAGCTTCTTCTTTGATAGTAAATTGCAACCTAATGACTTATTTGATTAGACATTAATCCTGAACGTGTAGGTTGCTATTTATCCTGGAAACGTTCTCACATTGCAAATGTCGAAGCCACAACAGTTTAAGTACAAGAGTGGACAGTACATGTTTGTACAGTGCCCAGCAGTTTCTCCGTTTGAGTGGTAAGTCACCATGGTGATTCCCATTTATGAAAAATGCTCAATTTTAGTCCCCTGCCTATAATTATTGTATGGATTTTGTTTCTGATTTGCTCATTCTGAGTGTGAATTTGTTAAAATATGTATGTCAGGCATCCATTTTCGATTACCTCAGCTCCAGGCGATGACTACCTTAGTGTTCACATTCGTCAGCTTGGTGACTGGACGCAAGAGCTTAAGAGGGTTTTCTCAGAAGCTTGTGAGCCTTCCTTAGCTGGGAAGAGTGGTCTTCTGAGGGCTGATGAGACAACCAAGACAAGGTGCATATCATGATATTATTAGTATTTTGTTCTCAATTTTAGTATGATATCTAAACACAGTTTTCTGGGCACCAGTTTGCCCAAGCTTTTAATAGATGGGCCTTATGGTGCCCCTGCCCAAGACTACCGGAAATATGATGTCCTGCTGCTTGTTGGTCTTGGAATCGGTGCAACGCCATTCATCAGTATTTTAAAAGATTTGCTCAACAATATTGTCAAGATGGAAGAGCAGGCAGTAAGTACATGTATAACCTGTGCACCCATTCTGCTTATTGTGACTGCTATTTCACTATCCCAACGTTATCATCTAAATCTGTGTTTCTTGATCACCAAGTCCTTTGCATCAATGAGAACTCACAAATTTGCTTTCTTTTCTTCAGGATTCTGTTTCAGATTTCAATAGAACATCAGACCTAAGTTTTGGGAGTATAGATTCTCCCAATCCCAACAAGGTTTATCCAAAACGAAAAAAGCCTCTGAAGACCACTAATGCCTACTTTTATTGGGTAACAAGGGAGCAAGGCTCATTTGATTGGTTCAAAGGAGTGATGAATGAAGTTGCAGAGCTTGATCAAAGGGTAATTAGACATGTTTCGTGGAATTGCTTAGGTATATAGAAAGATGACCATAATTAAGTTACTTACAACATTGCCATAATTTTTTATTTACTTTTAGGGTGTCATTGAGATGCACAACTACTTGACTAGTGTGTACGAGGAAGGTGATGCTCGATCAACACTCATCACCATGGTTCAAGCTCTCAACCATGCAAAGAATGGGGTGGACATTGTGTCTGGCACAAGGGTAAGATATTTGATCTCTTTTATTCTATAGCACCTCAAGCATGCTGGCCTTTCAAGCATTGCTCTTTCCACCACAGATTTTTGTGGCATCGAAGCTGCAACCAATGCTTTAATTTGTCATTTTCTTTTTCTTCCCATGACATAAACTTGGGAACTTTTGCTTTACATATGATTCACTTGGGATGTTGTTAAGTCACCAAAACTGAGTGGATAAATGGTCCATTGTGGCTCTGTTTTCGTTTCATAAATAAGATACTAGCTAGTTATATCCGTGGCACCCCATCATTAGTCCTTTTTGGGTATAGCGTCGAGGTGGCGAGCACTTCCCTCGGTCATCGTCGTGACTTTAACCGTACTTATTATTCTTCATTCTTATATAATTAGGTGCGGACCCATTTTGCAAGGCCTAATTGGAAGAAAGTTTTCTCAAAAACTTCCTCCAAACACTGTAATGCAAGGATAGGTAAGTCAATATTCTTAACCCTATAAAACATAAGCAGAATTTGCTTGCTTCCTCCTAATTCTTTTACTAATTAACTGTGTTCAAATATTGGATTAGGGGTATTCTATTGTGGAGCACCAGTTTTGGCAAAAGAACTCAGCCAGCTCTGCTATGACTTCAATCAAACAGGTTCAACCAAGTTCGAATTCCACAAGGAACACTTTTAGAACACTCTGGGGAAATACTTATATATAACTACCATGCCTTTTAGCTTCTCCATTCAAATCCATATCCCTTCCTAATACCTTCCTTAATCTTAAATCGATATAAATAAGAAAATGAATTTTGTACAGTCTTGGGTAGAAAAAAGAAATAAAAAGAAATTTAAAGTGCATACATATATACTTATACAAATAATCTCTACCTAGTATTTAGCCATATAAATTAATGTAAAGAACCACAACCAGAAAAAAATGTTCTGGTTAGTGAGAGGACTATGAAAATTTTGATTGCTGCTTTCAGCCTGCTTTTGTACACATGTAAAGATATGATAGGTGGTAAGATGTACAAGGTGATCTAAAATGCCATTGTTGGGGACCTAGTAAAGCTAGAGTGCGATACAGCTTCAATGGAGAAGTTTACCAAATTGGTAATGATTTGACTTGGATGGGTAAATGGAAGAAAACATTCATATGAAGACAGATTGGAAAAAGGAAAAGTTAACAGAAGAAGGTTCTTTCTGTGGACTATGGAGGTGGAGGAGTGAGATGGCTTTGTCTGTTGGAGTGATTGATCTCCTCCTTTTGTGAAGTGGGCACAGATAATATCCTTGTAGAATATGTGGATGAAGCAGTCGCCAATGCAGGCTGAAAGACCACTTGCAGATGCATTGTAGTTACTTTTAAGGTTACTTTCAAGTAATAAAATTTTGCTTTTAAATGGGGATCATACCTTTTTTTTTTCATTGTGGTCAATCCATATGAAAGAAACATAATATGGAATCTCTTTTGTTTATGAAATTATGTTACCAACATAAGTGTATTTTCTAAGAAAATCATGAGTAGAATGTTTAATTCAGAATTGAGATTCCAAATCTAAACTTTTATAATTCACATGATATGAGCCATTCAAAATATAACACAATCAATATGCAAATTGGAGTTTACTAGCAAAATTTTGCAATGACATGAGATATAATAAGAAATTTTTCATTTGTTCTGGACATCTTTTATAGTTCATTATGCGAGCACGTTTACATTTTATATTGATCTTATTAATTTGGAGATTTTCATGTGGCATGGTTGTGAGAGTGATTTTGAGAGCTCAGTAAAACAATTTTGAAATACACATTAAAACTAATTTAGCGTGTATTTAGAAAATAACTTTCTTTTTAAAATCTTACTTGTCCTAAATAATGTGTAAGGTGCTAATAAAAAAAAATCCATAGCTAAAAGTTGCATGAGTGTGGATATTGATTCTGCTATTATCACAACAAACACAAGAATTGTATGCTTATGAGAAAAAAAAAATAACTATAGAATTTGTAAAATAGAACGAATACAAACTTTAATCGATAAAAATCATTTTTAACTCAACATATTCAGGGGATTTCATGGTAACTGATTACTAGGGCTATAAATTTGCTCGAAAAAGTTTAAGCTCGCACTGGATTTGGCTCATCAAAGCTTGGTAGTTCAAGCTTGACAAGTAACAATACTTAAACATATATATATATTAAATATGTTGTAAAAATATAATAGTTTTTATTTCCGTATTCTTTGTATAATACGTATTTAATTTTAGCTTACGTTCCGGATTCGAGTTTTTTCACTAACTCCAAGTCCGGGATGTGACAAGCATGCTATCCAACATTGAACGTCACCAAGCGCCTATGAATATCGACATGACTTCGGTGTCGACTTTGGGTTGTTAATAAATGGGCACAAATCAGAGTAAGTCCACCCCTAAAAAATGAGATGGCCCAAAGTTCATTTAATCCACCCAAATGAATAGTAATTGACTTAATTGAACAATAATTGGCCACATGCATCTCCACCACTAAAAAATAAGCTGGCCCAAAGTTTAGTCAATTCGTATTAAAATATTACTATTTTTTATAAAATAATAAAATGTAATTTTATTTTTAATTTTGGATAGAATTTTTAACCAATCTTGTTACGCCACGTGTTATTTTCTGAAAGTAAAATTTTTGTAGACGATGGTTAGGTATTTATATAAAAAATCGTTTAATTGTTTTTTTGTATTTTTAAATATTTTTATAATTTTTTATTAAGTTAATTAATCTAGACCGTTGGATTTCAAAACTATTGAAATCCAACAACCCAAAAGTGGGCATGTGGCCCACTGTGAGATTCTAACAAAAAAACTCAGCCATGGTTGACGTCAGATAATCCAGTTCCTCACTCAGCCCATTCTGGGCCGCCCTAGATACTGGGGTGGATTGTGGGTCGGTCTATTTTGTGGGGTGGAGTGGGTTTTTGTAGCAATCTGTACCACATGCAAATGCAATGTAGTTATTTTTAAGGTTACTTTGCAGTAATAGAATTTTGCCTGTAAATAGGGATCATATTTCATGGGTTTTTTTTACAGGCTTAATTCTAGCTCAACCTGTTTTAAATGGGCTATGGACTTTCAACACCCCGCTTGAATTCGGGAGGTTTTGATACAGCTCTCGTAGCTCATAGCTAAAAGTTGCATGATTCTGGAAATTGATAATTGGTTTTTCTATGATCACGACATACACAAGAATTGTATACTTATAAGCTCACCTTACCATATTAAGGTGATTTACATGGTAACTGTCTAACTGGTCACATATTGAACTATAATTATCGAACACAGATATGTTCATGTCATACATTAATCGGGAACTATTGTCATGAAAAAAATACTACTTTTATCAGAAATCATGCATTTAGAAGTAATCATACTCAGGGGTTAGAGTTCAGAGGCACTACTCGGATGATTTTCGGGTCGCTCTTTCAATTATACCCAGGAATGCGCGGAGCCCAGGTTTGAGTGTGTAACCCATAACGTTTAGATTGCATAAATTTTCCGGAAGTTGGATGGTGCACTAGAAGTTGCCGAACAACGGGGTCATGTCCTAATGTCCGTTGTCCTCCTAAGCATAATAGCGCTTAATACGGCTCAAGCCTCATAAGTTGCTAATAGGAACACCACGAAATGGGCTATAAGAGACTTCTCTAACACAAACACTTTTAAATTTTTTAGACTTGCACCTTTGTATAGTTTTCAAAGTAGTGTGATATGTGGGATGTTGGGTATTCCTTGTACTGCAAAAAAGAAAAAAAGAAAAGAAATAACAAACAAAAGTCATGTGATATTCAAACTATATTCTTATTATAAAAAATAGGGGTTTGATTGGGGAGAGGGGGTGTGATTGCATCCGTCTTGGACTGCCTACATATCTCCAAACTTGGAGAATCAAATCTCAAACATAGTTCTAAGAAAATATGATGCAATGTGCATTTACATTGGGGTTCATCTTGACGAAAGTGCCTTGACATAGGCAGGCTTTGGAGATACTTCTCCATGGCTACGCATAGACGGGCGTTTATGCTCTTTGTGGTTGAATCTATGGTTGATGACTTGCATAACTTCTCATGTCAACGAAGAATCAAACCACGTCTAGTTCACTGCAGATTTCTAGAAATACCTCATAGACTTGGGGATATTATATGTTTTGGTGATTGGAGCTATACCCGTGTGTGCAAAGTTATAGGTTCATTTGCCTCCACGTGCTTTGGCATTGCCCATATGCTCTTGCTCCCCATATAGAATTGATGCTGAGGATTGACTTTTTAGCTGGTCACCAGTCTTCCGTCTGTGAGTTCATACTGCTCGGACTTACCTTGACCTTTCTTTTCATCAAGTTTCCCTTTTTTGGCTTTGTCCTTCACAAATTCCCAGCAACCTAACAATATCGCTGATCAAGTAGATCATGGATATGATCATGGAACGTACTACAATTCTGAGGAGTGTGGTCATGGCATTAGTGGAAAGAGCAACATTCATTTGGCGTCTTTTTAGCTAGATGATCAGGAAGACATTTAGGCCTTTTAAGGAAAGGCTTGTCCTTAATGTTGTGGAAGACTTTCTTGATTATAGTATTCAAGGTAGCATAATGCTTTGGTAAATGAAGCTGGCTTGTCCTTGCGTTCTCTTTGATCATTCTAATAGGAAGAATGAGGCGGAGTATCACATTCATCCCTCTTCCGATCGAACCTCATGTCTTGATTCAAGTAAGAGTTCATCCTTTGAGCTCTGTCACCCTAGCTGGTAATGTCATCGACTATGTCAAACCATTTTGCTAGAGCATACATCGTTGTTGTTATACAACTCTTAGCATTCCAATAATCCATGATGTGGTAGTTCCAATCTGATTCTCTATAAAAGTATTTGAACTTGGGCTCCGTACACTTTTTAGGATGAGGTGCATATTCCATGGTTGAAGAAATAGGACCTCTGGCCTTGGTGACAACCTTGCTAGAGAGTTGATTCCAAGTGTCTCACTGAGCATCCCTAAGGTTACCATGGTTTAGTGGGCTGCGCCATTCTTAATCTTCAGATGAATCCAAATTGTCAAATTTGATGGGCCTAGGCTCCAAATAGGAGGTTATTGTAGTGTCTAAGGTGTCAAAGTTGCGCTAAACTCTGATCTTGCATGAAATGGTATGACTGACACTCCGGCCACCATGTTGTTCCGCTTGCGAGTTTGAATTAGCAGTGTCGCCGGGGTAAAAATGGGCATTGTTACAATCAGCTGTCCATCAAGGGTGATGGGATTCAAGCTTCCAAAACCGAAGATAGGGACTTAGGTTTGTAGAGTAGTTCTGCGAGTATTCTCTAGAGATGGTGGGGCACGTGTAGATTATCATAAACAACATCTTAAGTTATGCCCTAGACTCTACCTTATTTAAAGAAAGCAAAATTAGAGGACTAGCCAGGAGATTGGGAAGGACCAAATAGTTGGCAAGCTCTTATTTTTGGAGAAACTTTGTGGCCTTTATGTGCTTTTCGAAGTTGACAAAGTTTGAACTATTCTCAGCCGGAGAAGTTGAAAACCGTTGACAGAAGTAGTGATCCTCAACAAGGTTTCCCATATCTAGTCTCTGGTGTGGAGAACTTCACCAATAGGAGCGTCACTATTACCCGGAGCGATAGAGGCATTTAGGAGTAAGGTTTCCTATATCTAGTCTCTGGTGTGGAGAACTTCACCAATAAGAGCGTCACTATTACCTGGAGCGATAGAGGCATTTGGGAGTTGATTGTTTCCACCCTAAGTGTTGGTGTCAGCGTTCACAGAGTTGTCTTCAGTAGACATGGTGTAGTAGAATGATTTGGTAGAAGGACTATGAGTTCACATCTCAATGAAAAACACCAATTATTGGAACCAAATATGCGCATTGGTGGGATACCAGTCAAACGCTCTCTAAAGGTTAAGTTAGTCAACAATATTGAGACTCAAGCAGTGAGCAAGAATAACTATGTGTTACAGGATTGTTACCAGAGTTAAGCCCTAAACAAGGGTATTTATACTAGTCGAGAGAAAGACCTTTTAGAATATGGAATCAATATTAAACTGGAGAATCCAATAGGATATCTGGGCTTATATATTGTTTCCTCTTAGGTGTGTGATTACTTACGTTGCACGCCAATCCCTAGATTGTAAGAATCTTCAAGAATATAGGAAATTCATTTGACCCTAACTGAATCATGTTTTCATATCTTCTAATAAGAATGGTCAAGCTTAGTAAAGTCAACGGACTTTGCCTACCTTTCCGGAGCACAGTAAGATGTGGTGGCATCGTGGTCTGCTTAAGCAACTCACATCGATCAGAGTTGTTGAGTCAGTGACCAAACTTCTGAGGTAACGATCCTCCTTACTCCGACCCTGGAAAATCATGGTCCCACACTCGGCCTTAAAAAGTTTTAAAAATCCTTCATCAATACTTATGCTTTCACTAAAGTAGTGATTCATATAACTATCTGATTAAGTTAAAGTGATATGATCATGATTAATTGTAAATGGAGAGACTAAGAGCATCTCTAATGCCTATCCTCAAAGCTATCATCACTACCTTACATAGTTTATAAATGAGGAATAAGGCCCTCCAATGCACCTGAAATTAAGCTCTTAAAGTATAAGGACTCATCGGATACAAAAGGCAAGTCCTTACATATAGGGACAACATCTAGACGGATTTGGTGGAGCTCAATGGGCATTTTGAGCAAAAAACTCGGCCCACCTATGTGCTTGCTGCTTTGCAATTGTTACATTACTCCATCCACACGTAGAATGCTGCATTACTGGCCAGACAAATGTTGACGTAACTGCAGTCATGGGTCTCACAGCACATGCTACTTTATTATATATTTATGCTGATGTGCTTCATTCAACGATATAGATGTACTATGGTGTTTTTTTCACATTTTTATTATTGAAGATCAACTATTTAAATTAAACTTTGAAAGTTACCATTAGAATTCAATGGTGGAGCTTCATCCCACCAACTTTAGTAAGGAAAAATTTTTGGTGTCGAAAATTGAATTATTTTTTGGAAACCTTCATGAAAAGGTCTTGGGCTAAGTTTATTTTAACCAAAAATCATACTATAACTTTATTTAATGAAAAACAATTAAAATTAATGAAAAACCCTTAAATTTTAATTAAAAAAAGACAAAAGAACTTAAATTTTAATGAAAATGACACAATTTTAATATAAAAACAAAATTTTAAAAAAATACCTAACGCGCAGGACCCTGTGCATCCATCACATTCACTGTTTATGAAACTGAACACTATTTATGAAACTGAACACTATTTTGAAACACTGAACACTATTTATGAAACTAAACACTATTTATGAAAATGACAATATACTATTTATTGGTCCAGTTTCATAAATAGTGCCTAGTTCTTGGTCCACTTTCTTAAAAAATGCCTAATTCTTGGTCATATTTCATAAATTGTGCCTAGTTATTGCTTCTAGTTTCATAAATAGTGTATGGTAATGGTACATTTTCATAAACAGTGTCAATTTCTTGGTCTGGTTTCATAAATAGTGTCTAGTTATTGGTCTACTTTCATAAATAGTGGCTAGTTCTTGATCATGTTTCATAAATAATGTCTAGTTCTTGGTCCAGTTTCATAAATAGTTTATTGTCCAGTTTCATAAATAGTTCCCACCTATTGGTTTAGTTTTAGAAATAGTGCCTAATTATTGGTTTTGTTTCATAAATAGTGTCTACTTATTGGTCTAGTTTCATAAATAGTATCCATTTATTGTTCCAGTTTTATAAAGAGTGTCTACTTATTGGTCAAATTTTATAAATAGTGTCTAATTCTTGATTCAGTTTCATAATGTTTGAAACTTAGACCCTGTTTGGTCCTATAAAAGCACCCATTGCGCCAAAAACGATCAACCTAGAAGTGATCCTTTAAATCAAAACCTTGAGAAGATTATGCTCTCAGTAATTATATTTAAAAATCTATTTTCAATTACCAAATTAAAATACTGGATGCTATTTAAGTGGTGGGAAAATTTTCCTTATGCTCGTAACATAAGCGGTACACCACGTATCATTATGTAAGTGGTGGGAAATTTTATTTTTTATGTTTTTAATTTTTTAACACAAAAATCTCACCACTTCTATAGAGACACATGATGTACCACCCCGTGTTTGGGGCACAATGAAAAATCTTTCATCTTCCTTGACTACTATTAGGAAACAACACCACAAAAATAAAAGGGAATTGTTATTAGCACTTCAAAAATCTCATTCTACACTCCTCACAAGTGTATTTTTCTTTCTAATTATAGAAAGTTTGGAGTGCCACTCTTAAAATCTGTAGAACTTCAGGTGTCACTCTTAATGTTTTCGAATTGAGCTCAACATCACGAGCACGTAGGCGAAGGCCGTTCGTAAATCGAGATGAGGAATGAGAAATTATGGATGTTAGAAGTTTCTTAAATAAAATAGGAATTTAATATTTTAAGGGTTCCTATTACTTTGGGAAAGGGACCAATTAGAAAAGAAGAAAATGAGAGAAGAAAGAAATAAATAAATAAATAAAGTAAAATAAAAAAAAAACACTCTAGAAGCTGCCAGATGGTAGCAAAGGAAGGGGAGGAAAGGCGAGTGCAGGAGAGAAAATGAAGGGGAGAGAGCCAATCAGAAAAAGGGGAGAAAAGAGAGAAATGAGGGAGGAGACGGGTCGTTTTCGACCCGTGAACCATCAATTTTGACTCAGCTTTATCTTCCCCATCTAACCTTCATTGTGGGTGATCTTAGTGTCCATGGAAAGATTTCGACAAGCCTAACTTCTCTGTGGTGTTGTATTTCTAAATTTCTGACCTATTTTGAAATTTGAAGCCACAAAGTTCCAGTTTGTCAAGCCTGTTTCACCATTTTTCGGTGATTCTGACAACGATTACCATCGATCCCCACCACCAATAAACTTCCCTCAACCCTAGGAGCAAGGCCCAAGCATTGGTTGGGGCGTCAGAGTTGTTTGGGAGTCGAATTAAGAACACCCAAAATTAAAGGTTTATGGCGGTTCGTGGGCAATTTGAGGTGTTTTCTAGCCGAATTGGACTTCGGCCCAGGTATAAAAGTTGTTCCCCTTGACTTTCTCTGCATTTTTGTAAATTTTGAGAATTTTTAGAAATAGTGAAATTTTCCAGCGAGTCTGGGCGGTTGACCGCCACCCACGGTGACGCGTGGCCAATGGGCCGATGCCGTCTTTTTAAGCTAATTTCGATATTCTGAAACCATATTTGATATGCATTTGGTGTGGCTCCCTTTTTTGAACCTAGTTAGTGATTGTTAGTCACTTGAATGTTTTTCGGAAATGAGTTAGGAAGTGAATGGTGAACTACGAAGGGCTTGATCCTGCTCAAGGGTACGTAGGTTGTCTATTAGAGGTTAGGTGCAGCCCTAAATAATTGAGAATTAATCTTTTGTTGAGAAGTTGTTTTAATAGAAGAAATTTGGGGATTTAATTGATAATTTAATCGTATATTTTGATAATTTAAAATAGGGATATAGTTTTGTGAGGAATTAAGGAATTGAATTAAAGAATAATCACTAATGGTAGTAAACTAGATAAGAGTTTAAATTGGGCCTATCATTGGAATTATTTCTCGAAAATAAGTATTTTGGGGGTGGGGTGTTACAAATGGTATCAGAGCAAATAATCCTATTTTACAGTGTGAGATATTATTATTGAGTTTGTGGATGTAAATTATGAATTTCATCGATATTGCATTATTTTATAAATTTTATGAATGTGAAGGAATATGTGAAATGCCTATAGTGTGAATCATTATGAAGTGAATTGAATTGAGTAGGAGTAGAAAATTTTAAAATGTCATATTTTTTGTATAGCTTAGAATATGAGCATTTGATTTAAGTTTCAGATTAATCTTGAATTAGATTGATATTATGTTATGCGTTATGAATTTTTTAAAATAAGATGATTGTGGAATGATGACAAGTAGATGAAAAAATCGTATTATACCTATGTCATTGAGGAATGTTTGGTTGGGCAGAAAAAAAGGCCCGTGGATATTGATTTTGGCAAAAAAAGCCCGTGGATGTTGATTTGGGCATGATATCTCGTGGAATGGGAGGAATGTTTGATTGGGCAAAAAGGGCCCATGGATGTTGATTTGGACGAAAAGGCCCGAGGATGTGTGATTGGGAAAAGTGGCCCGTGAACGATGAATTGGGCGAAATGACCCGTGAAATGTGAAGGAGTGGTTGAATGGGCACAAAGACCCATTGTTTCCGGTGAAAAGCTCCATGTGTGGGTTGTGATAATGAATTTTTGAAGTGATAAAAAAGTGTGATGTGTATTGGCTAGGTATATTACAGTCTTTTCCCGTCTACTAGTCAATGATTGGGATAAAAAGAAAAAGTGATGAAATCATTGTTTTCTCAATGATAATTATTGCTAGAAATTTTAAAATATTGTGACCAATGATAATTATGGATGAAAATTTTAATATTTATGAAAGTTATGATGATTTATTGAATGAGAATGAAATCATAAACTGAGGTTGTGATTTGTCCATTATAATTAGAATGGTGGAAAGACCATGAAGATTTTTTTTCATTTATTATTGGTGGACATGAATAAAATTATGGAATGAAATTTTGAGTTTGTTTAATATAAACGATTTCCCAATTGTGTTTTATTTTTATGTTTGATGAAAATAATTGATGGAGAAAACTTATAATTACAAATTTGATTGGTTTGGTTGCCATATTCATGAGTTGTCATTGTTGGATTTGATATTGCGAACAGAACTGATGAAGCGCACATATTCTCATGGCTATGTGATTAATAAGGTTTAATTGCGTTGACCGTTATAGTCGTGATATATAAATTTCTCTCATTTGGTTGATGGAATGTGAATACTACTCTGTAAGTGTGAGTCACTAATTATTCAATCTGTGGCTAAACTTTGAAGCAATTTAAAAGAGAAACAATTGAAAGAAAGATCTAAAAGGCTTTTAAATATATTGTGGGTAATTTAGTTTAATAGTGGATATGAATGAAATCATAGAAAGAGATTTTGATTTCGTTCAATGTTAACGGTATTGCGGATTTGGTTTTAAACTTCTTTCCATTACCCAATGAGTGTGATTGGAAATTCCAATGATTTTGGTTGGAATTTTTTATATTTGATTTGCCAATTATAAAGGTTTGGCTTGAAATTTTGATATTACTTAGCCACTAATGATTATGGCTTTAAATTCTAATATCTATTTGGCCGAAGATAGTTATGGTTGAAATTTATGATATTTGTTTTGCCAATATTGAGTATGGCAAAAATTTTCTGATGTTGGTATTGTCCGCGTGTGTGGTTAGAAATTGGAGGAAGAACCATTGTAACGACGGCGTATAACCAGTGATGGTATATGGTTTGCCAATGATTGTGCTTATCATGCTAGTATTTATCTAGTCAGGGGTAGATGGGATTTAAAATTTGGTATTATTTAGCCAATGGTAAATGTGGCTTGATGTTTGACATTATTTTGCCAATATGCATAGCTAGAACTTCTGATATCTATTCTACCAATGATGGTGGTAGGAAATCTGAGTATAGTTGATTGCTTCGTGGAATTATTTATTTTTCGGAGCTTGGATTAAATCATAGATTGAGACGATGTTTTTATTCACTATAAAAGGAATGGTGAGAATAGGTCTAATTTCTTTTCGTAATTCAATGGTTGAAATCTTGGGGATGAGATTTATTTTAACCGGGGGGGGGGGGGGGGTGAATGTAATACCCTGAAAATTTAAATATATGAATATGTGGAGAAAATCGAAAATAATCAATTTATGGTTATGAAAAAAATAATTGAATTGAGAAATTTAAAATCTTTGTTTTGAGAATTTATATTAATTTTTTGAAATTAGATTTTAATTAAACTAGTTACGAAGTTTGAAGTTTGGAAATTAATTATTTAAAATCCGTAGACCTTCGGGTGTCACTCTTAATGTTTTCGAATCAAGCTCGACACCACGAGCTCGTAGGTGAAGGCCGTTCGTGAATCGAGACGAGGAAGGAGAAGTGATGGACGTTAGAAGTTTCTTAAATAATATAAGAATTTAATACTTAGGGGTTCCCATTACTTTGGGAAAGGGACCAATTAGAAAAGAAGAAAATGAGAGAAGAAAAAAAATAGTAAAAAAAAAAAAACACTCTAGAAACTGCCAGATAGCAGCAAGGGAGAGGGAGGAAAGGAGAGTGTGGAAGAGAAAAGGAGGGGGAGAGAGCCAATCAGATAAAGGGGAGAAAGGAGGGAAAAGAGGGAGGAGAAGGGTCGTTTTCGACCCGTGAACCATCAATTTTGACCCAGCTGTATCTCCCTCATCTGACCTCCGTTTTAGGTGATCTTGGTGTCCATGGAAAGATCTTGACAAGCCCAACGTCCCTGTGGTGTTATATTTCTAAATTTCTAGCCTAATTTTAAAATTCCAAGGAACAATGTTTCGGTTTATTTTGCGGGTTTCACCATTTTTTTGGTGATTCCGACAACGATTACTGTTGTTCCCCACCACCAATAGACTTCCCTCAACCCCAGGAGCATGGCCCAAGCATTGATTGGGGCATCGAATTAAAAATACCCAAAATTAAGGGTTTACAGTTCGTGGGCAATTTGAGATGTTTTCCGACCAAATTGGATTTTGGCCCAAGTATAAAAGTTGTTCCCTTTTACTTTCTCTACATTTTTGTAAATTTTGAGAATTTTTAGAAATAGTGAAATTTTTCAACAAGTTTGGGCGATCGACCGCCACCCACGGCGACGCGTGGCCAGTGAGCCGATGCTGTCTTTTTAAGCTAATTTCGATATTCTAAATTCATATTTGATATGCATTTGGTGTGACTCCCTTGTTTGAACCTAGTTAGTGATTGTTAGTCACTTGAATGTTTTTCGGAAATGAGTTAGGAAGTGAATGGTGAACTACGAAGGGTTTGATCCTGCTCAAGGGTACGTAGGTTATTAGAGGTTAGGTGCAGCCCTAAATAATCGAGAATTAATCTTTTGTTGAGAAGTTGTTTTAATAGAAGAAATTTGGGGATTTAATTGATAATTTAATTGTATGTTTTGATAATTTAAAATAGGGATATAGTTTTGTGAGGAATTAAGGAATTGCAGTAAAGAATAATGATTAATGGTAGTAAATTAGACAAGAGTTTAAATTGGGCTTATCATCGGAATTATTTCCCAAAAATAAGTATTTCGGGGGTGAGGTGTTACATCTGAGTTTCTACTGACAGCAAGCAAAACATGAAGGATCTGTTGTATCAGTTTATATAGGGGACACGCCCAGTGCAAGTTAGGTTCTTTATGTTTTTTCTTTTTTTTTTGTTTTCACTCTTTTGTCCTTATCATTAAATAAAGTTAGTGGATGGTTTTTTTTTTAATATAAAAATTTAAAACCCTTTTTCATTAGTTTTTCTTAATTTTTTTTGTAGAAATGTTTACAAAAATAATTACAATAACATGAAGTTAAATTGACTTAAAAAGTTAAAAAAAAAAAAAAAACCTTCTATGAAATTATCACATAAAATTATATAAATCCTGAATTTAAAGTTTATACTATAAGCCTCTCTAAGGCCATCTCCAACCGATCTGACCAGAGGGTCATATGACAGAAAATAGCCTAAAATGACACGAAAACCGTCTCAAACCGAGAGTTAGGCCAAATGGCTCGTGGGCCCCACCGGGCCAAAAAAGGGAAAACAGGCCAACCGGCTAGCCCAAAGGAGCAAGCTAGCTAGCCTCAGGCTAGCCCAAGCATTTAAATCCAACAGCTACCTGATGTCAGCATGACGCCAGCTAGCCATGAATGTTAGATTTGATTTTGTTTTTTCTTGACAAATTTAAATATTTTTTTTTAAATTCCCATTTTTTTCCTATAAATATATAAGCCATTCCTACATCATTTCTCATATAATTTTCACCATCCATACTATCTTCATTCTATTTCAATTATTCACATTCTATTCTCTTAGCTCTTCCAATAATCTTTCCTTCAGTTTTTTCAATAGTTTTCAAATGGCCACATCTGCAATGAAAGGTAGGGCTTGGACTTTAAAAGAAAATGAAGCTCTTTGCATGACTTATAGATGGGTCTCGGAAGATAGTGTGAGGGGGAGTTCTCGAACAAGTGAAGGTGTTTGGACTTGTACGTACAAAAAATACTATGAGTTCTACGAAGACACCACTCCACCGAATACCCAAAACCACAAGAGTTGTTCTTCAAGATGGAAGAAACGTCTTCATTCAAGTTTGAATAAATGACACCAAGCACTGTTACAAGCCATAAGCAGATATGAAAGCGACGCCAATTACTAAGACAACGTAAGTGTTTTCACAATTTATTTTAAATATTTAATTATATTACATTTAATTTCATAAATGAATTTCCTTTAGTTTTTGTAATTATATTTTCTAGGTATGCCAAGCGAAGGAATTGTATATGGAAGACAACTGGAAACCCTTTAATTATCACGGTTGTTGGGAAATTTGTAAAGGGTAGGTGTTATTTGAAGATCCACCTGAACAAAGAGTTGGTCCTACACCATCCTTAACTGCAGATGGCGATGAAGATGGATCTCCTACCATTCAATAAACAAGGGTAGAAAATCTGTCTCTGGGTGAAGGTTCCATATCTAGGGTTATGAACAAGGCCCGAAAATTGAAGGAAAAGGGCAAGGCAAAGGATAATTACGCATTTCAACATGAAATGACAGCCTCTTTGCGATTAATGGTGGAGCAAAATATCATTGTTGGAGAAGAAAGGAATTGTAGGCACGAAGAACGGGCCAAACAAATACAATAAGAGATGGATGATAGGAATATGCAAAGGAACACGTCGGATTACACTCCAATGAGTAAGACCTATTTTGATAGGAAAAAGCGGGATATTATGGCCTGACGGGAGTTGTTTACCTCTGACTATAATCCTACAATGGCTGATGATGATGATGATGATTATAGACTTTAAATTTAAGTTATTGTAGTTTTTAAATTTAAGTTGTAGTTTTTAAATTAAAATAATAAATAATGTTGGGCCTATGACCCTTTGGCCCCCTCAGTTAGATATGGTTTTTTTTTTTATCATAGGGCTATATTTGGCCTATGGCCCTCTGACCCCTCAATTGGAGATTGTAAGAAATATGGTTTGGCACTGTTCATTAAAATATTAATTTCTTGGAAGGCTATAGGGCTAAAAGGAGCTTTCTGATCCTCATTTGGTTAGAGATGACCTAAATGAGTCCTCAAATTTCGTAATTGTGGGAATTCCTCTAATTTAAGGTTTACACTATAAGGACTATGAAAAGTTACTTTTGATGTGCGTCGTTATTAATGATGCTCTAATTTAGGGTTTATACGGTAAGGATCATGAGAGGTTCCCCTTGTTGTTTGTAGTTAGCAAGCAGCACAAATGCAATTCAACTCAACAAGTGGACCCTACAATCCGTACTATACAGTCTCCAAATTAACTTTGCGTTGAGTCTATAAAGGCTGCTGCTTCATATAATATATATATGTGTGCGCGCGCGCGCGTGTGGTTGATAGGCGCAACCCCCCGTTTTTTGTCCAACATGACAGCCTGCGTTGGTGAGTCAGTCGCCTTTGTTTATAAAAGAAGATTATGTATCTTGTAATTAGGCACGCCACTCGTTAAAGTCGTTAACTGTATTACTCTGAAGGTGTCTTTCTCTTCCAGAAGATAAGAATGGGTAGTATCTAATATTCTTATCTTTACGTGAGAAATGTCCCCACTTGACAAATATTAAACTCCATTATTTTTAAATCCACGACTAGTCACTCTCTCAAAGATTCGAAACTTAGGGCCAGAAGGGCACATAAGTCTATCTTCAACTGATCTGATAAAAAAATTAAAGGCTTAAAAATAGCTTAAAATGATTTCATGTTGTTAATTATTGATTGGATAATGTTAAAGATACTAGATTTGTAAACAAAATTTTGAAAACTAAGTTGATGATTAGTTTATTACTTAAAAGTTAATAAACGTTCTCGTTCCTATTGGTAACATATCATTTAGTTTGCAATTTTTTCCCCCTAACATCACCCTTATCAATTTACTTTATAAGACTAAAGTTATGTTGCTAATTATGAATTCACTCAACACAACTAAATTAAATATTTTATTTTGAAGGAGATAAGAGAAATCTGAAATTTACTATTCTTTTTGGCCGGAAGAAATTTACTAATAATTGGCCCATTTTAACGTACAATATGCAACCCTATAAATCGAGAAATTACCTTTCATTGAAAGGATAAATAGTTAAAACTAAAGGGATAGTAAGGCAATGTTTGATACCACAAAATGCTTGGATTCTCACGACCCTAATCTCTTGATAAGAACAGGATAGTCCTAGTTTGTTGAGAATGAATTTCATATTGATGGGAGAAAGGGTTTTATATGTGCTTATATATAATTCAGATACTTTACATGTTGTCAATTAGTTTTATGACGAAACCTTAACTTTCTTGATTCTATCACATTAGGTTGTCCCACATGTGAAATCCAATGGCCACATGCGCGCCACGTTACCCTATTTATGTTGTCCACATGTTTGCTTTAGAAATTCGCTGCAAACGAGGAAACGTCTTGAGAATGAATTCCACATTTATAGGAAAATGGACCGTACATATCCTCAAATTCTTTCATCTAGAAGAACAAGAAAAAGAAAAATTGATAGGTTTAATGGTT
Organism: Malus sylvestris; assembly: GCF_916048215.2. Classification (NCBI taxonomy): domain Eukaryota; kingdom Viridiplantae; phylum Streptophyta; class Magnoliopsida; order Rosales; family Rosaceae; genus Malus; species Malus sylvestris. The sequence goes on from NC_062273.1 coordinate 16,897,979, forward strand.
GAGATATTTCACAGAAGCTTCAGTCCTTGTAGGCTTGTACAATGTTGGTCAAATACTCAAAAGTCTTCCAAACACGTTTTGAAATATCAACAAAGAAAAAAATCAAAGATAGTAAGAAATTAATACAATAAAAATCCTATGTCTCCACTTGAATTTCTTAAACATTTTATCGTATCTGACATCACAAGAATTTATAAATACTGCAGCTCTGTGGTTCATTCAACTCATCCAACTCATCCAACTCCTCCAACTCCTCAGAGCCTTTTGCAATTCTTTGATACGTGCCAAACCAAGAGCAAAGAAAAACAAGGGTTTCCTTTATTACAAACACAAAAAACAATCATCATCCATTTTTTTCATACACAATGAAAGGAGACGGGAAGAACAAGAAGTGCCTAGCATATGTTGCTATTTTCATTGTGTTTCAGATCATAGTTATTACAGCCTTTGCACTTACCGTGATGAAAGTCAAGGGTCCAAAAGTCAGATTTAGCACAATTGTTACAGAAAATTTCAGCTCTCCAGCCGCCAACTCTCCATCTTTGAGTTTGAATTTGGTAACCAAATTTGCAGTGAAGAACACAAACTTTGGTCATTTCAAATATCAAAACAGCACTGTCACAATCTACTACGGTGGACAGGCAATTGGTACTGCTGATATTCCTCAGGGAAAAGCCAAAGCTCGATCGACTCGGAGAACCGATGTTATCATTAGCATTAACACCGACAAGCTTTCAGGATCCACAAACCTTGGCAATGACATCAACTCAGGTGTTGTGCCTCTGACTAGTGAGGCTACCTTGAAGGGAAAGGTTGAATTGATGAAGATTATCAAGAAGAACAAGTCTGGCAAAATGAGCTGCAGCATGTCAGTTAATTTGAAAAACCGTGATATCCAGGATTTGAAGTGCAAATGAACAAAATTTTATGTGGTTTTGGTTATTTTCGTTCATTGTGATATATTTATTTTTCCTGGGAGGACTTCATTAAGTCTCTCTCTTTGTTTTTGTGTTTTTTTTTCAGCTTTTGGGTGTTACACCTGTTTTTTGTAATGCCTTTCGGATTGTTGAGTTATGTCGATTATATATACATTCTTTTATATTCGTATTCATTTGGTGTTGAGATTAATTTGGGATTTTTTTTTTTGTGGGCAATGGAAGACAACAATAGCAAGCACAATAATCAAGTACTTTATTTTAAAAATAGAAAAATAGTACTTTTTTAAAAATTAATTAAAGTCTTTTTGTAGAAAAATGAATTCTAGCATGCTTAAGTGAGTAAATGAAAGCCCTTCTGCTTCTGTGGTAAGCCAAAGGGAAATTGGTGTGAAAAAAGGTAAAGATTATGAATCGTTAAGGGTTAGTTGATGTAATGTTGGTCTATTTCTTTGAACCCCGGTTGAAAGTCCCATCATGATATTTTTTTCAATTAATCGCATTCTTTATGTAGTATCTATTTTGTACGCGTTCTTGTTATCTTAATGAATATCATACATATTCCTAAGAAAAATGTAACAAAAATATAACCCAAATGTAACTAGATGTTGAATTGGAAATAAACATCTATTGTAATTAATGTCGAGAAATATATGTAACTTTGCTTCCTAAGATAATTTAATTAAGGTAGGACCTTATTTGTCGCATTAGAAAAAACAAGGATGTATCATATCGGTCTTCTTTTAAAATGTGCATATTAAGGGTTTCTTTGTACCGATTTTAATCTCCCTAAGATATTGAGGCCGCCAAATACGAAACTGGCAATTGGCAATTTGGCAATTTGGCACTGCTGGCTGCTGCCAAGGATAATTTAATTGGAAGGCCACCTTAGCAGGTAACATTTTATAAAGAAATTAAAAAAAAAGTAGAGGACTTTTTTTTATAGTAGTAAGAATTTATTAAGATTCCAATAAGAACTTACATAGAACAGGCGGGAGTGGGGTGCCTATGATGCTCATTTGGGCAATTGGGAAGGAGTGGTTTGATTGGCATATGAGTGGTGGTTGTTGAGTATGACGTGGGTGCCTACGATGCCCATTCCAGCCGGAGTGCTTAAGTGTAGATGGATTGTAAAATCTTGTTAGGACTCCGATGGTGGAATAATTCTAGGGTATTTGTTGAGAACCATCAAGTTATGATATCTTACGATAAAGATGTGAATGTGCCTTACACACTCCGAGTTGGACCAACTGAATGGGTTCATATATTCACTATTCTGAAGATGTGGAAAACATGATCTCGCAATTGCCCCTAATTATGTATTCGGAGGGCCTTGGAGAACAAGACCATCACCTCGCCCAAAGTGAGATTCAAGTCATAATGCATGATTGAGTCATCTTTGTAGAATTTTTATTCTGACACCAAGTACTTAGCGGAATGTGGAAGTCGTCACTCTGAGTGGGTGCTTAGGTGCTGGGCCGAATTGGTAAACACTTGGCACTTCCAGACGAGAGACTGAGGATGCTGTTGAGTGACTCAGACAAGAGGAATCATAAATTAATGTCTGATCTTAGTTAGGTGCGTAGACGCAGAGGTTGAGCCTGGGGTGAACACTCGGGTTAGTTTGTCATGTCTGGCTTGTGTCAGTGGGCGCTAGGCTCGCGCATAGTGGGCCTGGGCTCCTCATGTTGGCTTGACCTATTCTGCTCTGTACGCGGGCATGGGCGGCAAGGTTTGTTGTAGTTGCTGTGCCCGGAAGGTTTGGGCTTTTGCTATCAAGGTTCTAAAAAATACTAAGCGCTAGTCGGGCGACGAGTAGAGGCATAATATTCAATAAGTATTTTACAATTTATTGAAAAATAAAATACAAAACGAAAGTTATTTATTTTATGTCTAAGTGATAGTTGTGACCTAAGGGAGTGCCAAGGAAGGTCGAGGCGCCCTTTTTTAATTTTAAATGCATAGGGATTAATCAGGCTGGTGACCAGCCGCCTAGTACCTGGGCGGGGCCTAGGCTGGGCTTGGCTGGAATTTTCATAACAATGGCTCTTGCAGCGTTTATTGCCATCTATTGGGTTGTCATGGCAACATGTAGTGGTGGCAAAGGGTGTCCAACCACCGTGTTCGCGAGGAGCGGCGGAGCTGGGCCACGTCATGGCCTCCATTCTCTGGTCTACATCTAGGTACGTAGGGTGTACTATTTGTTATTTGTTATGGTTTTAGAACTTTCAACCATGTTCTCTTTTCTTAAATGACTAATCAAAGAACTTTATAAAAAAATTTAGAGACTAGGAGCATGCAAGAAAATCGAGGAGGGGGAAATTCAACAACGGGATTACGAGAGCCTTCTACGAGAATTAAATTAAGCTTTCAATGAAAGCATCAATTTGTGGTAGCAAAAATCCGTTATCTTCTATCTTGATAAAATCATTTGATCAAAGACCAAAGCCACGCGCCCAAGGAGTTGGGGAGGGGGGGGGGAGGGGTGGTTGTAATACCAAAACAACAAATATGATTTTTCATTTTGTGATTTGAGAATGCGTATAGTAGTTTAGTCCATGGTCTAAAATATCGATATTATCGGCGAAATATCGTCGATAATATCGTTTTTTTTAGAGGGCGATATTTTCACACTTATCCACTTAATTATCGTCAACATATCGCGATACTATCGCCGAGGCTCCATCATCGTAACTGCAGTCGAGGCTTCGTCATCGCAGTTGCCAAGATTTGCGCCTCTCTCTGCAATCCATGCTTAGACCCATCAAAATGAGCAATCCCTTTTCTCCGGATCCTAAAACCCGCTTGGGTTTGATGGATCATCCGCCTCGTACGACCTAAACAAGGCCTCCCCTTGCCTGATGGTGCTCGCAGGGAGGTGAGAAAGGGAGGAGGAACGGTCCACAGGTGGTGATGGTGCTCGCCGGAGTGTGCGCCACTGTGGTGGAGGTCACAGTGGGGTGTGGGTGTGGTGTGTCTGTGCTCCAGGAAGGAGAGTTGCAGAGATGGGGGGAGAGGAAACAAGGAGAGGAATGAGGGAGAAGGTTCGAGGGATTAGGGAAGGGGGAAACACGGGGAAGGTGGGATGTGTGTGTGTCTGTCTGCTCTAGGAAGAAGAGTTGCAGCGAAGAGATGGGGGGAGAACCAGAGAAGAAACAAGGAGAGGAATGAGGAAGAAGGATCGAGAGATTAAGGGTCTGTGTGTATGTGTGTGTGTGTTATCCAAGAGGAAAAAAAAACATCCAAATAATTCATATAACATTTATATATATATATATATATAATATAAATAACCCAAACCCTATAAATAAATCTAAACGCTATATATATATATATATATATATATATATATATATATGTATGTATGTATGTATGTATAAATCTCAAACTTTTGACAACTTTTGAAAAGACAAAAAGTAGTGGTGGTTTCATACTCAAAACTGTGTGCCACTTCCAACTCTTTCACATTCCCAAAGGTGGAGTATCAGATCATCACACCTTTTTTTACTCTTCGAAAATTGAAAAACCTCTATTACACCTTTTCGTTTCTTCTTCTTCCCTTAGCCCTTTCAGAGCCTTTCCAGAGCCTGCAGAGGATCGTCGAGGTTTTGTTGCTACGTACGACATCGAAAGTTCCAGATTTGTTACATTTGTGTAATTATTATTTTATTGTTGGTCCACGCAAATTCTATTTGGCCTTTACACAAAGGATTCCATATTTAAGGTAAGTTTACAAACTTATATTTACATTATTGTAATTTATACAACAACAAAAAAATTTGTGTGGACCCGTGCTTGTGATCTAAGAACCAAATAATACTTGCATGTTAATTTTTTGAAGTAATTTAGTAATGTTGTATAATTATTCTCTAGGATAATTTTAATATGTTTAATGTTATTTATTATTTTATTATCAAATTGGATTATTATTCATTAATATTAGGTTTTATTATTCCATATTATTTTTATAATTACTTAAATTCTTACAATCATTTTCTTTACTTCCTAGTTAATTCTTTTGTAGAATAACTTTATTATTTAGGTTCTCTTATATAACTGTCACTACTATATTTTTTGGCCAAAAAATAATTGCCTAATTTCCATGAAAAATAAATATAGGTATGTTTAAGATGTCTAGTGGAGTTACTAAACGTGATCCAGCTTGGGAACATGGAGACCCAATAGACGGAAACAAACATGGCACAATTTGCAAATATTGTGGTCGAGTAAGGAAGAGTGGCAGAGTGACACGACTTAAATACCATCTTAGTGGATTATATCCAGGAAATAATGTCCAACAATATGATAATGTCCCCCCCAGAAGTGAAGGCATTCATCACCACATTATTAAAAAAAATAAAAAACACCAGAAGGAAAAGAAATCACATGGAATGGAAAATATTCGAGCTGGGCTACGAGGAGAAATCATTGGCCAAGCGATTGATAGTGATGGTGATGACGATGAGGACGAATGTGATGATGACATGGTACTTGAAGAACGATGCAATTTCAAACAAGCATTACGTGCCTCCAAACAGTCAGCATGGGAAAGAGAACACCTTCATAAAATTCTTAATAGAGCACAAGGTTTCGGGACAAGTGGTGGTGCACAAATGAGACGGGGAGCAAGTGTTAGAGAATCACAACCAACACCACCAATAGCCCTAAGTTTATATAAGTCATCCAAAGCACGTCAAAAGCGTGATTGGAGTTATTTTACTGGAGGTAATGTGAAGGAGGGAATGGGGCGTCTAATTAGCAAGTTCTTTATCTATGAAAATGTCCCTGCTGAGAAGGCATCATCACATCATTTCAAAAATATGGTATTGAGATGTCAACAGGCTGATGTTGGAGTACAACCTCCCACTCCCTATGAGGTAAGAAACAAATATTTGGAAATGGAGTATAAAGACATTGGCGAGTATGTTAACAAGTTGAGGTCAAAGTAGGAAACTAATGGTTGCACAATTATGTGTGACGGATAGACTGGCTCGACCAGATTGTCTATCATAAACTTCATGGTACACTCCAAGGAAAAGAATTTTTTTTTGAAGTCCGTTGATGCTTCAGACCATATAAAGAACTATAAGTATATTTACAAATTATTGAGGGATGTAATCATGGAGGTGGGAGAGCATAATGTTGTCCAAGTTGTGATCGACAACGGTTCTGCATTTGTCAAAGCTGGAAAAAAGTTAATGAAGCATCATAATGTGTTTTGGACATCATGTGCAGCACATTGTATTGATCTCATATTTGAGGCAATGGGGAAGAGAGAATATTGCTAATGTCGTAAAAAGAGCTATAACGATCACAAATTAGATTTACAATCACGGTTGGTTGTTGGCAAAGATGAGAAATTATTCGTCCAACTACCACTCAATTCGCCACCAACTATATTGCATTAGACAGACTACCTAAGAAGAAAGCAAGGTTGAAGCAATTATTCACTAGTGACGATTGGGCCAACCACAATTTCAGCTGCTCAAATGTAGGTCGTATGGTGGAAAGTATAGTGCTTGATCATGCTTTTTGGACTCAATTAGAACATGTGTGCCAAGTGTTTGAACCTCTTTACAAAGTTTTACGGATCGTTGACACAGAAGTGTATCCTAATATTGGGGCAATATATGAGTTGATGCGTGTAGTGAAGGAGGACTTGGAAAGAAAACATGGTGCAAGGTGGGTCATAAAGATGATTAATGACCGATGGTATCAAACATTATACCACGATTTGCATGCAGCAGGTATAAATTATGTCATAATTTGCAATTCATTTCTTTAGTTGCATAAATATTATTTCTCTTATTAGAGTATGTGTTTCTTTGAATAACATATTATTTGAATCCTCGATACCAATACATACCCGGTGTTCGAGATGATGGTACCCTTATATGTGTTGTACATAATGTATACTCTAAATTAGACCCTGCATCACCAACAGTTGGCCAATTTGGAAATGAGGTACACAATTACTTAAATTATAATAATTGCATTGTTGGATTAAACTAACACGATTTATTGGATTTAGCTAACATGGTTTAAAGATGCAAGAAGAACTTTTGGAGAACTAACATCAGTTGCTACTCGAACAAAAATGTCTTCTAATGAGTGTAAACATATTTCACTATCAGTTTATAATAGAATTTGTTGGAGTTATTAGGCTTATCAACATTTTTTTCATTATAGCTGAATGGTGGATCATGTATGGGACTGATGCACCAACTGTGAGAAAGTTAGCAATCAAAGTATTATCACAAACAGCTTCCTCATCTTCTTGTGAAAGAAATTGGAGTACATTTGCACTCATACACACAAAGCAAAGAAATAGGTTGGCTCATAGTAGGTTGGAAAAATTAATTTATTGCTACTACAACATGAAGCTTCAAATTCGAGATAAGGAAGTAGAACTAGATCATGTCGATTGTGGTGACCCCCTAGATGTGTTTGATATTATTGCTGAAGATGATGATACAGAGGGTAACCAACTTTATCAATAGATTAGACCTCTTCATTTAGATGATAATGAAGGCAACCCAACTCTAAGAGTTGTTGAAGAAGTACGTAATGAAAGGATAAATGTAGAAAGAGTATTAGAGGATGAGGTGGGATCTAGCAGCGCTGACTCTTTGGAAGAACTTTTGCCCCCAAGACCAAGAAACACTGGAATTCCACCTTCTTCCAATCCTACACAACCACAAGATCCTGCTAATACTAATGATAGCTCTAATACAAGATCATGAGACTCACCTACCACCGAATGTGGGAATGATGAAAGATATAGTGGAGATGGAGGTAGTGGTGGATATGGAAACTATATTGGACCACCTCCTGGATTTATGAGCCCCTTCACTGGTGAGGCAAACTTCACGCATGCAACACAGGATGAGGACCATGGCAGTAGGCGGGCAGGACCAGGAATTGGTGCCATAGGGAAGGACTATACTCGTAGAGAAAAAGGCAAAGGGACTTTGTCAAGTCAAGAAGATGACTCGTTATCTATAACTTCGAACTCTGTTGAACTGGGAAATATTAGCTATGGTTATACTCATAACCAACCATTTCCTTACCCTTCATATCCCATTCCTGTTGGGATGGAATCGAGCGACTCATGGAAAGAATTTGAGACTCAATCTTCAAATGATTTTGCTTATGGACAACGTCAACCAATCTCGGATCCATATAGGTGACATGTTAACAATTACATGCAAAACTATTTTGGGGATTTATCATTTGATGACTACTCTTCACAATACACTTACTCTACACATAGAGATGATGAGGATAGTGAGAATTTTGAACCTCATAGGAACTCTATGTGGTACTAAGTCACTCATGTATCTTACCATGCAATGTATAAAGTGTAAAATATTGTACTAATTCATTATATATAAATGATTATGGTGTGTTTAAACTTCTTTCATTAATTACTACATATTTTCTACACTCACAATGTTTGCCAGCTCGCTATATAATCAACTTAAATCAGTTAAATCTATCATGCAATGCATTTCCTTCCAATTTTTTTTGTGATAAACTAATAGATAATTGACTAAATAAACATCCTGCAAAGTTTCAATAAAAATTTCCAAGTTTTTCTTACAATTTTTGTGGTTTTTATTCCATTTTTATCAATATCGATAACATCCCGATATTTCCATCAAAATTTCCGTGTTTTTGGACTACCGATATTTCCGATATTATCGATATTTTAGACCTTGGTTTAGTCTGAGAATCATTTTAGAGAACAAAAACATTAAAAACACGTATGGTACCAAATGTCAAATACATATATATACATACATATATTTATGTGTGTATATAAATTCATATTTTGAAGTAATGTTGGTGGTGGTGATAAGGATGGTGTGATTGAGACGAGAGTGCTGTTAATATAAATGGTGGTTGGAGTAGTGGTAGTAGTGCAGAGAATAAATGTATTAATAGTGGTGTGATATAGGTGGTGGCAATTAGGGGTGGGTTCAAAAAACCGAAAACCGAAAAAATCAAACCGAACCGAATTCTTTTGGTTCGGTTTCGGTTTTAGTGATCTAAAAACCGAACCAAACCGAACCAAACCGAATTAATTAAATTAATTTTGTTATTTAATTAATTTTTTTGGGTATTATTTTCTAAACCCAATTTGTAAGTTAAAATGTGCTAAACCCAATGTGTTGCCAAACTTTAAGCTCAAAATATTTAAAAAAGGCCTATAAAAACTCAAAACCCTAACCTATTATTTCTCCCCCATATACGGTTCCGGAACCAAACCTCCTCCTGAAGTACCTACATCCATCTCCATAACACTGTCTACTTCTACCCCAACTTTCTTTTTCAAATCTACTCTCATATAACATGTAACAGAATCCATAAACATTTATTTCGGGTAGATTACTTGCGTAATTTGTGATGGAAAAAATCCACCCACGCATTACTTTTACTAATCAAGTTGTCAACATGCAGTTACAAGCAAACAACCCTGATCTTTGAACAACATCATACAATTTAACTTTTCTAAGTCATTTGTACGATTTTTGTGTTGTGAGGTTGTTAGTTTAGACTTTGGAAGACTTGATTGATGATTTTAGTTCAACTTTAAATGTTTATTTTCATTGTCTTTGATTCTAGTTAGAATGCTTATGTTATGATTGTGTTGGAGATGTTAAAATTTAAAATTTCAATGTTTTTTACTTTTTGAAAAAAAAAACTGAAACCGAATTGGAAAAAACCGAATTGAAAAAAAACCAAACCGAAAAAAATGAACCGAACCGAATTTTCAGTTTGGTTTCGGTTTTGGCAAAAAACCGAACCGATTTGAACCGAACCCACCCCTAATGGCAATTGGGGGTAGAGAGCAATGGTGCAGGGACTAATGAAGGTGGTGAAGGGGTTGTTGGGATGTTGTTAGAGGATGGTTGTGTTATTAGTGATTATGAGGGTTAATTACACAAACACCTCCTGAGATTTATCAAGGTTTCACAAAACGCCCTCACATTTGAGACATTACAGTAACACCCCCTCACGTTTTTAATTCACTTTCACATAACCTCCTCAATCAAAATTCTGCTAATAAATTGACTAGTTTACTTTTATAACTAATTAATTAAATAATAAGAAATATATTCGAAATGAAAATATTTAAAATAAATAAATTAAACATTAAAAAATAAATTAAAAACTTGAAAGATCGAAATGGAAAAAAGAGAGAAACCCCTAAACCCTCCTAATTTCACGCCTCACTATTCTTCTTCCCTGCCGTCTCACCATCGCCACGTTATGTTGGAACCCAAGGATGAACACTCAAGAAATTTTTTCAATAAATGAATATTTGTGCACTCAATAGCTGGGAGAATATCTATTATTCAATTGTAAGAGCAACAATGGCGTTAAATAGCCTTACAAGAAAACTAAAAGCTAGAAATAAGCAGCCCACGTTTTAACAAACCTAATAACATGGTACACGAATAAAGTCAGAAGCAAATCAACCAACTTGTCCTAAAGAATAGGGATTATTAACAACTACTTAAAACAACCCTACAAACTAGGAAACCTAACCTTAACAACTAGGAAATCCTAAATCCTAACAGCTTCAACATCCTCCTTTAAACTGAATGCTATCAGCAATCAGTTTACATCCATGAGTGAGCAAATACCTATCAACTCCTGCAGTTTCAAAAATACATCTAGCTTCAATGGTTTGGTTATGATATCTGCTACCTGCTCCTGCATAGAACATTGAACCAGTTCCACAACTTTATCCTTGGTGAGCTCTTAAAGAAAATGGAAACGAACATATATGTGTTTGTTGCGACCATGTATCATTGGATTCTTTTAAAGCTTAATAGTATAACTATTATCACAATAAATCATTGTGGATTTGCACTGTTCATGACTGAGGTGCTGCAAAATCCTTCTTAACCAAATTGCTTGATATGCACTCGATGATGCAGCTATAAACTCAGCTTTAGTGGTAGATAAAGTAACCATGAGTTATTTCTTCGAAGACCATGAGACTGCCCTTGAACTCAATATAAAAACATACCCTGAAGTACTCTTCAAATCATCCTAATCTCCAGTATAATCAATGTATGTGTACTGATGTGAAAATTATCTTAACACACAAATTTAACCCTTTTTTGACAATTGTAGTACAAGTATAAGTAAGGATCGTTCTGGACCGGGGATTAGGAGGGCTTGCTAATAATCTCTAAACTGACTCAAAAACATAAAACTAAACTTAAAAACACTTAACAAGACTCACAAGACTCAAAGCCAACTTAAAATACTCAAAACAGCTTAAAACAACCAAATAAACTTAAAGTAGACACTAGGAATGACTTTGGACGAAAATTGACTTTTACTTAAATCAAAACACTTAAAAACACAAACTAAAATAGATTTGAAACACTTTGAAACAAGAAACTAAAAGGGGGGTTTTGATTTGGATGAAGTTGAAACAAACAAACAAGTATGAAAAACTAGACGGATTGTAAAACAAATGTGAGAAATAAGATGATGGATGAGATAGCTAGAGGCTTTTTCTCCACACATGACATGTATGCAAACAACTCGATTTTCAGTTACTACTTCATTGAACTATGAATGACAATGCTCCAAATTAACCGTGACATCACTAATTAACTCTCAGATTTTCCTTGTTTTATTGGATTGGATGACATCATTCGACAACCCAAAACATTCTTCAAAAGTTCCTTACATGAATTGAACTTAGAAGCATTGACAAAGCACTTGCAACCCTAAACCCTAGATACAACCAAAGATCATTATGTTTAATGAAAATCAGAAGCATTGACAAAGCACTTGCAACTATGACATCATGGCACTCATGCTATGAATTGAACTTAACGCGATCGTTTATAAGCGACCTTCACTACATGTGAATATAAGTTTATAACGATTATGTGAAACTTCCTTATATTCTAGCAACGGATTTATGCATGCCAATTAAGTGTCGACCCTTAATTAACAAATATAAATAAGTTATCAATCAAATAGTTAAGCCAATTGCATTCACGATTTAAGAGTTCATAACTGGAATTTATCAAATTATATTGCACACATAATCATGGCTTTGAAATCACCCCTAGCCAAGAGGGGTTTAGCCACTCATATTTACAACAAAACGAAAGGAAATGAATTTAAACATTAGAAACAAAAGAAAGAAAACACCTAAACGCTCCAACGATCCAAGTTGGACATCAAGCACGTCCAAGCACTTTCCTTCCCTTCCTTTGCTACGACACAAGGTGTTGGTGAGTGTTTGACGATTTGTTTGTATAGAGGAATGGATGTGTTTGGATGAAGGTTGTGTTGAAATGGGAGTGAATGATCTAACCAAGTATGAACTAAATTTATGTTACACACACTTCCTTTTATAGAGGAAATGCATGGCAATGGAGGGGAACATGGAGTGGTGTAGCAATTGAGTGCAATGATGCATGAAATCTGAAATGATGGAGGGAACAAGGAATGGTGTAGCAATTGAGTGCAATGATTAAATGTAATGATGCATGAAATCTAAAATGATGGAGGGAACAAGGAATGATGTAGCAATTGAGTGCAATGAGGGGTGTTTGAAAAGATTCAAAGGTGAAAGTGAAGTGATGATGCAAAGCATGGGGGTAAAATGGAGTGGTGTTGCAGTTAGGGAACATGAATGATTGTGCACATGGTAGAGAAAGGAAAGGGAGGTGGAATGATGCAACAAATGAGTAAATGGAGGGAACATGGATGATGATGCACGACAAAGGAATCCAAAGGGAGTGCAATGGTGGTGCACAACAATGATGGAAAGGTGAATGGTGGAGTGACACCCCTTTGTGGCTGAGGTCTTTGTCATTTTTACATTAATTCTTCTTTCTCTTTAACACATTCCTAGCCTCTTTAGTCTTCAATTTCATCCATCCACCTTGCTCCATCCATGTGCTATTCATTCCAAACCCAAAACTGCTCCAAAATGCACCAAAATGCATTTTATTGCTTCATAAGGCCCATGGACCTACAATTACACGAAAATAGCTTAAAATACATAATTAACTAAGAAATAACAACATAAATGCATGAGAACAAGCTAACTCAGTCGTATAAATATGCTCCTATCATGTACCCACTGAGTTCTTCATTTCCTCCTTTCTTATAGAACAACCCAAAACTCATTGTGCCATTCAAGCACTTGAACACTGTCTTCACTGCTTTAAGAAGTAGCTTAGTAGGTTGTTCCATAAACCTGCTAATTAAACTGATAACATACATCATATCAGGTCATGTGGCAATTAGGTACATGAGACTTCTCACGATTTGTTTTTACAGAATGCTATCAACTTTTATGCCTCTTTCATCTTTCATCATGTTGAAGCCAGGAATGATGTGAAAATTAACTTGACACTCAAATTAAAACCCTATGGTTGTAGTATATGTAAGTAGGGATCGTTCTAGTCGGGGATTAGAATGGATGCTAATCAACACAAATAAGACTCAAAAACACTAAACTGGACTCTATAGACTCAAAACTAACTTAAAACACTAAAAACAGCAAGAAACAATAAAAAAGACTCAATTCTAGACCTAACAAGTGATTTGGACGACAATAAAACTTAAAAGACTCAACAACTAAAGGAAAATAAGTTTTGACTCTAAAAACAAGACTTAAGAACAAGGGGTTTTATTTTGACGAATTTAAACTTTTAAAACAGAAACTTTGAAAACAAACTTTAAAAATACGAAGTTGATGTAAATTAAGATGGTGAAAGGCTAGTTAGAAGGTTCTTTCTCCACACATGAAACATATGCATACGGCTCGATTTCCAGTTATTCTTTTGACAAACCATGAATGACAATGCCCCAAATTAACTAGATTGCACCAATTAATTTTCAGATTTCCCTAGATTCATTGAATTGAATGGAAGACGCATTACAACCAAATTATTCTTATCAAGGACCCTAACTATGGAATACGCATGATAGAGACACATATCAAAGATCATTAAGTTTAATGAAAATCATAAGCATTGACAAGGCATTCATAACTATGGAATACGCATGTTACTCTTGCCAAGGATTTACTTAACACAATCGTGACTAGCGACTTTTACTACTTATGAACATAAGTTAATAACGATTAGGTGAAATTCCCTTATATTCTAGCATCAAATTCATGCATGCAAACTAAGTATGCATCCTTAATCAACACACAAGAACAAGTTATCAATCAAATAGATAAGTAAACCACATTCACGATTTATGAAATCATAACTGGAGGAAATCAAGTCATATAAAACATATGATCATGGCTTCGAGTTCCCTTCTAACTATACAGAAATTAGTTCCTCATGTTCGCAAATAAACAAAGATAAATAAATTTAAACATTAAAACAAAGATAGAAAACACCTAGAAACGCTCCAACAATCCAAGCTTTTTGAATGGCAAGCATGGCTCCAGATTTCTTCCTTCTTCTCCTCGCAAAACTCACGGCACAATGAGGGTGAATGGTGTAGTAAATTATGGTAGAGGATGGTGACTAAATGGTGCAGCAAAGGATGGTATTTATAGGCTGAAATTCGCAGCCCCTATGTAGCAAAGGAAAAGGATTTAAAGGCCTAATTTGTATAGGATAATAACACACAATCCTTGAAGGAAAAGGCTAAGGCTTTTAGAAACCAAGGGGAAAAGGAATAATCAGGTTTCTAGAAGTTCTAGAAAGGTTTGGGGCGTCACTTTAGTAGGACAAGGGATAAGGTCTTCTAGAAAGGTTGTTTTGTGGCTGATTTCTAGAAAAACAAGGGATAAGGTGTGGCACCTTTGTAGGAGTGGATAAGGGCTTCTAGAAACCAATTTTAATGTGTCCTAATCTGAAAATAAATCCCCCATGCAGCTGGAATTAAATTAGGATAGGATTAGGATAGGATAAGATAAGATAAGGTTGGATAAGGTTTTGGATAATGTTCCTTCTTTTGAGCTGATTTCTTATCTTCCTTGACTTGGATTTATTTCTTCACTCTTTTCAGCACATTCCTAGCCTCTTGAACTTCAAATTCGTCCATCCATCTTGCTCCATTCATAAGCTATCCATTTGGTGTCCAAAACTGCCTCAAAATGCTCCAAAATGCACTTTCTTGCCAACTTTGTCATATGACCCTACAAACCCACGAAAATAGCTTAAAACACTATAATAAACATAAACAAACTATGAAAATGCAAGAAAACAAGCTAACTAAGTCGCATAAATATGCTCCTATCAAGGAACAATAGGATTATGAACTGCATTAAACTGGTCCATGTTAAACCTCTCCACCACTTCTTGAGCATATTTTCGTTGGCTAACATAGATACTTTCTGGCCTTTGTATCACTTCTAAGCCAAGAAAATAACTCATTCTTCCAAGATCAGTCATATCAAACTCAATCATCATAGAATGCTTGAACTCTTTGAACATAGACTTGTCATCCCTAGTAAATATGAGATTATCAACATAAAGGCAAACAATTAACATTTTACCTCCATTCATTCTTTTGACAAATAAGGTGTGTTCATGTGGGCACTTCTCGAAACCTTCCTTTATGAAATAAGACTCAATGCGGCTGTACCAAGCTCAAGGATCTTGTTTAAAATCGTATAAAGCCTTTTAAAGCTTATTTACCTTGTGCTCCTACCCCTTTTATTCATAACTAGGAGGTTGTGCAACGAACATTTCTTCATTCAAGTCTCCACGAAGAAACGCCGACTTGACATCCAACTAGTAAACTGTCCAATTATTCTAAGTTGCAATTGATAATATGACACGAACTATATCCAAGAAAGCTACAGGTGCAAGCATTTTAGCAAAATCCATTCCATATTGTTGACTGTACCCTTTTGCAACCAAGCAAGCCTTGTATTTGTCCACTTCACATTTCTCGTTAAGCTTTGTTTTGTAGATTTATTTTACCCTAATCACTTTTCCTCCTAATGGCATCTCTATCAACTCCCATGTATTATTTCATTCTATAGCCTCAATTTATGAATCCGTAGCCTTCTTCCACTTTTCACTTTTCACAGCTTCCTCATAAGAAATGGGATCAATATCAGCAAACAAGGCTAAGTGAGCCATGTCTTCCTCTTCGGAGAGACCCTCTCCACTTACTTAGTTTCTCATCCAAGCTGGTCGTCTTCTGACTCGTCCTTTAATGGTAGTGTCTTCTGGCTAGTCATCTTGATTAGATTCCCTACTCTCTAGTACTGCTTCATCAGTATTGGATTCCTCTACGTAGTTATCATTTTTTAGACCTTCTTCTTCATCCATTTCTCACTCAAGATCAACCATGATTTCTTCTTTATGATTGTCGCTCCAGTCCCAAGCTTTATCTTATTCAAAAATCACATCTCGGCTTATCCCTATTTTCTTAGAAACTGGATTAAATAGTCAATAAGCAATGGATTTTTCGTTGACTCCAAATAGGATGCATTTTGTTAGTACCATATTATATTGAGCCTTGTTACTTGGGCTTTTAGATATTGAGCCCATGATTTATGTAAAAGGGGAAGAGCCCTTAGTCTATAATAGGGCCTCCTCACCCTTACAATCGGAAAGGCTCATCCTCACATACAGAAGCTACAAGGATCACAAACGGAGAAACTCTCCCAAACTCTCTTTTTCTCTGGGGGACTCCCCCTCACACTTGTAATCCATACATTCATACAGAGAAATACAATCAACATCAGTGTGAACGTAGCCCAAACATTGGGGTGAACCACGATATATCTTTGTGTTCTTGAGCGTTTCTGTGATTCACGGTAGGATTTACGTTGGTCCAAGATCCTCTGGATTTTATGCATCAACATTTGGCGCCATCTGTGGGAATCGACACGAAAATCTATGTCAGTTTTCTTTCATTTTTTCATCTCACCACCATGAAACCTCATCACTGTCTATCGTGAATCTGCACAACCCAAGAACCCAAAACCTCCCTCTTTGGCTTTTCCAGAAAATCTTTACAGGTTCTCTCTCTCTCTCTCTAAACTCAGCTCCTCCTAGCGCCTGATACAAAGAGAAGAGGAACTAAGTAAAGGGTCCATCGAGCTCCATAAACATGGAAGACCTGAGTTTCTTTGTTGGAGTCATAGGTAACATCATCTCAGTGCTAATGTTCCTTGCTTCTGTTATGACGTTTTAGAGGATCGCAAAACACCGATCGACGGAGAACTTTGAGAGCCTGCCTTATGTTTACACACTACTCAACTCCTCCTTGTGGACTTACTACCCGCCACTCAAAGGAGAGGACCAGCGAGGCGGTCCACGGTCGGAGCTGATGAAATCCTTGGCTTGCTCGAATAAATCATTTAAGCTCAGGCCTTGCTCTTCCGCATCGAACCTGTGCTCCTCTTGACGAGCCTACCTCTTAGTCTCCGCAGCTGACGTCGTCGTCGTCGTCGTATGAGCTTCCTTCTCAGACGACCTGCCACTTCCGATGTTCGCTGCTGTGGAAATCGTTGGAGTGTGGTATGTTAACGTAGTAAAGGAAGGTTTCGAGGGTGTAAAGATTGCCTTGCTTGGGGCGGTAGGCGATTTCTGCGTGGCGGAGGAAGCTGTAGTCGGATCCGAACTGGAACTCATCGTTGACCCGAACGATCTTGTCGAGGTCACCGCAGACTGTGAAGTCACGGAGAGCCGATAGTGGGTTCATAGAGGATGATGCAGTTTTGCTTCTGTTGTTGCTGTGTATGTGTTATTGTGTGGTTGTTTCCGGTCCCGTATCTTCCAAACAAAAAAACTAGTGAAGGTAGGCACACAAGCATACACATTCACACTAGCAACAATGAACAACAAGGCCTCCATTTCCAAAGACCTCAACGCCAAACACCTCAAGATTTTAGAAGGCCTTCTTAAGATGCCACGAAATAGGGAATGTGCTAATTGCTGGAGCAAAGCCCCGCGATGGGCAAGTGTCAACCTAGGAATATTTATTTGCATGCAGTGCTTAGGAATTCATCGGAGTCTTGGAGTGCATATTTCAAAGCCATTACTCGATTAGTCTTGGAGATCATTGCAAGCATCCAATGCAGTCTCCTCAGATTCCATGGGCATCAACCACCAGTAAAGCAAAAACAGAAAGTAAAAGTAGAAAGCAAAAGTAGAAAAAACGAGATCAGAAAAAAAAATAAGAAAGGCGAGATATACTTTTCAAACAAATAGTCAAGTTGGTCTACTTGATGATGGCTTTTGTCGACCACCACGGGAGAAAGATAAGACATTATCAAAATTCAATCCTTATTAATTTTTATATTATTATTTAATAGTTTATTATTTACCTTTAATCATTTATGATCATCACATGCATTATGTGATATTCTATTACCCATTATCTTTAATCATTCCTGATCATGATATACGCACTATATAGAGTAACTTGTTTACCTGATCTAACATTATTATTATTAGTCACATGTGCGCTATCCCAGAACAGCCCCACGAAAGGAATATATATATATATATATATATATATATATATATATATATATATATATATATATATATATATATATATAAGGGGCTAAGCAGACTTTGGCATCTGAGGATGGTTTTCGTCGACAACCCCCATGCAAAAGATACTTTATCTTTTTTATTTAATATGTTATTAATATATGTTATGATGAAAGTAACCTTTATTATTTGAACGTTATGATATATATATATATAAGGGGCTAAGCAGAGTTTGGCATCTGAGGATGCTTTTTGTCGACAACCCCCATGCAAAAGATATTTTATCTTTTTTATTTAATATGTTATTGATATATGTTATGATGAAAGTAACCTTTATTATTAGAACGTTATGATGAAACCTTCATCATGAAGGGACAAAAGAAAAAAAAAATAAAGCTTTAGTTTTCCTTTTCAGCAAACATCATTATGTTTTCTCAATATCATTGTTTATTTAATATCTTATTATTTTATTTGTGTCATGATGACTAATTATAAAATAATAATTTTATTATTTTTATGTCATGATGACTTATGATTAGATAATATAATTTCTGATATCACATGTTTACTATCACGTTATTGATTTATACAACATGTGATTTATCAAACAACTGAATAAATCATTTATTCATGATTATATATATACACACACACATTTAGGCAATACCTAATATATTGTTGATTTATGCAGCATGTCATTTATCAAACAACTGAATAAATCATTTATTCATGATTATATATATATACACACACATGTAGGCAATACCTAATATATTGTTGATTTATGTAACATGTCATTTATCACACAACAGAATAAATCATTTATTCACAGAAGGCACATAATTCAATTTTTTGTCTTGACAAACTTTGTCAATTTGATTTATTCATTATACGATCGTACTTATACTGTCATTTATTGTTAGGAATTATTGAGCAACTAGATCGACTGATCAACATTGTTGCTGATTAAAGAAGTCTACCAACTTATAGACTGATGAGCCACATGCTCATGGTGATCTCTTGTCTGACCGAACACCCACTTGCTTTTCACCAACCAGGTGATCAAAAGTACGTCCAGTACTCCAAAATTATTCGGCAGCTTGTCGCTATTATCACCAACTAGGTGATCAAAAGTACGTCCAATACTCTAAAATTATTCAGCAGCCTGCCGTTATTATCACCAACCAAGTGATCAAAAGTACAACATGTCCTCCAAAAAATCATACATGAGCATCACTCATGACAATCATCATCATACATGAGCATCACTCATGTCAATCATACATAAACATTCATGAGCATCACTCATGTCAATATTCATTAACATCATTCATGTTAACATCCATGAGCATCACTCATGTCAATCAACATAAACATTCATGAGCATCACTCATGTCAATCAACTTTGAAAGCTTCATTTACAGAGCTCTAGCTTCGAAAGTTTCATTTCTAGAGTTCCAGCTTCGAAAACTTAATTTATAAAGCTCCAGCTTCCAAAGCTTCATTTGCAAGAGCTCCAGCTTCGAAAGCTTTATTTACAGAGCTCCAGTTTCGAAAGCTACATTTACAAAAGCTCTAGCTTCGAAAGCTTCATTTACAAAGCTCCGACTTTAAAGCTTCATTTTCAAAAGCTCCAGCTTCAAAGCTTCACTTTCAAAGCCCCACCTATAAAACTTCACTTTGAAAGCTTCACCTATAAAGCTTCAGTGCATGGTATACAAAGACCGCCTCCGAACAACCGTCACTTCAGCCCATACATGGATTGAATTTGAAGTCTCCAGCCAGTAGACTCCATTGAATGAAGACTTGGGGGACTACACTATGTACCATATATTGGGCTTTCGCAACTAGGCCTCATGAAAAATACTTAGGGGACTTAGCCCATTATTTATGTACTGAGGAGCGAACCGTTATTCTGTAAAAGGGACTCCCTCACTTTCATTAGAGGGCACCCATTATTTAAGTATTGAGGAGCGAACCCTTATTTTATAAAAGGGACTCCCCCACCTTTATTAGAGAGAGACTCTTAGCCTATCACTTATGTATTGAGGAGCGGAACCTTATTCTATAAAAGGGACTCCCTCACCATCATTAGAGAGCATCACCGCGAGCATCACTCCTAACCCATCACTTATGTATTAATGAGTGAGCCCTTATTCTATAAAAGGGACTCCTTCACCATTATTAGAGAACATCGTCGCCTGCTGAGCAACCGCCTCACCGCGAGCATCAACTCTAGCCCATCATTTATGTATTGAAGAGCGAGCCCTTATTCTATAAAAGGGACTCCCTCACCTTCAACGCCACAAGCCGAGCCAACCAAGGCAACATAAGCCACAAGCCGAGCAGCTTTACAACATGTGTTACTTCTAGTTGAGCATCATTTCACATTGAGCACTGCCTCATATCGAGTATCAGTTCTAGACGACATCTAGTTACTTCGGCCCACACATGGACTAAATTTCAAGTCTCCAACTAAAAGACTCTCTTGAGTGAAGACTTGGGGGACTATTATTAGTACTATATTATATTGGGCCTCATTACTTGGGCTTCCAAACATTGAGCCCATAATTTATGTAAAAGGGGATGAGCCCTTAGTCTATAAAAAGGCCTCATCACCCTCACAATCAGTAAGGCTCATCCTCACATACAAAAGCCACAAGGCTCACAAACGGAGAAACTCTCCCAAACTCTCTTTCTCTGGGGGACTCCCCCTCACACTTGTAATCCATACATTCATACAGAGATATACAATCAACATCAGTGTGGACGTAGCCCAAACATTGGGATGAACCACGATACATCTTTGTGTTCTTGAGCGTTTCTGTGATTCACGACCGGATTTACGTTGGTCCAAGATCCTCCGGATTTTTTGAATCAACACATTTCATACTTTTGTCATCAAGTTTAATCCTCTTACTGTCAGGGACATGTACATATGATAGACACCCAAAAACCCTGAAGTGTTCCACTGATGGTTTGAAACCACTCCAAGCTTCTTTTGGCATCATGTTTCTCACTACTAGCATTGGACTTCTGTTGAGTACATGGATGGTCCAATTGATTGCTTCTAGCTAGAAATCTTTTGGAATTTTTTTCTCTGAAAGCATGCTTCAAACCATATTCATAATGGTCTGATTTTTCCTCTCCGCGACACCATCCTAACAACTTCAACATGTTCATGCTTTCCTCTCCTTCGCCCCACATTCTCGAAAAGGAGTTATTTTCGTTCTCTGTATGAATGCACCATACACATGGTCCAGAACATAATTTAGTATTTCCAGATTCATAGTCACCATTTTTCAGACAAACCCAGAAATTCAAACACCAAAATTTTCACCAAAAGTGGGTTTTTTGATCAATTTGAAAAAAAAAATCTAGATGAGATTATATGCAAATTTTGAGAAACAAAGAACCCAAAATCCTGTATGTCGAAAAAAAAATTGTGAATTTTATCATCTGAACCTCCTTTCTCACCACTTCCTATTGCCCATTGCATTCCCACCCACCCAACCATCCTAACCCAATCTAGATTAGTCCCGTTCCCTCCTGACCATATCTAACTAAAACCTTACACACCCATCTTGGATTGTGGTTCTAAATCGTACAACCCATATCCCTCATGACCATATCCAACTGAAACCTTACACACCCATCTTGGATTGTGGTTCCAGATCATACAACCCATAGAATACATGGGTTGTTTTTCATGGCCATGGGGGCCTCAGAAGTCTCTAGTGCCAACAACGATGTAGAGTTCTCCATTTTGGAATGACCAATCGATGGCTTTCTCTTCTTCATAAATCTATGTCTTATGTTTGGTATAAGTCAAAGAAAAAAATTTGGCCTGTCTCTAATGTCCCTTAAGGATAGCTTGTATTTCCGACTTGGACTTTGTGTAGATCTATCCGATATTCCGGTTTCAACTCCTGCTCTTAGTCATGCTTTCGATACCCAGTTCAAATGTGAAATTTCCTCTGGTGAAGTTTCAATTCTACAAGGGAAGGTGTGCAAAACTTTGATTTGGGTCTTCATACTGCCACTTTCCGCCGCAATTGTTCTCCTCAATGATTGAGCTACGATCTAGAAGCTCCTTGGGTGACGATGCTATGACTAGAAGTGTGGAGTTTATCTCGATCACTTGGACTGTGCGCAAATTGGGGCAATTTTGGCAACCTTGGGGATGGATACTAATTTCCATGGGGTTCCGGTGGCCGCTGTGTATGGATTCTAGTTGGGAATTTTTTGTTTTTTTTGACTTGTTGTGTTAGGGGTTGTTTGGGCTGGGGCTTATGCCTTTTGTTTGGGTCTTTGTTGGAAGGATTTGTGTATATGGTGGCCTTTGTGTATATTTTAGTTCTTTGAATGAAAGTTATATTACCAAAAAAAAAAAAAGTCAAAGAAAGAAAGAGAGAGGGAGAAAATTTTAATTTATTTTTTAACGTTTAATTAATTAATTTTTATTTTTCTAATATATTTTTTTATTAATTAGTTATAAGGGTAAAGTTGTCAATTTATTAGCCAAACTTTGACTGAAGGAGTTATGTGAAAGTGAATTAAAACGTGAGGGGGTGTTAGTGTAATATCTCAAATGTGAGGGTGTTTATGAAAACTTGATAAACTTTAAAGGGTGCTTGTGTAATAACCCGTGATTATGAAGAATGGTTATGAAAATGGCGGTTGAGAGGTAGGGATGATGGAGGCGGATATGGTGGTGCTAGATGGTTGTAATGGTGGCAGTGGTGGTGGCACACCCTCTAAGATAAAAGACAAAAAAAAAAAAAGAGCAAATAAGTATTAATAAAATTAGAAAAGTGTGTAAAAAGTAAATAAAGTGTGTGAAAATCATTAATGTAAAAAAATGAGAACCTATTTTCTTACACTAGTGTAAAATCTCGAAGTCATATTAATCTCAGTTTATTACGCTGAAGTTTATTGGTTTTTAACATTTCATACATAAAGTTTTTTTCGTCTCAGTCTGGTATCTAAAGTCATAATTTTGGGATGCTTTCATACCTTCGTTAAGTTTTTCGTCAAAACTCCGATAACTGATGACGTAGCACCCACATAAATAATAATTGGACGTCACGTGTCAATATGGGCCCACATGGGTATTAAAAATTAGAAAAATTAAAAATTAAAATTAAAAAATTAAAAAATCTTTTCTATTCCTCTTCGTCTTCTCTTCCCCGATCCTTCCCGGTCCTCATTCTTCAACGCATCCAAACCATCTCCTCCCTCTCCTCCACCCTTTTCACCTCCCCTCCCTTCTGTCTCCTAAAGAGACAAGCTTCCAGTTATCTCTCTTCATCTGTCTCTCATATTTGGGTTTTCTAGGGTTTCTTAGAATTGAGAATTAGGGATTTGAATTTATAAATGGTGCTCCCCAGCTCCTACTCTCCTTGCTTTTTTGCTCTGCGTTTTGAGCGCGGAAGCCTCATACCATGAGTAAGCCGTAGAGAGATTTGCAACCAAAGGCAGCGCCTTCATCGTTCATGGCGGCATCGAAGGAATCTGCGTTTTGAGCGCGGAAGCCTCGATCCATGTGTACGTCGCAAAGAGATTCGCCATCAAAGGCAACGACTTCGTCGTCCATGGCGGAAGTGAGGGAATCTGGAAATATACAAAGGTCGGAATAGTAAGGGTTGGGGCAGCGATGGATGATTGGGGTTGCGTGCGCTGACGGAGTGAGAGGGATCGGGGAAGAGGAGGAAGGGAAGAGAAAACTTTTTATTTTATTTTATTACTTTAAATTTTGAGAGGTGTTATTCCCACCCCAATGTATTATCTTCCCACCCACCTTTTTATGAAATTTTTAATTACAAATTTGTCCATTTGTAAAATGACTAATAAGGACCTTAGTTACCCCCTTTTGCATTACTTTTTTTTTTGAAATAGAAAAGAAAAAAGAAAAGTTTGGGTGTGACAACTCTCACACTATGTTTAGAAAATTTATCTCCCTTAAACCCTAATTCATCATTCCCATCTCCTTTCATTCAAAGAAAGCAAAAAGAATGAACTTAGAAGATGACGTTTCTATGGAAGAAGTAGATGATTATATTCCGTCGAAGAGGTAAAAGATAATTTTATGTGGGTCATCTTGATTTTTCAACATCATACAATTGAAGCATCGCATGACTTTTTATTTGAATTTGCATTAGGTTAGGGTGCAATTTGTTTCACGTTTTCCTATGAGAATTCCTGGAATTCGTTTTCACTAAGTTAGGGTAGATTTGTTTTTCAATGAGTTTTCCTTGAATAACCATTTCCATCTTTTCCTTTCTACAGTATTGTTGAATTTTATATAATTAATTGCCCTTCAAATAACCAAAAGGTGAAACACAAATCTCACACCATTTGCTTCATACTGGGTACACATTGTTTCAAAGCCTTTTGATGGTGATGAACTCCATTGCTTCATCCTTGGTTCGTTTTCGAACATTTGGTTTCAGTAACTTCATACTGGGTACACATTGTTTCAAAGCTTTTTGATGGTAATGAACTCCATTGCTTCATCCTTGGTTCGTTTTCGAACATTTGGTTTTAGTTAATTATTTTAATTTTGAAACCGAAGTGAAATCCGAAAACAAATATATATTCCTATTTCTTTATTTCTGAACTTTTCCTTGGATGAGCCCTTGGAATTTGGAAAAGGGAAATGCATATAAAAAAGAAAACAAAAGGGGAAAAGCAACGAATGAAAACCAAAAATTCTTCATCCCCCCTCCCCCCCCCCCCCAAAAAAGTTGGAATTTGGAAAGGAAACGGTTTTTTTTTTTGGCTTTTACAAGAGAGTAATATTATTTGTTTATATTCTTTTTTTTTAAGATAAATTTATCTCTAATTATATATAGGGTTATTTTAGGAATAATAGTGGGTGAGAAAATAACATTTTAATTTTTTAATTTTTTATAATGGGTGTAAATATAACGTGGGTGGAGAAATAAGACAACGGGGTGGGTCTAGCAGCTCTCTAAATTTTTTAATACTCACGTGGCCCACGTTAACATCTAGTCATCATCCACGTGGTACCAAATCATTAGTTAGTAGAGATTCTGATTAAAACTTAACAGATGTATGAAAATGTTCTAGAATTATAACTTTAGGTACTAAACAAAGACAAAAAAAACTTTATGTATAAAAAATAGAAAACCAAAAAATTTTAAAGTAATAAACTGAGATTAACCATAAACACAAACACACAATACCAGCATAAAATGGAAATTCAAGCCCCGCAACAAATAGTTCCTTTTCTCAGGTCGGACCAGATTGATGAGTCACCGTTCAAACACAATGGTCAGAGATCACCTCAATTTGATTGGTAAACCTTGATATTCAGCCGAGGGCTAATTCTTATAACATATATTTGTTGGGTCTTAGCCTCTTAGGTTGTGTTCGAAGCTTCTATTCAATTTAGTTATTCATACATTTATTTTGCCCCTTATTATTATTATTTTTTATACCAGATCGGCATCCTTCAAGTTTAAACGCTTCGACTATTATGAGGTGGCTCAGTGATTGATAATGAATTTCAGGTTTGTATTTTACACGGCACGTCTTGGAATCGATTTTTAACGTTGATGAATCACACGAAACTAGGTGACCACATGACGCTAAAATGTTTCCGTGAGTCATTTCCAGATCCTTAAAAAAATAATAAATAAGAACTATAGTAACAAAGTCAAGAAGTTTTTTTTTTTCAAAAAAAAAAAAAGTCCAAGTGCCTTTGTTGACAAGTACCATGTATCTTTCAACACGTTAACTCTACAAGAAAAGTAGTACACCACATAATTTCCTTAATTCTTCCTATGAAATATTCAAGAATTACATGCTCCTCGGGCCGTCATCTAATTGTGTATATATTGCTAGCACCAACCCCAAATATCTCAAACAACAATTTGCAGAGAACCCCTCTTACCTAGACATATCAAATTTTGGTACTCAAAAAACAAACCTACAGCCATGTTGGAGTCTGAGAGGTTCAAGAAAATTCAGCAGAACAGGAAATGTTTTGCCTACATCGCTATCTTTGTTGTGTTCCAAATCATAGTCCTGGCCATATTCGGAGCAACCGTGATGAAAATTAAAACTCCGAATGTCCGGCTGAGATCAGTGACGGTCCAAAGCCTAGATTACAGTTCTTCAGGTAGCAATTCTCCATTCTTCAACATGACTTTGATTGCTGAAGTTTCTGTGAGGAACAAGAATTTTGGTCACTTCAAATTTGATCCCACAAAAGCTAATGTCACATTTGGGGGCGTCATAGTGGGGCAAGGTGATATAATCAAAGCAAGAGCCAAGGCTAGGAAGACGAAGAGAATGAACGTGACGATTGAAGTGAACTCTGATGGGATATCGGACGGTGCTAAGCTTGGGACTGAGGTGAGCTCAGGGAATGTGA
Organism: Malus sylvestris; assembly: GCF_916048215.2. NCBI lineage: Eukaryota > Viridiplantae > Streptophyta > Magnoliopsida > Rosales > Rosaceae > Malus > Malus sylvestris. Next base: position 16,924,792 of record NC_062273.1, read on the forward strand.
CATTGAGCACTCTTGCTAGGGTTAGAGGTAAGGTGACATTGATGAAGATGATGAAGAAGCGCAAAACAGCACAGATGAATTGCTCAATGATTGTTAATTTGCCAAACCGGCTTGTTTACGATTTGGCTTGTAAATGAGCTTGATTTTATCTTTGTTCTTTCTTTTTTCTTCTCAGCCTGCGTTTGAATATGTTATACGTAGTTCATTGTAGCCTTGTTTTTTATTCCATGATCGTTATAAATTTAATAAGAGACGTGGGACATTGTCATTTGTTATTGAGTTCCGGAGTATCATTAATTAATCGATTCTACAAAGTTAAAATTTATGCTTGGAAAACATGTGAGTACAGTGTTTTGGGAAATATGTGTTTATTCCAACATTTGGAAGAAAAGTGTTACCAAGACTAAAAAGGTGAGATGGTCTTAATGCTACAAACATCCTGTCACTAAATATTGATCTTAATGCTACAAACATGTCCTCATCAAATACATATTTCTTAAGGAAATGATAACCATGGTCCATACATCTCTATTAAATTATATGTTGTTGTAAGCATAATTTACTAAACAGTTACGGAGGCTAGAGAGAGAGGAAAGGTGCGGCAATAGTAGAAAGAAAGAGAAAGATGTGTAATTGTGGGTGTGTTCTATTCCACCCCATTGTGCCTTTATTTATAGTAGTAGGGAAGGTTAATTCCATACCCTTTTAGGATTACAACTTTTAATAGATAATCTACTCCTAATAGGAATATAAGAGATATTCTAAGATATACTAGGATTTACACAATCACATTCTTAATCTAATAGGACTGCAACACTTCCCCTTGAGTGTGTAAATACTCAAACAGATGGCGCATTAGGTCTTCAGTGATGAAGTAAGTACAGTTGATGAAGTCGTTGGCACAATGAGCGAATGCGAGTCCCAGATCAACGGAAGAATGCATAAAAAGTTAAAAATAAAAAAACCTCGTTATGGTAAAACCCAAGGTGGGAGAAAAATCCATAGACTAAGGAGAAAAATGAGAAGTTGTATTAAGTCAAAACTAAACATCTTTTGGACGCAAGTAGAAGAGCTCACAAGGTATAATCAGCCCAGGATGAGTGTCACGTTAAAACCTAGTTAGGTATCAAAAACCCAGTGGGAAAAATGCTCCTAATCGTAGGGAAAAAAAGTACATTAAGATCAAGTGAGTATACTTTTGGATACTCCCCCTGAGTTTGACATAAGTTTCAAATGAGAACTACAAGCATTGCATAGGATAGTTAGGCATACCAATTCCTCGGACAAGCTTCTGGAAGGTTGACTTCGGAAGTGACATAGTGTAGAGGTCGACAAGGTTGTCTGGGATCGGCTTGCATGACTTCAATCTCCTGATGCTTTGCTGATGTAGATGTAGATGCAATATGTCTTGGTGTTGACTTTATTGATGTATCATGTCTTGGTCGGGTGGATACAAGTGGCATAATCTTCATGTATCATCATTGAGACTCAACGATGGATGAAAACAGCAAGTACTTCGAATATGCTCAACAAGAACTCCAAACCATGTCTCATTTGTGGTGTAGTGAAGTGAGGTGAGTCTTGGAACGATTTGAAAATTTCACAACTAAGGTCATATCGTGGACCTCCAAGATATTGTGATATCCCTTATGGTAAAGACATAACCATTTAGGGATTTTGCCTTGTGCGGGTTTGATAAGTAACCAGCTTCAGCATAACACACAAGGCAAGCATCATTTTGAGGATCAGTGGGGTTGGATCCGCTTGAGATGCATTGGGATTTGGATTGCCCAAATTTGTAGAATCTTTAGGGTACGTTTTTTATTCCAATTCAGTGGTTGTGTATAGGTACGGTGCTGCATCTTTACCAAGATCAACAGCGAATGAGATGTCCTGTCTAAATACAATGAGCTAAGTACAACGAAGCGCAAAGATGAACTTTAGATATGGAATTTCAAATTCCATAACCTCTTTAAAGGTCTCATTTGCATATAACATATGAACGATCAAAGGTATACTCAAATTCTGTCTTCAGAACAAAATACCATCAGAACAATGCTTGAACTTCAGGTCAAGGCATAAACAATTTTTCCCAAGATCCTTCATCTCAAATGCTGTCTTCAGGTGCGAAGCAGTTTTCTCAAGCTCTTCTGGGGTCTTAGTAAGATTCATGTCAACGACATAAACTGTAACTCTAGCAATTTGGAATAAGACTTCATAATTTCATATGCAAGGGCATAATTCATATCCCTGACTGATCAAATAATCATTTAGACGAGTATACCACATCCGTCGGATTGTAAGTGAACGCCTTAAATAAGTTAAGAGGGTGTTCCGTGGTTTTGGAACTATTTGAACCAGTCCATGTAATTCTTTAAGAACTTACATGTAAACCTCTGTATTAATATCCCCATGGAGAAAACACTAACCACGCTTCATATTGCTGCTATCAATCATATGACGTTTTGAGAGAAGCCTTGCATTGTAAAACCTGAATCATATCTTACTATTTCATTAATCTCATAACGCTTCCTTTCCCACTTGCAACACAATAGAGTTGCCTTGGGAAGTGTAGGAACGACAGGTCCAAAACACACTTTGGTAAGAAATTTGACCTGGATTGTAATTTCGGTTGTCCAATCAGTTATACATTGTCAGTTAATCAATAGAACATGGTTCGATATCGTCGTTTTTCATATATGTCGGTAGCTACAATATAAGTGAAAACATCATCGATGGTAATCTTATTTCAATTCCATTTAGCTCATCCAAACTAGCATACTAGACCATGAACTTTAAGTATCGGGAGTAATCCAGATTAATCTCATGAGATGGAAATGATTTGAGACATCAATCGAGTTTAGATTCATTGTTGTGTTGTATCTTCCTCTTACAGGGAAGTGAATCCTGTGAACCGAATGATTTGTCATGCTCCAAGCCAAGACATATTGATTGGCTATCCACCGGTACACCAGATCGTCCAACAGGGGCGTCCAAACCGTCTAAAAGAGGTGGCACACCCTCGAGGGATGTTGACTCGACATTCATTAAGTACGTCTATCCTTGCAAGCATGTTTGCAGTTGGTATATGATCTTGTCACTTTAGCTAGATCGTAGGAATACGTCTGGAGCAACATTCTGAAAGTTAGAATTCATCGTACTTACTTATCATGCATGTGCAGTACGGGGATCAAGATGAGACATAGTGGGCAGCTTCCACGCAAATTCATGCCGTTCTACAGGAACGTTGACTTTCTTATCTCCCCCCTAATGGCAGGAAAACTATCTCATTAAAGTGACAACCCGTAAATCAACGGTAAAGAGATGGCATGCAAGGGCTTTAAAAGAACTAGTGTGAATGTGAAAGAGAATCATAATCGACAAAGATTCACATCCTTCTTTTGAGGACCTATGTTGGTACATTGCGGCGGCGTAACTTGGCACATGGAATGCACACACAAATGCGTAAATACGAAAATCGTCAGGTTCGTACCCAGTAACCAACTGTAACGTCAAATAGGTTGGGTGGCAATGGGCCTTAAGGTGGACCAACATAACTGTGTACAAGATTTCATAGCCCTAGGCAGAAATTGAAAACTTGGTACGTTTACCAAAATTCGAGCGATCATTTAAATTGCGCTTTATGATCGCTAGGCAAGGCAATTAGGGGGTGAACATGGGAATTTTCTGTTCAATTATAAACCCAAAATGCATGCAATACTTTAATGAAAACCGTCAATGTAAACTCTCCGACATTATTTAGTCTCCCGGACTTTAATGGATAAGTAAGGTGGTGAGCCCTTAATCGGCCAAGAGGTTTTGCAGCAATGTGTGTGGACAAACATGTGACTAGTTTGTCTATTCATCAACCAAAACCATAATTATTTATATGGTCCGCATTTTGGTTGGATTAGTCCACATATATTCCCTTGAATCCACTGTGAAAAGGGAGTCGTTTTGTATCTTTGCTAGGAATGATATATAAATCAATTTCCCTAATGAGCAGGCTTGGCAAAGTGTGCCTGTAGGCACAAGATCCTTACTTCAAGTAAAGCGATGTGTTGTAGTATCATTGGTTGACCTAAGTTTCCTAAATGGTCGTACCAAAGCAAGTAAACTCCTCAATCACTAGGCTCTAGGCTGGCCACATGTGGTGTATTCCTAGTTGGGAGACAATTCATTGGCCCCAAATCAAAGCTTCAGGCCCATTTTTTGAGGTGGTACAAAGGTATTCCATTCTATTTTCATCAAGGGTTTCATTTATGATCATTGTTCTCTCGAATATCCTTAAAACCTCAATGACAGGGAGAATTTAAGGTCCCTTAAATGGTGATGCGGTACCATTTATACAACGAGGAGCATGCCAATGCTCTTAATCAGGTTAGATAGACTTGAAGTCGTTGTTAGAGATGTGATTTAGGTGTAAAGTTAGTGTGCATAGTACGCAGTCATCCAGACAACTAACTTCCCCACATTCTTATCTAATCACTTGTTTAATTGAATCAGTCACATGTATTAAGAAACATGATTCAATTAACTCATATTCGAGGAAAATATTAATAAGACTATCCATAAGTAAAACATACACCAAATTTGAATCCAAGAACATTAAAAAATGTTCACAAAGTAAATGGTTTACTGAGGGGATTAGGCCAACAAGGCCATCCATGTCAAAATCTGCTCTTCCAATGGTGTTTGGTGGAGCAAAATTAGTCTCACATATTGACTACTAGAATGGTACTCCTCAACAACATTGGTAGGGGCACAAACAAGTGCATAACCAATGATCTATTCCATCAATACGAAAGTAGATTATGCAAGGTTGAGGTTCGAGAATACTATCCCTTATTCTTGAAGTTTTAGGTATTAGGTGTTAAGGAGCACGCTTAGGGCATGATGCCACACCTTGGCAGGCCCTGATTCTACCATATGTTTATGGCAGTAATCAGATCCGAGATTTAGGTAAACTTCCGCTTTCTACACTGCTGCTTCAGAGGCAAGTTAGAAATATGGAAAGACGAGAAAAGTATTCTCCAGTCAAAATTTGATCAAATTTATAAACTTCAGAATTGTACTCATTCATGGACGTAATCATGGTGTACCTCAGGCAATGTCTTGTATGATTAGATGGTTCATAGAAGCGAGCCAAAAGGCCATGAAATCCTTGATTGGGAGGTATTTCCATTTGTTATGCTTCGGGCATAAGTCTTCGAATGAAGATCATGGCGAAGGCTTATTCAGCTCTTCCATGCCATTATTAACGTCAATGGTTTCTCAGCTTCTTGATAGTCAAATGGAGAATCACATCTTGTACCCCACATAAAGTGGTTTATCTTAGAAATGTCCAAATTAGGAAAATCGAATTTGTGATGGTTCGACAATCCACTGAATTGGAAGGAATAAGATTGTGATTGGTGCTTAAGGGAATGAATCATCCATACGCATCAAAGTTAGAACATTTGAGTTTTAAGACATGGTGTTCATTAAAAACGTCGAGTTTTCATGGGTGTATTGTTTTATGAAAACTTCGGGTTTCAAAGGCACTGAATTTGAAACTACAGGTTCAATTTAGTTTATGAATGTTTAGTTCATAAAAGAGAGGTTCCTGCAAGAATACAGAATGCAACATGCAACTAAGTGTAGTGGATTTAAGTTTCTTCAGGAACTTAAGTGTGAGAGCTTCGTTACTATGAAAGTATGTCAACAGTTCAAAGTATAAAAGTATATTATTGAATCATTAATGTCTAAAAGTGATCTTCAGGTCAATAATTTTGGATTCATTATTAGATTAATGGACTGCAAGTCACTTTTAATTAATTCAATAAATTGGGCCATACGGGGTCTATTGTAGAAGCAATATAATATTATATGGTAGCCCAAAAGAGGGCTGGGCGCCATGAGCAAAGAAAGTGCTCGAAGGTGGGCTACAGGCCATGGGTCCAAGGGGTAAGGCTAGCCATTAAAGCTGGCGCGTTGGGCTAAGGGGGTGGCACGGGTTCAAGGCCCAACAGGTTTGCTAGCTTGTGGGTTTGGCGTGGGGAGCCCAACCGTATGGGCTGGCTAAAAAAAATTGTGGGCTAAGGCTAAGCCTAGCAAGCATGGCAGCTTGCTGGCATAGGCCGAGACAAGGGAGAAGAGCTGCAAGTCTGTGCCTGGGAACAAGCCCAACATGTTTCTGGCATGTGGGTTTGGGCTCCAGTGGACCAGGGCTGTCAGGCTTGTGTGATATGTAAGCTAAGCCGGGGCTTGGTTGTTGTTCGATGTGGAGCAACAAACCTAAAAAAAGGCTGCGCAGGTGGTCCAAAGGCATCAGGGTGATGTCATCCCTTGGTAGTGCTGTGGTGATGCCACAGTGGTGCCAAAAATACCCAATTTTTTCGAACTAGGGTATAGGAAACCCTAAATATGCTTCTAATTTATATGGTATACATTGACTCACATATTGGACACAACAAATATAATTGCGTAATGCATGAAACAAATATATGAACATATACAATATATATATATATATATATATATATATCGGAAGGAAAATATAAACATAGGGGGTTCATGCATCATGGGGAATGTTTTCATGCTTCACGGTCATTTCAAATATCTTACTTTATTTTAAGCATACTTGATTTGCAGAAAAGTATATAAGCCTTTGAATTTGTAGAAGTTCCTTCTTGGAAAGCTGGAATTGCATCTCCAATGCGTTATATCATGTTCAACAAAGAAAAATTAAATTGAATCAATAGCATGTAGATCAATTCAATAAAATAGTAAATTAATCATAAAAAGAATGATTAAAATGTTATACTCCCCTGATTGAAGATCAAACTCTCTTTAGCGCAGTGACAAAAGCGTGGTGATAACGTGTTGTAGGCATAATTTACTGAACAATTATGGAGGCCAAAGAGAGAAGGAAGGTGCGGCAATAGTAGAGAGAAAGAGAGAGATGTGTAATTATGGGTGTGTTCTATTCCACTCCATTGTGCCCTTATTTATACTAGTAGGAAAAGTTAATTCCTTACCCTTTTAGGATTACAACTTTTAATAGGTAATCTACTCCTAAGAGCAACTCCACCCATGGAGCCCTCCCCCCTGGCAATCCACTATTGAATCCACCTTTTTGAACAGTAACTGCCTTAAATGAATAGTAACTGACATTAATGAACAGTAATTGCCATTTGCATCTCCACCCTTGGAGCCCTCCCCCCTGGCAATAGGCAATAAATATTAGTTTTTTTTGTTTGTTTAAATAATACAAAATAAAATTATTTGTAATTTCGGATAAGATTTTTTAAATAGTTCTCGTTGCGTCACGTGTCATTTTATAAAAAAAACAATTATTTTTAGCGATGGATTTCGATAAGATTTTTATCCAATGTCATCGTGCCACGTGTCGTTATCTTTTGAGAATCTTTGACGATAGATTTCGATCAGATTTTAACTCGTTCAAAATTGCACCACGTGTCTTTATCCGAAAATATAATTATTGGAGATCGATTTCGATAAGATTTTTATCCAATACGATCGTGCCACGTGTCATTATCTTTTCAGAATCTTTGAGGATAGATTTCGATCAGATTTTTAACGAATGACGGCATGCCACGTGGCCTTATCTACAATCCAATCCTTTCTGAATCGTCCATATAATCCACCATCCATCCTCACAAATCTCACACCAATTTTCTCAACATCTCTATCTCATTAATCATAGTTTCTGCTTCTTCTTCACCATCCATCATTACAATGTCTTCTTCTTCATTAAGGATGATGTGGGAAATCGATCAGCAAGAGGAAGAATTGTTTAACTAATCTGAAGGAATATTCAACCTTCAGATAGCCGAAAATGAGATGGAAGAGGATGAGGAGCGTAGAAGGAGAGATGACGAAACAAGAATGGCCAGAGCCTCACATTCCCGTTTAGTCATCCAGACTGTTGCTCAGATATGTAGGCCCAACTGTTCAAGAAACCTTGATAGAAGCAGGCAACGACGGGGTGAAGAGCTGTTGGACGATTACTTTGTCCATAACAGTGCATTTCCTGATACGTACTTCAGACGCCGTTTTAGAATGGAACGACATTTGTTCAACAGAATCATGACTGATGTTTGCAACCATGATTCTTACTTTGTACAAAAGAAGGATGCTTGTGGTGTTATGGGTCTCCTGCCTGAGAAAAAAATCACTGCTGCGTTGCGGATGCTTGCGTATGGAGCATCTGCAGACCAAGTGGATGAGATAACGAGGATGGGGAAATCAACCATTCTTGAGGCCCTGATGAGGTTTTGCGGAGCAGTCGAATCTTTGTACACCGCAGAGTACCTCCGAAAACCTACTCACTGGGACTTGCAAAGGCTTCTGAAGAAGGGCGAGATGCGAGGTTTTCCTGGGATGATAGGAAGCATCGATTGTATGCACTAGACGTGGAAAAACTGTCCAAGTGCATGGCAAGGCGCATATGGGGACAGAAAAGGATCAAAATCTATCATTTTGGAGGCAGTGGCATCTTTTGATACATGGATATGGCACGCCTTTTTCGGGGTTCCGGGGGCTCAAAATGATCTCAACGTCCTTGCCCAATCCCTAGTGTTCAACGACGTCCTGCAAGGAAAGGCACCAAAAGTCACGTACGTCGTCAACAGACGTAGGTACGAAGGGGCATACTACCTAGCTGACGGCATTTACCCACGGTGGGAAACATTTGTCAAAACAGTGCCACGTCCGCGAAGTGCAAAGGAAAAACACTTTGCAACCTGTCAAGAGGGGTGCAGGAAGGATGTGGAGCGTTGTTTTGGTATCCTTCAAGCTCGTTGGGCGATCGTCAGGGGTGCTGCCAGAATGTTCGATGTAGAGTCACTTCGATCCATCATGATGACGTGCGTCATTCTTCACAACATGATTGTGGAAGATGAGTTCGATTATGATGCGGTTGATGAATATGAGCCAGAGGCAGACACGATGAACAATTCAAGAACACGGATATATTTTGCGCATGATGCCACCGAAAAACCCGTGCAACATGACCCATTAGAAAGGGATGGACGTTACAATGAAAGGGTCATTCAACGATATACTGCACTTCAAAGGTCATCTATGCACATTGATCGACAAATTGACTTGATAGAGCACCAGTGGGCATTGAAACAAGCTGAAGATACTTAAGTTTATTTAGTATGTTTGTTTGTATTTGGTGTGTTTATGTAATTTTATTTGGTGTGTTTATGTAATTTTATTTGGTGTGAATTGTTTGGTGTGTTTATGTAATTTTATTTGGTGTGTTTTTTGTAGTGAGTTTTTTATTATTTCGTATGTTTATGTAATTTTATTTGTTGTGAATTGTTTGGTGTGTTTATGTAATTTTATTTGGTGTGTTTTTTGTAGTGAGTTTTTTATTATTTCGTATGTTTATGTAATTTTATTTGGTGTGAATTGTTTGGTATGTTTATGCAATTTTATTAGGATAAATATATTACGAAATTAAATACATGTACTCTCACTTTTAATAAATTACTAACTTCAATAAAATGGAAACAACATAAATAATAAATTACATAAGTACCCTATTCCGATTACATGGAAACAACATAAATAATAAATTACAACCCAAAGTGATTGGAAAACTATGGGCTCCGATTACAAAAGTACCCTATTCCTCACCACTTAACCAATCTGTGGTGCTAGGATCATCATGTCTTGTTGTGCTAGGACCATCTTGTCTTGATCTCGCTTCTCTTGCACGCCTCCTTTGCACCACATCTCGCTTCTCCGACTGCCAAAAATATTTAGAATTTGGAGACATCCCTTCTAAACGCGTGTTCATAATGTCACGATCTCGTTGTGCAATTCTTTCTTCTCTAAGCAACTCCCTTTCTTGCCTAAGTAGCTCTCTTTCCCTCTGTTCAGCTTGAAATGCTTGTTCAATAGCTGCAGCTTTTGCCTCATCTCTAGCCTTGTCAGCTTCATATTTCGCCAATTCCCGCGCCAACGTCAATTCACCTTGACGAGCAAGTTCTTGCATGTACTTTCCATAATCATTCTTGGAAGCACTCCCTTTCCTCTTTGAAGCCTTCTTACCTAGAGGCCTAATTGGATAACGGGTCGACCCCGACGCTTGTTCAGGAATGGGCGTTTTAGGCACTTCTTCTCCATCTTCTTCATCAACATGGGGGCCATGATCGGGTGTAGAGTGTGGAGGGGTGCTGTGTAGAGGGATGCTATTCATGCATACTTCTGGACCAACAGGCACAACTTTGAATTTAGGACAATCTTTAACAATATTCCAACATTCCCACCGGGTGAATGATTTGTTTCTTGATTTGATTTTGGCACCATACCATGCTTGTGCTTGAAGTTGCTACAAATGATTAATAATGAAATTATTAGGTAACAAATAAATAATACAAACAAATGAATAATAATGAAATTATTAGGTAACAATTAAATAATACAAACAAATAATAATAATGAAATTATTAGGTCACAAATAAATAATACAAACAAATAATAATAATGAAATTATTAGGTAACAAATAAATAATACAAACAAATGAATAATAATGAAATTATTAGGTAACAATTAAATAATACAAACAAATAATAATAATGAAATTATTAGGTCACAAATTAATAATACAAACAAATAATAATAATGAAATTATTAGGTAACAAATAAATATTACAAACAAATGAATAATAATGAAATTATTAGGTAACAATTAAATAATACAAACAAATAATAATAATGAAATTATTAGGTCACAAATAAATAATACAAACAAATAATAATAATGAAATTATTAGGTCACAAATAAATAATACAAACAAATGAATAATAATGAAATTATTAGGTAACAATTAAATAATACAAACAAATAATAATAATGAAATTATTAGGTCACAAATAAATAATACAAACAAATAATAATAATGAAATTATTAGGTCACAAATAAATAATACAAACAAATAATAATAATGAAATTAGGTCACAAATAAATATTGCAAACAAAGAAATAATACAAACAATTAGGTAACAAATAAATGAAATAAACAAATAATTATAATCAAATTAGGTAACAAAATAATAATACAAATAAATAATTATAATATATTCTTACCTCATCCGCATAATTTGCCCCACTTCGAACATTATTACTAGCTTGTGTCAAGGCATCTCTCCACGTAGTAAAGGAATGACTAAGTATTTTCCAACGACTGGATATCGATTCTTTGGTTCTTTTCCCACTCATTTGCTCAACAAATTTGGTATGAATTAAACTCCACATTTTTCGCAATTGCATCTCATTACCCGTAAGGGAATTATGAGTAACTTCAACCCAGCTAGTGCACAACGCAACATCTTCAAGAAGCGACCAATTCGAACCTGCATCAGTAGCCATTTTGTGGAAAAAAATTGGATTGAAACTTTGAGAGAAAGCTAGGAATTTAATTGAAAGTAGTTGAGAAAATATGAAATTGTGGTGTAAGGTAGATGGAGAAGAAGTGGTATTTATAGAAAAGTAAAAACAAATTTTTACAATTTTTTTTTCAGATTTTTTACATTTTTTCAGATTTTTTACATTTTTTTAAAAAATTTTATTCAAATAATTAATCTCTACCGTTGGATTTAAAAAATTTGAATTCCAACACTCCAGATTGTGCCACGTGTCACAACGGTAACTTTTCTTAATTTTAAAACTATTTTTTCTTTTTTTTTTTAAATTTATAAAGCAGATTAATATCAACCGTTGATCTCAGATCGAACGGTTGATATTAAATCAGCTTTTTTTTTTTTTTTTTTACCGTTGTAAATCGGACGGTTGTTATTAAAGATCCGTTACAATCGAACGGACCGTGGGAAGCCACGTGGCTTCCCAACGGTCACTGACGCGGCCACTTGCGCCTGAAATCTTGTCGGGCGACGCGCCCCCACTCGCGAGTGAGGGGCACGCACCTGACACAAAAAAAATAAAAAAAAAGGGCCGGACCCAGCCCTTGCGTCACGCTGACGTCACTGGGCTCGGGCCACAGGCCTGTCGATTTTCCACGGGCCTTGAGCTCGGGCTCCCACCCTTACTCCGGCCCTTCAACGCTGGAATTGGATTGACTAGCCCTCGGGCTCCCACATGGGGCCTGTCCCCCGTCCAAGTCCAATGGCTGGACTTGCTCTAATAGGAATATAAGAGATATTCCAAGATATACTAGGATTTGCACAATCACATTCCTAATCTAATAGGACTGTAACATATGCGTTATTTTCATTTGATTATTCGATTACACGATGAAAAATAAAGCGAAAGTCGTAGAAGGAGAATATTTGTCTAAATTTAGAAAATTATTTCCTTTTACAGGCCTTGGTTATAAAGGTAATTTCTCCTAAAAATAAAATAATAACTCTTGTTAGGTGTTGTTATTAACCCCTTCAAAAATGTTACCATGCATTCTTCGTTATATTAAATTTTCATTTTGTTGTTAATTATGCGGAGTTCGTGATGGTCTTTTTGTAGGGATGAGAAAAGTTATTGATACTACAAAAATATTGTACATCAAATTTATATAAAACTAGATTTTGTCTTCACTCACCCCTAAATTATTGTAATAGTTTCAAATTGTTTTCCTCTCCTTAATTTTAAATTAAAAAATAAAACTTATTACAATGAAAAAACAATTTGCAAGGCTAAGCCTTTAAGTATTCTTCTCCATATCCCGCCAAGGCTTTCTTTGGTGGATGTTGGTGTTGGTCATGGACGATGGAGAATGAAAAGAAGCAAAGAAGAGATTTGCGCATGAGGACAGTGTGGATGCAAATTTCTGCCATCTTCTCCTTTGATGAAAATACTCCTGCAAAATAATAACTCTTAAGATTAAGGCCAAAAACCTCATGCACCCACAATGAATTGGGGGGGGGGGGGCTTTGGAAGATGAATCTCTGATGCCAAAGTTAGAATTCTAAAAATAATGTGTTTAGGAGTTTGTGGTAACAAATGACTTAGCTTTTTAGTGGGATAATAGGGATATTTATAGGGGAGTGGCCGGCCCTATTTGGAGAATAGTGGCCGACCATATATGGTGTAATTGGAGAATAATTGCAAGATATTATGTGAAATAATATCTTGCAATTAACATGGTAATTAATCCCAAATTAAATAGGAAGTTTTGGGAGTTACATTTTGAATAAGGATTTGATGAGGAGTGATGAGAGGGATTTGACTAAATACCATTTAGATCACCTTTGACTCTTCCTTGATTGAGTCGTTATTGTCCGCTGGATGGGTGTGGGAATCCCGGTGTGCATTGAGGGTAATTTTGTCCTTTAACCCAAAAGTCCACGTGTCATCTCCATAATTTTCTTGATTATTTTTTACTCCACAAATGCCCCCACACCTGCTGGGCTGCTCGTAGAAAAGGGTAGCAGGTGTAGAGATCTCCAACTCTGATGCAAATTCCCACTTGGACTTGGAATTAGATTATTCTAGGAAAGGGATATAAATCGCCTCCAAAGCCTATTTAACCCTACCTTAAGTAGGGGATTAAATTAACTTCGGAGGGCAATTATTTATCACTACAAGAAAAAGAGAAAGCTAGAGGATATTTATTCCCTCTCTCATGGCACTCTTCTTAGTTTTCCCATGCAAAGAACCGTTTTCTGTTGATTTCTTTGTCTTCTCTGTCCCGCACCAATGTAAGAAAAACTTAATTTTCTTTGTCTTCTTCTTGGGTTGTGCTGCCACGGGGTAGCCATCTAGGTGGTGTAGCACGTCGGTTGGCAGGGGCTAGGAGTCGACTCAGCATGGGCCGAGGAGGTGGTATGGCAGGGGCTACAGTTTGTGGTGCTCAGCTTGACTAGAACCAAAGGCTAGCTTGACATAGGTTGAGCAAGTGGTGTGGCATAAGCCATAGTTTAAGCTGTCACGTCAGGGCTACTTGCTAAGAATGAGGAAACTGTTTGAGGTTCGATTTCTTATCTGTCGTAGATAGAGCAATCAATAACTGAGCTGCCAAGATCGGAGCTACTAAAGATGAAGTGTCGGATGAGCGAACTGTTGAGTGCGAAGTAGCTACTGCCCCCTCACCATTTACTGCTTAACTGGTTTTCGAGTATTCGATCTTTTGAGCTATGTGGCCTGCATCACAACATCATAAAGATCTGTGGAATATGAAAATCATTAACTAAACACATCCAAATAAGTAGTTGTGTGGAAATTCATTGGCAATTTGCCCTTTTCCATTGAAGAGTAAACCCAGATGGGCATCAAAGTATTAGTTTATCCTCTTGCACTGGAGAGCTTACCTAGATGGGTGTCAGGAAATTAGTTTGCCCTATCGTACTAGAGAATAATTATTTTATCCTTTCGCACTAGAGAGTAGACCCAGATGGGTGTCGAGGAATTAGTTTATCGTCTTGCACTGGAGAGTAATTAGTTTATACTCTCGCACTAGAGAGCAAACCTAGATGGGCGTCGAGTAATTAGTTTACCCTCTCGCACTGGAGAGCAATTAGTTTATCTTCTCGCATTAGAAAGTAGACCCAGATGGGTGTCGAGGAATTAGTTTACCATATTGCACTGGAGAACAATTTGTTTATCTTCTCACACTGGAAAGCAGACTCAGATGGGTGTTGGGGAATAAGTTTACCCTCTTGTACTAGAGAGCATACCCAGATAGGTGTCGAGGAATTAGTTTTCCCTCTCATACTAGAGAGTAATTAGTTTATTCTCTCACACTGGAAAGCATACCCAGATTGGTGTTGGGGAATTAGTTTACCCTCTTGTACTAGAGAGCTTTTAGTTTATCTTCTCGCATTGGAAAGCAGACCCAGATGGGTGTCGATAAATTAGTTTACCTTCTCGTACTAGAGAGTAATTAGTTTATCCTCTAGCACTGGAGAGCAACACATAGATGGGTGTCAGGGAATTAGTTTACCCTTTCGCATTAGAGAGCATACTCGAATGGGTATCAAAGAATTAGTTTACCCTCTTACACTGGAAAGCAATTAGGTAGTCCTCTCGTATTGGAGAGCATACTCGGATGGGTGTCGGGGAATTAGTTTACCCTCTCGCATTGGAGAGCAATTAGTTTATCCTCTCACATTGGAGAGCTTCCCTAGATAGGGGTTTAAGCAATTGTCGTAGACAGTAAAGCCAGGCTTATGTATAACTTTTTAAATCTTCATTGAGAATAAAGAAACGTATAAATTGTGCTAAAAGGTAGAAACTACATAAACATTGGATAATCCTCAGCTTGTGAGGTCTTGTTCGTCAAGCTGCTTGAGACTTTGAACTTATTTGGAAAAGCCTGAACGGGGTTTAGGACATAATGAAGATTTCCCCTAGCATTCCATCATGTTACTACTTGATGAAAGTCAGATGCTTCTTTCTTTTAGAGCTGTCCGTAGACTAAAAATGCTCAGACCTGGCAAAAATGCCATTAATTCGAATAGCCTTTGAGGAGGGTTTAGTGTTGGCTTCCGTTGCTTGTATGGGCCATGTCGTTGACCTTTCAAGATACTTGTCGCATTAACGCTCATTTGTCAGCTTCTCAAAATGCTTCTTCCACTTCAAGCCACCGTTGGTAGTGTGGCATGGTCCTTGATGGAATGTGCAATACTTTGTATGATCCACCCTGGTAAGATAGTCATTCATAAGTGGCGGCAGTTCGAACCAAGGTTCATTCTTGAGCTTACGGAGAATCTGGCCGATTGAAATTGTGAACATGGTGAATGTTTCAGGCGTTGAGTCTTCTGCACTTCTTTTTTTACTTGTTTTTACTAGACTGCTTAGCGTTATCTAATTGTGTGTGCTTCTTCACTAAAGCATACAAAGCTACCAGGATCAGTTCTTCTCCCATGATCAATTTTTAAAATAAAGTTGCTTGGTGGAAATCCCATTTCTGAATGTGGCCGTTATAACCAACAATCTTGGCCTTCTCCACTTTAAACCTTTTGACATAGTTACAAATTATCTTCCTCGGGTCTTTTACAATGTTGAAGAGATGGTTGGACGTCCTTTTGATTGAGCAGTTAGACGGATACTCCTTAGTGAAAACTAAGGAAAGTTCGTTGAAACTTCAAATCGATCGTGGCGGTAGGGTGTGGAATCAGTCTTGTGCCTTGCCTTGTACGGAGTAAAGTGAGGCATAGTGAACCCGCAAGGTGGATCTGTCCACTCAATTTTATCCATGAATGGTAACTCGCTTATGTTGGTCATGTATCGTCGAAGCACCTCGTTAGTAGCCTCGTTGTGCTGGAAAGTACGCAATCGTTCAGTTATAAGACTTTTAACTTGTTCCTGAATTTGCCTCTGTTAGGGCAGCAGAACTTTTAGGTACTCCCGGTCGTGACTAGTTGGTCTAGGCTATTTTTCCTTATGCTCGACTCATTTATGTGACAACTGCGATGTATGTGGCATATTCTGACCAAGCGAACGGGCTACTCGCAGGCTGGCGGTTGAACTTGAGCCGGATTGAATGGCTACTTATCTCCATCCATCCTGCTACCTACTCCGATGTGAGGTAGAGAATGCTCATGCGATCCTAGCGGCGAATGAACACTTCGCTCGGAAAGTTGTCCACGGTTATAATCGGAGTGTGGCCTCAACTGTGAATGTATGCTCATTTGTGGGCTTAATCGAGAGTGAACGCTCCTCCGCATGCTAAGATGAGAGTATATGCTATCCTGAGGACCCAAGGGGTAGTGTAAACTACCAGAATGCTTGATTTGTGGGTAGATAAAAGGCTGCTTGTCGAGATGTGACTGAAAAAGTTCGTCGTCTGCCCCTTTTCTACTTCAGGATGCTTCGTCTAGGCATGCTGCATCTCGATATGCTTCAAAAGTTGATTCACCAAGGTCGTCTACTGCACGAGGGTGCTTGTCAACTCTATAACTTGTTGGGACAAGTGTTGTTTGCCATGCGGGATGAAAGAGCTTAGATGTTAGTTTCTCCATTGGTGGTAAAAGTGTAGTGGACTCCGGGTGCAAAATTTAAGCTGGGATAGGTCAATTCCGTAGAAACTCGAGAAAAAAATGCCCCCCGATTCAATTGTCGGTCTAAAAATCTGAAGCCAAGACACCTGAACAGGTCTTGAATAGGTCGAGATCGCCAAGTGAGCCATGGGAGTGGGGCGTGTGGGCACTAGGAATGCGTTGGATCTATGTTGATGGGGCAGCGGCTTGGGCCAGCTCATTACGGGCTTAGCTCATCTGCCTTGCGGCTTGGGCTGTTTGGGATGCTAGCATAACTACTCCCTACTCTCCATGGGCTTGCTGCCATAGAGCTGGCCCACTCCCTACTACCACGGTGGTCCTCGTGGCTGCCATGGTGGTGGTGCTCTCTAATGGCAAAGTTGCTCCTCTTGCCATAGTGTTGAGGCTCGTGGTTCGTCGTGGTGGGGCTACATCTCGTCCTCCGTCACTCGATTCCGATCTTTGAACATAGGAAGTTATATTCGTCGTGGTTTCTGAATTTCCCGTCATTGTATTTATCCTTTACCTATTCAAAGAATTAAAAATTCTAGGAATAAGAAAGTACGAAAAATTTACGAACGAAAGAGAAATGAGAAACTTTAAATGTAAGAGTCTTCTTCGAGTGTGTGAATCAAATTCTTAATGAAAGTACCAATTTGTGGATGCAAATTTCCGCCATCTTTTCCTTTGAAGAAAATGCACCAGCAAAACAATAACACCTAAAATTAAGGCCAAAAGCCTCACGCACCCATAATGAAGGGGGGCTTTGGCCGAATAATCTCCAATGCCAAAGTTAGAATTCTGAAAATAATGTGTTTAGGAGTTTGTGGGTAGCCAATGGCCTAGCTTTCTAGTGGGATAATAGGGTGAATTATAGGGGAGTGGCCTCAAGGGAAATTATGAGATTTATCATGGATTTATAGTGACTAGCATGCATATACAATTCAAAATTTATATACAAAAACAACGGAAGCATATTATCACATATTATCAAAGCTATAGTCATGCAAATCCCCTTCAAGAAGCATAGGTTCATATATGATGCATCTAACAAAAATGAAGAACAAAGTGAAGGTATAGTTTTATACCTCTTGATCTAGACTTGAGACCAAGGATGGACCACCTCCAAGCTCTTTGTTCTTGGAACTCCTTGAGTCTAGCCTCCCTCCTTGCTTCCTCAGTTTGATAGATTTAGAGCTCTTTTGATTGTCCTCTAGTCTCCAAAGTAGAAGACCTCTAAAGATCCACACCCACTAGTGTAGTGAGATGGATGTTGGAATAACCAAAAGGGAGAAAAGATAATTAGCTATTTCTCCCTTATGGTGGCCGGCTATACTGTGTGTAGAGAGAGAGAGACTTTTGTTTTCTCTAGTTAAAAAGAACACACAAAAACCCTAATGAAACTTTTTCATTAAACTTCCTTTATGTATGTAAAAGAAGTAAGTCACCTTTTTGACTTTGTCTCTCTCTATGCTCATCCTTGGCCGGCCTCCTTTGTGTTGTTTGAGCTTTGGGCTTTTATCATTTCAAGTCATCATATGCTTGAATAAAAGCCCAATGGGTTTGGGCCCGATGGACCTGAATGAACCTGTACTTTTCTTTAAGCCCAAAACGATCTTTCATCGTTTTTATGATTTCTTTAGACTTTTTAATTAATCATAACACTTAATTAATTCCATCATCCTTTAGTTATCTTACCACAAGAGTGTTTCGGTGTACAATCATTTTAGGTTTTAATTAGCAAGGCAGTGAGGTGATTGGTATCAATCCAATTGATTAGTATTTATCCATCACTTAGTGAATTAAAACTTACTTTTAATTCTCCTTCTTCTTTGATGAATACTTATTTAATCATCTGGAAGAACTCACAAGCGATGAGTGACATCTAACCATATATCATGGCTACCCAAGCTAATGTAGAATTTGTTCGGAGAACCTATTCAATTGGAATTACAATGTAATTCGATCCTTCTTTAATACAATACTCACAATCACATTACTAGGGTATGGATACTCCCTTAATGTGATTATATCAAGCTATATGATTCTATTGAGTCGTATGGGAACGTTTTCCATCATCACGCTCGATACTTCGGCTGAAGATTTCTGAATCATATCTAAGAGTATTCATCCTCTCATACCGAGGATTAGAGATCCTTTGTTGATCATTCACATGCCTCTGAGAATAAACCACTGACCCCAACAATGCATAGAACACATCCAAGATGAGATGTGGTCACGTCTCATTATCAAATGATCAACAACGTATCCCCAAGACAACTATGATGTCTCAGGTCAAATGATTACTTACATTATTCCAACTAGTAGAGTTACTTGCTGGACATTTGAGTAAACCTCCATTCAAGTACTCTTGTTTGATTGTGTTCAGTGAACTCATTCCCATAATGAGCACCTACATACTTGTCTTAGTGTCACTACACGAATGGCATAAGACTTTCCATCCTTCCCATTGGAAGGGGACATACTATGTACTGGTCTATGTATTGTCAGAATCCCTCTGACAATCTTATAACCAGGAACCTTTTGGACATTATGGTTATGTGAAGAAGGTGTCTGCAATCTAACATCATTAGATTACTTCTTCCATCGATCCATTGTCCATGGATACACTATTTAGGACGTATATCATTTATTAAGATAGTCTCAATGAGTGACTGTTCCTTTTGCTGTATTAAAGTCATCAATATATACACACATTGTCCTGAAAGGTTTCTTGATGCGAAAATTAACTTAACACACAAATTAAACCCTCTTGTATCAATTGTAGTAAAGAATGTAAGTAGGGATCGTTATGGACCGGGGATTAGAAGGGCTTGCTAATAACCTCTAAACTGACTTAAAAACATATAAACAAAGTTAAAAACACTAAACTAGACTCAAAGAATTCAAAACAAACTCAAAGAACTCAAAACAAGCTAAAAATGCTCAAATCTGTCTAAAAACACAAACTGGGCAAATTTGGACTCTAAACACACTTTTGGACGAATTTTGGTTTTAACTTGGTTCGAAATACTTAAAAACACAAACTAAATCAGTTTCTAACTAATATGACTCAACAAGGTAAAGGGGGTTTTGGTTTTGACGAATTTGAAAACAAAGCCAGTAAATTAAAGAACTAATGAAATTTGCACGAATTTGAGTAGATTGAATGGATGGAAGGCTAGCTAGGAGGTTCTTCTCCACACATGACACACTTGCAAACAAAACGATTTCCAGTTGCTTTTCAATAAACTATGAATTCTCAACGCCCCAGATTAACTGTGAATTGCACTAATTAACCCTCAGATTTTCCTAATTTCATTGAATTGGATGATTGCATACAACAACCCAAAGCATTCCCCACAAGTTCCCTACATGAATTGCATAATAGAGATACAAGCAAGAATCATTAAGTTCTATGAAAATCATAAGCATTGACGAAACACTTGTAACTATGAATTGCATGAAACTTATGCCAAGAATTTACTTAACACGGTTGTGACGAGCAACCTTTACTACTTATGAATATAAGTTCATAACGATTAGGTGAAACTCCCTTATATCCTCGCATCAAATTTATGCATGAAAATAAAGCGTGCACTCTCAACCAACATACACAAATTAGTTTTAATTCAAATGGATAAGTAAATTGAATTCACAACTGAAAGTAATCAAATCATATTGCAAGCATGAACATGGTTTCGAATTCCCCCCCCCCCCCAGCTAAGGGGGGTTTAGTTCCTCATGCTCACAAAGCAAAGATAAACAAATTTAGACATTGAAAACAAAAGAATGAAAACACCTAAAAACGCTCCAACAATCCAACTTGAATGGCAAGCACGTCCAAGGGTCCTCTTTCTTCTCTTTGTTGCGGCACCAGGTGTGGTTTGATGGATGCGTATGGATATATGGAAGGGAATGACTGAATGTGTTTAGGTTGGTTGGAGGCCACGACAAGGAAAGGGAAATGAAGGTGCATGGAATTGTGTTTTTGTTGTGGGAATGTGCAGAATGGTTAAGAAGAAAAGACTCTGCCTTGCGGCAGAATGTGTCTTCCTCCCTTCTCCCTAAACTGTCTGTGTGAATGTGTCTTTGGATGGATCTTCCCCTTTGTTATGATGAAGGGTAGATGTATTTATAGGCTAGGGAGAGGACCACCATCTAATTAAGGTGGTAGTGATGTATGTTGTGGTAATGAGTGGATGTAATGGGTGTAGTGGGTGAATGTTTGGTAATGAGTGGATGTAATGGGTGTAGTGGGTGATTGTTGTGGTAATGAGTGGATGTAATGGGTGTAGTGGGTGAATGTTTGGTAATGAGTGGATGTAATGGGTGTAGTGGATGGATGTTTGGTAATGAGTGGATGTAATGGGTGTAGTGGATGGATGTTTGGTAGTGGATGGATGTTTGGTAATGAGTGGATGTAATGGGTGTAGTGGATGAGTGTTTGGTAATGAGTGGATGTAATAGGTGTAGTGGATGGATGTTTGGTAATTGTAGGTCAACACACTTGCACACACACATGCTGATTTCTAGCCTTCTAATCTTCAAAAACGTCCATCCTCATGTCTCCATGCTTGCACTATCCAATATTGGCCCAAAAATGCTCCAAAATGCTCCAAATAACACTTTGTTGCCAACTTTGTTATTTGAACCTAAAAACACACGAAAATAGCTTAAAGTACGAAAATAACTAGAATTAAACTAAGTAAATGCCAAGAAACAAGCTAACTAAGTTGCATAAATATGCTCCTATCATTTCTTCCAAAGATTGACTTTCAGGGCATATCTCCAACAATCTCTCATTTGCACTAAAGTCAATCACTATTGCATCTCATAAATGCTAGTTGAGTGAACTTGAGCTAGTAGGCCAACTAGGTTATGCATTAATCCTTTTAACTTAAAAAGATTTATTTATTAAATGTTTCCAAAAACATTTAACGTTATCTCTTCTTTGTGTTTAAAATACTTTAACGAGACCTTGATTCCATGGCTTGAGCTATCGCCCAATTACGTCGCAGTATCCTACTAATGACCTTATGGTTTGGATTCAATCATTAGTTCAAAATGAACCCCGTCTATTTGAAACACCTTTTGAAGCAGTTTCTAAAACTTTAATAAATATCAACAGATATTTCGTTTGTATACTTTATACAGACCATGCTCTAACCTTGAGACCATTATAGTACCATACTAACAATACAGTCATATGATTAGTACTTCATCCACCATGAAGTTCCATTTGTTAAAATGGGTTATTGTCACTTTGGTTTATATAACCTAAGTGAATGCACGCTTCTAGAGTCTCACTTTGATATTCCTTTCTCAAAGGTAATAATACTTTATCAGTTGCTACGGTTCTGATCCTGGGCTATCGCAATATCTTAAAGTGACAACCCCGAGGGTTATTCACCTTTGGATATCATCTCACAAGTCCATGCATGTGTCTCTTTTGTGATTTTGTGACATATTCTTTATAAGGGTCATAAAAGCAATTTTCTATCATATGTAGAAATACTTTCTCAAATCTTCAACGTTTGAGATTCAATTTCCCTATATAACATTCTTGAGACAGCCTTGCTATATCAATAAGTCCATTTTAAGTCTATACTTCAAAATTGACCTTGTCACAATTTGTCATTTTGAGTAACATCAATATTTATTACGTCTATCAAATAGACTTCATTCATAATATGTTGCTCAAAAGTATGACATCACTCCCACTGACCTTATTGTAACTAAGCATTCATTCGAAACCTTAAGAAAAACATAACACTTATATATTCTTCATTTGAATGCATATAGCTCCCACTAACTTGTCTTGGATCTATTAACAATCTTTAAGATCCATTAGCTTATTGATGATGTCTCAACATTTTTGGACAATCAACAATTCAAGCTAACACAGGTTATTTAAACGAACATACACAAAAGAATTCATTCTCAAGTAATTCCATTTGAAATGTATGACTTGTTTTATCGAGTCCATTCATTTAAATTATATGGTGTCAAACATCATATTTCAAGTTTTATTCATACTAAAACCTTTTAAAGTAGTCATATAAGAATTATCCAAATCATTAGTGGAAGCATGGCTTCTACTAAGGATATAGGAGTTCAACCATTCCTTCTAGGTGGTTGATTTAATTCCTTTTTAAAACTACATAGAGCATTATAGTTACATGAGGTGTCGAAATCGGATTGTCTTGTTGTTAAACTATGTGTTGTGACTCATTTTGAAACTATTCCCTTTTGTTTCATCAACTTGTCCTTTTGCTTTGTACTTAGCTTGTTCTCGTAAAAGAGAATGATGGACAACTCCCAACATATAACCATTTTATGCTAGGTTGGTGAAACCAACATTCATAGATTATTCCTAGAATGTTACACAACATAGATTTTAACGCTTCGAAGCGCTTGAGACCTTTAACAATTAAAATTACAAGCTCATTAATAATAGTGTTATACTATTAGTTTTAGACAACTATAAACCAATCATATTCAAGTTTATATCCTTTTCTCACCTCCCACTGTTTCTCATGACCTTAATGAGAAATCGCATTATACATTCAAAGTGTATAATCATGAAGTATACGGGTAGAGGACACTGTGGAGTAGTTTAAAACCTTTTAAGCTTATTATTCCAACTCCACTAAGTTGATGTCTTGTTATTAAGTGACTAAAGTCTTTAAACCTTTTATAGATTTAGAAACTTCATCATTGGTTTGATCACTAACACATTTGACATTTCTTAAAATAATTTAAGAATGTCCAATTAGTTGTTCAAAACTACTAATTGAACCAAGAGTGATCTTGGTTATTGTGGTTAAGTAAGTGATAACCATATAAGAAACATTTTTCTTATGTATTACTTATGTCATTATAATGTGATCTTCCTTTTCTTCAAGAAAGGAATCTCTAGACTTTCTCAATGCATATAGAACTCATATGTAGGCAATTGGAACCAAATCTAAAGATTCATTGTATCCATCTATGGCCAACATGTAAGATCTATCCTTAATTGATAAATCCAAATTTTGGATATCGCATTATATAAATGATACATTTCTTGTATCTCAACTAGAATACAACAAGACAATATTCAATTCATAACACTACTTTGAGGAACAAGTATAGTAGCAGGCATTCATCACATTACATTGATATGATAAGTTAAACATTCATAATGTTTTAATACAAAAGAATTAGCTCCTATATTAGAGACTAATTATATACCTTCATATAGGCACCAAAAGTGGGTCTTCCATCATATGAAGCCACATAATAAGTTCTTAGCAAAATAAGAAAGTTTAAAGACTATCTTTAAGTGCCTAACAAACTTCCTAAGTAGTTAGCAAAAAAAAAAAATTAATGGCCGAACTCTTCACTCCATCATTTTCTTTGCTCGTCCATCTTCTACTTGGTTCCTTCACCTACATACAATTGCATAAGTGATTAGCATTTTATATCAAATATAAAGATTAGAAGATCTAACAATTAGAATTGAAGATAAGAACAAAAACCATACCTTGTGGCTTGTCCTTCAGAGATGCAAGGTATAACCTGCAATTCCTCTTCCAATGCCCATCCTTTCCATAATGATGGCAAGTCCCCTTGGGCTCTTTTGCCTTCTTTTTCTTCACTCATTTTTATGCCTTAGGAGTGGGTGACTTCTTCACCTTTCCTTTGCCTTTGCCTTTCAGCTTAGCCTTAGAAGTGGATGGCTTGTTGTAGGCTACTGCAGCAGTCCCCAAACGTTCTCTTTCTTCATAGTCTTCTCAGCAGTTACTAAGATGTTTAGTAACTCAGAGAGAGTACTATCTATCTTGTTCATTTTGTAGTTCATAACGAACTGCGAGAACGTATCAGAAAGAGAAGCCAAGATGAAGTCCTGGGCCAATTCCCCGTCAAGTAGAGTACTTAGGTTCTCCAATTGTTCAATGAGTCCAATCATCTTCAGTACATGTTGATGTACTGAGGCTCCCTTGACCATTTTGGTCTTCACACTGATAGTGCTGAAGCGACGGTTGCGCATCCCTTCACCATATAACTCCGTAAGACGAAGTATGATGGAGGATGCACTGTCCATACCCTCGTGCTGTCTCTGCAACTCCTCATTCATGGAAGCCAACAGATAACACTTGGCTTGTGTATCATCCTCAACGTGCTTGTCATGCTTAGCACATTCATCCTCAGTGGCCTCAGGGCCAAGAGGTATGTGAGGTTGAGCCTTGTCTAGTACGTAAACAATTTTCTCCAAGGTTAGGAGAATCTTGACATTACGGTACCAAGATGGGAAATTGTGCCCCTCAAGGCAATGCTTGTTGAGTATCTTTGCAAGTGTGCTTCCAACCATATCTAAATACATAACAATAAAATAAATTAGTTTGATTGTTGATTAAGTCAAACGATTCGGGTCTTTAAACCGAATGACACCACCCACTATTTTTGGAAAATTCCATATCCCTCAAGATGAAATCTGGGAGATTTCAATGAAAGCTCCTAGCAGGTTATGGGAGGCTCACTATTACCAAGCTCACCTCACGATGATACGATGTTGGCTAGCAAAAATAATAATGAGAGGGTAGAATTACCCATTCACAATAACCTCTTGTGATTACCCATCTAGTTAGCCTTTAGAGAACAATGCTTCACAATGATACGATGTTGGCACCGTTTCTCTTAGTTAAGTTTTTGACCCACCATGCTGGTTTAGATAGGGGTCCAAGTATGACCTCACGATGATACGATGTCGGCCATACTCGTTGCCTACCATCACCATATCAAATGTTTGAAATAGACTCCTCCTGAGTATAAGCACATACTTTGAACTCCCCCATGATAGGGTGAAGGCGGTGTATAAGTCATAAACGATTGGAGCCTACCATGTGGAAGGCCACGAAGAAGTGTTCAAAGCACCTCTCCGCTTTCAACTTAATATTGGATGTTGGTTGAGGGATTTTAAGGTCTCATCATTTTATTTATTTAATCACATTATAATAAATTGTGTCCTATTACAACTACTAGTCCAAAGTAAATGAAATTAGTAGCATATGATATCTCCACTATTCATTTTCGCAAAACAAATCAATATCAAAACAATTTTTTAAAATATTGAAGATATATATTACTACTAATTGTGTTCATTTTAGTTTAGTAGCATATGATACCCCCACTATTTGTTTTGAGAAAAACAAATCAATATCAAAAACGAATTTTTCAAATATTGGAAGTAACTACTACTACTACTAAGGTTTTTGCATTCCTTTAAATTTTGACTTTATAGTTATCTTAGGCTCTTTGGGTGACTATGGACTTATTAGGTTGATTCAACAACGAGCCAACATTGTTGAATAAGATATAGGGAAGAATGTTTCGTTTTAATTACGCACTTTCAATCCAATTAAAACATTTTTTCATTGAGCCATTAGAAACGAAAGACAATCATTCATTTCTAATTAGGGCGTTGGACCCAACAAATCTTTAATCTCATGAAAACCCCTTTTAATATGTCTCCTTACCAATAGTTAAAGAAACTCTAGTCTAGTACTAGAGGGAATCAACTAATTGAAAGAGATAAAGAAGTAATAAGAATTACAAACCGATTTGTACAAATTCCTACAAATTACATATACTATGACGAAGAGAAAGATTAACGTCTAACGTGTTGAGGTCCAATTGAAATAGAAATTAAAACACATTCCCAAGTTTCAAACAATTTGAATTTAGCGGCCTTTCTCATAGCTCAATTATCGTTTAAGGCACAAGTCCATAGTCAACCATTTTCTAACTACTTAATCACATTAAATAATTTAATTGGAATGCAACATAATCAATTAGATTTAGTACATATAGGCATAATTGTATGATGAGTTTAAACTATGAAAAATTAAAATCAAAGTATTTTGACCTCTTAGAAAGGTGGGGCCGAAATGCAAATATAGAAAGTTAGGGGTCAAACCGTAAATACTAGAAAGTATAATCAACTTTTAAAATTGCAAAAGAGCCCATAAAGGACTCATCATTAGATGTGGCCGGTTGAGTGATGGGGAGAGGGACAATGTCAAACTTGTTCCCTTTATTTCAAAATAAAGTAGAAAACCATACTTTTCCTTGTCACCTTTTGTACTTTAAAGGTATGGTTAGGGTATGGCCACCTAGTCAAGTCTAGGAAAGAGTAAATCTAGGGAAAGCTTTTGATGGAAAGTTTATCATCCAAATTCAAAAAGCAAAGTATGAACACAAGAATAAAACCATGAACACCAAGAACAAAACCATGAAAACAATTTCAAGATTTGCACTTTCTTGGTGACTTTTTCAAACCAAAAACAAAAAAAACAAAAGTGACAAGGTCTTTACTTTCTAGCTTCAAAGTGTGTGTGTGTGTGTAACTTAAAATAAAACACCAACACAAGCCAAAACCCCCCCCCCCCCAAAAAAAACCATGCGCTTCCCTATGGTACAAAAGCCCCAAATTTTGTTCAAAAAACTCACTATTCATTCATGCATCCAAAACACTTTTGCATACATATCTTTTTCAACTCTTGAAACACATTTTTCAACACTTTGAAAAACAAAAAGATAAACATATTTTGAATGAAGAAATAATATGTCAAACATAAAATCAAAACCCATATGCATAAAATCCAAAAGGACACATCAAATATAAACCTTTGGCTCTTGATACCACTTGAAGGGAAATTATGAGATTTATGAGGGATTTCTAGTGACTAGCATGCATATACAATTCAAAATTTATATACAAAAACAACGGAAGCATATTATCACATATTATCAAAGCTATAGTCATGCAAATCCCCTTCAAGAAGTATAGGTTCATATATGATGCATCTAACAAAAATGAAGAACAAAGTGAAGGTATAGTTTTATACCTCTTGATCTAGACTTGAGACCAAGGATGTCTCAGGTCAAATGATTACTTACATTATTCCAACTAGTAGAGTTACTTGCTTGACATGTGAGTAGACCTCCATTCAAGTACTCTTGTTTGATTGTGTTCAGTGAACTCATTCCCATAATGAGCACCTACATACTTGTCTTAGTGTCACTACACGAATGGCATGAGACTTTCCATCCTTCCCATTGGAAGGGGACATAGTATGTACTGGTCTATGTATTGTCAGTATCCCTTTGACAATCCTATGACCAGGAACCTTTTGGACATTATGGTTATGTGAAGAAGGTCTCTGCAATCTAACATCATTAGATTACTTCTTCCATCGATCCATTTCCATGGATACACTATTTAGGACGTATATTGTTTATTGAGATAGCCCTAATGAGTGACTGTGCCTTTTGCTGTATTAGAGTCATCTATATATACAGACATTGTCCTGAAAGGTTTCTTCCAAAGATTGACTTTCAGGGCATATCTCCAATATGGCCGATCCTCTTTGGAGAATAGTGGCCGGCCATATATGATGTAATTGGAGAATAATTGCAAGATATTATGTGAAATAATATCTTACAATTAAAGTGGTAATTAATCCCAAATTAAATAGGAAGTTTTGGGAGTTACCTTTTGAATAAGGATTTGATGAGGAGTGATGAGAAGGATTTGGATAAATACCATTTTGATCACCTTTGACTCTTCCTTGATTGAGCCGTTACTGTCCATTGCATGCGCGTGGGAATCCCAGTGTGCCTCGGGTAATTTTGTCCTTTTAACCCAAAAGTCCACATGTTACCTCCATAATTTTCTTGATTATTTTTCACTCCATAGAAAAGAAAAAGAATTGAGGAGAGACAAAGAGAGAAGTCATGATGCAGAGAAAAAGAAATCCTAAGAAAAAACTGATTATTTCAGTCACTTTAAAAAAAAAAATCACATTCTGACTGACTCCCATAGCTCGCTTAACCTGCCCAAGCACCTACCCTTTTTTCTCACAAATATGGATTAATCAAGGTAGCTAGTCACTTTTTAGATCCATTTTTAGCACCGTTCTACAATCACCCTCAACATTGAACCTTGAGATGGTTAAAATGGTTATGATAGAGATAATGTACAACTTGTATGAAATAAGATTGTGACACTTGTAATAAGATTAGGAGACATAGTTATAGCTGTTAGAATATGCAATCGTAAATGTTCTAGTATAAATACTCTCATAGCATAATAACTTCCTAATTATGTAAGAAAATCAGAAAAACTATACCCTCTCTCTCTTCAATTTCTCTCGACTTCTCTCTTTAAAATCTATGTATTCAACCTTCTACTTCTTGGTTTACATGGTATCAATCGCCATTGTTGCTGACACATCTTTTGATCCTTGATCGGTTCCCGCTTTTCATCTTCTTTGATCGTAATCTGGTGAGCTTTAATCTTTTTCGACAAGCTCTGATAAGTTTTCTTTTGCAAAATTCTAGGGTTTCACGGTGGTTGTTTATCTTGCTCATTGCTCTTACAATCACGGTTCTTGATCTTTCTCTTTACTAGTTTCTTGATTCAATTTCTGCGAAAATGGTAACTGCTTCTCAACTTCAGTTCAGTCAACAATTACTACCTTAATTTCTACAATTTCAACATCTGTCAATGTTAAGCTTGATGATTTGAATTTTCTCAACACCAATTACAAATGCAATTACTGCTAGAAAGTAATGGTATTATGAGTTTTGTTGATGGCTCAACACCTTGTCCTACTCGAATTGCATCTAACTTTGGTGAATCTGGAGTTAATTTTGTTAATTCATTATCTGTTATAGACACAAATGAATATACTGTTTGGAAATTACATGATCGTGCACTTATGCAGTTAATTAATGTAACAATGTCCTTAGTAGCTATGTCAAGTGCAATTTGTAGTTCTAATTCTAGGGATTTATGGACTAGACTTAAGGAACAATTTTCCACTGTTTCAAAGACCAGTATTTTTTAGATGAAGTATAATCTTCAAACCATTAAGAAGGGTTCAAACTTTGTGACTCAGTATTTGCAAAAAATTAAAGAAGCTAGAGATTATTTGTCTGCTGCTGATGAGTTTGTTGCTGATGAAGATATTGTTATCTTGACTCTCAATGACTTACCTCAAGAGTATAATACATTTAGAACCGCTGTTAGAGGCAGAGAAAGTGTCATGACCATCAAAGAATTCAGGTCTCAATTATTTGATGATGAAACAATTATAGACAGTTAAACTATTGTTCCTTTTCTATCTGCCATGGTTGCCAATAATTTTCCAGCCATAAACAACGGATCTAACATGTCACCTCAGTCATATAACTTTGGTGGTGGTTAATCATACCATTATACTAGTGGCCAGCTATATATTGTATCTGGAGGATTCAAGCCTTATCACAACAAAAACAAAGGAAAGGGCAACTGCCATGCAGTTTAGAGATACTATAATCCTAGACTAGTGTATCCTACATAAACTCATGTTTTACCTACACCTAATCCTGGTGTACTTGGTCAATCTCCAAATTAATTTGGGAGTCCTTTAGCACCTCCATTGCAGACTTATCAATTATGCAATATTGATGGTCACACTGCATCTTATTGTTTCAATAAGTCTTTTGATAGACAACAATGCCAAATATGTGTCAAATTCAATCATACCACTTGGTATTTTTTTTGCAATGAAAATGGGCCTTATATGGGACCTCAGTTTTCTCAAGGGGTAGTGCTTCAATGTAGGGATATTCATATAATGCTCCTCATTCGATGAATGATTCTCAACCTCATTCAATGCAAGCAATGAATACTGTATTTCTCCATCATCTTAGAATTCACAAATAGGGACTGTAGCATCTACTTCTCAGTCACCACAAGTATGGTTGATAGATTCAGGAGCTATTAACCATATAATAGCTGATCTTAGCAACTTGTCATTAGCTTCTCCATATCCCAACAATGAAGTTGTTCAAACTGCTAATGGTGAAGGTTTGAGAGTTTCTTACATTGGCAGTTTCATACTTACAACTCATGTCAATCCTATCAAATTTAATTCCATCTTTTATGTTCCTAAATTGACATAAATTTATTGTCAATTCATAGGATTTGTTTGGATAACATTTGTTGGCTAATCTTTGATGCATTTTGTTTTTAGATTCAGGATAAGGCCACCACATGGAGAATTCTATAGAAGGGACTCTACAGTAATGGACTCTATCACATCCACTCACTTGTTACTAGTTCACTTATATACCAACCTTCCAAAACTTCAGTTGTTGCTTATCTTGGACAACTTATTGGTTCCAACTTATGGCATACTAGGTTAGGACATACAACCAACCATATAGTTTCATTACTAAGTAAGTAAACATTACATGTAATAAAGACACAGTCTCTAATGTGTGTCAAAGCTGTCTAGAAGGAAAGTTTACAAAGTTACCATTTCAATCCACTCATAC
The DNA here is from genome assembly GCF_916048215.2 of Malus sylvestris. Classification (NCBI taxonomy): domain Eukaryota; kingdom Viridiplantae; phylum Streptophyta; class Magnoliopsida; order Rosales; family Rosaceae; genus Malus; species Malus sylvestris. The sequence goes on from NC_062273.1 coordinate 16,956,114, forward strand.
CAAGTATGTCATACCATTTGATACTGTACACAGTGACATTTGGGGTCCTGCACCATGTAATTCAATTGATGGTTATAAATACTATGTTACTCTCAATGATGAGTGCACCTGGTTTTGTTGGTTGTTTCTTTTATACAACAAATCAGACTTTTATGATGTGTTTGTTACATTATGTGCTTTTGTATCCACTCAATTCTCTACTTATGTGAAAACCTTACAAAGTGATGGGGGTGAATACATCAGTCATAAATTACAAACCTTTCTTCAATCCAAGGGAATTGTACATCATAAATCTTGTCCCTATACACCTGAACAAAATGGGTTAGCTGAGAGGAAGCAGACATGTCATTGAAACTACTATTACATTGTTACAATATGCCAAACTTCCTTCTCAGTTTTGGACCTTTGCTTGCCAAACAGCCATTTACTTAATCAGTAGGATGCCAACACCACTGTTACATAGTCAATCACCTTTTCAAGCATTGTATGGGCATAATCCTGTCATTACCCACCTAAGGGTATTTGGTTGTTCTTGTTATCCTTTACTTAAGTCATATAGCACAACCAAACTTCAAGCTAAGAAACCAAGTGTGTTTTTCTAGGGTATGCTTCTAAATATAAGGGTTACATCTGTTATAAGTGTTAAAAAGGATTTTTTTTTTGTCTCTAGAAATGTTGTATTTGATGAAACTAAGTTTCCTTAGCTCAGTTTACTTCAGTTATCAAAACAAAATAGTGCTCAAATCTGTCTCTACACAACAACCATGCATCACACCAATTCCCAATATTAACAATATATTGGTGTTGCCTATCTCTCCTCCCCATATACCATCCTCAAATCCTACTATTCAAGCTTCAGACACTAGTGCACTTATTTCTAGTCCTGTTGTTCATGCCTCAAACATTGTTGCATCACCACAATCCTCATCATCACATATGTCCCAGTCTATTACTGTTGCAACAAGTGAAAATATTCAACTCTTTCTGGATCCTGAGTTTAGTCCATAATGTTTGCAAGTTATGTTACCTATTGCACCATTAAATATGCATCCAATGCAGACCAACAATAAAAGTGGTATAATCAAACACAAGGCTTTCTTGAGTGCTCTAGGGACATCTGGTGAGGTTGATATGTCTCTCATTGAACCAGTTACATATAAATCTGCTATGAAATCATCTGTGTGGTTAACTGGTATGAAGGAAAGGATTGATACCCTTCATTCTCAAGGTATTTGGTCTTTTGTATCCCTTCCATCTCAGAAGAACTTAGTGGGATGTTAATGGATTTTTAAGATAACAAAGAATTTAGATGGTTCAATTGCAAGTGACAGGATTGGACTATGAAGAAATATTCAGTCTTGCTCTTAAACTTACAACAATGAGATTAGTTTTAGCACTTGCTGCTCAATTCAATTGGCATTTAAGGCAGCTTGATGTTAAAAATGTATTTCTGCATGGAATCTTGCAGGAAGAAGCCTGCATAGCACAACAACCTAGATTTGAAAACCCTAAGTACCCTCATTTAGTTTGTAAGTTACATAAGTCTTTGTATGGCTTAAAGCAAGCACCAAGGGCTTGGAATGAAAGATTCACATTCCTTCCTTCTCTGGGTTTTCAATCTACATATTTAGGTTCCTCTCTCTTTGCGAAGCACATTGGTTCTGAGATAGTGGTTTTACTTCTATATGTTGATGACATAAACTTCACTAGGAGTGCTACAATTGCTATACAACAGGTCATTCATTCTCTTACTAATGAGTTTGATATTAAAGATTTGGGTACACTCCATTATTTTTTTAGGCATTCAGATATCTTAAACAACTACTAATTTGTTTTTATCACAAACCAAGTACATCCAAGATTTGTTGCACAAGACAGAAATGAGTGACTGCAAACCTTGTGGCACTCCATGTTTGCCCTATAATCGATTATTGAAGGATGATGGAGTTTCATATCCAAATCTTAGTACATACAAAAGTATAGTTGGTGCTTTGCAGTACCTAACCCTTACTCGTCTAGACATTGCTTTCTCAGTGCATCATGTGTGTCAGTTTATGCAACAACCTATGCTATCTCACTACACTGATGTCAAACACATTTTACGATATTTGAAAGGAACAATGTCTTTTGGGATTACATATTGGTGAGGTATGTTTAAAGGCATTTAGTGATGCAAATTGGGCAGGTGACCCAAATGACAGAAGGTCTAGAACAGGGTTAATTGTTTTCTTAGGATCAAATCCAATATCTCAATCCTCCAAGAAATAACAAATTGTTTCACGCTTATCCACAGAGGCAGAGTATCGAGCCATGTCATCCACTGCATCTGAACTTGATTGGATTTAACAACTCTTAACTTTTCTGAATATTCAAATGCCTTGTGCTCCTGTGCTCTTCTGTGATAATTGATCCACCATAGCTCTCTCTTTTAATCCAGTTCAACATCAAAAGACCAAACATATTGAAATCGATGTTCAGTTTGCAGACATTCTTACCAAGGGTCTCAGTGCTCCATTGTTTCGAACTCACTACAACAATCTCATGCTTGGTTTTTCCACCACTCATGCATTTGACGGGGGATGATAGAGATAATGTACAACATGTAAGAAATAGGATTGTGACACTTGTAATAAGATTAGGAGAGTTAGTTATAGTTGTAAGAATATGCAACTGTAAACGTTCTTGTATAAATACTCTCATAGTGTAATAACTTCCTCAAGAAAATCAGAAAAACTATTATCTCTCTCTCTCTCTCTCTCTCTTCAATTTCTCTCGACTTCTCTCTCTAAAATCTCTATATTCAACCTTCTACCTCTTAGTTTACAGGGCTGATGATTTGGGCTTCATCAGAAGATTATACGAAACAATAAGATAATTTTTTTTCCACTAATTTCAACGTTCAAGTATAAATTATTTTGTTTCATTACATAAGTATTAGTTTGGATCGTAAATGCAAGTTGTGGAAAATGAAAACTAAAAATACATTTTTGATTCTTTGTATCAAAAAAGATGTAAAAAAAAAAAGAAAGAAAAGGGAAAAGGATAACCTTGGATATTATTTATGAGCTTCTAGTCACATAATACCAATAATTTGATTGGTACGCTGTAGTTATTCAAGTCAATTGGGTAAGACATTAAATGGTATAGTTTTGTCAGAATTGTTCACTTTGTCTTGATCAATATATCGTCCAAGCTTCTACAATATCCAGGGTATATACTGAAATATTTTGACCGAAATTAGCTTTACAGTTGCTTGACCCATATATGAACGCGAGACAAACAAATTTTTTTTTGCATATAACTGGTAAAAACAATGAATAAATATCATATAAAATACAAAATCATATACAACAACAACAACAACAACAACAACAAAGCCTTTTCCCACTAAGTAGGGTCGGCTACATGAATCCTAGAACGCCATGCGCTCGGTTTTGTGTCATGTCCTCCGTTAGATCCAAGTAATCTAAGTCTTTTCTTAGGGTCTCTTCCAAAGTTTTCCTAGGTCTTCCTCTACCCCTTCGTCCCTGAACCTCTGTCCCGTAGTCACATCTTCGAACCGGAGCGTCAGTAGGCCTTCTTTGCACATGTCCAAACCACCGTAACCGATTTTCTCTCATCTTTCCTTCAATTTCGGCTACTCCAACTTTACCTCGGATATCCTCATTCCCAATCTTATCCTTTCTCGTGTGCCCACACATCCCACGAAGCATCCTCATCTCCGCTACATCCATTTTGTGTACGTGTTGATGCTTCACCGCCCAACATTCTGTGTCATACAGCATCGCTGGCCTTATTGCCGTCCTATAAAATTTTCCCTTGAGCTTCAGTGGCCTACGACAGTCCCACGACAAGCCGGATGCACTCTTCCACTTCATCCATCCAGCTTGTATTCTATGGTTGAGATCTCCATTTAATTCTCCGTTCTTTTGCAAGATAGATCCTAGGTAGCGAAAACGGTCATTTTTTGTGATCTTCACTAGATTGCTCCGATCATTAGTGTGGATAAGTATATAAATGGATAGAGACAGAAAAGCAAACATAAGATGTACGTGGTTCACCCAGATTGGCTACGTCCACGGAATATAGGAGTTCTCATTAATTGTGAAGGGTTTACACAAGTACATAGGTTCAAGCTCTCCTTTAGTGAGTACAAGTGAATGATTTAGTACAAATGACATTAGGAAATATTGTGGGAGAATGATCTCGTAATCACGAAACTTCTAAGTACCGAAGTGTGGTATCATCTTTACTTGCCTTATCTGTCTCATAGGTAGATGTGGCATCTTCTCTGGAAGTATTATTCCTCCATCCAGGGGTGGTATCTTTAGCTGGTGGAGATGCACAAGGTAATGTATCAATTTCACTTGAAGCTTACTTGTAGTTTCAGGCTTGGTCAAGCGCGATACAAACCATGTAGTAGGAGTCCCCCAAGTCGCCGAGCTAGGGGATCTGCTGAAAGAGGTGACAGGCAAGGTAAGCAATCAGAGCTCCAAGCAATCTGTCCCAGATCAGAAGTTTGATTTCGAGTTCCGGCTGATTTTTCTCATTCTCCCTATCTTGCAGGCAGGATAAAGGATAAAGAGAAGAAAAATGAGAAGATATGATATGAGATACTTTTTCTTTTGAAAAAGTAACTTTCCACAGGCTTATTCTTGAACTGGGCTGGAGAGTTTTTTGGTTTCCTCCAGAGTATAAGGCTGACTGAAGAATTTGAGGGTCAAAACAAGTCCATCAAATCTAGAGTACGTTCGACCCTGCTGATATGGGATACTTTTTCTTTTGACGAAGTAGTGGATGTATCGGCACGTGTACTGTTACGCTTGTCTCCACATGCTTCCTTGTATCCTTCTCACTTGCCCTATCTGTTCCTCAAGCATATGCGGTATCTTCCCTGGAAGCATAAGATGTTGAAGATGAGTACTTGAGAGCAATGCCAGGTAAGTAATCAGGTAAGGGGTTCCAGGCAGTCAGTTCCTGACTGGAAGCTTGATTCCAAGTGCTGACTGATTGCTCTCTTTCTCCTTGTCTTGTAGGTAAGAACAAGACCAAAGGAAAAGACAGGGAAAAAGCATGATATGGGATACTCTTGCTTTTAACCCTGATGATATGAGATATTATTGCTCTGGTATAGCTTGTTTGCAGAGGTATTATCGGGGGGAAAGAAAGCTGAATATTTCGAAAGGCTTCGTTGGGAGTGCCCTCTCAGATATGAGGAAGGGTGAAGCATTTTTGCAGGTCTGCCTGTCCGTTGGGGATGGAGGTCGACATATATAGGAGTCTCCCTAACAACAAGTAGTAATTTTATTCCTTTACCCTGCTTGGTCATAGCATGGTAATGGGAGCTGCCAGCTTCACATGTTTTAACTCTGTCAGAGCACTTTGAAAAAGTGGTATGTGGTATCTGGAAAGCTGATGTTGCGTGTGAAAATTACAGACAAGCTTTATCCAAGGAGATCTGGCTTTCGAAGTTGAGAAAGTGATGCCTCTTCGGTTTTCGAACAAGCAATCCTGTCGGGGATCTGGCTCTCGAGATTTGGAGAATGATGCCTCTTCGATTTTTGAGAAAGCAATCTTGCTGGGGGTCTGGCTCTCGAGATTCGGAGAGCGGTGTCTTTTCGATTTTTGAGAAAGTAATCATGTTGGGAGTCTGGCTCTCGAGATTCGAAGGGCGGTGCCTCTTCGATTTTGGAGCAAGCAATCTTGTTGGGAGTGTTTTCTCGAATGTGAGTAAAGGTTGGGCATGTTTGCTAGTCTACCTTGCCACGGAGCACAGAGGTTAACACACAGGGACTTTCCAATTATCCAGCAGTGGTACTGTTCCTTTACCCTTGTGTGTAATAATATGGTAGCTAGACCTTCAAAATTTATGTGTCTAAACTTTGTTAGTGCTGTTTCTTTGCTATTCTTTTACCCTTCTTGGTCAGAGCGATGTAGTGGGAGCTGCAAGCTTCACGTGTCTCAACTTTGTCAGAGAACTTTGGCAAAGTTATCTGTGGTACCCATGAGCTAATGTTGCGTGTGGAAAGTGGGTGATTGAACAATAAGATTCATGTGCTTTCTACTTCACCAGAAATCTTCGACAGAATGCCCGTAATTTCCGCAAAGCTGAGTGTGCGTGTGACAGGTGCTGACAAGGTTGAAAAAGTAGGTGCCTCTTCGATTTTTGAAATCAGCCATCGTGGTCTCTGAGCAGCTCAGCTTTTGAGAAAGCAAGCGCCTCTTCGATTTCTGAGATCGGCCTTCGGGGTCTTTGAGCAGCCCAGCTTTTAAGAAAGCAAACGCCTCTTCGATTTCTGAGATCGACCCTCGTGGTCTCTGAGCAGCCCAGCTTTTGAGAAAGCAAACGCCTCTTCGATTTCTGAGCAGGCGCCTCTTCGTTTTCTGAAGCTCCGTCAAGTGCTGATTTTTATAGAGGCTGGCATTAAATTCCAAAGCACACTTGAATCTCCACCTGTAGAAGCTCCATTCTTGTACTTCTAAGATCTTCATTTGTCCGACCTCTTCTCTCTTCAACACTTTTGAAAATGTCTGGCCCCTCCAGTGTAAATAAGTTTTTACCTGAAGTTGTGACCTGAAGTTGTACTTCTAAGATCTTGAAAATGTCCGACCTGAATCTTGAGATCACGAAATCCAAAAATCGTCGTTTTGACTTGAACCTTGTTGAAGAGGCAGCCACGCCTTCTCCAGACAACATATGGCGCCCATCATTCGTCTCCCATACTGGTCCTCTTACCGTTGGGGATTCCGTGATGAAGAATGATATGACCGCTGCGGTGGTGGCCAGGAACCTTCTCACTCCCAAAGATAACAGACTACTTTCCAAACGGTCTGATGATTTGGCTGTTAAGGATTCTCTGGCTCTCAGTGTTTAGTGTGCAGGTTCTGTGACTAATATGGCCCAACGCCTATTTGCTCGAACCTGCCAAGTTGAATCATTGGCGGCTGAAGTGATGAGTCTCAAACAGGAGATTAGAGGGCTCAAGCATGAGAATAAACAGTTGCACCGGCTCACACATGACTATGCTACAAACTTGAAGAGGAAGCTTGACCAGATGAAGGAATCTGATGGTCAGGTTTTACTTGATCATTAGAGGTTTGTGGGTTTGTTCCAAAGGCATTTATTGCCTTCGTCTTCTGGGGCTGTACCGCGTAATGAAGCTCCAAATGATCAACCTCTGATGCCTCATCTTTCTAGGGTTCTGTCCAGTACTGAGGCTCCGAATGATCCCCCTCCGGTGCCTTCTCTTTCTAGGGCTCTACCGACTGCTGAGACTTCTCCTAAGCAACCTTTGTGAAGGCTCCCTCTTGTTTGTTTATTTTGACTCATGTATATGTACATATTTGTAACTTATCGGGGATATCAATAAATAAGCTTTGCTTCATTTCAACGTATTGTGTTAAATACACCAAAGCCTTCTTCGCTAAGTTCTTTGAATTTTTCTTTTATTGAAGCTTGTATGTTGAAGCTTTGTGAGTGGAGCATGTAGGTTGAGGTAGTGTTCCCTTAATTTCCCGAGTGGGGAAAACTTCTCGGTTGGAGACTTGGAAAATCCAAGTCACTGAGTGGGGTCAGCTATATGAATCTTAGAACGCCATTGTGCTCGGTCCTCTGTCATGTCCTCCGTTAGATCCAAGTACTCTAAGTCTTTTCTTAGAGTCTCTTCCAAAGTTTTCCTAGGTCTTCCTCTACCCCTTCGACCCTGAACCTCTGTCCCATAGTCGCATCTTCTAATCGGAGCGTCAGTATGCCTTCTTTGCACATGTCCAAACCATCATAACCGATTTTCTCTCATCTTTCCTTCAATTTCGGCTACTCCTACTTTAGCCCGGATATCCTCCTTCCTAATCTTATCCTTTCTCGTGTGCCCACACATCTAACGAAGCATCCTCATCTCCGTTACACCCATTTTGTGTACGTGTTGATGCTTCACCGCCCAACATTTTGTGTCATACAACATCGCCGGCCTTATTGCCGTCCTATAAAATTTTCCCTTGAGCTTCAGTGGAATACGACGATCACACAACACGCCGGATGCACTCTTCCACTTCATCCATCCAGCTTGTATTATATGGTTGAGATCTCCATCTAATTCTCCGTTCTTTTGCAAGATAGATCCTAGGTAACGAAAACGGTCGCTCTTTGGTATTTCTTGATCTAACTCGTTTTGGCCTCCATATGCACTGAATTTGCACTCCATATATTCTGTCTTTGATCGGCTTAGGCGAAGACCTTTAGATTCCAACACTTCTCTCCAAAGGTTAAGCTTTGCATTTACCCCTTCCTGAGTTTTATCTATCAACACTATATCGTCTGCGAAAAGCATACACCAAGGAATATCATCTTGAATATTTCCTGTTAACTCATCCATTACCAACGCAAAAAGGTAAGGACTTAAGGATGAGCCTTGATGTAATCCTACAGTTATGGGAAAGCTTTCAGTTTTCCTTCATGAGTTCTTACGACAGTCTTTGCTCCTTCATACATATCCTTTATAGCTTGGATATATGCTACTCGTACTTCTTTCTTCTCTAAAATCCTCCAAAGAATGTCTCTTGGGACCCTATCATATGCTTTTTTCAAATCTATAAAGACCATGTGTAAATCCTTTTTCCCATCTCTATATCTTTCCATCAATCTTCGTAAGAGATAGATTGCCTCCATGGTTGAGCGCCCTGGCATGAACCCAAATTGGTTGTCCGAAACCCGTGTCTCTTGCCTCAATCTATGCTCAATGACTCTCTCCCAGAGCTTCATTGTATGACTCATTAGCTTAATACCCCTATAGTTCATGCAATTTTGTACATCGCCCTTATTCTTGTAGATAGGCACCAAAATGCTTGTTCGCCACTCATTTGGCATCTTCTTCGTTTTCAAAATCCTATTGAAAAGGTCAGTGAGCCATGTTATAACTGTCTCTCCCAAAACTTTCCACACTTCGATCTGTATATCGTCTGGGCCCACTGCTTTTCTATGCTTCATCTTCTTCAAAGCTACAACCACTTATTCCTTCCTGATTGGACGATAAAAGGAGTAGTTTCTACACTCTTCTGAGTTACTCAACTCCCCTAAAGAAGCACTCCTTTCATGTCCTTCATTGAAAAGATTATGAAAATAACCTCTCCATCTGTCTTTGACCGCGTTTTCTGTAGCAAGAAACTTTTCTGATCTCACTGTTGAGAGATTTAATCGAATGGGAGTCCTAACCTAAGCAACTGGTTTTCATCCCTCAATCAATCCGACATTTAGAACTAATCCAAACTTTCTGTTTTACGCCTGGAGCTCCTCTTTACCGCATTTCTTCCTCCTGCGCAGTGTAAAGTTTGGACCGTCAATATGCTGACAAATCAAATGTCGTGGTGCAGTCCATGGTGGCAGATTTCTTTTTCTTCATGATAAACATCAGTTCTACTTTTCCAGTCAGTGTAGCTTGGCTGCTCAGCGTAAGAACCCCACTGCTCAATTCAGTTCCAAGAGCGGAACGGCTTGGCAATGCATTCGAATTCAAACTCACCTCAACATCAATCTTTTTGGTGGAAAGCATTCCAGCCTTTCTCTTAGGAATAACAACTTTCCCGACAGCCGCTCCTTGGTACAAAAACGTGACAGTGCCTGCATCAAACTTGTATGGACCCCAATTTGAGTTCTTGACTCTGATTTGGGTTGTGAATTTAGTGTCGAATGAATGAAGATGTTGCTGGTACGGAGTTGAGGGCTTGGACATTGATGTTGCCTAGCCTGACCTTCGGGGTCTTAACTTTCATTACAGTGAGACTAATCACTGTTATGACGATGATCTAAAATACAATGAAAATACCAATGTAGGTAGCTAATTTGATTCTCTTCTGGCATTTGAGCTCATTAATAGATTGCAAAGATTCGGCATCGCTATTTTTCCCAGCCATGTTAGTATCCTTCTCGACTTTTGATATGAAAGTTGAAATTTGAAACTTGAAACAAAAGTTATCTGCTAGCTTTTGTTGGTTTCTTTTTATGTGGGATGAAAGCTTGGAAGTGGAAGGAGTTTGTTTGTGGAAATGATGGAAGTGTAGTGGGTTATATATAAGGATTTAAGATGAAATATGATGCTTAGTGGTATAAGAACGAAATGGCTAAAATGTAACCAAACGCGTCTAATATAGACTTATAGTCAATATGGATGGTTTTAGGAAGAAGCCTTTTATGTGACATACCTTACACACGGATAAAAAAAAATAGGTTATTTAGCTATAAGTCAAATAAATTTTTACTAATTAACCATAAATCGAACGGTCAATTTTGGTTTTGAATATATCATTAAAATATTTATAATAATTATACACAGGTAAATGAAGCATGCCACATGAGTTTAGGTTAGTTTTATTTAACAAACGATACTCTCTACAATAAGGGAGAGGGTGGGTTTAACCTTACAATGGGCTAACAATAATGTGATTCGAATTCGCCTTTATGATTGATTTAGGTTATTAGAAAATAACTATTCTATCCTTTTCTCACTTTAATTTATTGATTGCTTTCTCTCTTCCCCTCTCTGTTCTTATCTACACCCTACGACTTTCTCTCACGTCTCTCTCTTCACTCTCTCCCATCCTTTCTCCTCCCTCTCTCCCATCTTTCTCTGCGACGAAAAAGAAGAGGTCATTAATGGTTGCGAGCAGCACGACCAAATCTCAAATGCTCATGACATCGTAATTGACATGATTCCTTCTAGTTACATCAACAACCTCCACAAGATCGTGAAGCGACTGGTGGCGACGGGGTTTGGGAAGGAGTGGCCGCACATCAGCTGCCGGATATAGTAACAAAGTTTGTGGAGCCTAGAGCCATAGAAGTTGAAATTGAGCACCGATGAGGTCTAGAAGACGCCGTGGAAAGAGCTCGCGGATGAAATTCAGCAGTGAATCAAATCTGCGAAATTTGTATTAACACTAATCTATGAATCGAAGAAGAAGAACTGAATGAAGAACTCTTGCAGAAGAATTAAAAGAGAGATAGAAAACTGAATAAAAGTTTGCATTACACAGAATGAATCGAATTACAGAGAAGTGTTTGCTCTTTATACAAGTTGCCTAGCTTCAACAGTAAGCTAATAACAAACTAACAACCATCCTTAAGTTCCTACAATCCCAACTGTTTAACAACCTTGTTGATGTGTCAATCTTGCTGATGTGTATTGCTGATGTGTATCATTACTGTGTATATCAGTCAACAATTTGTGCTTCAGATTTTAAACACTTTTGGTTTTATAATTTTGGAATTGAATTTTTGTTTGGAACGGTGGAAGGCAATTCTTGTATCTCTTAGAAAGTCGAATTACAATCCACAGGAAAATAGAACTATAAAAATAGAGACTGCATTGCAGAGTCCAAATTCAAATGTAAAAGCAGAATCAGGAACAAACGCTGCATTGCATAAGGAGGGGGAGAGAAAGGGAAAGAGATCAGGAAGGGGAGAGCATATTCTATCCTTCTCTCTCTCTCTCCCAGAGCTAGGAAACGGACGCTGTATTACAGTGTTTGAATCCAAATGTAAAAATCAGGAGTCCCGCAAGGTGTAAAGCATAGAGGCATGTGAGTGATGGAAAAAAACAAAACTAGGAAATAGACATTGCGTTAACACTGCAAGACAATGTCTGAATCCAAAAGTAAAAAACAAAACCAAGAAACGGACATTGCATTACAGTGTCTGAATTCAAATATAAAAGACATGTAGGAGGCGTGTGAGTGATGGAAAAAACGAAACCAGTATATGAACACCACAATGCAGTGTTTGAATCCAAATGTATAATACAGAATCACGAAACAGACAATGCAACGCAATGTCTGATCCATATTAACTTATTCCGAAGTATAAAACTATGAGAAAGGGGGTGTAACTTGAAGTGTGTGCCAACTGTAGTGGCATGTTTTGTAATTTTTGTTTATTTTAAATACATTTAAGTATCACAATATATGATTGACCTTTTATAATTAACATAAATGTTGTTGATATATTTATTAATATTGTAACTTTTTATTTATTTTATACATAATCACCCTAATCTCAATATCATAAAATTTTATTGATTTTATAAAAAAATTACTCTAAAATAAAAATAAGATGAGGTGCGTTTAACTTGGAGAGATCCAAAGTCGTATCCCTTTATCACATTTCCTCTCTTAATATCAAAGGGTTTCAGACTCTTGAGGCCTAAGGTGGTTATCGAAATAGGTTATGAAATTTTAATTTTCTCAGTTTATATCATAAGGTTTTAAAATTGTATCAATTTATTTCTTTGATCGATTTCATTCTTTAATCTTTTATTAAGTCTAGTATCTATTATTTTTTGCTTTGAAGAATGTACACATGTTTTGGTACAATAATTTGTTGGTTAATTTTGATGAATGTGTCCATGTGTGTGTGCGCGCCCGTGTGTGTATATTCGGAGGCCTTGGTATCTTGCTTTGTCCAAAAATCGATTCGACGAAACCACACCCGAGTCTGGAACAAAACGGAAACAGATTCGATACCGCTCTATTACTCACTTCCATCGCACCTAAAAGCACGTTCCCAGTCAATTAAAACTAGCACGACAGTATTAACTTCCAAAATCAATGCAACCAAGTTCGAAACTTTCGAAACCCACACCGAAAACCCAATCACGAAAACAAAAAATCCCCCATTTCCAATCCCATTATCTAAGTTTTCAAAACATCCAAACAAAAACCCAGAAGCAAAAAATAGAGAATCGAAGAAAGAATGTTTTTTCAATTTTTAACTTTACCTTTAATATTAATATTAGTTAAAATTCACATAAGCATACATGTCATTTAATGATTAGATAAGAACCCTTGGATGTTATAAAATCTAAAGACTACAAAGAAAGTGTAAAAATATTTGTCCCTTGATCCTATCCCTATATATATATTAGAGAGTATAATTTATCTTTTAATACTTTTATTCCCATAAATTATGGGTTCTATTTAAAATCTCATTAATATAAACAACTACAAATTTCAAATTTTAATTTAAAAATTATAATAACCTACATCAAAATACAGTATTACATTAATTCCAAAGACTTCAATAAAAAAAATGAAAACCAATATGGTTTTCATTAAAAACATTGATAAATAGGGATCACGTCTAAAGTCTTACTTGAAAGGTGTAAAATGTAGTTAGTCTGCTATCAAAATATTTCACCTGTGCTTTAGTTTTCTGAGTTAGGTGATTTCTTATCATTCTATACTCTCTCAGTTAATAAGTTAGTTGATTTTTATCATTCTATACTCTCTCAGTTACTAATGGTGTAACAACCCGTTTCTAATTTTACGATTTTATTCATTTTAAAAAAGTAAATTAACGAAGATGCCCGTAGACGTGAGATTGTTGACTTTCATTGATCCTCTGTATTCTCGAAATATTTGACAGTACAAACGGCACAAGCGGAATCGAACCACCACCACACTTCTCGTCGGGGTATCACACCCATCACCGTCTATCCTCATCAGCCGATTGAGGTTCACCCTTGTCTTAGTATTGAAACCCAGACCCCAAGCTGCAAACACGAACTCTCTTCGTCCCTCTCACTCCAACTCTCTCCTCCCTCTGTAACGACCGGCGCCGAGTCAATCAGCCCACCTTCTCATCCAGCGAGCTTCACCAAACTAACATTGGAATTCTCTCTCAACTCTCTCGCGTGTCTTTCTCCCTCTCTCTCGCTTTGCAAATGCAGAGTTACCGAACTACCACCACACTACTCATCGGAGTATCACACCCATCACCATCGATCCTCATCAGCCGATTGAGGTTCACCCTTGTCTTAGTATTGAAACCAAGACCCCAAGCTGCAAACACGAACTCAAACTCTCTCTCCTACGCTGCACAGTGGCTGCCATGGCCACTGTTCATTGTCTTCTCCGGTGAGCTTGACGTTTCCGACTAGGTAAGGATCGAAAACCCTCAAATCTTGTCCTTTTCGTCGTTTACGTTGTTTTCCGGACTTATATGTGGACATTGGTGACGAAATAACACACAACGAACGAAGGGGAAACTTCCCCACTTTTTCGGTAAGATTTCGACCACGGCAGGACCTAGTGATGGTATAATTCCATTCTTCTCCTCTTATGCTTCATTATGGTAGGTAGATTGTGAGAAATGGTTGAGATTTGAAGATAAACAAAGCCGTGGAAGTTTCCCGGCCAAAATTCTTGCTTTCTTCTTCTTCTAACCGGCGACCAGACCCACAACGGGGACCAGGTCGACCCAGCCCCTCAAAAAAAAAGTATCTAGAAACTCGAATCCATATCCGACCCTGAGATCCAGCCCGGCCAATTTCCGAAATGAGCTCAGACTATTCTTGGAATAAAATATTCCTTGTGTTTATTTTTTTGGAAATTTTCTCGAAAACCCTTCTTGGCTAACTTCGATGCCCCTAGTACGTTTGTGGCATTCATTTAGTGAAATTTTAAAGTTCTAACGTAGTTGACCCCTGGGACGGCTCAGTTGACTTTTTAAGGTTGACCGTTGACTTTTTACAAAAAATTTTCAAGACCCATCTTAGTGTATTTTGACGCCCTGATTCTAAATTCGCACTCTGTTTTCCCAAATTTAATCGTTTTAGTTGAGTTTTACTAATGAGTCCCAATATTATGCTTAGGTGGCATTACTATCAAAGACTCCGACTTTCCTCGTTCGAACGGCCACGACTTCACAAGTATCTGTGATTGGATCTTTTCTTTTATATAGTATATATATTATTTGAGTTTCCATGCATAGATTAATAATGCATTTTCTAAGGGGTGCCATAATTAAATTGACATTATAAGAATTGTCATGATGATGAAAATTGTGAAATTTTTATGAATCCAAGGGGATGCACATGTATGCATATTATTACGGGATGCCATATTTATATTTACGACCGCTGTATGATTTTATTTACGTTATCTCCTCGTCATTGTTGCATCGGAGTTAGTACTCGCCCAGGCTAGGGCCAGGCTTCACATGTATGTTCACATCACACCGTACGCTCACTTTAGATCCATTGTAGATGTCAGTCGTATCCTAGATTGGTATAGGTAATTAGAATTCGTATGTGATGTACATAGCGCCAGTCTTCACGTGATTGTAGTACTAGAGCGTAAATCATTATTACATCAAGTCATGTTCATGTTAGAATATCTCTGCATGAACTCATGTGTCAACATATGTCGATGAGCACTCGATATAATATGTTTGTTTATACGAGATTATGTGATATCAGTTGTTATGTGTTTATTTACGCAATATTGTGATGTATGGCATTCTTGTGATATTACAGGTTACATAGTATGTATATTTTGGAAAATATACTTGTTTTACGGCGAGGGGTTATTATATTTTCTAAAAGGTTTTTATAAAGCTTTATTGTTTAGGCCCACTCACCCTTATTTTTTGCTCCTCCAGGATTTAATGGTAATGTTCCTGTTGACGAGGATTTTTGGTAAACGTGGGTATCGGAGACTACTTCCGATGCTATAATCCTTATTCTAATTTTATTGTATTTTTCTTATGCTCTGACATCACGTATGAAATTGGTTCATTCTCGTTCACAAGAGCACTCTTATATTTAGCCACTTTTAGGTTTAAATTTATTCATATTTTCCATTTCACTACACTTTATGGTTTCGTTACATTTATGGTATAGGCTAGCACAACTCGTTTTGGAGTCTAGATGGACATTATGAGTCTGGGTATGTCAAATGGGGTGATATCTCCATTACCGTTATAAATTAGAATTGTTGCGCCACAAATTTTATATTCATCGTTTCAATCACACGTGAACAAAATATTAGCTAGAAAAATAA
Source organism: Malus sylvestris (assembly GCF_916048215.2). Classification (NCBI taxonomy): domain Eukaryota; kingdom Viridiplantae; phylum Streptophyta; class Magnoliopsida; order Rosales; family Rosaceae; genus Malus; species Malus sylvestris. The sequence goes on from NC_062273.1 coordinate 16,971,942, forward strand.
ATTAAGTTCTTAATCTCTTGGTTTTGCATGAATAATCCCAGGCCTCTTTCAATCTTTAATTTTATAATTAGAACATTCGATCCTTTTTGAAGCAACACTCTGTTCCTCCTATGCACTCAGCTCGCTCTCTTTTTTTTTTCCCTGTATATTTAAGATGGCATAAATAAACAAGAATTAATAATTAAATAAAAGAAAAAAATTACACATAGAGTATACTTCTAATACTTAATTTTATATTGAGACAACATTTTTTAAACATTTCAATGAGAGACAAAAAATAATAAACGTGAAATATGACATCATTTACTTTTTTTTCTTCCTCTAGAGTTTAACTTACAAAAATACCCTTTATTTTTGTATCTTTTCACACTTCTCTCCTCAGCACTGAAGTTGTTCGTGCCACCTAGACGCCTTGATTCTCCGGGTTCAAACTTCAAAGAGATGATGTAGTATGTGGAGGTTGGGTATCTACACATTTTTGCCGCAGGAAGGAGCTTCCCATCATTAGTTGAGGTTGACTAGTACAAAAGCTAAAACAATTATATTTACACTTGGGAACGAGACTTGAGTAAACCTAATTCAAATTTATTTATTTCATCAGGTACATCAAATATGCCCCCAAACTTTTTAAATGGATAAAAAAAATTGATCCAAGTGAACAAAAGACCAAATTACAAAACAAGTGTCAATCTTATAATCTTATACATTTGGACATCATTCATTCAACTTTCAAAGGACTGAATACATGATGGAGCTTGCACAAGAGAAATTAAATTAATACACAGTGATTAATTTAATTTGAAGGATGATGTCACTTAACTTTGAAATTAATTTGATTGATAAAAAGGTAAATTCTTTGGAACTTACAAGTATTAAGTACGGGTTGGACTGATTCAGCAAAAATGATCGATGACGGATTGAACTGATTCTATAAAAATGGTTGAAGATAGGTTGACCCGATTTTGCAAATGATCGAGGATGAATGGAATTGATTCTGTAAAAATGGTCAATGACGGGTTGAATTGATTCTGCAAAAATGGTCGATGACAGATTGAACTGCTTCTACAAAAATGGTCGAGGACAGGTTTAACTAATTTTGCAAAAATTGTCAACAAATGTCGAATTGATTCTGCAAAAATTATCGAAGAAGGGTTGAACTGATTTTACAAAAATGGTTCAGGCCTGATTGAACTAATTATAGTAATATATGATACAAACTTATACTACATATAGTTTCAAAACTTGTTCTGCATCAATAGTCGAGGATTGGTTAAACTTATGACACATTAATTTTGTTGGAGTTGTGAGGGCTGGGTTTATTAAAAGCCTAAAATCTTATGCGTATTGTTGGTATTTTCAAACATTGTTTTCATATTTTTGGGCTAGGCTTTATGTAGTTTTATACTTTTATCTCTCTTTGACATATTTAAAAAGTAGCAGAATTCCTTGAAATATGGTAAAAATTATTGTTTATATATATAAAGCTCCCAAAATAAAATGCAGATGGAAAACTGGAAAATATAATTCCTGCTTGCCTATCTTACTCAAAAAAAAAAAAAAAGGAATAAATCAAGTTAGAATAAATATAGGTCCTACATCACGTTCTCACTTGTCATTTGGAGATGGGATGTGATATTCAAACATTTTCATTACTTTTCTAATTTTTGAATTGTTGGATCTAATAAATTGAGAAAGATCAAAAAATTGAAATTAATAAAAAATGTATGAGAAATAAAAAATAGAATACGACAAGAGATAATGTCATCTCCTGACGGCTGAAAGCAAACATCTGAAAGTCACACACTTTACCAAAGTCATCGATTATCTAGAAGTCAACAATCTGCACCGATTATCTAGAAGTCAACAATTTGCACCATGGCTTTGGACGCGTTTGCGTCTGCGATAAAATACTTCCCTTAAGTCTCAATTTCCAGGAAGTTCATTCCACTAAATAACTTTTTGAAATTGGTCACACTCCAAACGCTATATATAACAACACACCTCTTCCATCATTCCGCAAACAACTCCCTCACTTGAAAATTTCATTGTTTAAAACTCAAAGCTAATCACTTCTATATCAGAAAAGAAGTAAAGAGACATGGCTGAGAAGACCCAACAGGCTTATCCTTCAGCCCCAGAAAACCATGGCTACCAAAGAAGTGATGCAGAGTCTTTGCTATCCGCTGATGAGCTGAAACGCAAGAAGAGAATCAAATTGGCCATTTATGTTGCTATTTTCGTTGTGTTTCAGATCATTGTCATAACTGTGATTAGTCTCACAGTTATGAAAGTTAAGACCCCCAAGGTCAGGCTAGGCAACATCAACGTCCAAGAGCTCACCTCTGTCCCAGCAACGCCTTCATTTGACACAAAATTCACAACGCAAATCAGGGTCAAGAACACAAACTGGGGTCCTTACAAGTTTGATGCTAGCACTGTCACGTTTCTGTACCAAGGCGCAGTTATCGGACAAGTTGTTACTCCAAAGAGCAAGGCAGGAATGCTTTCCACCAAAAAAATGAACGTTGAGGTGAGCTTGAACTCAAGTGCATTAAGCAGTTCCAATTTTGGGAGCGAATTGAGCAGCGGAGTGTTGACTATCAACAGCACGGCTAGATTGACCGGAAAGGTTGAATTGATGCTTATAATGAAGAAGAAGAAGGCTTCCACCATGGACTGCACCATTGTATTCGATCTGTCGTCCAAGATGCTCAAAAGTTTGCAGTGCAAATGATAAGACACTTCCGAGATGAAGATTATTACTATTATTTGTTTTTTATGTTTCTCAGTGTACGCCTTGGATTTATTGTAGATGGTACTTTCTTTTTTCTTTTATATGATTGAACATAGAAACATATGCTTACAAATCATCTTCCATGCATTCACAAAATTAGAACAAAATAAGATATATAGTTTCAAACACTTCAAATCTGAGTTGAGCAGCGGGGTGTTGACGCTAAGCAGCAAACCTAAATGTCTGAGTAGCCACAATGGACTATACCATTGCATTTGACTTGTCCACAATGACCGTCTAAACTTGCAATATTAGTACTTCTTCATTACCTGCCTTATACGTTTAAATGCCAACTTGAGCGCCAGTACCGTAAGTTAACCAGTAAACAAAATTCTTTCTTACATAGCATGAGCAATGTTAAAGGGACCACATTAACAAGCCATTTTATGGAAGATGTTTATTTACTACATCAACTATTATCTATTATGACAAGTTAGTAATAAGTGAACACATCACCTAATAGATAGATGACCCGTAAATGTGGTCTTGGATCTCTAGATTAAAGATCATTTACAATTATATATACTCTTCTTGTGGAGTGTCAAGCACCAATTTGGCATGAGTTAAAGATAACAGAATGTGAGCATCCAAATTCATAATTAACTAATAGTAACCGTGAAAATTTTAAGCACGTGCAATTTTCGCATGACATTATTTGCCACACGCACATACACACACGCGCGCCCAAATATATATGAGTTAGGATCTCGTGTGCAGGGGTGGGCGGGGGGGGGGGGTTTGACACATTTTGTAGGACCCCACTGCGTTATGTATTTCAAGGATCTAACCGTGTATTTTTTAGGTTTTTCCTCAAAGATCATATGTACCAAAAATCATCCAAATCCTAAACTATATGACCGTTGATAGTTATTTTAGTGTTAGTGTCTTTCTTCTTCATTTCAAATGAATGTCTTAATCATTTTGGAGTTCTCTAATTTTCAGCAAGGATGATGTATGAATGATGAATTGAATATAGATGGCTCAAATTCTTGAAAAAAGTTATGGAATAGGCCCTACAAAATGTGTGACAAAATATATGTAAATATACATATACATATGTGTGTGTTTGTGTGTGTGTGTGTGTGTGTGTGTGTAAATATACAATATACATATACATATGTAGGACCTTATCCTTCCTTTTGCTACTCCATTGATTAAAATCCTTTTCATTTTCAATTTTTATTCTTCATTTTCAATTTTTAATCAAGGTCCTTGAGTATTAATAACATCATTAATTATTTCAATAATAAAATATTTTTTTATTTCTAAATATATTCATTTAATGTTAAAAATGTTACAATTAGTATATTTATATTTATGACTAAATTTTTTATCATATATTTTTAGTTTTAGTTTGTAACCATTTTTAATTTGCAATTTTTTTTTAACTTGTACCAATTTTATTTTCAGTTTTAATTTATACCCATATATTAATTTCTTTTTGTGCCCATATTTTTTTAAAGTTTATTTGTATTTGTACCCATATTTTTTTTTGTACTTTTTATTTTGCTAAATGTACCCATGCTAATTATACGTACCCATTCATGTAAAACTTTTTACTCTTAAAATGTACTCATTCTTAAATATACCAATTTGTTATATGTAAAATGTACTGTCTTTTTTTTTTTTATAATATCTATTCAATTTTTCTCTGATCCATTTTTAAACTTATATGAGTACATTTTTTTTTCTTTGATTTTAAAATGTATCCATGTCTAGTTTAATCGAAGAAATTTACTAATGTTATTAAGCCTAATATTTTTTTTTTTTTTGTGATTTTGAAGAATGTACCCATGTTTTGATACAATAATTTTTTTGGTTAATTTTGATGAACATATACACACACACACAATAGTATATTTATATTTTAATATTTTTAATCCCACAAATTATGATTTTTTTATTTAAAATCTCATTTATATAAACAACTAAAATTTTTAATTTTTAATTTAAAAAATATAGTAACGTACATAAAAATAAATTATCACATTAATTTCAGGGACCTCGATAAAAAATTAAAACCAACAAGGTCTCAATCAAAGAATATTCATAACTAAGGACCACATCCAAAGTCTCCCATATCTATATATCGTACCCTATATATATTCCACAAAATTAATTTTCTTTCACTGTAATGAGGAGCTTAGGTAGCCAAAAAGTACTTATCAATATTCGGCATCGATTTTCTTCCTTGCCTCACCTATACTGGGACAAAAGTTATCCTTCGTTACAGGGAGAAATATGTGGAAATGTACATGTGATGAGTCGATTTTATATTATATATTCTACCCTATTTTTAGTATGTTTTGACAATTATGTTGGTTGAATTTTGATACTTTGTTTAATATTTCAATCGTAGGACATGTGAATCTACTTTGAGCAAAAAGTGATCAAATGAAGGAATTTTGGAGTAATTCCAATTGGAGTAGATTCATTAGTCTTTCAAGATGATTGTGTCAAAATTCCAAAATTTAATTACAGGCAGTTTGACGGTGGTGAAGAAAAGAAAGCCCAGCACACAACGTTCTCATATTGACGTTTTTGGACGTTTTGGGTATTTTGAAGGTCAAGATGACATATTTTGAGGAAGGTTCCTTATGAGGATTTGTTGAGGACGTCTTAAGCTTTAAAAATATATTGAAAAATAGCGTACCAATGATTTTTTATATTATTGGTACATCATTGGTACATTATGTGTACATTATTGGTATGTTTCAAGTCTATATGGTACATTTCAATTCGGCATGTGTGCATTTCAATTTAGTAAGCCTACATTTTAATACATATGAATACATTTTAGTTTAGCATAGGTACGTTTCAATTTGAAAATAAATTGTGTTGGTACATGTCAATGTTTATTTTTAAAGAACGATGACACATTTCAATTCAAATCACACTTGAATTTCTAGAGACGAAAATAAAGAATGAGAAATAACCATTAACAACAATAGTTACGGTAATGAAGAAAAAAGTTACAAACAATTTTTGTGTAAAAAAAGGTTACAAATAATTTAGATATATTTAATTTCTTAAATAATTTAGATATATGATTGAATCCTTAAATTGAGGAAGGTATGAGAAAATAGCGATAAATTAATTAGCATTATTAAGTGCATTTTTTACGCATAAATAAATTTAAAATGAATATGAAAAACACTAAAATTAAGAATATAACTGAAATATAAGGTTTAATGTCATAGCATGTCCCTATATTTACGATTTTATTAATTTTAAAAGAGTGAATTTTACGAAAATACCACTAGAAGCGAGATTTTTTACTTTTGTTGACTGTTGTATTGTAACACGTATGAACCATCCTCTTAGCATATTGTCTTAGTACTCGTCGCTACGAATGCGTGAGTGCAAGCGAACCGAAATCGGAGCTATGATTAAAATTTTGCGGAACTACGAATGTGATGGACGTTTTAGTAATTTCATGTTTTTGGGAATTATTTTTCTGTTTTGTCATTTGTGGCTTTGTTTTGTGAGCCAATGGGACCCACCCACATGGGTCACCTCTCCTTTTTGTCCCCGTGTCTCCCTTCTTTCTGGAGCACCATCTCCCTTATTTTAAAAGAAAAACTAATGAAAAGGGCTTGAAAACTTTGAGTTTTAACGATAAAGACAAAATAAAGGGTAAAGTGAATAGTACCAGGATTGACTTTTTAGTGTAAAAATGTGATTGTTTGTTAAAGTGAACAGTATCGGGAGCTTTTCGTTAACGTTCCCTATTTTAAAACTCTCTCATTTCTCTCTCATCTAACTCTCAGCTCTCTCTCTCTGCAAACACAGAGAACCCGACGACCCACACAACTCACCACTTCAGCGAGCTCCTCCGCCACCAGCGATGACCACCTCGCTGTGACCTTCGCATTCCTCTTCCTCTTAAACTCTCTACACTTTCTTTCCTCTGTGGTCACTGCACGTGAACACCGGGAATAAATCTGACGGCCACCACACCACCATGTTTCACGTTTCTCTCTCTCTCTCTCTCCCTCCCCTATGTTTCATCCCTTCCACTGTCGGGGCACACATACACAGAAACATAGACCACTGCATAGTAGCAGTAGCACACTTAACCTTGTGAACTCCGACGAGATCCTTCATTCTTCGACATTGGGTAAGCATTAGATCAACTCCTTTTATCCCTTTTGTGATTTAGAAGTGACTTTTAGATCATTAGGTGTTTGATTTGATGAGATTTTGGCATAGAAATTGCACAGTGGAAATTTCCCCATATTTTCCGGCGAACTCGAGAAAGTTGCAGGTGCTTTTCTGGCTTACTTCTGCCATGGCCGGGAGTTGTAATGGTATACTTCGATTCCTCGTCCTTTAATCTTCGATTTGGTATATTAGGTGATTAGGTTTAGTGAAGATTTGTGGTTATTCGAACTTCGTTTTGTCCTCCAGTGAAATTTCCAGAATCCGACGGTTGCATTGGCAACCAACCAGAGAAAAAGGGAAAAAAAAGGGCCTGAAGCCCAAAAACCAGGCCCATGACCCAAGCCCAGATCCAGCCCAGACCCATTTCTGAGTTGGGTTTGGAATATTCTCAAGAATTCCTAGAATATTCTTGGAATGTTCTTAAAATATTCTTGGAATATTCTTTATGTTGGCCTTTTTGGAAATTTTTCGGAAACCCTCCTAGGCTTTGACGCCCCGAGTCTGTTTTTGGCATCCATTTAATGAAATTCTAAAGTTTTAACATTGTTGACCACCAGGGCGTCTCGGTTGACTTTTAAGTTTAACCGTTAACTTTTTGTAAAATATGTCGAGGACACTCCTTAGCATATTTCGACACTCTAATTCCTAATTTGCACTCCATTTTCCCAAATTTAATTGTTTTAGTGGAGTTTTACTAATAGGTCCTAATACTATGCTTAGTTGCAATTATTATCGCTGACTTCGGCTATTCTAGTTTGAACAAGTTCGACTCAACGACATGATCTATGAGTGGGTCTTTGCTATATATATATATATATATATATATATATATATATATATATATATATATATATATATATGTGTGTGTGTGTGTGTGTGTACAATTATTAATAAATTCTCTACGTGATTGCCATGATTAAATTAACGTTTATAAGAAATCCCTTATTGTCGGGAAATGATGAAATAATCCTATGGGATCCACATGTAAGCTTATTATTAAAGGGGATGCCTTAATTATAATGACTAGAATTGTTGAAATTACTGTGGCATGATTATATTTAAGCTATTTGCTCATTATTGTTGCACCGGTGTTAGTACTTGCCCGGGCTAGGACCAGGGCCAGGCTTTCACGTGTATGTACACATCACAGCGTACGCTCACTTTGGATCCATTATAGGTGCCAGTCCTGTCGTACAAGTTGTAATAGGCAACTCCGACTCGTATATGCTGCGTATAGCGTCAGTCTTCACATGATTATAGTACTAGAGTGAATATCATTATTACACCCAGTCCTATTCATGTCATAATACCTTTGCATGAACTCATGTGTCAGCATCTATCAATGAGCATTTGATGTGATATGTTTATTTACGTGAAAATATGTGATTACGGGCATCATGTATTTATTTACAGAAGTTGTGACGTTTGGCATCCTTAAAATAGTGTAGGCTATGGTAAGTGTTCATACTATACACAGTGTGTATATTTTGGAAACTATACTTGTTTTACTGCGAAGGGTTATAACGTTTTCAAAAAGCTTTTTATAAAGCTTTATTTTAGGCCCACTTACCCTTGTTTTTTGCCCATCTAGGTTTTAGTAGCTGAGCTTTCGTAACGATAGTATACTTCTCACCCTGTACTTATACTCTAACATCATGTGTGAAATGAGTTCATTCCCGCTCATAGCGCACTCTTATATTTAAGCACTTTTAGGTTTAAAGTTATACACATTTTCTACATCACTACACTTTATGGCTTCATCACCTTCTAGGTGTCGGCTAGCACAACTCGATTCGGAGTCCTAGTGGACATTCCGGGTCGGGGTGTGTCATTTAATCAAAACTGAAAGTATTTTAATCTAAAGTTGGATCTAACAAATGTTTAATCTACAAAAGTCTAAAATGAGGCATCTAATTCCAAGATTCTAAAAGATAATGGGCGCTAATCAGGCGGTGAGCTAAGGCGTAGGGCCTATTGTCTAGGCGGGGCTTATGCAGATTAGGCTGATTTAAGCAAATTTATTATATATCGTATAAATAAGTGACGATTTACACTTAAAAGATTACATACTTATATCGGGATAAATAAATTGCAAAATAAAATGACACATAGATTAAGGTGTTACATCATTTTGAAAATATGACAACAATAATGAGTGTTCATCCAAGTATTCAATGAGTCTCTTACAATTTATTGAAATAAAAATAAAATGAATGAACGTTATCGATAAGTGAGAGTCGCGACCTAGTTAGGTGTCTAGGCGCCCGTAGGCGGGCTAGGCGGATGCCTAAGCAGGTCTATGCGTCATTTCTTAATTTCCAAACTCTTGGAGATTAATCATGACAGTAACTAGCCACTTACGTCTAGACAGAGATTTTTAGAACAATATATAATTCTAATTTTCTCACCATTACTTATTTCTCACTTTTAGCCCCTATAAGGCCACTCAATTTTTATTTGTTCTTTTAGACTTCTTTTTTTATTTGGTTAAGTATGAAGGATGAGTGCATCCCCGCCACTTCTTCACGTTCAAAAACAACAAATGAATAAAAAATATATATGTTGGAGATTAAACTTGTTGCAGGATTGAAGGTTGCTTGGTTTTCAAGTTTTCTGTAAAAGTTCAAGTGTTGTTCTTAGTTAAAGCTAGAACACTCGGGAGATTAAAACATCTTCATGGCTTGTATTGTTCCATAATTCTTTTCTGTTAGAAGTTTAAGTGAAACATGTGCCGCTCACATGGGGTTTGCTAGCTCTAGACTCATGCAAATCATATGAGGCCTAACTACTAGATTCTTTCTTCTATTCATTCATGCTTCTTATGTGACGGTGTGAATGATGCAATACATTACACTGCACTAAGAGCAACAAATTCACTCTGCAAGTTTACAGAAAATTCATATAGCCTTCGTCATCAAAATCTTCATTCATAGTTCTAGATTTTGGAATTCAATTTTTATAGAAAGTAAACTTGGCCTCAAAGCTTGGTTCTATTTGAATCAAAGGGCATGATCTGTGAATATTTTTTTTTGAGATTCTCAATGAAGAATTTAGAAGATTCAGTTGAAATGGCTGGATCAGGATGTAAGCTATAAGCTTCGATTTTCACCAGAGCCAACTATGACTTTTGGTGTATGAAGGTTATGAACTACCTAAAGTGACTAAAGTTAAGCAAGCTGAGAAGAAGGAAATCACAGCTCAGGATCTGATTGTTCACAATTCTAGAGCACTGAGATTAATTCAGAACTCAATTCCAGATGAAATTTTCCAAGGATTGCAAATCAAGAAACTGCTAAGGCAGCTTGGGATACATTGAAACAAGAGTACAGGTGATTCATAAATTCGAGTTGTGAAATTGCAAGGTATTAGAAGAAATTTTGAATATACCAGAATGAAATGATGAATCATTGTATGCTTATGTTACTATGTTGTTTGATTTGATAAATAAAATGAAGATGTATGATAAAGAATTGTAAGAAATTGCTTATAAGATTAACTCTTATATTTGATAATATCGTATCTGTGATTAAGGGTACTAAGGATATTAGTAAAATTATCCTATTAAGGTACTAGCAGCTCTGAAAATGTTTGAACAAAAGTTGAATAGGCATGCTGAGGATGGAGATGCCATTGAGAAGGCTTTTAGTAACCCTAGTATCCAGTCAACAAATAGTTCATATGCTAGTGGATCCAAGGGTAGAAAACATTGAAAGAATAAGTGTCACAAATTTGGGCATATTGCCAAGGATTGCAGAAGCAAAATTATCCAACTAGTACATTGTGCTCAGCAAATGGAAGAAGAAACCTCTATGTTCTTTGCCTGCTACTCAGCTACAATGATAAAGAATGAGCATGTGTGGTTCATTGATAGTGGATGCAATAATCATATGACTTCATATAAATCCTTGTTGATATATGTTGGCGGGTCAGTGAATACTATGATCAAGATGGGCAATGGACAAATTGTTCAAGCTATAGAGAAGAGTACATTGGTGATTGAAACTAAAAATAAAACTAGGTACATTAAGGAGGTAATGTTGGTTCCTGGTCTTGAGGAAAATCTTTTGAGTGTTAGTCATGTGGTTCAGCATGTATATTTTTTGTTGTTTGTTGATGACATGGTGGCAATCTTTGAAGATAGACAGCTTGAACATCATGTGGTCACAATGCAAATCACAGGAAATAGATGATTTCCATTACTTATAGAGGATATGAATACAGTTGCTAGGAAGGTTGTGATTGAAGAAAATATATGGGATTGACATAGAAAAATGGGGCATTTGAATTTTCAAAGTTTACAACTGTTGGATGAAAAAGAAATAGTGTATTGGCTACCTAAGCTCAAAGGATGTGGTGGAATTTGCACTAGTTGTGCTGCATGAAAGCAACATAGAGAGGAATTCAACAAAGAACAAGTGTAGAGGGCTTCATAACCTCTTGAATTAATACATTCAGATGTGCGTGGACCAATGCAAGTGACTACAATGGCAGGAAATAGGTATTTCTTCACATTCTTAATGACTGCACCAGAATGTGTGAGGTGTATATCTTAACATGCAAGTCTCAAGTCTTTGGAGTTTTTAAAGGGTTCAAGTCAATGGTGGAGATACAATCTGGTTATTAAATTAAAAAGTTAAGGAGTCACAGATATGGAGAATATACCTCAAATGAGTTTCAAAGCTTCTGTGAAGATATTGGGATTGAGAAATAATCAACAGATGCCTATTCACCACAGCAAATTGAGGTTGTTGAGAGGAAAAACAGGGCAATTGTTGAGATGGAAAAGAGTATGCTACATGAGAAGATACTGCCTTATTATCTTTAGGGTGAAGCTATTAACATACCTGTCGATATACTTAATAGATGTCTTTCAAGGGTAGTGAATGACACAACTCCATTTGAAGCTTTTGCTGGAAGAAGATCAAGAGTGAAACATCTTAAAACTCTTTGGTTGTGTGTCACATTCCTGGACAACTAAGGTACAAACTGGATGAATGTTCAATTAAAGGAATATTTGTTGGATATGGCAAACTGAGAAAGGGTACATAGTGTTCATTTCAGAAACAAAGAAGATCATATTGTCTAGAAGTGTTATATTTGATGAGAATGCTACCTAGAGGTGGAATTCTGAGAATGAAAAGTCATGCTTTTCAATGAAGATGTCAGTTCAATTGAAAAAGATGCATGTAACCAGAATATAGGAGAATTACATTTAGTAGGGAGAAATTCTCCAAGAGTTGTATTTCCTGAATCAGTGACTGAAGTTGGTGAAACCAGTTCTGCAAGTTAGTGAAAGTAAGATCATTGAGTGATGTTTATACAAAATGTAATCTCTGTTTTGTTGAACTGAGAAATATGAAGATGTTGCCACTGATGAAGCTTAGAAGACAGTGAAATTGAGATGATCAAGAAGAATGAAACATGATAGTTGTTGATTGACCAACAAATAAACCCATTGCTGGTGTGAAATAGGTGTTCAAGACCAAATTGAATTAGGATGACACCAGATAGAAACATAAGGCAAGGCTGATTGCTAAGGGCTATTCCTAAAAGTATGAAGTGGATTACAATAATGTTGATTATTGACTCAAACATGTAGTCAAAGTTCAATTCTTTGGGCTACTTTGTGGTAATGGGAGACAAACTACAATTGTGCCTAACTCTTTGTGCCTAACTCTTTTTGACTTGATGGTAGGCCTTTGGCCATTGATGTCTTTGAGAAGCTTTTCTTTGGCTATAAAAGGGGAGCAAGGTGCAGCCCATAAGCATTGAGAGGTGAACAACAAGGAAGAGAGAAAAATAGCAAGAAGCCATTCGGCATAGAGAAGAATTTTCTCAAATTGTCTTGCTTTGTATTTTTGGTTTTCTCTTCCTATTGTAAGTGTGAGAGCTTGGGTTATTCGGGTCTTTGGGAAATTGAGTGATAAACACTATTGTATGTTCTCATTGATTATAGTGGAATACTCCGTCGTCTCCAAACTGGATGTAGGCATTGCCGAACCAGTATAAATCTTGGTGTTCTTGTTGATAGTGGTTTTATTTTATTCTGTTTTAATTTTTCACGTACAGTCGAATGCCGCTTCCGCACAACAAGTGGTACCAGAGCCCAGTTCTGTGAATAGTGTTGGCGCTACAGTTCCGTGAACAGTGAATTGCTACAGTATCTGTGAACAATATTGTACCTGTGAACAGTGCCGTATTTGTGAATAGTGCCGAGTAGATGGCTGGAGATAAAGATGAATCTGTAAAGAAGGGGTCAGCATCGTCTTCATCCAATAGACATCCAACCGCTACTACAAGGTTAGAGGTTGATAAATTCAATGGCTCTAATAATTTTGGTATGTGGCAATGTGAAGTTATGGATGTGTTGTATCAACAAGAGTTGGATATGGTTCTGGAAGATAAACCAGAAGATATTGATGACAAGCAGTGGATGCGAATTAATCTTCATGCTTGTGCTGCTATTCAATCATTCCTTGATAAGGAGTTGAAATACCCGTATATGAAGGAAACTTCTGCTAAGGAGTTATGGACGAAATTGGAGGAGAAGTATATGACCAAGAGCGCAGAAAATCGTCTCTTCTTGAAGAAGCGACTCTTCCGATTTCAGTATCGTCCAGGTATCTCTATGCACGAACACCTCAATGATTATAATAAAATACTTGCTGATTTAGCAAACCTTGATGTGAAAATTCCTGACGAGGACAAGGCACTATGTTTGTTAAATTCATTGCCTGATGATTATAATCATTTGACAACTACTCTGTTGTATGGAAAATCCGAGGTGAAACTTGATGAGGTGTCTACGGCATTGGTGAATCATGAGTGTCGTAAGAAGGAACTGAAGACTCACAATTCACAAACCGAGGCATTTGTTGCAAGGGGTCGAACAGAGGAAAGAAAATCTAGGAAGCGGGGAAAATCTCGTTCAAAGTCACGAGGGAAGTTTCCTGCTAAAGATGAATGTTCTTTTTGTCGCTAAAAGGGTCATTGGAAGAAAGACTGCCCTAAATTGAAGAACAAAGAGAAGGAGAAAGCGGGTTCTGAAGCAAATATTGCAAAATCTGGAGATGATGATTTCGAGTTTGCTTTGGCTAGTTCATATGTTGATGGTCACTCAAATGAGTGGATTTTGGATTTAGGTTGCACCTATCATATGTGTCCCATTCGGGAATAGTTTTCTAATTTCAAGGAGCTGGATGGTGGAGTTGTTTTGATGGGTAATAATAATGCCTGCAAAACACAAGGGATAGGCAAAATCTATTTGAAGATGCATGATGGAACAGTCAGATAATTAAGTGATGTTCGGTATGTACCGAATATGAAGAAAAATCTCATCTCACTGGGTGCATTGGAATCCAAGGGTCTCAAGATCACCATGGAGGGTGGAGTTCTTAAAGTTGTGTATGGGGCACTGGTGGTGATGAAAGGTACAAGATGAAATAACTTGTATTTCTTGCAGGGGAATACAGTTATTGGTGGAGCAGCTGTCACCGAAGCTGCTGATGCAGATAGCTCAGATACCACGAGGTTATGGCATATGCGTCTTGGGCATGCTGGTGAAAAAGTGTTGCAAGGATTAATGAAGCAAGGCTTATTGAAAGGTGCAAAGGCATGCAAATTGGAATTCTGTGAGCATTGTGTGTTGGGTAAGCAAACTAGAGTAAAATTTGGCACTGCTATTCACCACACTAAAGGCATTCTTGATTATGTTCACACTGATGTTTGGGGACCTTCCAAGAATGCATCTTGGGGAGGTAGCCATTATTTTGTCTCCTTTGTTGATGACTTCTCTAGAAGAATATGGGTGTACACCATGAAGCGTAAAGATGAAGTCTTGAAGATATTCCTGAAGTGAAAAAAGATGATTGAAACGCAAAGCGGTCGAAAGATCAAGACTCTCATATCAGACAATGGGGGTGAATATAAGTCTGATCCTTTCTTGAAAGTTTGTCAAGATGAGGGTATTGTGAGGCACTTCACGGTTAGGGAGACACCGCAACAGAATGGGGTGGCAGAACGTATGAACCGTACTTTGCTTGAGAAAGTTCGGTGTATGTTGTCTAATGCTGGATTAGGCAAGGCATTTTGGGCTGAGGCACTCACTTATGCAAGCCATCTCATTAATCGATTGCCAGCGGCTGTGAATGAGGGCAAAACGCCCATGGAGGTATGGTCTGGTAAACCTTGTACTGATTACAAGTTTTTACACATATTTGGTTGTCCTGCTTACTATTATGTCAGAGAAAGCAAGTTGGATCCAAGAGCAAAGAAAGCTCTATTTATGGGCTTTAGCACTGGCGTGAAGGGATACCGACTCTGGTGTCCAGATGAGAAGAAATTTGTTGTAAGCAGAGATGTGACTTTTGATGAGGCTGCTATGGTTAATCAGAACAAGCATGAAGGTGAAACTGAAGCGACCGAGACCATGAGTAGCTCAAAGCAGGTGGAGTTACTGAAGACTCCAGTTGTTCTAGTAAGGTCTGATGTTACAGCCACTAGTCCTACAGTTAATTATGATGATGAGGACGAGGATGATGAAGAGGAAGCACTTACCCAAAAGCCTCCACAGCAACAAGACTATATTGCAACCAGAAGATCGAGAAGGGAAATTTGAAAGCCTGCTCGATTTACTGATATTGTGGCATATGCACTTCTTGTTATTGAAGATGATATTCCATCCGCCTACAAAGAAGCTGTCATGAGTTCAGAGTGCGAGTTGTGGAAGAAATCTATGGATGAGGAGATGAAATCTCTTCATAAAAATGAGACTTGGAATCTGGTTCAGTTACCAAAGGGAAAGAAAGCAATTAGTTGTAAATGGGTGTATGCCAAAAAGATGGAATCTTTGGGAAAAGACAATGTAAGATTCAAAGCCAGATTGGTAGCTAAAGGCTACGCTCAGAAGGAAGACATTGACTACAATGAGGTATTTTCTCCTGTAGTAAAACATTCTTCTATTCGTATTTTGTTGGCTTTGGTTGTGCAGTTTGACCTTGAGTTGGCCCAACTTGATGTCAAGACTGCGTTCTTACATGGTGATTTGGAGGAAGAGATTTATATGTCTCAGCCAGAAGGTTTTAAGGTTGCTGGAAAGGAAAATTGGGTTTGCAAATTGGAAAAATCATTGTATGGCTTCAAGCAGTCTCCAAGACAATGGTACAAACAATTTGATGGATTTATGATCGGGCAAAAGTACACAAGAAGTCACTATGACCATTGTGTATACTTTTGCAAACTACAAGATGGAACCTTCATTTATCTGCTTTTATATGTTGATGATATGCTTATAGCATGTAAGAGCAAAGTGGAGATTGAAAGGTTGAAGACTCAACTAAGTAATGAATTTGAGATGAAGGACTTGGGAGAAGCTCGGAAGATACTAGGTATGGAAATTGAAAGAGATAGAGCGAAGGGCAAGATTAGTCTGTGTCAGAAGCAGTATTTGAAGAAGGTACTACAACGTTTCAGGATGAATGAAAATTCAAAACCGGTTAGTACACCTCTTGCCTCTCATTTCAAACTTAGCGCTTCTATGTCTCCTAAAACTGTTGAAGAGAGTCAGTACATGGCTCAAATTCCTTATGCAAATGTTGTTGGTAGTTTGATGTATGCTATGGTGTGTACTAGGCCTGATATTTCACAAGTTGTTAGTATTGTCAGTAGATATATGCATAATCCAGGAAAAGGGCATTGGCAAGCTGTGAAATGGATTCTACGGTATATTCTGGGTACTGTGGATGTTGGTTTATTGTTCCAGCAGGATAAAGTTACTGGTTAATGTGTTGTTGGATATGTGGATTCTGATTACGCAGGTGATTTGGACAAGCGTAGGTCAACTACTGGTTTTGTATTCACTATTGCTGGAGGTCTAGTAAGTTGGAGGTCGATTCCGCAATCTACAGTTGCTTTGTCGACTACTGAGGCAGAATACATGGCTGTGACAGAAGCTATAAAGGAAGCCATCTGGCTTCAAGGGTTGCTTTATGACTTAGGGGTTCAACAAGACCATATGGATGTTCATTGCGACAGTCAGATTGCTATTCATTTAGCAAAGAATCAAGTTCATCATGCACGTACGAAACACATTGACGTGAGGTTCCATTTTGTTCGTGAGGTTATTGACGAGGGAGATATTCTTCTTCAGAAGATTGGGACCGCTGACAATCCTGCGGATATGTTAACAAAGCCAGTTTCATTGCACAAGTTTAAGCACTGCTTAGACTTGATTGGCATTTGTAAAATTTGTTGATTGCCCCATGGGGGATTGGGAGACGACTATTAGGAGTTCTACTTAGAGGGTTTGAGCCAAGGTGGAGATTGTTGATTATTGACTCAAACATGTAGTCAAAGTTCAATTCTTTGGGCTACTTTGTGATAATGGGAGACAAACTACAATTGTGCCTAACTCTTTGTGCCTAACTCTTTTTGACTTGATGGTAGGCCTTTGGCCATTGATGTCTTTGAGAAGATTTTCTTTGGCTATAAATGGGGAGCAAGGTGCAGCCCATAAGCATTGAGAGGTGAACAACAAGGAAGAGAGAAAAATAGCAAGAAGCCATTCGGCATAGAGAAGAATTTTCTCAAATTGTCTTGCTTTGTATTTTTGGTTTTCTCTTCCTATTGTAAGTGTGAGAGCTTGGGTTATTCGGGTCTTTGGGAAATTGAGTGATAAACACTATTGTATGTTCTCATTGATTATAGTGGAATACTCCGTCGTCTCCAAACTGGATGTAGGCATTGCCGAACCAGTATAAATCTTGGTGTTCTTGTTGATAGTGGTTTTATTTTGTTCTGTTTTAATTTTTCACGTACAGTCGAATGCCGCTTCCGCACAACAAATAAGACTTTTGCTCATGTTGCTAGGTTATATACCATAAGAACATTTATTTCTCTTGTAGCTCAGAAAAGCTGAAAATTATATCATCTAAATGTTAAATCAACATTTTTTTATTATAGTACTAACTAAAGAGGGTTATGTGGATCAACCTAAGGGATTCACTGTTCCTGGTTCTGAAGATAAAGTGTAGAGTCACTAATTGTATCAATTTATGTTGATGGTATTGTGTATACTAGAAGTAGTATGAAGCTGATAAATGAATTCAAGGCTGATATATATGATTAAGAAGTATGAAATGAAAGATCATAGTTTGTTATATCACTTCTTAGGATTGGGAATTGTGCAGTCTGGACATGGGATTTTTATCAATCAAATGAAGTATGCTTTAACTCTCTTGGAGAAATTTGATTTGAAAGATTGTAAACTTGTAAGTATTCATCTGGCTGTGAATGATAAGCTCAATAAAGGTGATAAGAGTGAACCAGCGGATGAAATAGTTTATAGACAAATTGTGGAAAGTATTTTGTATCTCACTGCCACAAGACCTGATATAATGTTTGTAGGAAATCTATTGTCAAGATTTGTGCACAATCCAACCAAGAAACATTTTGGAATTGTAAAAAGAGTACTCATATATATTCAAGGAACCATTGATTATGGTATTGAGTATGAGAAGGGAAAATTAGCAATTTTGTCGGCTACTGTGATAGTGAACTAGGAGGAGATGAAACTGATATGAAGGGCACATCATGTTATGCCTTTACATTTGATAGTGGTATCTTCTTTTTGGAATCAATGAAGCAACATAGTGTTGCATTATCAACGGTAGCTAAGTATGTTTGTGATTCTGAAACAACAACTCAAGCAGTTTGGTTGAGGTTTGTACTTGAGGATTTTGGTGAGGTGCAAACTGATGCAACTACTCTCTACTGTGATAATCAATATGCAACTGCCATGACAAAGAATCCAGTCTTTCATCAAAGATTCAAAACACATTCACTGGAGGTATCATCACATTAGAGGTGCATTATAGAACAACATAATTAACTTGGTGATTTGCAAATCAGAAGAACAATTGGCTGATATATTTACCAAAGCTCTTCGCAAAGATAGGTACTATATGCTCAAAAGTATGGTTGGAGTCAAATCTGCAACAACCCTAAAAGGGAGTGTTGGAGATTAAGCTTGTTGCGGGATTGAAGGTTGCTTGGTTTTCAAGTTTTCTATAAAAGTTAAGTGCTGTTATTAGTAATAGAGAGAACACTTGATCACAATGTATGTCTGAGATTAAAACATCTTAATGGCTTGTGTTGTGCCAAAAGTCTTTTCTGTTAGAAGTTTAAGTTAAACATGTGCCGCTCAAAATTAGCTCTAGACTTGTGTTAAGGTGTGAATTTTTCAATACATCACACTGCACTGAGAGCAACGAACTCTCTCTGCAGGTTTACAGAAAATTCCTCTTGCCTTCGTCATCAAAGTCTTCGTTCATAGTTTTAGATTTTGGCATTCAATTTCTACAGAAAGTTAACAATATATTGGGAAATGTACTAGAAAGGTAAGGAAAATGTTGCCTGGAACTATGCATTAGTTTAATAACATAACAACATATGTTCCCTAGATATTTATCTTTGAAAATCATTTATAGTACGCACAACATATAAATTAGAATGAAAACACCACAATTAATCAAAGAGTTGATCAAACAGCATCTTACGATGGACAAACTAGACATCAATATCATACCCCACTGCAAACAAGACCACAGCTTGTAATTTGTCCCCTTGTAGGACAGACTAAGAATTACGTATCAGTCACTTGAAGCTTGGGTTGGATTAGATGAAATTAAAGGGTCACCATCCCAAACAATGGAACGTTTGACCACTTTACTAACGTTTCTCTTAGTTTGAAAGCAACATGTGCATCTTGCAATCTTTATGGTCTTTCCCATTTATAAATGTTTGAATGCTATTAGTTACTATTTTGAGATCAAGTGTCAATATTATGTTACTGAGCTTTACAAAAAGAAAGCTAGGAAACGAAGAATCAGTTCATAATTTGAAACAAGAGCACTCTCAATCTTTATATGACCAACAAAGCCTTTTCCCACTAAATGTGGTCGGCTGTATGAATTCTAGAATGTCATTGCCCTCGGTTCTGTGTCATGTCCTCCGTTAGATCCAAGTACTCTAAGTCTTTTCTTAGAGTCTCTTCTAAAGTTTTCCTAGGTCTTCCTCTACCCCTTCGGCCCTGGACCTCTGTCCCGTAGTCACATCTTTTAACTGGAGCGTCAGTAGGCTTTCTTTGCACATGTCCAAACCACCATAACCGATTTTCTCTCATCTTTCCTTCAATTTCGGCTACTCCTACTTTACCTCGGATATCCTCATTTCTAATCTTATCCTTTCTTGTGTGCCCAAACATCCAACGAAACATTCTCATCTCCGCTAGACCCATTTTATGTACGTGTTGATGCTTCACCACCCGACATTCTGTGCCATACAACATCACCGGCCATATTGTCGTCCTATAAAATTTTCTCTTGAGCTTCAGTGGCATACGACGGTCACACATCACGATGAATGCACTCTTCCACCTTATCCATCCAGCTTGTATTTTATGGTTGAGGTCTCCATCTAATTCTTCGTTCTTTTGCAAGATAGATCCTAGGTAATGAAAGTGGTCGTTCTTTGGTACTTCCTGATCTCCGATTCTCACCCCTAACTCATTTTGACTTCCATTTGCACTGAACTTGCACTCCATATATTATGTCTTTGATCGGCTTAGGCGAAGACCTTTAGATTGCAACACTTCTCTCCAAATGTTAAGCTTCGCATTTACCCATTCCTAAGTTTCATCTATCAACACTATATCGTCTGCGAAAAGCATACATCAAGGAATATCATCTTGAATATGTCCCTTTAACTCATCCATTACCAATGCAAAAAGGTAAGGACTTAAGCATGAGACTTGATGTAACCCAACAGTTATGGGGAAACTTTCGGTTTGTCTTTCATGAGTTCTTACGACAATCTTTACTTCATCATACATATCCTTTATAGCTTTGATATATGTTACTCGTACTCCTTTCTTCTCTAAAATCTTCCAAAGAATGTCTCTTGGGACCCTATCATACGCTTTTTCTATAAAGACCATGTGTAAATCCTTTTTCCTATCTCTATATATTTCCATCAATCTTCGTAAGAGATAGATTGCCTCCATGGTTGAGTGCCATGGCATGAACCCGAATTGGTGGTCTGAAACCCGTGTCTCTTGCCTCAATCTATGCTCAATGACTTTCTCCCAGAGCTTCATTGTATGACTAATTAGCTTAATACCCTTATTATTGTAGATAGGCACCAAAGTACTCTTTCACCACTCATTTGGCATCTTCTTCGTTTTCAAAATCCTATTGAAAAGTTCTGTGAGCTATGCTATACCCGTCTCAATCTTTATATAACCAAAGGAGGAAAAAAAAAAAAAGCAAAGTGCAAAATTGCGCTTTGGTATGAATACATATATACTACTATAGGATATATGGACAAAAGGCAAAACCCAAAAAATATTCAAAATTTGCGGAAATATAAAACAAATTCAAAGAATCTTGGGTCTGTTTTCACTTGCATTGCAAACTTTTCAGCGTCTTTAATGACAGATCAAATGCAATGGAGCAGTCCATGGTGGAAGCCTTCTTCTTTTTCATTATAAACATCAATTCAACCTTTCCGGTCAACCTAGCTGCGCCGTTAAGAGTCAGTACTCAACTGCGCAATTCACTGCCAAGATTGGAACAGCTCAATACATTTGAATTCAAGGTCACCGCGACATTAATTTTTTTGGTGGAAAGCATTCCAGCCTTGCTCTTTGGAATAACAACTTGTCTGACAGCCGCGCCTCGGTACAGAAACGAGACAGTGCTAGCATCAAACTTGTAAGGACCCCAGTTTGTGCTCTTGACCCTGATTTGTGTTGTGAATTTTGTGTCGAATGAAGGCGTTACTGGGACGGAGGTGAGCTCTTGGACATTGATGTTGCTTAGCCTGACCTTCAGGGTCTTAACTTTCATGACAGTCAGACTAATCACAGTTATGACGATGATCTGAAACACAATGAAAATAGCAACATAAATGGCCAACTTGATTCTCTTTTTGCGTTTGAGCTCATCAGCTGATTGTAAGGACTTAGCATCACTTCTTTGGTAACCATTGGTTGCTGGGGCTGATGGATAAACCTATTGGGTCTTCTCAGCCATCTTAATTTCTTTTGCTGAATAAAAGCTTCGAAAGAAAAATGATCTGTTTGGTTTCTCTATTTTTCAATGTGTACAATACGAACTGATGAACAAATGTGTTGATTGTGTGAACGTTTGTTGTGTGCAGCTTGGTATGTATAATGTTTTGGATAATGAGTTAACTAGGGGAACATCAACCGAGTTAATAGTTTCCTGGAAAATGGAAGCAAAACGCGCAAATAATTACTCTGTATTTTATTGACTTGTAATACTCTAGTAGATGATTGAGACTGATAAGAAACCTGTTTATTATAACATTATATATTATTAGGCTTATTAAGTGATTTGACTCTTGAAAATGCCTTTTAGTCTCACTATTTTACGCTTTGAAATTAGTTTTATCTCATTTTATCTTCTGAAATTATCTTTTTCATCTCTTTTAGTCTTGGTTCACTTATTTTTTTGTCAATTCCACCAAATAGACATTAAATTAAAAATTAGTTTGGACATTTCATTTTTGAAACAACTCTTTGACTCTAACATGGCCACTAAAACAATCTCACAACTCTAATTCAATCCCACGCGTGTCTCCCTTGCAGATTGGTGTAGATCTATAGCTGCAGCTGTTGGCAAAAGCAAATAACGAGTTGTGTTTGAAAATTTAATGCAAGCCACCCATTGAATTTAAAAGTTGCAACTATAGCTCAGCACCAATCTGGACAAAAAAAGGACAATCCGCAACAGAGATGGGCTGGGGCTTGAATTATAGTTCTCAAAACTAGAATTGGGATTTAGCATGCAAGTTTTTGGCAAATAGTTGTGTCATAAAATGAAAGTTCATACTGCTGTGACATATGTTCCAACACATATTGTGATTGTGTAAGTCCTAAGTAGAGATAGGTTAGGAATCCTTTGTGATCTAGAAGATCTTTCCTATAGACTTTGTTACTTGGAGAACAAGTTTCTCTCCTCCTTACTACTATAAATAGAGGCACAAGGACTGGAGAATTAACACACAATTCCTCAAGTCTATTCTCCACTCTCTTCTCTCTATGCCACACCCCTCAGTTTAATATAAGCCACAACACGTTATCAGCGCGTTCTTCACGTTGTGCTAAAGAGAATTTATTCGTCTTCAATCAGGAGAGTATTACATTTTAATTATTTTTAATTGATTAATTTTGATTTTATTGAATTCATATACTTTTGTTAATTCTATTTATTTATTTTTTTTCCTTATGTTGAACATGATACAGGTTGTGAAGATGAAATCCGAAATTGAAGAAAGAACTCCTACAAACTGGTTCATAATATTCATCATGCAGTCCAAGTTCTTCTAAAACAACGGTTTTTATTTCAATATTTTTTCAGCCTTGATTGCATGAACCTTCACCATAATGCATGACCCAACTTTACGTTTTATGAATTTTAGATTCTGCATTAATTGTTTATGCATTATATCCATAATATTGCTATTATGTGAATTGAATATGTGTGAATAAGCAAGAAAAAGAAAAGAGAAAAGGATGTTGAAACCCTAGAATTCGTATTGGGCTTGAAAACCTAGTCTGTCTTTGACTAGGCCTTGATTTCATATGGCTAGCATGCAGCTTGCGCTAAGCCACTAACCTACTAATTACGTCGTCGGGCTAAGCCAAGCCGGCTCCAATTTGGGCCTAGAAGCATGACAATTCTGTTTTTGTTTGGCCCGACCCAAAAACCCAGCACTTGAGTACCTAACTCGCGCCAGAGCTGCGCCGAGCCATCGTGCCGAAGTCGTTGACCGTTCCAAACCCTAATGTGCAAAAGCAACGTGCTCACTGAGATTGGGTCGCCGTCTAGGTGGCTTGCAGCCTACCTTACCATCGTTTTTCACCAGAACATGGTGAAATCGATTTTCTTTGACGACCTGCATTCGTCCCGTGGCTCATTTTGATGACTAGCAGTCATCCCTCAAGCTCACATCGTTGTTCTCGACGAGAGCCCTTTTGAGTTTTCCTTCTAAATCTCTATACATTTTGAGATTTCTCACTCCTCAGATGTTTGGAACCTTTCCCCATTAAAACCTCGTTTGATTTTGCTTAGAACTCACCGCCACCTACAGTGCCATGCTTGGTTTCATCAACGGCAGAACACCCAGGTTTTGCTGGGGTGTCGGTAACTCGACCCGAGGACTTAGGCCTCATCTCGGTCCTTAACCCAGTTGCCCAGCCCATTGTCTTGGGCTTAAATAGATTGTCCTTTAGTTTTTGGGCCATTTTTTTTTAAACCAAATGGCCTCAACCCGTTTTTGGGCTTATAATTTCTTTGGGTTTTTTTTTGTTTTTTTTTTCCTCAGCCCAGTTTTCCTTTATGGACCTATAGTCTACAAAGCCAAAAATGTATATATATTTTTTTCATTTCTTTCTGGCCTATTTACTTTAGCCCATGAAAAAATGCCCCATTTAATGGGAGTTGTTTTTCGCTTTTTCTTTCTTAGCCCATATTTGGCTCTAGGTTCTGTTAACCCAATTCTTCTCGCTGGCTAGCAGCCTAGCCAATTAAAATAATATTTTTGGACTTGAAGCTCCATCCTTTTAGGGCCATTTCCCTAAACTTTCACACAAAGGGTCCCGAAGCTACCCACTATTAATATATTTGTTTTATTTTGCTTTATATATTATGTCTTGTATATATTGTGTTTGTTTGCAGGTATTATGAACCTAAAGTTCATACTTCCAAACCCGAAGTTTCACAAAAGTGCCATAAAAACCTGAAGTTTCTTAACGCGCAACACTCATGCTGGGACCCGAAGTTCTCTTGCTTAAATCCGTTTAAACCAAACTATGTCATAAAACCTAAATGTTCTAATTTTGATGTTTATGGAAATTTTATTTCCTAAAGCACCACACATTCTTGTTTCTGCCATTCAGCGTATTGTTGAATCGTAACAAGTTCGATTTCACTAATTTGGAAGCTTCGAACAAGAAACTACTTTATGTGGATACAAGACGTGACACCCCGCTTGACTACGACTAGTTGCGAAATCATTGTAGCCAGTTATGGTGTGGAAGAGCTGAATAAGTCTTTGCCATGATCCTCATTTGAACACTTATGCCTGAAGCGTATCAAATGGAAGTACCTCACTATCGAGGACTCCATGGCTCTTTGACTCGCCATAAACAATCATGCAAAGATGAATTCTTGCCCAAAGCAAACCATGATCGAAACCTTTATGTCCATGAATAGGTACAATTCTGAAGATTATATACAATCGAATTTTGACTGGAAGAAAATCTTTCTTGTCCTTCTATATCTCTATATTGCTCATGAAGTAGCAGTATAGAGAGCTGAAGCTTTCCAAGTTCTCGGATATGATTAATACTACACTTGTGAGAGAAAAGGTACCCCACCAATTCGATTGGGAGGTACTAAACGGTATAGCCCAGTTTTGGCTGGAGTCCACCGAATAGTGGTGATCTTCTTCGGCAGAGGTGCATCGAAGGGTATGCTCTACTTTAGTAGAGATGCACCAAACGGTATTGCTCTGCTTTGGCAGAGGCGTACTAAACAAACCCCTCTAGCTTTAGCTGAAGCCTACCAAACCCAAGTCTGGGTCTATCTCTCTTTCTCACAATCCCATTTCGAGTTTGTTTTTACAATATATGGTAGAATCAAGCCTGCCAAGAGGTGGTATCATGCCCGAAGCATGATCCTTGGCACCTAAAACTTTAAGAATAAGGGATAGTATTCCCGAACCTTAACTCTGCAAAATCTAACTTTGTTTTGACGGAATAGATCATTGGTTATGCATTTTTCTGTGCTTTCACCAATGTTTTTTAAAAGTATCATTCCCATAGTCCATCCGTGAAACTAATTTTGCTCCACCTAACACATTTGCAAGAGAGAAATTTGACATGGAAGGCCTATTGGCCGACCGCTTTGCATATTTGTTTACTTTGTGAACAATTTATTCTCGGATTTAAGACTGGTGTTTGGATGTCACTATTATTCTCGAATACGAGTTAATTAACGAAAATTACCACATGTGAGTACAATTAACTCATGCTTAGGTATGTTTTGTGGGGAAGTTAGCAGTCTGGTTCTATGCTAACTTCATACCTAATCATCCCCTGACAACCTTTCAAGCTTATCCAACCTGATTATTTGGCATGGCACTACCATATATTGTCAAATGGTACTAATTTTACCATAAAGGGAAACCTTATACTCACTTGAGGAAGAACGCCTTTTAAGCCTTAAGGATATTCAAGAGCATTGTTACCATATTGAAACCAATGTAGAAAATGGAGTAAAATTCCTTGGCTTATTACCATATTGTACTTCCTACGAATATAGCCAGAAGCATATTCTAAAAAAGATGAAATGCTTAACGAGTGGATTACACCCATTTAGGCCCACTACGTGGCCAACCAGAAGCCCGCGATTTCGCTATGGATGTACATATGGGAAATCTAGGATGATCCGTGATGCGCCACTTTGGGCATTTTCTTACCATAAGTAAATAAATCATACCTGGAAGTGTATCATGCCTTAGCACCCTCTATCTTTTCTACAAAGGATTCAAGGGGACATATATGGACTGATTCAACCACCATGCAAACCATTTAGATACTTTATAGTATTGGTTAATGCTTTTACACGTTAGTCACATGTGTGGCTGTTGTCCACAAGCTGCATTCTCCACACTGATGGCTCAGATTAACAAGCTCATGGTTCACCACCCTGATTATCTGATCAAACCTATTTGATTGGATAAGTTGGAGAATTTACATTGAAAACTTTCGATAGATATGCATGTCGGTTGGGTTTTTGAAGTTGAACATCAAGTACCCCATGTTCATACCTAGAACGACCCAGCATAAGCATTCATTAAACGCCTTTAAATGATTGCACGATTGATTGGTTATACGTACCAAGTTTCCGATCTCTGCTTAGGGCCATGCAATATTGCAAGCAACCAAGTTGGTCCACCTGAGGCCCATCACGACCTAACCTTATAAAGCATGTGTTAGTTGGTTACCAGATACGAACCCTACATATCACATCTATGCGTCTTTGGTTGTGTGGTCTATGTGCCATTTGCACCGCCCTTACATACAAAAGAAAAAAGGGTCCTCAGGGAAGGATGGAAATCTATATTGGTTATGATTCTCCTTCTAATATTCGTTACTTAGAACCTTTGACAGGCAATCTCTTTACCGCTCGTTTTGCAGATTGTCATTTTTATGAGATAGTTTCCCGTCGTTACAGGGAGATAAAACGTCAATGTTCCTAAAAGAACGATGCGAATTATCGTGGACATCCTCACTATGTCTCATCTCGATCCCAATCTAGATCATCAAAGTATAACCAGACACTTCCTCTAATCTAGCAAAAGTGACGAGATCACATATATTAGCTGAAAATGTGTCTGCCAAGATGTGTACCAAATGTACGACATACCTTCGTCCCGAAAGCAGGAACGCCACTACTATGGCCGACCCTCGTACATTGGAGGCTAGCCAATCAATCTCTCATGTGCCAAAAGCGTGGCAGATCACTTGGTTCGAGGATTCACTTCCTCAAAAGTGGAGAAACATGGCATGAACAAATCCGCCCTTCGATCGCTGTCTCAATCCTTTCCATCTCATAAGTTTTCGGATTACTCATAAGACCTAAGGTTCTTGGTCCAATATACTAGTTTGGATGAAATATGGAATCAGAATGAGATTATCATAGATGATGTTTTATTTATATGGTTACTATTGACATAAATGAAAAGTGCCGATAACGAACCGCATTCCGTTAATTAGTGTCAATGTAGAACTGATTGGTCAACTAGAAGAATCAATTGATGACGAATAAAATAGTTCAATATGACGCCTTGTGGCGCAAGGCTTCTCTCGTACGCCATGTGATTGATTACAACATTACATAGGTGGTTGTAGTATATCTAGGATCTTGATACGAAACCTATATGGAGTTTCCAAATGACTTACATGTACTGATTCAAATAGTTCTAGACCACAAGAACACCCACTCAGTTCTCAAGAAGCTTTCACTTTGCGGATGCATAACTATCTGGGCGGATATAGTATACCCATCTAAGTGAATATTTGATCAGTTAGGGAGGTATGCCCCTGCGTATACAAAATCCAAAATTGTTAAAGTTGAGAATACTGAGTCACACCTAAAATCGAACTTTAAGATGAATGATCTTGGAAAAACTCGAAATTACCTCAACTTGAAGTTTTGAGCTAGTTCTAATGGTATTCTAGTCCACCACTTGAATTAGACCCAGAAGGTGTTACGTTTAAGTATACCCTGATCGTTTGTATGCTAGATGCAAATGAAACATTTATGGAGGGTATGGAGCATAAAGTTCCATATTGAAACGTGAGAAAACCATATCTAAGTACCATTGGTGTTTGTTGTGCTTAGCTCAATGCACTAGATCGAACATCTTATATGCTAATACTCTTTTGGCATAAAGCAACACTGCGCCTACACGCTACCACCAATTTGGTGTTAAAAATATTTTTCCGTTACTACGGATTTGGGCTTATCTATCCGTATGCATCTCAAAATAGATCATACCCCTTTGATCTTCGGAATGATGCTTACCTTGTGGGATTTGCTGAATCAGACTAACTATCTGACCACACAAGGTACGTTCCCGAATGGTTATGTCTTTACCATGAAGGAACACTGCAATAGCTTGGAGGTCAACCAGATGGACCTTTGTTGTGAAACCTTTGAATCATTCCAAGACTCACTATATCTCATCACGTGAAAGATATGGTCGAAAGCTCTTATTGAGTTTATTCAAACTTTCTGCAGTTTTCATCCATCATTAAGTTCCAACAACGATTTATGAAGACAACGTTGTATGTATCAACTAGATCATGATACATCCAACAAGTCAACGTCAAGCATATTATGTCTACATCAGCATAAGCATCAGAAGATTGAAGTCAAGCAGTCTAATCCCAAACAACCTTGCCGACCTCTACACGACGTCACTGCCGAAGTCTACCTTCCAAAAGCTTGCCCAAGGAATTAGTATGCGTAACTTTCTCACTTGCAATGCTTGTAGTTTCATTTAGAAGTTCTGTCAAACTTAGGGGGGAAGTATGCATAAGTATACTCACTTGACCTTAATGTACTTTTTTTCCTACGATTAGGAGCATTTTTCCCATTGGGTTTTTGCTACCTAACTAGGTTTTGACGAGGCACCCATCATGGGTTGGTCATACCCTTGTGTACGTCCTACTTGCGTCCCGAACACGTATAGTTTTGACTTAATGCAACTTCTCACTCTTCTCCTTTAGCTATGGGCTTTTGTCCCACCTTGGGTTTTGCCATAGTGAGGTTTTGTGAGTTTTTGTGAGTTTTACCACCCATGCATTCTTCCGTTTGTTTTGAGACTTACATTCGTTTCTTGTGTCGACTAGACGAGACGACTTCATCAACTGCTTCTACATTTGCCTGAAGATTTGATGCGTCATCTACTTGAATATTTGCACACTTAAGGGGGAGTGTTGTGACATATGTTCTAACACATATTGTGATTGTATAAATCCTAAGTAGAGATAGATTAGGATTTCTTTGTGATCTAGAAGATCTTTTCTAATAGACTTTGTATTACTTGGAGAGCAAGTTTCTCTCCTCCTTATTACTATAAATAAAGGCACAAGGATGGGGAATTAACACACAATTCCTCAAGCCTATTCTTCACTCTCTTTCTCTCTATGCCACACCCTCAGTTTAATATAGGCCACAACACATACTATTCTTTTAGCTATGTATTTAGTTCCAGAGTAAGCTTATGTTAGTTATGGGCATGACTTCATTCTACCGCAAGAGAACCTATTAGACGGCTAGAAGAGTAAGTAAAAAACTCTTCACCGTCCGTGTTTACGGTCTTTTAATCTAGATCATCTGGATTGACCATAGTTCCCATAATTACTGGAGCTTTTACAAAAACAAGTAGTTGGCAAGTGGCAAGTGGCAACTAGAGGTCTATTCATCCTTCCATATCATAATATTTTGAATATTTTCATCATGAATTATACACTACGTGCTATTATATAAGTAGAGAAAAAGTTTTATTTTTTTATGTTGTTAATTTTTTAACACGAATATCTTTTTTTTCTAATTGTTAATATTTTAACACGTGATATATCATTCTGTATTATGATCAAACTAAAAAATTTCTACATGATATATGCATTAACTTAGCTAACAAATAGACTCCAAAAACTGTTTTGTCCTACGACTTTAATTTAGCAAAGCATTTCCAAGATACTCCTCATACTTTTGTTACTTTTTTTTAAAACTAGATAAGATTTACTGGCAAAACAGCTAACAGAGTACAAGTAAGCCTACAAAGAGGCAAACACCCAAAAACTACACCACAAACAGGCAATCCAAGGAGATACAAGGATCCTGATGCCGCACCTGATGCTAAAACATCACTCCCTACACTACCCTCCGAGATACCTAGTGTGGACAAGGAAGTCCATCATTGCGAAGCACAGAAACCAGGGAAGATAGAGGTCTGTGAACCCAAACCCCATTGCCACGAAGCCAAAAAGTGTGTAGCCTTGTTAGCTGATCTTGGAATCCAAGACCAGCGACATACATGGAAAGAATCTCCCAAGCGAATACACTGCTGAAGAAGAGGGAAAGCTCCAAAAAAATTGTTTTGGTTAGCCATTATAACTAAATATTTGCAACAACAATAACTATTCTAACAAATTCTGAATATTTTATTATTTCTCAAGAGAGTTAGAAATCAAGAAATAGTAGGACAGTGGTAAGAGTTTTAATATTTTTAATTTTATCTCAAATATACTGACACACCCCTATCCTGAGAATCAAGGCGTGCTGGCCGTCACGTGAGCGTGACGTAGCCAAAAGTGCGACACGGAAGCAAGATAAAACAGAAATATGAAGGAATTTAAACCAATCACTAACAGAATAACCTACTAGCATAAAAGGGTGAGTTATAAAGTAAAACACACAAATTCAGAGCGTACGTATAAGTGCAGTCAAGTAGGTCTATAATTACAAGTACAACACCCGCAGGTGAGTCCTACATGCAGAACGTTTGTCAGAATGCCAAAAAAGACCTCGTGAGCCACCAACTGCTAACTACAACCTGGATGGGCGCAAAATAAAGATGAGTGGGTCAGTAAAACCAAAGATTTTCCAAAACATTTCATTTAAAACATTTCTAATCCCTCACCGTAAAACCTGTATACTTTCCCAGAAAAATAGTATATAAACATATATATACATATATCATCAAAACTCAGCTCACCATCTATCAACATAACATCTCAGAAAGAATATGCCATGCCATGCCAAAATATAATAAGAATGCATCAATATAAATCAGGTGAAATAATAAATCAACCGGAGACCCTACAATGGTCCTGTATGGCTGATTCTATAGCTCAACATCCCACTCAGCCGGAGTCACCACAATGACCTATACGGCCTAACTCTGCACGTCACTCGGAACTACGTATGGTCATCTGTACGATGAAAGGTGTAAGAATACGCTCTAGTGCTTCTCTCATCAATCATCGGCGCGCATAACTAATGTCACCCACTAGTCGGAATCACATCTAGTGATCTATACGACTAGCATGTCGGAACCCTCACATGGTCTGTACGACATCCACCTACTTGGATCCAAGGCGAGCGTGCGGTGTGGTGAATAATAATATAAGCACTAACACCTAGGGTGCAGGTTATGAGCTTTCAATGCAATTCACATAAATAAATCGTATGAATAATCTAAAAACTCACCTGAGCGTCCACAACGTCAATTCACATATATATGCATCAATTATCAATTCAAATATCTCAACAATTGCATGCATGGAAATTTAAAACATATTTTCATATAAACGCATTTTCTGGGAAAAACAGTAGTATATAGGTAATACGAAAACAAAACTGCCCACTCACTGGTAAGTCGATGGGTCGTAACCCATGTGACGTCCCTGGATGCGCTCGTCCTCGGGATAGGTGTCACCTATATGCGAAACAACTATAAAAACGTTAATTTAAACACATAACCAACAATTTGAAATAACTTCTCATACGATGCTCAATTTGGGTATATGAATATACCATATCGACCTACTCGACGTCACGGACGTCGAGAAATTTTTAGAAAAATTTTTTGGCTTGCCACGCGCCCCCATGCGCCGTGGGTGGCACGGGTCTAAGCGCCCCCATGCGCATCATCTTCCTCAGCCAATCGCCGGACTGGTTTTTCCCGTGGCCGGATTCCGGCGAGTTTTAAAATCACTTGTTCTCCTTCATTTCTCAAGCGTTTTCTTCGAATTTTATATCAATTTGAAGCCCTCAACATGTAGAATCACGATGGACAAGTTTCAAGGTCTAAAATTCACTAGAATTTACCTGGGGAAGCACGATAGTTCGGGAATTTTGAGAACCTCCGTTCTCGGTCCTCCGACGTCCAAATATCACCAACGAAGCACCCCGAAGCTCGTGAGGATGTCCTTAAGCTCACTGTGAGCTTGAAATTCCCTGAAATGCAAGATTTCGCGTGTGCATGAACAATGCACATTTTCGGGGTTAGGGTTTCACGACGATTCCGAGGGTTTCACTTCCTAAAACTAGTACCAATCGACTCAGAACATCACAAGGATGAAGAATCATACCTTATTTGCTTCGATCCACAAAGTTTTGGAGGGTTTTGGTCTTGTCCGTACAATCGAGGGTGAGAGAAAGTGAGAGTTGAGAGGGAGGAGAGAGAGAGAGATACGGGGAAGAGGGAGAGAGCAGGAAGTGCATGAGTGTGTGTTGTGTGGTCCAACACTAAACCACATCATCAATTTTTCATCTTAATTCCCTAACCACACAACAATCCCACATAAGCAAATTCCAAAGTTTATAAAGTTTAAGTCTAAATAATGTCACATACACACATACCTTAATACCCGTCAAGGGTAATTCTGTCATTTCACGTTCCCGATATAAAATTTTCGGGACGGGCTGTGACAATCTCCCCTCCTTATAGAATTTCATCCCCGAAATTCCCACCACCAAATAAACCGCTTAATACCCATAGAATAACCTTGGGTACATCTCTCTCATTCGATCTTCTGTCTCCCAGGTAGCTTCCTCTACAGAATGGTTCCTCCACAACACCTTTACCAAGCTCACCATCTTATTCCTTAGAACCTTATCTTTCCAATCCAAGATAGTGACTGGTTCCTCATCATATGTCAAATCCGGATTAATCTCTAGCGGTTGAGGAGGGATCATATGTGAAGGATCAGAAATATAATGTCGAAGCATAGAGACGTGGAACACGTTATGAACCTTAGATAACTCCGGAGGCAACTCCAATCTGTAGGCAACTTCACCAATCCTTTCAGTGATCTCATAGGGCCCTATGGACCTAGGACTTAACTTTCCTCTTTTCCCAAATCGTACTACACCTCTCCAAGGTGACAATTTCAAAAATACCCAATCACCCACATCATACACTCGATCAGTAGCATGTCTATCTGCTAAACTCTTCTGTCGATCCTGGGCTGTTTTCAGGTTAGACTTAATCACCTGAATATTTTGAGTAGTCTCATCCACAATTTCTGGGCCCTCTAACACTCTTTCACCAACCTTAGACCAACACAATGGCGTACGACACGCCCTACCATAAAGTGCCTCAAATGGTGACATACCAATGCTCGAATGAAAACTGTTATTGTAGGCAAATTCCATCAAGTCCAGGCGATCATTCCAGGAATCACCAAATTCTAACACTGAAGATCTCAACATATCCTCCAACGTCTGAATAGTCCTCTCTGATTGCCCATCAGTTTGAGGATGATAAGCAATGCTATAAAGCAATTTCGTACCAAGAGCTTCCTGAAAAGCTACCCAAAATTTAGAAGTAAATCTTGGGTCCCGATCAGAAATAATATTCACTGGAACTCCATGATACTTCACAATCTTCGTGATGAACAACTTAGCCAATTTATTTAGAGGATACTTTTCCCTCACTGGAATAAAGTGCGCTGACTTGGTAAGTCGATCCACAATCACCCAAATACCATCGAATCCATTTCGTGTACGAGGAAGCTTATACACGAAATCCATAGTTATATTTTCCCATTTCCACTGAGGAACGGGAAGTGGCTGCATTCGCCCAAAAGGCTTCTTTCTTTCTGCTTTGACTTGCTGGCAAATAATACATCTACTTACATAATCTGCAATTTCCCTTTTCATACCCGGCCAATAATAAAATGGTCGAATGGTATGATACATCTTAGTTCCTCCCGGGTGCATCACATAAGCTGAACAATGCGCTTCATCCAAAATTTCCTTCTTTAATTCCTCATTATTCGATACATACATTCTGTTCTCCTGCATAAGCATGCCATCTGATTCTCGAATCCTGAGGTCTTTCTTTTTCCCTTCATTTCTTAATTGAACCATTTCTTGAATTTCCTAATCCACCATCTGAGCTTCGAGTATACGATCCACCAAAACTGGCCTGACTTGAAAACTAGCAAGAAAAGCTTCGCTTCGATCTTCCAACTCCAACTTTACTCCAGTTGCCCTCAGTTCAGGAACACGGCAAGCATATAAAGCATTGAGTCGACCTTAAGGTTTCCTACTCAGTGCATCAGCTACCACATTAGCACGACCCGGATAATACTCAATAGTGCAGTCATAATCACTTAGCAATTCCATCCATCTTCGCTGACGAAGATTAAGATCATGTTGAGTAAATAGATACTGGAGACTCTTGTGATCAGTGAAGATCTTACACTTCTCACCATATAAATAATGCCTCCAAATCTTCAAAGCAAAGACACTGGCTGCCAATTCAAGATCGTGAGTAGGATAATTCCTTTCATGATTTTTCAACTGTCGAGAAGCATAAGCAATCACTCTATTATGCTGCATCAAAACACATCCCAAACCATTCAAGGAAGCATCACTGTAAATCTCAAAATTACCGCTATCATCAGGAAGTACCAATACTGGAGCATGAGTGAGGCAATATTTCAATTGCTGGAAACTCCGCTCACAATTCTCATCCCACTCGAATTTAACATCCTTCTTGGTCAACTTCGTTAACGACAAGGCAATCATAGAAAAATCCTGAACAAACCGTCGATAATAACCTGCCAAACCAAGAAAACTTTGTACCTCAGTGATGGTTTGAGGTTGTTCCCAATTTTCCACTGCTGCTATCTTTTGAGGATCTACTTGAATTCCTTGTACCGATACAACATGCCCCAAAAATGCCACTTCAGTCAACCAAAACTGACATTTACTGAACTTGGCATACAACTGAGGTTCCCTCAATTTCTTTAATACCAAGTTAAGATGTCGAATATGATCTACTTTCGACTTATAGTATACCAGAATAGCATCAATAAAAACAATAACAAATTTATCAAGATATTGCTGGAATACCTCGTTCATTAACCTCATGAAAGCTGCAGGTGCATTAGTCAACCCAAATGGCATAACCAGAAATTCATAATGTCTGTAACGGGTTCGGAAAGCCGTCTTAGGTACATCTTCATCTTTAATCTTCAACTGATAATAACCAGATCTCAAATCAATCTTAGAGAATACACACGCACCTTTCAGCTAATCAAACAAATCATCGATGCGAGGCAATGGATAACGGTTTTTAATCGTTACCCGGTTCAATTGCCTATAATCAATACATAATCTCAGAGTTCCATCTTTCTTTCTCACAAATAATACTGGAGCTCCCCAAGGTGACGAACTAGGTTGAATGAAACCTTTATCAAGTAATTCTTGTAACTGAATTTTCAATTCTCTCAACTCAGTTGGAGCCATTCTATAAGGAGTTAAAGATATAGGGTCAGTACCTGGAAGCAAATCAATAGAGAATTCCACATCTCTGTCTGGCGGCAACCCCGGCAAATCATCAGGAAATACATCAGGATAATGCCTGACCACACCAACTTCTTCTACACTGCTAGGAACAACATCATTTAACACCACATGTGTTAAATATCCTTGACAACCCTTCGATAATAACTTCCTTGCTCTTATGGCAGAAATAACACCATGTCTCACCCCACTTCTTTCGCCCACAAAAGTAACCTCGGGTAGTCCAGGACGATAAAAAGTAACTGATTTCCCATAACAATCAATATGGGCACGATTATAATGCAACCAATCAGCCTATAGAATCACATCAAAATCCACAATATCTAACGGAATAAGATCAGCTGGCATAACTACGCCCTCTACCATCACTGGACACCCAAGATACACACTATCAACATAACATTTATCTCATCTAGGCATGGCAAACTCTAAATCAAATCCTAGAGGTGAAGGGTGAGGTTGAGTCATTTGAGCAAACGTATGAGAAATCACAGAATGCGTAGCACCACAATCAATTAAAACTCTAGTAAAATGACCAAGAACATTTAACGTACCCATGATCAAATCTGGATGGTTCTGAGCATCTTCCAGTGAGATGTGATTAACACGCCCCTGAGCTTGCTGTCGTCCACCACGACCTCTACTACCTTGATTACCTCACCCCTGAGAAGTACGTCATTGGCCTGACTGATTGGACTGCCTAGATGATCCTGCACCACCAGCAGCAACTTCCCCCTAACGGGGCTGACCTCCCTGATGCCAATGAGATCCACCAGCTGGCATGGATGAATAAGAAGAATAACCCCCAAGGTCCTGGGAATACCCCGTCTGAGAATAAGGCTCATGGGGATACTGATAAGGTCTGGAAGCATAAGGAGCAGCATCCCTCTGGTAGTGGTAGGCACCACCACGACCCGACTGGCCATAACTGCCTGGTTCAAAGCTTTGCTAAATCGGCGCTGGAGGTGGCATAGTGGTCTGCTGAGGTCTCTGCTGACCTTGGGGACACTGAGAAGCCCGATGTCCTATTTGCCCACAAGTATAACAAGCACCACCACCTCTCCTGCACTCACCATGATGACGAAAATTACAACGGTGGCACCACGGAGCACCAGAACCACCAGCACCACCGAAATATCTCTGCCTCTGGAATCTGGGTCCACCAGAAAAACTTCCACCACCTATCCTCGGGCTAGTAATACTATATCCTCCACTAGAAGAACTCGAACTCGCTCCACTCTTCTTAAAATTCTGCGTCTTGCGAGGTCCCAGAATGGAGATACCCTTACCTTTATCATCATTTTTCTGACCATCATTCTTGTCCTCGTCATCCTCACTGTCACTGGGAAGATTATCGAAGTCCTCCATCCTAACCAAAATCTCGAAAAACTCATGATAATCTGTGCAGGGAAGTGCACTGGCAAAAGTCCGCCATTTTCTCTTAGTTCCCAACTTGAAACGTCGAAGCATCTCTACCTGATTACCAGCTGTATTAGGGTCATAACGAGATAAATCAGTAAACTTTCTATAGTACTCATGAGCTGACATATTCCTTTGTTTCAATCGAGTAAATTCCTGTTTCTTGCCATCAATATACTCTGGAGGGACAAATCTTTTCTTGAAATTCTCTTTAAATACTTCCCAATCAGCTGCCATTGCTGGGGACATAAACTGAGTTTGATTCCTCCACCAACCTGCCGGCTCTCGACCCAAAAACCAGGTAGTGGTCTCAACCCACCTATCAGCAGGAAAGTTCCCCTGACTTTGCATCACCTGAAACATCTTCTCAATATGGTCTAGCCATTTCTCTGCCCCGTCGTGACCCTCATCACCCATAAAACGATCCAATTTCAAATTGTACATAGTCTCCAGGGGTGTCCTCTGAGGAGGGGGATGAGGACGAATTGCATTCTGAAAAGCCTGGGCCATTGCTTCCCCTAACTGGGTGATATCAGGGAAATTAGGTTCAGGAGTACGGCAGGATTCCCTACGTTCCCTACGAGGCGGCATAATTCTGACAGAAAACATCAAAAGATCATTAGAGCATTAACAATTATACAGGACTGCAACCTAGGCTCTGATACCAAACTGACACACCCCTATCCTGAGAATCAAGGCGTGCTGGCTGTCACGTGAGCGTGATGTAGCCAAAAGTGCGACACGGAAGCAAGATAAAACAGAAATATGAAGGAATTTAAACCAATCACTAACAGAATAACCTACTAGCATAAAAGGGTGAGTTATAAAGTAAAACACACAAATTCAGAGCGTAGGTATAAGTGCAGTCAAGTAGGACTATAATTACAAGTACAACAGCCGCAGGTGAGTCATAAATGCAGAACGTCTGTCAGAATGCCAAAAAAGACCTCGTGAGCCACCAACTGCTAACTAGAACCTGGATGGGCGCAAAATAAAGATGAGTGGGTCAGTAAAACCAAAGATTTTCCAAAACATTTCATTTAAAACAATTCTAACCCCTCACCGTAAAACCTGTATACTTTCCTAGAAAATAGTATATAAACATATATATACATATATCATCAAAACTCAGCTCACCATCTATCAACATAACATCTCAGAAAGAATATGCCATGCCATGCCAAAATATAATAAGAATGCATCAATATAAATCAGGTGAAATAATAAATCAACCGAAGACCCTACAATGGTCTTATACGGCTGATTCTATAGCTCAACATCCCACTCAGCCGGAGTCACCACAGTGACCTATACGGCCCAACTCTGCACGTCACTCGGAACTACGTATGGTAGTCTGTACGATGAAAGGTGTAAGAATATGTTGGAAATATGCCCTGAAAGTCAATCTTTGGAAGAAACCTTTCAGGAAAAATGAATGGATGTATAGATGAATCTTATACATCAAAAGGCAAAGACACGAATTAGGACTATCTCAATAAACGATATATGTCTTAAATAGTGTATCCATGGACAATGGATCGATTGAAAAAGTAATCTAATGATGTTAGACTACAGAGACCTTCTTCACATAACCAAATGTCCAAAAAGGTTCCTGGTCATTGGATTGTCGGAGGGATACTGACAATGCGTAGACCGGTACATACTGTGTCCGCTTCAATTGGAAGGATGGAAAGTCTCATCCCATTCGTGTTGTGACACTAAGACAAGTATGTAGGTGCTCATTAAGGGAATGAGTTCACTGAACACAATCGAACGAGAGTACTTGCATGGAGGTCTACTCACATGTCAAGCAAGTAACTCTAATGGTTGGAATAGTGTAAGTAGTCCTTTGACCTGAGGCATCGTCGTTGTCTTGTGGTTAAGTACTTGATCTTTGATTATGTCAAAAGTCACTCTATCAGAATGTCAACGGCATAGTTGGGGTTAAGCCACTTAGTCATGAAGGCAAGTGTATGCGCAACAAGGAATCTCTAATCCTCGATAAGAGAGGAAGAATACTCTAAGATATGATTCGGGAATCTTCGGCCGAAGTATCGAGCGTATTAAAAGGAAAGCGTTCCTATACGACTCAAATGAATCATATAAGAAGGAATAATCACATTAGGGGTTTGACATAATATATCCATACCCTAATGATGTGATTGAGAGTATTGTTTTAGAGAAGGATCGAATTACATTGTAATTCCAACTGAATAGGTTCTCCGAATAAACTTCTACATTAGCTTGGGTAGCTATGACATATGGTTAGATGTCACTCATAGCTTGTGAGTTCTTCTAGATGATTAAATGTAGTCGTCAAAGAAGAAAGGTGAATTAAAATGAAGTTTTAATTCACTAAGTGATTGAATTAAATATAATCAATTGGATTAATGCCAATCACCTCACTACCTTGCTAATTAGAACCTAAAAGATTGTTCACCAATACACTATTGTAGTGAGTAATTAATGGATGATGGAAACAATTAATTGGATTAATTAAGTGTTGTGATTAATTTAGAAAGTCTAAAGAAATCATAAAAGCGATAAAGATTGTTTTGGGCTTAAAGAAACGTTCGGGTTTAATTGGGCCCATTGGGCCTAAACCCATTGGGCTTTTATTCAAGCATTGGATGACTTGAAATAAATAAAAGCCCAAAGCCCAAACAACACAAAGAGGGCCGGCCACTTTAGGTGAAAGGGAGAGATATTTAGTCAAGTGGTTGACTAGGTTTCTTTTGTCTATATAAGGAACTTTATAGCACAAAGTTCTTTAGGGTTTTTTGAAGTGTTAAAACTACAAAGAGGCAAAAGAAAATAGCTCTCTAACACTACAAAGGCCGGCCACCTTGGGGTGATTTTACTAACATATCTTTCACCCTTTGGTTATTCCTTCATCCTTCTCACTACACTAGTGGGTGAGGATCTTTAGAGGTTTCCTACTTTGGAAACTTGAAGAGAACCTAGGAGCACTCATTCTATCAAAGTGGAGGAGGCAAGGAGGGAAGCTAGGCTCAAGGAGTTCAAGGAACAAAGGGCTTGGAGGTGGTCCATCCTTGGTCTCAAGTCTAGATCAAGAGGTATAAGACTAAACCTTCACTTTGTTCTTTTCTCTAAAATTTTATTTGATGCATTATATATAAACCTATGA
The DNA here is from genome assembly GCF_916048215.2 of Malus sylvestris. NCBI lineage: Eukaryota > Viridiplantae > Streptophyta > Magnoliopsida > Rosales > Rosaceae > Malus > Malus sylvestris. Next base: position 17,012,446 of record NC_062273.1, read on the forward strand.
ACCTTGAAGGGGATTTGCATGACTATAGCTTTGATAATATGTTATAAATGCTTCTGCTGCTTTCGTATATTAAATTTGATTTGTATATGCATGATAGTCATTTAGAAATCCCATACATGAATCTCATAGATTTCCCTTTAGAATACGCTCTAGTGCTTCTCTCATCAATCATCGGCGCGCATAACTAATGTCACCCACTAGTCGGAATCACATCTTGTGATTTATAAGACTAGCATGTCGGACCCTCACATGGTCTATACGACATCCACCTACTTGGATCCAAGGCGAGCGTGCGGTGTGGTGAATAATAATATAAGCACTAACACCTAGGGTGTAGGTTATGAGCTTTCAATGCAATTCACATAAATAAATCGTATGAATAATGTAAAAACTCACTTGTGCGTCCACATCGTCAATTCACATATATATGCATCAATTATCAATTCAAATATCTCAACAATTACATGCATGGCAATTTAAAACATATTTTCATATAAACGCATTTTCTAGGAAAAACAGTAGTATATAGGTAATACGAAAACAAAACTGCCCACTCACTGGTAAGTCGATGGGTCGTAACCCCCGTGACGTCCCTGGATGCGCTCGTCCTTAGGATAGGTGTCACCTATATGCGAAACAACTATAAAAACGTTAATTTAAACACATAACCAACAATTCGAAATAACTTCTCATACGATGCTCAATTTGGGTATATGAATATACCACATCGACCTACTCGACGTCACGGACGTAGAGAAATTTGTAGAAATTTTTTTTGGCTTGCCACGCGCCCCCACGCGCATCATCTTCCTCAACCAATCGTCGGACTGGTTTTTCCCGTGGCTGGATTCCGGCGAGTTTTAAAATCACTTGTTCTCCTTCGTTTCTCAACCGTTTTCTTCGACTTTTTTATCAATTTGAAGCCCTCAACATGTAGAATCACGATGGACAAGTTTCAAGGTCTAAAATTCACTAGAATTTACCTGGGGAAGCACGATAGTTCGGGAATTTTGAGAACCTCCGTTCTCGGTCCTCCGACGTCCAAATATCACCAACGAAGCACTCCGAAGCTCGTGAGGATGTCCTTAAGCTCACTGTGAGCTTGAAATTCCCTGAAATGCAAGATTTCACGTGTGCATGAACAGTGCACATTTTCGGGGTTAGAATTTCACGACGATTCTGTGGGTTTCACTTCGTAAAACTAGTAGCAATCGACTCAGAACATCACAAGGATGAAGAATCGTACCTTATTTGCTTTGATCCACAAAGTTTTGGAGGGTTTTGGTCTTGTCCGTAGAATCGAGGGTGAGAGAGAGTGAGAGTCGAGAGGGAGGAGAGAGAGAGAGATACGGGGAAGAGGGAGAGAGCAGGGAGTGCGTAAGTGTGTGTTGTGTGGTCCAACACCAAACCACATCATCAATTTTTCATCTTAATTCCCTAACCACACAACAATCCCACATAAGCAAATTCCAAAGTTTATAAAGTTTAAGTCTAAATAATGTCACATACACACATACCTTAATACCCGTCAAGGGTAATTCTGTCATTTCACATTCCCGATATAAAATTTTCGGGACGGGCTATGACATATACAATTGTTGAGATAAAAGTAAAAATATTAAAAAAAATTCACCCATGTTCTGTGATTCTTTTTTGGGTCACAATTTTGTGAGATTGATTCGAGATGAGTATTAAAACAGAGAGAGATGTAAATTTTGGACTTGTTCTCCCCAAGTAACAGAAACAACAATCGAATGCCATGTGGTCAACTTCATAATTAGCATTTACATATTTAGTGAGAGTCTTGAAATTTGGAGGTGTGGGGAGAAGGAACAATGAGGGGAAGACATGTAGAAAGTGGGGTATGAGAATAGTATGAGAAAGTATATAAGGTGTATCAAGATCAATTTTGATTCAAAAATAGACGTGAGATGTATTTAATATATAAATTGTATTCAACAATATGTAAACTGTATGTAATGTATTTAAATATATAAACTGTATTCAACAATATGTAAAATACGAATAAAACAACCCTATTAACAACGACTAATACAAAAAGTCAGAATTCGACAAGATGATTTTCGACTGAATAAGGCAAGAACAAAGCACTGCTTGCTTCACTCCCAACTCCTATTAGCCATTGAGCTCTACTATGCTTATTCAACGATCCTATGTCTCATCTACCTATTAATAAAAATGTTCTTCATATACGCATACAAGGTGCACAAGTGGGAAAATAAGACATATGGGTGGGTATAGTTCTTTGGGCCATAAATAAAAATAAGGTCTGCTATAGGTTTATTCATTTTTAATTACGCCAAGTAGCAGGACTTCGGCCTACTAGTTTCCAATTCCAAACTAGGGATTGGATGACCATCTCGTTTCTCTCTAACTTGTCTGAAGGCTCGAACACGGTTTTCTCAATGTCGCATTTGCCAAGTAGACAACCAAGGCTCGAGAATATCTCGGCCCCTTAAATGCATACACACGCATCATCCAACACGCTAAGATCACTACTGCTGTTGGGTGAACCGCCTTAAGACATGGTTAAAGGCCATCTAACTAGGAATTACAGCCACAACCATCACCAAATGACCAATTTACCCTGCTCCAACTTAGCGATAGGATTGAGGTTGCTCCTTTTCCACTGCCTATAAATAGAGCCATAGCCTTTCAGGCTTAGGATCTTTATCAAATTCAATCTCTACAATTAAACAAAACATTGATTGATTAATCAATCAACCCAACTATTTTTCAGCATAAACACAATTGCTCTTCCACAAACCTCTCTTCGCTCTTCATCTACAATCTCAAAGCCTTCCTTTCAAGCAAACACTACCTACGATCCCTGAGATTAAAACTTTTACAGCTCTGCCGCCCTGTGGTATGATTCGATTGATGTGCAATTCCAACCTCCCTAATTCCCTCTCTAAGGTCCATGTTTAGCACTAAGTCCAACTCGACACCAGTGATCTCAGTGGACTTTCCTAGCATTATCTCACCTTTCATGGCCTAAATCTTGCTAAAGTTTAATGCTTTCTTTACATTTCTAATCAATTTACATTTCAAGTCATATAGCTCGGCCCATCAGCCTAGATTTTACTTTTGTAGACATTTGTAATCTTGACTCCATCTTGAAATGATTACATTTTGTTTTCATTTTAGTTTCTATTTCGCTTTCATTTACTTTTTAGGCAAGCATACATAAAGAGTCCTCGTTCGCTTGAGGCATAGAAAAAACTTAATCAAACAAGCATCCCACTCTATGCACATTCATTTGGTTAAGAAGTCAGATTTACATGCAACTTTCACACACACTCAAACACAACACTGTTTGTTGGTAGCCTCCAACAGTGGAACACCTATTCTCTCTTTCTCTCGAGCCATCTCATGGCACTAAGACCGAAACCAACAACTCGGAGAAATACATGTTGAACCTAGTCCAAACTTTGAACGAGTTTTGGCACCAACAATAGCAATAACCTTGGTATTTATAGAACCTTGTTGAATCAATACTATGTTTTAAGTGGCCTCTTTAGAAGTTCCCTTAATGTTAACGTTCCAAAAAGTTTGAAATGTTTTTATTCACTTTAAAATCTTACTTCATAATTAAAGTCTAAGTTGGTCGGAAATTGTTTGACAAATATACGTATATAGGAAATGTAAGGATCAACGAATTAAAAAAATCCAATAACTAGTCTTGATCACTCGCAAAGATACAGAGTACTAGTACTAGCTCTGCTGATGCACAAAATCAGCGAGGACTTTGGTACAACAGAAAGTGTTAAGTTTGTAACCTTCGCTAGATTGCTCCGGTCACTAGTGTGGATAAGTAAGTAAATGGATAGGGACAGGGAAGCAAACACAAGATGTACGTGGTTCACCCAGATTGGCTACGTCCACGGAGTAGAGGAGTTCTCATTAATTGTGAAGGGTTTACACGAGTACATAGGTTCAAGCTCTCCTTTAGTGAGTTCTAGTGAATGATTTAGTACAAATGACATTAGGAAATATTGTGAGAGAATGATCTCTATTTATAGAAGAGAGTTTCTAGTTTCATTGACATTGACACGTGTCGTGCTATGATTGGCTTCTGATGTCAACACGTGTCGTGCTATGATTGGCCTCCTGGTTAGAAGGAAACTCTTCTGGATCCTTGACAGTATAACGTTGACCGGTGCTCAATAGTTTCGGGATTGGTCAAGTATAGTACAAACAAGCTCCATTGCCATGTAGCCACTCTGTTTTCACTTGCATCGCAAACTTTTGAGTGTCTTGGATGACAAATCAAATGCAATGGTGCAGTCCATGGTGGAAGACTTCTTCTTCTTCATTATAAACATCAATTCAACTTTTCCCGTCAACTTAGCCGCGCTGTTCAGAGTCAACACCCCGCTGCTCAATTCACTACCAAGGTCGGTACCGCTCAATGCACTTGAACTCAAGTTCACCTCGACATTGATTTTTTTGGTGGAAAGCATTCCAGCCTTGCTCTTGGGAATAGAAACTTACCCAACAGTCGCCCTTGGTACAAAACTTGTATGGACCAAAATTTGTGTTTTTGACTCTAATTTGTGTTGTGAATTTAGTGTCGAATGAAGGCGTTGCTGGGACGGAGTTGAGGTCTTGCACGTTGATGTTGCCTAGCTGGACCTTTGGGGTTTTAACTTTCATGACAGTGAGACTCATCGCAGTTATGACCATGATCTAAAACACAATGAATATGCCTATATAAATGGCCAATTTGATTCTCTTCTTGCGTTTCATCTCATCAGTGGATTCCAAAGACTCTGCATCGCTTCATGTGTAACCATTTGCTGGTGCCAAAGGATAAACCTATTGGTTCTTCTCGGCCATGTTCTTCTCTTGTGATACAAATGAAAAGAAAATTCTCTTAATTTGAGATGTATTTTTGCAACGATGAAACTTGGAAGTGGAGGGAGTTGTTTGTGGAGGTAATGGAAAAGTAGGGTGCTATATATAGTGTTTGGAGTTTGTCTAGGAATTAATTTAATGCCAACGCCCAACGCGCCCTTTGCCGAAGGTGGAATTATTGACTTCAAGTTCTAGATGGTCGATGCTTTTTGTGAAAACGACAGGTGAGGGATAATATTAAGGTAAACTTTCTTGATCACTTTCCTAACATCGTTGGCAAATTATTGTTTATAAACTTGATTTTATTATTTATTCCCACATGACAAACGAAATATTTCTAAGGTAATTTTCACTCTCATTTTCTTTCTTGCATGAATCCTCTTGTTTTAGAACAATACTTGGATACTTATAGATGAGTAGGAACTTCTACTCAAAACTAGTGTTTTAATCATAAAGTTTTGTGTTTATAATCAGATCTGTTCATATTATGAATCACATTGTAAAGATCATCTTTGCAAAAAATAAATTAAAACTAAGGTCGTTTAGTCAATCTATTGTAGCAAATACATAGACGGTTCGTAGTGCTTTTACCAATACCATTTATTATTTTTAAACAATTTGATGACTAAACGATCTTAGTTTTAGTTGATTTTTTGCAAATGCGATCTTTATAGGGTGATTTATAATATGAACGGTTCTGATTATAAACACGAAGTTCTATAAATTTACAATGAACAATTTTGAGAAATTTTGAGTAGGAATTTCTACTCATGTTTGAGTAGCCAAGTATTGTTCCTTGTTTTATTCATGAATATTTTATTAATTTATTCAATCATAAGGTTAAAAAACAATCGAGCAAATCCAAGGGCTTAAGATAATTTAATTTTCAAGCTTTTATTTTGTTCAACATGTGATTGAAATGATGAATATAAAATGTGTAAATTCTAACGGTAATGGAGATACCAATCCATCAACATATACATATAATTTTTTTTTTAAATGATAGACGCACTTATTTCAACATCTCACACATATCCATGTTTTATCTTGTTTGTTGCTTTTGTGTTACTTAGGGCTGGTTTGGTATTGCTGTGCTTTGAAAAAAAATTGCTGTGAGAATAAGCGGCTGTGAAATAAATCAACAGAGTGTTTGGTAAACTTTTTTGTAAAAGTGCTTTTGGAAAAAAAAAAAACAGTCTGATAGTGAGTCTTTTCATTAAATGGGCAATGTAGCTCCGTGTGCTTTGAAAAAAAACCAGTTTTCCAAAGCTACAAATAGCAGCTTCAGCTTTTTCCTTTGATTTCAGCTTATTCTCACAGCAGCTTCCAAAATAAGCCTTTTTTTTTCAGTTTACCAAACACCTAAAATCCTCACAGTTTTTTTTCATGGGTGCTTTTTTTTTAAGCACCTCATTCCCAAACTACCCCTTAATCAATTAGACAAAGAGAGGCTAAAATAGGTGTATGATCGAAAATCATCTCCCATTTTAATATTCTAAGGGGAAATGTGATGGTGGCACAGGAACTTTGCCTGGAACACAAACAATTGGATCTCCAGGTCTTACAGAAAAATGCACCTCATAAAAGACTTCTTCATACAACCCTCTAGATTGAATATAAGTAAAAAACTCTGCACTAGGCCCATATGTGGAGGAAGATTCTCTCTCCTCCTATTACTATCTCCTCCTCTCATTCTTCTTTTTGTTTTATTCTATATATAAAAAATTCAAAATAAAATGTACATGTGACATAATCGCAACTATTTAAATAAGAGGGGATTGAAGGAGAGAAAGATTAGAAGGGAAGAAAATCTTACTCCTTTGGTTACATGCAAGCATTTCGTTCATCACCAGTCATCATATTTCTCTCAGCTCAGTGAAAAGTATGAATTGCATGTACATAGGGTCTTTGAATGTTTCTTACTTTGTTTGAAAATTTCAGTTCTTAGCTTTTAAGGGAAAAGGAACTTGCTAAGCTTGCAGATGATGCACCTGCTAACAAAAAGAATGAGTATGATAAGTGGATTAAGGCAAATAGGAAGACAATGTTGGTGATCAAGAGGTCAATGTCTGACCTCCGTCGAAGATCCTTCCTTGGTTCACCTTGCCCCAAACTCTCTACCAGTACTCTTGCTGAAGAGCACTTACAATGCTCAAAAAGATGGAATTTGAATGAATTAATTGCAATCTGTGTGCACGAGGAGCAAAACATTCAGTAAGAAAGGAACAAGAAGCAAGGGGCTATTTGGGTGCTTTTGAAATGGTAAAGTTTTTAAAATACCTAAAATTGTCCTTCTCTAATTAAGATTTTAAAGGAAAACAATTAAATTGAAATGGGTAAAATAAAATTTAACTTCCATGATGATAATTTTTTTTTTAGTACATCGATATTTTTACACCAAGGGGATGGAGAGTTCGGCTAAGCCACACAATGGGCAACCTAATTAAAGAGTCCATGATGATAATTAAAGAGTCCCCACGTTTTTGGGGTGGTAACTTTTATTAATTTTCATTCAAATTTTAAAAATTAATTGAAAAAAATACAAAAATACAAAACTGCAAAATGCAAATTACACATACGTAGTGTGTGCAAGGGGCTAGTTGGGATAAAACCTCCACACCAGATGGGCAAGCATACTGTTTAGGATTTTAGGGTTAAAGAAATATAATCTGTGGTTCCACTCGCCTTCTAAACTTAATCTGGACCGTCTTTGATGACATTTCAAACGTGACAGTGCATCACTATCAAAATTCTATTAAAATTGTGTGATGGACTCATTGATGATAAGTAGGCCAGGTATTCTATTAATTATGCAATTACTAAATATGTTAGAGAAAAGAAGCACCTATTCTGTATTCAATCGTATGGAAAAAGGAAAAAGAAATAACAGATCAGGCCCGGGGCCTCATTGGTTTGAAATAGTAGAGAAATCTATTTATATATAGTTCTGCAGCAAAATACAAGTCACAAAAGAGAACGAATGAAAAAATTAACAAATCAAGTACAAGTATTGATCTGCAGGTCATTAATCACTTGCATTGCAAACTTTTGAGCGTCTTCGATGACAAATCAAATGCCATGGTGCAGTCCATGGTGGAAGACTTCTTCTTCTTCATTATAAACATCAATTCAACTTTTCCCGTCAACTTAGCCGCGCTGTTGAGAGTCAACACCCCGTTGCTCATTTCACTGCCAAGGTTTGTACCGCTCAATGCACTTGAACTCAAGCTCACCTCGACATTGATTTTTTTGGTGGAAAGCATTCCAGCCTTGCTCTTGGGAATAGAAACTTGCCCGACAGTCGCACCTTGGTACAAAAACGTGACAATGCCTGCATCATACTTGTATGGACCAAAATTTGTGTTTTTGACTCTGATTTGTGCTGTGAATTTAGTGTTGAATGAAGGTGTTGCTGGGACGGAGTTGAGGTCTTGCACATTGATGTTGCCTAGCCGGACCTTTGGGGTTTTAACTTTCATAATAGTGAGACTTATCGCGGTTATAACCATGATCTGAAACACAATGAAAATACCAATATAAATGGCCAGTTTGATTCTCTTCTTGCGTTTCATCTCATTAGCGGATTCCAAAGACTCGGCATCACTTCCTGTGTAACCATTTGCTGGTGCCAAAGGATAAACCTGTTGGTTCTTCTCGGCCATGTTCTTCTCTTTGTGATACAAGTGAAAGAAATTTCTCTTAATTTGTGATGTATTTTTGCAACGATGAAACTTGGAAGTGGAGGGAGTTGTTTGTGGAGATGATGGAAAAGTAGGGTGCTATATATAATGTTTGGAGTTTGTCTAGGAATTAATTTATTGCAGATGCCAAACGCGTTCTTTGCCGAAGGTGGAATTATTGACTTCCTAGTTCTAGATGGTCGATGACTTTTTGTGAAGTAATCACTTAACGAGTAACGACAGTTGAAGGATATATATTAAGGTACTCTATTGTTTATAAACTTTGATTTTAATTCTTTTTACTTTATTTTATTCTTTTTTTAGTCCCGCATGACAATGATATTCTCTTATGGTGCATAATATCTCCTTTGTAAATTTCTTCGAGTAATATTCCCTTTGGTGCATGATATTTTCTGCTGTAATTTCTCTAGTGGTGATTTAATTTCAGGCATGCTCAGATATTTTTGCGATATCTAGTGGTTTAATTTCTGCTGTAATTTCTCTAGTGGTGATTTAATTTCTCTAGTGGTTTTTTTTTTCAATTCATCACAGATTTGAAGCACTTTGTTGCGATATACTTGTAGACATCGAAATTTTGGTAAATAAATGTTGACCGATAAATCAATGTTTCAGCGCTCATGTATTACATAAATTTTACACGTAGCATGTGTCTAAACAAAAAATCGAGAATCATCGGAAAAGTCATCAAACAGGACACGTGTCAACACCAGGCAGAAACGGCTTATTTCATCTAGAATATTATATTCAAAATTAGGCCTTGGAAAATTCTATAAATAGAAGCCAATTTCATTCATTTGGGGAGGAATTCATATTACACCTTGAAGCTCTGAAGCTCTGAAACTCCGAAGCTCTCAAGCAAATTCCGAAGAATCAAGAAAGCTCTCTTCGTTCTTCGTTCTTCGTTCATGCTAAGATCAAGCCCCAACGGCCATTTGGATCAACAATCATCTACCAATTCAAGATCAAGCCCCGACAGCCCTTGAAGAAAGTGTTCTTCGTTCTTCATTCATCATCGTTCATCCTAAGATCTAGCCCCAACGACCCTTTAGATCAACAATCATCCACCAATTCAAGATCAAGCCCCGACGGCCCTTGAAGAAAGTGTTCTTCATTCTTCGTTCATCCGTTCATCCTAAGATCAAGCCCCAACGGCCCTTTGGATCAACAAACGTCGACACATCCACACATCCAAACCGTTCTTCAAGATTAAGCCCAAAAGCCCTTGAAGATCCGCTAATCACTATTCTTCAAGATCAAGCCCAAAAGCCCTTGAAGACCCGTTCATCACCGTTATTCAAGATCAAGCCTTAACGGCCTTTGAAGAAACACTCATCCTCAACATCAAGCCCCAACGGCTCCTTGAAGATCCGCTCAAATCCACCTTCAAAGATCAAAGCCCACGGCCCCTTGAAGAAACTTCCAACAATCCACCAATTCAAGATCAAGCCTCGACGGCCCTTGGATCAACGAAACATCCACAAATCAACGCCTTACGGAGATCGAATCAGAGGATCAAAATTGAGAGAGATTGTAACCCAAAATCATCAAATACAAATATTTGTTTGTGCACGTCGTTCTTGTCTCTTTCGTTTCAGGAATTTTCCGTGTTTACAAATTGGCACGCCCAGTAGGACAATCTTTGCCTCTCATCTCTTTCTCCGTTCAAGAAATTCAAGCGGACCTCCAAAATTAATGGCATCAAGGAAGGCTCAAACTGTTCCCGCAACCGGCACAAAGAACAAGAGCATCCTCGTCGCAACTGGTGTCACTTTGGGCATCACGACTCGAAGCATGGCAAGAGCTACTTCTGCCACCTCTTTCACCTCTGCATCAACTCTGCCAAGGGAACAAGAGCACCCAAGGCACGAGCCTTTGATCACCTTAGCCTCACTAAGGGCACCAAGGGGGGAAAGCCCAAGGAAATACTCCGAATCCATGCTCTCCAATGCCGATTCAAGCGGCAGTTCAGCCATGCAAGTCATGACCATTGGAGCAACTTCAATCGATGAGCAGCTGGCTCAAATGAATGAAGCAATCACAAGGCTAACCCGAACTGTGGAAGAAAAAGACTTGCAAATTGCAGCACTAGTCAACCGACTGGAGGCGCAGGACGGCGAGAAACCCGACCCAGAGGATGATCCACTAAAGAGAAGAGATGACGAAGAAGATGAGCCTCAGGCGGAGAAAAACGATGTAAAGCCGGAGCCAGACCAAGTAGCAACACTCATGAGATCTCTTTCTATCCAACAGCTGCAAGAGATGATCACCAACACCATCAAGGCACAGTACGAAGGGAGCTCAAATACCTCCGGGTTGTACTTGAAGCCGTATTCAAAGAAGATCGACGCCTTAAGGATGCCGAAGGGTTATCAACCGCCAAAGTTCATTCAATTTGATGGAAAGGGAAACCCGAAACAGCACGTTGCCCACTTTGTTAAAACTTGCAACAACGCAGGGACCGAAGAAGACTACCTTGCCAAGCAGTTTGTGCGCTCGCTGAAAGGAAACGCCTTTGAGTGGTACACGGACCTAGAGCCTGAGTCCATCAACAGCTGGGAGCAATTAGAGCGGGAATTCCTCAACCGCTTCTACAGCACTCGCCGCACTGTGAGCATGCTAGAGCTAACAAGCACAAAGCAGTGGAAGGACGAGCCAGTCATTGACTACATCAACAGATGGCGCACTCTAAGCCTCGACTGTAAAGATAGGCTCTCGGAAACCTCTTCAATCGAGATGTGCATCCAAGGCATGCAATGGGGTTTGCAATACATCATTCAAGGCATTAAACCACGGACCTTCGAGGAATTGGCCACTCGCGCCCATGACATGGAGTTGAGCATCGCCCATCATGGGAAGAAAGAACCGATCGCCGACTACAAGAACGACAAAGTTCTTGGGACAAAGGTGGAAAAGGCTGCGTGGAAACCCACCAAGGAAGCAATGACGGTCAACGCATCTCCCGTCAAAATCTCCACACGAGGCAAGGTGATTCAAACTGAAGCTTTTCGTGATCAAGAGATGCGTAGACGCACTTTGAAGGAGCTTGAGGAGAAGACTTATCCATTCCCCAACTCTGATGTGGTTGCCATGCTGGATGACCTGTTGGAAAAGAAGGTGATCGATTTGCCTAAGTGCAGACGGCCGGAAGAGATAAATCGTACCGACAGTCCAAGATACTGTAAATTCCACCGCTTCATCAGCCATCCAAGAGAAAAGTGCTTCGTACTGAAAGATCTCATCCTGAAGCTAGCACAACAAGGGAAAATTGAGCTTGACCTCGAAGACACGGTTGCGGCACACACTACTACTATTGTGTTTGGATCACTTGATCATGTGCCTCTCCGAAGCATGCATGACCATTCCCGTCAATGTTTAAGTCACAAGACACCTCCTACACAACCATCACTGGGGGCAAGCAACCAAGATGCAGCTATTGGTGATAAGAAAGGGTGGACATCGGCGACCTACAAAAAAACGAGAAAGCCAAGACCACAAGCCACAAGGCCAAAAGAGGAGCCTAAACCCGCCCCTCGAACTTCAGTCTTCGAAAGGCTGAATTATTCAAAACCTAGAATTTCGGCACTTGATGGCATCAGTGGTCGAGACCAAATTTCCGTCTTCAAAAGGCTTGAGACGCCAACACCGCAAAGATCTGTCTTTGAAAGGTTATTAAAACCCAAGAAACAAAACGGCACAGCTAGATTTCTTCCACAACGGTCGGCTTTGGACAGACTTGAAGAAACTAAGAAGCCTTCTAGAAACAGGAAGACAACGCCAAAGGGAAAAAAGCTCGACAGTCTAGCAAGAAAAGACGATGTTCAAAGCTTGATTCCTTCAAGGATGAAGCGCCAAGCAACTTTGGAAGTCGACACAAAAGGACCACTGAAGGTAAGGAGGCGCACCATCATCTACACTAGCCAACCTTCACGGCAACAAACCCAAGAGGACCGCACTGAAGAGGAGGCCCAAGAAGACAAAGAAGACGAAATCCTGGAAGAAGGCGTCACTTCCGGCTCTGTCAACTCAAAATCTTCACCTCAATCGCTGAGGGCATGCTCCAAAAACATGCCAGTCAAGCCGAGTGAAGTTGAAGGATGGACTTATGTCACTCCGAAAAAATTGCACAAGAAGCATATGTCTTCTCCACGAGCTCACCAATGGGAAAGGGGGCAAAACAGCTCCTGTTCACCTCCAGAACAATGTGAAAGTGTTGGAGATAATGAAACTTTGACACGAAGATCATCCATCCCCATCACGATGCGTGACATCTTCCCAGAAGACTTCTTCAACTACCCAGTCAAATGCTCCTTGTTCGCACGAGCCTAAACTGCACGAACCAAAGCTCCTTGTCTGCACGAGCATAAAAGGCGACACCAAGGCTCCTTGCCTACACGAGCCTAAACTGCATGGCACTAAGCTCCTGATCTGCACGAGCATAAAAGGCAACACCAACGCTCCTTGCCTGCACAAGCTGAAACTGCAACACGACACCAAATGCTCCTTGTCTGCACGAGTTGAAACTGCAAACGACACCAACACTCCTTGCCTGCATAAGTTAAAACTGCAAACGGCACAAAAAGAAAATACAAAAAAATATGTATGTATTTGAACTACGTTACGACTTGATCTCTTCTTTGGAGGGGTACTTAGGCAGCTCGAATATTCAAAATTTGAGTTCAGTCACACCAAAATAAGGAATAAAGATTTTATTAAAAGTTTTAATGCTATTACAATTTCTTTGTACCAAAAAAAAAAAAAGAAAGGGAGATATATGTTTTATGTATTTACAAAAAAAAAAAAAAAAAAAGAAAAAAAAATACATATGTTATTATGTATTTACAACAAAAAAAAAGAAAAAAAAGAAAAAAAAAAGATACAATTTCTTCAAAAAAAAAAAAAAAAAGGGAAACATATATATATACGTCTCGGCCCAACACCATGCAGTCACCAATCTGCGAGCCCATCTACACACAGGTCTTAGCAGCTGAGGAACACAGCCCAAAGACCATGTGCAGCCCAGCAGCTCACACTCTCCCATTTCCTCACGAGCCACACCTCGAAGTAGAGACCCCAAGTCGGAGAACGGCATGGTCGGCTGCTGCCGAGAGCTTGGCCGTTGTTCTCCGATTTGCGATACCGGGACGTTCTAGAAGCTTCTCTTCCGCCTGCCGCCTGCCTCGTGAAATAGCTGCTGTGAGCTTTCGAGCTGGTTCAACAGATGTCGTTCAAAGGCATTGTTCGTGAGCTGCGGGAGATGAAAGATAGGATTGGGAGCATGTCAAGGCGAGTTGGTGAACGGAAGCATTGGCGTAGTCGGACTTTGTCGCATATTGCTCCTGATATGGCTCCAACCCCGCCAACTGATGTGATTCAGCAGGGTCAGTGGGCTAACTTGCCTCTGGAATTGCTTCTGGACATAATTCAAAGGGTAGAAGAAAGTGAAACATCGTGGCCTGCTCGAGCTGTCGTTGTTTTTTGTGGTTCGGTTTGTAAGTCATGGAGGGGCATTATGAGGGATATAGTCAAAACTCCCGAGCAATGTGGAAGGCTCACATTTCCAATCTCATTGAAGCAGCCGGGGCCTCGCCAAATCTCCAATACAGTGCTTCATTCGAAGGGGTAGAGAAACTTCCACATATTATCTTTACTACGGTCTGGTACCATCTGAGGGTGAGAAAGATAAATTATTGTTAGCAGCCAAAAGGATCAGAAGGGCAACAAGCACCGAGTTCGTTATATCTTTGGTTTCAGATGATTTTTCTCGAGCCAGCACTACATATGTTGGTAAATTGAGGTCCAACTTTTTGGGTACCAAGTTCACCGTACATGACAACCAGCCTCCATGTAATGCAGTACCCCAACCAAATAATCGATCATCTCGAAGGTTCCATTCTAAGTAGGTGTCTCCAAGAGTACCAGCGTGTAACTATAACATTGGCACCATCTCTTATAAACTCAATATTCTTCGCAGGACTTGAGGCATGGGATGGAATCTGCCATTAAACACGAGGTCTTCGCGGGACTTCAGCATCCAAAACACCACAGCTTCTCCAAGACTGCACCGCTCCTCTTTTGGATTATCCGCCCTCTCTGCCCACCTTCTTCTTCTTCGCCGTAAGAACAACAGCCGCAGCAGCTCAACGCCCTGCAGCAACCTTCTTCCTCCTCTGCAAGCGCCTTCGATGTCCACTGCTACGAATGGCGGCGACTAGTCCCCTTCGAAGTTGCTCTTCTCCTCTGCTGATTCGCTTCAGCCTAAGCCTTGCAGAACACAGCCATGGCAGCAAGCGTAGCAAGTAGCAGCGGGCAGGGCACAGTCAACGAGCAGGACGTTCACTCCGTCCCCGATTCGCCGATGCTTGAGGACTCCTCTTCGTTTGGGTCCACGTCATCGTCGCCATCGCTTGTGAACTTGCCGTCGATTCGGGTCCACGTGGAAGATGGTATCGGCGGCGAAGGTGAAGATCTGGGTAGAGTGCAGGCCGGAGAGATGGGTCGGGTCGCAGAGCAGAGTTTGGGGCCTGGGATTGCTCTGAACATCGGTGCTATGCGGCGGTGCTCCGAAGCTCGGCTTCATCCCTGCAAATTCCTCCACCCAAAACCCAAATTTATACAGAAAAAAAATATATATTAAAAAAAAAAAAAAAAAAAAAATAATAATAATAAAATAAATAAATAATATATATATAAAAGGATGGTGCATCTGGCACCAGTAAAAAGAAGAAAAAAAAATTTGAGTGGTAGTGCTAGTGCTAGCAAAAGAAGAAAAAATAATAAATAAATAAATGAGAAAGGATTAGTAGTGGTAGTGTTAGTCAAAAGAAAAAAAAAATATATATATATATATATAAAATTAAAAAAAATAAAAAAAAATAAAAAAAAAAGAGAGAAAGGGTTATGGTGCGGTATGATTATGGTGGCCATCATCTAGTTGGTGGTGGTGGTGTGAGCACCATAGAAAGCAAAAAAAAAAAAAAAATAATAATAATAATAATAAAATAATAAATAAAAAAAATAAAAAAATAAATATATATATATAAAAAAAATTTAAAAAAAAAATGATGGTGCGGATTGCACCACTTAAAAAAAATGCATTGAGAGAAATAGAAGGTCCATTTTATTTATTTTTCTGGAAAGATTACATAAATTTGCATTATACATACCTTAAAAAAAAACAAAAAAACAAAACAATGAGAGAAATAAGGTCCATTTTATTTATTTTTCTGAAAATTTTACATAAATTTGCATTATACATACCTTAAAAAAAAATCAAATTTACAAAAGGGGATTTTCAAGGACAATCAGGTGGCACCTCAGTACTCGGCGGAACCCCAGGAGGAGGAGGCACCGAAGGTTGATCATTTGAGGCTTCATTAAGTGGTACAGCCCCAGAAGACGAAGGCAAATGCTGCTGGAACAAACCCACAAACCTCTGATGATCAAGTAAAATCTGACCATCAGATTCCTGCATCTGGTTAATCTTCTTCTTCATGTTTGTCGCATAGCTATGTGCGAGCTTATGCAACTGTTTATTCTCCTGCTTGAGCCCTCTAATCTCCTGCTTGAGACTCATCACTTCCGCCGCCAATGATTCAACTTGACGGGTTCGAGCAAATAGGCGTTGGGCCATATTAGACACAGAACCTGCACACTGCACACTGAGAGCCAGAGAATCCTTAACAGCCAACTCATCAGACCGTTTGGAAAGTAGTCTGTTATCTCTGGGAGTGACAAGGTTCCGGGCCACCACCGCAGCGGTCATATCATTCTTCACCACTGAATCCCCAACGGTAAGAGGACCAGTAGGGGATATGAAGGATGCGCGCCATATGTTGTCTGGAGAAGAAGGGATTGCCTCTTCACCAAGGTTCAAGTCAAAACGACGATCGGAGGGGCCAGACATTTTCAAAGTGTTGAAGAAAGAAGAGATCGAACAAATCAAGATCTTAGAAGTGCAAGAAGGGAGTTTTCACAAGCGAAAATTCAAGTGTGCTTTGAAACGAACAACGTGCCTCTATAAAAAATCAGCACTCGATGGGATTTCAGAGATCGAAGAGGCGAGCTCAGAATTCGAAGGGGCCAATTCAAAAATCGAAGAGGTGCTAGCTTTCTCAAAAGCTGGGCTTGCTCAAAAAAAAAAAAAAAACCACGGGCAATCTTCCTTTCCAGACTTGTCCGCACTTGTCACATACAACCTCTACACTCGACGAAGCTCAGAAATCGGAGAGGCATCTTGCTTTTCCAGACGCGTCAGCACCCATTACACGCAAACTCAGCTTTGCGGAAATCACGGGTAATTTGTCGAAGCGTCGATCCCAGATATCGAAGAGGCGCCAGTCTTTTTCAACCGCGTCAACACCTGTCATATGCACACTCAACTTTGCGCAAATCACGGATAATTTGTCGAAGATTTTTGGGTGAAGGAGAAAGCACGTGAAGTTTACTGTTCAATCATCCAACGGTTGCCGACACGAGTAAAAGAATAGTACCTCTACAAGTATTAAAGAACTTCTTATAACTGTCCACCTTCACCTTCCATAGCAAGGCAGACATACAGAGCCTTTCTTCATCTCCAAAAAATGCTTTCCCAACGAAGCCTCTCGAGTCATTTAGTGTTCCTTATTCCTTGGGGTACCTCTGCAAGCCAATGACTCCAAAGCAAAAGTATCTCATATCACCAGGGTAGAAAGCAAGAGTATCTCATATCATGTGTTATCCCTGTCCTTTCCTTTGTCCTTGTTCTTACCTACAAAGACAAGGATAAAGAAAACAATATGCCGAAACCTCCACTCAAACTCGGGTAAGGAACCGACTGCTTGGAACCCTTCCCTGATTGCCTACCTAGCACTGCTCTCGAGTACTCGTTTCCCACTGCTGCTGTACTTCCTAAGAAGCTGCCACTTCTGCCTGAAGAACAGATAAGGCAAGTGAAAATGATACCTTGCAGCATGTGGAGACAAGGTGCAGAAGGAACAAGCAGAGAAGAATGCGGTCTGCACAGTCAATTCAGTAGAAGGAGTCCGAACTGAGGAACTCGAGAAGCTGCTACATCTGCCTGAAGAAACAAGCAGAGAAGAATGCAGCATGCACAATCAACTCAGCAGAAATAGTCTGAGATGAAGAACTCGAGAAGATGCCACATCTGCCTGAGGAACAGATAAAGCAAGGGAAAATAATACATTGAAACATGTGGAGACAAGCACAACAAAGCACGTGCCGATTCATCCGCTACTTCTTCAAAATCAAAAGTATCTCATATCATCAGGGTTGCAATCACTCTGGACGGTGGACTCGTTTTGACCCTCAAATTCTTGGGTCGACTTGCTAGGCGTTGTGGGCTGCATGTGCCGTTTCACCACCCTTGAATCAAATCCTTAAAGATCAAGTCACCAACTGGAAGAAAAGCCCATCAATCTTGAAGATCATACTGCTGACCAAACTGCTCAGGTGTGAATTAGAAAGATTGAACAAAGCAACAAGTTGTCACCTTCACCTCGTGCCTGCTTGCCATATGTTCGAGTCAGCCTTCAAGAATCAAGCCTCAACGGCCCTTGAATAAGCTTCCAGCCAAATTCAAAATCAAGCCTCGACGGCCCTGGAAGAAATCACAAGTCCGATTCAAGATCAAGTGTCTATCACCCTTGAATCAAAACCAGTTCAAGATCAAAGCTGTGGAAAGTCAACAAAGCGCAAAAAACAAAGACGTGCCGATTCATCTACTACCAAAGCCAAAGATCATCTACCACATGAAGCTCATTGTGGTCCAATTTCAACCTTCAAGATCAAGCCTCGACGGCCCTTGAAGAAATTTCAAACAAAAGTTCAAGAACAAGCCTCAACGGCCTTTGAAGAAATTTCAAACAAAAGTTCAAGAACAAGCCTCAACGGCCCTTGAAGAAATCTCCAGCCCAATTCAAGATTAAGCCTCGACGGCCCTTAGATCGACATCTACAATAAGAGACTTCAAAACACATCTCCTACACATGACAAGCACATGTATACGACGCGCCTTGAAGTGGGGGCATTTGTAGACAACAAAATTTCGGTAAATAAATGTTGACCGATAAATCAATGTTTCAGCGCTCATGTATTACATAAATTTTACACGTAGCGTGTGTCTAAACAAAAAATCGAGAATCATCGGAAAAGTCATCAAACAGGACACGTGTCAACACCTGGCAGAAACGACTTATTTCATCTAGAATATTATATTCAAAATTAGGCCTTGGAAAATTCTATAAATAGAAGCCAATTTCATTCATTTGGGGAGGAATTCATATTACACCTTGAAGCTCTGAAGCTCTGAAACTCCGAAGCTCTCAAGCAAATCCCGAAGAATCAAGAAAGCTCTCTTCGTTCTTCGTTCTTCGTTCATCCTAAGATCAAGCCCCAACGGCCATTTGGATCAACAATCATCCACCAATTCAAGATCAAGCCCCGACGGCCCTTGAAGAAAGTGTTCTTCGTTCTTCGTTCATCATCGTTCATCCTAAGATCAAGCCCCAACGGCCCTTTAGATCAACAATCATCCACCAATTCAAGATCAAGCCCCGACGGCCCTTGAAGAAAGTGTTCTTCATTCTTCGTTCATCCGTTCATCCTAAGATCAAGCCCCAACGGCCCTTTGGATCAACAAACGTCGACAAATCCACACATCCAAACCTTTCTTCAAGATTAAGCCCAAAAGCCTTTGAAGATCTGCTAATCACTGTTCTTCAAGATCAAGCCCAAAAGCCCTTGAAGACCCGTTCATCACCGTTATTCAAGATCAAGCCTTAACGGCCTTTGAAGAAACACTCATCCTCAACATCAAGCCCCAACGGCTCCTTGAAGATCCGCTCAAATCCACCTTCAAAGATCAAAGCCCACGACCCCTTGAAGAAACTTCCAACAATCCACCAATTCAAGATCAAGCCTCGACGGCCCTTGGATCAACGAAACATCCACAAATCAACGCCTTACGGAGATCGAATCAGAGGATCAAAATTGAGAGAGATTGTAACCCAAAATCATCAAATACAAATATTTGTTTGTGCACGTCGTTCTTGTCTCTTTCGTTTCAGGAATTTTCCGTGTTTACAATACTCTTATGTTTTTCGCCTACTAAGTCAAATCAAGACTATTGTTTGCTATTATGCTTTTAAATCGTTTGACACCAAGTTCGATTTCACAAATCCTCGATATTGTTCCATAAGTTCTTTATGGCAAGATGAAATGAGTTTCACAGCGACAAGATTTTAATTTGTGGTGACAATCAAAGTTTAGAGTTATAGGTTACCATATGGTTGTGGTTATTTTGGGTTGTATGAGTTTTGTTTCGAATCTTGCTAAAATTTTATGACATGCGTAACTTTTTCTTTTGATTTTATTTTTTAACATCTTTGATGTCCTTAGATGTCTTCTACGATTAAAGTTTTCCCAATGAAATATAGTTTCTTCTTAAAATAAAAAAAAATAACAAAAATAAATAATAAGAAAAAAACAATCCTATATTTGAATTTAGTTTAAATTATACTTAAATACTTCTCATTTATGAGGTTTTAAAGACAGAAAATAAAATAAAATAAGAAACTCAACCATAAATGCCAAAACCCGAAAATTATGACACGTGTTCCTAACCTTAAAATTTCGTTGGGCAAGCTAACCAAGGTCGTCGGGCAAAGGTCACTTTATCATGTCAGCCCAAACACTTTGATCGATGAAATTTTAGAATATTTCGTCCAGCAAACACTTTTTGACACCTGGAATATCCACTCCGAATCGAGTTGTGTTTGTCGATACTAGAAGGTGACGAAGCCATAAAGTGTGATGATATGTAAAATGTGAATAAACTTAAACCTAAAAATGTCTAAGTACACGAGCGCGCCACTGGGAAGTTCCCATGTGAGTTCCCAGAAACAAAAACGTGAGGGTATGGTTGGGGCCCAAAACGGACAATATCGTGTTATGGCGGAGTCAAGCTCAGGATGTGGTGGGAGCCAGGCCGGAATGTGACAATTTTATCTAAGGAAAAAATGAGGCAAAATTTTTACATTGTGGCCCGATGGAATTATGTAGGTTTGCACGACGACCTGCATTGCACCTATTTCGTTGGGCAAACGTTAAAAATTTATTTATTTATTTTCCTTTTGAGCGGCTTTGATGACAAATCAAAAGCAATGGTGCAGTCCATGGTTGAAGACTTCTTCTTCTTCATTATAAACGTACGTCCAAACTTTTCGATCAACTTAGCCTCGTTATTGAGAGCCAACACCCAGATGCTCAGTTCACTGCCAAGATTGGAACTTCTCAAGGCACTTGAACTCAAGCTCACCTCTACATTAGACATTAGTCATTCTTTAATTTACTCAATCGTAAGACTAAAAAACTGGAGAAATGCAGGAGCAGAAAAATAAAAAATAAAAAATTGGATGAGTGCAGAGGAGAAAAATGATGGCCCAAAAATACTTGCCTTTTTCTATTGCTTAAAGAAACAAGGTGGAATGGGTGTTCAAATTAAGGAATGAAAGATGTCCTTAAACCAATCCAGCAAATAAACTTAATATTCAAGTTAACATTGTGTTCACATGTGATTGAAATGTTAAATATAATAGAAACTTGAAACAATCCAGCAAGGCTTAAAGAAAGTTAATATAATATTCAAGTTAATATTGTGTTCAACATGTGATTGAAATGATTAATATAATGGAAAGCACCTATAAAGACTTTGCCTAGAACACAAACAATTGGATCTCCCTAAGTCTTATTAGAGAGAAATGCACCTCACGGCTTATTTTTATTTGAGTAATGTTATTCATACCATGTTTTTATATCATATTTATGTACCACCTTAGATGACATCTAATGTGAACAGCCACATCATTTGAAAAATTTGCAAAACCCAAGGAAATGAAGGAGAAAGACTCATTGTATACCACAATCATCATTTAATTAACTAGTTTTTTTTATTATTAGTTTATTAAATAATGAACTAAATTTAAAAATCTGATTAATTCAAATGATGTGGTTGTCCACATCAAATGCAACCTAAGGTGGTATGAAAATGTGGTACAAAAACATGGTATAAATAGCATTACTCTTTTTATTTTATCCTTTTCTTTGTAAGCTACATCAGATAAAAGATTTATTCTTACATACAGCCGTACGTCTAGGTTAACTATATGTCAAAAGAGTGATACTAAGGAAACTAAATTTATAGATAAAATTTTGAAAACTAAAGGACATGAAAGTTTTATTAGTTTATTACTTAAGTATTAATAAACGCGCTCATTCCTATTAGTAATACATCATTTAGTTTCCAAATTTTGTCTCCAAATTTAGTCTCTCTAGCATTACCCATGTCAAAAATCCTATAGAATGTACGCGTGCATGGTTACATTTCAGGATCTCGTAGAACCTTGTACCACTAAACATCATATTCCATCTTAAATCCTTATATATAACCCACTACTCTTCGATCATTTCCACGAACAAACTCCCTCCACTTCCAACCTTTCATCCCACAAAAGAAACCAACAAAATCTAGCAGATAACAAACATGGCTTGGAAAAATAGTGATGCGGAATCTTTGCAATCTGCTGATGAGCTGAAACGCCAGAAGAGAATCAAATTGATCACTATATACATTGGTATTTTCATTGTGTTTCAGATCATCATCATAACCTCGATGAGTCTCACTGTGATGAAAGTCAAGACCCCGAAGGTAAGGCTAGGCAACATCAGTGTCCAAGACCTCAACTCCGTCCAGGCGACACCTTCATTCGACACAAAATTAAAAACACAAATCAGAGTCAAGAACACAAATTTTGGTCCATACAAGTTTGATGCTGGCATTGTCACGTTTTTGTACCAAGGCGTGACTGTCGGCAAGTTGCTATTCCAAAGAGCAAGGCTGGAATGCTTTCTACCAAAAAAATTGATGTTGAAGTGAGCTTGAGTTCAAGTGCACTGAGCAGATCCAATCTTGGCAGGGAATTGAGCAGCCAGGTGTTGACTCTCAACAGTGCGGCTAAGTTCACCGGAAAGGTTGAGCTGCTGTTTATAATGAAGAAGAAGTCTTCCACCATGGATTGCACCATTGCTTTTGATTTGTCTTCAAAGACGCTCAAAAGTTTGCAATGCAAGTGACTGGACAAGATAAGTGGCGTGGAGCAAGAGGGTGGAGTTGAACTGCTTCTTTCTGTAACATCTTTAGCACTCAAACTGCGAGTGAACAAGACTAGTTCTTGATTTGTTATACTTTTGTGCAACCCTTGAATTTGTATTTTATAAAATATTCATTGATTATTTTTTAACCTTTTATGCTAGGTTTTCCTTTCTTCCTGTCTTCAATATATGTTGCTTTGTCAAGTTTAAAGCCTTGTAGATGTGTGTAATTTTACACGTTTGTTTTACTTTTGACTATTTCATGGTTACTGTTTACTTGTTGAAGGTTGCTCTTTTTGTTGGATGCTCCAACAATTAATAGGTCATTACAGTTAATCAGGATTATTTTGGAACGTAAGTAGTGTCACGTCCTGATCCTGAAATACGTCCAAATACGTCCAAGATCGACACGTGACGTCAAAAAATATTTGTTCATTGATCATGCCTTGCTTACAAGTCATAATCAGAAACAACCAAACTATTCAATAACAACTTTTTTACTATATTTCATGGTTGCATCTAACCTCTGTGTTAAACTACCTACACATCCTATGACGGGATGAAACCATTTGTAATTCACCATTTGCTAAACTTTGATATTTCTCATAGTACCTTCTAGCAGATAAACAGAGTTCCAAAATCACTCAATGAAACTCGAGTAGCATGAATCACTAGATTCCAAAATACATAGTGAAACTATATACCAGCTAGAGGATTGTCATTTCGCCATTCACATATATCACATATTTTCCAACACAGTTCCACAATCACAACAAATAAAAGATTTCATGAATCCAAGCGGCACAATATTAACAATGAACTACGTTAATCAACCAACAAAATCAAATATCACTTCCCTAATTTTTAATTAAGCCAACCTCAATAAGGTTTACTGTATTTCGCTACAGAAATCCAATTATCCAATCTTTATAAAAACTGGAAAATTGTTTGTTTCAAAACCTTGTTTGTTAAGCATGTTATTGACTGAAAGTTTTATTTTTAAAGCTTGCTGAAAGTCATCACATGATCAATGTTTTGAGATGTTTTTGGGTGAAGGAAAACAACAAACTCGTCTCATTGCTTCAAGGACTGCTAAAATTCAAGGTCTAGTTGATCACATTGTGTCAGTAATCATAACAATGAGGTTATATCCCCATAACAAGGGTGTGAGTTACCTTAATTGGTTTGATTACTAATAGCTCAGTGAAAAGTATGAATTGCATGAAGCCTGTGAAAGTTAATTTCCAAACAAGGGTGGATGATTTTTATGTGTTCAACTCCTTGCTCATGTAATTTGATATTTTTGTACTGGTACTGATTAAACTTAAAAACCAAAGGTTAAAGTTGTTTCAGTTAAAAAGTACATAGGGTCTTGAATGTTTCTTCCTTTTGTTTGAAAATTTCAGTTCTGGGTATCAAGGATACTTATGTAAATGAAACTGTTAGTTAATACTTAGAAATGTAATTCAATATTTGATATTTGTTAATCAGGTTAAATGTGTAATTAGTTAGTTGGAGTAGCTGATGGTGACAGTTGTAAATGAGTTGTATATATACAACTATCATGTAACTTTATTAGGTTGGTAAATGAAAAGTTATTCTTTTCTAACATGGTATCACTCGCCTCTGTCTAACGACTTGATCCTCTTTCCTTCGTCCCTACGCTTTCTGCGACTCTTCGTTGCTAAGCTTCCATTTTCTTGAAGCTTCTTGCATCCGAAACCCTACTTTCTCCTGCAATCTTCCATGGCGACCTCGGCTTCTCCCTCCTCCAACGTTGGTTCTCACGATCCTCCTCCTCCGATCGTCGATTCCAACTCTAATCTCTCTTTTGCCTCTCATGCTGCTTCCATCACGATTCAGAACATTGGTTCTTTGGTTCCAATCAAGCTGACCACGACGAATTACTTGACCTAGAGTGCCTTGTTCGCTCCCATTTTCCGTCGGTACAACCTTGAGGGCATTGTCGATGGCTCGCTTCCTCCACCGCCTCAATTTCTCACTGATGCCGCTGGATCTCGCACTCTGAATCCAACATATGTTACCTGGTATGAGAATGATCAAAACATTCTCATCTGGTTCAACTCTACACTTTCTGATTCTCTGATTCCCTACACGGTTGGAGTCAATTCTTCCAGAGAACTCTGGGCGAAATTGGAATCCCGGCTTGCGACTGCTTCTCAATCGCACATTCATGAACTCCGTTCTCGTCTTCGAACCCTAACTAAGGGCGATTCTTCTGCTGCATGATTTCTTAAACAAATTGAAGAAATTGCTGATGCTCTTGCCAGTGTCGACGCTCCGATTGAAGATTCTGAGATCATCTCTGTCATTCTTCATGGCCTTCCATCTGAATATGACTCGTTTGTTGATGCGATTCAGTTTCGCCTTGGTTCCACGACAATTGATGAACTTCATGGCCTTCTTCTCAGTAAGGAGATTCAATTAACGAATCAGAAGAAAACATCTTCGTCTTCGCCTTTTCAGGCCTTTAATTCTTCTGCTGGCCTTCTTCCCACGCCTCCCTCTCAAGCTCTTCTGTGGCTCCAGACTTCAATTCTCAAGGTCGTGGCTCGGATCGCAACTCTTCTTCAGCTCGCGGTGCCATCTCCAATTCTCGGAATTTTCAAGGTCGTGGAAATTTTCGCTCTAACAATTTTCGCCCCAATTTCAATCGCTAAGGCTATCCAAAGTATAATCGTGGTCGCTCAAATTTCTACTCATCTGGCAAGAAGGTTCCTTGTCAAATTTGTCAACAATTTGGTCATGAAGCCCTTGCTTGTCCTCACCGCATGAATCCCCAATTTTCTAGTCCTCATTCTCCCTCTGCTATGGTTGCCAGTACAAACACTTCTTCTCCAAATTGGATTGTGGATTCTGGCGCTACATCTCATATGACAAACTCGGCTAATCATCTCCAAAATCCGGAACCTTACACAGGCCCTGAGCAAGTTTATATTGGCGACGGCAAAGGTTTGCCAATTCTTCACTCTGGATCTTCTCAATTACCTACTTCTCATTACAATTTTCAGCTTCGTAATGTGTTACATGTCCCTGACTTAAAACACAATTTGCTTTTTGCAAATCAATTTCTCATTGATAATTGGTGTTCTATGCATCTTTATCCATTTCACTTCACTGTGAAGGATATTACTTCGGGGAAGATGCTTTTTAAAGGACCAGTGCATCATGGTTTCTATCAGTTTCAACCTCTCAACTCTGCCTTGGTGAATGCTTCTCATCTTGCCTTTGCTGCTTCAGCAAATGCATCCAGGGATGTTTGGCATCAACGCTTAGGTCACCCCTCTCCTAAGATCATTAATAAGTTGTCCTATGCGTCTTGTATTTCTGTTTCTGGTAATCCTCATCTTACATTCTGTAATGGTTGTGCATTAAGCAAGAGCTCTAAACTACCATTTGTTCCGGTACTGAGTCGGACTAGTAAACCGTTAGAATTACTTCACACTGATGTTTGGGGGCCAGCCTCTGTATCTTCTGTTCATCATCACACGTATTATGTCATTTTTGTGGATGAATTTACCAAATTTTGTTGGTTCTTCCCTTTGCAATACAAATCTGATGTTTTTAGCACTTTTGTGAAGTTTAAGGCTCATGTTGAGAATATGTTGTGCCTCAAAATTCAAACTCTGCGATCTGATTCTGGTGGTGAATATTTGAGTTCTCAGTTTTCTCAATTTCTTGTTGATCATGGCATTCATCATCAACTCAGTTGTCCTCACACTCCGGAGCAAAATGGTTGCTCTGAGCGTAAACATCGACATATAGTGGAGACAGCGAGGACATTGTTGACAGTTTCTCATGTTCCTCATCTTTATTGGGATTATGCTTTTGCTACTGCAGTTTATTTGATCAATCGAATGCCAACTACATCCAAAGCTTCTCCATGGGAATTATTATTCAACCGATCTCCATCTTATCACACACTGGAAATCTTTGGTTGCAGTTGCTTTCCTTGGTTGCAGCCTTATTCTTCATCCAAGTTGGATCCTAAAAGCAAACACTGCGTTTTTCTGGGTTACAGTCTCAATCACAAGGGGTTCAAATATCTTGATCCTACTTCTCAACGGATCTATGTGTCCCGCCATGTCATCTTCGATGAGTCCAGTTTTCCTTTTCACCTGCCAATCTCTGCCCCTCCATCTCCACCATCCAATCTTCCTCATCCTCCCTCTATTCCAACTCAATTAACCTTTTCTCAACCCATAATCCTCCCCAGTCCTTATTCTCCAGAGCTTTCTCCGGTTTCTTCCCCTCCTACTCTCTCTCCAATCTCATTACCTTTCATCAGTGCCTCTCCATCCCCTTCCCTTTCCCATACACCTTCCCATTCCCATCTCCCCACCAATATCCATCCTATGCAGACCCGAGCTAAATCTGGAATCTACAAGCCCAAGGCCTTTACTGCAACCAAACATCCTCTACCCTCTCATCTTTCTCATGACTTTGTTCCTACTACATATCTTCAGGCCTCTAAATATCCCCACTGGCTTAAAGCTATGCAGGATGAGTTTCTTGCACTGCAGCAAACTGGAACCTGGACTTTGGTTCCTCCTTCTCCCTCCACCAATGTTGTCGGCTGCAAGTGGGTTTTCCGAATCAAAAGGAAACCCGA
Source organism: Malus sylvestris (assembly GCF_916048215.2). NCBI lineage: Eukaryota > Viridiplantae > Streptophyta > Magnoliopsida > Rosales > Rosaceae > Malus > Malus sylvestris. The sequence goes on from NC_062273.1 coordinate 17,039,803, forward strand.
TGGTACTATTGACAGATACAAGGCCCGTCTTGTTGCCAAAGGCTTCCACCAGCAGGCCGGCTTGGATTATACAGAGACATTTAGTCCGGTTGCTAAACCGGTCACAATTCGGATTCTCCTCACTTTGGCAGCTCAATTTGATTGGTTTCTCAATCAGCTTGATGTCAGCAATGCATTTTTGCATGGTACTCTCTCTGAACAGGTGTTTATGCAACAACCACCAGGTTTTGAAGACTCTAATCATCCTCATCACATTTGCCATCTCCGCAAGTCTCTCTATGGTCTCAAACAAGCTCCTCGAGCTTGGTATGAAAAACTTCATGGTGCACTTCTCTCTTTGGGATTTACTGGTTCTCAATCCGATCACTCCTTGTTTGTCAAGACCGATCCCATGGTGTTCGTCTTAGTCTATGTTGATGACATTATTGTCACTGGCCCATCTCCTTTTGCTTGTCAACAAGTCATTACTCGGCTTAGCTCTCTGTTTCCTATCAAGGATCTCGGTCCACTTCACTATTTTCTTGGTATTGAGGTGAAACGGTCATCTAAGGGTATTTCCATCTCCCAAACCAAATATATACTGGACTTGCTTAAGAAAGCTCACATGGATGGTGCCAAACCTTGTGCTACTCCTCTGAGTACATCAAAGCTTGATCATTCTTCCCCTTTACTGGACAATGCTGCTCACTACAGATCTCTTGTCGGAGCCCTTCAATACTTAACTTGGACTCGGCCTGATCTCTCCTTTGCTGTGAATTTGGTCTGCCAATATATGCATAGTCCCCGCCATTCCCATTTTTAGGCTGTTAAATGGATCTTCAGGTATCTTAAAGGCTCTCTTGATTTAGGATTATGGTTTCCAAAATGTTCCTCTTCTCCATCCATTACTGCCTTCTCTGATGCCGATTGGGCAGGTTGTCCTCTTGACCGAAAGTCTACTGGTGGTTTCTGCATTTTTCTTGGCTCTTCTCTGATTAGTTGGAGAGCTAAAAAGCAACCTATTGTTGCTCGCTCATCCACGGAGGCTGAGTATCGGTCTCTTGCCAATACTGCTGCTGAACTCACTTGGATTTGCAAACTTCTAGTGGATCTTGCTTACCAATCTCCTTCTATTCCCCACCTGTGGTGTGATAATGTCTCTGCTCTTTCTCTGGCCAAAAATCCTTTGTTCCATGCTCGTACCAAGCATGTTGAGCTTGATTACCATTACATTCGTGAAAAGGTTTTAGCTCGCGAAGTTTCTGTTCACTATATTTGCACCCAACAACAGATTGCAGATATTTGTACCAAGGCTCTTGCTAAGGATCGGTTTCATTCTCTCCGCAACAAACTCTCCCTTCGATCTCCTCCGCTCAGTTTGAGGGGGGATATTAAGGATACTTATGTAAATGAAACTGTTAGTTAATACTTAGAAATGTAATTCAATATTTGATATTTGTTAATCAGGTTAAATGTGTAATTAGTTAGTTGGAGTAGCTGATGGTGACAGTTGTAAATGAGTTGTATATATACAACTATCATGTAACTTTATTAGGTTGGTAAATGAAAAGTTATTCTTTTCTAACACTGGGCTCCCAGAATTCAATTCAATTCAAAAACACTCAATGGAACCAACTATAATAAGTGGAGACAAGACATTGAAATAGCCCTAAGACTTATGGATTTCGATTTAGCTTTATGGGAAAAGGAACCTGCCAAGCCTGCAGATGATGCACATGCTGACAAAAAGAATGAGTATGAGACGTGGATTAAGGCAAATAGGAAGGCGTTGTTGGTGATCAAGAGGTCAATGTCTGACCTTGTTCGAGGAGCCATCACTGAGTCTGATAATGCTAAAGCATACCATGATTCCATTGAAGTCAAATTTAAGGAATCTAAGAATGGAATCCTAATGAACACCCTGAATACTACTAAGTAAATTGGTGATGATGTAAGAGAACACATCCTTTCCATGGTTGATGTGGTTGCCAAGCTTAATGCACTACACATTAAGATTGAAGATCCTTTCCTGGTTCACTTTGCCTGAAACTCCCTGCAGTACTCTTAGTTGAAGAGCTTTACATTGCTCAAAAGGAAAAGTGGGATTTAAATGAAGTAATTGCAATCTGTGCATGAGGAGCAAAACATTCGACAAGAAAGGAACAAGAAGCAAGGGGCTAGTTGAGTGCTTTTGAAATGTGAAGTTTTTGAACTACCTAAAATTGCCCTTCTCTAGTTAAGATTTTAAAGGAAAACAATTTAATTTGAAAAGGGTAAAATAGTAGTTTAACTTCCATGGTGATAATTAAAGAGTCCCCACGTTTTTGGGTTGGTTATTTTTATTAGTTTTCTTTCACATTTTAAAAATAAAAAATTTCAAAAATAATTTAAAAATACATAAGTACAAAATTATAAAATGCCAATTACACATTCGTAGTTACTTAGTACTACAATCTAGTAGTATTTTTCTTCACTTGTAAGTGAGAGATCATAGATTTTATTCTCGCCAAATATGAATTAGAACCACATTATTATAGTTAACACATTGTAAGACTTAGTCCACTTCCCACCATTTTAGTGTAAATAATATTATTATTCAAAAAAAAAAATTAGCATACTGATTTGAAGGTTAAAGAAATATCATATGTGGTTCCACTTGCATTCTAAACTTAATATGTACCGTCTTTGATGACAAATCAAATGTGATGGTGCATCACTATCAAAATTCTAATAAATCTGGACCGTAGTAACTTAATATTACGGTCTGGTGGTATTCATATTCACTTGTAAGCCAGAGGTCTGTTAAGTTCGATTCTTGCCAAATATGAATTTGAACTATATTATTATGGCTAGCACTGTGGAGAGAAAGCAAATTATGTTAATTAGTCAATTAATGGATTTATTACCTAATTAATCTATTAATGGCTAATTAGCTACATATCCCTATAAATAGCTCTCCATTCTCTCCAAAAACCACTTCCAACTCTCTTACTAAAATTCTCAAACACTTTCTCTCTAAATTCTAACTTTGGCATAAGAGGTTCTTCGGTCAAAGCCCTCCCATTCATTGTGAGCACATGAGGCTTTTGGCATTAACCAAAGATGTTAATTATTTTGTAGGTGCAATTTTGTCCAAGATCAAGGAAGAAGAAATTTGCATCCACAAGCACAGTATGAGGTCCAACTCACTCTCCACCTCATAATGTTTGCAAGGGGCTAGTTTGAACAAAAACTCGACACCAGATGGGCTAGCATACTATTTAGGATTTGTAGGTTAAAGAAATATCATGTGTGGTTGCACTTGCATTCTAAACTTAATCTGGACCGCCCTTGATGACAAATCAAATGTGATGGTGCATCACTCTCAAAATTCTATGAAATTATGTGATGGATTCAATTTGATGATAAGTAGGCCGGGGCCTCATTAGGCTTAAAATTTTGCAATTACTAAACATGTAGAGAAAAGCAACTATTTCTATATCCAATCCTATAAAATAACGAAAAAGAAATAACAGATCAGGCCCGGGGCCTAATTGGCTTAAAATTACAGAGAAATCTAATATATAGTTCTCCAACAAAATACAAGAAGTAACAAAGAGAACCAATTAAAAAATTAACAAATCAAGTACAAGTATTGATGTCGCAGGTCATTAATCACTTGCATTGCAAACTTTGGAGCGTATTGGATGACAAATCAAACGCCACGGTGCAGTCCATGGTGGAAGACTTCTTCATTATAAGCATCAATTCAACTTTTCCCGTCAACTTAGCCGCGCTGTTGAGAGTCAACACCCCGTTGCTCATTTCACTGCCAAGGTTTGTACCGCTCAATTCACTTGAACTCAAGCTCACCTCAACATTGATTTTTTTGGTGGAAAGCATTTCAGCCTTGCTCTTGGGAATAGAAACTTGCCCAACGGTCGCGCCTTGGTACAAAAACGAGACAATGCCTGCATCATACTTGTATGGACCAAAATTTGTGTTTTTGACTTTGATTTGTGTTGTGAATTTAGTGTTGAATGAAAGTGTTGCTGGGACAGAGTTGAGGCCAGAGGCGGCACTAAGGGGGAGCGAAAGATGCAATTGCATAGGGCTTCCAAAATTTTTTGGTATCTTATATTTATATGTAATAATGTTATATATTAAAAAAATACTTTTATTAGCACTTTAAAATCTTATAGTGCACTTTTATAAGTGTAATTGTTTTTTCTTTCTAAATATAAAAATTTGGAACGCACAATGAGATATTAGGAGTGTTAATAACAACATCTTAAAAAACGATTTTCTTTTCAATTTTATTAATTATAGAATAATGCTATATATTCAAGTAAAACTCTAAAGTTAGAGTTTTTGAAGTTTTTTTTTCTTTATTTGGTTGCTTAAGATTGAACTGTTTTTTATTATTTAGTGAAGATTATGTTTATAACTCTTTTTACTTATTTAATGACACTTGTAAACTTACAATCAGTGAGTCCTAAAGGTTGTTTTGATTGAAGTTATTATTTTCTAGTACCAATATATTATCATACTTTAAAAAAATATATATCTTAAAAAGGGGCCATTTTATAAATTTCGCACAGGGCCCCGAAATCTCAAAGACAGCCCTGGTTGATGCCTTGCACATTGATGTTGCCTAGCTAGACCTTTAGGGTTTTAACTTGGGGCTCTTAGAGATTAGTCCTTATCAAAGATAATTTTTAGAATATAACCTAAGAGGTTTTCAGTATCTAAAAAAACTCCTTTATTTCAATGCACCATGACATGTCACCTATACAACTACCAAAGTCTTTACCACTATTTACATGCCTGCCATCTCAAATGTTAGAACTACCTCTTGTTCTCAAATTCTTAACCATCAACATTAGAGAGAGATTTAGAGAGAGAGAGGGGGGAGTCCCTTTTTATCCGGTATGGAAATCACGACATTAAAAGAAGCTTGAATTGCACCTGTAATCAATGAAAATTTTCAAATTTTCAAACATGTTGTTTACTCTCGCAAAACAGTATTTCAGTTGTTGTAACCGTTTGGACCCTTGCTCCACAAAAATCTATTTGAAGCTACGATTGTTCGGCTTCCTCGATTTGTTGACTTCGTCAGAACCCACGAATCACTTGTAAGATACTATGTGTGCTTTTCTTTTGTCGTAATCATAAGCTATATGGTGTGGAAAATGTGTTTAGCTGTCATAATCAACACACCAGTTGATACTTGTATAACTTGTTGGTATGGTGTGCATGTATTGGTCCGATAAGTTTCATTGTTTTAGCAAGAATTGATTTTTACAATGCATACCATGTGTTTGTTGAAAGGCTTCTGTGGAGATTTTGTATTTGTAGGTTCTTGTCAATTAGGTCCCCTCCATTCGGTATGGTTAGTTAGGTCATCTCCATTCGGTACGGTCAGTTAGGTACACTATATCGTTTCGTTACGGTCATTTTCTCTACATACAATTAGTTCCTTTCGTTTATCCTTGGACTCATTTTTAATTTATTGAGTGCAGGACTATTAAAAAAAATGAAAGCATTTGAGACAGCGTAAAGATAAATGAGATTGAAACATTGCAAAATTGCAAGTAGAATAGGATGTGAAGCAGGGGGATCAAAGCTCATTGAAAAATAGTGTATTGTGCATCTTAGTTGGGAAGGGAATGAGGATATGGCCTAAAATCTTTGCTGGCTGCGCAATGCCATCCTATATTTTTGTACGGTCTTTTAGGTTTGGAATGGTCAGTTAGGTACATTGCGTATGTTTAGGTCTCCTCCATTCAGTACAGTCTATTAGGTCCCCTCCATTCAGTACGGTCAATTAGGTCCCCTTCATTCTGTACGTTCATTTAGGTATGTTGCGTACGTTTAGGTCCAATTGATTTGGTATGATCAATTAGGTTGTGAATTCAATTACTTACGTTATGATGTTTAGGTCTGTTTGATTTGGTAAGCTCAATTTGGGCACACTTTCAAATAATTATGTTTATAGTGTAGGTCCGAACAATTCAATATGAAAAAAGTTGGCACTGTTTGTACTAATTAGGTTTGAATCCACCTGAGGACTTATTTAATCCATTTTGTTGTAATACTTGATGCATTTCAATCATTGTGTAAACCATGATGCTTTTCCATATTGTATGAATCCGCAGGTTATAGGAATATGGCACGAAAGAGGAGGAGTGAATATTCATTCCTACAATACAGGTCTAACATGGGGATTTTTGCAGGAGCCTACCAAAAATTTCAAAATCATGTCAAAACTATCCACCTAGAGCTTATGGAAAGGACACCATTTTGGGGTTTGTTCAAGATATATAGAGAAGGCATTGCGACAGATGATGCATGGAAGAACGACTACGATGTTATTGATATACTAAAGACATATAATAAGGATCTTAAATGTTTTGTACCTACGTGATGCTTAATGTTTTGATCACTTAGTATTTTGTTGTGTGACACAAAGGCTATCGAGCCCATTTCTTTTGCTGCTGCATGATGTCAAAAACAATGAATTGGGTATCGAACTTGATGTTGTGTGCTTCATATTTTCATAGTTTGCTATTTTAGAATTTTTGCAACTGCATGATGCATATGTTATTGTACCTTCTTATTTTTCATGGTTTGCTTCCTTTTTTTTTTGTCATTTCGGATGTAAAATTAAGCAAAATTTTATTTGTTTATTATTTTAAAAAAAATGAAATGAAAAAGAAAATTGTTTTAATTAGCTGAAATCAAGGGATTTCTTAACCATTGATTACAGTGATACAGTGGAAATGACAAATCTCTAATAATCATGGTGTTATGAGACAAATTAACCATTGTAATCTGCAAAAAACAAGGGATTTCATTAACCATTACAATCAGCCAAATTGTGGGCACAATTAAATAGCCATTTGGTGTTTCATAAAGGAAATTCATAACCATTGTAATAAAAAACATATCGTACTCATTATTGACATTCCAAAATTAATCAACCTTGACCATTGAAATTCACCAACTTAATCATTCGTGAGCCATATACACTGAACCTATCTGACTGTACCTAAACTTTCAAGGGCAACATGGATTGGTGTTGTCATGGATGATACCAAATTAACCATTGTTGCAAGTAGAGAACTTATGTTTGCTTGTATCTCTAAGCTTGACAATGATTTTTACAATAATGGGTTGCCAAGAAATTACAGAAAAGAAAATTAATATTTTCATTCGTACGATTTAGTATCAACACTTGTGTAGGTGCAGTTGAATAGGTTCGGAAAAACTAAAACGAGACACCATTTCATTTAAAAGTAAATCTTTATTCTAAACTCTTTATTAATAACCAAATGGAAATATAGTTCTGGGAGTAATAAAACTAAAATCGCTGAAACAAACATAGTTCTATTGCAAACGATAAATTGAAAAGATAAGCTCTTAAATTTGGGCTTAACATGTGAGAGAATTATGCCACCCGATTCGATGACACCTCCCACATGTTATTGGCCTTGATTGTTCACCAATTGATTTCATCATCTTAAGCTTTGGCCTCCCATATTGTTTTTTGGTCAATGGTGGTTCCACAACAATTTCTTCATGTCCATCAATATCAGGCCTATCAATGTTCGGAATTGGATATATTGGGAAGGAGTAAGAAGACTTGTAGTATTCAACGGTGAAGAAATCTTCAACATAGTCATTAGGATTTCCATCATCATTGATATTCGCAGCCACTGCATGCTTATAGGAAACCCTTTGATTTGCCATTGATAACATGAATAGAAACGATTTTGCAAATCCACCATCACTGAAATGTCATTGTGTACCTCAAAACAGATAGACTTAACCTACTAATTTCCCAATGCCTGCCAACTTCCAAAACTTGATTAAAGCGCTCCTCCATCTCAGGGCATAGAAATGTATTCCAATTGTGTGTTGCTCGGAACCATTCTTTATTCATTTCCATCATCTTCACTCTAATACAATCAACCAATTGATAAATTGGTAAAGATCGTTCTTCACATATCCAAGAATTAAAAGATTCTGCAACATTGGACCACATTTCTCCGTACCTATATAAGGGAATGGTGATTAATGTATGAACCTCATTTCACAACCAAAGATGAAAGAGAAAAATAAAAACCGAAAAATGCACATACTGGCACCTTCAAAAGATGCATTGGACCAATTTTCTTTTAGAAGACTATCCAAGAAAGTTCTCATTATGGATCCATCTTCATCCTTTAGAACCCTTAGGTGCACATCAAAGGCTTCTGGGGTAGGTGCATAAGCACACTTGCAAAACAAATGCACAATATAGTCCCTGAAAATTTTGCCACAACCAGTAGGATATTTACTGAAGGGACATACAGAGAAGGGATTGTGCACAGTTTAGTAAAACTGATGTTATGATATACTAGAGAATTTGGTACAAATTGCCATCAAAATTCTCACTAATGCACATATTAGTAAAACTATGCCACCAAGTTCGCATGTGCGGGATCATTTAAAAAAGAATTCACTTGAGCATTTCATCATACACAAAATATGCATTGTGTATTAATCATATGAACCCCAACACAAATTTCGTCAAAGTTAATCCATGCTTCAACTATTTGAAAAAAGTTAAATTGAAAATTTGAGAGAAATAAAGAACAACATTTTACAATTTACAGAAATTACCTGAACTGGTCGGAATTGGTGCTAAAAACCTGAACAAAAAATAGTCTAGTATGCACGAATCACCAGTGAATAACACAACAACTGCTTCACTTTGATTTTAGACCCAAGAGTTTATATAAGAAAATTCTACTATGAATTGATAATGAGACAATCCAACCAATAACGAGAAACTGATTTTTGGGATCAATATATAGAAAGGAAGCGTGAACATCGTCATCAGTAGAGAAAAAAGGGAAAAGTTTCATTGACGCCGAAGATGGAGAGATGAATCGTAATCGATGCAGACAGACATGAGGAATCCATAACTACAAAACGTTTAAACATTTATTTGTACCTAAGGGAAATATAGGTAAATTAAAAATATAATAAATTGCTAGAAAAATAATTAAATATGACATGGACTATATAATCTGATGTGAACATGAGTTAAAGGACTAATTTTAGTTTTTAATCTTCAATACTGTATTAATCTTATTTAGGGATTAAAATTAAGTTTTCGAGACCTATGGCGGTTATAACCATCATCTGAAACACGATGAAAATGTCAATATAAATGGCCAATTTAGTTCTCTTTTTGCGTTTCAGCTCATCAGTGGATTCCAAAGACTCTGCATCGCTTCTTGTGTAACCATTTGCTGGTGCCAAAGGATAAACCTATTGGTTCTTCTCGGCCATGTTCTTCTCTTTGTGATAAAAGTGAAAAGAAAATTCTCTTAATTTGTCATGTATTATTGCAACGATGACTTTTTGTGAAGCAAATCACCTAACGATAGGTGAAGGGATATATATATATATATATATATATATATATATATATATATATATATATATATATATATATATCTACTAATTAATAAAATCTTATTTGTCAACCAAAAAAAGGTATAAAGACAATTAGTATTCTATCACACAAAAAAAATGATGGGCAATAATGTAATTTCACATGTCCAGATTTTACTGTTTTTTATTGAAGCCTCACCTACATGTGATGTTAAAATACCTCTAATATTAGAAAAAAAAAACCAAAAACAAAAACCTTCAACTCTCCCTACGTTCTCTCTCTCTCCCTCTCACCTTCTCATCTTCTAAAAAAATGTGTTCATACACACAAGTATGTAGGCAAATGCTAGTATTCTATTAAGAGAAGAGGACTTGTCAACTTTTTTTCCCCTTTTTTCCAATTTTGCCCTCACTTTTGAACACACAATATTGACATGAGGAAGGCAAAATAGTAAATTTGTACCTTTTGACAAAATGACAATCATATCCATATTTTTCCTATTTTACCTTTTTTTTTTTTTAGAAAATAACAATCATATAATTAAGAGAAATTGTTCACACACACAAAGTGTGTGCTTTCTACTAGTATATATTAAGGTACTTTACTGTTTATAAACTTTGATTTTATTCTTTAGTGTCCCACATGATAATTGACACACCCCGTCTCGAAGGAGGGCATGTTGGCCGTCACGTAAGAGTGACGTAACCATTTACACAGTTTGGAAGCTTTAAATATACAATTACTAAGATGTAACACCCGAGGGTGAGTCCTACTTTTGTGAATTCTGTTAGAACACCGTTGGATTCCTCATGGCCACCAAAGCTCATAATGTCCAACACACCTTGATTCTAGGATCGGGGTGTGTCAATAATAATATTCTCTTATGGTGCATAATATCTCCTTTGTAAATTTCTTCAAGTGAATAATATTCCCTTATGGTGCATGATCTCTTGCTATAAATTTTCTAGTGGTGATTTAATTTGAGGCATGCTCAGATTTGAGTTCCCCATCACTACCTTTCTAATTTTCTTCCATGCCAAGTCTACTAATGATATTCTTTCTCTAATCTCTTTTTTTTTTTTTTTTAAATTTTTTTATTGCATTACAGATTTGAAGCACTTTGTTGCAGTGTACTCTTGTGTTTTTTTTTTTTGGCCTACTAAGTCAAATCAAGACTATTAATTGTTTTCTAATATGCATCTAAATTGTTTGAGACCAAGTTCAATTTCACAAATCCTCAATATTGTTCCATATGGTATTGTTTGGTACGCAGACGGGACAGGACGGGACAGGAATAGAGGTTCCGTGTTATGTTTGGTACGCACAGGACGAAACATGATGGTTATTCAATTTTGCGTTTGGTACGTGCTGGATGGAACAGAACCAAAAGATTAAATGACTAACTCATCCCTGTTTTGTCTGTTGTTTGGTACAATGTTTATGCGTGGGACGAGATGGGACAAAGGTTTTTTTTTCTTTTTGAACTTGTTCATATTTTGAATACATATATGCTTATCTATGATATATTTTGATATATTTTTTACACTAGCACATGGCTAAAGATATGTTATGCCATGAATTCTATCTTTTATAACAATACGATGCTTAGCTTCAATATGGTTGAAGCTTATCGGTTCAATGATGTGAAGAGGCAACATTCAAACAATATGATAGTATTAGTGTAAAATTATGAGTCTCTATTTTACGGAAGTAGGCTTTCCATACATGTCTACATCTCAGTAGTCTTCAAACAATAAAAAACAATTACAACAATCATTTCAGCAAAATGTCATAAAACTGTCATCAAACAATGAATTGGTAAACTACTAGAATAAGAATGGAAACATATCTATCAAAGGTTATTCGCATTAACTTATGCCATTATCCATTATGACTGTTATAAAACAAAAACTAAATCCAATAGCTGTTAATTATACATCAGTAAGATCTAAACCAATAATTATGTTGCAATCTTAGCTAACAAATGTCCCACTCAATCAGCAGACATTGAAATTAAACTCCACGGTGTGATCCTGCTTCATTTATGTGTCAAACCCTGAACATGAAATCTCGAAAACTCGAAAAAGTGAGCCAAAAAGCTCTTACCCAGCTAAGATCAAGCAAAAATGGAAAGAACCCAGGTCCTCAAATCCTACAAGGACTCAGCCACATTTGCCCCCCTTCCCCTGATCCTTATCACAAGCCCACAAGACCAAATCTCTCATGCACTCCAATTCCGATTGCAATCCTCCCAAAACCTCACTCACTGAACAACAATACCAACAAGGCAGCCGTATACAAGCACAGAAGGTAAAAGCAATGCAATTCACCACCTCGTAACCATCCTTCTCCCTGTAAAATTATAAGAGGGAATTCCGATACAAGAATCAGCATGCTAACTTGTAGGCATGAAAGTTAACAAATTCAGTTATCTACACCAATATATAGATAACAGATAGATTAACATATATCATAAGCTTCACTGTTATCCAAATTATATGTACACCAAGCAATCCCTCATTTGTATATATCATACAAAGTGAATTCCAATTCCATGTCGTCATTTTTACTCCAGCCCTTCTTTGGCCAAATTCTCCAACTCATATATATAAATAGACAGTATATAGATTAGTCTTTGATAAGCCACAAGCTCGCAACCACAGAAAGACCAGTCTATACCACTCCTTTTTCTTACATTCTTCTTCCTCCTCTTCTCCTTATTTTCTTCCATCTTTCATTTTCTCTACCCCTCCTAACAGACCCAAAAAATCCACAACCATGGCTGTCACTCTCTCTTCCCTCACATTGGGCACTCCATGATATTCCGCCATGCTTGCAGCCGCCGCCTCCTCTCTCCAATGTTTTAAACTCCCAAACAAATTGAACAAAATTAAACAATAGCCCATGTTCTGATAAAAAAAACAAAATTAAAAAAAAAAAAAAACGACAACAACAAGAGCCCATGTGTATGATAGTAAATTCATATCATCTAAGCACCATCAGTGATCAGTAAGAATTTAAGAAATCTCAAATTGGAACTACAGCAGCATCCAAATATCACCAGTGGGGTCTTACATTTGTTTGCTCCTTTCTTCATTTCTAATTCAGAAATCTCAAATTGGCATGTTAAATCTATGCACTCGCACTCCCAGTTGCACAAATCTTAACAAAACCCAGTAATTAACACAACCTAATAATTAACAAATTAGCAACAAAAGATAAAAAAGAAAACCCTAATTAATTAAAACCCAGAAAACTTTCAACCGAAACGCAAAACAATGAAAACAAATTGAGATTCATCAAGCCATCAATCGCATACCTGGGTCAATCTGCAGCACAACAGTAGTGGCTTCGTGCTACTGCGTGTTGGCTGGGTGCAGCCGACACCTACGGGAGAGGATGAGGAGGAAGCCCACGGGAAGAGAAAGGCAGCGGCAGAATGAATGCAGGAAGAAGGAGACGGAGAGGTTGAGACATGAGGAAAGAGACAATGGGAGAGGGGCAATTTTGTCTAAAAATGTTATAATTTTGTGTTTGTAAACACGGAAATTCCTGCGATGAACGAGACAAGAAACACGTGTACAAAATAATATTTGTATTGATGATTTAGGGGTTATAATCTCTTCTACAAATTTAGCCTCTGATTCTATCTTTGTAATGGGTGGATTTGATGTTGTTGATCCAAAGGGCCGTTGGGGCTTGATCTTGGGATAAACAGTTGTGCGGATTTGTTGACGTCGTTGATCCAAAGGGCCGTCGGGGCTTGATCTAGGGATGAATGAATGATGAATGATGAACGCTTTCTTCAAGGGCTGTGGGGGGTGGCTTGATCTTGAATTAGTGGAAGTTCTTCAAGGACCATTGAGGCTTGCTTTTGAATGAGGATTTGATGAAGAATGAAGAGAGCTTTCTTGATCCTTCGGGGTTTGCTTGAGAGCTTTGGAGTTTCAAAGCTTCAAGGTTGTGGTGTGAGGTGAATTGGTTATGAATTCGTGTGCTAAAATGAATGCCTTGGCCTCCTATTTATAGAATTCCAAAACTTGATTTTTTTGGATTTAAATAATCAGATGAAATAAATCATTTCTGCCAGGTGTTGACACGTGTCCTGTTTGATGACTTTTCTGATTTATTTTGATTTTTCGTTTAGTCACATGCTATGTATAAAATTTATGTGACACATAAACATTGAAATTTTAATTATTGATCAACATTTATTTTACCGAAATTTCGATGTCTACAAATGCCCCCACTTCAAGGCGCGTCGTATACATGTACTTGTCACGTGTAGAAGATGCGTTTTGAAGTCCCTTACTGTAGATGTTGATCCAAGGGCTGTTGAGGCTTGATCTTGAACTAGGTTGGTGATTTCTTCAACGGTCGTTGGGGCTTGATCTTGAACTTTGTTTGAAATTTCTTCAAAGGCCGTTGAGGCTTGATCTTGGAGGTTGAAATTGGACCACAAGGAGCTTCATGTGGTAGATGATCTTTTGCTTTGGTAGTGGGTGAATCGGCACGTATTTTATTGCGCTTGTTGACTTTCCACAGCTTTGATCTTGAATTGGTTCGGAGGATTTTCTGGTTTCCTCCAATTGTTGACTTTCCACAGGCTTATTCTTGAACTGGGTTGGAGGATTTTCTGGTTTCCTCCAATTGTTGACTTTCCATAGCTTATTCTTAAGCTGGGCTGGAGGGTTTTCTGGTTTCCTCCAAGGGACTTTCCACAGACTTAATCTTGAACTGGATTTGATTCAAGGGTGGTGGACACTTGATCTTGAATCGGACTTGTAATTTCTTTAAGGGCTGTCGAGGCTTGATCTCCAACTTAAACATGACCACGAGCAGTTTCAGGACATGCATGCTTTGAAAGATCAAGGAAGTTCGTAGCATTTTCATATGAACCCTGAGCAGTTTGGTCAACGATATGATCTTCAAGAGTGATGGGCGCTTCTTCTAGTTGGTGACTTAATCTTTAAGGATTTGATTCAAGGGTGGTAAATCAGCATGTGCAGCTCACAACGCCTAGCGGGCCGACCCAAGAATTTGAGGGTCGAAACAGGTCCACCAAACCCAGAGTGATTGCAACCCTAATGATATGAGATACTTTTGATTTTGAAGAAGTAGCGGATGAATCGGCAAGTGTTTTGTTGTGCTTGTCTCTACATGCTTCAATGTATCATTTTCCTTTGCCTTATCTGTTCTTCAGGCAGATGTGGTATTTTCTCTAGAAGCATAAGATGTTGAAACAATGGGTACTTCGAGAGCAGTGCTAGGTAAGCAATCAGGGAAGGGTTCCAAGCAGTTGGTTCCAGATCAGAAGATTGATACCAAGTGTTGTCTGTTTGCTTTCTTTCTCCTTGTCCCGCAGGTAAAAACAAGGACAAAGAAAAGAATAGGGAGAAAGCATGATATGAAATACTTTTGCTTTCGAAGAAGTGGTGGCGATTTGACAGCATTGCACAACGAGGCTTTGTTCTTCGACGACGATGCCGCCAATATGTTTGTTGAAACTTTTCGAGCTTTGGATTCAACTCAGACTCCTTCTACTGGGTTGGTTGATTGTACAAGGAAAGGGAGACTTGATCTTGAAGGAAATCAGCCCGATGTCTCCACATGCTTCAAGGTATCATTTTCACTTGCCTTATCTGTTCTCCGGGTAAATATGGCATCTTCTTCGGAAGTACATCAGCAACTGAAGACGAGTACTCAAAAGCAAAGCTAGGTAAGAAACCAGGCAAAGGTTCCAGGTAGTCGGTTCCTTGCCCGGAGTTTGAGTGGAGGTTTCGACATATTGCTTTCTTTATCCTTGTCTTTGCAGGTAAGAACAAGGACAAAGGAAAGGACAGGGATAAAGCATGATATGAGATACTCTTGCTTTCTACCCTGGTGATATGAGATACTTTTTCTTTGGTGTCATTTGTTTGCAGAGGTATTCTAGGAGAGGAAGAAAACTGGGTATTTCGAGAGGCTCTGCTGAGAGTGTACTCTTAGAAATGAGGAAGGGTTGGGCATTTTTGCAGGTTTGCCTTGCTATGGACGGTGAAGGTGGACAATTATAGGAAGTTCTTTAATACCTGTAAAGGTACTATTCTTTCACTCGTGTTGGCAACCATTGAGTGATTGATCAGTATGGCTTCACATGCTTTCTTCTTCATAAAAAATCTTCAACAAATTGCCCGTAATTTCCGCAAAGCTGAGTGTGCATGTGACAAGTGCTGACAAGGCTGAAAAAGACTGGCGCCTCTTCGATATCTGAGATTGGCGCTTCGACAAATTATCCGTGATTTTCGCAAAGTTGAGTGTGCATGTGACAGGTGATGACACGTCTGAAAAAAGCAAGTGCCTTTTCAATTTTTGAGATCGGCCCATGGTTTCTGAGCAGCCCAGCTTTTGAGAAAGCAGACGTCTCTTCGATCTCTAAGCTTGCCTCTTCGATTTCTGAACTCGCCTCTTCAATTTCTAAAGCTCCGTCGAGTGCTGATTTTTAAAGACAGGCACGCATCACATTCCAATGCACACTTGAATTTTCCGCCTGTAGAAGCTTCCTACTTGCACTTCTAAGAACTTGATTTGTCCGACCTCTTCTTTTTCTTCACACCTTCGAAAATGTCTTGCCCTTCTGACCGTCGTCTTAACTTGAATGTCGGGAAAGATAGTGACATATCTTCTTCAAACAACATTTGGCAGCCATCCTTCGTATCTCCCAATGGTCCTCTTACAGTTGGGGATTCTATGATGATGAACGATACAACTGCTTCGGTGGTGGCCAGAAATCTTCTCACTCCTAGAAACACTAGGATACTTTCCAGACGGTCCGACGAGCTGACTGTTCAGGACTCTCTGGCCTACAACGTCCGATGTGCAGGCTCAGTTTCAAACATGGGCCAATGCCTTCTTGCTCGATCTCGTTAGGTTGAGTCGTTGATGGCTGAGGTGGCCAGTCTTCGGCAAGAGGTTAGAGTGCTTAGGCACGAGAATAAAGAGTTGCACATGCTCGTAACTAATTACTCAACAAGCATGAAGAGGAAGCTTGACCAGCTGCAGGAGTCCGAAGTTCGGATTCAGAGTGATCATCAGAGGTTTGTGGCGTTACTCCAGCGGCAACTTCTGCCTTCGTCCTCTGGCGCTTCACCAAGTGTTGAAGCTCCGAATAATCAATCTCTGGTGCTTCATCTTTCTGGAGCTCTGCCGAGTGATGAGGCGCCACCTGATCATCCTTGAAGATCCCTTCCTGTAAATTTGATTTGACTTTTTTTTTTTATGTATAATGCAAATTTCCATAAAAATAAATAAAATGGACTTTATTTCTCTTAATGCATTTTAGATATCAATGGACATGCTTTATTTTATTCAGTATGTTGTGCTAAATACAAATAAAACGTATATCTGACTAAAATGCGTTACTTCCTTCTTCTCTTTTTTTTTTTTTTTGTTTTTTTTAGATGGTGACTAATGCACTATTCTTTCACCCTTTTTTTTTTTTTTTTTTTTTTTTACTTCACAGTAGCTGGCACCTTTTTTTTAGTTGGCACTTTCTTTTTGTACATAATCATATTTTCCCAGTGCACCATTTAGGGTAGCTAGCACTTTCTTTTAGTTGGCACTTTCTTTTTGTACATAATCATATTTTCCTACTGCACCATTTTACTTAACAGTAGCTATAGCTGACACTTTCTTTTAGTTGGTACTTTCTTTTTTGTACATAATCATATTTTCCTAGTGCACCATTTTACTTAACAATAGCTAGCACTTTCTTTTAGTTGGCACTTTCTTTTTGTACACAATCATATTTTCCCAATGCACCATCCCATCACCTCTCATTTTGGTTTTTCTTTTCCAGGCACGGGTGGTCGTTTGCACAGTTTACACAGTCACGGACCTGCATTTTGAATAGCCACCGCATTTCATTTGCTTCTCCGGGGACCTTTATATATATATATGGGATTGCTCCTTTGCTTGTACACTTATTACATAGCTTCATCCACTGCGTTGCTTGTTGCCTTGCATCGCCACTGCACCATTGTCCAGCAATCCTGCGCTGCTGCTTTTACTTGGTGAGTCACTTGAGTGTATATATATGTCTTTTGAGCCGTGCATGCCATTTCCATCTTTTGAGCCATGCATATATGTATATATATATTTGTCCCATCACCATCACCATTTGCGTCCTTATATATATATGTGGAGGTTGATCGTCTTGTCACCATCTCCATTTTGTGCACTTGTCCCATTACCAAACCATGCACACATATGTCTATATATACATATATACATATATATATATATAACGTAATATAATGCTTTTTTTTTACGCACAATGTGTGTGTCCCCACTGATGGATTTCTTTGTTTGTAATGTCAGGAATTTTTTTTTTAAATCTTGAGAAGGCAGAGCTTGACGCCAGGATTTTCGCAAAGCTTTTAGAGCCGTGGGTGTGCTTGTGTAAGAGACCGCAACGAGGTTTCGCTGTGTAGTGCTTTTTGACCACAGTTTTCCCTCGGTGGCGCGTTGCCGTGTGGTGCTGTGCAAGAGCTTGCAGCGAGACTTTGCTGCGTAATGCCTTTTGGTCACAGTTCTTTCTTGGTGGTGACGTCGACGTGTGGTGCAAGAAACTGCTTGCGTAATCGCTGCGGGTTTGCGTAGTGCGATTGCGTAGCATTTTGGTTTCCTTTGCCACTGTAGTGTGCTTTGAAGGACCATCCTGTAGCTGCCATCTTTGTCGTGCTGCTCAAGTTTTGTGGCTGATTTGCGGTCCTGGTATTTTTCAAATGTTTTAGGAACAACGCCATCACCATTCTTGCGAAGGAAGACGATTCACAAGATGAAGGAACAACATTGAAGCTTTACCCGCCACTAACTGGTCCTAAGGCGCTTGCTTTTCCCGTGAAAGACAATTCCATGCATATTAAGTCGTGGTCTTCTGAAGTATCTTGGGAGGTGGTAGACGCTGTTCAACCAAATACGAAGAAAAAGGCGTACACATTGAGGGTTCTTATTTTGAATCATTCGCACCATGCTCGTGACCATCACCCGGCCTCGTTTAAGCTTCTTGGTGAACACATTCGCAACGGAGCCATGGCTTGGAATGGTACCCTGTCGACTACTGGAGAAGCCGTCTTTGATGAGTTTTATTGGGAGTGGCTCGAAGATGTCTTAAGCCGATCTAAAGATGTGCTTACTAAAGTGGGCCTTTACCACGCTGTGTACGCATCTTTGTTTAGTTATGATTGTCATCCTTCCGTCCTTCGAGCGTTCTTTGAGTATTGGTGTTTAGGGACCAACACACTTCACACGGCGCAAGGGGAGATGTCAATAGGAGGCTTGCCGATCCATGGTAAGTTTTATGATGAGGTCGTTCCCAGCACGGAGGAACTTTCTCTTTGCAATAGCCGAGGATTACCTGCGAGTTGCCGCTATTTGTTTTGGGCGTATCACAAGCTTTTCCAGGATGCTCAAGGTAAATCAGGCGTGACGATTTCCTCATGGATCCGATTTTGGTACTGGGAGGCTATGAGGTATAAGAGGTCTTCGAAGAAAAGTTGTCGTAACAAGACCACTAGGCCAAAGGGAGACTCAGACCCGTCCGGTGTTATTGGCTCAACCAGGCGCCGCTCTTTTGACGAGTTGAGAGCGTTTGAGGATCTTGGCATAGTATCAGAGCATGTGGATGAGTCTTACCTAGCTGATTTCTTAGCTTGTTGGCTTTGTAAGTTTGTTTTCCCGACAGGCGACGTCAACTTAGTTCATCCTGGAGTTTTCAAAATTGCTAGCAAGATGGTTGCAGGTAAGTCTTTTAGCCTTGCTATTCCGGTTTTAGCCAACATTTACAATGGCTTGAGCATTGTTTTGAACTAGGCAAGCACTGAAGATCGTGCTGCGGTGCTTTCTTACCACTATGTGTATGGTTGGTTGGGTGAATATTTTGGCACTCACTTTTCTTTGACGACTCTAGACAAGTCAAGGCCTTCTTCATCGACTGCAGCCAAGATGAGGCCTTTGATAACGAAGTATTCTGGCGTGCTCTCCGCGAAAAGCCTTGATGATTTGCAGGCACGAGCGCTATTTGAAAGTTATGAAGATTTGAGGATGGACCCCTTAGCGAGAGTTGGCTCGGCGCGACGAGGCATCGTAGACAATTCGTATTTTCGCTCGTCAGACTTGTCTTATCTTATAAGTCTTCGTTCGGGGTTTGTTTCTTTGCGGCAAGAAGGCCGATGCATTGTTTAGCCATATAGTCCCCACCGCTTCAGCAGGCAATTTGGTTTTGTCCAGAACTTGCCAGGCAAGCTGAAGGAAAAGAACCAATCAGCATCATTGTAAGTCGTGTATGTACAAATGTTGTTATCACGCTACCAGCCAAGGACGAGTTCAAGAGTAATCCAGTGACCCATGTTTATGCTCGTTGGTGGTCAAAGGTATATTATAAGAACTTGGGGATGGCAAGTGGTACCAATTCTTCTCACTCCGGCAATGATATGTCAAGAGAGGGCTGTCATGTGGTTCCTATGCAAGCGGTAGCTCTTGATTCCACCAGTGCGGCTCCTTTACAAGATAGACCTGTAGCTTTAGCTCCTCAACGCCCATGCTTGTCTTCTCGACATCCAGATGTTTCTGAAGAGGCGGGAGATGAAGTTGACTCGCACGAAGATGGATTTATTTTGCAACAGTGTCAACAAGTTTCAAACAAGCGACCACTTGAGGATGTTCAGGTTGACAACGATGTCAATTTTCGTCATAAGAAAAAAGAAGTGTTTAGACCTCCTCTACTCGATGACTGTGTGCCATTTGAGAGAGATGTATGTACTTCATTCTCTCTCGTGATTTCTTATGCTTTCATTATTTTGCTTTCGTTTCTAACATCTTTCTTTGTCTTCTTTAGGTTGGGCCTTCTTGTTCTTTTGATTTGGCAACTGCAGATGTTTATTCCTATACGGATATGCTATTTGCAGGCAAACTACCTACAGAAAGGGAGATCAGGGATCCGCCTGGTGCAGAGGTTGTTCCAAATCCGCCGAACTTCCCAAGTTTGCCATGTGTAGGTAAAGGTATGCAAGAACACGTTATGTGTCCAACTCCTTTGCCAGCTAGCTCTGAGATCTCTTTGAGAGGGCCGAACCTTAGCGGTACTGAGCAAGTCATCCATCGCATCAGTCTTAGTGCGACAATGGATATCAAGAGCCATATAGAGGAGAGGATTTCCAAGTGCCCATTGGAAGACCTTACGTTGCTCAATGAGGATTTGTTGAAGCTTGTTTCTGTTATTGACAACCTTAACGTTCACTCTTCATCTTTGAAGATCAAGATTGTCAAACTTATGGCCGCCTCGACTGAGTATTCTTCCTTGCGTGCCATTTCCTTGGAGAAGTTGAGTCCAGATGTTAGAGCTCATCAGCTAGCAACAATAAACTCGTCACTGGCTCAAGTCCAGTTTTCTCAGCAAGCTGCTTTGGGAGATTATCAAGTTACAGAGACTTCTTTATCTTATGTCCATGTGCGTCTAGATACGTTGGCGAGAGAGAGAGAGTAGTTGGTAATCGAAGCATCGCAACTTGAATGAGAGAAATGCATGACTATGGAGTTGCCCATCTTGTCTCCCACCGAGGCAGAGACTTTGAAGACTTTGGAAAGCTTGCTTGAAGATCGTCTTCGTAGTTTTGGGGACATAGTTTTCAAGTAGTATCTTTTGTTTTTTTTTTTTTTTTTTGTGATATGGCTTTTGGAGCCGACTCCTTCTTTCAAAGAAATAAAGTATTTACATTCTTGAATTTGCTCTTCATTCTTTAAAGTGTTTTTTTTTTTAGATGGTGTGACTGTACTTGAAGTTTTGACGTTTCAAGTTGCCTACGTACCCTCTGTTGAGGAGAGATTAAGTCATAACGTAGTTCAAATGCATTTTTATTTTTTTTTATTTTTATGATGATTTTGCCGTACATAGTTTATGCTCTTGTGGGCCAGGAGCTTTGGTTGTCGCCTTTTAGGGGTAGTAGCGCTTTAAGAATCTTCCATTGATAGGGCCAATCTTCAAGCCGTCTTCTGCCATGATTAAGTAGGCGCCGTTGGTGTAGACCTCTTGTATTACATATGGTCCATCCCATTTTGATGTGAACTTGCTTTTCGTCTTGTGAGTTGTGATGATAGGCCTACGCAATGCTAGGACGAGATCTCTAGTTTGGAAAGACCTTGGGTGGACCTTCTTGTTGAATGCCTTGGATAGCCGTGCTTGGTAGCATTCCAAGTGTTGTTGAGCTTTGAGCCTTCTTTCGTCGAGTGCTTCCAACTCTTGAAGGTGCAACCTTGCATTCTCCTCATCAGTCAAGCCTTCTTGTATAGCCATTCTCAGTGAGGGGATTTGACTTTCGAGCGGTAAAACAGCTTCCACGCCATATACAAGAGAATAAGGTGTAGATTGGGTAGGAGTCCTATATGTGGTCCGATATGCCCAAAGTGCTTCGCTTATTCTTTCATGCCAGTCTCTCTTTATTCGGCCGATCACCTTCTTTAAGAGATTGCACAATGTTTTGTTGAATGCTTCTGCAAGACCGTTGGCCGGGGCATGATACATGGAAGACTTGTGCTGCTTGAACTTGTATTTCTCATATAGCTCATCCACAAGTCGGTTGGAGAATTGCTTTCCGTTGTCAGTGATGATGTAGCGAGGCACCCCATATCGGTGGATGATGTGCTCCTTGATGAAACGGACCACACTTTCCTTTTTTACTTCCCTTAGGGGTATGGCTTCAGCCCACTTGGAGAAGTAATATGTTGCCGCTAGGATGTAAGCTTCTCCTGCAGATGATTTCGGAGTAATTGGTCCTACGACGTCCAATCCCCATGCATCGAATGGCCATGAAACAGCTGTAGGGTGTAATGGTTCAGGTGGTTGGTGTATGAAGTTGGCGTGGAATTGGCAGGCTTGGCACCTTTTTGCATGTTCCAGGCAGTCCTTCACCATGCTTGGCCAGTAGTAACCCATTCTTTTAAGCTGGAAATGTAGCTTTGGTCCAGATTGATGCGCCCCGCATACGCCTGAGTGTGCTTATTCCATGGCTTGATTAACTTCTTCCTCACCTAGGCATCTCAGAAGTACTCATTCGAAAGAGTGTCGGTAGAGTGTTTCTTTGTAATAGAGGAAGCGAGGTGCTCGTCGACGTATTTCGGAACGGTGTCTAGGATCACCTGGAAGTTTTCCATGCTCTAAGTAATCGATCAGCGGTTGTCTCCACTCTTCAACATCGACTGGAAGTACTGAGATGACATTTGTATCATCCAGTAGCATTTCAGTGACGAGGGGAATCACTCATTTTTGGCAGACTGGCACGTCTACAACTTCGTCTTCTCCTAATGTCATGCTTGAGGCTAGGTTGGCAAGAGCGTCTGCCATTTGATTATCTTTTCTTGGCACATGCTCTAGTGTCACAGTCTCAAACTTTTGTAGCAGTTGAGTTGCCAGCCGGAAGTATGGGATGAGGTCATCTTTCCTCACCTCATATTCAGTTAAGAGTTGATTGATTATAAGCTTGGAGTCGCCAAATACCTTAAGGGCTGTGATTCCCATGTTGATTGCCATTTGGAGTCCGATGATCAGTGCTTGGTACTCAGCGACGTTGTTGGAGCATAATTCGCTTAGTTGAAAGGAATAAGGTAATAGCTGCCTTTGCGGCGACATGAATACTACTCATGCCCCGGCTCCATCTGCTCGTGCAGATCCGTCGAAGAACATCGTCCATGTCAGGAAGATGTCAATGTAGAACATTTCCTCGTCAGGCAAGTCGTTTGAGATTTTCCAATCAGCTGGGATTGGGTGATCGGCAAGAAAGTTTGCTAGCGCTTGTCCCTTTACGGCTTTAGTTGGGACGTAGATGATCTCATAGTGGTTAAGAAGCAGCGCCCATTTAGCGAGTCGCCCTGTCAAGATTGATTTGGACATGACGTATTTGACCGGGTCAGCTTTTGCAACTAAGTGGATGGTGTAAGCATGCATCTAATGCCTGAGTTTCTGGATGGCGAGCACCAAGGCAAGGCACATCTTTTCTATTGAGGAGTAGTTCAACTCGACGCCGGTGAGGATTCGGCTGAGGTAGGAGAGAGCTCATTCTTTCTGGGATTCATTCTCTTGCGCCAAGAGTGCTCCAACTGAACTTTCCTGAGCGGCGATGTACAATATGAGTGGTTTCCCGGGCACAGGCGCCCTCAAGACAGGTGGACTTGACAAATACTTTTTTATGCTTTCAAAAGCATTGTGGCATGCTTCGTCCCATACAAACGAAACATCCTTCTTCATGAGTCGGCTGAACGGTTGACAACGCCATGCAAGGTTAGAGATGAAGCGTCTGATGAAGGCTAGCCGTCCTTGTAGACTTTTCAGCTCGTGCAGGTTTCTTGGCTCAGGCATGCTTTGAATGGCCTTGATTTTTTATTGGTCCACTTTAATACCACGGTGCTTGACAATGAAGCCGAGGAACTTTCCGGAGGTGACGCCAAACACACATTTTAATGGGTTCATCTTGAGGTTGTATTTTCGCAGCCTTTGGAACACTACTCGTAAATCCTTCATGTGATTTGATATTTTCTTTGTTTTGACCACCACATCATCCACATAACATTATACGTTCTTGTGTAGCATGTCATTGAAGATTTTCTGCATTGCGCGTTGATATATAGCTCTAGCGTTCTTTAGACGGAAGGGCATCACCTTGTAACAGTAGATACCTTTTGGAGTGCGGAATGCTGTTAGTTCCTCGTCTTCGAGAGCCATACGAATTTGATTACATCCAGAAGAGTCGTCCATGAATGACAGTGCCTCGTGGTCAGTGGTTGCGTCCACCATGATTTCGATGATTGGTAAGGGGAAGTCGTCATTCGGGCAAGCGTCGTTGAGGTCCCGGAAGTCTACGCAAACACATATTTGTCCAGATTTCTTAAGGACGATGACGATGTTGGAGATCCACTTGGGGTATTGCACCTCTCGAATGAATCCTGCTTCGATTAGCTTGTCAATCTCTGCCTCGATTTGTGGAATGAGCTCGGATCGATAGCGCCTTTGAGTTTGCTTTATCGGTCGCGTTCTCGGCTTGACTGCAAGATGATGCACAACGATGACAGGGTCAAGGCCGGGCATTTCTTTGTAAGTCCAAGCAAAGACGTCTTTGTACTCTGATAGCAGTTGGTAGTACTCCTCTATCTCGTCTGCTCTTAGCAGTGCACTTACAAAGATAGGTTTTTGCTCCTCTTTTGTGCCCAAGTTGAGCTCCTTGAGATCGTCAACCGTGGCTTGCCCCTCATCCTTGAGTTGTGGTGGTGCAGCAGTGACACATTCTTCAGGGATCTCGTCTTCTTTACCTTCTTAGATCGTGATGTGGAAGACATCTTAGACTTCCTCTTTAGTGTCGTCCTCTTGGGTTTGTTGGTATGAAGATTGTCCAATATGGATGATGGTGCGCCTTCTTACTATCAGTGGTCCATTTGCGTCAACCTCCAAGATTGCTTGACGCTTCATCCTTGAAGGAATTGAGCTTCGAATATCGCCTTTTTCTGCTAGCCTGTCGAGCTTTTCTTCCTTTGACGTTGTTTCCCTATTTCCAGAAAACTTCATGTTGTCTTCAAGTCTTTCCAAAGCTGACTGACGAGGAGGAGAGCTAGCCGTGTTGCTTTGCTTCCTAGGTTTTGACAACCTTTAAAAAATAGAGCTTCGGGATGTTGGCCTATTAAGCCTCTTGAAGACGGAGGTTCGGTTTTGACCACCAATGTGATCAAGGGCTAACGTTCTGGGTCTTGAACGATTTATCCTATCGAAGATTGGCGTTTGAGGGGCGGATTTAGGCTCCTCTCGATCTTGTTCAATGCTCACGCTAATGTGTTGAGTGCTAGCATTTTTCGCTTTGCTCGAAATCTTCACGGGTGCATTTGGTGTGAAGCCAAGTCCAGCTTTGTTGTTGTTAACTCCGTAACCATGCTTCTTCAACTTCTTTTAAGTCTCAGTGAGGTCACGTTCTTTATTGTTGACGGTGTTTGAAACCTTCTTTCCAGGATTCGAAGAAGAAGCGAAGTCGTACCCAGCTTTTGACATGAGTTTGTAGGCGTTTGGATCAAAACTTTCTTCGGTCCTCTTGGTTGGGAGAAAGCTTGGTTCCACCCCCTTTGGTAGAGCTTTTACGAAGCCTTGTGGTAATCTAGCAACCTTAGCGTTGCTTAGCTGTGTCAGAGGTAAAACTGCATCCGTCTTGAGCAACTTTACATTATCCATGTACCGTTGTGCATCGGCTTTGCTTGCTTAAGTTTCGAATGGGGATTGACCATTCTTTCTTCTTGACATCGGGATGTATCGGAAAACGGGTGTGTTTAGTCTATTTGAGGGCGTCCTATTCCCTTTGATTGTTGCAGGTTTAGCAAGCTCATCATCGTTCTTGCTTGAAGACGACATGGCTTCTTCTTCTTGCTTCTTGGGCATGGCTTGCCACTCCTGCTTTTTAGGTGTTGCTTTGCCTGTGGATTTGATCTCTTTTGGAAGAGCTTCGGGCACCATGTCTTCATCCATGTAGAATTTGGCATCTGCGAAATGTGATTCGGCTTCGATGAATGGTTTGGTGTCGCCATAGATCACCTTCACTCCTTCTCGGTAGAATTTTAAGCATTGGTGAAGGGTGGACAGTACTACTCCATTTGCATGGATCCAAGGCCTTCCTAAGAGCAAGCCGTAGGAAGTTCTTGCATCAATCACGTGGAATATCATGCTTGACTTGAGTTCACCAATAGTCATCTCCACTCGGATCATGCCCATCGCTTTTTATCCTCCTTGATTAAAACCTTGGATTAGTAGACGACTTAGGGACAGTTCATCCACCTTGATGCCGATTGTAGTCATTGTTGACTTTGGCATGATGTTTATGGCTGATCGGCCATCCACAAGCATGCGATTGACTTTGTGCTTCCTTACGTACCTATAGACGAAGAGAGGACGGTTGTGAGGCTTGGATCCTAGCAGCAAGTCTTCGTCGGTGAAATGGATTGCATCATCGATGGCACAGCATGTGGCACATTCATGTGGCCGAAGCTTGAAACCTTCGTTCTTGCTTTCTTGCACTTCGTGGTCATTGGGACTTTCCAAGACTGCTGCTAATGCTATTCGCATCTTCTTTGGTAATCGTAGCACTTCCTCAATGCTAAAGTGTGTTGGCAGACATTCTTCGAGCGCGAGAGTTTTTTCTCCCTCAGTGGTGATATCTTTGCCTTTTGAAGGTTCTTCTATTTCTACTTCGACCATGTGGCATGCAACGATAGTGCACTGTTGGAAGAAGTCATTCGGGAAGTACTCGTGCAATGAGACAGGAATGCGTAGCTCTTGCTCCATAGGTTCCCCGGCATACGTTGGCTTATCAACTTTTACGTTTCTTTTGGGCTTCCTACTGTTGCGGCGACGGTGCTTTCTCACTTGTTCCACCTTTTGTCTTATGGCTTGTGGTTTTGGTTTCCTTGTTTTTTTGTAGGTCACCAATGTCCATCCTTCTTCATCATCGGTATGTGTATCTTGTTCGTTTGCCCCCGACGATGGTTGCGCAGAAGGTATCGTGTAACTTGAGCATTGATAGGAATGGTCAGGTGCTGCTTGGAGAGGCACGGGATCGAAAGATCCAAATGCAATTGTAGTAATATGTGTTGCGGCCGTGTCTTCGAGGTCAAGCTCGATTCGCCCTTGTTGTGCTAGCTTCATGATAAGCTCTTTGAGGACGAAGCCTTTACCCACAGGATGGCTCACGATTCGATGGTACTTGCAGTATTTAGGATCGTTTATGCGATTCATTTCTTCAGGCTGCTTGCATTCGGGTAGCTCGATTACCTTCTTTTCTAGCAAGTCGTTTAACATTGCATCCATGTTTGAGTCAGGAAAAGGGTATACCTTCTGCTCCAATTCCCTCAAGGTGCTTTTGTACCTTTCTTGGGTGCGAGGAGGCTCACTTTTCTTTATCTCATTTGCTTTGGTTTTGGAGGAGATCTTGATAGGTGCGGAGGTGGTCTTGACAGGCGCAGTGCTGACGGTGAACGCTTCCTTAGGGCGCTTCTTCCCAGTCTTGTCTACATTTGGGAAGAACACCTTATCCTTTTTAAAGTCAGTGATCGGCTCTTTCTTCCCGTGATGGGCAATACTTAGCTCCATGTCGTGGGCACGGGTGGCTAACTCTTCAAATGTCCGTGGTTTGATGCCTTGAAGGATATAGTGTAACCCCCATTGCATGCCTTGGACGCACATCTCGATCGAAGAGATCTCCGAGAGCTTGTCCTTACAGTCGAGGCTCAGATTGCGCCATCAGTTGATGTAGTCCACGACTGGCTCATCCTTCCATTGCTTCGTGCTTGTCAGCTCTAGCATGCTCATGGTGCGGCTGGTGCTGTAGAAGCGGTTGAGGCATTCCTTTTCCAATTGCTCCTAACTGTTGATGGATTCAGGCTCTAGGTCCGTGTACCACTCAAAGGCATTTCCTTTCAGCGAGCGTACAAACTGCTTAGCGAGGTAATCTCCTTCTGTCCCTGCGTTGTTGCAAGTCTCAATGAAATGGGCGACATGTTGCTTCGGGTTTCCTTTTCCATCGAACTGCATGAACTTTAGTGGCTGTTAACCTCTTGGCATCTTCAAAGCGTCAATTTTCTTGGAGTAGGGTTTTGAGTATAGTACAGAGTCATGTGAACTTCCTTCGTACTGTGCCTTAATGGTGCTGACGATCATCTCTTGCAGCTGTTGGATAGAAAGAGATCCCGTGAGTGCCGCTGCTTGGCCTGGTTCCGGCTTCACATTGATTTTCTCCACCGGAGGCTCTTCATCCTCGTCGTTTTCCTTCTTTACTGAATCATCCCCTTGCTCGATTTTCATGTCGGGCTTTACATCTAGTTGGTTAACGAGTGCGGCGATTTGCTGGTCTTTTTCTTCCACAATCCGTGTCAGCCTTGTGATCGCTTTATTCATATGAGCCAGCTGCTCATCTATTGAAGTAGCTCCAATAGTCATAACTTGCATGGCTGAGCTGCCGCTTGAGTCGACATTGGAAAGAGTGGAACCAGAGTACTTCTTTGGGATTTCCTTCATTGGCGCCCTTAGCGAGGCCAGGGTGATCACAGGTTCGTGCCTCGGGTGCTCTTGTTCATTTGGCGGAGTTGATGTAGGGGTAGAAGAGGCGGCAGAAAGAGCTCTTGCCTTGCTTCGAGTTATGATGCCCGAAGTGACACCGCCTGCGGTGATGACGCTCTTGTTCCTTGCATTGGCTGCGAGAACAACTTGAGCCTTCTTTGATGCCATTTGTGCTTTTTGTGGATTCAAAGACAGAGATGAGAGGTAGAGATGGTCCCACCGGGCGTGCCAAATTTGTAAACACGGAAATTCCTGCGATGAACGAGACAAGAAACACGTGTACAAAATAATATTTGTATTGATGATTTAGGGGTTACAATCTCTTCTACAAATTTAGCCTCTGATTCTATCTTTGTAATGGGTGGATTTGATGTTCTTGATCCAAAGGGTCGTCGGGGCTTGATCTTGGGATAAACAGTTGTGCGGATTTGTTGACGTCGTTGATCCAAAGGGCCGTCGGGGCTTGATCTAGGGATGAACGAATGATGAATGATGAGCGCTTTCTTCAAGGGCTGTGGGGGGTGGCTTGATCTTCAATTAGTGGAAGTTCTTCAAGGATCGTTGGGGCTTGCTTTTGAATGAGGATTTGACGAAGAATGAAGAGAGCTTTCTTGATCCTTCGGGGTTTGCTTGAGAGCTTTGGAGTTTCAAAGCTTCAAGGTTGTGGTGTGAGGTGAATTGGTTATGAATTCGTGTGCCAAAATGAATGCCTTGGCCTCCTATTTATAGAATTCCAAAACTTGATTTTTTTGGATTTAAATAATTAGATGAAATAAATCATTTCTGCCAGGTGTTGACACGTGTCCTGTTTGATGACTTTTCCGATTTATTTTGATTTTTCGTTTAGTCACATGCTATGTGTAAAATTTATGTGACACATAAACATTGAAATTTTAATTATTGATTAACATTTATTTTACCGAAATTTCAATGTCTACAGTGTTCCACGGATGTGGACGAGTTGTTCCAGATGGGTGAGGCGGAACGAAAATTCACCCAAAATTCGTCTCGTGGAACAACACATTCCACCTATTTTAGGCGCACCAAACGTGAGACGAAACGCCTCGTCCCAGTCTGTTCTGTCCCGTCCCATGTACCAAATGGTACCTATGTTCTTTATGGCGAGATGCGATGAGTTTTATGGCTACACGGTTTCAAAATTTGTGGTGGCAGTCAAAGTTTAGAGTTATAGGTTAAATTATGGTTGTGGTTATTTTGAGTTGTATGTAGGGATGGGCAAATACCCATCGATTATGGGTAACCGCGGTTATCCAACCATTTAAATTTTGCGGTTACGGATAACCGTTTAGATAATTAAATGGGTATGGGTATAACCGTTTACCCGTAAAATTTAAATGGGCGATTATGGGCATTAACCGCGGTTATAACGGTTACCCGTTTATGAATAATCAGTAATTTTGATTTTCAATTAAAATTAGGGAAGTCGTGGAAGAAGTCTGAATTCATATTTTTAGATGTTCTAACTATTTCTAACAAATGGGTTTCTTTTCTTTCTCATAATAGTATTGTCCTGTTTTTTTTTACATGTTTTGTATACACTTATGTAGTCGTGGAAGTTAGTCCTTTATATCTTAGAAAAGTTTGAATTCATGTTCTGCTTGTAAAACTAGGTTGTTATTTGTAAAACTAGTTTGAATTCACAATGGATACAAATGTTCTGCTTGATATTTTAGAATTAAGCATCACATATTTCTATATTTTTACATTTTTAGAACTTTGAAGTCTGAATTCATGTTTTGGGTGCTGCAAATTGATATTTTAGAATTATTGGAGTTGTATACGCTTACGGTTAAAAAAAAATGTAAATAGGTGCAAAAAAGGATAAATGGGTTAAAAATTGGATAAACAGGTAAACGGGGTATGGATAAACGGGTATACGGTTACGTTGCCCCACGACCTGCACTGCACCTATTTCGTTGGGAAAACGTTAAAAATTTATTTATTTATTTTCCTTTTGAGCGGCTTTGATGACAAAGTCAAAAGCAATGGTGCAGTCCATAGTGGAAGACTTCTTCTTCTTCATTATAGACACAAGTCCAAACTTTTCCGTCAACCTAGCCGCGGCATTGAGAGCCAACACCCAAATGCTCAGTTCACTGCCACGATTGGAACTTCTCAAGGCACTTGAACTCAAGATCACCTCTACATTAGTTTTTCTTTAATTTACTCAATCGTAAGACTAGAAAAATGGAGAAATGTAGAGCAGAAAAAAAAAAATGGATGAGTGCAGAGGAGAAAAATGATGGGCCAAAAAACTTGCCTTTTTCTATTGCTTAAAGAAACAAAGTGGAATGGGGTGTTCAAATTATAAAATTAAGGAGTGAAAGATGTCCTTAAACCAATCCAGCAAATAAACTTAATATTGTGTTCACATGTGATTGAAATGATAAATATAGTAGAAACTTAAACCAATCCAACAAGGCTTGAGAAGCTTAATTTAATATTCAAGTTAATATTGTGTTCAACGTGTGATTGAAATGATTAATATAATGGAAAGCACCTATGAAGACTTTTCCTAGAACACAAACAATCGGATCTCTCCAAGCCTTAGAGAGAAATGCACCTCACGTCTTATTTTATATTATCCTTTTCTTTGTAAGCTATGTCATATAAAAGACTTCATCCTACATACAGCAGTCTAGATTGACTATAGTCAAAATCCCAATAATGTACGCGTGTTTGGTTACATTTCAGCATTTCGTAGAAGCTTGTACCACTAAACATCCCATTCCATCTTAAATGCTTATATATAATCCACTGTCTTCCATCACTTCCACAAACAAACTCCCTCCACTTTCAAGCTTTCATCCCACAAAAGAAACCAACAAAATCTAGCAGATAACTAACATGGCTTGGAAAAATAGTGATGCGGAATCTTTGCAATCTGCTGATGAGCTGAAACGCCAGAAGAGAATCAAATTGACTATATACATTGGTATTTTCATTGTGTTTCAGATCATCATCATAACCTCGATGAGTCTCACTGTGATGAAAGTCAAGACCCCGAAGGTAAGGCTAGGCAACATCAGCGTCCAAGACCTCAACTCTGTCCAGGCAACACCTTCATTCGACACAAAATTCAAAACCCAAATCAGAGTTAAGAACACAAATTTTGGTCCATACAAGTTTGATGCTAGCATTGTCACGTTTTTGTACCAAGGCGTGATTGTCGGGCAAGTTGCTATTCCAATGAGCAAGGCTGGAATGCTTTCTACCAAAAAAATTGAAGTTGAGGTGAGCTTGAGTTCAAGAGCACTGAGCAGTTCCAATCTTGGCAGGGAATTCAGCAGCGGGGTGTTGACTCTCAACAGCGCGGCTAACTTGACCGGAAAGGTTGAACTGATGTTTATAATGAAGAAGAAGAAGTCTTCCACCATGGACTGCACCATTGCATTTGATTTGTCATCAAAGACGCTGAAAAGTTTGCAATGCAAGTGATTAGACAAGATAAGTAGCGTGAAGCAGGAGGGTGGAGTTGAACTGCTTCTTTCTGTTACATATTTAGGATTCAAACTGCGAGTGAACAAGACTAGTTCTTGATTTGTATTCTTTGTGCAACCCTTGAATTTGTATTTATAAAACATTTATTGATTATCTTTAACCATTTATGCCTGGTTTTCCTTTCTTCCTGTCTTCAATATATGTTGCTTTGTCAAGTTTCAAACCTTGTAGATGTTTGTATTTTTTACACTTGTTAGTTTTACTTTTGATTATTTCATGGTTACTGTTTACTTATTGAGCTAATGGTTTCTCTTTTAACTTGGTAATGTGAAATATCATTCTGCTCTTATAATTAATGGGTTCTTCCCCAAATACAGCTGCCGAGAGATTTGAGCAGTATCATTCTATCACATGCTTCTTGTGAGCTCCCCATAACACTCAATGAATTTTTCCGAATCTGCGTTCTACAGTGAGAAAATCCTCTCAATTCTAGTGAGAGAAAATGTCTCATCTCTGTTACAAACTCATGAAAGTATGAATCAATTCTTCTTTCTTGTATCCTCAAATTGATGAGCATTGCGTATTTTGAAATCATATGTTTTGATGATATATCCTACTAATTATCAACTAAGCCTTTGAGCTGCAGTTTAATTGAGAGAAGCTAAAATGATTTTTACTATTTGATACTAATTATCAACTAAGCTTGTGAGTATTGTTCTCTTGGATTTGGCATTAAATCAACATGCTTAAACTAAAAAGGATTAGGATATCTTGGACGCAAGATATTTGGATTTGTGTTTCCTAGTTGGTTTTGGATTTTAGTATAGGATTTGGTTTCCTATATTCTAGGGACTTTGTGTAAACCTATGACATCTATTAGTATAAATAGATGGATGTGGGATAGAGTTTTATGTGTGAGAGTTTTTGAGAGGCATAAATTTGTATACTTGAGAACACTTTGTGTTTGTGAGTTCTCTTGTATTTGTTGATTATCAATAAATCTTCCATTGCTATAGAGGTTCTCCTATATTGGAGGAACTCTGAAATCATTGTGTTTTATTTATTACTTGATTGGTTTTTGGTTTAGTTTACAACAAGTGGTATCATGAGCTTAGGTTCTTACGTGGGTTGTGACTATCAAGCAATGACGAAGACTAGTGATTCTACCAGTGTTGATGATGTTGAAGAAAAGTCTGGCACTGGTGGAACCAAGTTGCTAGGTTTGAAATTGAGAAATTTGATGGAACAAACAACTTTGCTATGTGGCAGTGTGAGGTTAGAGATGTCTTGGTACAACAAGGTTTGGTTGTTGTATTAGGAGACATGTCGTTTGTGATGAAAAAAGAAGAATGGGAAAGATTGAATGCTCATGCATGTTCTACAATTCAGCTATGCTTGGGAAAGCAACAGAAGTATGGTGTGATAAACATAACTTCTGCGAAGGAATTGCAGGCTACATTGGAGACAAAATACATCAAGAAAAGTGCAGAGAATCGACTGCATCTCAAGAGCAAGTTATACAGGTTCTAGTACAAAGAGGGCACGAAAATGATTGGCCATCTAGAAGAGTTTAACAAGCTTTTAGCTGAACTGACAAATCTTGAAGAGATAATCAAAGATGAAGACAAGGCCTTGATCCTGATGAACTCATTGCTTGAATCCTATGAGCCTTTCGTGACTACTTGGATTTATGGCAGGGAGATAATTAAGTATGATGAAATCTCTAGTGCTCTTATGAATCATGAGGTGAGACACCTTAATAGGCAAGAAAGGAATAACTCTGAAGCTTTGATGGTGAGAGGGAGATTGAAAGAAAAGAAAGGTTCGTACAAGAAAAATAGTAGGTCTCGTACTAGAGGAGTCTCAAAGAATAGGAAGTTCTTGGACAAAGATGAGTATGCTTTTTGTCATGAAAAAGGACACTGGAAGAAGGACTGCGAAGCAAATATGGCTAAAAAGAAGAATAACGACTAAAAAGAAGAATGACGACTCCGAAGCAAATATGGTTGAAGTTGAGGATGAGGAATTTGTCTATGCCCTAACTGCATCGAGCATTGTGGATTATATGAAAGAGTGGGTGCTCCACACAGGTTGTAACATCACATGACTTCTCAAAGGCATTGGTTTTCAAGCTTCAAAGTTATGAATGGAACTGTGTATATGAGAGATGATAACCCATGCACAACTAAAGGAATTGGAAGCATTAGGATCAAGCATCATGATGGTGTGATTCGAGAATTGCATGGTGTAAGGTACGTCCCAAATCTGAAGAAAAAATTGATCTCACTAGGCACTCTCGAGTCACAAGGCTTCAAGTTTTACTCCGATAACAACGTGCTCAAAGTTGTTAAAGGAGCACTTGTCATAATAAAAGTGCCTCAAAATGGTTTACTTTATATACTACAAGGAAGTACTTTGGAAAATGGAGTGGTTGTGGTAGCTGATGAAGTGCAAAGTGATAAAAATGACTTGTCTGCATTATGGCTCATGAGGTTTGGACATGTAGGATCATGGATATATATGATGAAATGAAAGGACGAGGTTCTTGACATCTTCCTGGAATAAAAGAACATGGTGAAAAACAAGACTGGAAAGAAGAATAAGATACTAAGAAGTGACAATGGAAGGGAATATACCTCTAATCCTTTCTTCAAAGTGTGTAAAAAGGAAGGGATTACTCGACATTTCAGTGTTAGACATACTCCACAATAGAATGGGATTGCAAAGAGACTAAACAAGACTTTGCTCGAGAAAGTTCTTTGCATGGTATCTCAAGCTAAGCTACCAAAGAGATTTTGGCCATAAGCTTTGAGCTATGCATGTTATGTGCTTAATCGATTACCATCAACAACATTGGAGGGTTGAATACCTATTGAAGTGTGGTCTGGAGAACCAGCTCAGGACTACGATAAGCAATGAGTGTTTGGATGCAATGTCTACTTTCATGTGAAAGAAAACAAACTGGATCTATGAGCCAAGAAATCTATCTTTATGGGATTCAATAGTGGTGTGAAAGGCTTTAGACTTCGGTGTCATGAGTTGAACAAGATTATAGGAAGTAGAGATGTGACATTCGATGAAAGTCACATGAAATTGAAGGAAGATGTTCAGATGGTGGAGATTGGGGAACAAGTAGTTATGAATTCACAGCTAAGTAAGAAAGTTGTGGAAGAAGAAAGACAAGGTGATCAACTTGAACATGAAGAGAGTGATTGTGAAGAAGGAACACCATAAGAAGAACTAAGGATACAAGATGATTGCATAGCCAAAAAGAAGGGAAAAAGAGACATATCTCTACCTGCGAGATATAAATATTGCATGGCCTACATGGTACATTGCCAATAATTAAGGCTGAAATTCCCACTAATTTTGAAAGATGTGATGAAGGAATTGATAAGTTCTCAATTGGATATGTGGACTCAGACTTTGCTGGAGACTTAGACAAGAGAAGATCGACGACTGGGCATGTGTTTACTATGGCAAAAGGTCGTATATGCGGGAGATCAATATTACAACCAAAGAAGCATAATACATGGAGATCGCTGAAGCTATCAAAGAAGCAAAAGTGGACTCTGGGAATGTTATGAGAATTAGGTGTAGAACAACACAAGTTGGATGTATATTGTGACAGCCAAAGTGTCATTTATTTGGCCAGATATCAGGTACATCATGCTAGGACTAAGCACAATGATGTACGATATCATTTTGTGAAAGAAGTGGTAGTTGAAGGTGAGATTTGTCTAAAAAAGGTTGCTACAGAAGATAATCTAGCTGTTATGTTGACAAAGGTGGTTAATGCAGCTAAGTTCGAGCACTGCTTGGATTTGGTGCGGTTGAAGCAAGTTTGATCTTGCGATATGGTGGAGCAATGGAAGTTGTTTAATGCCTCGTTATGGATTTCATGCCAAGGTGGAGATTGTTGGATTTGGCATTAAATCAACATGCCTAAACTAAAAAGGATTAGGATATCTTGGACGCAAGATATTTGGATTTGTGTTTCCTAGTTAGTTTGAGATTTGGTTTTAGTATAGGATTTGGTTTCCTATATTCTAGGGCCTTTGTGTACACCTATGACATCTATTAGTATAAATAGATGGATGTGGGATAGAGTTTTATGTGTGAGAGTTTTTTAGAGGCATAAGTTTGTATACTTGAGAGCACTTTGTGTTTGTGAGTTTTCTTGTATTTGTTGGTAATCAATAAAGCTTCCATTGCTAGAGAGGTACACCTATATTGGAGTAACTCTGAAATCGTTGTGTTTTGTTTATTGCATGATTGCTTTTTGGTTTAGTTTACAACATGTTCTTCATATCAGAGCATCATAATCATTCTCTGTATTTGTACGCTTAGAATAACGTTTGCTTCCAATGTTAATTCACTGATTTTATGATCACAGAACCATTTACATACACAATGGATCTGGTGACTGAGCTTGGATGAAGATTGAGTTGGAATGGTGGTTGCCTTCATCAAGTAGTCCATAGAGGAGAGATGAAGCTGTAGAGGTATTCGCTGTCACTTAGGTTAGCCACTCACATTAGAATTGAATGATAATTGAACTTAAATGTACACTTGTATTGAGATTCAACTGTTACAGTGTGGTGGTTACAATGTTGTTTATACTCATTGTTTTACATTGAATTGTGTAGTTGTTAAACTAGGAGAAAAGTAGGGTACAT
This sequence comes from Malus sylvestris, assembly GCF_916048215.2. Classification (NCBI taxonomy): domain Eukaryota; kingdom Viridiplantae; phylum Streptophyta; class Magnoliopsida; order Rosales; family Rosaceae; genus Malus; species Malus sylvestris. The sequence continues at coordinate 17,076,464 of NC_062273.1, forward strand.
TTAGTCCCCCAACCATAAATTGATATCATACTTTTTCTTCTCTCTTTACTAGTATACCCCAAAAAGATGCTCAAACCCGCAGCCGGTAGAGCAGATCCAAGAGAAACATATTCTTCAGATTGGAGTTCGAAATAGGGGAGACCGGTCGAACAAGAACCCTAGTTATTTTGTTCACCCTTTTCATGTTTAATTTGTTCACCCTTTTCTTCGTTTTAGAGTTATTTTTTAACGTCATAATGACCTTCTTATTGCAGCAGGAACCAAAAATTAACGACCTTACGGGAACACACTTTAGGATAAAAGAATTCAATAGAAAAGTGATTTCCGTACAATTTTTTTCTCATCCAACGAACCTGCATTTCCATCCAACGAACACTTTAGGATAAACTTCACGTCTGATTTCACTTGCATTTTAAGTTTGGGCCGTCTTTGACGACATGGCAAATGTGATTGTGCAGTCCAACAGTACTTCTACCAACATCTATTCTTCATTTCACTATCCGATTCTATTAAATTTTGTGATTGGATTCCATTTGATGAGGGAAGGAATTCTTGCTATATATTCTACGGAAGTTAATCATCTGTTTCTATATTCAACAACAACAACAACAACAAAGCCTTTTCCCACTAAGTGGGGTCGGCTATATGAATCCTAGAACGCCATTGCGCTCGGTTTTGTGTCATGTCCTCCGTTAGATCCAAGTACTCTAAGTCTTTTCTTAGAGTCTCTTCCAAAGTTTTCCTAGGTCTTCCTCTACCCCTTTGGCCCTGAACCTCTGTCCCGTAGTCACATCTTCGAATCGGAGCGTCAGTAGGCCTTCTTTGCACATGTCCAAATCACCGGAACCGATTTTCTCTCATCTTTCCTTCAATTTCGGCTACTCCTACTTTACCTCGGATATCCTCATTCCCAATCTTATCCTTTCTCGTGTGCCCACACATCCCACGAAGCATCCTCATCCCCGCTACACCCATTTTGTATACGTGTTGATGCTTCACCGCCCAACATTCTGTGCCATACAACATCGTTGGCCTTATTGCCGTCCTATAAAATTTTCCCTTGAGCTTCAGTGGCATACGACGGTCACACAACACTCCGGATGCACTCTTACACTTCATCCATCCAGCTTGTATTCTATGGTTGAGATCTCCATCTAATTCTCCGTTCTCTTGCAAGATAGATCCTAGGTAGCGAAAACGGTCGCTTTTTGTGATCTTCGCTAGATTGCTCCGGTCATTAGTGTGGATAAGTATATAAATGGATAGAGATAGGAAAGCAAACACAAGATGTACGTGATTCACCCAAATTGGCTACGTTCACGGAATAGAGGAGTTCTCATTAATTGTGAAGGGTTTACACAAGTACATAGGTTCAAGCTCTCCTTTAGTGAGTACAAGTGAATGATCTAGTACAAATGACATTAGGAAATATTGTGGGAGAATGATCTCGTAATCACGAAACTTCTAAGTATCGGAGTGTGGTATCGTCTTGACTTGCCTTATCTGTCTCATAGGTAGATGTGACATCTTCTCTGGAAGTACTCTTCCTCCATCCAAGGGTGGTATCTTTAACTGGTGGAGATGCACAAGGTAATGTATCAATTTCACTTGAAGCTTACTTGTAGTTTCAGGCTTGGTCAAGCGCGATACAAACCATGTAGTAGGAGTCCCCAAGTCGCCGAGCTAGGGGATCTGCTGAAAGAGGTGACAGACAAGGTAAGCAATCAGAGCTCCGGCTGATTGTTCACATTCTCCTTAGCTTGCAGGCAGCATGAAGGATAAAGAGAAGAAAAATGAGAAGAGATGATATGGGATACTTTTGCTTTTGAAGAAGTAACTTTCCACAGGCTTATTCTTGAACTGAGCTGGAGGGTTTTCTGGTTTCCTCCAGAGTATAAGGCCGACTGAAGAATTTGAGGGTCAAAACAAGTCCATCAAATCTAGAGTATGTTCGACCCTGCTGATATGGGATACTTTTGCTTTTGACAGAGTAATAGATGTATCGGCACGTGTGCTGTTACGTTTGTCTCCACATGCTTCCTTGTATCATTCTCACTTGCCCTATTTGTTCCTCAGGCAGATGCGGTATCTTCCCTGGGAGCATAAGATGTTGAAGATGAGTACTCGAGAGCAATACCAGGTAAGTAATCAGGTAAGGGGTTCCAGGCAGTCAGTTCCTGGCTAGAAGCTTGATTCCAAGTGCTGACTGATTGCTCTCTTTCTCCTTGTCTTGCAGGTAAGAACAAGGCCAAAGGAAAAGACAGGGAAAAAGCATGATATGGGATACTCTTGCTTTTAACCCTGATGATATGGGATATTCTTGCTCTAGTATAGCTTGTTTGCAGAGGTATTATCAGGGGGGAAGAAAGCTGAGTATTTCGAAAAGCTTCGTTGGGAGTGCCCTCTCAGATATGAGGAAGGGTTGAGCATTTTTGCAGGTCTGTCTGTCCGTTGGGGATGGAGGTCGACATATATAGGAGTCTCCCTAACAGCAAGTAGTAATGCTATTCCTTTACCCTGCTTGGTCATAGCACGGTAGTGGGAGCTGCCAGCTTCACATGTTTTAACTCTGTCAGAGCACTTTGAAAAAGTGGTCTGTGGTATCTGGAAAGCTGATGTTGCGTGTGAGGATTACAGACAAGCTTTATCCAAGGAGATCCGGCTCTTGAAGTTGGGAAAGTGGTGCCTCTTCGGTTTTCGAACAAGCAATCCTATCGAGGATCTGGCTCTCGAGATTCGGAGAATGATGCCTCTTCGATTTTTGAGAAAGCAATCATGCTGGGGGTCTAGCTCTCGAGATTCGGAGAGCGGTGTCTCTTCGAATTTTGAGAAAGTAATCATGTTGGGAGTCTGGCTCTCGAGATTCGGAGGGCGGTGCCTCTTCGATTTTGGAGCAAGCAATCTTGTTGGGAGTGTTTTCTCGAATGTGAGTAAAGGTTGGGCATGTTTGCTAGTCTACCTTGCCACGAAGCACAGAGGTTGACACACAGGGACTTTCCAATTATCCAGCAATGGTACTGTTCCTATACCCTCTCTTCGATTTTTGAGAAAGTAGTCATGTTGGGAGTCTGGCTCTCGAGATTCAGAGGACGGTGCCTCTTCGATTTTGGAGCAAGCAATCTTGTTAGGAGTTTTCTCGAATGTGAGTAAAGGTTGGGCATGTTTGCTAGTCTACCTTGCTACGAAGCACAGAGGTTGACACACAGGGACTTTCCAATTATCCAGCAGTGGTACTGTTCCTTTACCCTTGTGGGTAATAATATGGTAGCTAGACCTTCAAAATTTCTGTGTCTAAACTTTGTTAGTACTGTTTCTTTGCTATTCTTTTACCCTTCTTGGTTAGAGCGATGTAGTAGGAGCTACAAGCTTCACGTGCTCAACTTTGGCAGAGAACTTTGGCAAAGTTATCTGTGGTACCCATGAGCTATTGTTGCGTGTGGGAAGTGGGTGATTGAGCAGTAAGATTCATGTGCTTTCTACTTCACCAGAAGTCTTTGACAGAATGCCCATAATTTCCGCAAAGCTGAGTGTGCGTGTGATAGGTGCTGACAAGGCTGGAAAAGTAGGTGCCTCTTCGATTTCTGAGATCGGCCCTCGTGGTCTCTGAGCAGCCCAACTTTTGAGAAAGCGAGCGCCTCTTCGATTTCTGAGATTGACTTTAGTGGTCTTCGAGCAGCCCAGCTTTTGAGAAAGCAAACGCCTCTTCGATTTCTGAGATCAACCCTCGTGGTCTCTGAGCAGCCCAGCTTTTGAGAAAGCAAACGCCTCTTCGATTTCTGAAGCTCTGTCGAGTGCAGATTTTTATAGGGGCTGGCATTAAGTTCTAAACAACACTTGAAATCCACCAGTAGAAGCTCCATTCTTGCACTTCTAAGATCTTGATTTATCCGATCTCTTCTCTCTTCAACACCTTTGAAAATGTCTGGCCCCTCCGACCGTCGTTTTGACTTGAACCTTGTTGAAGAGGCAGCCCCGCCTTCTCCAGACAACATATGGCGCCCATCCTTCGTCTCCCCTACTGGTCCTCTTACCGTTGGGGATTCCGTAATGAAGAATGATATGACCGCTGCGGTGGTGGCCAGGAACCTTCTCACTCCCAAAGATAACAGACTACTTTCCAAACGGTCTGATGAGTTAGCTGTTAAGGATTCGCTGGCTCTCAGTGTTCAGTGTGCAGGTTCTATGTCTAATATGGCCCAACGCCTATTTGCTCGAACCCGCCAAGTTGAATCATTGGCGGCTGAAGTGATGAGTCTCAAACAGGAGATTAGAGGGCTCAAGCATGAGAATAAACAGTTGCACCGGCTCGCTCATGACTATGCTACAAACATGAAGAGGAAGCTTGACCAGATGAAGGAGTCTGATGGTCAGGTTTTACTTGATCATCAGAGATTTGTGGGTTTGTTCCAAAGGCATTTATTGCCTTCATCTTCTGGGGCTGTACCGCGTAATGAAGCTCCAAATGATCAACCTCTGATGCCTCCTCCTTCTAGGGTTCTGTCCAGTACTGAGGCTCCGAATGATCCCTCTCCAGTGCCTTCTCTTTCTGGGGCTCTACCGACTGCTGAGACTTCTCCTAAGCAACCTTTGTGAAGGCTCCCTCTTGTTTGTTTATTTTGATTTATGTATATGTACATATTTGTAGCTTATCGGGAATATCAATAAATAAACTTTCCTTCATTTCAACGTTTGTGTTAAATACACCAAATCATTCTTCGCTAAGTTCTTTGAATTTTCTTTTGTTGAAGCTTGTATGGAAGCTTTGTGAGTGGAGCATGTAGGTTGAGGTAGTGTTCCCTTAATTTCCCGAGTGAGGAAAACTTCTCGGTTGGAGACTTGGAAAATCCATGTCACTGAGTGGGATCGGCTATATGAATCTTAGAACGCCATTGTGCTCGGTCCTGTGTCATGTCCTTCGTTAGATTCAAGTACTCTAAGTCTTTTCTTAGAGTCTCTTCCAAAGTTTTCCTAGGTCTTCCTCTACCCCTTCGGCCCTGAACCTCTGTCCCATAGTCGCATCTTCTAATCGGAGCGTCAGTAGGCCTTCTTTGCACATGTCCAAACCACCGTAACCGATTTTCTCTCATCTTTCCTTCAATTTCGGCTACTCCTACTTTACCCCGGATATCCTCATTCCTAATCTTATCCTTTCTCGTGTGCCCACACATCCAACGAAGCATCCTCATCTCCGCTACACCCATTTTGTGTACGTGTTGATGCTTCACCGCCCAACATTCTGTGCCATACAGCATCGCCGGCCTTATTGCCGTCCTATAAAATTTTCCCTTGAGCTTCAGTGGCATACGGCGGTCACACAACACTCCGGATGCACTCTTCCACTTCATCCATCCAGCTTGTATTCTATGGTTGAGATCTCCATCTAATTCTCCGTTCTTTTGCAAGATAGATCCTAGGTAACGAAAACGGTCGCTCTTTGGTATTTCTTGATCTCCGATCCTCACCCCTAACTCGTTTTGGCCTCCATTTGCACTGAACTTGCACTCCATATATTCTGTCTTTGATCGGCTTAGACGAAGACCTTTAGATTCCAACACTTCTCTCCAAAGGTTAAGCTTTGCATTTACCCCTTCCTGAGTTTCATCTATCAACACTATATCGTCTGCGAAAAGCATACACCAAGGAATATCATCTTGAATATGTCCTGTTAACTCATCCATTACCAACGCAAAAAGGTAAGGACTTAAGGATGAGCCTTGATGTAATCCTACAGTTATGGGAAAGCTTTCGGTTTGTCCTTCATGAGTTCTTACGGCAGTCTTTGCTCCTTCATACATATCCTTTATAGCTTGGAAAAATAAGAAAAAGAAAAACAAAGTAGAGCAATACTATGAAAATTCTGCAGCAAAATGCAAGAAGTCCCATAGAAGATAAAAAATGAAACAATAAAATTCAAGAACTAATACTGATCTCGCAGGTCTGATCACTTGCATTGCAAACTTTTGAGCGTCTTCGATGACAGAGCAAATGCAATGGTGCAGTTCATGGTGGAAGCCTTCTTCTTTTTCATTATAAACATCAATTCAACCTTTCCAGTTAACCTAGCCGCGCTGTTGAGAGTCAACACCCCGCTGCTCAGTTCATTCCCAATATTAGAACTGCTCAATGCACTTGAACTCAAGCTCACCTCAACGTCAATTATTTTGGTGGAAAGCATTCCAGCCTTGCTCTTTGGAATAGAAACTTGCCCGACAGTTGCGCCTTGGTACAAAAACGTGACAGTGCCTTCATCAAACTTGTATGGACCAAAATTTGTGTTCTTGACTCTGATTTGGGTTGTGAATTTAGTGTCAAATGAAGGTGTTGTTGGGGCGGAGTTGAGCTCTTGGACGTTGATGTTGCCTAGCCTGAGCTTGGGGGTCTTAACTTTCATCACAGTAAGACTCATAGCCGTTATAACTATAATCTGAAACACAATGAAAATACCAATGTATATGGCCAATTTGATTCTTTTCTGGCGTTTCAGCTCATCAGCGGACTGCAACGATTCCGCATCATTTTGTTTCCAAGCCATGTTAATCTCCTTTTCTTTTCTGATATAAGAGCTGAAAAAAATGAAAGTTACCTGCTTTGTTGGCTTCTTTTTGTGGAATGAAAGATTGGAAGTGAGGGAGTTGTTTGTGGAAATGAGGAAAGAGTACAGTGTTTGGAGATTGGCCTATTTTCAATAAGTTGTGTTGTGGAATGAATTTCCTGGAAAATGTGAGTTCATCAGGGAACAATTTTATCGCACACACCGAACCAAACGCGTCCAAGTGCGGGAATTATTGACTTCTAGATAATCGATGAATTTGGTGGAGTGAGGACCTTTTAGGTTTTTTCTTTGGTCAGCCAAGAGAGAAAATTTTAATATTAAATATCCGTAGAAGCTTCTGTTAATAATTAAATAGATCAAATCTCCTAATGACAGGTGAGAACGTGATGTAGGATCTATTAGAGGACACTTATCACCTATGGAACGGTAGATCAATAAAAATTTATTGTTATTTAACTTGGATTAGTTCTTCTAATTAGCCCCATATGACAAGCAGGATTCTTTAAAAAAACAACTGAATGCTAAAGAAGCTTAAACCAATCAAAGAGGTCAGAGCCACAATTAGCATCTGGTAATACCTCTCAAATCACTTATGGCTCGTTTATGTAACCGTAATTAAAATATGAATCAAATTCTTGTTGAAACTGTTTACTTAAATGTTATGGAATTAGAGTAGGAATAAAATTGAATTCATATGAGGTGTTTACCAATTCACTTGAGTCGGAGTATAAATCAATATAATTATTAAAATGCCCTTATCTTTTTTCATCTTATCTTTATATTTATTTTTAATAACATTTTAAATAATTATTTTTATTTGTTTGATTAAAGTGGAGTTAAAAAACCCTAGCCAAATCATCTTCTCCGCAGACCAAACAAGTTCAAAATTTATAACCCACTCATCCCCGTGTACACCCAGGAAAGCCACTAAACACGATTATAATCCACCAAGCAAGATTATAACTCACCTCAGCCTCTGCATTTTTACAATCTTCAAATCCTCTATTTCTCATTGTGAAGATCACTCCAATTTTTGTTTTCCGTTACACACTCTAAATTTTTCAAAATCCTATTTTGGGTACTTTCTTCACCTGGGTTTTTCTCACAGCTTCCTAGTATTTTTTCCCGCATCCAAACTGGGAATGGACTTTTTTCCTTGGAATGAGCCAGCGAGCGAGAAGCATATCCACCGCCTGATGAGCCAGCAAGCGAGAGGGCATAATAGGAAGAAAAAATGCATTCCCGATTCCCTTACCCTCCCGAAATTCAAATACCTTATATATCCCACTCCACCAATTTCAGGAATTGCATTCCTTATTTTGGGTGGGGTCCACCACACTGTTGATTCCTTAATATTTAGTAAACACCGGAGTAATCCGTAATCGAAATTCAATTATGTTATTTGGTTACCATTACCCTTACGTAAACGCGCTCTTAGTACATTGTCTTGACTTATAAAATTATCAGAGAGACAGCCAAATGACGCGCTCTTAGTACATTGTCTTGACTTGTAAAATTATCAGAGAGACGACCAAATGACACTTCCATAACACTTGTAATGTTCCGAATTTGTTAATTACCACATGCACAGTTCGACAAGGGTGGAGTTTTCACAAAAGACTTCGGTATTTAAACTCTCTTTTTCTCCCTCATTATGCCCATGTGGGATATTTCGATATATATGTACTACTCACGCATGTCAATATAACGTTCAAGACTAATAATACAATGCTTCCTGAAAAAGGTTAAGATATGTGTGTTCTGTGAAATTTTATAGGCCCAAGCAGGGTCTACCACCAATATCACCGATATTATCCCAACTTAGCCACCTATTACTAGGTGTTGGGTTTTATCACAAAAAGCCTCAGTAATATTAGGGGTGAAAATTCTCATATATTAATTGTATATTCTTTTATCATATAACCGATGTGAGATCATATTCTCCAACACGTCCCCTCACGAGTGACCCCACACAGGGTCATAAGGGAAACCAATTCCCACATCGGGAACTAGTCAAGTCATAACACCGGAGCTAACTCAACTTTTCCAGAGTCCGATCATCATTCAAGTATTAGGGCCAACGCAACTTTCGAGGGCCCAATCATTTAGTACCTTAAGTTGGTGCTAGTACAACTTTTTGAAAACCCAACTTAAGGAGGTACATTTGAGCCCAGTAAATCGGGCCCAGGATGTGTTGAAGGAATAGCTTGCTCTGATACCATGTAAAAGTTTATAGGCCCAACCATGTAAAAGTTTATTGTCCCAACTTAACCACATGTTATTAGGTGTTGAGTTTTATCGCAGAAGGCTTTGATGATAAACTAGTATATCATTGAACCAAAAATATTTTAAGAGGCTATGCAAGATGTAGCTTGGCAAAAATCTATGGAGGAAGAAAAGTTAGTAATTGAGAAAAAGATGTCATAGGTGTCAAGTGGATTAACAAGACAAAGCTTAATTTGGATGGGTCAATCCAAAAGAATAGGGCAAGGCTAGTTGAAAAGAGCTACTTACAAAAACTTGGAGTAGATTTTAATGAAACTTTCACACCATTGGCAAGACTTAAAAACTATTCGGATCCTAAAGGTATTGGAGCTACTAGGCAGATTAAACTCAAGAATTACTTCTTAAGTTGTTGAAATATTCACCAAAGCATTGTTAAATACCGAGTTTCAATGTTGTGCTAGGATAGCACCAAACCCGTTGGAACCAACTCAAGCTAACCCACAGGAAATATATCAAATGGAATGCAAGAACAAAATATAAAAGATACCAAGATTTTAACGAGGTTCCTCAACAGTCAGTGCAACTGAAGTATGTCCTCGGAGCAGTAGAAGCTCACCCAATAATCCACTATCAGCCAAATAGGAGTTTACAAAGTGTTGGCAAGCTCACAACCCAGAACCCCAATACAACCAATAACTTTCACACACCAAAGAAACAAATAGAGAAAGAAATATAGTGATTAATTTCTTCTCTATACAAAGCTCAAAGCTATTACAACAAATATCACTTTGATGGAGTGAGAACTAACCAAGAAAGAAAATCAGTTTTCTTTCGTATATGGGAGCTGTGGCACCTTTCTTCTTCTTTTCTGCCCTTTGTTTTTTCTGCTAAGCGGCTGCCTTTCTTCTGATAACAAAAGCAGTAATTGCTACCAAATAAAAACCCTAAGTCATCCCGTGACTTCCACATGGGCCAAGAACAAAAGGCCCTTTAAATGGGCTGCTGGGCTTTCACATAAAAGGCCACTCCAATTTGGCCATATATTTAACAATCTCCACATTGGCCAAATTCCGAAAGCGTCATGACAAGCCAACACAACATAATTAACAATCAACCAAAACATCACTCCCAAATACTAGCAAGAGAACAACTCATGCCGAGCCAAATGCTTCAAAACTCCTACTACTCAACGCCTTCTTTATATAGGCAAAATGTGAGCCAAGTTCAAACAATGAACAAACTTGGCTACACCAACAACCTTAGTTAACATATCAGCGGGGTTGTCTTTAGTTGGAATCTTCTAGAGAATAATCTCTCATTCACCAACGACTTCATGCACAAAGTGATAACGCACATCTATGTGCTTGGTCCTCGCATGATGAACCTGATACTTAGCCAAATAAATGGCACTCTGACTATCACAATGTACCTTCACCTGCTTCTGATCAACCCCCAAATCTCTAATCAGCCCATGTATCCAAATGGTCTCCTTTATAGCTTTAGAAACTGCCATATATTTAGCCTCTGTAGTAGACAAGGCAATAGATGACTACAAAATGGACCTCCAACAAACTGGCCCTTTAGCCATAGTAAACACATAGCCTGTAGTAGACTTCATTCCATCCAGATCACCTGCATAATCTGAATCAACATAACCAACTGCAAAATGACCAATACCAAAGTCATCTCTCTCAAAACGTAAACCAACATCTCGAGTACCATGGAGATACCTCAATATCCACTTAGCTCCTTGCCAATGCTCTTTACCTAGATTATGCATATATCGACTCACCATGCCAACTGCATGAGCAATATCTGGTCTAGAGCATACCATTGCATACATCAAACTACCAACCAAATTTGCATATGGTATATTTTTCATTTGCAGCTTTTCTTTATCAGTTTTAGGACATTGTAGAGAACTCAATTTAAAATGAGGAGCCAAAGGGGTACTAACCGGTTTGGTTGAATCATGAACTCCAAACTTCCGGATCAACTTCTCAAGGTATTGTCTTTGATTCAAACTGACCAAACCCTTCTTTCTATCTCTAGTGATCTCCATGCCAAGGATCTTCTTCACTTCACCAAGATCCTTCATCTCAAACTCATTCTTCATTTGCTTCTTCAATTTCTCAATCTCTTCGACATTCTTTGAGGCAATCAACATATCATCAACATATATCAACAAATAAATGAAAGACCCATCTTGTAACTTCTTGAAGTAGACACAATGATCATATTGACTTCTAGAATAATTTTGGCCTCTCATAAATTTATCAAACCTCAAATACCATTGCTTTGGAGATTACTTCAAGCCATAAAGTGATTTCTTCAATTTGCAAAACAAATTCTCCTTCCCTTTCACTGTATACCCATCCGGTTGACGCATATAGATAGCTTCATTCAAATCACCATGTAGGAAAGCCCTCTTCACATTGAGTGGCACAAGCTCAAGATCATATTGTGCAACAAGAGCTAACATAATGCGAATTGAGGAGTGCTTCACAACCGAAGAAAAGATTTCGTTGTAGTCAATGCCTACCCTTTAGCAACTAATCTTGCTTTAAATCTCACATTGCTTTTCTCATCAGCATCTTCCTTCTTGGCATACACCCATTTGCAACAGATAGCTTTCTTGCCCTTAGGCAATTTAGCTAACTCCCAAGTCTTGTTCTTCAAGAGAGAATTCATCTCATCACCGATGGCATTGCACCACCTCTCATTTTCTTCACTCTCAATAGCTTTCTCAAAATTGGATGGAATCTCATCAGTGATAATAGGAAGAGTAAAAGAAACATAGTCACTATACCGAGCTGGCTTGGTAATTTGTCTCTTTTCTCTGTTCTTGGCAATAGACTCTTGAGGTGAAACTTCCTCTTCAATTGAATAAAATCTTCAAGTTCAACTTCTTCAACATCCTCATGGTCTCTAACTTTTTTACTTGTAGTGGCTTTGACATTAGCGGAAATAAGATTTGAAGTACCAGAGGCAACTTTCTCAAGCTCCACCTGTTGGACATCTTTCACATTCTTCTCAGAGTCTTTGAACATACTTTCTTCATCAAATGTCACATCTCTACTGATTACAAGTTTCTTCATATCTGGGCACCACAATCGGTAACCTTTGACACCACTACTAAAACCAAGAAAAATAGCTTTTTTGGCTCTAGGATCAAGTTTATTTTCAGTTACATGAAAATAAGCAGGTGAACCAAAAATATGAATATAATCATAATCAGTAGAAGGTTTTCCAATCCATACCTCCATTGGTGTCTTACCCTGAATAGCAGCTGAGGGTAACCGGTTGATGATGTGACATGCATAATTAACTGCCTCTGCCTAAAACGACTTGCTCAAACCCGACTGAGACAACATGCATCTAACCTTCTCAAGCAAGGTTCGATTCAAGCTTTTTGCAACTCCATTTTGTTGTGGAGTTCCCTGGACACTAAAATGTCTCACAATCCCTTCCTCTTTGCAAACTTTAAAGAAAGGGTCGGATGTGTATTCACCACCATTATCCGATCTTAAAATCTTAATCTTTCTCCCACTCTGGTTCTCAACCATTTTCTTCTAACTCAAGAAAATGCTCAACACCTCACTCTTGTGCTTCATAGTATAGACCCAAGACCTTTTAGAATAATCATCTACAAAGGTCACGAACCAATGTCTACCACACAAAGAGGGAGTCTTTGTAGGACCCCAAACATCCGAATGCACATAATCAAGAATGTCTTTTGTCTGATGTACTGCAGTACCAAACTTCACTCTAGTTTGCTTCCCCAAGACACAATGCTCGTAGAAATCAAGCTTACAAGTCGTGGCACCTTTTAGAATACCTTTTTTCACAAGCCCTTGTAGAGCTTTCTCACCGGCATGGCTTAATCTCATATGCCACAGTCTAGTAGTATCTGAATCAGATGTGCCCATATTTTCTGAGACTACATACGCTTCACCTGTCACGGTGCTTCCTTGCAATAGATACAAATGACCACATTGAGGCGCTTTCATCACAACAAGTGCACCATAAGTAACTTTTAATGTCTGCCATCTGAATGAAACATGAAGCCCTTGGCTTCTAAAGTTCCCAAAGAAATAAGATTTTTCTTCAAATTCGGTACATACTGAACACCTGTCAACTCTTTAACCATGCCATCATGCAACTTCAAACGAACTGTACCAATCTCTTTTGTTGTACAAGGATTGTCATCTCCCATGAACACAACACCACCATCAAACTCTTTCAAGCTTGAAAACCAATCCTTATGAGGAGTCATATGATGAGTACAACCCGTATCCAACACCCATTTAGTAGCACAATCAAATGATGAGGAAGTGGTTAAAGCAAAATCAAAAAAATCTGTTTCAACCTCAGCAACATTGGCTTCAGAACTTTCTTTTCCTTTGGTCTTCAACTTAGGACAATCTTTCTTCCAATGACCCTTATTATGACAAAAGGCACATTCATCCCTTTCCAAGGTTTTTCTACCTTTAGAGTTTGCTTTAGGTTGAGAGTGTGATTTTTTCCTACTAGAAGAGAATCTCCTCTTCGATGATCTACCTCTAACAAATAAAGCTTTAGAGGTACTATCATGATTTTTATCCCTATGCCTCATTTCATAATTCATCAAGGCATTTAACACATCTTCAAATTTCACAGTTTCTTTACCATGCATAATAGTGGTAACAAAATTCTCATAAGAGTCCGGCAAGGAATTTCACAATATTAAGGCCTTATCTTCATCCTTAATATCTTCATCTAAATTTAACAAGTTGGCAATCAACTTATTAAAAGCATCAAGGTGTCTATGTTGGAAATGTGCCCTAAAACCAATCATATGATGATACTTTACGGACATTTCACATGTTAAACTAATCTAGTTTAATATCAAGGGCAAAGATTATTGTTTTAAGTCGTCTCATATAAATGTTATATGCTTAAACGATAAGTCCAAGGAATATGTAATTAGGAGAATGTAATTTAAAGAAGTTAGATTCACACTTTTTCGTATACATATCCTAAACGTTCCTAATCATAGGATTGCCAATTGGGCATTGACAATCCGTTAAGATCAGTACGTGCTGTGTCTTCTCTCAAGGAGAGTGATTGGTCTCGAGTCATTAGTGTGATTGACACCAAGACAAGCATGTAGGTGCTCAATAGAGAATGAGTCCACTGAATACGATCAATGAAGAGTTCTCAAACTCATGTCACATGAGAACTCATGGTTGGGATAATGCAAAGTAGTCCTTTGACCTAAGGCATCATAGTTGTCTTGTGGTTAAGTCATTGATCTTTGACTATGTCAAAGTCACTCTGTCAGAGGTGTCCACGGCATAGTTGGGGTTACGCCACTTAGCCATGGAGGCAAGTGAATGTGCAACAAGGGATCTCTAACCTTCAAACCGTTTGAGGGAGAATACTCTATGATATGATTAAGAATCTCTGGCCAGAGTATGAATGAGATTTAGGAAGTCGTTCCAAATCACATTCAAAGTAATCATATAAGTAAATGAATCACATTGGATAGTAAACATGAATAAGCTATCAAACCAAACAATGTGGTCAAGAGTATGGTATTAGAGAAAGACCGTATTGCATTGTAATCCTAAACTGAATAGGTTCTCCACCTCTTTTGATTAGCTTGGGTAACCATGACATACTGCTAGGTGTCACTTATGGTTTGTGGAAGCCCTAAACGTGTATAAACACTAAAGGGAGAATTGAAAGTAAGTTTCAATTCACAATCGATTTGAAAGAGTTCTAATTGCCCACTGCCTTGCTAAAAGGAATCTAATGGATCGTACACCGTGTAAGGTAGAGATTGAAGAAACAACGGAGATGAGTAAGGATAATTAAATGGTTTAATTATTTATGGCAAGGATTAATTAATATGATAATTAATCAAACGAATAAAGTTCGTTAAAGACCTCGGGTTAGTTTTAGGCCTCAAGGCCCAATGGGCTTCGAACGTCAAGCCCATTGACTTAAGTTGTATGACAACTTAATGACTAAATATTCACAAAGGCCCAAACAGCCCAATAACACCTTATGGCCGACCATATTGATAAAGGAGTGGATTTTGGACTTATTACAAGTTTGCCACTCCAATGAAGGTAGGTATAAATATGACTTTATAGCCTTTTCTTCATTAGGGTTTCTTTTAGAGAAAAGATGAGAACACAATGTCTCTCCCTTCCTCTCTAAGAGGCCGGCCACCCTAGAGGATTTTAGCTAGCAATCTTACTTCCTCTAGGTCACTCATCTCTTCTTCAAGTCCTTCCTTGGTGTGGAAAAATTAGAGGTTCTCAATTTTGGGAACTTGGAGAATCCTTTCTAACATCCTCCTCCAAGAAATCGATGGAACTAAGAAGCAATGAATGAAGGCCCTCTCCTTGGGTGATTAGCCTTTGCTTATGCAAAGAGGAATCAACAAAGGTATAAAATATCTCAACTCACTTTGTTCTTGAGTTAAGTCTTGGTTCACCTTTCTACTAGGCTTTGAATTTCATGGGTAATGTTTTGTTTTTTAGTGCATACAAGCATGATTCCGCCTTTAAATGTTAATTGCATGCCATAGATGTTGCTCAAATGAACATGTTTTTCACAAAATTTCCTTCAAGTGGTATCAAGAGCCTAGGTCTAGTAGTTGGTGAATCCTTTTGGGTTTTGTAGTTCATAGTCTTTGATTTGAATGTTGTAATTGTTACAAGCTTTATTCTTGCTTCTTTGAATGTAAATTTTGTTAGAAAATTTGTCATCTCAAATGTTGTAGATGTAGTTCATATGAGCATGAATTTTGGAGCTAAAATTTGGTGCCATGTTTTTGGGAAATTCGGCCAAATCCAAAGGGTGGATTTTTGGGTTCATGTTTGTCTTGTTAAAAGTGTTTTAAAGTGACATTAGGAACCCCTAAGTACCCTAGTATGGTAATATCTTATTTCCCTTAAGTTTGAGAGTTTTTGGGGTGTCTTTGGGTGAAAAATGTTCATGGAGCTCTTATGGGTTTTCATGGATGTTCTTCATTGTTCTTGTTATGTTTTTGGCAAGAACAAAAAGGTTGGGTATTTTGATTCAAAAGTTTTGGTTGTTGAATAAAGTTTTTGTTTGTGATGGATGGTTTGAATTTTCAATAAATACCCATACCAATCACTTACACATTTTCCTTATTTCAAGGAACCATGTTTTATGGAAACCTACTTTTTCAAACCAACCCATCACCTTTTCAACCCATCACTTTTCACTTTGTTGAAAAATTCAAAAGTTTTTATGACACCATCACTCTCACCAACCGGCCACCCTATTAAAATAGGGTACGTTTAGGGCTTTTATGCAATTACATAAAGTTTTGATACTTTTGTGTATTTGTACTTTGACCCGAAAGTTTATGTTTTTACGTAAAGGCCCAAAAACACTAAAGGACAAATTGTTTTGCTCCTTTAATGAAGTTTTTGTATTTGATGAAATTTTTGGGTTCTAGTTGTAATTACATGAAGTAGTGGACTTTTGTGTTCTTACAAAGTGACCTCAAAAGTTTGTGTTTTGCAACATAGCCCAAAAAGTTGTGGTTATTGCATTTGGCCCAAATTAGTTGAGAACAAAATAGTTTTGTATCTTTAAATGAGAATTGGATTTTCATTTCATTTAGCTCCATTTAAATCAATTCGATGGAAACAAAAACCAAATGAAAATGTTGCATTCAAGTTTAAATAGTTAAAGCGTTAATTAATTAAAGAAAGGGTGATTATGAATCTAAGCGTACGATAATTGAGCTATGTGAAAGGCCGTCTCAAATTTGTTTGAACCATGGGAATGTGTAGATTAGATTTTGGTTGTAATTTGATATGATCAAATGTTGTAAAAGAGCATAAGCTTTTCTTTACTTTAAAGTAATTTGTTTTGATCAAATGTTGTAAAAGAGCATAAGCTCTTCTTTACTTTGAAGTACTCCTTTCTTGTTTTATTTGTTATGCATGAAATTGGAGTAGTTGGGTCCAACGCCCAATAGGAAAAACACGCCTTAATATGATTAAACGGGTAACTAAAATCAATCACCATCCCTAGACCGAGATTCAACACTAGGCTCGTGTTGGATCGAATCAAAGGTTCATAGTCATCCTAAGGCCCTAAGGTAACTATATAGTCCATCAATGAATGCAAACCTTATGTTAGTAGTACCATATACTCTTGCTTTAAAAACCGTTTTACAAGCATAGTGGGAGTATTATATACAACTAAATCAATCACATGGACCAATAGTTGTAATAAGACCAAATTGTTTTAATAAGATTAAAATGCATGCTTATATGTGATGAGACCTAAAACCCTCAACCAAACCATTATTAAGTTGATAAGCGTGAGAGTGCTTTGAACACTCTTTTGTGGCCTTCCACCGTGGTAGGCTCTGATCGTTTGTGACTCGTACACCGACTTCACCCTATCATGGGGGAGTACAAAGTGCGTGCTTACACTCAGGAGGAGTTCTATATGCATACATGATGTTGTGAAGGTAGGCAACGAGAATGATTAACATCATATCATTGTGAGGTTGTTCTTGAACCCCTACTCGAACTTGCATGGTGGGAATGACTTAACTAAGTGCAATGGAGCCAACATCATATCATTGTGAGGCTTCATTCTGTAGAGGCCAAATAAGATTGGTACTTGCAAGAGATGCAAATAAGTAAGCGTACTCTCTCATTATTATTGATGCTAGCTAACATCATATCATTGTGAGGTGAGCTTGGTAATGATGAGTCTCCCATACCCTACTAAGAGTTTCCTCCAAAACTCTCGAATTCCGATGAGGGATATGGAATTTGCCAAAAATAGTGGGTGGTGCTATTTGATTTAAAGACCCGGATCAAATGGCTTAAAATCAATCAATTTATATTCGTTATGTATTTATTTACCAATATATTTGCAAACACTATCCAAAACTTGACAAAGAAAAAGCCGAAAGCTTTAGTTTCCGGACTTGGTACTACAATTCCATAGATTGTCTATAATGGCTTGTATATGTACCTAAGTAGTCTCATCCTCACAATCTTTCTATTGATAATGTATCATTGGAAGAACATGTTAGATAAGTCTATCATAAAGAGGACAACACTTTTAATGTCATAATTCTTCAATTACAAATTGTTGTATGAAGAAATAAGAGTTGCTTTGAACAACCCATAGCTAACGCAAACATTAGTGCTTGTTTCTTTGTTACATGAACAAGGAACTTGAGAAGTAAGCACAAGGGCATGGACACTTTATGTGCCATGATTCTTCACTTACAAATTGTTGTATGAAGAAATGAGAGTTGCCTTGAACAACTCTTGAAAGTCTGTAATTATGTTTAGAACATAATGGTTGGTTGACAAAAATAGTCCATCAACATGGACTTATGATGATTTTGAATCATTGAGTGTTGAAGTGTTAAACCACTTCTAGAGACTTCACCTTTGTGTCCCTATCCAAATGGTTCACTAAGTTTATTGTAAACTATATAGTGAACAATAACAACACGCTCTCCAAATCGTTTGATGTGTATAACACAATTGAAATAAGTTTCAAGAGAGATAGTGGGAGTTTAGGGACCATGACTATTGTAGTCAAAGGAGAAGTCAAATGAAGAAGGGGAAATAACTCCAAGGGAACAAACTTTCTTTATGAAAAGATGGACATTGGAAGGGGTATTTGCAAGAAATGTCTTGCAAGTGTCAAGAACACACCTTTCGAAGGTGTTGTAAATTGTTCTTGAAAAGTTCAAAACAGTTGGTTCTTCTACTTGAATGCTTGATTCCGTATTAGTAACTATGTTTTCCAATCGTTGTAAAAGTGTGGCTAATAAGAAGTAGAAGATTAATGAGAGAAGAGAAAGTACTTCACATTCGGAACTTGAATCAAATGTAGATCTCTACGAAAGCAGATCGTACTTACTTCCTCATATGAACTACCAAAGAAATTGGAAAAACCAAAGATTGTCTTTACATTCCAATTTTAAGGAACTTAATTCCGTCACTATGAGAGATGGATGAATGTTGTGTTTGACAAAACATTGTTCTTTATTAATGAATGATTAGATTATTGTAATCTAATTGATTATCCTCTATAGTAGAGATGATATGGTAGTGTTAACTGTTTAGAATATAACGATGCTTAAAACCCAAAAGGTTGCAAGGTAGTGACTAATCCCAACTGAGTTGTGATACCTCTAAAACATAAATTACGAGTTGGTCATAGATGGATGCTTTGGATCGTTAGATCCGGATCCAATGCCTTCTTGTTAAAATTGTATAGAGCCAAAATGTTTGAATCTATATTCTTTTGGAAAGGAAGAAAGAATCACAAAGTTGTTGAGGTTAATTCACTTAGATGGTAGTGGCACTTGTCCACAACATAATACTACTCATGTTGTATGACATTCACCGAAGATCGCTCTCGGTTGGACTATCATTTATTTTGAATAAACACAAGTCCGAAAACTTTGCAAAAGGTTTCAAAGAATTCAAGAAATGTAAGTTGATGAGTAAGATGTCTAAAGTATTTACCTCCTTAGATTTGATCTAATGAAAGGTAACACTTTAGAACAGTTTCCTTGAAAGATATCAAGGAAATAAGCATCATAAGATAATGGATTTCTCCATTAAGAGAAGAACGAACTCAAATAAGATTTAGTTCGTTGGATGTTATCAATTACCCATATATAAGATATACACTTCTAAGACAATATGATTGTCAATTAGAAGACCTTCCAAAATTTTCATGACTCCATAAGATGTAGTTGGAAAGAAAGACAAATCGTAATCATGTTAAGATTTGGGGTTGTGTGCTAATAGGCAATATGTGTTTAAAGAATTATCTTGTGGGTATCCTTAAATTAACATTTGGATATCATTTCTATAAACCAACTAACAAATGTTGTTTGTTGGGTAGTTCATTGTAATCCTACACTAGGATTTGCCTAAGATAGAGCAAAGGGATGAGGGATAGAACTCAAAGAATGGGTTCTTTGAGAGACAAGATAGAGATCAACAAATATAACAACCTAGTTCCTATACCACAAGCTCCAAGGTAGTCGAGAAGGATTTATAAACTGTCTCAGTTGAATGGTTTGAACTTTATGATTATGTCATAGAGTTACACCTCTTAATTCGAAAGAAATAAGAATGAAAATCCTTATGACTACATTGAGTGTATATACGACATATACTCAAGGAAATGGTAAAGTACCATTTGACCCGAAATAATGAAACCTTTATAGCTAATTGGTAGCTTAAAGTGACTACAATCAAAGAGATTGGTTGACTTTGAAGAAACCATCTTTAACGTAGTCTTGGTTTCAATTAATTCGAAGATTGCTAGCTACAACTAAATGGTGATTCAATGTTTGGACATAATATGGGTTTCCGAAACCATTATTAAGATAGTCTTGATAATATATGTCTAAAACTATGAATCACAAGACATGTAAGTTGTAGAGATCCATCCATCATGAATCTTAGCAAGCTAGTGGGAGCTATAAGCGTCTTATGAGAGAAAAGATCAAATCGTTTGATTTCTCATAAAGATGTAAATGAATCTTTTGTTTACTAGGTTTACAAAAGATTAGTGGGAATTAATCATGTTCCTAAATTTGAATATATATATATATACACACACATATATATGATATATTAATTTTGGAAATGAAAAGAATACTTCTTCTTTAAAGTTATGACTTTAAACATTCTATAAAGATAGAATGGATATGGGAGACATAGTCTATATACATGGGATGGAAATCCACAATGATAGATTTCAAGATATAATTGGATTATATCAATCCCTAATAATAGACAAAAGATGCTAGGAAGTTTCTCATATGATAAAAAACTTCAATCAGAAGAACAACTCTAGTGAGACTAGGAGGTAGCTCTTCTCAAAGGGAACATACCCTTTGACTCCCAAAGAAATAATGCGTAAATAGAATCCTTTATGCATATGCAGAAAGGTGATTTACGTATTTCATATTGTATGAAAAACGTTGATATGAGTTGTACCAAGATCGGTACAAGACGATATCAATGCAAGCCCAGGATCAGAACCATGGCAACTGTCAAGTGAATCCTTAAGTATTTGAGAAATAATAAAGGATGGATTCCTCAAGAATGAGGAAGAATTATAGTAATGTAATGGAAGCGTAAATGTATTAGATTATGAATCTAATCCATTATTGGATGTTTCTTCATTATGAATGAAGAGATAATAAGATATCTCTTTATTATGACTAAAGAGATATTTGGATGGAAACATTAAAAGTAATGACTTTAGTGTGTTCCATTATGAATGAAAAATATATTGCCATATAGAAGCTTACAACAATGTTGTTTGGATGGGAAAGTTCATTTATGAACTCTTTATTCGGTTCCAACCAGAAAGTGTCTCCAGTGTACTGACACTACGACACTAATAGGGCGATAGCTCAAGCCAGGGAATCACGGTCTCATCAAGATCCGAACTCAAATAAGAGACCGAACCACATGATTGAGAATCATGTATAATGGTAACGTCGTTATTCTCAAGGTTGCTTCTATGGATAACATATAGATATCCATTGCCTAGGCCTACTACTCAGCTATTTTTGAAATGACTACAAAAGAGGTATCATAATTGATGACCAAGCTGATTGGCTCTAGTGCAAGTGGGAGATTGTTGGAAATGTGCCCTAAAACCAATCATATGATGATACTTTACGGACATTTCACATGTTAAACTAATCTAGTTTAATATCATGGGCAAAAATTATTGTTTTAAGCTGTCTCATATAAATGTTATATGCTTAAACGATAAGTCCAAGGAATATGTAATTAGGAGAATGTACTTTAAAGAAGTTAGATTCATGGGACCATTCTCTTTCGTATACATATCCTAAACGTTCATGATCACAGGATTGCCAATTGGGCATTGACAGTCTGTTAAGATCAGTACGTGTTGTGTCTTCTCTCAGGGAGAGTGACTGGTCTCGACTCATTGGTGTGATTGACACCAAGACAAGCATGTAGGTGCTCAATATAGAATGAGTCCACTGAACACGATCAACGAGGAGTTCTCATACTCATGTCACATGAGAACTCATGGTTGGGATAATGCAAAGTAGTCCTTTGACCTGAGGCATCATAGCTGTCTTATGGTTAAGTCCTTGATCTTTGACTATGTCAAAGTTACTCTGTCAGAGGTGTCCACGGCATAGTTGGGGTTACGCCACTTAGCCATGGAGGCAAATGAATGCGCAACAAAGGATCTCTAACCTTCAAACCGTTTGAGGGAGAATACTCTATGATATGATTAAGAATCTCTGGCCAGAGTATGAATGAGATTTAGGAAGTCGTTCCAAATCACATTCAAAGTAATCATATAAGTAAATGAATCACACTGGATAGTAGACATGAATAAACTATCAAACCAAACAATATGGTCAAAAGTATTGTATTAGAGAAAGACCGTATTGCATTGTAATCCTAAATTGAATAGGTTCTCCACCTCTTTTGATTAGCTTGGGTAACCATGACATACTGCTAGGTGTCACTCATGGTTTGTGGAAGCCCTAAACGTGTATAAACACTAAAGGGAAAATTGAAAGTAAATTTCAATTCACAATCGATTTGAAAGAGTTCTAATTGCCCACTGCCTCGCTAAAAGGAACCTAATGGATCGTACACCGTGTAAGGTAGAGATTGAAGAAACAAAGGAGATGAGTAAGGATAATTAAATGGTTTATTTATGGCAAGGATTGATTAATATGTTAATTAATCAAACGAATAAAGTTCGTTAAAGACCTTGGGTTAGTTTTGGGCCTCAAGGCCCAATGGGCTTCGAACGTCAAGCCCATTGACTTAAGTTGTATGACAACTTAATGACTAAATATTCACAAAGGCCCAAACAGCCCAATAACACCCTATGGCTGACCATATTGATAAAGGAGTGGGTTTTGGACTTATTACAAGTTTGCCACTCCAATAAAGGTAGGTATAAATATGACTTTATAGCCATTTCTTCATTAGGGTTTCTTTTAAAGAAAAGATGAGAACACAATGTCTCTCCCTTTCTCTCTAAGAGGCCGGCCACCCTAGAGGATTTTAGCTAGCAATCTTACTTCCTCTAGGTCACTCATCTCTTCTTTTAGTCCTTCCTTGGTTTGGAAAAATTAGAGGTTCGCAATTTTGGGAACTTGGAGAATCCTTTCTACCATCCTCCTCCAAGAAATCGATGGAACTAAGAAGCAAGGAATGAAGGTCCTCTCCTTGGGTGATTAGCCTTTGCTTATGCAAAGAGGAATCAACAAAGGTATAAAATATCTCAACTCACTTTGTTCTTGAGTTGAGTCTTGGTTCACCTTTCTACTAGGCTTTGAATTTCATGGGTAATGTTTTGTTTTTAAGTGCATACAAGCATGATTCTGCCTTTAAATATTAATTGCATGTCATAGATGTTGCTCAAATGAACATGTTTTTCACAAAATTTCCTTCAGTCTAATCATTTTTGTACCTTCTTTGTATTGGAAGCGGTAGAGCTTTTTCTTCAAGTGTAGCCGGTTCTCTGCACTCTTTGTCATATACTTGTCTTCCAATTTTTGTCACAACACACTTGCTATTGTCTCCCGTATCACAAAATACTTCTGAGTTTTTGCAAGGCATAATCGAATTGAAGAGCAAGCCCACAAATTTAATTTCTCCCATTCCGGCTTCGACATAGCTTCCGGATTCTCTCCCAAAACGGTAAGTAGATCTTGTTGAGCCAACACATTTTTGACCTCACATTGCCACATCCCGAAGTTGTTTGTGCCATCAAACTTTTCCACTTCGAACTTTGCATTTTGCATCGTAGTTCTTGCAAACCCGGAGTTGCTTCCAAAAGGATTCTCATCTTGCCCGTCTGACATCTTTGGCAACTAGACAGTACCTAAGAGCAACCAGTGCTCTGATACCAATTGTTGTGCTAGGATAGCACCAAACCCGTTGGAACCAACTCAAGCTAACCCACAGGAAATATATCAAATGGAATGCAAGAACAAAATATAAAAGACACCAAGATTTTAACGAGGTTCCTTAACAATCAGTGTAACTGGAGTACGTCATCGGAGTAGTATGAGCTCACCCAATAATCCACTATCAACCAAATGGGAGTTTACAAAGTGTTGGCAAGCTCACAACCCAAAACCCCAATACAACCAATAGCTTTCACACACCAAAGAAACAAATAGAGAAAGAAATATATTGATTAATTTCTTCTCTATACAAAGCTCAAAGCTATTACAACAAATAACACTTTGATGGAGTGAGAACTAACCAAGAAAGAAAATCAGTTTTCTTTCGTATATGGGAGTTGCGGCACCTCTCTTCTTCTTTTCTGCCTTCTGTTTTTTTCTACTAAGCGGTTGCCTTTCTTCTAATAACAAAAGCAGCAATTGCTGCCAAATAAAAACCCTAAGTCACCCCGTGACTTCCACATGGGCCAAGAACGAAAGGCCCTTTAAATGGGCTGCTGGGCTTTCACATAAAAGGTCACTCCAATTTGGCCATATATTCAACATTTAATACCTGAAAACACTTTTGAAAGCTCAACAACTTCACATTCAGGGAGTGTTAAATATCAACTAACGTTCAGTTATAATTATAACAACAA
This sequence comes from Malus sylvestris, assembly GCF_916048215.2. Lineage (NCBI taxonomy): Eukaryota > Viridiplantae > Streptophyta > Magnoliopsida > Rosales > Rosaceae > Malus > Malus sylvestris. Next base: position 17,100,897 of record NC_062273.1, read on the forward strand.
CAAATGTTCTTTTGTGTAATTTTTCTTATGTGACTATTGTGACTTTGTGAAGGTGTTTCCTTCTTTTCAAACGGGTTAGGCCGAGATAACGATTTTTTGTTCATTTTCTATTTCGGTGCGAGGTGTGCCACTACCAAGCTACATATTTGGCTTAGATGGAATGTCTGTGTTTGAAGTCAGGAATCTGACTTTTAACCAAACGATTGAACGGCCAAGCAAGGAACCTCTTCTTGGCATAGGTCCCTCACTCCTTTATGATCAAGGGTGGTTAGAGCCGATTTGTATATTGTGTGATTTTGGGTTAACAGATGCAAAGGAATGTAAAGGTGTGAGAAATTAAAGTGTATGACTGTAAAGTGAGATAATATAGAGAACAATAACATAAAAAACAAAAAGGTAAAAGCAGAAAGTAAATAGGCTTGAAGAAAAGTGCGATAAAAATAAACGAACGTGAATTAAAAGTAAATAGAAATAACAAGATAAAAAGAAGTGCTTAGACCATCTAAGTGGAATGCAATGTAATCAAATTTGAAGGTAGGAGCAAGCTCCAACTGATAAGTCAATCCTATGTGGATTGACATATGAGAAAAGGTGGTGTCAAATAATTTTTCATTATTTAATTGTGTGGGTCCCATTAATGCACCAATTATAGATCTTGAAAATTTATTTTAATTGATTTATTTTTAAAATAGGTCCTACAAATATCATTTATAAAAAATAAAAAAAACATATCGGTTGAAAAAAAAGAAAATCTGTCATTTTTACGTTAGCCATCAAATTAACATTTGACATTTATCTTTTGACATCTCTATTGGAGATATAAATCCTGAAACTAAGAACTTACATGAACTAAGAATTTGACAAGTAAACGACCTGCGGCCGGAAATTAAAACCTAGACCAAGTAGAGGATAAGAAGAATATGAAATTTTGTGTGTTGATCGAGGGATCCAACTTCATGTCTTAAAGCTTCGTATTTATAGAACAACCATTCGCCCTAAATCGGCCATCTGTTTGGCCTGTAAGTCTTGCTTTATTGAAAAGCCCTTCCTTCCGCAGCCACCTTAATCTTAGGATATGATGGCCACAAAATCAACTCACTTTCGAATATTCATGCCTTTTGGGTTGATTGATTTTGCCCATGTGCTAATATCCTCAAATTAAGCCAGGATATTAGGAATGATATATTCGCTTCTCAACAATCTCTTCTATAAGTAACCAAGTCCAACGTGGAAGTCGGTTATCACCACTTACTACTCAAAACTCTCTGTTTAGTTTTTCTCAAACTATATTTCTGACTTAAGCATCAAAGATTCTTTGGCAGACACCCTGCCCTTTTTTCCTTGGGTGTTCGCTAATTAGCCTGTCAGTGTTCATTGTTTTGTAGGTGTGATTTTTGTCAATCCACCATTGGTAAAAAATTTCATCACACCAAACAAATTTTTTAAGTTCTAAAAGCAATTTAATAAATTATTTGTCATATTTCTTGGATGGCCAGGGACATTGAACAGATAATTCCTAGACTGGACATGGACATTCCACCCTGCTCATATTTAAAGGAGATGCTCTTTTTGTCTTGTTGATTCATTCAAGCCTCAAGGTTTTGGAAATCTTGGTAAGATTTTTTTTCTGCAAAATCTTGTAGATAATATTACTGGCTTTTTAGTGTGTTATGCGTACTTCTCCATGGAAAGTATTTTCGGAGCAAATAACATTTTTATTGTGGATGGTGTTAGGTTATTTTTCGATGGTATCGCTCATAATTTTGGGTTGGCTTATCAGCTTATCTATTGACCAATTAAGTAGGTTTGCTCTCCTTTTCTGATGCAGGCATTAGACACCGACACATCTCCACGTGCGGTTGATATTTCTTGATGTAAGACGTCTTAACTCCTACATTAATTATACAAGTACTGCAATTGGGCGATTATATTCCATCTTAAGATTAAAGCCATCAAAAGTTGACTAATTCAAGCCATGTCCCTAATGCAACACTTACTGGCCCCACAGGGTCGTTCTATATATATATATCTTCTAGCAGATTAGTACGGCTTACTTATTCGCCCACTTTAATTTGGCTAAGGCATACATTAGCAGTGGACTCAAAATTTTCACCTAATATAATTGTTTGATCAATGGGGTGATTCAAACTTATTGGGAACTCTAGAATCGGACCATTAGATTAATAGTTGGTTTTTAAGATAAATAGATAACTTGATTAGAAATTAAATCTTAATTGTTGAGCTAATAAAAAATAATAATCGACAACATAGCAATATAACTAATAAATATCGACGACATACTTAAAAACTACTCATTCAAAATATATTTTACAAATAAAAAAAACTGAAAATATGACTTTAGTCCCTGAAATTTAATTTTCTCCACATAAAACCTGTCATAAGTTTTTTACTCAAATAAAACTCATTAACTAGATTCCACATCAGCAAATTCATTAATTATATTTGACTTTACACATTTAAAAAATTTCAATGCCCAAAACACCCCTATTTGAATGTTTGATGTACACAATTAGTTCCATATACTTTGTAAGGGAGAATTAATGATTTTACGAAAATAATAAATAATAAATTTATTGCCTAATATATAATAACAACAAAACATGCCTAATATATGTAATAATACATGCTTAGTTAAGTGAACAAATTATATTTTACATATAAATGTAAGTAAATTATTTCACACACATATATATAACAAAAATAAAAAATAAAAAAAATGCCTGGTGTACTTAAAAATTCATGCAAAATAATTTACCTACAAAAAATATTATTTGATTCAGTGCACCTACTATTCGAATTTTAAAATGTTAGATTTCTTAAAAAAAGAAAAATAATTTCGCCACTGTATGTAAAATACATGCAAAATAATTTACCTACATAATAAAGCAAACCCAATGTATGCAAAATAATGTACCTACAAAAAATGTTATTTGATTCAGTGTACCAACTATTCGAATTTTAAAATCTTAGATTGCTTAAAAAAAGCAAAATAATTTCCCCATTGTATGTAAAATACATGCAAAATAATTTACCTACATAATAAAGCAAACCCAATGTATGCAAAATAATGTACCTACATAAAAAAAAATATTATTATTTTATTCAATACTATTTTACCTATTATTTTGTACATATAATAATAAAATGTGCCCAATATATATGATGATACATACAAAATAATGTACCTACAAAATATATGTTATTTGCTCATCATAAATTTACATATAGGTAGATTAATTAGTATAATATGTTTGATCATATATGTAGTACTGTACATACATACGTACATACATATATATATATATATATTGAGCTTGTGGTAGTACTATATACGTTTGAACGTATATACGTATATATATATATATATATATATATGTGTGTGTGTGTGTGTGTGTTTGTGTGTGTGTGTGTGTGTGTTAGTGGTAATAATATGCAATAAATTATTTGTTCATTGTAATTAAGGTGAGTAATAATATTTATTGATTTATTTTGAATGTTGTGGTACAAGTTGTAAATATTTTGTATTAATAGGTCCTACATGGCAATCACTTTTAAATTTGGGTTTTATTTGAATGTTTATAATTAGGTGGGTTTTTATATAGGAAATAAGAGTTACAAGGGTTTATATCTAAAGAACCCTAAAAAAAAACCACTAAATTATAATAATAAATAGTTAAACCTCAAATTTTAGTATGGATAATCTCGTATATATTAGAAGTAGGGGTGGGCAAATGGGTATAGGAACCGTGGGTCGAGGCGGGACCGGTTCCAAGTTTTTGAGAATAGAAATGGGGCGGGGCGAGGAGGGTCGATAATATTTAGGGGGCGGGCCGAGTCCTTGGATTTGGAATAACAGGACCCCAGACGACCCGTTTCTAACTATAACAACAATTTCCTAATTCTCTAACCCTAATCCATTATCCATCCCATCGTCCTTTGACTCATTTCCTTCCTAAACTTAAACTAGACTCCCACTCTAGTCATCTCATCCACCACCACGATGGCCCAACAACCTCGATTGTCCTCCTCGAGTCCTCGACGACATCCCAGAACCCAGGCACCCGCACCACACATCTTCTCGATTTTGCAATTTCAATTTCGTCTAATCTCCAATGCGATGACGAGTTGAGTTTCTTCTGTTCTTCGTTTCTCAAGCGTTTTGACCTTCACTTGCTCACTGGGCTTCTCTGGTTTAGACACATTGTTCATCACCTATTCCGCGTTTTGACCTTGGCTCCCTCAACGACACCACCTATTCCTTGTTCTCTTCTCCCTCTCACCCTTGAATCGATTGCATCGATTGCTTCGAGATCTCTGCTGAACTGTTCTGGATAGAGCCTCGTGCTATCGTCGATCTGAGTCAGATTGGAGCCTTGCACCATCGTCGTCAATCAGAATTGAGAGACAGAGACCTTGATTTGGGATTGGGAGAGATGAGTAAGAGAGACGGGGACCACGACCCTCACCGATTCACCACCAGTGGTTCAGTGGGAGCAATTTCGAACCGTGGAACATTTTTAGAGCTCTGTATCAAAACCAAAAAAAAAAGTAATTGGACCTGTGGGCCTGCTCCGAACTGGCCCGTTTGAAACGAGCTAGGTTAGGTCCGGTTCCCAAACTCAAAATCCCTCTACCCAGTCTGGCCTGCCCCATTACTGTTTAAAACGGGTAATGTTCAGTTCCTCTTAAATTGGACCGGCCCCGTCCGTGCCCAACCCTAATTAGAAGAATTGAGCCTTTTCTTTCAGACAATAACAATTGGAATTTGAAAAGTGGTCATTTTGGCCAATTAATTTTTTTCCGAAATAGTCAGTTGGTATTCCCTTAATGTGTTCAAGTATTAAATATTTACTATGACTACTGATAACGTTTTTAATAAGTTCATTTATAATTGTCCATTAAATACGATATTAGTAATTGTGTTTTTGACAAATGATAATGTTAGTATGTTAAATTGTTAGTTGTTAAGGAGGAAGGAGATCGGTAAAGATCGAACCCATATCAAAGTGCATAAACATAATTATTAATTTCTACCACCGCAATAAAACGCCAATTACAACAATATTAGTCATATTTATTGCGCCAATTACAACAATATTAGTCATATTTGGTTGTGAATTAGCGAAGACATATTTTGTCAGTCAATGGACTAAATTAGTGTCACGTGGAGACTTAGGGCTCGTTTGGTTGTGCTTTTGAAAGAGCCAAAAGCACTTCCTAATGAGTAAAAGTGCTTCAGTTTAAAAAATTGTAGTTTGGCAAACATTTTAAAAGTGCTTTTAGCTAGAAGTAGAAGCACTAAAAAGCATTTTCTAAGAAGCACCTAGGAGGTGCTTCCTCCTAAATGTGCTGTACAAAGAAAACAAGGGAAGCACTTTGCTCCCTTTAATGAATTTTTTTCAATTCCAAAATTATCCCTATTTTTTAATTTGCAAAGTCTAAAATGCCATTCCACTTTATAAAATCATCAAAACTACCATCACCAATTTTTTCTAGGGTTGCACGTTGAAAACCCAAAAGGTTTTTTTATTTTCAGATTATTTTGAAGGCTAGCAGTCCACTTGGTCTCCATCTCTTACTCTCCATCTTCCCAAATCTCTCTACATCTTCATAACCTGAAATTTTTGTGGAGGTATGTATGTTATTTCTTATCTTAAATTTGTATGTGGTGTGAGAATTTTATTGATTATATATTATTTTTGTCAAAATCGTTGTGAATTGACTCGAAAGCAATAAAATATGGCCTCAGAATTGAAACAAAAAGGAGAAAACATAACCAAACCTTCGGCATCCTGTTGATAGAGAATAAGTGTCCACTGCATATATGGATCTGTAAAACATCACCCTGTTTAAGAGAAAAGAAAGCCCTCTTATTATTATCTGTAGCATTATATGGACCTTTAAAATAGTAACGCAATACACAAAGTCATTCAAACAAAAAGGTTTCATATCCTTTGAGTCGAACATGCATATAGATTATTATTAGTGCATAGGTCATAACTAATTATTAGTTGAACATGCATATAGATGATTACAGTTTCCATGATAATATGAAGATCCCCATTAGGAATCTTGCCCTTGTTAATATCCATGAGCTTAAATCCCTCATGTATGCCAGCAACTTCCTCCATCGACAAATGCTTAGTACTACTTGTTAATTTAAAATCCCAAAAGAACAAAAAAAAAAAAAAAAAGAACTTTAGAAACCGAGGGCACATACAAATCGAACGTACAATTAAAACAACTTAACAATTAGTTGCTTGTTAAGGTTACAAATACTGCAAACAGTGGTTTATTGCATTATATAGCAAGGATTGGATTACAAATCATGCTTTATTGTTTTTAACTTACTTTCGTGTTATTAGTTAGGACGTAAGCAATGGTGTATGCTCTTATTACGTGCTATGGATTTTTTTTTTCTTTCTCTTCATAGATATGTCAAAACATATAGTTAAGGATGTACAAGATGCACGTGGGGAAGGTAATGAGAAAAAAAGCAAGGCAATGTGGGATGATGCAAGTGTTGAGACATTTATAAGCATTTGTGTAGCTTAGACATTAATCGGAAATCAAACAGGTGGTCATCTTAATAGGATTGGATGGAAAATGTTATTAAGAAATTTAATGACCTTACTCAAAGGTCATATGTTCATAAACAACTCAAGAACAAATGACATCACTTAAGAAAGAATGGCAATTGTGGACATCTTTAGTTGATAAAGAGACTGGCTTAGGATGGGATCCTGTGAAGCAAACTATCATTGCAAGTGATGAGTGGTGGGAGAAAAAAGTGAAGGTGAGAAATTATTATCTCATATTAATGGAGAATCCAACTTCATATTTATGTTCTTTTATCACAATTAGTTAATTGTAGTTGGTAATATTTCAGGAGAATCCTGAAGTTGCAAAATATCGAAATAGTGGATTGAAAAATGTTGACCAACTGGACATTTTGTTTAAAGAATGAGCTGTTACAGGTGTAGGTGCGTGGGCACCCTCACAAGGGTTAATGAGTAATAATGTCCAGAAAACTCCAACAGGTGAACAAAAAGACAGTCAAGATGATTTGGAGAATGAAATAGATAATAATGATGGACTTGACGACACAGCTGATGCTGAGACACCTTCCCCTGCTCAACCTTCAACACAAGGAAAAGGAACAAAAAGAACAAGGGATTCTAAAAAAGTTGGAATTGGGGCCAAGATTATAAAACAATTAGATGGTATTTTAGAAGTTGTAATCAACCGTTCTAAAAGCAAAGATAAGGTTGGTTGTAGCATTGAGGAAGTGATGGACGTTGTGGAAGGAATGCCTGAAGTTGTAAATGATGATGAGCTCTTTATGAAAGTTGTTGATATCTTCATTGAAAGAAAAAATAGAGAGATGTTTGTTGCATTGAAGCAATCTAACCGACAAATTATGTGGCTTAAGAGCAAGAAAGTTTGATTCGTCACATTTATCGTAGGATTATCATATTTCGAGATATTTTTTTTTTTTGTGGTTGAATAAGTATTTATTACATAATGGATTGTTTGAACATTTGCTTCTAATGTTTTTAATTATATGATTTTTATACTTTCTCCATATTGTAATATTCATTTTTTTCCCATGAATATATATTTCTCTTTTATTAAATATTTCTTTGTGTTTACAGATATGAGTACTAGTAGCAGTGACAGTAGCAATACAAACACCTCTACTGATGGAAGTGATGATGAATTTTATCAACTGGTTTCTGCAAGCTGTGTCACGGCTGTGTCTAAATGGTTAAAGTATGTTGACAAAGAACCTTGTAGGACTTCTTCATATATGGTGAGATTGTCTCTAGGTGGTTCAACACTCCAAGAAAGGTTTCAACGCTCCGGTGAGACTGTCTCTAGGTGGTTCAGAATACTATTAGATGTTGTTTCTTGCATGGCCACCGATATTATATGCCCACATGAGCGGCAATTCAAGAGAGTTTCAAATAAAATTAAGGATGACACTCGATATTGGCCATATTTTAAAGGTTGCATAGGGGCAATTGACGGAACACATGTCGCAGTTGTGGTGCCTAGAGAAATGCAAGTACCATATATTGGTAGAAAAGGAAACACAACTCAAAATGTTATGGCTATATGTGATTTTAATATGTGTTTTGCATTTGTCTGGGCTGGATGGGAGGGTGCTGCTCATGATTCACATATATTTATGGAGGCCTTGAGAAAACCAGAATTGAAATTTCCTTATCCCCCTTCTGGTTAGTAATCAACTTTAGTCCTATATGAATGTGTTTATTCATTTATTATCTTACAAAAACAAAAATCTTTATGTTTTTCTTTACAAATATGGTGTAGGTAAATATTATCTAGTTGATGTTGGATATCCACACATGAATGGATATATTGGACCTTATAGGGGTGAACTATATCATCTTCCTGAGTTTCGACGTGGAAGTCAGCCAAGAGGGAAAAAAGAGATATTTAATCAGACGCATTCATCCCTAAGGTGCACAATAGAAAGAACTTTTGGTGTTTGGAAAAACAGATGGACAATGATTCGTCTCATGCGTAACTTCCCTTTTGAAAAACAAGTACAAATTGTTGTTGCTTCAATGGCCTTGCATAATTTTATTAGAAATTATTCCATGACAGATCAAGAGTTCCAACCTTATGATGATGATGATGAGCTACTTCCGCTGGACATGAGGAAGATCATAGAGATGAAGAGATTGTTGACGAAAATTTTACTCATAGGCGAGAGTTAGATGTTGAATGAGAAAGAATTGCTAATCTTATTATATCTAGTTAATACTTATTTCATATTTAATTGTCATGCAAATATAATGCGTTCTTTTTTCTTTTTTTTAAGAAACAAACATGTATTCTCAATAAGTATGTATTGTTGGAAATATGCCCTGAAAGTCAATCTTTGGAAGAAATCTTTCAGGACAAATGAATCGATGTATGGATGATTCTTATACATCAAATGGCAAAGATACTAATTAGGACTATCTCAATAAACGAAATATGTCCTGAATAGTGAATCCATGGACAATGGATCGATTGAAGAAGTAATCTAATGATGTTAGACTACAGAGACCTTCTTCACATAAACAGATGTCCAAAAAGGTTCCTGGTCATTGGATTGTCGGAGGGATACTGACAATGCGTAGACCGGTACATACTATGTCTGCTTCAATTGGAAGGATGGAAAGTCTCATCCCATTCGTGTTGTGACACTAAGACAAGTATGTAGGTGCTCATTAAGGGAATGAGTTCACTGAACACAATCGAACGGGAGTACTTGCATGGAGGTCTACTCACATGTCAAGCAAGTAACTCTAATGGTTGGAAAGATGTAAGTAATCCTTAGACCTGAGGCATCGTCGTTGTCTTGTGGTTAAGTACTTAATCTTTGATTATGTCAAAGTCTCCCCATTCGAGGGTGTCCACGGCATAATTGGGGTTAAGCCACTTAGTCATGAAGGCAAGTGTATGCGCAACAAGGAATCTCTAATCCTCGATAAGAGAGGAAGAATACTCTAAGATATGATTCGGGAATCTTCGGCCGAAGTATCGAGCGTAATAAAGGAAAGCGTTCCTAAACGACTCAATTGGATCATATAAGAAGGAATAATCACATTAGGGGTTTGACATGATATATCCATACCCTAATGATGTGATTGAGAGTATTGTATTAGAGAAGGATTGAATTACATTGTAATTCCAACTGACTAGGTTCTCCGAATAAACTTCTACATTAGCTTGGGTAGCTATGACATATGGTTAGATGTCACTCATAGCTTGTGAGTTCTTCTAGATGATTAGATGTAGTCGTCAAAGAAGAAAGGTGAATTAAAATGAGGTTTTAATTCACTAAGTGATTGAATTAAATATAAGCAATTGGATTAATGCCAATCACCTCACTGCCTTGCTAATTAGAACCTAAAAGATTGTTCACCACAACACTATTGTAGTGAGTAATTAATGGATGATGGAAACAATTAATTGGATTAATTATGTGTTGTGATTAATTTAGAAAAGTCTAAAGAAATCATAAAAGCGATAAAGATCGTTTTGGGCTTAAAGAAACGTTCGGGTTTAATTAGGCCCATTGGGCCTAAACCCATTGGGCTTTTATTCAAGCATTGGATGACTTGAAATAATAAAAGCCCCAAGCCCAAAAACAACACAAGAGGGCCGGCCATATTATGTGGGTTTTGGAGAGATATTTAGTCAAGTGTTGACTAGGTTTTCTTTTTGTCTATATAAGCAACTTTATAAGATATTGTTCATTAGGGTTTTTTGTGAGTTTTGAACAACAAAAGAGGCAAAAGAAAATAGCTCTCTTGAACCACAAAAGCCGGCCACCAAAGGGGGTTTTTACTAATCTCTCTTACACCCTTTTGGTTATTCCTTCATCCTTCTCACTACACTAGTGGGTGAGGATCTTTAGAGGTTTCCTACTTTGGGAACTTGAAGAGAACCTAGGAGCACTCATTGTAACAAAGTGGAGGAGGCAAGGAGGGAAGCTAGGCTCAAGGATTTCAAGGAGCAAAGGCCTTGGAGGTGGTCCATCCTTGGTCTTAAGTCTAGATCAAGAGGTATAAGACTAACCTTCACTTTGTTCTTGATTCCAAAAATTGTTTTGATGCATTATATATAAACCTATGAACCTTGAAGGGGATTTGCATGACTATACCTTTGATAATCTGTTATAAATGCTTCCGCTGCTTTCGTATATTAAATTTGATTTGTATATGCATGATAGTCATTATGAAATCCCATTCTAGAATCTCATAAATTTCCCTTCAAGTGGTATCAGAGCCAATGGTTTATGTATAATGTGTCCTTTTGGATTTTATGCATATGGGTATTAATGTTATGTATGACATATTATTGTTTCATTCAAAGTATGTTTATCTTTTGTTTTTCAATAGTTGAAAAATGTTAGTCAAAAGTTGAGAAAGATATGTTTGCAAAAGTGTTTTGTATACATGAATGAAAAATGAGTTTAGAACTAGTTAGACATATTATTTCTTCATTTAAAAGTATGTTTGTCTTTTGTTTTTCAATGGTTGAAAAATGTAAATCAAGAGTTGAAAAAGATATGCATGTAAAAGTTGTTTTGTATGCATGAATGAAGAATAAGTCATGAACAAAATTTGGGGTTTTGTTCAAAAGGGTAGGCACGGTTTTGGGGGTGGTTTTGGGTTGTGTTTGTGTTTTATTGTAAACCACTCACACACCCTATTAATGCTTAAAAGTAGTGTTCTTGTCACTTTTGTTTTTGGGTTTGAAAAATCACCAAGAATATATAAATCTTGAAATTGTGCTCATGGTTTTGTTCTTGGTGTTCATGGTTTGGTTTTGGGTGAAAATAGTTTTAATTGGTTTTCATGCATGGTTTTATGGTTTTGGATGATGTTCTTACCATCCATAACCATATTAAGAACTTATAAAACCCTAGACTTGACTAGGAGGATTTCCATCACCCATCTCACCTAAGTTTTAATTGCAAAACCAAGTGACAAGCAAAATTTAATTTTTCTTACATAATGTGGCTTTTAATGCATGTTGTGTAAGATTGTGTAAGAGAACTCCCATCCCCTTAATGTGGCCGGCCTCCCTAGTGGATTTATCCACTTGTGGGGCTATTTTGTAATCTTTAAAAAGTTGATATTTACTTTGAAATATTTACGGTTTTACCCCTAACTTTTCATATTTACATTTAGGCCCCTACTAACTAGAAAGTTAAAATATTTGATTTTAATTTTGTTAGTTGTTTAAACTCATAATACTATTATGCCCATATGCACTAAATCTAAATGTTTATGTTGCATTCCATTATGATTATTTAAATGTGTTTAAGTAGTTATAAAATGGATGACTTTGGACTTATGCCTTAAACGATAATTGAGCTATATGATAAGGCGCTAAAATCAAATTGTTTGAACCTTGGGAATGTGTTTTAATTACTGTTTAATTGGACCTTGTCACGTTTGACGTTAATCTTTCTCTCCCCTTTTAGTATATGTAATTTATTGGAATTTGTACAAATCGGTTTGTAATTCTTATTACTTCTTAATCTCTATTCGTTAGTGGATTCCCTCTAGTGCTAGACTAGAGTTTCTTTAACTATTGGTAAGGAGACATAACTAAAAGAGGGTTTTGACATGAGATTAAAGATTAAAAGGGTCCAATGCCCAAATTAGCAATGTATGATTGTCTTTCATTTCTAATGGCTCAATTAAAATGGTTTTAATTGGATTGATAAGCACGTAATTAAATTGACACAACCTCCCTGAGTTTATATTCAACAATGATGGCTCGTTGTTGCAATAACCTAATAAGTCCATAGTCATCCAAGAGCCTAAGATAACTATAAAGTCCAATTTCAAAGGAATGCAAAAACCTTAGTAGTAGTAGTTACTTCGAATATTTGAAAAATTTGGTTTTGATATTGATTTGTTTTTCTCAAAACAAATAGTGGGAGTATCGTACGCTACTAGACTATAATGAATACAATTAGTAGTTATATAAATATCTCCAATATTTTTGAAAAATGTTTTGATATTGATTTGTTTTATGAAAACGAATAGTGGGGATATTATATGCTACTAAATTCATTAACTTTGGACTAGTAGTTATAATAGGACAATTTATTTGATTGTGATTAAATAAATAAAATTGATGAGACCTTAAAATCCCTCAACCAAACAATATTAAGTTGTAAGCGTAAAAGTGCTTAGAACATTTTTTCGTGGCCTTCCACCGTGGTAGGCTCCAAGCGTTTATGACTTGTACACCGCCTTCACCCTATCATGGGGAAGTGACAAAGTGCATGCTTATATTCAGGAGGAGTTTATTTAAAACATTTGATGAGGTTAAGGTAGGCAACGAGTATGGCCAACATCGTATCATCGTGAGGTCATGCTTGAACCCCTAGCTAAACCGGCATGGTGGGAAAGAACTTAACTAAGAAACATAATGCCAACATCGTATCATCGTGAGGTATTATTTTCTAGAGGCCAAAAAGATGGGTAATCACAAGAGGTTGTTGTGAATGGGTACTTGTACCCTCTCATTATTATTGTTGCTAGCCGACATCGTATCATCGTGAGGTGGGCTTGGTAATAGTGAGCCTCCCATAACCCGCTAGGAGCTTTCTTTGAAATCTCCCGGATTCCATTATGGGGGATATGGAATTTGCCAAAAATGGTGGGTGGTGTCATTCGGTTTAAAGACCCAAATCGTTTGACTTAAACAACAATCAATCTAATTATTTTATTTGTTTATGTATATAGATATGGTTGGAAGCACACTCGCGAAAATACTCGACAAACATTGCCTAGAGGGGCACAATTTCCCATCATGGTATCGTAATGTCAAGATTCTCCTAACATTGGAGAAGATTGTTTACGTACTAGACAAGGCTCCACCTCACATACCTCTTGGCCCTGACGCCACTGAGGATGAACGTGCTAAGTATGACAAGCACGTTGAGGATGATACACAAGCCAAGTGCTATCTGTTGGCTTCCATGAATGAGGAGCTACAGAGACAGCACGAGGGCATGGACAGTGCATCTTCCATAATACTCCATCTTACGGAGTTATATGGTGAAGGGACGTGCAACCGTCGCTTTAGCACTGTCTGTGAACTTGTGAAGACCAAGATGGTCAAGGGGGCTCCAGTGCATCAACATGTACTGAAGATGATAGGATTCATTGAACAATTGGAGAACCTTGGTACTCCACTTGACGGGGAATTAGCCCAGGACTTCATATTGGCTTCTCTTTCTGATTCATTCTCGCAGTTCGTAATGAACTACAACATGAATAAGATGGATAGCACTCTCTCCGAGTTACTAAACATGTTAGTAACCGCCGAGAAGACTATGAAGAAAGAGAACGTTGTAGGGACTGCTGCAGTAGCCTACAATAAGCCATCCTCTTCCAAGGCCAAGCCGCAAGGCAAAGGCAAAGGGAAGGAGAAGAAGTCCCCCACTCCTAAGCCGAAAGGAGGAGTGAGGAAAAAGAAGGCAATGGAGCCCAAAGGGACTTGCCACCACTGTGGAAAGGAGGGGCATTGGAAGAGGAATTGCAGGTTATACCTTGCAACTCTTAAGGACAAGCCACAAGGTATGGTTTGTGTTCTTATCTTTAATTCTAATTGTTAGATCTTCTAAATATTTATATTTGATATAAAGGGCTAATCACTTGTATAATTGTATATAGGTGGAGGAGCCAAGTAGAAGAAGAACAAGCAAGAAAATGTGGTGAAGGGTTCGGCCACTATGTTTTTGCTAACTACTTAGGAAGTTTTGTTAGGCATTTAAAGATTGTCTTTAAACTTTCTTATTTTGTTAAGAACTAATTATATGGCTTCATTTGATGGAAGGCCACTATTAGTGCCTAAATGTATAAAGGCATTTATATTAGTCTCTAAATGTATAGAGCTAATACCTTTTGTATTAAACATTATGAATGTTTGAACTATCATATTAATGTAATGTGAAGTATGCCCTTTTAATATACTATTTCCTTAAAGTAGTGTTATGAATTGAAAATTGTCTTGTTGTATCCTAGATGAGATACAAGAGTTATATCACTTAATTGTAATGTGATAAACCAAACTTTAGATTTATCAATTATGGATAGATCTCACATGTAGGACATAAAAGGATACAATGAATCTTTAGATTTGGTTCCATTTGTCCACTTATGAGTTCTATATGAATTGACAAAAGTCTAGAGAATCCTTTCTTGAAGAAAAGGAAGATCACATTATAATGATATAAGTAATAAGAAAAACGTTTCTTATATGGTTATCACTTGAAACACAATGATCAAGATCACTCTTGATTCAATTAGTAGTTTTGAACAATTAATTGGGCATTCTTAAAATTGTTTTAAAATGTCAATTGTGTTAGTGACTAAACCAAGAAAGAAGTGTCTAAATCTATAAAAGGTTTAAAGACTTTAGTCACTTAAATAACAAGACATTAAACTTAGTGAAGATTGAAACAAATAAGCTTGAAATGTTTCAAAGCTACTACACAATGTCTTCTACCAATATAATCCACTTTTATACATTTTGAATGTATGAAATGATTTCTCATTAAAGTCATGAGAAATAGTGGGAGGTGTGAAAATGGATATAAACTTGAATGTGATTGGTTTATAGTTGTCTAAAGAATAATAGTGCTTGACTATTATTAAGAGTTTGTAATTTTAATTGTTAAAAGGACTCAAGCTCTTCAAACGTTAAAATTCTATGTTGTGTAACATTTAAAGAATAGTCTTTGAATGTTGGTTTCGTCAACCTAGCATAAAATGGTTATATGTTGGGAGTTGTCCATCATTCTCTTTTATGAGAACATGCTAATGACAAAGCATATGGACAAGTTGATGAAACAAAAGGGAATAAGTTTCAAAATGAGTCACAACATATGGTTTAACAACAAGACAATCCAAATTCAACATCTCATGTAACGATATTGCTCTATGTAGTTTTGATAGAGAATTATATCAACCACCTAGAAGGAATGGTTGAGTATCTATATCCTTAGTAGGAGCCATGCTTCCACTAAAGACTTAGATAATTCTTATATCACTACATTAAAAGGTCTTAGTATGACTAAAACTTATAGTATGGTGTATGACATCGTATAATTAAATGAATAGACTTGATAAAACAAGTCACATATTCAAAAGGAATTACTTTAGAAGGAATTCTTTTGTATGTGATTCATTTAATTAACTTGTGTTAGCTAGGGTTGTTGATGGTCTCAAAAATTGTTGAGATATCATCAATAAGCTAATGGATCTCAATGGATCCAAGACAAGTTAATGGGAGCAACACGCATTCAAATCAAGAAAATTTAAGTGTTATTTTTTGAATGAATGCTAAGTTATAACAAGGCCAGTGGGAGTGATGTCATAATTTGAGCAACAAGATATGAATAAAGTCTATTTGATAGACTTGATGAAACATAGATGTTACTCGAAAATGACAAAACATGACACGGTCAATTTTGAAGTATAGACTTGAAATTGGACTTACTGATATAGCAAGGCTATCTCAATAATGTTATATGGGAATTAAATCTCAAATGTTGAAGATTTAAGAAAGCATTTTCCTATGTGATAAGAAATCACTTTCACAACCCTTATAATGAATGTGTCATAAAATCACAAAAGGGACACATGTGTTGACTTGTGAAGTAGATATCCAAAGGTGAAGAAACCACTGAGTTAATCACTTTAAGATATTACTATATCCCAGGATCAGAACCAAAGCAACTGATAGAGTATTATTGCCTTTGAGAAAGAAACATCAGAGTGGGACTCTGGAAGCGTGCATTCACTTAGGTTGTTAACCAAAGTGAAAATAAGCCATTTTAACAAATGGAACTTCATGATGGATGAAGTACTAATCATATGAATGAATTGTTAGTATTGTACTACAATGGTCTCAAGCTTGGAGCAAAGTTTGTATAAAGTATACAAACGAAATATATGTCGATATATAGTTTTAGAAACTGCTTCAAAAGGTGTATTGAATGAAAGGGGTTCTTTTAGAACCCATGATTGAATCCAAACCATAAGGTCGTTAGTAGAGTACTACGACGTAATGGGGCGATAGCTCAAGCCATGGAATCAAGGTCTCATCAAAGTATTCGAACACATTAAAGAGACATCATCAAATGTCTTGGAAACATTTGATAAGTAAATCTCTTTTAATAAAAGAGATTAATACATAACCAAGTTAACCTACGAGCATAAACTCTCTCGACAAGATGTATGAGATACACTAGTGATTGACTTTAGTGCAAGTGGGAGATTGTTGGAAATATGCCCTGAAAGTCAATCTTTGGAAGAAATCTTTCAGGACAAATGAATCGATGTATGGATGATTCTTATACATCAAATGGCAAAGATACTAATTAGGACTATCTCAATAAACGAAATATGTCCTGAATAGTGAATCCATGGACAATGGATCGATTGAAGAAGTAATCTAATGATGTTAGACTACAGAGACCTTCTTCACATAAACAGATGTCCAAAAAGGTTCCTGGTCATTGGATTGTCGGAGGGATACTGACAATGCGTAGACCGGTACATACTATGTCTGCTTCAATTGGAAGGATGGAAAGTCTCATCCCATTCGTGTTGTGACACTAAGACAAGTATGTAGGTGCTCATTAAGGGAATGAGTTCACTGAACACAATCGAACGGGAGTACTTGCATGGAGGTCTACTCACATGTCAAGCAAGTAACTCTAATGGTTGGAAAGATGTAAGTAATCCTTAGACCTGAGGCATCGTCGTTGTCTTGTGGTTAAGTACTTAATCTTTGATTATGTCAAAGTCTCCCCATTCGAGGGTGTCCACGGCATAATTGGGGTTAAGCCACTTAGTCATGAAGGCAAGTGTATGCGCAACAAGGAATCTCTAATCCTCGATAAGAGAGGAAGAATACTCTAAGATATGATTCGGGAATCTTCGGCCGAAGTATCGAGCGTAATAAAGGAAAGCGTTCCTAAACGACTCAATTGGATCATATAAGAAGGAATAATCACATTAGGGGTTTGACATGATATATCCATACCCTAATGATGTGATTGAGAGTATTGTATTAGAGAAGGATTGAATTACATTGTAATTCCAACTGACTAGGTTCTCCGAATAAACTTCTACATTAGCTTGGGTAGCTATGACATATGGTTAGATGTCACTCATAGCTTGTGAGTTCTTCTAGATGATTAGATGTAGTCGTCAAAGAAGAAAGGTGAATTAAAATGAGGTTTTAATTCACTAAGTGATTGAATTAAATATAAGCAATTGGATTAATGCCAATCACCTCACTGCCTTGCTAATTAGAACCTAAAAGATTGTTCACCACAACACTATTGTAGTGAGTAATTAATGGATGATGGAAACAATTAATTGGATTAATTATGTGTTGTGATTAATTTAGAAAAGTCTAAAGAAATCATAAAAGCGATAAAGATCGTTTTGGGCTTAAAGAAACGTTCGGGTTTAATTAGGCCCATTGGGCCTAAACCCATTGGGCTTTTATTCAAGCATTGGATGACTTGAAATAATAAAAGCCCCAAGCCCAAAAACAACACAAGAGGGCCGGCCATATTATGTGGGTTTTGGAGAGATATTTAGTCAAGTGTTGACTAGGTTTTCTTTTTGTCTATATAAGCAACTTTATAAGATATTGTTCATTAGGGTTTTTTGTGAGTTTTGAACAACAAAAGAGGCAAAAGAAAATAGCTCTCTTGAACCACAAAAGCCGGCCACCAAAGGGGGTTTTTACTAATCTCTCTTACACCCTTTTGGTTATTCCTTCATCCTTCTCACTACACTAGTGGGTGAGGATCTTTAGAGGTTTCCTACTTTGGGAACTTGAAGAGAACCTAGGAGCACTCATTGTAACAAAGTGGAGGAGGCAAGGAGGGAAGCTAGGCTCAAGGATTTCAAGGAGCAAAGGCCTTGGAGGTGGTCCATCCTTGGTCTTAAGTCTAGATCAAGAGGTATAAGACTAACCTTCACTTTGTTCTTGATTCCAAAAATTGTTTTGATGCATTATATATAAACCTATGAACCTTGAAGGGGATTTGCATGACTATAGCTTTGATAATCTGTTATAAATGCTTCCGCTGCTTTCGTATATTAAATTTGATTTGTATATGCATGATAGTCATTATGAAATCCCATTCTAGAATCTCATAAATTTCCCTTCATGTATCATTTTGTTAATGATCATTATTTCTTTAATTGAATTTTCATCAACACTTTAATCAAGTTGTATGCTAATTATATAGAAAAAAAATACTTATAAAAAATTATTGAGAATTATTAAGGAAAAGCGCTTTCTTATTTGATAACCAAACACTCTATTTAATATCAAAAACGCTTCTATACAATACAAAAAGCACTTAGTGGTTGCATGCCAAACAACAAATTGCTTCCTCATAAAAGTGCTACACAAAATTGCTACAAACAAAAAGCGCTAGTGAGTAAAAGCGCTTTCTAGAGTAGCACATCCAAATGAGCCCTTAGACTACTGACATAAAATGTTCGTATTGGCATGCAAGTTGCCCAATTTTGAATGGGAAGAGGATCCTCTCTAGATTCACTTTGTGGGGATTTTAGGGATTCCCACATCCTAGCCGTTTATTGTACATCGTGCGGTCAATTTTTGTCAGGTACTATTTGTGGAGCCATAAATAATCAAGAAAATTATAAAGGTGACATGTGGACTTTTGAATAAAAGACAAAATTACCCTCAAGGCACACCAGGATTCCCACGCGCATGCAATGGACAATAACAGCTTAATCAAGGAAGAGTAAAACATAATCAAAATAGTATTTATTCAAATATCTCTCATCATTCCTCACCAAATCCTCACTCAAAAGGTAACTCCCAATTTTCCTATTCAATTTAGGATTAATTGCCAAGTTAATTGCAAGATATTTTTTCACATAATATCTTGCAATTATACTCAAAATTCTACCACATATGGCCAATTCCTATTCTCCAAATAGGGCCAGCCACTCACCTATAAATAGCCATGTTCTCCCACTAAAAAGCTAAGTCATTTGCTACCCACAAACTCTTAAACACATTCTTTTCAGAATTCTAACTTTGGCATCGAAGATTCTTCGGCTAAAGGACCCCTCATTCATCATGGGCACGTGAGGCTTTTGGTCTTAATCTTAGGTGGTATTATTTTGCAGGTGCATTTTCATCAAAGGAGAAGATGGAGTAAATTTGCATCCACAAATTGGTGCTTTCATTGAAAGCCTTGATTCACATGGTCGAAGAAGACTCTCACATTCAAAGTTTTGCATTTCTTGTTCATTTGTACATTTTTCGTACGTTCTTATTCCTAGAATTTTTTTTATAAAGTTCTTTGAATAAACATAAAAGAAAAGTACAATGACTAGAAATTCGGAAACCACAAAGAACAGAACTTCCTATGTTCAAGGATTTGAATCAAGTGATGGAGATCAAGACATAGCCCCATCCATAAGGTTCAACGTGACGGCGAGTGGAGCGGAACCACCCCTACTACGACGATCCATGAGGCTCAATACGATGACGAGTAGAGCGGTACCACTGTGGAAGCCACCACGGTAGCAGCCCTTAGCGAGCCTACTACCTACAGTGAGTAGGCCACCTTGCAGCAGCAGAACCAGGCCCGTACCATAAGGCATCCAGCCAAGCACAAAGCAGCCCACATTCAACAAGCCCACGGTGTTGCAATTGCAATTGAGGCCCAAGCAGCTGCAGAAATTGGAGCAGCCTAGCACTTGTAGGCCCAAGGCCAGCTCGAGCCCAACACGCTCCAAAGCTTAGCCCAAGACCCTCAGGCACAAGTCATATCGAAAGGAGCCCTGCGCCCATGCTCTCTAACGGCCCAGCTCACGCCTACAGTCCGACCCGTGCCTGCGACCCGACCATATCTCGTGGTCTAACATAAGGTCAGGCCTACTTCTAAGTAATCCCAATCGGCCCAAGATCAGTTCAACCATCCAAGCTTTAGATTTATGGACTGACGATTAAGCGGTATTTTCACCTCATGTCTCATTAGATTTGACATATCCCAACTCAAATCTCGCGCCTGAAGTCCATTACACTTCCATTACTCAAGAAAACGCATACCGTCTAAGCTCTTTCAAGCCAAATGGCGAACATCACTTGTCTCGACAAGTCATAGAGTTGACAAGCGCCCTCACGCAGTAAACGACCTTTGTGAATCAGCTTTTACAGCGTACCAACATGCAGCATGCCCTAGATGAGGTGTCCCAAAGTAGGATAATGGAACACAACGAACCTCTCTAGCAACGTCCCAGCAAACAGCCCCTTGACCAGCCACAGACCAAGCATTCAGGCGGTGTACACTCCCGATTGGGTCCTTGAGATAACGTATACTCTTGTCTTAGCCCGTAGAGGAGAGTGCACTCTTGGTTAACCCCACGATGAGTATACACTCATGATTGGGGCCACATTCCGATAATCAACATGAGCAACCTTCCAGGTGAAGTGTTCATTCGTGGCTACACCCGCAAGGAGTATCATCCACCTCACATCGGAGTATGCAACACGAATGACGAAAAAAGAAAGTCACAAAATCCAGCTCAAGTTCAACTGGCAACCTGTGAGATATTCATTCCCCTCTAAGAACGTACCACATGCACCGCATCTATGGCATAGACGAGCTGAACATCTAGAAAAGTAGCCTGGACCAGTAGGTCACGACTGAGAACAACCGAAAGCTTCGCTACCCCCAACAAATGTAAATTCATGAAAATGTAAAAAGGCTCCTAACCGAGCGATTGTGTGATTTCTAATGCAACAAGATCACTGATAAGGCACTACGATGGAACATGACCAACATAAGCAAGTAATCCTTCACAGATAAGATCGAGCAGGCAGAGCCTCTACGCAAGTTTAGCAAGCCACATTTCACATCCTTCAAAGGGGATGAAGACTTGGAGAGACACCTCAAGCACTACCGAAGTATAATGATCCTTTATCAAAGGAACGACAATCTTATGTGCAAGATATTCGCCACCACTCTACAAGGCGAGATGCAAGATTGGTTATGCACCCTTCTGCCACAATTCATCTAGAGTTTTGATGAACTTTCTTTGGTTTTTACCAAAAAATATTCATCATATTGCTCGATTAAGAAGAAGTCCAACCACTTGTTCAACGTTAAGAAGAACCCAAAGGAGTCGCTTCACGACTATGTGAAGAGGTTTTAAAACAGAGAAGGTAAAAATAGTCAGATGTAACTACTCGATAGTTAGTGCAGCCCTTTAACAATGACTCCTAGTAGACTGCCCGCTGTTCGGATAATTGATCATGAAAGAAGATCTAACTCTGGCAAACTCTTTCGCTCTGGCAAAGAAACATACATTTTAGGACGAGGCTCGCTGATGCACATTCAAGGTAAATCTGAGTGATCTTGAGTATAAAGTTCCCCATTACTCTAAATGAGATTCAAGGTCTGACCAAACGAGCAGCTGCACTCAAGCGTTTACCCTTGCGGTCCACCGATCAATGTGAGCCCTTTTTTAACTCAATAAAAAAAGAGCAACAAGACGAACAGGACAACGAGTGTGAGAAAGTATTCAAAGACTTGAAGAAGTACCTAACATCACATCCCGACTATTCAAACTAGAAGCAGCGGATGACCTGTTCACATATTTGATGGTATTTGAAGCAGCAATAAGCTCTACCCTTATATGAGAAGAGTTGGGGGGCCAACTACCTGTATTCCACAGTTCAAAAGCTTTCCTCAATGTGGAAACCAACTAATAGAAATTAAAATGCTAACTTTGACGACATTTTATGCAACCCAAAAGCTCAAGTTATACCATTAGACGCATGCAGTCATCCTCATGACACACTATTCTACCCAATCCAGAAGCATGGCGATAAAGGCGCAGACACTAGCAGATGCAAAGTTTTCTAACGAACACAACAACTCAGCATAAAAGGCATGCCAAGGGCAGACGAACACTAAAATGACACACTTGGAAGCAACATTTGTCCTCATCACCTAGAAGATTCTACATAGGAATAACATGTATTAGCAATTGAGCACCACCTCCTGCTACGCGTCACACAGCCCTAGCCAACCCTTGCTCTGTAATTCAACCCTAGAATGGCCTAATACTGACAATTAAGCATCTCCTGTTACGTGTAATATGGCCACAGCTTTACGCCTCCCTACTACACCTATCTTGCATCACGACTCTTGATCGTGAAGAGTTTTACTCCATGGCTCATCACCACGTTAACTCAAGCTCCGCAGCTTCTCGGCGTGCTGATTATGTCTACGAATCTTTAGACTTCAAAGTATTCAACGACGAAGCAGAATACGAGGCTTTACCAACAGGCATTCGAATGGTAAAAGACTTGATGGTGAAAAGCTCGTAATTCATTCTGATTTCCAGCTAATCACCAGCCAGATTATCGGGGAATACACGACAAAACATCCGAAGATGGCCTAATACCTAAAGAAGGTACAAAAACAACTTGAGGCGTTTCAGACTTGAACCTTACTCAAGTTTCGCAAGCAGACAACGCCCACACGGATGCGCTAGCCGGCCTAGGCTCCGCCATTGACCACCAACTTAAACGCTCTATTCCAATGGAATATCTAGACAAGCCGAGCATAAAGACGGAGCCAACAACTGAGGTGTCACAGGATAGTATAATTCCAAACTGGCAAGATTCCATTATAGACTACCTGGTCAATGTCATACTCCCAATGGAAAGATTATAGTCTATAAAGCTCCAAACAATGGCAGTACGTTACTACATGTGGAAGGGCATTCTCGTCTAAAGATCCTACACTGGACCACATCTCTGATGCCTAACACATCCCGACAACCTAAAGGTTCTAAGTTTAATCCACAAAGGCATTTATGGAAATCACTCTGGAGGCCGATCATTAGCACTGAAGGCTTTTAACGCAGATTACTACTGGCCTACTATGCATCAAGACGCTAAGGAGTTGGTCAAAAGTGTGACCGCTGCCAACGTTACAAGCCTGTACTACCATTTCCTGCCAGTAAACTACACCCGCAAATGAGTCCTTGGTCATTCATGCTGTGGGCAATCGACTTGGTAGGACCAATGCCGCCTGCTATTGGGGGCAAAGGCATGATGATTGTGGCAACTAACTACTTCACTAAATGGGTGGAAGCAAAGCCCATGACAACCACAACTCAGACGGGCATAGAGCTCTTCATATAGAGGAACACCATTTGCCGATTTGGCATCTCTCAATCCATCGTCACAGACAATGGCCCGTAATTTGTAGGCAAATATTTGGCGATGTTCTTCCAGAAATATGGCATCAAGCAACACATGTTCATGCCCAGGTATCCCCAAGGCAATGGGCAGGCCGAAGAATCCAACAATATGATTCTTAACTGCCTCAAGAAATCCCTTTTTGATAAGAAGGCAGAATGGCCAGATGAACTTCCCAGATGTTTATAGGCATATCGCGCAACCAAACGATGAGCAATCGGCGAGACCCCTTTTGCTTTGGCATTTTGTTCAAAAACAATCATTCATCCCAATGTCATTATGCCAAGTATCAGCACTCTTAGGGGTGGGCAAAAAACTACTAAACCAGAAAATTGAATCGAACCGTGACAAAAAAAATCGTAAAAAACCGCGTTGACAAAAAAAGTCAAAATCTGAACAAAAAACGAACCGAACCGTTTCAAATGGTTTCAGTTTCAGTTTGGAAATATTAAGAACCGGATGAACCGAACCAAACCATTTTTAATATAAATTATTGTTTTATTATTATTTTTATATAAATAAGACATTTTTCCAAGAAGACCATGTGCATAAGCCCAATATTTTTCTTCACTTCTCTCCCCCTCATTTGTTGTTTTATCACTTTTCTCCCCTTACATTATTTTTCTCCATTCTTTTATAGTAGATTATGTGTTATGTACATTTTAGTTTTAGTTTAGGATCTACACTTTGGTCTTGATATGAGCTTTTCTATCTTTTGATTTATATTTATATGCACGTTTTCTATCTTCCGGTCACAAATCTTGTTGATCTAGTAGTGGAAACTCAAATTTACTTGAATTTGTGGTTGAAATATGTGTTTGGTATTAGAAGTATAAAATTAGAAAAAACATATATATAATTTTGGTTAGAATCGTAAACCAGCATGAACTGAACCAGAACCGTCATGAACCGAACCGTATTGTTTTAGTAATAAATTTAAGCGGAACCGCACCGAACTGAACCGTTGAAATTTTCTAGTTCTAGTTCCATTTTGAGGGTGGAACAGGGCTGAACCGGACCGTACCGACCCCTTAGCACTCTACTACCAAGCATCGAGCAGAGCAAAAATGAGATGGCCACAAACTTAGATCTAGCAAAAGAGAAACGCGAGAATGTCATCACTCTCATCGCAGCCTACCAGCAACAGCTTCTCTCCAGCTACAACAAAAGGGCCAAGATCTGATAGTTCCAACCTGGAGATCTAGTCTTAAAAATAGCCTTCATCACTACCTACAACGAAGGCTCCAAAAAGATGGATCTCATCGAGGAAGGTCTGTACAAGATCAGCAGAGTAGGCGGCAAAGGTAGTTACACCATCACCACCATGAATGACAAAGAGATCGAAAAGCAATGGAACGCCTACAGTCTTAGGAAGTACCATGTGTGACCTCTCACTACATCAAAGCCTGAAAACTCAAGCAACTCGACGGGCACCACCTCGCAAGCCGAGGACTATCCAGTTGTTATGCAGTTCCTATCTTACAGCTAAGTTTTCGTTTGTTTCACTCGTTTTTCAATAAGGAATTCAGAAGTAATTTACAACTTGGCTCGGCTGCATGCTTACAATAACTGATCATTTTTTCACTTCAAAAGATGACCACGCTCTTATTAAGAACTTATCATAGGAATTGCACCCCATTGGAGACCAACCATGCTCTTCAGTGCGAGAAGGTAAATCAATTCCCCGACACCCACACCCATATGGGTTAGCTCTCCGATGAGGGATGATAAACTATACATTCCAAATATCCAGACGTTGGTGAGTCGGGCTGCCCTGGTGTAACTATGTGTACGATGTTTGCACTGGGATTCTTAGAAGTAGCCTCAATGGTCTTTTTTCAAGTCTTAGCTAAGTAAAAGATTTTGGGTCTCTTGGCCTAATTTGTGGGGAACCGGGCCTCAAAGACGGAGAAGAACATTACGCAGTACGCTCTATAACCGGCTACCTTAGAACCCTAAAGCTGCTACTGAGTGCACTAAGGTAGCCTACAGTTTCCAGAAGACTACCTATGGCTTTCCCTCCAAGTAGTAAGCTATGCTAAACTTATACAACCACACATTTTTTGTGAAAGGTTAAACAGTTAGTGTGCATATAAGAAGCTTTATCCACTACCAACATGCTACGCAGGTGATAAGCTTTACCTCTGCCAAGCACAAAATGATTGTCTAGATCTACACTAATTCCTAAAATGTTGTGATACTTGTTATGCAACCCACGAAATTGGTTACATAACAAGCAAGGAGTTCTCTCGGACTTTTACTTATGAAATTCCATACAACCATGTACTTTTGATACGAAAGGTTAGCGAATTTCATGATCCAAAAATCTTTAGTATGTTGTGATGTAGGCCACATAGCTCAAATGATTGAAGAAAGCCAAGGATAATAGCCAAGTGGTCACACAGACTCGTTTGTTTATGAAAGTAAGGTGTTCGGCTGCGAACCATATGGCTAATAACTTTAAAAAAGTTCTACACCAACAACTACGGCTACATAGGCTATGTGGGCCTATCTGCTTATATAAAAGCAGCACGCCTACTGCTAGTCTAATAGTCAAAGGTTGGGCGTAAACAAAAGAAGCAAAGATCGCAAGTTTATTAAATTTTCTGGCAAAATTGATAAACAAATAGAAAAGGCTGAAGGAGTTTAAGCAAAAAGTAACAAGGAAAACAAAGAAAACCTTAAAGGCTATTTAAAAGACTACTCTTCAGTAGCTTGGACATCTGACGACTACTCGGCGCCCACCTTCAGCAGCGATGCTCTCAGCAGCAGTTCCAGTGTTTCACCCCCGTATGCCCCAACCAGGGCACCAATTTCTCTGACTACTTCACCAATAGAAGCCTTAAAAGTAAAGGCAAGCAAGTCTTCTGGAGAAATATATGAAGTCTTAAAGTCTTTCCTGGCAAACTCAAATTCAGACGATCTACCAAATAGATGATCTACATAATCCAACTTGAAGAAATCGGCCTGACTCTGAACAAGCAAAGTCTCGAGCCTAGCCTTCTCACCCTTCAATTGCTCATTCTCTTTGAGCAGACCAACACAGACACGTTGTAGCTTATCCACTTCCTTCTTCAGATTTTCGTTGATCTTCAATGCACCTTGGAGTTCCAACACTTAGTGTTCAAGCCTATCGACGACCTTCTTGAAGTGGATCATTTTATTATAAGCATCAATCAACTCTTCATCTTTTGCATAAGCAACCGAATAAAGCTTAGAAACGGCACATTCAATAACTTGAATATAAGGTATGTAACATCAAATCTCATTCCGTGCACCTTCATACTTAACTTGGATTGCATCAAGCCTAGTCTTCAAGTCAACGATCTCTTAGCAAACAGTCTCAAGCTGCAAAGAAGTATGGGCAGAGATATTGGACTCTTTCAAAGTGACGAGCTCAGACTCCAACCTCTTGATCTTCTTGACAAAAGAATAAGCTTTAGCTGCCATAATGTTTGCTACCTTCTTGGCAACTTTGGTATCCTTTTGGTCAAGGAACATAGACTCGGTTGCCAGAATCGCTGTTTTCTGCATCTAACAAGTAGAGCCGTCATTTTATATTAGGTCGTATGCTTCGCAAAGGTACTTGGGCAAGTAACTACTCTAATGCTATGAAAAGCTTGGCACAGGCATCCATGTCTTCAAGCAGATCTGGCTTAAAAATGCACAAATGTCAACAGGCTCTCCAAAAATAGGCTTAATGGATATCTCACAACTGCCCATACGAGCAGTCTTCTCTTTCTCAGCAGGCGAACGAGTCTCAGTAGCAAGAGGAACATTCCTTGGTGCCACTTCAGCAGCAAAGTCCACCTTATCGCTCTTCATAATAGCAAACCTTTCCAAAAGTGAACCAGACTTAGCTCTTAACGAATGTCTTGGCATAAATTTCTACATTGGGGGCACGACGAAACCTTTATGCTGAGCAATCCTATCAACAATCGTACCATCTACCTTCAACATAGCAAGCATAACCAGCTCAAATCTAGCGGCCTCATATTTCTTCCCCTTAGAAGAAGTCAAGTCAATTACAAGCCTATCGGTAGCAGGCGGACCCTCACAAGCGACGGAGGAAGTCTTCAGCTTATTCTCAACCGGCATCTCTTGAGTAGGTGGGGAAGATCTCTTCTTTCCACCTTCATTCATAGCAGGCTCCACGACAACGATTGGACAAGCTAATGTTTCCGCCTTGATCCGCTTTATTTCTTCTCTTGAGGGCAGCCCACCTTTATCTCAGCGAATAGGACTAAGCAACCAACGTCATTCACGGTACTTAGCGGGGATACCTAAAGCAACATGCACTTTCTTCATTTATGGGGAAGTCTTGGGAGTTGAGCCAAATTCTGAATCTACATAAGCAGACGAGGACAATCAACAAATCAGAGAGCAGCTCAGCAAAAACACAAAGTAGCCTAGAGACTAAGCAGTCAACTTATCGGTGATGAAAATCATCGGAATGCGTATCTTAGGGGAAGAATCAAACTCCCACTCTCCACTTATCTCCAAAGTCTTCTTGGCCCAATTATGATCTCCTTTACTCGAATGATCGAATAGCTTATGTCAAAGAAGTACCAAAATTAGTTAACGGTTAGATCCAAGTCAAATAATTGGCTTAGATTAAGGAATCCTACCATCACACAGATTGCATTGGGAGAACATTGAGTGGGGGCACACTTCATGCAGTAAAGCATTTCTTGGAAGAAACACAGCATTAGAAAAGTAAATCCCAACACGAAGTAGTATAGGTGAAACTTGATGGCTCTTTGAGCCTCACTGCATGGCTCACGGCTGTTACCCTCCTTGACATGCTTCACACGCACCCCAGACGGAATAACGTGCCTATATGCTTCAAGAAAATCTCTAAACGAGTCATCAGAGCTAGTTGTAAAGTGAGCAGCCTTGAAGTAGTCCACTTTATCCAAAGACCCGTCTTGGCAATACAACGGCGGCACACCATCGTCACTCTTGTGGCTTGAAGAATACGTACTTGAAGAAATTCTACATAGATACAAGAAGAATCATTAGACGGCTGCAAAAAATAAAAATAAAAAAAATAAAAAAACATTAGGCTCCATGGCCCAAAAACAGCAACCAAGGGAACCCAACCTGCTCTGGTTCCCATCTCTCCCTCTTAGCCCAACACACCAAGCGACCCAGTGCATCAGGAGGCCCAACATGACAAACGTTGTCATTATCTCAGCCCAAAGACCTTGCAACCCAATCCAAAAGGAGAGGGCTAACACCCCTGCACCTCTTTCTTTCTCACCTCTTCAATACGGGCCTAAGCCCAGCGCCCCAACGTCTCATGACCTCGACCCAAGCCAAGAAGTTATTGACTCGAGCCTAGCCCTAGCTTGCCTCTGTGGCCCACGCTGTTGCACCCAGACATCGGCCCGCGCCGAGCCACCGCCGCACTAAGCCACCCAAGACAACAATGTCGTGGCCCTTCCCAACAACTTTTTTACACATCCTCGACCTCTGTCGAGCCAAATTTCAAGCCCCTAGGCTAAAAAAATTTACAAAGACAAGGAAAAATTAAATTTTTTCTTACTTTGGTGCGGCGTGAAGATGAAGAAAGTAACGAAAGATGGTCATTTGCACGAGTAAGTGTAGAACATTGCTAGGGGAGGGGGAACATATATCCTCTAGCTTTCTTTCTCTTGTAGGGTAGAATAAATTGCTCTCTGAAGTTGATTTAATCATCTACTTAAGGTAGACTTAAATAGACTTTTGAAGTGATTTATTTTCCTTTCCTAGAAGGATATAATTTCCAATTAATGCGGGAATCTACATCAAAATAGGAAACAATTTTATGTTTCCTAAAGCAAGGGAAGATCTCTACACTTGTTGCCCTTTCCTGCGAGCAACCTAGAAGTTGTGAGCATTAATGGAGCAAAAAATAATCAAGAAAATTAGGAGGATGACATGTGGACTTTTGGGTTAAAAGGATAAAATTACCCTCGATGCACACTGAGATTCCCACGCGCATGTAACGGACAATAACGGCTCAATTAAGGAAGGGTCAAAGTTGATCAAAATGGTATTTATTCAAATCTCTCTCATCACTCCTCATCAAATCCTCACTCAAAAGGTAACTCCCAATTTTCCTATTTAATTTAGGATTAATTGTCAAGTTAATTGCAAGATATTATTTCACATAATATCTTGCAATTATACTCATAATTCCACCATATATGGCCGGTCCCTATTCTCCAAATAAGGCCGGCCACTCCCCTATAAATAGCTATGTTCTCCCACTAAAAAATTAAGCCATTTATTGCCCATAAACTCCTAAATACATTTTGTTCGTAATTCTAACT
The DNA here is from genome assembly GCF_916048215.2 of Malus sylvestris. Classification (NCBI taxonomy): domain Eukaryota; kingdom Viridiplantae; phylum Streptophyta; class Magnoliopsida; order Rosales; family Rosaceae; genus Malus; species Malus sylvestris. The sequence goes on from NC_062273.1 coordinate 17,131,070, forward strand.
TTAGCATCAGAGATTCTTCGACCAAAGCTCCTCCCTCATTCATCATGGGCGAGTGAGACTTTTGACCTTAATCTTAGGTGTTATTATTTTGCAAGTACATTTTCGTCAAATGAGAAGTCGGTTGAAATTTGCATCCACATTATTTGTGTTTAATTTTAAATTAAAAAGGTCAAATAATTTCTCACCGTACGATACACGATGAATGACTAAAATATGAGGATCCCTACTATCTCCACAATTTGAATCCATGGGATCCAAATCCTTTCAAATGCACTGCACACGCCACCATCTAGAAGTCATCATATTTTACAATAGGCGGATTTAGCGTGTCTGAATTAAACATTAAAAAACAATATCCCCTTTACATGTTGTGTAACATTTTCCAGGAAGCAAACTCACACCCATAGACTGATAGACAAAACGTCTACGCACACATTATGAATACAAGTCTATAAATATGCATAACATTTTACCACCATTCCACAAACACAATTCTCTACTTCCCAATCCATTTCTGAAGCGAAACCCCTTAAAAGAAAAGGAAGAATATTGTTGATTTCTTATTTTCCTAGTAAAAGAAAATAAAAATGGCTGAGAAAGTAGTAGCTGAGAAGTACCACCAGTTGGAACCAGCAACTGGGCACTCCGGAGGTGATCATGAAGCTTCAGCCACAACGCAATCGGAGGAGCTCAAACGCCAGAAGAGAATTAAGATGTACAAATACATTGGCATTTTCATCGTCTTTCAAATCGTAGTCATGAGTGTTTTTGGGATGACTGTGATGAAAGTTAAGTCTCCGAAAATCAGGTTGGGCAACATATATGTCCTCAGTCTCAACTCCGTCCCAGCAGCACCTTCATTCGACATGAGCTTCGTAACCCAAATCAGAGTCAGGAACTTAAACTGGGGTACCTTTAAGTTTGATGCCGGCATGGCCACGTTTATGTACCAAGGTGTGCCTGTTGGGCAAGTTGCTATTCCGAATAGCAAAGTCCGAATGCGATCCACAAAAAAAATTGATGTTGTGGTGAGCGTGAATTCTGCAGCATTGCCGAGCAACTCTGCTCTTGGAAGTGAGTTGAGCAATGGGCTGCTGATGTTGAGCAGTCAAGCCAAGTTGAGTGGAAAGGTTAAGTTGATGATGATCATGAAGAAAAACAAGTCTGCTGAAATGAGCTGCTCTATGGTGTTTAATTTGGCAGCAAAGTCTGTCCAAAATTTGGACTGTAACTGATAGAATATGGCTATACCTTGAGCCAATTTTATGTTTCATGTTTTCAGATTTGTTTTTGTTTTTATTAACATAATATTCACAAAATCTGTCATTACTTTCTTGATGTTTTGAATTTTTTTGAGTTGTGCCCGCATTACTAAGGAAGTTCTAAGTTCAAACTTAGTAAAACAATTACTCGATAAAAACAAATACAGTATATATGTATTTGTAGTGTGAACGTTATATCACAAATAACACTAAAAAATATAAAATAAATAAAAAGAAAGTAAAATGGCATAGCTACAGTTAGTGTCAAAGGGGAGTGTTTGAACTTAGAATTTGAGTCTTTAACATTGGACAACCAATTGGGACTTGGAATTTCTTTCTTGTAGTTGTTGGCACTGGAGTCTGATTTTTCAGCTTTGAATATGATTTTTTCGATGTGTTGCTTCAAAAGTCAAAGTGAAGTGGTCAAGTTTTGTCAGCTTTGAATATGATTTTTTTCGATGTATTGCATGCATGAAAGTGATGGAAATTGAATTTAGGTATCGATAATGTTGAAAATAAAACATCACACAGTATAACTTGGGACACTCCTCAAGCCATACCTTGAAACTCTCGCAAGAATAGACGCCAAGCTAAATGTTGCAGACGGACAAGTTCTCTTGTACCAGGTGTCCAACGAAATTTGGATCATTAATGGGCAAGTTCTCTAACAGAGAAAAAAATATAATGAATTACAAATTTTTTACTAAGTATTAAGTAATGCTATTGCAGATATATTTTTTTAAATAAATTTATTACTGAATCACTATAACAAAGTAAAAAATAATGAGTGCTAAGGCCATCTTCAACCATAAGGGTTATGTTTAACACCTGTCTAGATAGTCACACAAGAAATTATTTTTTAATGAACAGTATTAGACCATATTTATATACCATATTTATATACCATCTCCAATCAAAGGATGCTATTTTTTAGCCCCCTCAATAATTTATTATTTTAATTAAGTTTGTTCTTTAATTTTATTGGTTAATTGAATTAAACTACCATATTAAAATAAGATTTCGGGACATATTTTGAGTGCCACCTGAAGATGTGGCCATTTGAAAATTATTGAAAAAAATTAAAAGAAAGATTATTGGAAGAGGTAAGAGACGGGTGCGTTTGAAAATAGTGTTTGAGGTGAATAGAATGTGAAGAATTGAAATAATATGAGGTAAAATAGTATAAAAGAGTGAAAATAATGTGAGAATTTGTGTCGAAATGTCTTAGGTATCTATAGGAAAAAAATTAGAAATTTTAATTTCATCTTAAAAAAAATAAAGAATCTAGCTGGGCCCAACTGAAGGGATTGACTGACATGCTAAAGATAGCCAGCCCGCTGGCCTTATGGTTGGATTTTCGTCCGGTGGGTCCCAAGATTTTTTAACCCAAACCTCCATTAGAGATGAATTTTGTATCAAAAAAAGGTTATCATTTAGCCTATGTCCTTATGGCTTGCTCGATTAGAGATGATCTAAGTGAGCGAGAAAATATGACATTGTGTGCATAAGGAGGCACTAGAAAGAAATTCACAATTGGCATTAATTCTGTCGGAGTAATATTTATCTATTTCAGAAATACTTGCCACTTATGCATTTGTATCGTGTTTCGAGCCAGTTTGGCTTTTTATTATTCTTGTTGAGGTTGTTCGTGTATTTATATTCCTATTAATTTCCATTAATATAAGTATCGCTTGATAATAGTAAATAAATAAAATGCTTGTCGAGTGTTCTACCAACTTAAGTGTTACAAGTAATTAGGTGGACGCGCAACATGATTGATATGTTCCAATTTTAAAATATATATATATATATATATTTATAATTTTAATGAAATTGCACCATGTGATTGTAATCTGAATACGTAAAAAAAATATAAATAAAAAATAAATCTCTCCTTATGTCATGGCCAGAGTAGCAACTAACAAGGTGAAGACATAAAAAATAATAAAACAGGCATCTTTTATGCATTGCATACGGCTTTATAATGAAATTCATTTTTTACTCACTTAATTATCAAATTAAATATAGGAAATAGTATCCAACGAAATAAGTAGCAACTAACAAGAAATAGTATCCAACAAAATAACTTAGCATTGAGAGAAAATACACAAAATATCTGACAATGTGTGAAATTTTATAAATGTATTTGTTTCTTTAGTAAAGGACCTATAAATAAAGCCACAAGTCAAAGCACCTTTCAATCGGATGTTGAAGCAGTTGAAACCAGGTATATACTTACTCTATCCAGTGTTAAATTTGCACCATACAGATTTTATCCTTAATTAAATCTCTACCATCTATCACCCTCTCTCTCTCTCTCTCTTTCTCTCTCTTATTCTTGTATGAGTTGTCTTATCCCAAGACTCCCAATGTTCTCAGACCCAATTCACTCAACTCTCCCCTCTTTAGAATTCGAGCCTCGACTCCGACACCGCATATGCTCTCCTCAAGGCCGACATACTCTTTCTCCATTGAATTCCCAACTGGAGCACTCGTAGAAGGCAATGACTCTCTCCTCCCTCGATCTCTCCTTATTGAATCTCCTTTCCTCTATCGTCTCAGACCTCAATCTTGAGCCTAGGCTCTCATATCCGTCCATCGACTATCCACACTTTCTTGTTCTCCCTCCCACCTGTAGTGACTGAGTCGACCTCGACTATGTCGACATCATAGCAGCCAACCACCATCATCGTCGTGGCATCCTCTCCTGACTCTCCACCGATCCTCCCAATCATAAGTTCTGACCACCACCACATCATCCTCGTCGTCAAGAACACCACCATCATCCTGCAAATCCCTAGGTAATTTATGAATTAAGGTTTCTGATTTAGGAATTTAGGATTTTTGCATAAGCTTTTCGATTGATTTAGGAATTATGTGGTTTCTATTTTAGGAATTATATGGGTTTCTTATTTGGGAATTTAGGGTTTTTGGGGCTGTGATTACATAATAAATGCTTTTGGGAAAATTTGCTTCTAGGTATGTAAGATTTTGTTTTGATTCATCAACTGGTGTAATTTGTAATAGCGAGGGTGGAGGTCTTGGATCTATGAGGAAGACAACGTCTCTCTAATTTGATTTGTACGTCAAGGTCTACGGCTCCAATTGAAGATGTTGGTGTGGCTAGGCTCAAGCACGAATTGCAGACTTAATGAGGTTGTCCTTTCTGTGGCTGACCAAAAAAAAAGATATTGGACCCCGTGGACCCAGCCTGTTTCAGCCCATTTCAAACGAGCAGGGTTAGGTCCGATTCCAAATTCTCAAAACCTATTACCCGACTTGGCCGATCCTGTTACTATTTACAACGAGTAAGGTTCGATTCCTTTAAATTTGGGCCCGGTCCGACCCGTGCCCACCCTTACCTTAAACCCTTGGCCATGTTCACATAGTCAAGTCTTCAACAACATTCATTCTTCAAGTACCCAATATTTCTTGTTTGTATTTAGGGACAACAACAACAACAATAATAAAATCTTATCTCACTAAATGAGGTCGGTTTTATGTATTCTAGAACGCTACTATGCTCGGTTTTGCGCCAAGTCTTCATTTAGCACAAAATGCTCTCTTTTCTTAAAGTCTCTTTCTAAGGGAGGTGTAGTCAACTTAGATTTCAAAGAATTTTAATAGACTAAGTGACACAGTTTAAAGGATTTTAATAGACTCTACAATTTTATATGGATTTTGATAGATTTATATGGATTTCAATTATAGATTTCTATGAATTTGTATGGATTTTTTTTCATGGATTTCTTAGGACTTCTATCATGCCAATCAATGTAGAGTCCACATATGAATTCTTCTCCAATATCTTCTCAATTACAAAACACTCCACCCACTCATCGAAACTCAATTCCCCATGTCCCTGCAATCCCAAGAACTGTCGCCAAAGTTGTTTCATCAAGCTCAAATCCATCACCCCTCATTTCCCAAAACAACCCCACCGTAACTCCAGCACACTCCATCTTGCAATACCTATAAATCATGGAATTCTACAAAACCAAGTCCTTCTCAATAATTTCATCAAACACTTTCCGTGCAAAAACCCACTCACCACACCTTACATAGTTAGTAATCAAAGAGTGACTCACTTGTCCATCCTTATTCAATGCCATCCATGGTTTGTATTGGATTGGAACAATAGCAAACACTCACAAGCTTTACTCTCAAGCTTTACTCTCAAGCTTACATGCAAGGAAATGGGATTGTTCATCCAACAAAGGCAAAGCACGAAAATCAAACCCATTTGAAAACCTGGTATGTGTAAATGGTGAGCTGGGGCCAAAAATGGGGAAGACTATTCCTCTTCTACAGATAGAATTCTTTGTTCTTGAAATGAAATCCTAGTGGTGAAGGTTGGATTGTTTATGGTATTTGTTATTTATATCTCTACTCTCAAATCCATCAAAATCCTTCAACCTTTAAAATCCTAGCAAATCCTTGATAATTTCACTACACCTAGACTCTTGTGGACTTTTTAAAATCCTAATCGACTACCCAAGGATTTGGATGTATTCATTAAAATCCTAATTTGACTACACCATGATTTCAAAATCTTTTAAAATCTATTTGACTACACCCGGATTTTAAAGTAAATTAAAATACTATCAAGTTTGATCAAATCTTAATTTGACTACACTCCCATAAGTGTTTCACGGTCTTTCTCTAACCTTTTTGCTCTAAGCCTCTTTCTCACTATCAACTTTTCTACCTGGAGAATCTATAGGTATTTATTTCACATGTTCAAGCCATCTTAACTGATTTTCTCAAATCTTAGCTCCAATTTCAGCCAGCCCTACTTTAACTTAGATATCCTCTCTCTTAATCCTATTTCTCTTGTGCCCACACATCTAACGAAGCATTCTCCTCTCGGCTACACTCATTTTTTTGTATGTGTTGATACTTGGCCGCCTAACATTTAGTACCACAAAACATTGATGGTCTTCTTGTAGTTTTATAAAAAAATTATTTGAGCTTTAGTGGCATACGACGGTCAAACAACACACTCAATGCACTCTTCCACTTCATCCATCCAGCTTGTATTTTATGGTTGTAATTTCCATCTAATTCTCTATTATTTTACAAGATAGATCCAATATATATATAATGAAAGCATTCACTCCATATACTCTATCTTGACATACTTATGTTATACATTTAGATTCCAAGACTACTTGCCAAAGGTTAAGCTTCGCACTTACTCCTATTATTGTGTTTCATCCATCAAGGAATATCATCTTGAACATGTCTCGTTATCTCATCCATTACCAATGTAAAAAAGGTAATGACTTAAAGTTGAGCCTTGGTGTAACCCTACGGTTTTGGGAAAGCTTCAGTTTGCCCTTCACAAAGTCGACCGTCCCAGGCCCAAAAAAATTGGGACACCAAAATTATTAGAGTGATATGTTCATATATGTTTTCATAAAAGTATAAATTTATAAAATTTGGTTAAATGACCAAGAAGTTTAACCATAATTAGTGGGTTTTGTTGTTTAAAATTAACATGGAGGTCCTGGGTTCAAAACTCTGTGTGTGTTTATTTACTTTCCAATTTTTACGAATATCATTTCATAAGAATATAAATTATAGATTTTGGTTAATAATCAAGAAGTTTAACTAGAAATGATTGTTTATGATGTTTAAAATTAATAAGGATGTTCTGGTTTTGAAATGCTATGTGCATTTTTCTACTTTTCAATTTTTACGAATTTCTTTTTATAGAGAATAAATTTAAAAATTTTGTTTAAATGATCAAGAAGTTTAATAAGAACCAGTGATTTCTATTGTTTAAAATTAACGAGTGCTCCTGCGTTTGAAATGTTATGTGCATTTTTATTCTTTCCAATTTTTACACTTTCTATTTGGTTGTTAATTTCTTTTTAATTACTACCTAGTGGTCCTTAAACAAAAATCCAATCATTAACAATCACATCAAATGGTTTACAAAATTTGGTATCTCTACCATTATTAGCCTTCAAGAAATTAATGTATGTACGTATGCCTTACCGATACTAGGTTTAATTTAGTGTTCATTAATTGTTTTTACATATCAATAAATGACTCGAAAATATGATTTTTTTTTTTTTTTTTTTAGTTCCATATTGACAAGGTTAGTAAATAAGAAAAAAAAACACCTGAGGGTTTATATAAAAAAGAAACACCTTAAAGGTTTGAGAAATGCTAAGGAGACTCTTTCAAAGTGGGACTTTTCATGAACTCTCCGTCATCTCATGTTTTTTGTACAATATTTTATAATGTTGGCACGAAAATTGCACAAAAAACATAAGATAACGGAGAGTACATGGAAAGTCCCACTTTTGAGAGTCTCCTTAGCATTTATCTAAAAGTTTAAATAGAAAGGAAACAAAACCCATCATCTATCTACTTTTAAGCCTAGGGTTTTTTGGTTCCCTTCTCTTAATATAAAATAAATTAGTTTTTCCTTATTTCTAAATTATTGAGTTTGAAGTGTTTTTCTGAGTATAATTTTATCGAAGTCTTGTGTATGAAAACAAATAATTTTTCTTATATGAAGCTGGACCACATTTTTTGGCATTGCCCTAGGCCTTTCTCAGGACCGGCCCTAGTCTTTCATGAGTTCTTCTTCAACCCTTGCTCTATCATACATATTATTTATTGCTCGGATTCATTTCTTTCTAAAACTCTCCAAAGAATTTCTCTTGGGGACAATAGTGTATTAAATTTTGAAACAGAAAAATTTGCCAACACTAAAGTATATCACACAAACCATGTTCTCACCTGTGATACGGGGATTTAGTCATGCCAACGGATATAATCGAAGCTTCTGTTTGATATTTTTTTGGTAAAATGAAGATTCTCTTGATATTTAATTTGTTCTGAAAGCAAAACCCTGAAAGGTCCTCACCTAAAGTCATCGATCATCTAGAAGTCAAGAATTACCACCTTTGTCTTTGGACGTAAGCGTTTGGTGTCCGCAATAAAATACTAAAAATTTTAAATTCCTTTCCCATACTACACGTTCCTGGAAATTCACTCCACCATATAACTTAATAAAAATAGGTCCATACTCAAAAACTATATATAACACGCAACTCTTCCTCCATTTCCACAAACAACTTTCCCCATTTTTCAGTTTCATCCAAGAAAACAAACCTACAAAAAATCAGAAAACCTTTCTTCCCACTTTCATATCAGAAAAGAATAGGATATTAACATGGCTGAGAAAACCAACCAGGCCTATCCCTTGGCACCAGCAAATGGTTACAGAAGAAGTGATGCAGAGTCTTTGCAATCAGCCGATGAGCTGAAACGCAAGAAGAGAACCAAGTTGGCCATTTATATTGGTATTTTCATTGTGTTTCAGATCTTGGTCATAACTGCGCTGAGTCTCACCGTCATGAAAGTTAAGACCCCAAAGGTCAGGCTAGGCAACATCAACGTCCAAAACTTCAACTCTGCCCCTGCAACACCTTCATTCGACACTAAATTCACAACCCAAATCAAAGTCAAGAATACAAATTTTGGCCCATACAAGTACGATGCTGCCATTGTCACGTTTTTGTACCAAGGTGCGACTGTCGGGCAAGTTTCTATTCCAAAGAGCAAGGCTGGAATGCTTTCAACCAAAAAAATTGACGTTGAGGTGAGCTTGAGTTCAAGTGCATTGAGCGGTACCAATCTTGGCAGTGAATTGAACAGTGGGGTATTGACACTCAACAGCGCGGCTAAGTTGACTGGAAAGGTTGAATTGATGCTTATCATGAAGAAGAAGAAGTCTTCCACCATGGACTGCACCATGGCATTTGATCTGTCATCGAAGACGCTCAAAAGTTTAAAATGCAAATGAAAATAACCAAGATTATTTCTTTGTATTCATGTTAAATATTTTCTGGAAATTTATTTTATTTTTGTTGGTACTGTTTTTATTTCAAAGTTGAACTGCTCGCTCTTTTTTTCACCCTTTTTTATGTGAAAGTGATGCCATGATGATATAAGATTCAAATATCTAATAGTGTGTAAAAATCAACAGATACTCCAACTGGCAGTCTGTGAATAAGACTATAAAAAAAGGTTGATGAAGTTGTCAAAATATTTATTCGAGAGATGATAGTGACCCCCCAATTTCCTCAAACCGATGTTTGCATTAGAGGCCAACTTTAGTTGACTATAATTAAACACATAAAATGAACTTGTCAAATATATCTCAGGAGAGGACAAGGCATAAGTTGTGCTCATGTAGCTGTTGAGTACATATTATGCATGTGGTCTCTGTTTTGTCCAACTCAAAATGCTTCCCATGTCGTATATGCCCTTGTATGGATAATATAGTTATGCTTTTCTTATCAAAATATCTAGCATATAATAGGGTGGCATGATCCACACTCTTTTTCACCTTTGATCCGTCTTCAATTTATATGCTTCGACAGTTGAAATTGATAGAAATATGTAAAAGGCAAAAAGAAGTGTGAATAGCACCGCTCCTATTATATTGTCGGATTTTAATTTGACATGAAGGTCAATAATTCATTTGTTAGTCAACAATATAACATATTAAATTGTTTGGCAATAAAATTCTACTCTACTATGAAAATTTTCAAACCTAAGAAGCAAGAAGATGAGATGCCTTAAATTTGTGGGATCCTGAACGATTCACACCCAGCCAATGTACGGTATTTTATTAGTTTATGTGAAGCATGTGGGCTGCTGGAAATAATGAGTTTCCTATTTTAATAGTTTGCTTATAAAGTGGAGAATAGGAGAAGCCAAGTATCTGTATTATCTTTCATTCATGAAAAATAAACTAAAATATAGTAAAATAATTAAAGGCCAAAGCATATTTAATTTTTTATTCGATCCTCAATATGGCTTTATTCCGAAGGTTTGATTGGATGGTATATAGTTAATTATTCTATAGTTGTGCATGATTAGGTGGGTTAGGAATAGGAAGGGCAACATGTGTGTTTACTATTGCATATAAATATAATGAAGAGGCGTGAAGCAGACCTACTTCACGCGATAAATACAATGTAGAACATACCTAATGCATTCATGCGTCTGTGCATGTTTTGGTTAGTTGTCGCATAAGAATTAAAAAGAACCTTATATTCAGACCAAAAAGTAAGGTAAATTTAGATTAAATACCAAGTTGGACATAGGATTTAAGAAAATGTATCATGTTTAAGGAAAATAAGTTCAATTACATATTTTAGGATAGGCCACAAACTATATTGCAAGGTGGTCTATTAGGGCCGGCCCAGGCCCAGTGCAAGCAGGGCAACCGTCCGGGGCCCAAAAATATTAGGGGCATCAAAATTATTAGGGTGGTATATTTATATATGTTTTCATAAGAGTATAAATTTATAAAATTTGGTTCAATGACACAGAAATTTAAGTAGAAGTGGTGGTTTGGTCATTTGAAAATAATGAAAGGTCTTGAGTTCAAAACACCACATGTGCTTATTTACTTTCTAATTTTTACAAATTTCTTTTCAGAAGAGTATAAATTTATAAAATTTGGTTAAAGGATCAAGAAGTTTAATTAGAAGCAATGATTTTTGTTGTTTAAAATTAACAAGAGGTCCTAAGTTCGAAACGCTATGGGCATGTTTATTTTTTTCAATTTTAACAAATTTTTGTTTGGTTGTTAATTTATTTTTAGTTACTAGCTAGTAGCTATGTAGCTTGTTATTTTTAAATATTCGTTTCAATTCAAGTCTAATCTTCAACAATGAGTAATACGTAGACCAAATTTGTAGCGCAAATTTGTAAATTATATGACGTGTTATCAAAATATTTAATTTAATGCTCATTCATTACTAATACATATCAATTAAAGACTCGAAAACATCATTATTTTTTTAGTCCCATATTGACAAGGTTAGTAAATAAGAAAAAACACCTCATGATTTATACAAAAACACTTTCAAAGTTCAAATGGAAAACAAAACTTATCATCTATCTACTTATAAGCCCAGAGTTGTTTGATTTTCTTCTCTCAATACAAAATAAATTAGTCTTTTTGTGTTTCTAAATTATTGAGTTTGAAGTGCTTTTCTAAGTATAATTTTATCAATGTCTTACGTGTGAAAATAAATAATTTTCTTATATGAAGTTTGGGCACTTTTTTTTACGTCGCCCCGGGCCTCAAAAATCTCTGGACCGGCCATGTCTATTACTAAATAAAAGATATGGCAAACTACCATTTCGTCCCACGCTTATTACTTCTAAAACTTTATAAGGTTAGATAGAGTCGAAGTTGACTTAAGTTTTAGAGTTTTTGAAGGTCCGTCAAGGTTTGGGGTTGATCATTTTAGATTGAAGAGTTTAGAATGTCATTGGGGGATTTTAGGTCATCTTCAACCGAAAGAGCTATGTTAGCTCTCGTTCAGGTTATAGTCTTGCAAGAAATTAATGAAGAGTGTCAAATCATATTTATATACAATCTCAAACCGAATGGACTATTTTTTAACTCCCTCAATAATTTATTATTTTAAGTTTGCTATTTAATTTTATTGATTAATTGAATTAAACTACTATATTAAAATAAAACTTTCAGACATATTTTGAATGTCACTTATCGTTAAATGTATAAGATTTTGGAAAGTCTTAAAAAGAAACAAGCAAATAGAACCCTTATTCACCGTTGTCTCGGAGTAAAAAGAAAGCATGATCAAACATTTTTGTTGTGATAATCATAGAGATCATCAGCAAGCGGTTTTATCGAATTTCCTGATAAATACAATTTTCATAGCAAAACTTGGATTTACAAGTAAGGTAGCAAATAACCCAGTTTCCTAACGAGTTCCAAAATGTCATATTTCTTTGAGACATTTTGTGAAATACTCGGCGGTCATCCTATGCTTAACGAGAAATTACAAGAAAAGACAGGTGCTAACTATTACACGAGCAACAATAAACTCAACCAAGTAGAGGAAAACTCGAAATTACTTGCAGGAAATTTGATAACCACTTGAAATTCTCTCTCCCTCCTACAAGAAGAACAGAATGATGATCGTATTTATATGGGTAAGAAGACTGTCGACAGAAACTATGTACAAACAAAACCAACAAATCACCTGAAGTTAATACAAATGGAAGCGACTTGTTATAGGTGATTTGTTGGTTTTTAAATGGAAGCCAAATCAGGCGGGAATATGAGAAAAATGAAAAACCCAAAGCTAATTAATTCCAAAAACAACAATCCACAACGAAAGTGAAATACTTGGGGAGCTGAAAATACCAAAACCCACCTAATTCATAACATAAGTAAAACCCCGATTATAAACCTGAGTTAAACCTTCAATCAAACTCTAAATTAAACTATTAATAATACCCAAATTAAGTTATCAATCAGCAAAGATAAAAATGCAGAGAGACGGGTTTAAGAGGTGTACCTGGTGTGAGCGGGCGAGTGGTGCTGCGACCGTGAGAGGCTGAGAGGAACAGAAGAAGATGACGCCGAGAAGGTGAATTTGCGGAATCGGAAATGGAAGAGGGAATGAAGGGAGAAGGCAGCAGCTGCTAGAGAGGGAGAGGAGAGGGCCTGGGCTGCACGTGGGTATGGCCCGCCATAATATTAGGCCTGGGGCTACCGGGCTTGCTAAGTGTAGCCAGCCCTTCGGCCAGTTAGGCCATCTACAACAAAGGGTTAGCCAGATAGCTCGTTTTAGTCATCTGGTCCTTTAAAATATTAATATTTTAATAAACAGTGCAAGATCATATTTGCCTTCCTCTCCAACTAAGGTCAAAGGGTCATATGGCTTATTTAAATCCTGTCACAAAAAACATTTTTCAACTGAGGGCCAAAGGGCCATAAGGCCAAACATAATTTATTATTTAAATTTAAATACTACAATATCTTAAATTCAAATCCAACAACAACTTAAATTTAAAAACTACAACTTATATTTAAAAACTACAACTGTAACTGGCCCAAAAAACCAAAAAAATTAGAACTTAAATTTAATGAATGGTTTAGGTACTTATAGGGAAATTTTTATTTGAATTTTTAAGAATTAAAAAAAAAGGGCCCAAAAAAAAAAAATAAAATAAATTTGAATACAACGGCTAGCTAGCCGTTGGATTCAAATTTTTGTTTAAGCATTTTTGTCGGTTATAACAGATAGAAATTCTCAGCCCTCTGACCCAGGCCGGGCTGGCTGGCTGGCTGCTTGTGGCCAGCCCTTTGGCCCTTTCAGATTCCGTGGGGCCCACGAGCCCTCTAGCGTAGCCCTCGGTTGGAGACGGTTTTTGGGGTTTTTTCGGCCCTCTGGCCCTCTAGACCATTCAGTTGGAGATGACCTTAGCCCGAATCTTTTTAGTCAGATTCATTTTTGGCCTACTGTTGGAAATAGTTTTGGGTCTTTTTCGGACTATGTTTTGGCCTATGGACCTTTAGCCGGCTCGGTTGGAGATGACCTTAAGTTACACATTTTTTTCATTTTAACTAATTGAATAGTTTGAGTTTTCAATTAGTACCTAAATTAAAAATGTGTTAACCAAATAATTAATAATGGGTCAAAAATAGTATTCATCTTCACAGTGAGAAGTCATGATGAGTTCGATTCACATAGATGGTGATGACGTATTATATTTGTATTTAGTATGATACATTTCTAAGTGGTTGCCTCATTATGTGGCCTAACGCAATCCCCCTCCTGTTAGAGTATTATCCTCCTCTCTTTAGAGTGATTCCCTTCCAAAGAACAACTAGTTTTTAGTCTCTTGGAGTGCGCAAAAAACACAATGACAAATCTCATGTATCATGCAGCAATCAATTGACATCTAAAGTCGAGTGGAGATCTTACATCTTTTCAATCTACAACAAGATGAATGAGAAGTTTTACTTCAGTACAATTTAATCAAACTCTATTAGTAGTACATTGTTTTTAGTTGTACTTCCACAGGGCCAAATACTCTCAATCTAGTGGTACGCTTCTATTAATAGCACTCCCACTAGACTAAGTATTTTTAACTTTAGCGATTGCTTGGTTAGTAAGTTAAATTTTAAATTCACCATCTCGTTTAAGATTGGAAGATATCCTCATATTTCTTAATTCATGAAGAACTAGTTTGTTCAAGTAGTGTCCATTTAGTTAGGGATTTCAATCTAAATGACATATATCTCGTGAACATTGTGTTAATTTCTCTTAAGAAATACTAATTATCTGATTATCAGCACACTTGTAAACATGCACACGTATTACAACAGATTTACACAGAAAACAAGTCCAAATCATCTGAACCACGTATCAGCACAGAAAGCATGCACAATGTTACGAAAACCAGACCAGTGAGAATAGATTGGACAGTAGAGAGAGGTTGCCCAATCAAGCATTAACAGGAAAATTGAGTATCAAGTTACACAAACCTGCTTTGTATTAAGATTGAATGAAAAGCAGAACATTTACGGGGTGAAATGTCTTTCGAGAGAGACTGCAATATTTAGCGATGAATTAGCCAAATAAGCCAACGAGCCGATTAGCTCTTTTGAATGATCACTCACATATTGTTGTAGACCTCATTCATTTTACTATTCTCTTTACGCCTTGAATGAATTGCAAAGCATGGTTATGGGTTTTCATTTTCTAAAAAAGTGTAAAGATAAAAGGCTCATTTGGATGTGCTTTTAAAATAACTGAAAACACTTTTAGAGAAAATATTTTTGAGTTCCAAAAGCACTTAAGTGTTTTCTGCAAAAAGCACCAGTAATGTGCTTATTCTAGGAAGCACTTTAAGTGTTTTTTTTTTAGGATTTACTTGCATCTTTACTAAAAATTGGTTCTAAAAATATTTTCACCAAAAGCGCTTTTAGTCATTTTAAAAGCATATTCAAACGAGCTCAAATTTACTTATCAAATTAAATTTGTGAGGGTAGTTTAGATAGTAAATTTGGGTTTAAAGATATATTGATAATATAATTAAAAAAAAAACTTTTTAGCCAAAATGGTCTTTCAGTGGCATAACTTCTCAATCATTTTAGTTCTTTGAGTTTGTCCACCATCTATCAATCATTTTAGTTCTTTCGTGAAAAATTATGTTAAAGGATTAGAATGATTTGATGGTAGACAAACTCAATAACCACTTCTATCGATTTCAAATCTCAAGAACTAAATTGAGGAGTTATGTTAATCTCATAGACCATTTTGGCTAAAAAGCCTAAAATATGGGTGTAAAGAATAAATTGTGTAGAAAGAGATTATATTGGTTCAAATAAAATTTGATGGGGATATCTAGTCAAAGGACTAGAATCAATTTGCAATCTTAAACCAAGTTTTGATTCCTCTTATTCAAAAATGAAAGTTTACAAACCCCATAAATATATTACCTGTAAAGATGAATATGAGTACGTTTTTTTTTTTTTTTTTTTTTTTCAGACGAAACTATGAGGTCGTTTGGTAAGTGCCTTTAAATACTGAAACTACTTTTATAAAAAATATTTTTGAAACCAATCCTTAGTAAAAATGCAAATTAATCATAGAAAAGCACTGCAAGTGCTTTTTAAAAGCGTTTTCAGTAATTTAAAAACACTTTCTAAACAAGTCTCTTGAATAGTTAATGTATGCAACATTTGTTTTTTTTCGCTTTTAGTGCTAACTAGAAAGAAAGGGAGACAGGAAGGTTCTCAGCTGGAAAGTGTCTTTTGCCAATTTTTTTTTGGTTCACATAGAAGTGGCATTGTTATGAGCACACCTTTTATCCTCCCTTGAATCATTCTTCTTTTCTGAGGAAACCTCTAAAAATCTGAAAATAATCAGTTTCAATTTCTGTTTGATTCAGTTATATATGTTCTTTATAATTTTTTTCAAAATAAATTAATTGTTTATTGCCTGTGACAACGATAATTTCTCCTAAAGACGATTTGGTAAACAACAACGTGCGATTTGAAGGATATGAGCAGTTGTGGATTCTTACATAAGTATGTACGGCTTATTCAAATTTCTGAGGCATGCATGCTCTTAGTCATTTTTTGTTCAAGTACGATTTAATATTTAAGGACCTATTTGGACCAGAAGAAGTCGCAACTCTATCATTTATGACATTTTTAATAAAACTTTGTACTCTGGAAGATCAAATAAGTGATGAAACAAAAAAAAAGAAAAAAAAAAAAAAACAGGTGACTTCCCAGATTTATCGTTGACCGTTACTGACCTCGTCAAGAAAGCACTGCGTGGTGCCGTACAAATTCCACTTGTGAACTATTATTTCACAAAAATGAAAATTATAAAGATATCTAGAGGTTTCTGGAGCTACTGTGAATGCTGTTTATTATATAGCTAAGGTTAAATTACTTTTTTTTGGTCCTTCCTGCTTGGATATATTTCTTTAATACAGCCCTAAAATTTTACACACGTACTTTTCTAATTTGTCCAATTCAATGACAATGACTTGAGTTTGTGAATTACTTTGATTAAATTAGCAAATGAACGATATGAGGATAAATTAAGAGAGTTTGAGGTCCGGCTAGCTACAATGCTATGTTCCACTAAGAGGTATGAGTATTATGTATCAATTAGATCCTTAAGTCCAAGATTTAAAACGATGATTTTCAAATCACTCAGTAGTGTGCCATGGAGAAGAAATTGGAGAGTTTAATGGCCATCTTATATATTTTTAGTTTTTAATTTTCACTTTTTTATAAGAAATATAGGTGAATTATGATTGGAGAAAAGAGCGATAGACCAAAGGTACATGATGATAAGAATAATATAGGCTGTTAGATGTTTGTTATGAGCTTATGATTCAATGGTTAGATAAAATGACAAATGTCAATATATTGTGAGTTGAGTGTGTGGCTTAGTTAGTAAGCTACCTAGTCTGGTATATAACCAGCATGTGTAACCACCTTAAGAATAGTTTTTGTGAATCATTAATAAACTGAATATTCTCTCTCTAATCTCTACTTCTCTTTCTATCTCTTTCTTTCTTCTACAGCAAGATACAATGAGTTCTTCATAGTTTACACATGAAAGTGTACACAAATGAAACTGAAGACTCCTTTTAATAGGTTTTCTTTTCGTAGTTTTTCTTTCTTACATTCGTATTCGATCTCTTTCCACACGCTCCCTAACTTCATATATCCTTCGTTCTTCACATCTTCGTATACATTACCTCCATCTTTATGTGTGTAAATTAAACACATCACATGTGCCACGGATCGTGCTAAATTTGTTGACCTAAGTACCTTATTGTTAGGAAACATCACTGTAAAATTTTCTCTCTTAGGGTTATACTCGAGAAAAGTACCATATTGTTAGAACAATTAGTAAACTACAGAATTATACTCGAGACAAATGGGCTAGAGTGCAACCTAACCTAAAATACAAGGACTAAAGCTATAAAATAAAATCCCACAATCAAGAGCCGACACGGATGTAGGCCATGACTGACCAATTCTTATCCCCTATTTGAAACACGACCACCCCCATTCACTCCCCACTCAATATAAACCCCCGTCATTAACCAAAACTCTTAACCAAATCCAGCACACCTTTACATTTTTCTACAATATTTTTCTAAAGCCCCCAAAACAATGGCAGATCAAGAGAGCCAAATCTGGCCATTAGCACCATCCAGATTACACCGCCGAAGCGATGAAGAAAACCCCACTTTCAAAGCCATACGCAGAGAAAGAAGCAACAAATGTTTCGTCTACGTCTTCGCAGGCATCGTCCTTCAAAGCATAGTCATCCTTGTCTTTGCTTTGGTTGTTCTTCGCGTCAAATCCCCCGGTTTCAATCTCAGCTCTGTCCAGATCAAAACTCTGAAGTCCACATCTTCTCCAGCAGCTTCGTTCAACGCAACGTTATCTACTGAGATGGCGATAAAGAACAAAAACTTTGGGCAGTACAAGTTTGAGGGGAGCAGCGCGAGCTTGTGGTACGGAGAGTTCAAAGTCGGCGAAGCTAAATTTGCAAAGGGTAGCGTGAAAGCGAGAGGGACTCGGAAGGTGAACTTGAGTATTGAAGTGAGGTCTAATAGGCTGCCTAAGGATGTTCAAATTGGTGGTTTAGGGAGTGAGATTAATTCTGGATATTTGAACATTAGCAGCTATGCAAAGATTAGTGGGAGAGTGCATCTGATGAATATCATGAAGAAGAGGAAGACTATTGATATGAATTGCACCATGGTTCTTGTTTTGAAGAATAAGACAGTTAAGGATTTAGTATGCAAATAATGATTATTTTAGGTAGTGTTTTTGTTAATGATATTGGTATAGTTTATATTTTGGGATTTAGTTTACAGATCTAGTTTCTAGAAATTCAACCATTAAGTTGTTAATTTGCTTGCTTAATACTTGATCCAATTTTGTATGTTGTAATATATATATATATATATATATACACACACACACGCCTTCATCTTTCATAGAAAGTTTGTGTCATTTTTGTTCGCATATTTCAATTGTTAGTGATTGTAACACTCACCTTTCATTTTTTTTCACCTGTCCTATGAGTGCAAAAACATCGAAAAATACTGAATTTGAGTGCAAATGGTTAAAAAATCAGTGACAAAATTCCTATCCATTTCAATTATAAGATTTGAGATTTCTTTATGACCAGATTTTTCTCTTCGTTCTTTCCACTTGATCACAGCTGTGTTTCACCAAAAAAATGGGTGATATATATAGATGCTAGCATATAGTGCCATATGGAAGCTTTTTAGCATGATTAATACTTGAATCCATAACTTTGCTCAGTCAATACTTCGAATACATGCTAGAAAACGAAGGGAGAAAGACGTCCTTTCCTTTTGGCCTGGAATTCGGAACGCAAACGTCTTGGCTTAAAAAAAAGACGCCAAGTGAATCGATTCCTCAACTGTCGGTAGCCCAATGACATGCTTCTGTGTAGAGAAATGGGAAATCTTGTACTTAATTATATTTTTACTGGCACTAAAAGCATCACCCAAAAAGTCTAAATCCCTGTCGTTCATAATTAAAGGTTAATTAGGAGGTGGTTATCATCACGATAATTCTGATTAAGTGTTTGTTAGATTGAAATTGGAGGTGTCTGTTGAGGTCATAGACTCTCTGGCTCCTGGCGGTTAAACATATAACTTTTTTGTCAATTTGGTTTGTTCCCCAGATTTAGCGTTCCATATGATCTGCATCTATTATCACAACGTGGAGCATGTTTCTTAGTCGGTTTTTGCTGGTGGCTGTAACGTCTGTTTCAACTTTCAATCCTCTTCCTTCCTGTTTGATCTCGACCTCCTGGCAATGTTTTATGCATGCAAAAAAGCCCACGTCAATTGACCGATATTGGGATGAAGTGAGCTAATTTGGGCGTGTGTCAATGAGTAAAGTCTATAATTTTTTTTTGGCAAACGAGTAAAGTCTATATACTATATGTGAGACTAAGGGGTGGTTTGGGAATGAGGTGCTTAAAAAAAAAAACACCCATGAAAAAAAGCTGTGAGGGTTTTAGGTGTTTGGTAAACTAAAAAAAAATGGCTTATTTTGGAAGCTGCTGTGAGAATAAGCTGAAATCAAAGGAAAAAGCTAAAGCTGCTATTTGCAGCTTTGGAAAACTGGCTTTTTTTTCAAAGCACACAGAGCTATAGTGCTCTTTTAATGAAAAGACCCACTATCATACTGCTTTTTTTTTTTTTTTTTTTTTTTTTTTCCAAAAGCACTTTTACAAAAAAGTTTACCAAACACTCTGTTGATTTATTTCACATCCGCTTATTCTCACAGCAGTTTTTTTTCAAAGCACAACAATACCAAACCAGCTCGTTTGGTATTGCTGTGCTTTGAAAAAAAATTGTTGTGAGATTAAGCGGCTGTGCTGTGAGAATAAGTGGCTGTGAAATAAATCAGCAGAATGTTTGGTAAACTTTTTTGTAAAAGTGCTTTTGGAAAAAAAAAACAGTCTGATAGTGGGTCTTTTCATTAAAGGAGCACTATAGCTCCATATGCTTTGAAAACAAGCCAGTTTTCCAAAGCTGCAAATAGCAGCTTCAGCTTTTTCCTTTGATTTCAGCTTATTCTCACAGCAGCTTCCAAAATAAGCCTTTTTTTTTTTTCAGTTTACAAAACACCTAAAACCCTCACAGTTTTTTTTCATGGGTGTTTTTTTTTTAAGCACCTCACTCCCAAACCACCTCTAACTCTCCTCTTCCTGTTTGATTTCTTCTCCTTCACTCTCTTTCTTGACTACGACGTTGTCGCATTTAATTTGAGCATATTTGGATAATCTCTTATCTCTCCTTCACATAGTTTGTTCTTTTTTGTTTGATCAGATGCGTTACCAGTCTTCTTCATGGTAAGGTCTCTTCTAATTAGTTAAGGTTGACGATTCGGGATAAGGGGTTCTGTTTGCATCGTGTTGCTTCATGTTTGTGTGGAAATGGTCAACTTGAACCATTCAGGCATGTTTCGGATTGATTTTGGAATAGGTAAAAGTATTTTCTAAAAATCAAAAACACTTATTGCGTTTTATAGAAAAAAAAAATTAAAATATTTATGAGTCATAAAATACTATGCGAAGAACCACTTGTCAAATGAATTTTGCAAGAAGCATTTGGATTGTTAATAAAACTTGGTATGTTCTCTCTCAAACCCTTCCACGTGAAGTAAAAAATGGGCTTGGACTTTTGGTACTCCCAGGCAGCCAAAAGTCTTCCACAATTCTAATTCCACATAGACCCAGTTAACTTGCGTAACCATTCACACCATGATTCACTCGGCAAGCCTCATTACGTGGCTTGGGCTCATATAAGCGTGTAACATGCTTGGAGTGACTGGAATTGTAATATTAATGTATGAGAATTGTTATTAGCAATCCAAAAATCTTATTCTACACTCCTCACAAGTGTATTTTTCTTTTTAATTATGGAAAGCTTGGAGTGCCAAATGAGATTTTTGAAGTGCTAATAACAATTCCTTAATGTATTATTATTATAATGGCATGATAAATATGCGTGATTTGCATGGACGTGGCATCCATTAAACTATTTTGTAGTAGTGTGGCATAATCGTAAATTTGCATACTCTTAGTTTCACACTTTATTTATGGATTTAATTTTGGCTTATGATGCTTCCACAACGATTGGGCTTTGATGATGCTTGGAGTCCCAAAACTGCAAAACACGTTCTACTTGGTGGGCCTGTTTCACTTCCTTCGTGCCACCTGACGACTGCGTGATGATGCTTCATCTAGTTTCCAATGCATAATTCACTTTCCTTAGGAAACTCTAGGTATTCTTGTTGGTTGAAGGATAGCAGTTTAATGCTCTTCTTTTCTTACGACAAATCTTCATTCTTTCCACTTTTCCTTGCTGATTTCCATAGGGATTTGGGCGTGTCTCCTTTTTGGAATTTTGTTCATGTTGCTTCGTTGAAAGCAGAATTTTCTTTTGATTTTCCCTCTGCCTGCATGTTTACTAAGGATTTTAGGGTCTTGATGCTTGTCAAGTTTAGGCGAGTATTGAGGCTTGAAGGTAGAGGTACGAATTCACCAGGAAAATTAAGCTCATGGTTTCTGTAGACTGTAGTAGGACCGTCTTTCTTGATAATTTTGTATGACATTGTTGTCTTTTTTTTGTTCCCATGCATGCTCTGCAATTGCGGATTTTGTAGGTCTAGCTTGATTGTTTGATAGTGCTTTTCGAGTAGGGTTTGTCTAGGTACAATGACTAGTTCGGCATGATTGTTTTATTGTAGTTAACTTGGCATCCTTCATGTGTGCTTTATTAGCTTGCTTTTGACATAGACATCCGCATGGCATGCTTCATGTTCCCTTCAAGGATTATGCAAGTGCTTATTGGCATGGTAGGAAGCCGACCTTATCCCACCAATGTCGAACCCACCTACATCCCCTCCTCCACCTCTCTCTGTTGACCACGCTCTTAAACGCTTCTCTTCTTTTATGTCGAAACCATGGCAGGGGCATTACACCTGCTACAAAATCCGCTCACTGGTCCCATCTCGCCACCATAACCAAATACCAATTTTCACTGGACTTCCCCTCCGTCGTCATCATCTCCTTCTCTGTCGCCGTTCAACAACAGGGTCATGGCATGATTTTCGTTTTGGGCTTGCTCAATTTCGTTGCCATCAGAAATCAAATACCACCGTATTATCCTCTTCGATTTTGATTTTGCAATTTAATATATTTAATTTCAATTCATTCGCAGTAACTGAAAATTTGGTTTCAATGTTTTTTTTTTTTAATTTAACAACAAAAATTTAGATTGAAGTGGAGAGGTGGCTGAAGGATGATGAAAAGGTCGTGCATGAGAGGAAGAAGAAGCCTTAATTTCTTTTCTTTCTTTCTTACGTGGCACAAACATCTTGATCGTGGAAATATATTTCAAGGGCTAAGAAATAATAAAGTATAGAAAAAATTACAACAATGGTTCATCAACTTTAATTCAATTGGAGCAATAGTTCATCAACTTTATTTTCTTGATTATTAGTCATTTAACTCGTTAAAATGTGCAGCTATGATTCTTTTCGTTCACTGAACTGTTAATGTTTCCATTAAACTCAGTCACGTTCATGGCATGTGAGACTGATTGTAAGGGCAACAACAACAACAACAACAAAGTCTTTTCCCACTAAGTGGGGTCGGATATATGAATCCTAGAACGCCATTGCGCTCGGTTTTGTGTCATGTTCTCTGTTAGATCCAAGTACTCAAGTCTTTTCTTAGGGTCTCGTCCAAAGTTTTCCTAGGTCTTCCTCTACCCCTTCGGCCCTGAACCTCTGTCCCGTAGTCACATTTTCGAACCGGAGCGTCAGTAGACCTTCTTTGCACATGTCCAAACCACCGGAACCGATTTTCTTTCATATTTCCTTCAATTTTGGCTACTCCTACTTTACCTCGGATATCCTCATTCCCAATCTTATCCTTTCTCGTGTGCCCATACATCCCACGAAGCATCCTCATCTCCGCTACACCCATTTTGTGTACGTGTTGATGCTTCACCGCCCAACATTCTGTGCCATACAACATCGCTAGCCTTATTGCCGTCCTATAAAATTTTCCCTTGAGCTTCAGTGGCCTACGACGGTCACACAACACGCCGGATGCACTCTTACACTTCATCCATCCAGCTTGTATTCTATGGTTGAGATCTCCATCTAATTCTCCGTTCTCTTGCAAGATAGATCCTAGGTAGCGAAAACGGTCACTTTTTGTGATCTTCGCTAGATTGCTCCGGTCATTAGTGTGGATAAGTATATAAATGGATAGAGATAGGAAAGCAAACACAAGATGTACGTGGTTCACCCACATTGGCTACGTCCACGGAATAGAGGAGTTCTCATTAATTGTGAAGGGTTTACACAAGTACATAGGTTCAAGCTCTCCTTTAGTGAGTACAAGTGAATGATTTAGTACAAATGACATTAGGAAATATTGTGGGAGAATGATCTCGTAACCACGAAACTTCTAAGTACCGGAGTGTGGTATCGTCTTGACTTGCCTTATCTGTCTCATAGGTAGATGTGGCATCTTCTCTGGAAGTACTCTTCCTCCATCCAGGGGTGGTATCTGTAACTGGTGGAGATGCACAAGGTAATGTATCAATTTCACTTGAAGCTTACTTGTAGTTTCAGGCTTGGTCAAGCGCGATACAAACCATGTAGTAGGAGTCCCTCAAGTCGCCGAGCTAGGGGATCTGCTAAAAGAGGTGACAGACAAGGTAAGCAATCAGAGCTCCGGCTGATTGTTCACATTCTCCCTATCTTGCAGGCAGCATGAAGGATAAAGAGAAGAAAAATGAGAAGAGATGATATGGGATACTTTTGCTTTTGAAGAAGTAACTTTCCACAGGCTTATTCTTGAACTGGGCTGGAGGGTTTTCTGGTTTCCTCCAGAGTATAAGGCCGACTGAAGAATTTGAGGGTCAAAACAAGTCCATCAAATCTAGTGTACGTTCGACCCTGCTGATATGGGATACTTTTTCTTTTGACAGAGTAGTGGATGTATCAGCACGTGTGCTGTTACGCTTGTCTCCACATGCTTCCTTGTATCCTTCTCACTTGCCCTATCTGTTCCTCAGGCAGATGCGGTATCTTCCCTGGAAGCATAAGATGTTGAAGATGAGTACTCGAGAGCAATGCCAGGTAAGTAATCAGGTAAGGGGTTCCAGGCAGTCAGTTCCTGGCTGGAAGCTTGATCCAAAGTGCTGACTGATTGCTCTCTTTCTCCTTGTCTTGCAGGTAAGAACAAGGCCAAAGGAAAAGACAGGGAAAAAGCATGATATGGGATACTCTTGCTTTTAACCCTGATGATATGAGATATTCTTGCTCTAGTATAGCTTGTTTACAGAGGTATTATCGGGGGGAAAGACAGCTGAATATTTCGAAAGGCTTCGTTGGGAGTGCCCTCTCAGATAAGAGGAAGTGTTGAGCATTTTTGCAGGTCTGCCTGTCCGTTGGGGATGGAGGTCAACATATATAGGAGTCTCCCTAACATCAGGTAATAATGTTATTCCTTTACCTTGCTTGGTTATAGTACGGTAGTGGGAGCTGCCAGCTTCACATGTTTTAACTCTATGAGAGCACTTTGAAAAAGTGGTCTGTGGTATCTGGAAAGCTGATGTTGTGTGTGAAGATTACAGACAAGCTTTATCCAAGGAGATCCAGCTCTTGAAGTTGGGAAAGTGGTGCCTCTTCGGTTTTCGAACAAGCAATCCTGTCGGGGATCTGGCTATCGAGATTCGGAGAACGATGCCTCTTCGATTTTTGAGAAAGCAATCCTGCTGGGGGTCTGGCTCTTGAGATTCGGAGAGCGGTGTCTCTTCGATTTTTGAGAAAGTAATCATGTTGGGAGTCTGGCTCTCGAGATTCGGAGGGCGGTGCCTCTTCGATTTTGGAGCAAGCAATCTTGTTGGGAGTGTCTTGTTGGGAGTGTTTTCTCGAATGTGAGTAAAGGTTGGGCATGTTTGCTAGTCTACCTTGCCACAAAGCACAGAGGTTGACACACCGGGACTTTCCAATTATCCAGCAGTGGTACTGTTCCTTTACCCTTGTGGGTAATAATATGGTAGCTAGACCTTCAAAATTTATGTGTCTAAACTTTGTTAGTGTTGTTTCTTTGCTATTCTTTTACCCTTCTTGGTCAGAGCGATGTAGTGGGAGCTGCAAGCTTCACGTGTCTCAACTTTGTCAGAGAACTTTGGCAAAGTTATCTGTGGTACCCATGAGCTACTGTTGCGTGTGGGAAGTGGGTGATTGAACAGTACGATTCATGTGCTTTCTACTTCGCCAGAAATCTTCGACAGAATGCCCATAATTTCCACAAAGCTGAGTGTGCGTGTGACAGGTGCTGACAAGGCTGGAAAAGTAGGTGCCTCTTCGATTTCTGAGATCGGCCCTCGTGGTCTCTGAGCAGCCCAGCTTTTGAGAAAGCAAGCCTCTTCGATTTCTGAGATCGACCTTCGTGGTCTTTGAGCAGCCCAGCTTTTGAGAAAGCAAACGCCTCATCGATTTCTGAGATCGACCCTCGTGGTCTCTGAGCAGCCCAGCTTTTGAGAAAGTAAACGCCTCTTCGATTTCTGAGCAGGCGCCTCTTCGATTTCTGAAGCTTCGTCGAGTGCAGATTTTTATAGGGGCTGACATTAAGTTCCAAAGCACACTTGAATATCCACCAGTAGAAGCTCCATTCTTGCACTTCTAAGATCTTGATTTGTCCGACCTCTTCTCTCTTCAACACATTTGAAAATGTCTGGCCCCTCTGACCGTCGTTTTGACTTGAACCTTGTTGAAGAGGCAGCCCCACCTTCTCCAGACAACATATGGCGCCCATCCTTCGTCTCCCCTACTGGTCCTCTTACCGTTGGGGATTCCGTGATGAAGAATGATATGACCGCTGCGGTAGTGGCCATGAACCTTTTCACTCCCAAAGATAACAGACTACTTTCCAAACGGTCTGATGAGTTGGCTGTTAAGGATTCTCTGGCTCTCAGTGTTCAGTGTGCAGGTTCTGTGTCTAATATGGCCCAACGCCTATTTGCTCGAACCCGCCAAGTTGAATCATTGGCGGCTGAAGTGATGAGTCTCAAACAGGAGATTAGAGGGCTTAAGCATGAGAATAAACAGTTGCACCGGCTCGCACATGACTATGCTACAAACATGAAGAGGAAGCTTGACCAGATGAAGGAATCTGATGGTCAGGTTTTACTTGATCATCAGAGATTTGTGGGTTTGTTCCAAAGGCATTTATTGCCTTCGTCTTCTGGGGCTGTACCGCATAATGAAGCTCCAAATGATCAACCTCTGATGCCTCCTCCTTCTAGGGTTCTGTCCAGTACTGAGGCTCCGAATGATCCCCCTCCGGTGCCTTCTCTTTCTGGGGCACTACCGACTGCTGAGACTTCTCCTAAGCAACCTTTGTGAAGGCTCCCTCTTGTTTGTTTATTTTGACTCAAGTATATATACATATTTGTAACTTATCGGGGATATCAATAAATAAGCTTTCCTTCATTTCAACGTATTGTGTTAAATACACCAAAGCCTTCTTCGCTAAGTTCTTTGAATTTTCTTTTGTTGAAGCTTGTATGTTGAAGCTTTGTGAGTGGAGCATGTAGGTTGAGGTAGTGTTCCCTTAATTTCCCGAGTGAGGAAAACTTCTCGATTGGAGACTTGGAAAATCCAAGTCACTGAGTGGGATCGGCTATATGAATCTTAGAACGCCATTGTGTTCTGTCTTGTGTCATATCCTCCGTTAGATCCAAGTACTCTAAGTCTTTTCTTAGGGTCTCTTCCAAAGTTTTCCTAGGTCTTCCTGTACCCCTTTGTAAGGGCAAATAAGAAAAAATTATCTCGTGAGGGTTGAAGTTGATCGAACACAGCAAAGGGGGCTTGAGGCTACGAAGGAGAACATCCCCAATTGAAACTTCCTCCATGCCCAATTGAAACTTCCTCCATCCCCATTTGAAACTTCCTCCATGCCCAATGATAGGAGCATTTTTATGCGACTTAATTGGCTTGTTCTCATGCATTTATGTTGTTTTTCCTTAGTTAGTTTAGTGTTTAAAGTCATTTTCGTGCAATTTCAGGTTTTATTGTCAAAGTATGCAAAAAGGAGCATTTTGGAGCTTTTAGGAGCAAAAATTGGGCTTGGAATGAAGTGCATATGCATGGAGCAAGGAGTTTGGACGAATTTGAAGTCAAAAGAGGCTAGGAACATGCTAAAAATCTGGTGAAACAAATACAAGTTGCAAGAAGGGATAGGTTTCTAGAAGGATTGACCAAAATTTCACTCAAAACCATGCCTACCCCAGAAATTCATCAATGCCGTAGGTATTGACTCACTTCCACCAGAAATTTGAGTGATTGTTCAATACCTAACCCACTAGGAAATTGAGTACATGATTCATCCCTAAAATCACAGAAATTCACATCCTTGCCGTGCATCCTTGTTGCTTTCCACCAGAAATTTGAGTGATGATGCAATGCCTACCTCACCATGACATTTGAGTGGATGATTCATCCCCAACTCAACAGAAAATGAGTAGATTGTGCACAGAAATTGAGTGGATGATTCAAGACCTAACCCACCATTATTCTCCACATCAATGCCGTGTGTCACCTACTTGTTTTCCACCAGAAAATTGAATTAAACAAGTCCATCCTCTCCCTATAAATACCCATGGCAGCAGCCTCATTGAAATCATCGAGAAATTAACCATTCTCCAAGCCTTGCCTTGCCTCTCCCTACATATCTAAACTCCTTCCCATCCATTCCTCCACATAACCAACCCTTCAAAACATCACTCCAACCTTGAGTTGCAGCAAAGAAGAAGAGGAAAGTTCTTGTACGTGCTTGCTATCCAACATGGATCGTTGGAACGTTTAGGTGTTTTCTTTCTTTTGTTTTCAATGTATAATTCTGTTTATCTTTGTTTTGTGAACATGAGGAACTAAACCCCTATTTAGTTAGGGGGAAGTTTGAAGCCATGAACATGCTTGTGATATGAATTGATTTCTTCCAATTGTGATTTGATAAGTTGTGATTGCAATTCAATTATCTATTTTCTTCATAACTGATTCTTGTATGTTTATTAAGGATGCATACTTAGTTTTCATACATAAATTAGATGCTAGAATATAAATGAGTTTCACCTAATTGTTACAAGTTTATATTCATGAGTAGTGAAGGTTGCTTGTCACAATCGCGTTAATTGAATTCTTGGCAAACGTATCATGCATTCATAGTTACAATTGCCTCGTCAACACTTATGATTTTCATTGAACGTAATGATCTCTGATTGTATCTCTATTATGCATTCATATAGGGGACTTTTAGAGAATAATTTGGATTGTCGCATGCATTCATCCAATTCAATAAGTAAAGGAAAATCTGAGGGTTAATTTGTGCATCACGGTCAATCTGGGGTGTTGAGCATCATAGTTTATTGAAAAGCAATTGGAAATCGATTCATGTACAAGTGTGTCATGTGTGAAGAACGGACCTCTAACTAATCCATCCATCATCTTATTTCTCAAATTCGTTTTACAATCTGCCTAGCTAAAAATCTATTTAAGTTTTAGTTTATTTGTTTTACTTTCAACTTCACCAAACCCAAATCCCCCTTTTACTTTCTTGTTTTAAAGTCTTTTGTTTACATTTTTAACTTTGTTTTTTTGTTTTTGAGTCAGTTTAGAGGTTTTAGCAAGCCCTCATAATCCCCGGTTTAGAACGATCCCTACTTACATACTTTGCTACAATTATCAAAAGAGGGTTTAATTTGTGTGCTTATATTATTCGCATTACCCAATCTCATGTTCTACGTATTAAACTAAACATGGTAAATACCAAAAATATATATGACAATATTTGGAAATTTCTTATATATTCATTAATCTCCAAAGTGGAGTATATATAGGAGTTACAATTGGTATTACATATGTACTTCACCAATGTGGGACCATAAACTACTATTTGCACTTTAACTAATATATAACTCGCAACACTCCCCCTCAAGTTGGTGCAAAGATGTCACGCACGCCCAACTTGTCAAGCGAGCTGGAAAACACACTATTAGACATAGCCTTAGTAAGAGCATCAGCAAGTTGATCTTCAAATCTCACAAACGGAAACATAATAATTCCAACATCCAATTTTTCCTTAATGAAATGTCGATCAATCTCCACATGTTTTGTTCGATCCATGTTGCACTGGATTATAAGCAATCTCAATAGCAGCCTTGTTATCACAATAAAGTTTCATAGCACATTTGGGTTTAAACCCAAGATCTCTCAACAATTTTTTCAACCACAACAACTCACATACACCATGCGACATACCACGAAACTCAGCTTCTGCACTAGACCTAGCCACCACCTTTTGTTTCTTGCTTCTCCAAGTAACTAAATTACCACCCGCAAACGTAAAGTATCTAGATGTAGATCGCCGATCAGTGATAGAACCTGCCCAATTTGCATCTGTATACCCTCCGACATTCAAATGACCATTCTTGGAGAAAAGCAGGCCTCTGCTAGGAGCCATCTTCAAGTACCTCAAAATACGGGTTACTGCATCTATATGAGCTTCACTAGGTGAGTGCATAAACTGACTTACCACACTAACTGCATAAGCAATGTCTGGGCGAGTGTGAGACAAATAAATTAATCTCCCCACAAGCCTCTGATACCGTTCCTTATGAGCAGGAACTTGATTTGGAAATAAGCCCAGACGATGATTCTGCTCAATCAGAGTATCAACAGGTTTACAATTTAACATACCTGTTTCAGCTAACAAATCAAGAACATATTTCCGTAGAGACAGAAAAATATCATGCTTGGATTGTGCAACCTCGATTCCAAGAAAATACTTCAATTCACCCAATTCTTTCATCTCAAACTCAGTAGCTAGGTACTTTTGAAGGCGTTGTATCTCCTACTGATCATCACCAGTCACCATCATGTCATCAACATAAATAATCAATGCAGTTAACTTACCATTTTGTCGCTTTAGAAACAAAATATGATCTGAATGACTCTGGATATACCCAAACTTTTTCATTGAACTTGTAAACCTCCCAAACCATACTTTAGGAGATTGTTTCAAACCATACAAGGCCTTTCGTAACTTGCATACAACACCTTTTTCAGGAGATGTTCCAATACCAGGTGGGAGATCCATATACACTTCCTCCTTAAGATCACCATGAATGAAAGCATTCTTAACATCAAACTACAACAGAGGCCAATCCTGGTTTGCTGCTAAGGACAGAAGAACACGCAAAATATTAAGTTTGGCAACAGGAGCAAAGGTCTCCTGATAGTCCACCCTATAGGTTTGAGTATAACCCTTAGCAACTAATATGGCTTTATATCGGTCAAAAGAACCATCTGCTTTGTACTTAAGAGTAAACACCCATTTACATCCAACGACTTTCTTCCCATTTGGTTAAGGAACCAAATCCTAAGTAGAATTCTTTTCTAAAGCTTCCATCTCAACTTGCATGGCATTAACCCACTTAGGGTCAGACAAAGCATCTTGCAATTTTGTTGGAATTGATACACTAGATAGTTGACATATGTAAGATGCATATGGTTTGGATAAATGATGAGTAGACACATAATTGTTGATAGGATATTTGGCTTTGGCATGCATATCAGGCTCATATTGTACTTTAAGTTTTCCACGATTAGCTCGTGAAGGCAACTGATAAGTAGAAGAATTGTCAGAATTTACCTCATGTATGCCACCATTTTGTACCAAACTGTTAGAAGAATCATCACTGGACGAACCATCATTAGGTAACTTGTTAGACATATCAGCAGCAAGCAACCGATCATCAGAAGGTAATTCGTCAGACATAATAACAGGCAACTCGCTGGTCATATATGATTTGTCGTCAATAGAAATAATTCTGGGAATAACAGGGGATCGATCACTATCTGTAGTCGACTGATTAGTATCATGCAACATAATAGGTTATGTTCCCAACTTTGCCTGTAACACATCATCCATACCATATCTTCGAATTTGCACTTCACTCCCTTTCTCCCCTTGAAGTGGAGAGTCGGAAGAGGCTTCACAAAATACGAAACTTCCTCATGGAAGGTGACATCCATGGTAATATAAGTTATTTGAGTCGGAGGATGATAACACTTATAGCCTTTTTTATTGTTAGCATACCCAATAAAGACACACCGGATAACACATGCATCAAGTTTACTCCACTGATAAGAGTAGACATGCACATACGCAATACACCCAAACACTTTCGGAGGAAGTTTTGATACTGAAACAAGAGAAACATGTTTTTGTAGCACATCGAACGGTGTCTGAAAATCAAGAACCTTACTTGGAACACGATTGATCAAATAAAAAACAGCATGACCCCACAAATGATTAGGAACACATTTATCCAACATTAAGGAGCGATCAACCTCCATTATTTGATGATTCTTCCATTCGAAAACACCATTTTGTTGGGGTGTAAACGGAGTAGTCATTTGGTGAATAATACCATGATCACGAAAAAAACATGTCAAAGTGTGATTCACATATTCTCCTCCGTTATCAGACCTAAAGACCTTAACTTTGGTCTGAAACTGAGTAGACACCATTGTACAAAATTCTTGAAGAAGTAACGGAACATCACTCTTATTCTTCATCAAGAACACCCAAGTTAACCGAGTACAATCATCAATAAAAGTAACAAACCAACGGAATCCATTAGAAGTAACTTTCGCCGGACCCCACACATCAAAATGTATCAAATTAAATGGCAAAGTAGCTTTAGAATCGCTTACGGGAAAGGAAGCACGATGACTCTTAGCCATGACACATGTTTCACACTTGAACTCTGAATCATTACAAGTGCGAAACAAAGAAGGAATAGATGTTTCATATAACTAAATGATGGATGTCCCAATCGTCGATGCCACAACCAAATTTGATGTTTGTCATCCATTTTAGCACTTAAAACTTGATGATTATTTGAACCAGAAACAACAGTATCCTCCATAGTCAAGATGTACAAACCCCCTATTCTTTTACCATGACCACTTATCTTCTGAGTTTGAATATCTTGAAAATAACAATACGTAGGGTAGAAGTGAGCAAAACAATATAAGGTATCAAGAAGTTTTCCTACTGACAAAAGATTGCACTTAACATCAGGAACAAGTAAAGCACGGACCAGTGATAAGGTTGGAGTTAGAGAGATAGTGCATTCACCCTACACAGGGGAATGTGCTCCATTTGCACTAGTAATATACGGATCACGAACATAGTCACATAACTCATCAAACACTCTAGGGTCACTAGTCACATGATCAGTGGCCCCAATATTAATTATCCATTTATTTGTTCCACCGAGATGCATAACAACACTATGATTATATTGAGACATTGAACAAAATCACGAACAATAAAGGCACAAAAGATACGCAGCGAAACGAAAACAATTTATCAGAACACTGTAGCAGAGGCACTGTTCACGGCACTGTACCAATCACTGTTTACGGCACTATAGAGGACCACTATTCACATAGCAGACCATTGTTCATGCACTGTACTGTAGAGCGACACTATTCACTTTTTTTTTTTTTTTCACGAAGGAAATCACGAAAAATGTGGGCACAAAATTGAAGCACACATGTCACCAAGAGCGAACTGCTCTAATGCCATATTAAACTAAACATGGTAAATACCAAAAATATATATGACAACATTTGGGAATTTCTTATATATTCATTAATCTCCAAAGTGGAGTATATATAGGAGTTACAATTGGTATTACATATGTACTTCATCAATGTGGGACAATAAACTACTATTTACACTTTAACTAATATATAACTCGCAACACTACATATTCTTCAAACCCTTGAGGTTGAAACAAGCAAAGTTACAACAAAACCAGCCACTGGAAGTTGATATAAAAATTGTCCCAGAGTAAAAGATTGCCAAATGATAGAATTATATTCTTCCCATACTCTCCCTGTTCATATTAATCCTTATTGGCTTCTTGGTACTACTAGTAACGCCTTTATGCCTTCTCTTCATCTGTAGTGGCTTCCAGATCGTTCATGGTGCAGTAAAGCCTTCTTCTCTTCCAGATCATTCATGTTTCTGGTGTTGTTTTCCTTCACTAAAGCCTAATTATTGCAATACATGGTGGAAATTTGAAGAATATGAGATTGGAAATGGAGGAAGTTTCAAATGGGGATGGAAGAAGTTTCAAACGGGCATGGAGGATGTTTCAATTGGTGATGTTTTCCTTCGTAGCCTTCAACCCCATTTGCTGCGTTCGATCGATTTCAACCTTGCAAAATTATGTTTCTTTATTTGCCTTTACAATCGGTCTCGTGTGTGAGGCATGTGACTGAATTTAACGAAAACATTGACGAAGTGAATGAAAAGAACCATAACTGCACACATTTTAACTAGTTGAGGGACCAATGATCATGAAAATAAAGTTGAGGGACCATCACTCCAATTGTTAAAAAATGATAATTAAAAATCGTTTAGTCCTATGCCATCATAAACATTGTGCCAAATGACAGACAGTACATGAGTACGTTCATGTTATGTCAGTTATTTAATCTTTTCGTTCCATTCCGTCCTGCACAAACCAAATGAGGAACAGAACAATTGTCTCATTCTGGCCTACAGCTACCAAACGTAGGATAGAACCTTCGTTCAATCTCATTCCATCCCGTCCCATTTTGTCCCGTCTACATACCAAACAGTACCTTTCAGTATAACATTGGAGAGTGTTACTAGCCTGGCAAAGCCTGGGATGGGCACATTGCCCATAGCGTCTTCTTCCAACGTTAGTTTCCATACTCTTCTTTTGGCAATGCTCCTCCCTGCTTACTCATCTTTTTCTCGTGTGAGCTTAAAAGGGAAAACCTTTTTTTACAGTTAAAGGGTGCGCGGCTCCAGGTAAACATGTGATTTGGTTTTGATTTGATTAGCTTAGCTTTTGGTTTTGGTTGTTTCAGAAGTATCCTAGTTGGTTTGTAAGGGAAAGGGGTAACTTGGTTTGTTATCTCTCAAACCTTCCCATGTGAAACCGAAATCATGGGCTTGGACTTTTGGCGCTCCCAAGTAACCCAAAATCTTCCACAAATCTAATTCCACATAGGCCCAATGAACTTCTATAACCATCCATACCACAATCCCCTCGGCAAGCACCGTTACGTGGTTTAGGCTCATTTAAATGTGTCGCATGCTTGGCATGACTCGAAGTGTAATATTAATGTATTAATATTATAATACGGCTTGGCACGACAAATATGCATGATTTGCAAGGGATTGGTGCTCAATAAACTATTATTTTATTGGCATGGCATGATCGTAAATTTGCATACTCTTTGTTTTGCATTTTATGCATTGATTTAAGCTCAGCTTGTGGCGCTTCCACAACGATTGGATTTTGAGACATGATTGGGCTTGCAAGTGAGATTTCTGGCCTTGAACACCCATCAGTTCTCTCTCTCTCTCTCTCTCTCTCTTTCTCTTTCTCTGTAAAATTTATGCTATCTCTCACTCACACCCATACGTCTCACATCCACTTCATCACTCATCTCTCCCTCTCCCTCTCCCTCTCCCTCCCCCAATTAATTTGAAGTTTTTTATTTGTTAATTTTTTTTGTTTAATTGTGTAATTAAAGAAAAAAACTTTAGACCCCTTGTTGAGGTAAAAAAAAAAAAAAAAAAGAGAGAGAGAAAGTGGTTCCTTAATTCAGGGAAAGTGGAGATGAAAGTAGCAGTAAAGATTAACGGGACAGATTAAAATAAAAGAAATCTACACCATTCATCTTTTATTTATAAACAACTAAAAAATGAACGAAACAAAAAAAGGGGAGAGCAGTAGCTCCACATTGCAGAAAAGAAAAAGAAGCAGGAGGTGGTTCCATACACCCATTCTCTCATCCAATAACTGTAAAAAAAAAAAATCTATAAAATGGTTTAGACCTGATAATTTCTTACACGATCCATTTACACGGCATGCAAACGACATAAAAATAACGGGTTTTAGATTAACACGATAACTAATCGGATTGTTATCGGATCACACGATATGAACCCGTTAATAACGAGTCATTAACAAGTTTATACGAAAGAGACACGTGAGTAACCTGTTTCGACAAGGTAAAAAAAAGTTATTTTGATGATTTTAATTTTTTAAACTACTAAAAAACTTACTACAAAATACAATAGATATAATGGATATGTATATATTATTTATTAATTATTATTGTATTATTATTCCACATAAATTAAAAAATTTAAGTTTTATTTATTTATTTATTTATTCTTATAGTATACTATTGGCAATGAGTGAGATTAAAATTATAATACACATTAAAAATAAAAGTATCAAGTAATTTAAAAATACCAAACACATGCAAACGCTTGTAATCGCATCCTCTTCGCTTTGAGGATGGGTACATTATCGTTTGATTTTTTAGTACCATACAAACCCTTATGAATAGTATTTTTAAGAGAGTTCAAAATAAATAAAATTCATAATCATTAATGTACAAGTTTGAAAAATGTGAAAGCATATGTAAACACTCATAATTGCATCATCTACGCTTAGACGATAGTTACATGGTCGTTTATACTTTTAAAACCCTCCAAATCTAATGAATAGTGTTTTTTATTTGAGTGAAAATTAATAAAATTAATAAATATTGTAAATTTTTTTTAATAAAATCACTTGTAATGACAAGTTTTACAGCTTTCGTGAAGGGGTCAACTTCGAAATTTAGTATGTACATAATAATTTAGTATTATATTTTACATTTTTTGGCGTCAAATTATGTTTTTCATTTTCATTATTTATTGATTTAAAATATATTTTTCTTAACGGATAATGGGTCGAGTCATATTACTCGTTTATTTTAACGGTTGTTAGAAACGGGTGTTACACGACATGACCTGTTAAGCTATCATGTATGGCACAAAAACGACAAAAACACGAATGTCCGGTCTCAAAATGGTTGTCTCTGTGAAGAAGAGGAAGAGATTGACGGAAAAAAAAGCACACATGGAATTGTTGGAAAAATAGGGTCTAATTGCTATATTAAATTACATGGAAAATTAATAAATAATTCATGCAGTTATATATCAAAGTACTGCATGCACATGAGTAATTAATGTTAAATGAACATGACATAATGGATTAGAAAAACCTGAAAAGACGGTCGAGGCAAGTGTTAGACACTTTGTCCTTACGACAAGTCCCACTATAGTGCTCATGGTTGATTAGTGCTTATCTCCTAAGATACAACAACCACGTCCTTGTAATAATAGCACTCCAAATCACAAGGCTCCATGAATCACGATTGTGTTGAAAACACTCTCATATGAACTCAATGAGACCCTCTAATAAGTGCAATCTATGCATGATTATGTAAATGAAAAAAGTTGTTTTATGTTTATAGGGGCTTCCCTATTTATAGATTTTGAAATACCTCTTTAGAAAACATGTGACTATTCATAAAGAGTAAAAAATTATAACTCTTCATTTAAGTAGACACATCTTTCTACCAAAAAGCTCCATTTCTAATTTTCATTTAATTAATAAATTTAATATAATAATATTATTATTAAATTTTCCAACGGAAATCGACAAAAAGAGGACAAGAGAGAAGATAACACAACAAAGGAGATAAGACAAAAAAAAAAAAAAAAAAAAGCAAGCATAAGGGATACATGGTAAGGGGAAAGACATCCTCTCCAGATCTCTTCCACCAAGGCCACAAGATCAAGTAATCCGAGGTCTTGAAATTTGATCCAACGGTTAAAATTATTATAATCTTTAAAGAGGACCTCTGTTTTTAGCCATTTGATCAAATTTCAAGGATCATGATCACTTGATCCGGTAATCTTGATGGAAGAGTTCCGGAGATGATCTCTCTTCATGGCAAAGGTATAGTGAAAGGATGATGTTTGCTTTCCCACAACCCCAAGCAAAGAAAATGGTGGGGATTCCACGATTCCCAGCGAAATTAAGAGGATCAACCTCTTTTTTCCCCATTAAACTTCCAGGGACTATTTCCCAATTTTTTCTCGACAAAATGGAGCAAAACCATAGGATGGATTCATCGTTTCTCACGTCGCAGCACCATCATCGTTGTGATTTCAAACCAGAGTATAAAGCCATACGTCTCTGGAGATCTACAACTGAAGAAAGGTTGAAACCAAACTTCTCAACAGGAGAGGTAACAACCTCCCCACATCCCCGGTCACTGCATCATTGGTCACAAGCAGCCACAACAACAAGCTTGTCATTTCTTGGAATTCCAACAAAATGAATCCCTCAATCAGCACCACCGCCACCTCTCTTAAGCCATCACTCTCCTCTGCTAAGTCATGGCATCTGTCACGACAATTTCGAACTAGAGAATAAAGTTGTAGGCCTCTAAAATCTGCCACACCTTATTCTTCTCCAGCGATGGAGATATTCGCAACACCATCGCCAACGCCCAAACAAACACAGCAGCAAATTGGCTTCCCATAGCCTTCTGCAACCTCTTGGATGTCTAAAGAGGTTTCAACATTGTATTTTCAGAGATGCAATGGAGAAGAAACAATCATCCTTCACGTTTGAACAAGTGGAGAAGAAGAACTCATCGTGCCCAGCGATCGTCCTGAAACTCGTCGACGATGCAGTGATGGTTTCGTACAAGGCAATAGCAGCGACAAACGCACAACCAACAGTCGTCGATCACTTTAACACCATTGCCCAACAATGGTGTTGAAGAAGCAGTCGCGGCAAAGAAAAATAGGCAGTAGGTTTTCATCGTCATTAGACGCTTAGTTCTTCGTAAGAAAAGTTAAAGTTCCACCATAAAACCAATTGGCAATACAAGGAGTAGTCCAACTTACTTCTAAGCTCATGTAAGGTCCCTTATCTCATCAATGTGAGACTCATTCTCAACACATCCCTTCAACATGCCTCCTCACGTGTGGTGAATTTTCAAGCTTAACACATAGACAACACAACAGGGTAACGTGTAGTTGGCCACACGTATGGGACACCAGCTCTGATATCATAAAATAAAACCAATTGAGAATACAAAAAGTAGCCCAACTTACTTTTAAGCTTATGAAAGATCCTCCTCCTATGGACTCATTCTCAACACTTCGAGCCCATTAATCACAACAATAATTCAAACAGCTTAGCTTAATCGCCAACTGCAGAGAAGCTTCGGCTCCTCCTCTCCGCCCATCCGTCATCAATACAAGAGCTCACCATGGACATGAATAATGATTAACCTTTTGGTTGGACAAGGGTTTTGAAGATGCAAGCAGTCATTCTTCATTCCAAAAGTCGTGCATGGCATAATCAAAGCCGCTGAGCAAAAAAAAAAGTCACATTGGCGAGACGCAAAAATCATGCCTCATTCACGGTAGTTGTTCAATGTTCGTTGCGACAAGCATCAAATATGGAGGAACAAAGTTACAACGAAGAAAAGATAACAACTAGCCTGTCTCCGCTATTCAGACGTTCTCCAAATGTCCTCTAAAAAAAATCACATGATAAATAACTCGGTTCTTCCGGCAATCTCTCGGAGTGGTTCAAAGCATGAAACAAGAACTCCCGCTTGACAAGGAAGGAAGTTACAACAAGCAATGATCCCGGACAAGGTCACAGTGAGCAATGGATTTGTAAAAACAATCATGTCGCAGTCGTCGTCTTAGAGTTAAGAAGAAGAGAAGTTGTTGACAATAAGAGGAAAGGGAAGAAAGGTCCTATTTGAACTTGGAAAGCTTAATTCACAAAAAATAAATAAATAAATAAATAAAATAAAAAATAAAGCTTGCTGAAAACTTCTCTGGGAAAGGCACTCATATGAAAATCGAAAGGGCAAGCCATGGGATCAAACCCCATTTTAAATGGGATCCTAACCTTTCTCAAACATTATTGGGCAAGGCACGACAAAGATGCAGTTTTAACTAGGCCTCACAAATTGGAAATTGGGCCAAAATAATAAATGGGCAGGAGCCCAATAGCATGATGGAGCCATATCATGTGTAAAGATGATGTCGACATCGAATTTGTGGAGGACATTCAAATATTGTAGATGTGAACCATCTCAAAGCACAAATCTCAATGGACTTACGCTACTTTAAATTTAATGGATCAAATTTCCGAAGTGGCCAACGGCACGAAGCCGTATCAAATATTAAATGGCACGAAGCCGTATTGAATATCAAATGGCACGAAGCCGCGTTTAGCTTCAATGGCTCGAAGTCCTTGTCCACGCGAGCTGGAACTGCATAAGGCCTTAAATGCTCCTTGCCTGCATGAGCTAAAACTGCACAAGGCATCAAATTCCCACAAAATCATTTCGAACTACATCGGTTTGATCCCGTCAAGGATACGTAGGTAGTCTAGTACCACATCATAGACGCAACTGTAAAACTTAAACACCAAACATAATCCTTGGTTCATTCAACCAAGCTCATCCAAATAAATCAAACACCAAATCCTTTTTAGTGGGTCATTCACTCACTAAAAATCCAAATACCAAAATCATGAACTACGAGTGACTTGATCTTTTAAAGGGGTACGTAGGCAATCTAGGGCTCGACCTAGGTGCAATCACAAAATCAAACAAAAACACCAATCCCCAAATATCATATTTTCATGTTAGAATCAAAGGGTATTCCTTTCCCAAAAGAAGGGTCGTAGTTAATAGACGCGTAGTCTAGAATGGGTCGAACTCAAAATAATAAAGCCCTATTTGCAAAAACGAACGAGGGTGAAATTGTGTCAAGTGAATTACTTGTTATCGTGACAATTTTTGCTCAACACCCGTTTGAGAGTCCGTTGGATGTCCGTGTAGATACATTATGCGTCTCCGCTATCTAACTAATTCTTGAACTGTCCAGTTCAGGATCAAGTGCACTAGTATGTGTTTAGGGTTTGCTATAAACGTGGATAAGTTTCGATCGTGGAAAACTTGATTGTATCCTCTAGTGTTCTTCGAGCACATACTAGATAATTGTTTATAATAATTATGTCATGTACTTGGAGAACCCTAGGGAGACGCTGTTGAATTTTTATGATTGAAAATAATTGCGTAAACGCAAACCGGAACATAGAAAGAAGCTTAGTATAGACGATGATGATGATCAAATGATTGACATATTGAAGATGATCTAATGATGGACATATTGAATGATGCATTCCCTAACGCTTCGCTCAATATAGACAATGAGTTGTCCAATGACTTTGAGAATTTCGATAAATTATTGAAAGAAGCTTAGCGACAATTGTACCCCGATTATCAAAATTTCTTGGTGCTAACAACCATTGTGGAGTTGATACACATGAAAGTAGAGTGCAATATAACCAATCAGAATTATGATGTGATGGGGATTGTTAAATGTATGCTTACGAAACCTAATGAATTGAAACGCGTAAAAGTACAGTGTAATATGACATACTCTTGCTCGACGAATCTCCCAATTTTTTCAGGCAAAGGTGAAAAAAAAATAAAACATTAAAAATATTACCTGACAAATTAATAAGAAGTTCATTGGCTAAAGTGAAAGCATTCGTCAGGCAAAGGTGTATTTTATGATTAAGGTTTAGGGTTCGTCACGTCAAATGCAAGAGTTTGTCGACCAAAAGTAAGAGACATTTTGGCATGTTCAATTCCTTCGATATAGTTTGCAAAATTAATTTCAGTAGTCCAACCGTCAATGTAGCTTGTGTATACTCCAAGATGGCATATGCCAAAAATCATCCAAGTGAAACTTTCTGGGATTAGGTAACGAGACGAAATTGTTTGATAGTTAGAAATGTATCATCACAATTTAATGAATATTTAGCTCCCATTTTGATGATTGTTTATAACTACACTTCTCGATCCTAGAAGAATACAATGAACGAACCTTATCATCAATTTTAAATGTTTACACTATGCTTACCACAAATCTTACGTTCTACTTAATACAAATGTTTGTTGAATCTATTGTTTTGACGGAATATGCAAACTATGAAAGTAATTTCGATGATCCAACCGTGAAACTTGTTTGAATATAGTATGAGATGGCATACACCAAAAATCACCAACAACAATCTTTTAGGGATTAGGCTACTGGATGAAAGTTTGGACGGTTACATATGTCTCATCATGATTTAACGGCTATACCACATTTGATTTTACCGATTTTTTACAAGGATGAACTTTTAACTGTTTGAAAATAAATATAAAAAACTAAACAAATTGAATTTCTAGTGTTTAGTACTTTCATTAGGCAAGATTACGCATTTCATTGGACAACACTATATTCGTTTAGCTACATAGTGAAAACTATTTTAAAAATCCTCGCCTAGGGACAGTGATAGGATCATGGCCACCATCTCGGTGGTGATAGGCGGCTAGCCACCTTCTCAATTAATACCTAGGCCTTTGAAGATTAACAAATGACCCTTAGACCTTATTAGGCATCCGCCTAGACCTGTATAGGTACCCACATAGGTCGCGACTCTCACTTATACAAAAAATTAATAACTTTCATCTTACATTTTATTTTTTCAATAACATGTAAGAGACTTGTTAAATACTCAAATGAATGCTCATTATATGCTTATTTCCCATGTGCTCAATATGTTTCAATACTCTATAATTTATATTTCATTTTATTTTTGCAATGTATGTATCCCCATACAATTATGCATCTTTTTAAAGTATAAATAGGCACTTATTTTTTATATATTATATAATAAATTTACTTAAATTCGCCTGGTCTTCCCAGGCCCTTGCCTAGGGTCTACCTAGCTGCCTAGGCGCTAAACCCTAGTCTGCCGCCCAACTAGCGCCTAGCATCTTTTAGAACCTTGATAGTGAATTGAATCATTTGCATAGTCAGTTGGAGAGGAACTCCTCACTTATTAAGGAGGCAAGTTAATTCCTTGATTAGTAGTAAATCACTGCACTATATTTGAAACTTTATCATCGTAAAAATGATAGTTTGCTTCTTATTTTACATTATCTTCCAGCCACGCATGTGGCAATTTGCTCTTTTAAATCTTATTCCTTATTTGTAATTTTATCCTTCATTTTTTTAATATTTAAAAAAATATGGGTAGTTTTTTGTTTGTTAGTTTAAAATTTTATTAAAATTAAATTGTTGTTATGAACTTCTTATTTAAGTATGATTGTGTAAATCCTAAATTAGATTTGATTCTAGTTATTCTTTCATATATGGACTTGTATTCCATGGGGATGAAGGATTCCCTCTCCCTCTTATTACTATAAATAAAGGCACTATGTAGAGGGAATAACACACATATTCCTCTACACAATTCTACAAACACCTCTCTCTTTACTCTCTCTCTTTGCCGCCGGCCCCCTTCCCCTTGTCAGATAAAATAGTTTTCTACATCAAACCAGTTCATCTATATCATCATGCAATTAGGTTCTTCCTAAACAACGGTTTTTATCTCAATATTTTTGCAGCCCTGATAGCATGAACATTCATCATAATGCATGACCCAACTTTACGTTTTTCGAATTTTAGATTCTACATAAATTGAGTATGCCTTATATTCATAATTGTTGAATTATGTGAATTTGATATTTGCCATGAATTGCATCAAATATATGTCCATGCATTAAAATTATTGAATATGCATGCAATTGAATTTTTATAATCTGAAAAAAAAATTGAAATTGTTAGTGTTCTTTGAACCCATAACTTAAGACGCACACCTGAGCTCAAGCGAGCCTCTCTGGACTGCAATACACCGGAGCTGAACCTATTCTCCATCTGAGACGATGCCGAATTTGGCATCGAACCCACGACCCAACGCAACCCGTAGTTAGCCATGCCTCAACATTGTCTCCCTAGGACATCCACGACCTGCAATCATATTTTTTGGAACCTAACCATCGTCGGAGACGATTGGTTTCTTGAAAAATCCGATTACCATCAATGGATTTTTCGAAGGATTCTTCAAACCCTTAAGGTTTCTTAGACCCCCCTCTCCCCACGACGTTGAAACTTATATTTCCGTCCAAAACTAGAGTTTCCAATTAAACCCCTGTGCATCACCATGCCATGAACAATCGAGGGAAGTCGCCTAAAGCGACGCCAGAGAGTTTTTCGATTCGAATTTGACACCCAGCACCGCTGGATTGTCCTAGGTTTCTCGACCCGAGCCCTAGTGGGCCTTAGACCCTCGGGCTTGCATCGTACAACATACTTTTTGGGCTTGCTGCTTGCTTTTGCTACCACAACCCATATCTAACAAGCCATTTGGGCTTCTGTTGGACTCCCAGCCCGCGTAACACCAGCCCAAGATGGTTTTTGGTGTTCCCCATGTCCGCATCGCACCGGATCCTAGCCTATGCATTGCTGTATCTGTGTACGCATCACACTGGATTAGAGCCCTTCATAGGCCTATTTTTTTTTTGGCTTGCACCTGTAGCCCATCAAATTTGTGATATTAGGCCAGCCTACATGCTAGGCCCGAGCCCATGCCAGCC
Organism: Malus sylvestris; assembly: GCF_916048215.2. Lineage (NCBI taxonomy): Eukaryota > Viridiplantae > Streptophyta > Magnoliopsida > Rosales > Rosaceae > Malus > Malus sylvestris. The sequence goes on from NC_062273.1 coordinate 17,174,747, forward strand.
CTTTTTTTGGGCCTGGCCGCACGATTTTGATTTACTCAGCCAACCCGTGGGCTTTGGTCCAAGTTTTGGGCCTCGAGTTTAATTGCCTAATCTTTTTAAGCCCAACGGGTTTTACAATTTTGACCCACACTTTAAATTTGGCCCCAAGTCCAAATAATTAATTAAATTATATATAGACCTAAAGTTCTATTTACATATTTTCTTGTTGCATATTTATGTGTATATATTTGTGTTTGTCTGCAGGAACATATGACCTTGAAGTTCATAATTATTTCGAAACCTGAAGTTTCTAAAAGCCTACCTCGTTTGAAAACCTGAAGTTTTCCTTAAAAACATCACCCATGAAAACCTGAGGTTTTTCATGCGAATTTAAACCAATACATGTCTATTAGAACCTGAATGCTCTACTCTTATGTGAATGGATTGATTTTTTTCTCCATTACACTAATCACATCTTGTTCTTTATTTTGTGATAGGAACATGTTGAATTTAAACAAACTTGACTTCACCGCTTTGGAGGTTTTTGGAAGGAACTGCCTCAAGTGGGTCTAAGACATGAAGCTCCACCTCACTACAAAGAATTTGCATCCCGCCATTGAAGATGAGACAAACAACCTGGTTGGCAAAGCTAAGAAAGCCACTGTCATGATCTTCATCCGAAGACAAATTCATGACGCACTGCAAACCGAGTACTTTGCTGAGGAGGATCCATGAGCACTAAAGCAAGGCATGATTGACAGCATTTGCACTTGCAAGACTTTAAGTCTGTGAATGAATATAATTAGGAAGTTTGTCGAATCTGATCACTTCTCAAGTTTTGTAACAAAACTTTGATCGAAAAGGATCTCCTAGAGAAGACTTATTCAACCTTATATGCTATTAATATTGTCCTGCAACAAAAATATAGAGTTTAAATGTTCACTAAGTTCTCAGATTTGATCTCTATTTTACTTATCCCTGAAAAACAGAATTAGTTATTGATGAAAAATTATCAAGCTCGATCTACTGGGGCGACTGTTGTGCCTGAAGCACACTATAACATGAACCAATGCCCAAAACGCCAAAAGAGGCGTGGTAGGGATGGCCAGAAGCCACCTCGTCAAGGTCAACAGAGCTAAAGCCCATCTAGGGGAGGAAACAAAGCCCAAAAGCGCACTAACCTAGATCCCATGGCCCTAAACTTCAAGAATAAGGGCAAAGCACCTGAAATCATGGATACGGATATGTGTTATCACTTTGGCTCAAAGCAACATTGGTCCATGTTTGCCGAGCTCCCCAGAAGGCTGTAGCTGAATATCATTCTCGTCGTGAGAAGTTTGAATCAAACTTTGTGCAAGCGGACGAACCGAAGAATACCAAGATGAAGGTTTTTGACTTTCAAAAGGATACCACCCCTATGGAAGATTAGAATCTTAGAAATAAACTATTTTTCTAGTTGAAATTTAGACAATGGGGCCGAATTCCAACTAATGGCTGAACCCCCTTGTGTTTTTGGTTATTTTTGAACAATTTTCCTTTATGTTTGAATTATTTGTTGGTGATTTGTTTTTTTTGGATATTAAGTTTTTTAATTAATTACCGTCCTTGAATAATTAAAATTATTTTGAATGGATATTCATTTTTAGAACTTTTATGCATGTGACCGATTCAAATTAATTTTCATTATAGGTATGAGTAGTGGGGAAGTTAGTTGTCTAGCAAATAGTGCAACCACGCACATCGTTTTGTGTGAATGCATCTATTTCACTAACTTCATATCTAAGAATGCACCTTTGACAACCTTCTCAAGCCCATTCAACCTGATCGAAGGATACGGTAAGGTACGTATAATGTTGTCCAATGGTACAATTTTGACCATTGATGAGGAACTTTATTCTTCGCATTCCGAAAGAACGTTGTTGAGTTTTAAGGACATTAGATATAATAATTACTATGCTGAAACCTATGTTGAAAATGGAGTTGAATTTATGTGCATAACTTCCTATGAATATAGCCAGAAGTGTATTATAGGGATGATGGAATGTATCCCGAGTGGTCTGTATACTATAACCATACGCCCCATAGAGAGCCACTACGTGGTCGGACCTACCTCTAGGGCCACGCATGAAATTGCACTGTGGCAGGATCGTTTGGGACACCCTGGAAGAATATCGATACGCCATATCCTCAAATCATCATTCGGGCATCCACTGACCTGAAGTTTAGGTTTGATTCAAGGAATCACATGCCAAACTTGTTCCAGGGGAAAACTTATTAGTAAGCCATCTTATGACAAGATTTGTTCGAACGCTCATATTTTTCTACAAGTGATTCAGAGGGACATTTGTGGATCGATTCACCATCCATCCGGACCATTTAGATATTTTATGGTTTTTGTTGACGTTTCCATATGTTGGTCACACATGTGCTCGTTATCCATAAGGAACGCTGCATTCTCCAAACTATTGGCCAGGTTATCAAGCTCAAGGCTCACCACCTAGATTGTCCGATCAAATCTATTCGATTAGATAATGCTAGAGAATTCAGATCTAAAACTTGTGATGACTATTACAAGTCGGTTAGGGTTGAAGTTGAACATCTAGTAACTCATGTTCACACTCAAAACGGCCTGGCCTTCATTTAGCGTTTACAAATGATTACTCGATCGTTGCTAATACGTACCAAGCTCCTGATCATTGCTTAGGGCCATGCAATAGTGCATGCAACCATGTTGGTCTGCCTGAGGCCTGTTGCGACACAACCATATAGCGCCCTTCAATTGATTACTAGATACAAACCCAATATATCACATCTACGCATTTTTGGTTATGTGATCTATGTGCCAATTTCGCCGCCTTTACGTATAAAAACGTGTTCTTATCTATGTGCCGATAGTGCCCTTTAGTTGGATATGATTCTCCTTCGATTATTCATACTTAGAACCTTTAATAGGCGATTTGTTTACCACTCGTTTCGCAGATTGTCACTTCTGTGAGACAGTCTTCCCGTCGTTAAAGGGAGATAAGAACGTCAATGTTCCTGAAGAACAAAGTGAATTATCGTGGACGACTCCTACTTTGTCTCATTTAGATCCCCACACTGCTTAATTTGAAGCTGAAATGCACCGCATATTAAATCTCCAAAGCATAGCTCAGAGCATGCCATATGCTTTCACTGATCTAGCGCAAGTAACAATATCACATATTCCAGCTGTGAATGTACCTACAAAGATGGATGTACCAAATGTACGACAAACTTCTCTCCTAGAGGATTGGGACGTCAACTTTGGTGATCCACGTACATTAACAGCTAGCCAATCCACGACCTTTACACAAAAGCATGGTAGACCTTTTGGTTTAAAGGATTCACACATCTAGAAGAGGAAACCCACAGCACACGCCCTTGAAGGGCCTACCGTGAATTCGACTGTCGCTTACTCATTCTATTAAACTCATGATGAAATTCTAGATTACGGAAGCGTCCTTGAAGAGACGAATCCACCTCCCGAGAATCGTGAGATTTCGGTCTATTATGCTATCTTAGATGATGTGTGGTGTAGAAATGGGATGATCATCGATGATGCATTAGCATATGGAGTAGTTACTGAGATCATGTTGAGCGATGACATTGAACCACGTTTCGTTGATGAATGTTGACGTATAACCGATTGGTCAAACTGGAAACAAGCAATTCGTCGATTCGCAGATCGTCGATTTTCTTGCAAAACGTAAGGTGTTTGAACCTGTAGCTCCTAGTCCTCCACATGTGAAGCCCATTGGCTATAAGTGGGTTTTCGTTCAGAAGTGTAATAAGAATAACAAAATTATGCGTTACAAAGCTCGTTTTGTTGCATAAGGCTTCTCATAACGCCCCGGGGATTGACTTTTCGCTACCTTATCAATTTGGTAATTTCCAAAAAACTGAGTATGCAGCTAATGGACATGGTAAATGCGTATCTCTATGGGGATCTTGATATGAAAATTTATATGAAAGTTCCCGAATGACTTACATTGACTGGATCAAATATTTCCAAACCCCGGAACACGCTCACAATTCGGCTGAGGCATTCACTCTACGGTTTGAAGCAATCCGGAAGTATAACCTTTTGAGTGAGTATTTGACTAGTCAGGGATATGTGAACAATGAATTATGCCCTTGAAGTCACATTCCGGTTTTGCCTTAGTTGTAGTATATTTCGATGAAATGAACCTCATCTGAACTCTTAAAGAGCTCGCAATAATTGTCGCGCACCTGAAGTCAGAATTTGAGATGAAAGATCTAGGAAATACTTGATTATGTCTCAGTCTCGAGATAGAACATTGTTCGGATGGAATCTTAGTACATCAATCTAACTACACCTAAAAGGTGTTGTGCTGCTTTAATTAGGATAAAGCGAAGCCTTCGAGTACTCCTATGGTCGTTCAATCGCTAGATGAAAAATAAGATCCCTTCCGTCCGAAGGATGATTATAAAGAGGTTTTGGAGCCTAAAGTTCCTTATCTAAGTGGGATAGGCGCTTTATTGTACTTAGCTCAATGCACTAAACTCGACATCTCTTTCGTTGTTAATCTTTTGGAAAGAGATAGTAATGCACCAACACGTAGACACTAGAGTGGTGTTAAAGACATTTTCTGCTACCTTAAAGGTACTATGGATTTGGGCTTGTTCTATCCCTACAGATCCTCGAGTGATGCTGCACCCCCTTATCTTGAGTCAATTTTTACCTTGTTGGTTATGCTGACACATCATACTTATTTGATCAACATAATGCGTGTTTTCAAATGGGTTATGTCTTTACCATTAAAGGCACCACAATCTATTAGAGGTCAACTAAACAGACCTTAGTTGCCACTTATCTAACCATGCTAAAATTTTTACCTTATAAAAGCAACTTGGGAATGTTTTTGCTTAAGAGCAGTTGTGGGCCAAATTCGAAGCTCCTGTGATCTTTACCTTGTCATTGATGTCCCAACGACAATCTATGAAGACAACGCAGCATGCATCGAACAACTCAAGAAGGGTTACATCAAAGCAGACAACACCAAGCACATTGCACTAAAGTTCTTATTCTCACATCAACTACAAGAGCATTAGAAGATTGAAGTTTCCGTTCACAAGACAATCTGGCCGACCTCTTCACCAATCACTACCGAAAACGACGTTTCAGAAGCTTGTTCAAGGAATTGGTATGCGTAAACTTTCTGAGTTGTAACATTGCTAGTTCTCTTTAGAATTATGTCAAATTCAGGGGGAGTATCCTGAAGTATACTTGTTTGATCTTAATGTACTCTTTTTTCCTATGATTAGGAGCATTTTTCCCATTGGGTTTTTGCTATCTAACTAGGTTTTGATGAGCCACCCACCTTGGGTTGATCATATCCCTAATGACGCCGCGTAGATGTTTCTTTTGACTTTGCATTACTCACTCATTTTTCCTTATACTATGGATTTTGTCCCTACTCGGGTTTTTGCCATAGCCATAGGGTTTTTTGTGAGACTTACTTCCTTATGCAATTTCCTACCTTATTGAGAATAGCGTTGTTCCCAAAATCAATGAAGACGAGTCAACTTCCTCAACTTCTACATGATGCCGAATTTACACACTCAAGGGGGAGTGTTATAAACTTCTTATTTAAGTGTGATTGTGTAAATCTTAGATTAGATTTGACTCTAGTTATTCTTTCCCATATGGACTTGTATTCCTTAGGGATGAAGGATTTCTTCTCCCTCTTGTTACTATAAATAAAGGCACTATGTAGAGGGAATAACATACACATTCCTCTACACAATTCTACAAACACATTTCTCTAGTCTCTATCTTTGCCACCGACCCCTTTCCCCTTGTCAGATAAAATAGGCTACAACAATTGTTTTATTTTAAAATCTTAGTTAGGGAGAAGTAATTTTAGGATTATAAATGATTCACCTTTTTTGCCTTCTGCCTTTTAACGATTCACCTTTTAATGCATTGATCATTGTTTTGTTTTTTTTTTTTTGAGTACATCGATATTTTTACATTAAGAGGAGGAGGAGTTCGGTAAAGCCACACAATGGGCAGCCTAATTTGATATCAAATTCATCATCCACGAGATTTGAACCTAAGACCTATCTTTTCCAAGTGAAAAGGAATACATATGGTCTGGCTATATTGATCATTACATCAAGTGGCTTTCCATACCATACCAGCACAGCCATAACAAAAATGAAAAGACTTTCAGTAAGAACTCAAGTTTCTCGGCCAGGCCAAATTCTGGTCATATGTCAATTTCAGCTTTCCACATTGTGACTTTTCTCACTTACAAAGCATTCCCACTTTTTTTTTTCCTACCATACCCCACAAAACCTAAATTGTAAGCATTTTTTCAACCCCTAACAAGTTATGTCAATATCAGCCTCAATTTCCCTAATGCTGTCTATTAGAATTAATATTTGAACAACAATACATTCATCATTCAATGAAGCTTCTACAAACCATTTCAAAATAAAGAAAAATTATTTGGAAAAAAAAAACCAACCCAAAAGTCAAGTCTAGCCGTGCAACTTGTGCAACCGCGTCTAGACTCTCTAAAATTTTCCAACATTTCACCATCAAACACCACCACAAGAACAAAATCAAAATTTCCATGAAACTCATCAGCCTTTCCCATTTCCAATTAAATATCGTCGGCCACCACTTTTGCATCTTTTAGCTTCAAAAACATGGCTTCTCCGAAAGAACAAGTCAAGCCTTTAGCCCCAGGAAACTCACACCATCTCCGCAGTGATGAAGAGGAAGTTGGCTCCTTGCACATAAAGCTCGGGCAAAGAAAATACGTACAATGTTGCGGCTGTGTCTCTGCCGTGTTCTTAATCATAGCTGTAACAGCCATAGTCCTCGGATTCACCATGTTTCACGTAAAGGATCCGAAGATCAAGATGAACGAGGTCACATTCCAACGGCTGGAGTTTTCCAACCGAACCCTACGTGCGGATATTAATATAACACTTATTGCGGATGTCTCCATCAAGAACCCTAACGTGGCATCTTTCAAGTATAGCAATGCCACCACTATGGTTTACTACAGTAGGACGGAGGTCGGCGAAGGGAGGACTCCGGCGGGAGTGGCAAAGGCGAGGCGGACGTCGAGGATGAATGTTACGGTGGATATTGTTCGGGGGAAGATCTTGGGCGTGCCGGGGTTCGTGAGCGAGGTGGCTACAGGGGAACTGACCATGACGACTTATACGAGGATTCAGGGTACGGTGAAAGTCGCCACGGTCAAGAAAAATGTAGTGGTTGAATTGAATTGTACCGTACGGTACAATTTTTCAAGTGGGAAGATTCAAAGAAAAGATTGCTAACGGAGGGTTCGTCTTTAATGATTAGGATTCATTTTTGTTGTACTTTTTTCGGCTGAAAATTGGATCAAGTTAATCTTATACCAACAGGATCCACTTCGGATCCTCTTTGTGAGGATCCGGGGAATCCGTGAATCGTATATGTTTATCATACATCGTGCGGTTAGTTTTTGTTAGATACTGTTTGTATTCAATTTTATATAAAAAAAATTTAAAATGATTACTATCCGTACGATATATGATAAATAGACATGGTTCAAAAATCATCAAGATCTTCACAAAAAGGATTGGAGTGGGAATCCGGATTCAATCTTATAGGTGAGTATATATATGTTATACTTTGTAATTTATTAATTCTGTCAAACAGTAATATAGAAACACAAGCTGCAGAAAGAGCAGTCGTATGGAAGTTGTAGCCTTTCCATGATCATTGGCAATCATCAAAAAGAGTTTTATGTTAATTGATAATGACAGAATTTTACATTACATGTTGGTCTAGTTATACGCACCAAATGTACGACAGAAAATATACAAAAGTTTGTCTAATTATACATTACATGTTGGTCTAATTATACGCACCAAGTGTACAGGCCATATTTTTCACGAAAATGTATAAAGTTCGTCTCAAGCAAGGAGGTTGCCTTCGTTTTTCCTCTCATAATACAATAAACTGAAAATATGATTTTAGCCATTCCAACTCAATTTTTTCTTCATATAAAACCCTACATAACATTTTTACTCAAAGAAAACCCAATGACAATGATCTACATAAGCAAATTCATTAATTTGATATTACTTCACACGTTTTACATTTTTCACATGCCTAAAATACCCCTATTACATATTTGATGTAGACAATTAATTGTAAGGAGAGAGTAAATGATTTTGCAACAAGAAAAAAAAAGACATTAATGTTAAAAATTTATTGCATATTAATTTTTTAGAAAGGCTTTGAATTTTCATAAAACTATTCGATTCAGTTTTTTTCACCCTACTCTTGAATACTTTTTAATTTATCCTTTTTTTTATTAATATATTAGAACATTGTATTTCATTATCTACATGCACATTAATTTACCTACAACAATTATACCATGGGTGTAATATAATATCTCTTTTTTACAATGATGCAAAATAATGTTTATACCAACAATAAAACGTGCCTAACATATGTACTAATACATGAAAAATAATTTACCTATATTAAGAAGAAATGTAGTTCGATGCATAGTATTAAAAATACTATGTTACACCCATGTTTATACAACAATAAAACGTGCCTAACATATCTAACAATACATGGAAAATAATTTACCTACAAGTTAGATAAATGTTATTTGGTTGGGTGTAGTATAATTTTTTAATATAATTGGAAAAATTAAATATAACTAGGTGTAGTGTAATTTTTTTTTATATAATTAGAACAAATTAATTTACCTACCTACTATTTGAAATGTTCATTTCTAATGATGCAAAATATTCATTACCTAACTACAAATTAATTCCCAATAATTTACCTACAACAATTATACCATGGGTGTAATGTAATATCCTTCTTTACAATGATACAAAATATTTTACGTACCAACAACAAAATGTGCCTAACATAAGTACTTGTACATGGAAAATAATTTACCTATAACAAAAGAAATGCAGTTTGATGTATAAAATCAACAATATTATGTTCCACTCATGTTTATATACAACAACAAAACGTGTCTAACATATATAACAATACATAGAAAATAATTTACCTACAAGTTAGAGGAATGTTATTCGATTCAAAATATATAATATAGGTGTAGTATTTTTTTTTTTAAATAATTGGAACAAACTAATTTACCTACCAATTAATATGGGTAAAATTGGTACAAAATATATCACGAAAAAAAAACTACTTTTCTAGTTTGACATGGATACGGTTAATGCAAACACTTTTTACATTTTATTTCACTTTTTCTACTACTTTAAATTTGGCATAAATTTAGGAATTTGGAAAAGGGACCATAAAGTATGAGTGGCATGAGTGTAAATAAATTGTATTAATAGGTCAATAGTGTTCCTATATGTTTGCAAATTTTAAATTTGGGCTTAAACTGGATCTTTAAAGATAGATGGGTTTTTATCTAGAAGTAATGAGTTGTAAGGGCCAAAATCTAAAGCACCCTACAATAAACTACTAGTGTATCTCTACTAATTAATAAAACACTCGTTGTCAACCAAAATCCTATAAAATTACCAGTTTAACCCTCTAATTAAAACAGAACATAAATAATAAATATGGGTTAGAAATGTAATTTCACACAACCAAATTTTTCTATTTTTTTTTTTGAAGCCTCACCTATATGTAATCCTAACATATCTCTAATTAAAATAAATAAATAAAAAAATAACAACCACTTTCTACTCCCACATTCTCTATCACTCTCTTCCTCTCTCCTTTTATTTTAAAAACAAAAATAAAAAAATTTCTACACACTTTGTGCGTGCCCATATGCTAGTATTGGAGATTGAAAAAATATTGTCAAGGGCAAACATTTTAGTGCTAATTAAAGAAGGACTAAGGCCCTTTCCCGATCAGTTCCGTGAGGATCTTGCGGATCAATTAATCTTAACCCCACCGTACAAATCCAAGGGTCAAATTTTTATTTTTTTTTAATTTTTTTCACGCTGGGTGGTCTTTTCTCTTTTTATGCTGCTATCTTTTCTTCTCTTTCTCTTTCCCATGCCTGCAAATTCTTGCTCTATATACTCAAATTTCTGCAACTCAACCATAAGGAAGGGGGATGGGAGAGAGAACCTTGAAGAGTGGTGAGAGAGAGATGGCGATTGCTGAGATCGGAAGGCAATTGATTTATTTGGAATCCGATTTCGGTTGGACTTGTTCTCGTATCCTGTAACGAAAAATCACTGATCAGACATAACAATAACTTGCAGTGTTTGGTTGCCGGAAAAATCCAAGAAAACTCAGAATCTCAAACTAGTCATAGAATTTCAAAACTTTGGAAATTTCATTAATTAATTAGCAACGAAACAAAGCATAAGAGGGAAATTGAACAAAGATTATGCCTTCGGAGGCGAGCGGGAGTTGACATGGCAGTGAAGGGAGGGACTTTCAGGGAGACAAAACGAAGAAGGAAGAAATGGACGACGTGATTGTAGGAGAAGACTTTTTTAGCCATTGGATTTGTACCAACGTCTACATTCAATTGATCTGCTACATCCCCATGAGACTGATCCGAAAAGGATCTCAGTCCACTAAACATGGCCTGAAGACTTTTTTTTTTTTTTCTGTCAAAGGCCTGAAGACTTGAATGCTGCCATTTGTTTTTTAGAGAGGTTCCTCGCCGGATCCTTTTTGTGAGAATTATGGGATCCTTCAATCACATTTGTTAATCGTATATCTTGCGGTCAGTTTTTGTCAGGTACTGTTTGTGGATGCAAATTTCTTTTTCTTTGATCTTTGACAAAATTGCACCTACAAAACAAATAACACCTTAGGTCAAGGCCAAGAGTCTTATGCGCCCATGATGAATGTTGGGGGGTGGGGTTTTGGCCGAAGAACCTCCGATGCCAAAGTTAGAATTTTGAGGGAAATTGTTTGGAGAACTTTTTAGAGTTTTTGCTAGAGAATTGGAAGTGAACTTTGAGGAGAATGAAGGGGTTTAAATAGGAGAGTGGCCAGCCTCTTTGGGTGAGAGAGGATCGGCCCCCTAGCTCCCTTTGTGGGCTATGTTCTTGATTTGTGTTTAATTTGGGAGTTATGGAATAATTAGCTAATCAATTAGTCAATTAATAGAATATTTGCCTAATTAATTAGCTAATAAAAGGGGAGAATGAGGTAGAAATTATAAGGCATGGCTGGCCCCCTTGGGAGAGAAGGTGACTGGCCTTATGCGTGTTTTTTGGGAGTAATTGGTGGTTTAATTGGCTATTAATAGATTAATTAGGTAATAAATCTATTAATTAGCCAATTAACATAATTTAAAAGGAATGTTTTGGGAATTACCTTGTAGAAAGGATTTGATGAGGATGGATGAAATAGGCTTTGAATTGTTACCTATTTTGGGCACTTTTGACTTGGTTGAAAGATGATTGCCTGCGGCTCATGCGTAGGAACTTGGATGTGCCTCAAGGGTATTCTTGTCCTTTTTTATCCAAAGATCCACGTGTCACATTGTGATTATTTTTGGTTCTACACTGTTTGTATTCAATTTTAAATAAAAAAAATTTACAATTAATTTCTAATCGCACGATATACGATAAACGATGTGATTGAAGGATCCCTAAAATCCTCATAGAGGGGATCCGGCGAGGATCCTCCTGGTTTGTCTTCGATAAACTGGTAAGTGTGGACCATTTTTTGCCTAACTTTTGACAAGTTTGACTCCTATATATCTATACTATGATATATATGATCATCTAGAATTTTGACTCGCAATCCCAAATAACATTTATAAATAATTCAGTGGTTAAATAGGCCACATGAATTATGCCACTACTTCAACTCTCACTTACGTCCAAGAAGGTACAATGAATACATTTTGAAATTTGGTCATAAAAATGATCAACTAAATTGTAGTTGTGTTGTCTTTAAGTTATTGTTGTGTCGTTGTTAGATGATCAATATGTTATTGTTACTGGAAAAAAATGATCATTTCTGCAAACTAAAAATAAAAAATATATATGTTTATTGTCGCTAATTCTCCAAATTTTTAGTGTATTTTTCTGTGAAAGCAGTCACACCCCACAGGGATAGAGCAAATGAAGGCTCACTAGGGGCAGTTGCCCCCACTCAAGTAATTCGTGGTTAAGTTGCATACTACAATTATATATACACGTATTATCTTTGAAGAAATATGTGTCTAACATCAAGCATACATTCATACTACTTCTACACTATATCAAATATAATAGAGCAAAAATGCTTTTATTCTACCATTCAAACCAAAAAACCTCTCTCCTGCCTCTCATGTTTAATATTTTTTCACCACTACATTGAAAATTTTGTAACCTTAAAATTGTGATACATAGTCATCTGAAATCATCATATTATCATATTGGGTATACGTCATACTATAATAAGGTTTTCTTAGTTGTTTTTCAGGTTGCTCCTAAAACACCACTAGAAGAAATTTCTAACTCCGTCCCTAAAACACTACACGCAGCTATTCCATGCAAGATTGGAATTCCACCAGAAAATTTTACTGCAACATTAATAAACGCTTTGGTTGGTGTTTAATTTCATCTAAGAATGGAAAAGCACCAAATTTGCAAGAAGCTTATAATTTATTTGGTTAAAAGAATTCAGGTTTACACATGAGGTCTTGTGTTCTACTACTTTCAATATGGTATAAAAAATCTTACAAGAGACTTTGAGCTCTTATAGTTAAAAGCATTCAGCTATGCAAAGTCATTAATGAGGTTGAAATAGTAGTTTGACGAGTGTTCGTAACAATTCTTTTTTAAAAAAAAAATTCAACACATTTAAAGTGTTTCATGCAATCTTTGGTTAATATCCAATGAAAGTTAATACTAGCTAGTCAAATTAACCATACGACACAAAGTGACTTCAGATGTGCAAAGTAAGACCTTGTAATAATGGGTGAGACCAAAACAAGTTGTACAAACTTACAAATGTGCACAAGTCACTACCTGAAAATTGGGAAAACCATCAAACATTATTGTAAATTTGTGCAAGGAAAAAAAAATTCAAAGAACGTCAGCTACAAACAATTTTACTCAAAGGATGGGACAATAATTATACCACGTCAGATTGAAGTTCATATGTGTTGTACGGTCACCTTGGTTTAAAAGGCTTGTTGCATAAAACTCTCTCCCACTCTGTTAGAAAACCACCCTAAACTTTTTCCTTTTCCAGCCGCTAACCTCTCCCTTTGGTTGGGGTCGGTGGCAACCAAAATATTTCAGCATGCTTTTCTCTTTCCCCAGGCCTTTCTTTTTATGTAAAACTAACCAAAACCCCCCAAAAACTTTCATTTTAACCATAAGGACAAAACATTTCAATAATATCCAAAATGGGCATGTAAAAGAAGACAAGGGAGAGAGTATTTTAAGAGAGAAAACATTTCAGGGATATCACATGCAAAATATTGTGCACCAGGAGACAAATCATGCAGCAGATTCACATGCAAAAGAAAATGTGGCAAACACTGCAACAACCAAGACAACATGGATTCACATGCAAAAGAAAATGTGGCAAACATTGCAGTAACCAAGACAACATAAATTCACGTGACATGACAGATAGCTTTCAGAAACAGTGTGTTGTCACTATTCAAAAAGTTGTAAATATTTGAACGTTATTCTACTCTAGGATTTGTATATAAGGGAGCTTTTTTTCCCATACAGACCACCACTATCTCAACCAATCTTAATTTCTTCTATGGGCTCATTAGCCTCTTGTTCTATGGGTTCAATAACCTCTTTTTGTTTATTCTTATGCTGATAAATTTCTAAACCTATTTTCAATTCTCTTTTTAAGGTGTCACTTGCCTTTTGCTACATTCTAAGATATTAGAGTTCTTGGTTCATTTTGGTAAACTTACCAAGTAATGACTCAAGGTCCCTAGAGTTGACTTGAAGGTTGTGCTCAAGAGAATGAATATACTGCTAGTTTTGGTGGAAATTAAAATTAAAGTTATCAAACTCTTGTTCCAAGACTCTAATTAATTTTTCATGACCTAACCTCATGCTTGGCTGCTTAATTTGGATATTCCAAAGATTATCTAAGAGAACCTACTACCTATCAGAAAGCCCTGGTACCCTTGACCTGTATCTCAGAGTTGGATTTCTGATACCTTCAACAATATTTCCATTAAAGTTGAACGTAGGTACTGGTGGTGATGCTGGTCTGCTCATGCTATTTTGAAATCCACTGAATGGTGGAGGTTGATTTTGCATCATCATCCCATTGAAAGAAACTCTTCTGCCTTGCGGCCTTGTGCTATTTGCTGATGATGGTCCACGATATTCCATACCTGTTCAACAAATTAATCTTGATAATATATCAGCTAATGTATTGTCATTACCTTTTATATGTTCAAAAATTGGTTTAAAACCATTTCCTGTAATTGAATCAACAAAATTAACCCATCTTCGGGCTGCCTGTTTATTAGCATGTATCTTGTTATAATGAAAAACTATATTTTGACAATTTGTTCTAATCGTAAATACTTCATTATGTAAAAATAAAGAAAATGTGCTTCAAGTGAATTAATTATCCCTAAAATTTCTAAATCTGTTGATGGTAATCTTGACTGTACATCGCAAAACCTTCCTGAGGAATATCTACAAACTTGTTCATCAGACTTTGGAGACTCCATATGTTTTTTTGGGTATAGTATATATGCTCATCCTAATGATGAAACATCTGTTTAAATTATCTTGTAACTATCATCTAATGGTAATGTTAATGGCTTAAGTTTAGTAATTTCTTCTTTTAATTTTTGAACTAATTTAATATCTTCACTATTAAAATATTTTTGTCCTGTTTTGCTAGTTTTACTATGTATATTGCTATTTTTCTTCCTAAATCAGGGATAAAATTTCTTGCATAATTTAGCAATCCTAAAAATGTTTGTAACTATTTCTTATATTCTAATTTGTCTAGAAATTCTAACACCTTTTTATCTATATGATCTTGTAATTGTATTGTACCTGACTTGATATACATTCCTAAAAATTCTAGAAGTTAATTCATCAGAATCACAAGAAAAAACTGAAATATTAGGAAATATTGTTCATATTATAGAAAAACCAAAAAATAGTTCTTTAATTACCATAAATTGTGAAATAGAATTAGCAAAAGAACATAAGATACAAACAATAGATATGATAGATACAGGGAGTACAAAGAGTGTCATAAGAGAAGAGTTAGTACCAGAAAAATATAAACAAAAATTAGCAAAACCAGTGAGAATAACACAATTTGATGAGAGACCAGTTTACTTAATACATTGCATGAACGGCTAAGGACTCGTCTGCAGATGTAGTTCGCTGGTAGATAGTGCTGGTACCAGCTTGTAGCGTTGGCAGCGGTCGTATTTATGTACTAACTCCTTAGCATCTTGGTGCATGGTAGTCCAGTAGTAGCTTGCGTTAATAGCCTTTTGTGCTAAGGATCAACTTCCAGAATGGTTTCCACATACGCCTTCATGATTAAGCTAAGAACCTTCAAGTCATCGAGAGGTGCTAGGCAATGGAGATATGGTCTGGTGTAGGATCTTCGGACGAGAATGCCATTCCACATGTAGTAGCGTGCCGCCTTGATTTGGAGTTTCCTAGACTCCAATCTTTATGTGGGAAGTACGTCGTTGACAGGTAGTCTAGAATAGAACTTTGCCAGTTGGGAGTTATACTAACTTGTGACACTTTGGCTGTCGGTTCCGCCTCTATGCTTGATTTGTTTAGATAATCCACCGAGATTGAGCGTTTAAGTTGATGGCCTAGGGTGGAGCCGAAGCCGACTAGCGCATCCACATGGGCGTCATCTGCCCGTGGAACTTGAGTGAAAGTGTAAGTCGGAAATGCCTTAAGCTGCTTGCGTACTTTCTCTAGGTATTGGGTCATCCTCAGATGTTTTGCAATGTACTCCCCAGTAGCTGGCTAGTGATTAGTTGGGAATCGGAATAAATTACAAGCTTCTTCACCGCCAAGTCTTTTGCCATTCGGAGGATTGCCAATAGGGCCTCGTACTCTGCTTTATTATTGGATGCTTTAAAGCCTAGAGTGATCACTTGCTTGAGCATTGAGCTGTCTAAGGTGATAAGAACCACGCCTGCTTCTAAGCCTTTATAGTTGGATGCTCTGTTGACATGCAAATGACAGAAGTCTCCATTGGATGGAGCAGGCGCGGCTAAGGTGTGCTCAGTTGTTTCTGGGGCATCGTTGGGCTGCTCTGTTGCGTCATCTAAGCTAAACGTGAATTCTGCTATGAAGTCTGCCAAGGCTTGGGCCTTTATTTTCGTGCAAGGTCGGAAAACTAAACCATATTGGCCAAGTTCCAACGCTTACTTCATCACTCGTTGAGAAGCGTTCGGACCATGTAAGATTGATGGTAAAGGATATTGAGTCATGATAATGACTGTATGAGTTTGAAAGTATGGTCTGAGCTTCCGAGCCGCAACAACTAGCACCAAAATTAATTTTTTTGATCTTCGGATATCTTCTGTCCGCATCTAGAAGAGCTTTAGAAGTATAGAATACTAGCAATTAGGCCCTCAACTCTTCTTGTATGAGGGCAAAACTTACTGCTTCTTCAGAGACTACCTGGTAGATGAATAAATCCTCCACTGCCTTCAGCTTAGATAGTAAGGGAAGTGATGTGAGAAACTTCTTTAGGTCTTGGAAGGATTTTTCACACTCTTTATCCATTTATCTCGTTGTGCCTTCTTGATAGCCTTGAAAAGGGGCTTGCATCGATCAGTGGACCGTGAGAGAAAGTAGTTAAGGGCAGCTACTCGTTCGATCAAGCTTTGGATCTCCTTCAAGGTAGTTAGAGACTTCGTATCTGGGATTGCTTGGATTTGCTTGGGATGTGCTTCAATTCTTCGTTGGGTTACTAAATACCCTAGGAATCGGCCTGAAGATACCTCAAATGTGCATTTGGTGGGTTTAAGCTTCATCTTGTACTTTCTAAGGATGTTGAAAGTTTCTGCCAAGTTGCAGATATGATCTGATAGTTGCTTGCCCTTTACCATTATGTCGTCGACATAGACCTCCATGGTTACCCTAATTTGCTTCTTGAACATCATGTTTACTAACTTTTGGTAAGTGGCGCCAGCGTTCTTGAGGCCAAAGGGCATGACCTTGTAACAGTCGGTGCCTCGCTCGATTACGAACGCGGTTTTCTCCTTAATGGGCTCGTACATGGCTATTTGGTTGTAGCATGAGTACGCGTCCAAGAAACTGAGTAGCTGGTTGCCAGAAGTTGAATCTACCAATAAATCGATCTGAGTGACAGGATAAGGATCTTTTGGGCATGCTTGGTTGAGGTCAGTGTAATCTACGCAAACCTTCAATTTGCCTTTCTCTTTTTTCATGACTAGCACGACGTTAGCAAGTCACGTTTGGCAACGGGATTGACGTGCAGCTTGTGGCAGGCTACTTCATGATTGATACCGAACATGTCAGAAAGTGACCATGCAAAAACATCTTGGTTTTCCCTAAGGAAAGCTGTGAGTTCTTCCTTCTCGGCTGGGTTTAGACATGAACCGATTCTAGCTGTCCTTTCCGGCTATTGGGGATCAAGAATGATGTCCTCAGCGTCCTTTTCGGGTTTCCATCCTATCTCGTCTGTTTGGGCGTCATCTTCTCGATCAGTTTGCTGTAATTGTTATTTGGTAGCTTCTTCATCCCTTTGGATCTTGGTAGCCTTTATGGGAGTAAAGGTCTTCTTTTTTTATTCCTTTAATACTTGCACAGTGCATCATTGGGACGCGTCCTGGTCAAACTTGATCTCTCCTACTCCTCTTCCCGGGATGCGGAATCAGATTTTTTGGTACTTGATGGAAGTGATGGCATCCAACTTGATCAACCAAGGTTTCCCAAGAATTCCATTATAGGGAGATGGGTCGCTCACAATCGTGAATGTCTGCTTTGAGACAACAAGAGATGTTTTCACGTCAAGTGTGATATGGTCGATGGCAGTTAAGGTATGCCCGTTAAATTCGGTGAGTACCTCTGCTTTGCGTATGATTGTGCTTTCCAGGCCCATCTTCTGAATGATTGAAAGTTGAAGTAGGTTGACTGTACTTCCATTCTCGACCATCATTCTATCGACTATAGCATGAGTTAATTGGACAGATACCACTAGTGCGTCGTCGTGTTAAAAGTTAACGCTTTCTGCATCCTGCTCCGTGAAGCCAATGATGGGTCTAGGTTGGATGTCGACTGCTTAGACCTGTGAGACTAGTAAAGCTCGCTGAATCTTCCTTTTTTTTTTTGAATTGATGGTAGCCCCTAAGTGCTCGGATTCGGCGAAGATGCCATTAATTTGAATCATCTTGGTTGGCAGCTCCTCATCGTTGTCTGTTTTTCTTCTAGGCTGCACAGCTGGCTTGTCTAATTATCTGTCAACCTTGCCTTCTTTCATGAGCTTTTCTAGGCAGTTTTTCCAAGTGTAACAGTCATCAGTTGTGTAATCGGGACCTCGATGGAATTCGCAATACTTGGTGTGATCCAACTTGGAAGTATCCCTCTTTGATTGTTTCGGCAGTTTGAACCATGGCTCGTTCTTGATGTTGCGAAGGATTTGGTGGATCATAATTGAGAACTTAGAATAGTTCTTAGTCGTCAGGCTTTCTTTGTTCGTGGGCCGGTCCCTACGCTTGGCCTCCTACCTCCTTTTGTTGGAATGTTTCCCATCCTCCTTCCTTTGAGCCACTACCGACTCTTTTCGAGACTACTCGGGTGTCTTCTCTGCTTGCCGAGCTTCATCCCAAAGTGCATGCTTCTCTACTAGAGCAAATAAGTCTGCTAGAGTTAAATCTTCTTTCATGATCATTTTTTCGAACAGTGGGTGGTCGGCTAGAAGTCCTTTTTGGAAAGCTACACTTGCTATCGAGTCGTCGTATTTGACGATCTTCACCTTCTCTACTTTAAACCTCTTCATGTAGTCGCGGAGCGACTCCTTTGGGTTCTTCTTCACGTTGAGCAAGTGGTCAAACTTTTTCTTCATTGAGTGGTATGATAAGTATTCTTTGGTGAAAACCATGGAAAGATCGTCAAAACTTCAAATGGATCATGGTGGCAAGGTGTGAAACCAATCTTGCGCCTCTCCTTGTAAAGTAGTGGAGAAGATTTTGCACATAAGGGCATCGTTGCTTTGATAAAAGATCATCGTGCCTCAATAGTGCTTCGAGTGCCTCTCCGGATCTCCATCTCCTTTTAAACATGTAAAATATGGCATGCTAAACTTACGTGGAGGCTCTGCCTGCTCGATCTCGTCCGTGAAGGGTGACGTGCTTATGTTGGTCATATCCCGCCGTAGTGCTTCATCGTCCATTTTGTTGCGTTGGAATCACATAACCATTCGTTGAGGAGTCTTTCTACCTCTTATTGGATTTACCTTTGTTGGGGTAGTGGAGCTCTTAGCTGCCCCTGGTCTTAACCTGCTGGTCTGGACTGCTCTTCTATGTTCTCGACTCATCTACGCAGCGGTAGCAGGGCATGTGGTCCACTCTTGACCGGCGAGAGAATTCTTTGCAGACTACCGGTTAAACTTGAGCCGAATTGAATGACTGCTTCTTTCCATCCATCGTGCTGCCTACTTCGATGTGACGTGGATGATACTCCTTGTGGGCTAACCCGTGAATGAACGATTCACCTGGAAAGCAACTCATCTTAATTATCAGAGTATGGCCCCAACCACAAGTGTATGCTCATCTGTGGGCCTAGTCAAGAGTGCATGCTCCTCTGCGCACTTAGACAAAAGTATACGCTATCTCGGGGGCCCAATCGGGAATGTATGTTGCCCGAACACTCGGCTCGTGGTTGTCAAATGGCTGTTTGCCAGAGCGCTGCTGGAGAGGCTCTTCGTCTACCCTTGTCTTAGTGTGGGACACCTCATCTAGGGCATGCTAGATCTTTGTGCGTTGTAGAAGTTGATTCACCAAGGTCGTTTGTTGTGCAAGGGTGCTCGTCAACTCTATGACTTGACGGGACAAGTGTTGTTCGCCATTTGGATTGGAAGTGCTTGGAAGGAATATGCCTCCTTGAGCAATGGAAGGGTGGTAGACTCTGAAGGAAATTTTGTGAAAAACATGTTCATTTAAGCAACATTTATAGCATGCAATTAATAAATTAAAGGCGGAATCATGCTTGCATGCACTCAAAAACAAAACATTACCCATGAAATTTAAAGCCTAGTAGTTAGGTGAACCAAGACTCAACTCAAATCAAAGTAAGTTGAGAAATTTATACCTTTGTATATTCCTCTTTGCATAAGCAAGGGCTAATCACCCAAAGAGAGGGCATTCATTCCTTGCTTCTTAGATCCATGGATTTGGATGGAAGAATATGTTTCTCCAAGTCTCCACACCAAGGTAAGATGTGAAGAAGAGATGAGTGACCTTGGAGGAGAAAGATTACTAGCTAATCCCTCCAAGGGTGGCCGGCCTCTTTAGAGAGAAATGAGAGCTTTGTGTTCTCTCCAATTTCCTCAAAAAACCCTAAATGAATTTTGGCTATAAAGTCATATTTATACCTTTATTCATTGGAGTGGCAAACTTGTAATTAAAGCAAGTTCACTACCCTTCCTCTAAATGGCCGGCCTTAGGGTATTATTGGGCTATTTGGGCCTTTGTGAATCATTATTCATTAAGTTGTCATACAACTTAAGTCAATGGACTTGACGTTCAAAGCCCATTGGGCCTTTAAGGTCCAATACTATCCCGAGGTCTTTAACGAACTTATTCGTTTGATTAATTAACATATTAATTAATCCTTACCATAAATAATTAAACCATTTAATTATTCTTACTCATCTCCGTTGTTTCTTCAATCTCTACCTTACACGGTGTACGATCCATTAGGTTCCTTTTAGCGAGGCAGTGGGCGATTAGAACTCTTTCAAATCGATTGTGAATTGAAACTTACTTTCAATTCTCCCTTTAGTGTTTTACACGTTTAGGGCTTCCACAAACCATGAGTGACACCTAGCAGTATGTCATGGTTACCCAAGCTAATCAGAAGAGGTGGAGAACCTATTCAGTTTAGGATTACAATGCAATACGGTCTTTCTCTAATACAATACTCTTGATCACATTGTTTGGTTTGATAGTTTATTCATGTCTACTATCCAATGTGATTCATTTACTTATATGATTACTTTGAATATGATTTGGAACGACTTCCTAAATCTCATTCATACTCTGGCCAGAGATTCTTAATCATATCATAGAGTATTCTCCCTTAAACGGTTTGAAGGTTAGAGATCCCTTGTTGCGCATTCACTTGCCTCCATGGCTAAGTGGTTTAACCCCAACTATGTCGTGGACACCCGCGAATGGAGTGACTTTGACATAATCAAAGATCAAGGACCTAACCACAAGACAACTATGATGCCTCAGGTCAAATGACTACTTTGCATTATCCCAACCATGAGTTCTCATGTGACATGAGTATGAGAACTCCTCGTTGATCATGTTCAGTGGACTCATTTGTTATTGAGCACCTACATGCTTATCTTGGTGTCAATCACACCAATGACTCGAGACCAGTCACTCTCACTAAGAGAAGACATAGCACATACTGATCTTAACGGACTGTCAATGCCTAATTGGCAATCCTATGATCACGAACGTTTAGGATATGTATACGAAAGAGAATGGTCTCATAAATCTAACTTGTTTAAATTACATTCTTCTAATTACATATTCCTTGGACTTATCGTTTAAGCATATAACATTTATATGAGACGGCTTAAAACAATAATCTATGCCCGTAAAGTATCATCATGTGAAATGTCCGTAAAGTATCATCATATGATTGGTTTTAGGGCACATTTCCAACAGACTCCAGGCACGAGAATTGAGTTGGGAAATGTCAAAATCGTGGAGAAATATGGTGAAAATGCCTTTGGCTCAATGGTAGATCCGGATAGTTGAGATAGACTTAGGCCAACTTGTATGGCCCCAACCACGAGTGTATTCTCATCTGTGGGCCTAGTCGAGACTGCACGCTCCTCTGCACACTTAGACAAAAGTATACGCTATCTCGAGGGCCCAATCGGGAATGTATGTTGCCCGAACACTCGGCTCGTGGTTGGTCAAATGGCTGCTTGCCAGAGTGCTGCTGGAGAGGCTCTTCGTCTACCCTTGTCTTAGTGTGGGACACCTCATCTAGGGCACGCTGGATCTCAGTGCGTTGTAGAAATTGATCCACCAAGGTCGTTTGTTGTGCAAGGGTGCTCGTCAACTCTATGACTTGACAGGACAAGTGTTGTTCGCCATTTGGATTGGAAGTGCTTAGAAGGAATATGCCTCATTAAGTAATGGAAGTGTGGTAGACTCCAGGAACGAGAATTGAGTTGGGAAATGTCAAATTCATGGAGAAAAATAGTGAAAATGCCTTTGGCTCAATGGTAGATCTGGATAGTTGAGATAGACTTAGGCCAACTTGAGCTGCTTGGGAAGCCACGGCAGCAGGCTGGGTTATAGAAGCAGGCTGAGTCATGGAAGCAGGCTGGGTCGTGGGAGCAGGCTTGGTCGTGAAAGCAGGCTTGGCCACGAGAGTAGGCTGCTCAGTGTGTGATGCATGCGAGTGCGAGACTTAGATTGTGGCTTTGGTGTCATGGGCCTTAGATGGCACATCTTGGGCTTGGGCCTGTGCAAGCTTGGATGCCACAGCCCGGGCCGTGGTAGCGGTGCCATAAACCTCGTCGTGGGTAGTGGTGACCATGGTGGCCATTGCTCCTATGATTAGATTTAGCCTCGTGGATCACCGTGGTTCCATTTCTTGAATATTGGAATTTTCACTTGTGGAATATTCTAAATTTCTAGCCATTGTATTTCTCTTTTACGTTTTATCGAAGAATCTTTGGAAATAAAAATTTTAATAAGAAGAACGTACGAAAAATCTACAAATGGACAAGAAAATAGAAAAACCTTTTGACTAGGAGTCTTCTACCAGTATGTGACTCTTCCCTCAATGAAAGCACCAATTTGTGGATGCAAATTTCTTCCTCCTTGGTCTTGGACAAAATTGCACCTACAAAACAATTAACACCTTTGGTTATGGCCAAAAACCTCACGTGCCCACGATGAATAAGGTGGGGGGGCTTTGGCTGAAGAATTTTTTATGCCTAAGTTAGAATTTAGAGAGAAAAGTGTATGGAAAGTTTTTTGGGAGTTTTGCAAGAGTGTTGGAACTTTGGTTTTTTAAAGAAAATAAGGTTGAATATATAGAGCATGGCCGGTCCCCTTAGGAGAGAGGGTGGCCGGCCTCTTGTCTATTTTTTTGGGTGTAATTGGTTATTTAATTGGCAATTAATTGATTAAGTAGGTAATAAATCCATTAATTAGCCAATTAACATAATTTAAAATGAATGTTTTGGAGGTTATGGAATAATTAACTTGTGGAGAATATAGGGTGAGGATGGATTTAATAATTTTGAATTTGTTACCTATTTTGGGCATTTTTGACTTGGTTGAGGGATGATTGCCCGCTGCTCGCATGTAGGAATCCCCGATATGCCTCAATGGTATTTTTATCCTCTTTTATCCAAAATCCACGTGTCGCCTCTCGATTATTTTTGACTCCACAACTATGATTGACTTTTCTTCTTCTATTTTGATAGGTCGGACTATTCTTACACTGTGCTAAAATTCATGCACGTAAGTAACTAGCTAGCTAGAAAGGTTATGTACAGTAATAGAAGTACTTCTTGGGACTTCTGCTTGCAATCACTAATCAAGCAAGAAGATTGATATCTTGTATCTTTATAGGAAGACTAATTTACATGAAACGGGTTCACTGTTACTTGTCGTCTTGTATTTAATAATTCATCGTCAAGTGTAAATTTTTATCTACATGGCTTGTATTATTAGATTGAGCCGCCATGTAACAGTGACTTGTTCCTTGTAAGTTGCTGAGTATTATCTAATGGATATAGTATTTCACTGGAGTCTGTTTGTATTCATCTTCAACTAAGCAAATGACTAAATTTTGCATTAGTTATATTTGATAATACAGTGGTAATTGATCCCACCAAAAATTCAAATTTTAACCCTTCTATTGAAGTCTGTTAAGATTCAAACCTAAAATTACTATTTATGTCAACTCTCCGTTAACCTATTGAGCCTTTATAATCAAAGGGAAAAAAAAATCATTCATCCAAGGCCATGAACCTTTCCTCCATACTTCGATTCCATTCAAAGATATTTTGTAAAGGGGTGGAATAGGCCAAACTAGGGTTGGTTCGGTATGGGATACCGAACCAAAAACCATGTTCTGATTCCCAAATCGAAGATTTCGGGAATCTCAATTTCAAGACCGATCCCAAACCAAATTTTCGGGAATCCCAAATTTCGGGAATCCTGAAATAGTTTCGGGATTTCGAGACAAATCAGGAATCACGAAATAGTAACTAATGTATACTGACCAATGCATAAATTGCCTTAAGATCTGCTAAACTAAAGTAACAAAATGACAAAGCTATCTAGATTACAGACTAGAAACAAAGCTATAGTTGCTGACCTTATGCCAAATCCCTCGAGCTCTTTTTCAATTAGACCCAATAACTTTATAAAACCTGAATTGGTAGCAAATGATGCAATAACTTCCAGACTAAATATTATGGAAGTCACTTACTAACAAGAAAAGCTCTTCAGCCCCATTAAAAAGAAAAATAACAGGTCGAGGAAGAACCCATCCAGAATCCACCATTAGCCTTGCTATTTCCAGCATTGATGCTGCAAAAGATTAGAAAAATAAAGAAAGTGACATGAACATGCAAGAAATGGTTAAAATCAAGTGAAAGTTTGTTTCCACACACCTACACATGAACCACAATCAGCAGCACCTGGGGAAGCAAGTGGACTGTCAAAATGTCTTTAACAAAACTGATGGTTCATTGTCTTGTGAATATATTGACGATATCCTTCCATTGAATACAACTTAATGTGAAGTGAAATTTACTAAACTGCTGCAAGATGAAAACATCAATGCCACTGCATTACTCATAACATTCTTAAAACTTTGACCAAAACAATAGATACTTATAGCGACGGCAATAAGTAGTGACAAAACTGAGACCAGCAGCATATTGACAAGAAATTTTTTTTTTTTTTGTCAAATATTGACAACAAATTAAAGTAATCGAAATATGTGTATACTTTACCTCATCACAATATTTGTGTGGTTTCTGTAACCAAGAGAAACAATCTTTTATCTCAATTCTGCAAGTATAAAAATTTAGGCACCATTGCCACACAAAACTCGGATAAACAATGAATAAATAAATAAAAGAAACAATCTTTATAGTGTATTACAGACCTAACATTGGACCCAGCTCATTCCTTTATCATTTCCAACTGCCCCGTAATGTACCGAGCAGCTTCGGTCAAGCCAGGACACCCTTCCTATCAACAAATTAGGAAATTTCAAATAAGTACCTCAACCCAAAACTTGTCCCCAATCTCTCCAATAGAGATTACAATGGCGAATTCAAATCAAACCCAAAAAAAAGAAGAAATTGTTTTTCTTTTCAATTTGGACAAAAATGGAGGAAAAACAGTGAGGGCATTGAAAAATGAGCTCACTTGGCGGCCGTCGATCCTATGGGCCAACACTCGAACGTCCTCGACGACTTTGGCTTCGGAGAATCGATCGAGATGGGCGTCGATGTTGAGCAAGGATGACTGGATGAGAGAGCAAGGTGAGCGGTGAAGTGAGGTGAGGTCGAGAGAGAGTGAGTGAGCGACTGGGTGAAATTGTCCAGACTCCTGGCTTTCTGCGAAACAAATCCTAATTTTAAATAATAAAAAAATAATTACAAATAGAGCTACTGTCAAATTTGACATCAACTCTTTTTGCTGCCATTTCATGTCATGTCATATAAGAATTGGCACTTCAGTTGAAAAACACTTACGTTGTCTTTTATTATTGTTATTGCTTATGTGATATTTTGACATAAAGAATCTAATATCTAGCCAAAAACGACAAAAAGGCTTCGCCTTAAAGCTAAGAGGTAGAAGCAGATAAAACAATTTAGGTAGCACTTTTGTGGGTCTGACGACCATCTGCCAAAAGAAGACAAATTCAATCTTCACAAGTTATTTCAACAAATTACATATTTAGGGATGAGGATTCTCGTTGATCTTCTTGGTGAGGATTTGAAATTACATATTTAGGGATGAGGAATCGCTTTGATCTTCTTGGTGAGGATTTGAAATTACATATTTAGGGATGACGATTAACTTCGATCTTCTTTATGAGGATTTTAAGAAATAATTTATCTTAGCTATTCATTCACATCGTGTTGCCACTTTTTATTAGTCATTATGCAGCTAGAAATTATTTTGAATTTTTTATTTAAAAATGAACTCAAATGATATTTAACAAAAACTAATTGTATGGTATAAATGAACAGTACCGATGAATTGATTCATAGGATTCTTACAAAGAGAATACAAATAGAATCCTGCTGAATACCATCAACGTCAGCAGAACTTCATGAATTCCCATACGCTATTAGGACCAAAATGTAATCCCATGATAAAATCATAAGCACCAAAATGTAATCCCATTATAAAATGGTGGGACAAATTCAATCACTAGAAGATCATCCACTTAGTCCTCTCTAAATTTCCCGTCATTCAAGCTCAAGTTCAAGCCATTCCGGTGTAACCAGTCCAACAAAAAATGGCATTGCCAACAGCTCCAGAACAATCCCTATTAAACATTAGTCACTCTTCATCTCTCAAATGCACTTCTAAGTCATCTACGTCGAGTTCGAAAAGAAGGAAAAATCATCCCAGCTCAAGGACCTTGCCCAAAAATTACTTGCAGAAGCAGCCATGCTCCATACTGAAGACCCAGACTCCTCTGAATCTTTAAATGCATCCTCTCAACAACCCGCCAGCACGCAAAAAGCCAAATGGGCAGATTACCAGAATTCCCAAGATCCGTTTGAATTGTATAATTCAAATATGTAATAATTTGTAATCATCTCAAATTTTTACCCATGTAAATTCTATAGTGTCAACCATGTGACCCCTTCAGAAAGATAGCATCTGCAATAGCAGCAATCATTCAGACAAGTCATTATTCATGAATAGTAAAACCACTTTTACTATTCATCCATCATTTCAGAAGAAGTTGCGTGATTCCACAATAAAAGAAAAATTATTCCTCCAGCTTTTATAGCTCATAGTAGAGACAGCCGAGATTCCTGCTTGAGCTTCAATGATTCATCCAACCATCTCTAGCCTATATCATCACAATTCAGAACCCATACTGGGGAGGCTGAAACTTCTGCGTATTCTCATACAACAGAACAAAAGACAACATTCAACACTCACCATCTCAGTTCAAATTTGTAAACACTTAAACACATTTAATTATCATGTCAAGGATGCCTGTGAGCTCCATCTCCATATTCATCCACTGTAATTGCCAGTAGGCAAATTGTAAGTCTTTAATTCAAAGTTTAATAAACTTATTTTCAAAACATATTCCTATCATTAATTTTAATTCATTATTTTCATTATGAAGAATATTTTCATAACTACTGATTTTGAATGGCATAAGTGTCTTGCTCCTATTCAGTTCATTGATATATCAAATTCAAGGTAAATACCGACCAATCATTCATTATCTTCTTCCTGTCTATTTATAATATTTGGTATGATATATGCACTCCCAATGATCATCATGACTGTAGTCTTGATTGTTGTTCTCATAATTTCTACCATCATCAGTAGATAGTTGCTCTGCACCCATTTAGTATCAGAGCCAAGTGAGTGGGAATTGCATTAGCATCTTCTTAATCTGCAAGTCAGGTTCATTTTCAGTCTTCCAATTTACAGTCTATCTTATCTGTTAATCTTCTACGTATGTTTGTTCAACTCCCCAACCAAACAGTAAGGCGTGTTTCAATAAGTCCTAGGAAAGGCATGAGCGGGGAAGGAGTTTAGCTAATTCGCGAGGAAGGTGACATATTTAAGTTTTCTGTATTTTGTTTGCCTGTATTGTGAACTTCATGAATAGATTATTTAGATCTAATTCAATGGCCAGCACTAGCTCTAGATCTAGTCTAGGCACAATTCCATATATTGTTAATGAAGAACAAAAACTTGATTTTCAAACTGATAAAAATATTAACTTTGGAGATTGGAATATCCCCAAGGTTTCAAGTAAAAATATTTACAAAAAGAAATGGTCAGTAGCCTCATTTAGAAGTGAACATCATGTTAAGATAGTTGAAAAAGCTTATGCACTTAGTAAAGAACATGAAACTTGTCAATTGGTTTCTTCTGAACAAATCAAAACACACTGAAAAGATGGTCATAACTATATCCACATAGGCTTAGTCCAGATAACCGTAAAACCTTTAACACATAGAGGCCTTAATACTTATATTTTGTTATGTCTCCGAGATGTTAGATTCACTAACTTCAGTGATAGTCTACTTGGAATGATTGAATCCAGTCTTTACAATGGACCTATCCATTTTGATTGTTTTCCATACCTTACCATAAGTCTTTCAGATCCTCATATGCTGAAAGCACTCACATTAAACATCAAAACTTCAGGATACCAAGTCCTTGAAGGAACATAGCCATTGGCACTAATATATAGGGTTTACTACAAAGTCACTGGCACAGATATGAATTTCCAGGCCTTAACCAAAAGTCCTAGAGATCACACACTCTTAATCTAAACCAACCAAGAAAATGCGAATATTAAAGGTCCCAGAACCATTAGGTGGTCAAATATTAGTCTACCTTCATATTGGTGTTTGATTAATGAAAGTCGGCCAGTAGCCATCCAAAACAGTTTAGTCAACCTAGACAATATAGAACAATATTTTGATGGGACTGTCAAAATTAATTTTGATCGTCCAGCTAGAAGATCTTGTGAGTCTATCCACTCACATAAATCATTTGCTCCTAACAGAAATTCTTTTTCTAGATCCATACCAAATGATAGGATGAGTCAAGATCAAGAGTTGATAAATTCATTAGCCAATAGGAAATTAAAAACAGTAGACACTAGATCATCTGTTACCCAACAAGAATTAATCAATGATTTGATTAATATCAAATTAAAATCAGTAGAAACAACCTTTCAGGTTGCACATCCAAGGTACCAGCCTCAAACCCAAGATCAAGGAGAACAAACTTCTCTTACTGAATCTGATTTTGACGCAGGATAGATTCACCATCAACTTTTAGTTTTAAACAAACCTTTCAAATGTAATAAGAAAAGGTTCAATGCTAATATTGAAGCCACAAAAAACATTTCCAGAAGGAATATTTTCAGAAATAAATATACCAAAGAACAAAAATTGGAAATTTACAAAGAATAGACTAATTTTATGGAAACCCAC
The DNA here is from genome assembly GCF_916048215.2 of Malus sylvestris. Classification (NCBI taxonomy): domain Eukaryota; kingdom Viridiplantae; phylum Streptophyta; class Magnoliopsida; order Rosales; family Rosaceae; genus Malus; species Malus sylvestris. The sequence continues at coordinate 17,204,139 of NC_062273.1, forward strand.
AGATTTGAAGTATTTTTCTTCGATTATGTTGAAAAATACTATAAGTCTACAAATAAATTAGAAGTAATAACCAAAGAAAATTGGCTTAAAGAAGACAAGATTATTGTCTCTTCTAGCCATCCTCCACAAGAAACAATTCTCATCATAACTGCTAATACACAAATTCCAACTACTCCTTTTAAAATCCCAAAAGAGGATACAGGAGTTAAACCAGTTATAGAACAGAATAATTTCACAAATCGAGTCTTCATACAATCGGAAAACAATTAGATAAAATAGAAACAAAAATAGATAAATTTTCTCAACCAAAACCAACACACAAGGAAAAACCATTAATTAACTTCCCAGAATCTTCTTCTTGCATGATCGCTTTAAAGACAATGTCTACAAGTAAAAAAAAAGAACAAATGTTACAACAACTAAAACAAGAAAAAACAATCAATGTTTTACAAAATCAAGAAGAGTTTCAAGTAGAAACAAATTCTACAATATGGGATTCTGAGAACGAAATTGACACAGATTCTGTAAGAAAAGTGGAACAAGCTTTTCAAAACCTTGAACTCAAGAGGATTACCAACAAATGTATTAATCCAACATCTCTAAAAAAAATGGTATCCCAGACCTACTCCTCCTGATATTTAGTTTGAAGAAAGAAATATCCAAAATCAATTTTCTGTCTCTTCTGATAAACTCTATGAATGGAATATAGATGGTTTATCAGAACAAGAACTCTTAAATAAAATCCAATATATTTCTATGGTTGCTAATAGCTATATCACCAGTCATAATCTTAGCCAAACACAAGTTATTGACCTTTTGGTCACTGGATTTACTGAAATGCTTCATTCCTGGTGGGAGAAACATCTTACTGAACAATTCAGAAATGAAATAAAACATGCAGTTAAAAGAGATGAAGATGGAATACCCATCTTCGATGAACAAATAGGACAAGGCGTCCCTAACGCAGTTAACACATTGCTCTTCACAATCATAGAACATTTTATAGAAACACCTAGTATTGTCACCACTAGGATCCATGATCAACTCAGTAATTTAAGATGTTCTACACTAAGCGACTTTAGATGGTACAAAGATGTATTCATGTCTAGAGTCATGCTTCGAAAAGATAGTAATCAACCATTTTGGAAAGAAAAATTTATTAATGGATTACCAAACCTCTTTGCTCATAAAATTCGAAATTTCTTAGTTGATGAAGAAGGTGTCATACCATATCATACCCTTACTTATGGAAATATAATTAATATTATCCAGAAGGAAGACTTGAAAATGTGTATAGATATGAAAATTTCAAAACAAGTTAACAAGGATAAATCCATCGCTAAGTATAAATTAGGAACGTTCTGTGAACAATATGGACTACCTCCTATTGCTCCTTCTAACAAAAAGAAAAGATCACAAGTCTATCATAAGTACTCCAATAAGTACCCATGTAGGCAATACCCTAAATATAATAAATACAAATCTAAAAATAAAAACTTTGAAACTATAAAGTTTTACGTAAAACCCAAGACTGATAAGCCAAAGAGAAAATCTTCAGGGAAATTTTCCCCTAAAGACCAAAAAGGAAAATGCTACAAATGTGGCAAATTTGGTCATTATGCAAACAAATGTAGCAAACTATCAACCAATTGAAGATCTTTGAGGAAGAGAAACTTCAGTTAATCCAAGTCTTAGAACTTAGAAACACAGATCATAGTCAATCAGAATATGATTTGGAATTATCCTCTTCTGATAACAATTCCTCTAGTAATCTTTCGTCACCCGATATTAAAATAGGTTGTATTGATACTTGTTGCAATAACAAGATTTCAGTACTCAACAAACAAAAAGAACAAGAAAATCTTCTTATTGAATTAATTAGCAAGGTCGATGACCCATAATTAAAATCCTTTTACCTTCAGAAACTAAAGAAATTAGTTTCTCCCGAAGAACCCAGCACTAGCCAATCCCAACAAATTCCAAAAATCTCTATGAGCACAACCTTGGAAAGGTTCAATAAGTCTAAGAAAGAAATCACAGTTAAAGATCTCTAAAGAGAAATTAATAAAATCAAAGACGAAATTAAATTTTTAAAATCTGAAAATTTAGAAGTCCGTACTTACCTTAGTAAGATCCAAACTCAAACACTCATCAAAGAAGAAGAATGCAGTAGTTCTTCTTCTTATCACTATTCAAATGCTCAATCAAGCAAACACTCAACACAAGACCTAGTCTTAGTTCTCTTAAACAAGATAAGAATTCAGAAATGGTATTCTAAAGTAAAAATAATAATTGAAGATTTTCATTTAGAAACAATTGCTTTGATTGATTCCAATGTAGACTTGAATTGTATTCAAGAATGATTGATTCCTACTAAGTATTTTTATAAGTCAACAGAGATACTTAGTGTTGCTAACCAACCACCAATGCAATTAAAATACGAAATACCTAAAGCACATGTTTGTCAAAGTAATATTTGTCTTAAAACCCCATTTGTTTTTATTAAAAACATTTCAGATCCAGTCATATTAGGTCTCCCTTTCATAGCACTTGTATATCCTTTTAAGGTTCATTACAATTGAATTACCATTAGAGTCTTATGACAGGAAGTCACATTTGAGTTTTGCTTGGAAACAGACCTCAAAAAATTAAGACACTTACAAACAAATAATGTATAAAAAACCATTAGTATAATTACTAATAAGTCACAACACATTAATTTCCTAAAAGAAGAAATTCATCACAAACGAATTAAAGAACAGCTAACAAATAAGTCTTTGCTAGAAACTATTGACAATTTTCAAAAGAAACTTGTTAATGATATCTGTTCTGATATTCCCAACGCCTTTTGGCATTGCAAGCAACATATTGTTAAATTTCCTTACATAAAGGAGTTTAATGAATCAAAAATTCCAACCAAAGCCATACCTATCCAAATGAGTCAAGAAGTCATGGAATTCTACAAAACAGATATCCAAGAACTTCTTAATAAAGAAATTATTAGAAAGAGGAAATCACCATGGTCATACCCTGCATTTTATGTTCAGAAAAACGCAGAATTGGAAAGAGTGACTTCTAGATTAGTTATTAACCATAAACCTTTGAATGAAGTTTTGGAATGGATTCAGTATCCAATTCCCAACAAAAGAGATTTGATAAAAAGGCTTTCTCAAGCAATTATTTTTTCAAAATTTGATATGAAATTAGGTTTTTGGCAAATTCAAATACATGAATATGATTTGTAACACCTTTCGGTCATTATAAATGGAATGTAATGCCTCTCAGCCTTAAAAATGCTCCCAGCGAATTTCAAAATATCATGAATGAGATTTCTAATCAATATAGCCATTTTTCAATTGTTTACATTGATGATGTCCTTATTTATTCAAAATCAATAGATGAACATTGGAAACATTTGCATATTTTTGTTAGAATAATCAAGTCTAATGGATTAGTTGTTTCTGCATCAAAGATTAAGTTATTCCAGACTAAGATTAGGTTCTTAGGATACAATATTTATCGGTCTACCATTCAACCTATTGATAGAGTTATTCAATTTGTCGATAAATTCCCGGATCAGATTACTGACAAAACCCAGTTACAAAGATTCCTTGGATCATTAAACTATGTTTCAGAATTCTATCTTCGTCTCAGACAACAATGTAAATCTTTATTTGATCGTCTTAAAGATAATTCCCCATCATGATCTCCCATTCATACTTCCATTGTTAAACAGATCAAATCACATGTTAAGATATTGCCCTGTCTTGGCATTCCAACTTCCAACTCATTTAAAATAGTTGAAACCGATGCATCTGATATTGGTTACAAAGGTATCCTCAAATAGTCAATTTCTTCCGGATCTCCTCAACAAATTGTTCGTTTCCATTCAGGAGTATGAAATCCATCACAGAGTAATTATAGTACTATTAAGAAAGATATATTATCTATTATATTATGCATTAGCAAATTTCAAGATTTATTAAATCAAAATTTTTTAGTCCATGTCGATTGCAAATCTGCAAAACATGCTTTACAAAAAGATGATCAAAACATTGAATCCAAACAGATTTTTGCACGGTGGCAAGTCATATTAAGCATTTTCGATTTTAATATTGAGTACATTAAAGACAACCACAATAGCATTCCTGATTTCCTAACAAGAGAATTTTTGCAGGGGAAGAATGTCAGGACAAAAGCTTAATCAAAGATGGCTTCCAACCACTTTACCACCACCAAAATAGGAATCTATTCCCGATTCCTCTTCGGCCTTAGCCATAACCAACCGATTCACTCCTTTAGGATCCACAGTAGGCAGTTTTCGACCAAATTACCAAACACCAAGACCAAATTACCAAACGGCATTAGTCAGTTAGTATGATCTTTATTCATCCCACTATCCATCTTCATCAAACCCATCAATTAGTTATACTAAAACATCTTCATATGTCAATAAATCATCCAAGGAATACCTTTTCAGCATACCTCCCAATATTTCCCAGGAACAAACACCAGCCAAAATAGCCAAAACGATATTCCCAGCCAATTTCCATTATCTACCAAATGCATCACATAAAACCCTTAAATATTATCAAGCCATCCTCAATGAGACTGAATCCATTGCTATTAAGCCAATTTTCAATACAACTCACGCCAACAAAATTCTTTACCATTCCCTTCACATTGGAAAATTCCTAACAGAAACATAATGGGAATTCCCCCTTTACCAATCCAAACCCCTTCATTCTCAGCATGTCCTTATTTCCAATAACAAATACAATTATTTTGATTATATTGACCCTTGGTCTAACATTTTCCTGCATCAAACATAAGATTTTAGTCATTCATGGTTTGTTACTTTTGATAAAAGTTTCATATTGAATTTCCTAGCATGGTTTTCTAGATTTTAGTCATTCATGGTTTGTTACTTTTGATAAAAGTTTCAGATTGAATTTCCTAGCATGGTTTCCCAGATGGTGGTCTTCTCATGCACGTTTTATAGGAAAATTTCCAAAAGAAATTTGACAAAAGCAGATTCAACCATTATATCACCCTTCTCCCATTGTTCATGGCCAAATACAAAATCCCGTGGATTATGAAGTTGAAACTGGTGAAGTCTATATATATATATATATATATATATATATATATATATATGTATTGTAGCCTAATCTAAATGCTTATGATTTTATCATGGGATTACATTTTGGTGTTTTTTTTTTTTTTTTTTTTTGTATGTGGAGATTAGGCTACAATATTATGATGCAATGCTAAACCATTATTTGGTCAAAACAGTAACAGAATGACTTGGGCTTTGTGATTAATTATTACTAACCGAAAATTAAGCTAAAGCTCTTAAAATTAGCAAAACACCAAATTACTAGTTTGTACAAACATTTCCTCCCACTTCTCAATTTTTCTGGCTTTTTCTAAAAGCAATTTACAATAATTAACAAGAAAAACTTATCCGCATAAAATTACTTCTTTTTTCTGGTTCCCCTTTTGGCCTCTTTGATTTGAGTACGATTAACCAACAGCAATATTCACTTGACCCCTGCTCCAATTTTCCCGCCAAAAAAGCATGCGGGAAAAGATCAAGGCCGTTAAAGCCCACCTCCTTTGCCTTGATCCGACGACTTGCGTGACATCTCAACTGACATTTTTTTCGTTCGAGGAATCGCTCACTGACCGAGATATCCGGTTGGTGTCCGAATCTTAAACCAAAATAAATAAAGACGAAAAATTATAATTAAATTAAAATTGGAGAAAATTATTATAAATAATATGAAATAATTGATAAATAAAAGAATGGAAATTAAAATTAAAATTACCACGGGAGGCATTGAAGGAACGCTTGCAATGCAGGATGGCACTTTGGATTCCGTCCTGCTGCTGAAGCAGCGAATCATCTCTCCTCTGCGCGACTAAGGCGGCCGATGGAGCCGCGGCTACGGCGGAGGAAGCGGACCGGCTCTTCCCCAATTGCTTGCAGACCACTCTCAGCCCTGCCGGAAAGTTCCCCTGCTTCTGACCACTCTTCGCATTGCTCGCCGTCGCCGGCGGCGGCTCTGAAACTTCACTTTCCGACTGGGGCTTCTCGGCCTGATTCGAAGCCAGCGCCGTCGAGCCGTTCAAGTTGAGCTGCCCGGACAATCTCAGCTTCTCACCATACCTCTTTGAAACGCGAACGTAGAGAGGCTTCACCATTTTCAAGTACTTTTGCATTACCTCTTTGGGAAAGCGCTTTTCCTCAGAGGCCGATTCTTCAGAAGCGGTTTTCGGCGGCGGCTTCCGCTGGGTCGTATGCGACTTATTAGTTGCAGAGATTCTGGAGCTGTTGTCTCTGGCAAACAAAGACACAATGGGAACCTCCTCAACCTTGAATTTCACCGTGAAAAGCTTCCCCTGCTGCTTCTGCTTTTGCGACGGTTCCTCTTGCTGTGGTTTTTCCTGGGGTTTTTGCGGTGGTTCTTTCGCCACCGCCGCAACAGATCCAGCCGCCGGCAGCTCCGTTTTCCCTGGTTTTTCCGACCCGTTTGAATTCGACTTCGATTTCTTCAAACCCAGCATGAAAACACGAAATTTGGTGGCCGATTTAAAAAATGAGACGGCGAATTGGGGCTTGGAGTTAGATTCTTCAGATGGGTTGAACTCAATCGACGAGTGCTCGATAGGCACAAGCTTCCCTTTGAAGAACAAGTCGTCGGAGGGAGAGAGAGTCAGATTCGGGTCGACCGTTCTGTCCTGGGTCGACCCGGAAGGGACGGTGAAGTTAAACTCCCCCTCTCCATCCTCACTGTCATAAGACTCGTCGTCGTCGTCGTCGTCGTCGCCGCCGCTGTCGTCTTCTTGCCGGACATCCTCGTTGCAGTCATCCTCTTGCCGAGCTTCCTCGTCGTGGTTTTGAGCAGCCGCTTCGTCTTCGTCGGGGACGGCGAACTCTAAGTCGAAGAAAGGCCGGTCGTCGTTGTCGCTGTCACTGTCTTCGTCGTCGTTTTGGGCAACGGCGGTGAGGATTGTGGTGGTGGTGGTGGTGGTGTGCATGTTAGCAGAACCAACCGTGTCTATGCTGTTAGGAACGGGGGTGGCAGCAAGTAGGCCACCGCTGCGCCAGTACTTGAGGAAGCTGAAAGTTTCCATGGTTGGGAGAGCCAGTATAAGGCAGAAGAAGTGGGTATACTGAGTTAAAAGAGAGAGGAAAGAGGCAGGGTTTGCTTAGATGAATGGGTTTGCAGAGGGAGAAGCACCAGTACCACTACTGAAAATGTAAAGAGACTGGGGTAGAGAGAGAGAGAGAGAGAGAGAGAGGTAAAAGTGGAGGGTTTGCTTAGATGAATGGGTTTGCAGAGGGAGAAGCACCAGTACCACTACTGAAAATGTAAGAGACTGGGGTAGAGAGAGAGAGAGAGAGAGAGAGAGAGAGGTAAAAGTGGAGAGAGAGGGGTAGGTTTAAATTTGTTTGGAGTGAATACGGGCCGGGGGTTGCATTCCGGGCAGCAGAGTAATGTGAGGGGAACAGTTCCCGATAATAAATCAAACATCAACTTTTCAATTTTTTAATTTCTTTAATTTTATCTACAAAGTTAATCATTCTAACATTATCCAATGGACAGAGACATAATTAATAGGGAGATTCTAGCATTATCCTATTTGTCTACTCTCCATCTACTACTAATCTTTCGCATTGCAATTTTTCTTGTATGGAGGAGATGGAGGAGGTACGTGTCGATGTTTCGTTGATTTTTCAATAGTTAGACTTTTCGTATAAAAATTTAATTGATATTTCACCATTCGACCTTGCATAATATTCACCCTACTGAGTAGTATGTACCTAAAAATGTTATTAACGCCTGTGATTAATCATAAAATCAACAAATTAAGTGAGTTATTGCAGCGACAAGCACCCACGTGCACTGTGGGTACGTAGCCTATATGTGTAAGCAGTGACTGTACTTAGCATTTCTCTAATAAAATTGAACAAAAATAAGTTATCTATCCACGACATTATATTGCGTTTTTTCATCTTTGTCTCTTTACATTACAACCTGTGAAGATAGTATGCTCGTGTCTATATAACTATAACTAATTAGTGCTCATTTCAACTGTGAAATTACCATTCCTGATGTGTGAAAATAATAAATTGCTCCACCATTTCATACAACATCTAATGAAACTTACCAAAACATAACTAATGCTTAATGCTGGCAATTATTTTTCACATTTATAATATTCTTTTTTTCCAATATTTTGATAATGCTGGTTGTGGTAGAACCCATATTGCACATGACATGATTAATTACTGATTTCTGAATTTTGGGTCAGATATATCCGTGGCAAAAAGTGAAGTGACACTAAAGGAAAATCAATTATTAGGAGCAGTCAATTAGGAGCAAATTAAAAGAAGAGAACTTTAACGAAAAGCATCCGATACTGTTAACTTTAACGAAAAACCACATTTTTACATTAAAAAGTCAATTCTGGTACTATTCACTTTACCCTTTATTTTGTCCTTATCATTAAAACTCAAAATTTTCAAACCATTTTCATTAGTTTTCCTTTAAAAGAATTGCATCTATTAATGAGTTTTTAAAAAAATCGCATCTATTGATATGGCCAAGCAAAAGGCAATGCTGCTTCCAATTTCAAGTTCATATAAATTTCTGTGGACACGGCCAATTGTTGCCAGAAGAACAAAAGGGCTTTCATTGGTTGTTTCGAGTCAATAATTTACAGACATTTGTAAAATGTAAGATTCTAAAAAATGTTAGGCGTTAGTTGGGTGGCGGATTGGAGTCTAGCACCTAGGCGCCTAGGCGGGGTCCAGGCAGCCACCTATGCGAACTAGGCAGATTTAAGTAAATATATTATATTTGTGGATTTAAGTAAATCTATTATATTTCGTGTAAATAAATATATGTTTATACTTAAAATATATATAATTTCATCATAAACTCAAATAACATATATATTATGAAGTATTGGAACATAATTAAAATATAGGGAACAAGCATATAGTGTGTGTTCATTTAATTATTCAGCAAGTCTCTTATAATTTATTGAAAAAAATAAAATACAAAATGAAAGTTATCTATTTTATATCTAAGTAATTCGTAACCTAAGCGAGTTCCTAGGCCGGTGCCTCAGCAGGCCTAGGCGCATTTTCTTAATTATCAAAAGCCTAGGCATTAATCAGGGTGGTGACCAGCTGCCTAGTGTTTAGGTGGAACCTAGACAATGCTAGACGAAGATTTTTAGAACAGTGATAAATTGTATGAACATGTCGTCGTATATAGAACAAGGATTTGGATTCTCTGCCCTCCCATTTCGATGCCCTCCCCGTGCCCTCTTGTTTTGTGTGGTCACGGTTAATCCATGCTAACATTTTATATTGTTTTTTATAAAAATAATAAGACAAAAAAAATAGTAATATAAAATATTGACGTGGCTTAACCGTGACCACACAAACAGGAGGGCACGGAGAGGGTACCAAATTGAGAGGACAGAGAATCCAAGTCCATAGAACAAAACGTCACGATAGTGATAGTTTACTGTGCTGTTACTCTACAAAACTCATCACACTCTCCAAAACCCATCAAGTATTCTATATGTTACTATTACTTGACACCGATATCGTGCCCATTTTTTTAGAATACCAAAGCACAGTGGCATGGTGAAGTTTCCATAAAGGGAGGAGTAAAAACGCAAAGAATGCAAGAAAACAAACAGAACAGGCTTCAATCCCTTTGTTTACGCCTTTACCTTTGAACTTTGAGGCTACACAAAGCTCTCTGGTCGAAAGCCTGCATGGGTCTTGAAAGTGAGTCCTTTATTACCAAAAAAAATAAAATAAATAACAAGTAGCAAAGTGAGACCTTTGACATTGCTTCGACAAACTAGGGTATGTTTGAAAATTCCGATAAGGTGAAATACACTTCCACACAATTAAGAGCGTTTTTAACTACATTTGGTTAAATAAACTTAAAAATGGTCTATGTTTGTAAAATACTTTTCAAAAATGAAACACTTTCAAATAGTTTTCCAAACAGTACTAAAGCATGGGAAATTAAACTTTGACATTGTTAATAAAATAATTTAAAGCTGGTTTGGGGTTGCTTAATTTTTTTTTTTTAAAATAGCTTCTTAAAAAAGTTTTGCCTTTAATGTGTTTAGTAAATGAAAAAAAAAAAATTTTTAAAAAAAAAAAATTTATGGGTTCAAAACAGCAGAAAATACAAGCGCTTTACACATGCTTCTCAAAAAACCTTTTTTTTTTCTTTTTTGTAAGCAGGTTAATAATACCAATTAACGAAACTTTCATATTGACAATTCTACCCCGTTCTTTTTTTCTTTGCTAAAAACACTTTTAGTACTATAGTTTACAAAATACTTATATATTTTTTATTCACTTTATTATTCTCACATCACAATAGAAGCAATTTAAAGAAAAAGCACAACAACCTCAAACTAGCTCTTGTACGCTTATGGGAAAAATACTTGACACTCTTGAGACGAAAAACTGAAGTTATTTCACATACAAAAATATAATTAAATACTAATTATAACAATGACGGCGCTATTCACACACCTTTGTTAATTTTTAGTCATTAATCTTCTTCAATTCATTCAATCTTCTGATCGAAAATTAAGAGAAACGTGTGAGAAATAAAAATGAAAGTATAAATTGCACTACACTTGTAACAAACATGTTTATGAGCAAGGTTGAAGTTTGTTAGTATGACTTTTACAAGCTGTTCAATATTCTAGAATTCTTTTTTTTTATGGGTCAGAACAATTTTCTAGATTAATAATTATTTCTTATTCAATCTACACAGTAGTTCTGAAATATTAGGCCGAAATGCTCTGTGTGGACAGAAAAATTATTTCCCGCACGAAGATTTGATAAATAAAGAGGCAAGATCTTGTTGCCATTGCATTAAGTCAGTCAGCAACAGGGCCACAGTTGGAAGGCTCCAGCCGAAGACAAGTAGTAAGCACAAGGCATGCTATTCAACAACACGTGGCGGACATGCAAATAGGGGGCATGGAATTCGAACTCTATGTTGAGTGATATATAGGATTTCAATATAAAGAGAGATATTTCAGTGTGACCGAAACATGTACATTACGTATTATTATACAAATTGTGAGATATATGAGTTAAAAAGTTAATAACTTAAAAACAATAAAATAAAATTTCTCACCACTTATATAAAAACACGTGGTATACCACTCGTATACCGATCACAATGAATTTTTTTTTCCAATATAAGTAGTGATATTCACACACATTTTTATTTTTCACACACTCTTTTTAATTTGCAGCAATCTGATTGAATGAAATAATGAAACTCAATAATCAAAATTAATAAAGATGTTTAAGAAGTAAAATACATAGGGTGAATAACATTACACTTCCTCACCACAAAACAAGAGACTTTCTTAGATATTTCAGATATCTGAGTAATTTGAACATTTTGACCATTAGTTTTTTTTTAATTTAAAAATATAAAAAATAAAGATTTAACAATTAAAATATCTAAAATTTCGGAGCGGAACATTTAAAATCTAAATTTTTTTAACAGAAGTCCCGATTTGTTTTGTGAAGTATGTCGATGCAAATTTCTGCCGTCTTCAGTCTTAACGAAAATGCACCTGCAAAACAATCAACACCTTTGATCAGAGACCTAAGCCCCACGCGCCCACAAGGTGGGGGGGGATTAGGTCAATGGATCTCTGATGCCTAAGTTAGTTTCTCTGAGAGAGTAAAGTGTTTAGGGCCTTTTTAGGGTTACCAAAACTCTCAAAATTTGGTAGAATATGGGGTATTTATAGGGATAGGGCTGGCCATAGTGTGTAATAGAGAGATATTCTCTAAATATTCCCAAGATATTAAATAGGAAATAATATCTTGAGATAATGGTGTAATTATTCTTAATTTATTTAAATTAGGATTATTTACTTGGTTGGAGTCAATCTTCAATTGGGAATGTATTAAAGATAGGATTTGGGTAATTAATCCTTATCTTTAATTCCTTGTCAAGGGCAAGTGAGTTGTGGGCAGTCGTATTCAGCTGTTGAGACCTCTAGGGATGTGAGCTGTGTGTGAGAGTATTTGAGAAGCCTACACATTTATTGAGGGCAATCTTATCTTTCTTGAATAAAAGTCCACGTGTCGCCTTTAGAATTTTTGGGATTATTCTAGGCTCCATAAATGCCCCCACACTTACTATGCTACATGCAGGAAAAGGATAGTAGGTGTAGGAATCCTAACTTGCTTAGGGTTGTAGAGTTGTTTCCCAATTTGAACTTGATCTTCTTTCTTGATAGATTTATTCTAGGAAAAGGAAAAGGAAAATAATTGCCCCCAATACTTATTTAATTCTGCCTTAAGAAGGGAATTTGGAGAACAATCATTATTCCAACAAGGAAGAGAAGCCAAAGGAAATTTTTATTCCCCCTCCCATACTGTTCTTCTTTTCTTGCCCTTGCAAAGAGTCGTCTCATGTTGTAGTCCTTCTTCTTCGCCCCAAGGTAAGAAAAATTTGAATTTTATTCTTCTTGAATTTTTTGGGAGTCTTTGGACTTGAAAAATTGGCTCGACAGGGCCGTGGATATGGGTGACACGTGGCAAGGAGCCATTGGGTTGCTTGGTGGCGCGGCACGGGTTGGCTCGGCTTTGCCAAGATGCTGGCGGCTTGAAATGGGCTCGGCGCACGGTTGGCGTGGGCCAGGTGACATGATGCTAGGCTTGGGCCCGCTGGAAATTGAAGGAGAGGAGGAGAGGCCGGCATGGGCCGGGTTTCTTGTTGGTGTGCCAAGAGTCCTGGGTTTGCCTTGGAGTGTACTGGGCACAGGAGAATGAGGGGAAAGAAGCTCAGGCCTCCCCTCATGTTAGGCTGGAACGGCTTGAGCCATGGGCACGAAAGAGAGCATAAGGGCCGTGAGGCCTGGTGCGGGGGCACTAGGCTTGCGGTTTTTTTTTTTTATTCTCTTTTCGCAAGTTGCCTTCTAAATATTTTTCCTCGTACTTTTTTGCAGAGACTTTGAAATGTCTTCTTCTGACCGCAAAAGTGATGAATATCCTCCACCTTTGTACTGTCAAGGTGGTTCTTCCGGCAATGTGGGTTACTTCAAAGCTGCACATGTCAAGATCAATTCCGATGAGTTGTTTCAGGAATTTCTTGAGGTGTACAAGCATGTGATTCTACTAGGGGTTCGCGTTAAGCGGGTGAAAGATGATAGCGGCCATGAGCCATACGACGAGGGTGCTTCTGCCAGGAAGAAAGCTATCAAATTCCATCCGTACTACTTCGTGTTGGGATTTACTTTTCTCATGCCGCGTCTTTTCTAGGAGGTGATCTGCTCCATGAAATGTTAGCCTGCTCAGTGCTCCCCAAATGCAATTCGTGCGATCGTGGGATTCTCAAACTCAAGCAAGTTCTTTGATCTTGGCTTGACCATAAATGAGTTTTAGTACTTCTTTGAGATCGGCCACAAGGAAGGTGTGGGGCGGTTGAGATCTCGCCATAGGCTACTCAATGCTTCTAGCAAAGGTGATCATGAGTGGATGAAAGATACCTTGGAGGTGAGCAGAGAGTAGGAATCTGACTCTTCTCCTGAGCTGCGTGTCCCGACTACCTTTATTATTGGTAAGTGAACTGCTTCATTATTGTCCTGCTTGAATTTTTTGTTGAGTTGCTCCATGACTTCAATCTATTGATCGTCTTTCTTACTTTGCGTAGATTCAGAGTTTGGCTTAACTCCAAGAACTTTGGCATATATGAAGAAAGTGCACATCGCCTTGGGGGCATTCATGCTGAGTACCGTGAATGGCCCTGGCTGCTTAGCCCTGTTCATCGAGAGAAAGTTGGCCTACCTCTAAGGAAGAGATAAAGTGGATAAAGGATGAGGAGTTGGCTTACTCGATCGCTGCTGTAGAGCCTGCTGCCAATGAGGGTGGAAATAAGAGGTATTTCTCACCCTCTTGTGAGCCTTCGGTTAAGAAGAAGTCAAAGACTTCTTCTGCTGCTCGTGGAAGCTCATCTGCTATCGAGAAGCTTGTTTTTTTATCTAACTTCTCCCAAGGGGGCAGAGAAGACCGTTGAGCCTGAGCTAGTGAAACCAGCTACTACGAAGGTGACCGCATCCATTACTAAGAGACTTGCCCAGCGGAAGGGTTCGGTGACGCCTCCGATGTTCGAGTTTGCATAGAAACGTCTGTCGGGAGCTAAGTCTGGTTCCCCTTTTAAGAGGCTTGCCGTTATGAAGAGCGGGAATGTGGATTCTACTGCTAAAGTGGCGCTTGGGCCTGTTCCTCCTTCTGCCATGGCTGGCTCACCTGCTTAGAAGGAGAAATTTACTTGCATGGGCAGTTGCAAGAGATCCACTTAGTTTGAGGCTGAAGAGTTTCCCGAGGTTTGTGCGCTGCTGAAGCCTGACCTACTTAAGGACATCGATGTATGCGCCAAGTTCATTGACAATGTTGGGAAAGTTGTCATCCACTCAAACTCCTTTGCAAATTGTCCTGCCTACTCGAGAAGGTCCTCCTTGATTACTACAATGCATAAGACTTTGATCCTGGCGGTTGAGTCTATATGCATTTATCAGGATGTTGTCAAGTGTGCTAAGAAGGCCGAAATGGCATTGGTGGCTTAACTTATTTAGGCTGCTGAAAAGATCGAGAAACTCTAATATGAACTAGTCGTTTTGAAGGGGTTTGATGTCTCTACCCCTACTTCTTTGTAGTTAGAGATCGCTCATCGTGTTTCTCCGGTGGTCGAGGACCTTAAACGTGTTAATTCAGAACTACGATTTGCTTGTTTTGCCAATGACGAGGAGCTTATCTTCATGCATGTTGAAGTGTCTTGTCTCAAGGAGGTTGCCAGTAAGCTTGAGTCCAAGGAGGTGGATCTGCAAAGTGCGCTGTTTGCTAGCGAGAACCTGAAAAAAGAACTAGATAAACTGTAGGGTGCTCACACTGGGCTTGTTGAGGAAAATGTGTAGCTAAAGACTGAGAAACCTAGTCACGAAGTGGAGCTCGCTTCATATCAGGCCGATTTTTACAAGCTTGGCTTTGTAGACCATCTTTAGGGGAGGCCGTTAGATTATGAGTTTTATGAGAAGGACTTCAAGACTTTTTCCATTTCTTATTTAATCTGCTTGATTTCTTGTTTGAGGCTGCCTTTGGTGGAGCAGTTGAAGGTCAGGCAGTCCAGGTAGGCGTGGCTAAGGATAAACTGATGGAAGCTTTGGCTGCTAGGGGCGGTGCGGTTGCTGAAAGCGTGGCAGTCGAGGAACCAGTGGTTGCGTAGGCTGCCAAGGAGTAGTCTTTTTACTTAAACTTACGAATTTTCTTCTTTTCCTTTTTGTTCTACTTTATTTGAACTTTGTTGGCCTTTGAGCCGATTTTTCAATTTGCTAGAAATTTAATAAACAGCTTTCCTTTGTTTGCTTCATCTTTTTGTTTCGCCATGTTTTTTCGCAAAACTTTATCCTACGATGTTCGTCTGGGTGAACTGCCTCAATGAAGCAGCTGATCCCACGTCGTCACTTCGGTTTTAGCTTTGTCTTTGGAGCTTCTAGAGCTTTACTTGTAAGAGGAAAATGCAAGATTTTTAACTTATAGAGCCGGCGGCCGAACTCGTTGCCTCCGTAGGAAGCATGCGAGTTCGCGTAGCAACTATAGTTATGAATCAAGGCTTTGGATGGTTTCATGAGCTTTAGCCCTCCTAGGGCGTGTTGCAAGATTTTTAACTTATAGAGCTGTTTGCCAGATTCATGCTTCTCATAGAAAGCACATGAGGTCTGTGTAGCTGCTATAGTTAAAACTCAACTTTAGTGGCTTCTTGAGCTTTGGCCCTCCCGTGGCACATTGTGAGATTTTTGACTTATAGAGCCATCGGCTGAACTCGTGCTTCTCGTAAGAAGCAGAGGAGGTCCGCGTAACTGCTATAGTCATGACACTCGACTTTATTCCAGCAAAACTTAAATTATAGATTGTCGGCAGGAAGCACTACTTTTAAGTAAGTGAGTCCGCGTAGTCATAGCAGGCGTAAGTCTCGGCTTACAGATTACCTTGGGCCAGCCGTTGGGTTGTCAGCCGGGCATCTTACTTATAGAAGTAGACGACCCACATAACCACTTTAGGCGTCGTCCCTGGCCCTCGGAGGCATTTTAGGCGTGAGGTGTAGGCGAAATCGAGCCTAAAAAGCCATATCCTTTCGAGTCGTAACTTTGATTTCATAGGTTGCTTAATTAGTATTGTAACATTTTAAAACTAAGTCACTTCATGAAGATTTGCACGTCGAGGACAGACCATCTTGTCACACAAATTCTTTCATAGGCAGGGGTCCTACATTTAGCGTCTCTTCCAGTTAAAGACCCGGGATCCTACGGAATTGAATATTTCAGTTAGCTAAGTCTATTCCAAGGGAAGAACTATCGTGATCAATTCTGGGAGTCATTTGGCTCAAGTAGTTATTGTATTTAGGGGAAACTGAGCAATCATACCACCCATCCATGTCTGGATAGTCTGGATTAGTTTACCCTCTCGTATTGGAGAGCACACGCTATGTCTGAACGAGCAGAAGGCATCTTTTGCTTGTAGTTTACCCTTTCACGCTTGAAAGCCTACGCCATGTCTGCAGGGTAGCGGGCGTCTTCTGCTTGTCACAAGGTTAATTAGTTTACCCTCTCGCGCAGTGGATGTCTTCTGCTTGTCACAGGGTTGGTCAATATGTTTATGCATTTAGCCTAAGCTTATGAATAATTCCTTTAATCTTCATTGAAAATAGAGGCTTTTATTAACTTTGGTCGTAGGCAGTAATGGCATAACAACTAATAATTTTCAGCATGCGAGGTCTTGTTCGTCGAGCTGCTTAAGTCTTCAAACTTTTTTCATCTTAAACGAGGTCCAAGGAATGGTAAGGGGTCACACGTAGTACTTTCTCAGGTTGTAGGCATTCCACTGCTTGTCGATTTCTTTGTCGCTCATAGAGGTGAGGGTGTAGCTTCATTTTTCGCCTACTCGACCGATTTTGTACGAACCTTCCCAGATGGGAGCCATTTTTTGGAGTCTTCCCGTCGAGCAATGATGAAGGCTTGTCTGATGACTAAGTCTCTTAGCTTGAATTGCCAGATTTTTACCCTTTTGTTATAGTTGAATAGGAGCTGCTGTTAATAGGCTACAATGTGGGTGATAACCATGTTACACTCTTCCTCTGCCAGCTCTAAGTTAGTGGCCATTTCCTTTTTGTTCTGCTCAAAATTCGACAATATAGTGCTGATGCTTGGCACTATGATGTTGGGAGGGATGATCGCCTCAGAACCATACGCTAAGGAGAATAGAGTTTCACCGGTTACTCGTTTTTTGGTGGTACGATATGCTCATAGAACACTGTGGATACTGGGGCGTGGACATGTGCTGCTTGATGCCATATTTTTCGAAGAACTTTGCCAAGTCCTTGCCCATGAATTATGGCCCATTGTCGGTGATGATGGAGTATGAGATGCCGAAGCGGCAAATGATGTTCTTCCATATGAAACACTCTATGTCTGTCTAGGTAGTTGTTGTCATGGGTTCGGCTTCAACCTAGCAGGCGGCATTAATCCTACCAGGTCAATCGCCCACTGCATGAATGGCTAAGGGCTCGTTTGTGGGTGGAGTTCGCTGGCAGGTAATGCGGGCATGTGCTTGAAGCATTGGTAGCTATCGCACCTTTGTACATATTCCTTGGTGTTTTGATGCATGGTTGGCCAATAATAGCCAATGTTAAAAGCTTTTTGCGCCAGACAATGATAGGTAGGAGGCATGGTCTTCAGGTCGTCAGGAGGCGATAGGCAGCGAATGTGTGGTCCTGGAAAGGATATTCGAACGAGCATGTCGTTCCACATATAACAGAGTGCTTATTTTATCTTGAGTTTCCTGGACTCTAGTTTGTTTGTGGGGAGTATTCCATTAACTAGGTAGTCAATGATGGGATCTTGCCAACTCGGGGTTGTGTTGATTTGCCACCTCAACTGATGGTTCTTCATCTGTGCTTCACTTTTCCAAGTACTCGACCGGGATGAAGCACCTGAGCTGATGGTCTAGCTTAGAGCCTAGGCTTGTTAGTGCGTCTACATGGGCATTTTCTGCTCATGGAACTTGAGTGAGTGTGTATGCTTAAAACGTCACTAGCTGCTCTCATACCTTATCGAGGTATTGGGCCATTCTTGGATGCTTTGCTGCGTACTCCCCTGAAGTTTGGTTGGTGATCAGCTTGGAATCGGAATATATTGTGAGCTTTTTCACCGCTAAGTCTTTTGCCAATCAGAGACTTGCTAGGGCTTCATACTCTGCTTCATTGCTTGATGTCTTGAAGCTTAGAGTGATTGCCTGCTCGAGCATTGAACTGTCCAGAGTAATAGAAACTAGGCCTGCCCCCGATCCTGAAGGATGATTTTGTGAAAACATGTTCATTTAAGCAACATTTATAAGCATGCAATTAACAATTAAAGGTGGAACTATGCTTGCATGCACTTAAAAAACAAAACATTAACCAAGAAATTCAAAGCCTAGTAGATTGGTGAACCAAAACTCAACTCAAAACAAAGTGAGTTGAAATTGTACCTTTGTAGATTCCTCTTTGCATAAGCAAAGGCTAATCACCCAAAGAGAGGGCCTTCATTCCTTGCATCTAAAATCTATGGATTTGGATGGATGAAAAGGTTTCTCCAAGTTCCCAAAATTGAGAACCTCCAAGTCTCCACACCAAGGAGAGATTGGAGAAGAAAATGAGTGACCTTGGAGTAGTAGTATGGCTAGATACACCCTCCAAGGGGCCGACCTCTTTAGAGAGAAATGGAGAGACATGTTCTCTCCAATTTTCTCCAAAACAAACCCTAAATGAATTTTGGCTATAAAGTCATATTTATACCTTAATTCATTGGAGTGGCAAACTTGTAAATAAGTCCAAAACCCACTCCAAAAGCATCATGGCCGGCCTTGGGGTTTCTTTGGGCCTTTTAGGCATTTGTGAATCATTATTCATTAAGTTGTCATACAACTTAAGTCAATGGGCTTGACGTTCGAAGCCCATTGGGCCTTAAGGTCCAAAACTATCCCGAAGTCTTTAACGAACTTATTCGTTTGATTAATTAACATATTAATTAATCCTTGCCATAAATAATTAAACCATTTAATTATTCTTACTCATCTCCATTGTTTCTTCAATCTCCACCTTACACGGTGTACGATCCATTAGGTTCCTTTTAGCGAGGCAGTGAGCGATTAAAACCATTTAGATCGATTGTGAATTGAAACTTACTTTTAATTCTCCCTTTAGTGATTACACACGTTTAGGGCTTCCACAAACCATGAGTGACACCTAGCAGCATATCATGGTTACCCAAGCTAATCAGAAGAGGTGGAGAACCTATTCAGTTTAGGATTACAAATGCAATACGGTCTTTCTCTAATACAATACTCTTGACCACATTGTTTGGTTTGATAGTTTATTTATTCATGTCTACTATCCAATGTGATTCGTGTGCTTATATGATTACCTTGAATGTGATTTGGAACGCTTTCCTAAATCTCATTCATACTCTGGCCAGAGGTTCTAAATCATATCATAGAGTATTCTCCCTCAAACGGTTTGAAGGTTAGAGATCCCTTGTTGCGCATTCACTTGTCTCCATGACTAAGTAGCTTAACCCCAATGATGCCGTGGACACCCCGATGGGGTGACTTTGACATAATCAAAGATCAAGGACTTAACCACAAGACAACTGTGATGCCTCAGGTCAAAGGACTACTTTGCATTATCCCAACCATGAGTTCTCATGTGACATGAATATGAGAACTCTTCGTTGATCGTGTTCAGTGAACTCATTCTCTATTGAGCACCTACGTACTTGTCTTGATGTCACACACACCAATCACTCGAGACTAGTCACTCTCTCTGAGAGAATACACAGCACGTACTGATCTTAACGGACTGTCAATGCCCAATTGGAAATCCTATGATCAGGAACGTTTAGGATGTGTCTACGAAAGAATGGTCTCATGAATCTAACTTCTTTAGATCGCATTCTTCCAATCACATATTCCTTGGACTTATCGTTTAAGCATATAACATTTATATGTGACGGCTCAAACAATAATCTTTGCCCTTGATATTAAACTAGATTACTTTAACATGTGAAATGTCAGTAAAGTATCATCATATGATTGGCTTTAGGGCACATTTCCAACAAATCCTTAGTAGTTAGATGATACGTTGACGTACAAACGTCGAAAATCTCTTGCAAGTAGGGCTGGTACGGTTACGGTGTGTTCGGTTGCCTCTGGGGCGTTTCTAGGTTGAGTTGCTACGCTCGTCGGAATGTTAGCTAGTTTTCAGGCCTTCAATTGCATACGTTTGGGCTATGCAGAATATCGTGTCATGACGATGACTGCGTACGTCTAAAGGTACGGGTTGAGCTTCTGTGTTGTAACAACTAGCGTCAAAATCAAAGTTTTGATTTTCGGGTATCTAGCTTCCGCATCGATGAGAGCTTTTGAACTGTGGAATACAGGTGCTCGAGCCTGTTGGAAATGTGCCCTAAAACAAATCATATGATGATACTTTACGGACATTTCACATGTTAAATTAGTCTAGTTTAATATAAAGGGCAAAGATTATTGTTTGAAGCTGTCTCATATAAATGTTATATGCTTAAACAATAAGTACAAGGAATATGTAATTGAGAGAATGTGATTTAAAGAAGTTAGATTCATGAGACCATTTTCTTTTGTATACATATGATAAACATTCCTGATCATCGGATTGCCAATTGGGCATTGACAGTCCGTTAAGATCAGTACGTGCTATATCTTCTCTTAGGGAGAGTGACTAGTCTCGAGTCATTGGTGTGACTGACACCAAGACAAGCATGTAGGTGCTCAATAAAGAATGAGTCCACTAAACACGATCAACAATGAGTTCTCATAATCATGTCACATGAGAACTCATGGTTGAAATAATGCAAAGTAGTCATTTAACCTGAGGCATCATAGTTGTCTTGTGGTTAGGTCCTTGATCTTCGACTATGTCAAAGTCACTCCGTCAGAGAGTGTCCACAGCATGGTTGGGGTTAAGCCACTTAGCCATGAAGGCAAGTGAATATGCAACAAGGGATCTCTAACCTTCAAACCGTTTGAGGGAGAATACTCTATGATATGATTAAGAATCTTTGGCCAGAGTATGAATAAGATATAAGAAGTCGTTCCAAATCACTTTCAGGGTAATCATATAAGTAAGAGAATCACATTGGATAGTAGACATGAATAAACTATCAAACCAAACAATGGGGTCAAGAGTATTGCATTGTAATCCTAAACTGAATAGGTTCTCCACCTCTTCTAATTAACTTGAGTAACCATGACATACTGCTAGGTGTCACTCATGGTTTATGGAAGCCCTAAAGGTTTTTAATCACTAAAGGGAGAATTGAAAGTATGTTTCAATTCATAATTGATTTGAAGAGTTCTAATCACCCACTGCCTCGCTAAAAGGAACCTAATGGATCGTACACTAAGTAAGGTAAAGATTGAAGAAAAAATGGAGATAAGTAAGGATAATTAAATGGTTTAATTATTTATGGTAGGGATGAATTAATATGTTAATTAATCAAACGAATATGTTCGTTAAAGATCTCGAGTTAGTTTTGGGCCGCAAGGCCCAATAGGATTTGAATGTCAAGCCCATTAACTCAAGTTGTATGACAACTTGAAAACACAAAAGGCTTGAAAGCCCAATAAACCCTTAATGGCTGGCCATGATAATAATGGAGTGGGTTTTAGACTTATTACAAGTTTGCCACTCCAATGAAGGTAGGTATAAATGTGACTTTATAGCCTTTTCTTCATTAGGGTTTCTTTTGGAGAAAAGATGAGAACACAAATCTCTCTTTCCTCTTTTAGAGGCCGGCCACCCTAGGGGAAATTAGCTAGCAATCTTACTTCCTTTAGGTCACTCATCTCCTCATCAATGCTCTCCTTGGTGTGGAAAATTAGAGGTTTTCTGTTTTGGGAACTTGGAGAATCCTTTCAACCATCATCATCCAAGAAATCCATGGAGCTAAGAAGCAAGGAATGAATGCCCTCTCCTTGGGTGATTAGCCTTTGCTTATGCAAAGAGGAATCAACAGAGGTATAAGATTTCTCAACTCACTTTGTTCTTGAGTTGAGTCTTGGTTCACCCAACTACTAGGCTATGAATTTCATGGGTAAAGTTTTGTTTTTTAGTGCATACAAGCATGATTCCGCCTTTTTGGTGAATCCTTTTGGGTTTTGTAGTTCATAGTCTTTGATTTGAATGTTGTAATTGTTACAAGCTTTATTCTTGCTTCTTTGAATGTAAATTTTGTTAGAAAATTTGCCATCTCAAATGTTGAAGATGTAGTTGATATGAGCATGAATTTTGGAGCTAAAATTTGGTGCCATGTTTTTGGGGAAATTCGGCCAAATCCAAAGGGTGGGTTTTTAGGTTCATGTTTGTCTTATTAAAAATGTTTTAAAGTGACTTTTGGAACCCCTAAGTACCCTAGTATGGTAATATGTTATTTCCCTTAAGTTTGAGAGTTTTTTGGGTGTCTTTGGGTGAAAAATGTTCATGGAGCTCTTATGGGGTTTCATGGATGTTCTTCATTGATCTTGTTATGTTCTTGGCAAGAACAAAAAGGTTGGGAATTTTGATTCAAAGTTTTTTATAACGCCCCGCCCCGAATTAATTCTTTAATTCCAAAAATAATTTTATTATTATTGATAGGCCCAAACTAAACTCCACTTTATTTAGAAAATTTTAAATCACAAAACTTTATTTAAATAACTCCACATACGAAACCATCAATATTAATTAAATATCAAAACGTATAGTTACCTTACCAAATTTATGTACTAAAATTTATTTCCTATAATTTATAAATATTTCCATTTTCTTTCAATTGACCAATGCTCTCAAAATAAGAACAATTTTCAATTAAAGTGAAATTCTCGATTATTTAAGGCTACATCTAACACTGTTAGACTGCCCACGTACCCTTGAGCGGGATCAAGCCTCTCGTAGTTCACATATTCCAAAATTAAACAAAATCTGAATATATTTCGTTAATCCAACATATACCAAAATCGTATTAATATTCAAACCACAACAATTTGATCTCAAAAAACATAATTAGGATAACGACATTCGCATAAGGAACAATTGTTGGCTCCCTGGCCGTGCGCCGCGGATGGCGGTCGGCCGCCTCGACTCGCCGAAAAATTCAATTATTTCTAAAAATTCTCAAAAAATACATAAATGAAGATCTTAATGATTAGAGCAACTTTTATACCTGCGACCAAGGCCAATTTGGTCGGGAAACACCTCAAAATGCCCACGAACCGTCAGAAACTCTTGTTTTTGGGTGTTCTTGATTCGTCTCCAAAACAACTCCAATGCCCTAACCAATGAATGGGCTTTGTTCCAGACCTCAAGGGGAGTCTAATTGTGGTATTAATTTGATGGAATCATTTCAGAATTGGGGAAACAAAGGCACGGGTTCATCGCATCCACCGGTGTGGTTTTACCAAATTCAAGGCCAAATTACAGGGTTTTTGGGGTGTAATAGGAAGATGGAATGATTGGGTTTGAAGTAAGGATCAATTTGGCACCCTTCCTGTCATCTAAGGTGGCCGGAATCAAAAGATCCGATCGGGTCGGGTCGTAAGTATAACTGGGTCGAAGGATCCGGTGCACTTCCTTCTTCTCCTTTCCCCTCATTTCTCTCTTCTCTCATTGGTCACTCTCTCATTACCCTTTTCTGATTGGCTCCTCTCTCCCTCCTTTCTCTCCTTTATCTTCCATCTCCACCGCCTAACTTTTCTTACTTTTAATCTAGGCCAGACACGTGGCCTTCCGGATTTGGCTCCAAAAATCTGGAGCATTCTAGAATTGATAAATTTACAATTTTATCCCCGACTTTAAACGTTAATAATTTCTTCGTTCTAACTCTGTTTCACGAACGGTTTGCGCCTATGCGTTCGTGAGGTCGAGCTCTATTCAAAAATATAAATTTTGACCTCAAAAGGTCTACGTATTTTAAATAATTAAGGTCCAAACTTTAAACATCGTAACTAGTTTAATTTAAAACTAAACTTACACAAATTATTATAAATTCTTGAAAAATCATATAAAAGCTCAATAATACAAATACGTTGATTATTATAATTTTCGGAAACAAAACTTTAAAATTTCTTGATTGAATTCTTCATAATCATAAATCGATTTATTTTCGATTTTCTCCACATATGCATAATTATGAATATATAATTCATATATTTAAATTTTCAGGGTATTACAATCACCCCCCGTTAAAATAAATCTGGTCCCTGAGATTTCGACCACTGTGTAAGGATAAGACATTTTAAACAATCCGCAGTACCATTATTCTTGAACGAAAACAAAATCTATTCTAGGATTTTATTCATATTCTCATGTGAACCCAACTAACCATCTCAATCATATAGCCATAAAATATGCTCACGTCATCAATGCCGACACAATAACGAATCCAAACAACAAACGTAAATATGATGTTATACGTATCATGCACACAATTTGGAAATAGTCATCAGAGTGACACAAGAGCTAGGTCACAATTATCTCTTTCATTCTTCCATCAACAAAAATTAAACCAAAAATAGAAAGGGATTTGAATTACTCCCACCATTCCTTTTATAATGAATAAAAGTATATTCCCGTTTACGAGTTTATTGCAATTCAAAATAAAGAAATCAACGAATAAATTCTCGTAATTTCCACTCACCTTCACAATTTCTCAGCCATGTTCATTAGCAGAATAATTATCCGACTTTCTAGCCAGACATCTTAACAAAATCATATCAAACGCCAAACTATCATTCTCGTTGGCTAATATAAATACCAAAACATCACCCTAGTTCAACCATTTGCTAGATATATATACTAGCATAACGATTGTCATAATTTCCAGCCATAATCATCTTCGGTCAATTTAAATATCAGCCATAATCACTAGTAGCTAAGTAAATATCAAAATTTCAACCAACCATTAAAATTTTCAATCACACCCACAGGGTAATGGAAAGAAGTTTAAAACCAAATATGCAATACCACTAACATTGAACGAAATCAATTTCATTCTAAGATGTCATTTCATATACACCATTAAACTAAGTTACCCATAGTAAATTTATAACCTTATCTTTTCTTTCTTTCAATTGGTTCTCTTTGAAATTGCTTCAAAATGTAACCACGGCTCGAATACTTTATGAGACACACTTCCCAAGCAGTACTCACATTTCATCATTCATAGGAGAGGAATTTATATATTATACAACTTTATTGGCCAACAAGAGTAATCCTTATTAATCACTTAGTCATAAAATACGTGTCCTTCCTCAGGTTCATTCACAATATCAAATCTATCAATAATAACTCATGACTATGGTAACCAAACCAATCCATTTTGCATTTACAAGCTCTCTCCTACAATTATTTCCATCAACAGTTAACATACAATTGAGAAGTCATTTATATTAAACGAACTCTATGTTTCATTCCATAATCTCATTTTCACTATTTCAATTTTAATAACCAAATCATAATCTCATTTTATGAGTTCATTCTTACCCGATAAATTTTCCATCACAATTATTGATAACACCCCTTACCATCACTTTTGGCAACACTAATATCTGAGCTTAAGGTCATAAACAATATTAACACAAATTAAATATCAAATGTCAAGCTATGACTACCATGGCTAATAAATACTAGAATTTCACACCATAATTCGTTAACGGCAAACCAAATCAATCAAATTTATAATTTATGAACCTTTTCCAACAATTCTCCTCATCAACGCAAAAAAAACTCATATGGAAAACATTTATATTAAATGAACTTAGGACCATTCCATGTTTAAATGAAGAAGCCTTATGATCTTTTCACCATCCCAAACATAATAATCAACCATACTCACAGTTTACAATTTTATTCTCCGATGGTAGGCCCAACCTAAAATCATGGTTAATTTATTTTCATTAGTCACATTGCTTCCCATTAAATTCATGCCCAACTTTACTTCCCAAACCATAAGATTCATACTCATGTTATTTAGCAAACTTTTTTTTTCCTAGTACAATCTTTCAAACAAGGATTTTAAACCCAATCATTTACTACCCTTTTTCATGTTCAAAAGTTGTAATATATTAGTGACCAGTAGACTGGAAAAAATTGTAATATACCTGGCCACACATCACACTCTTTTTTTTTTTTCATTCTCGCAGCCTGCACAAGGAGCTTTTCTTCTAGAACACTGGGTCTTTGTACCCATTCATTTCTCACACCCACAGGCCTTTTTCGCCCAATTCACATATCCACAGGCTTTTTTTTCCGCCCAATTCACATATCCACGGGCCATTGTGCCCAATTTCACATCTACGGGTCATTGTGTCCAATTTCACATCCACGGGCCTTTTTCGCCCAATTCACATATCCACGGGCCATTGTGCCCAACTTCACATCTACGGGTCATTGTGCCCAATTTCACATATCCACGGGTTATTGTGCCCAATTTCACATCCATGGGCATTTTTCGCCCAATTCACATTTCTCATTGGCTCGGGTATAATACAATTCTTCCATCCACTTGTTACTATTCACCCTCACTTTAACGTTCAAATTTTCCATAATGTATATCATAATATCAACTCAATTAAAGATTAATCCAAACTTTAATCAAATACTCATCTTCAAAGCTATAACATTAATACGATAATTTAAAATTTCCTACTCTCATTCACTTCAATTCAAAGCATCATAATTCACAATATATGCATTCAATATAAATTCCTTCATACTCATAAATCTTATAAAATAATGCAATATAAACGCAAATCACAATTACCAAGGAAATTGCATCACAATTATAATACAATTTTTTCTATATGTATTTCACATATAAAACATGCATGCCACTTTATTCCTAATAATATAAATTAATGCATCCACACCGCATGTCATAATTCACACCAACAAGACTAAAAAATAGTGCATCTCGTAGAATAGGAACATTTGCTCTGATACCATTTGTAACGCCCCGTCCTGAATTAATTCTTTAATTCCAAAAATAATATTATTATTATTGATAGGCCCATCACCCATCACTTTTTGTTTTAAAACTTACAAAAGTGTCTCACCCCACTCCTCTATACCAAAACCGGCCACCCTATTAAAGTAGGGTATTTTTGGGGCTTTTATACAATTACATAAAGTTTTGATACTTTTGTGTATTTGTACTTTGATCCAAAAGTTTACGTTTTTACGTAAAGGCCCAAAATCACTAAAGGACAAATTGTTTTGCTGCTTTAATGAAGTTTTTGTATTTGTTGAAATTTTTGGGTTCTAGTTGTAATTACATGAAGTAGTGGACTTTTGTGTTCTTACAAAGTGACCTCAAAAGGTTTGTGTCTTACAATATAGCCCAAAAGTTGAGGTTATTGCATTTTGGCCCAAATTAGGTTGAGAACAAAGTGGTTTTGTCTCTTTAAATGAGAATTGGATTTTCATTTCATTTAGCTCGATTTAAATCAATTCTATGGATACAAAAACCAAATGACAATGTTGCATTCAAATTTAATTAGTTAAAGCGTTAATTAATTAAAGAAAGGGTGATTATGAACCTAAGCCTACCATAATTGAGCTATGTGAAAGGCCGTTTCAAATTTGTTTGAACCGTGGGAATGTGTAGATTAGATTTTGGTTGTAATTTGATATGATCAAATGTTGTAAAAGAGCATAAGCTCTTCTTTACTTTAAAGTAATTTGTTTTGATCAAATGTTGTAAAAAAGTATAAGCTCTTCTTTACTTTGAAGTACTCCTTTCTTATTTTATTTGATCTGTATGAAATTGGAGTAGTAGGGTCCAACGCCAAATAAGAAAAACACGCCTTAATGTGATTAAATGCGTAACTAAAATCAATCTCCATCCCTAGACTGAGATCCAACACTAGGCTCGTTTTGGATCAAATCAAACGTTCATAGTCATCCTAAGGCCCTAAGGCAACTATATAGTCCATCAAAGAATGCAAAGCTTATGTTAGTAGTACCATATACTCTTGCTTTAAAAACCGTTTTACAAGCATAGTGGGAGTATTATATACTACTAAATTAATAATATGGACCAATAGTTGTAATAGGACCAAATTGTTTTAATAAGATTAAAATGTATGCTAATATGTGATGAGACCTAAAAACCCTCAACCAAACAATTATTAAGTTGACGAGCGTAAGAGTGCTTTGAACACTTTTTCATGGCCTTCCACCATGGTGGGCTCCAATTGTTTGTGACTCGTACACCGACTTTACCCTATCATAGGAGAGTACAAAGTGCGTGCTTACACTCAGGAGGAGTCCTATACACATACATGATGTTATGAAGGTAGGCAACGAGAATGATTGACATCATATCATTGTGAGGTTGTTCTTGAACCCCTACTTGAACTTGCATGGTGGGAATGACTTAACTAAGTGCAATGGAGCCAACATCATATCATTGTGAGGCTTCATTCTCTAGAGGCTAAATAAGATGGGTACTTACATGAGATGTAAATAAGTAAGCGTACTCTCTCATTATTATTGTTGTTAGCCAACATCATATCATTGTGAGGTGGGCTTGGTAATAGTGAGTCTCCCATACCCTACTAAGAGTTTCCTCCAAAACTCTCGAATTTCGATGAGGGATATGGAATTTGCCAAAAATAGTGGGTGGTGCTATTTGATTTAAAGATTCGGATCAAATGGCTTAAAATCAATCAATTTATATTTGTTATGTATTTATTTACCGATATATTTGCAAATGCTATCCAAAACTTGACAAAGCAAAGCCAAAGGCTTTAGTTTCCGGACGTGGTACCACAATCTCATGGATTGTATATGTACCTAAGTAGTATCATCCTCACAATCTTCCTATCGATAATGTATCATTGAAAGAACATGTTAGATAAGTCTATCATAAAGAGGACAACGCTTTTAGTGTCATAATTCTTCAATTACAAATCGTTGCTTTGAACAACCCTTAGTTAATGCAAACACCAGTGCTTGTTGCTTTGTTAAATGAACAAGGAACTTGAGAAGTAAGCACAAGGGCATGGACACTTTATGTTCCACGATTCTTCACTTACAAATTGTTGTATGAAGAAATTAGAGTTGCCTTGAACAACTCTTGAAAGTTTGTAATTATGTTTAGAACATAATGGTTGATTGACAAAAATAGTCCATGAATATGGAGTTATGATGATTTTGAATCATTGAGTGTTGAAGTGTTAAACCACTTCAAGAGAAATAAACTAGGCGAGGACTTCACCTTTTGTGTCCCTATCCACATGGTTCACTAAGTTTATTGTAAACTATATTGTGAACAATAACCACACACTCTCCAAATCGTTTGATGTGTTTAACACAATTGAAATAAGTTTCAAGAGAGATAGTGGGAGTTTAGGGACCATGACTATTGTAGTCAAAGGAGAAGTCAAATGAAGAAGGCGAAACAACTCCAAGGGAACAAACTTTCTGTAATAAAGGATGGATATTGGAAGGGGTATTTGCAAGAAATGTCTTGCAAGTGTCAAGAACACACCTTTCGAAGGTGTTGTAAATTGTTCTTGAAAAAGTTCAAAACAGTTGGTTCTTCTACTTGAATGTTTGATTCTGTATTAGTAACTAGGTTTTACAATCGTTGTAAAAGTGTGGCACATAAGAAGTAGAAGATAAATGAGAGAAGAGAAAGTATTCGGAACGTGAATCATATATAGATCTCTGTGAAAGCAGATTGTACTTACTTACTCATATGAACTACCAAAGAAATTGGAAAACAAAGGTTGTCTTTACATTTCAATTTGAATAAAGGAACTTAATTCCATCATGATACGAGATGGATGAATGTTTTGTTTGACAAAACATTATTTTTTATTAATGAATAATTGGATTATTGTAATCTAATTGATTGTCTCTATAGTAGAGATGATGTGGTAGTGTTAACTGTTTAGAATATAACGATGCTTAAAACCCAAAAGGTTGCAAGGTAGTGACTAATCCCAACCTGAGTTATGATACCTCTAAAACATAAATTACAAGTTGGTCATAGATGGATGCTTTGGATCGTTGGATTCGGATCCGATGCCTTCTTGTTAAAATTGTATAGGGGCGAAATGTTCGAATCTTTATTTTTTTTTAAAGAAGAAAGAATCACAAAGTTGTTGAGGTTAATTCACTTAGATGTTAGTGGCACTTATCCACAACATAATACTACTCATGTTGTATGACATTCACCGAAGATAGCTCTCGGTTGGACTGTCGTGTATTTTGAATAAACACAAGTCCGAATACTTTGCAAAAGGTTTCAAAGAATTCAAGAATGTAAGTTGATGAGTAAGGCGTCTAAAGTATTTACCTCCTTAGATTTGATCCAAGGAAAAATAACACTTTAGAAGAGTTTCCTTGAAAGATATCAAGGAAAATAGCATCAAATGATAATCGATTTCTCCATTAGGAGAAGAACGAACTCGAATAAGATTTAGTTCGTTGGATATTATCAATTACCCATATATATAGGATATATATACTTCTAAGACAACATGATTGTCAATTAGAAGATCTTCCAAAATTTTCATGACTCCATATGATGTAGTTGGAAAGAAAGACAAGTCTTAAGCGTGTTAAGATTTGGGGTTGTGTGCTAATAAGCAATATTTGTTTGAGAACAATCTTGTGGGATATCCTTAAATTTACCTTTGGATATCACTTATATAAACCAACTAACAAATGTTGTTTGCTGGGTAGTTCATTGTAATCCTACACTAGGATTTGCCTAAGATAGAGAAAATGAACGAGAGATAGAACTCAAAGAATGAGTTCTTTGAGAGACAAGATGATAATCAACAAATATAACAACCTAGTTCCAACACCAATAGCTCCAACGTAGTCGAGAAGGATTTATAAACCGTATTAGTTGAATGGTTTGAACTTTATGACTATGTCATAGAGTTACACCTCTTAGTTTGAAAGAAATAAGAATGCAAATCCTTATGACTACATTGAGTGTATATATATGAGATATACTCAAGGAAATGTAAAGTACCATTTGACCCGAAATAATGAAACCTTCATAGCTAAATGGTAGCTTAAGGTGACTACAACCAACGAGATTGGCTAACTTGGAAGAAACCATCTTTGATGTAGTCTTGGTTTCTATTAATTCGAAGATTGCCAGCTCCAACTAAACGGTGATTCAATGTTAAGACATAATATGGGTTTCCGAAACCATTATCAAGATAGTCTTGATAATATATGTCTAAAACTAGGAATCACAAGACGTGTAAGTCGTAGAGATCCATCCATCATGAATCTTAGCAAGCTAGTGGGAGCTATAAGAGTCTTATAAGAGAAAGATCATATCGTTTGATTTCTCATAAAGAAGTAAATGAATCTTTTGTTTACTAGGTTTACAAAAGATTAGTGGGAGTTAATCATATTCCTAAATTTGAACATATATGATATATTAATTTTAGGAATTCTTCTTCGTTAAAGTTATGACTTTAAACATTCTATAACGATAGAATGTATATGGGAAACATAGTCTGTATACATGGGATGAAAATCTATAATGATAGATTTCAGGATATAATTGGATTATATCAAGCCTTAATGATAGACAAAATATGCTAGGAAGTTTCTCATATGATGATAAACTTCAATCAGAAGGACAACTTTAGTGAGACTAGGAAGTTGCTATTCTCAAAGGAAACGTACCCTTTGACTCCCAAAGAAATAATGCGTAAATAGAATCCTTTATGCATACGCAGAAAGGTGATTTACGTATTTCATATTATATGAAAAACATTGTTATGAGTTGTGCCAAGATCAGTATAAGATGATATCAGTGCAAGCCCAGGATCAGAACCATGGCAACTGTTAGGTATTTAAGAAATACTAAAGGATAGATTCCTCAAGAATGAGGAAGAATTAGAGTATCGCATTGGAAGCGTAAATGAATTAGATTATGAATCTAATATCGTATACATAATTGGATGTCTCTTCATTTTGAATGAAGAGATAATTGGATATCTCTTTATTATGACTAAAGAGATATTTGGATGGAAACATTAAAAGTAATGACAATTAGTGTGTTCCATCATGCAAAATATATCGCCATATAGAAGCTTACAACATTGTTGTTTGGATGGGAAAGTTCATTTATGAACACTCCATTTCGGTTCCAACCAGAAAGTGTCTCTAGTGTGCGGACACTACGACATTAATGAGGTGATTGCTCAAGCCAGTGAATCAAGGTCTCATTAAGATCCGAACTCAAATGAGAGACTGAACCACATGATTGAGAATCATGTATAATGGTGACGTCGTTATTCATAAGGTTGCTTCTATGGAAAACATATAGATATCCATTGTCTAGGCCTACTACTCAGCCATTTATGAAATGAATTCAGAAAAGGTATCATCACAGATGATCAAGTTGATTAGCTCTAGTGCAAGTGGAAGATTGTTGGAAATGTGTCTTAAAACCAATCATATGATGATACTTTACGGACATTTCACATGTTAAATTAATCTAGTTTAATATAAAAGGCAAAGATTATTGTTTGAAGCCGTCTCATATAAATGTTATATGCTTAAACGATATGTCGAAGGAATATGTAATTGAGAGAATGTAATCTAAAGAAGTTAGATTCATGAGGCCATTCTCTTTCGTATACATATCCTAAACGTTCATGATCATAGGATTGCCAATTAGGCATTGACAATCCGTTAAGATCAGTACGTGCTATATCTTCTTTTAGGGAGAGTGACTAGTCTCGAGTCATTGGTGTGACTGACACCAAGATAAGCATGTAGGTGCTCAATAGGGAATGAGTCCACTGAACACGACCAACAAGGAGTTCTCATAATCATGTCACATGAGAACTCATGGTTGGGATAATGCAAAGTAGTCCTTTGACCTGAGGCATCATAGTTATCTTGTGGTTAGGTCCTTGATCTTTGACTATGTCAAAGTCACTCCGTCAGAG
Source organism: Malus sylvestris (assembly GCF_916048215.2). Lineage (NCBI taxonomy): Eukaryota > Viridiplantae > Streptophyta > Magnoliopsida > Rosales > Rosaceae > Malus > Malus sylvestris. Next base: position 17,237,269 of record NC_062273.1, read on the forward strand.
GGTGTCCACGACATGGTTGGGGTTAAGCCACTTAGCCATGGAGGCAAGTGAATATGCAACAAGGGATCTCTAACCTTCAAACCGTTTAAGGGAGAATACTCTATGATATGATTAAGAATCTCTTGTTAGAGTATGAATGAGATTTAGGAAGTCATTCCAAATCGCGTTCAAAGTAATCATATAAGTAAGAGAATCACATTGGATAGTAGACATGAATAAACTATTAAACCAAACAATGTGGTCAAGAGTATTGTATTAGAGAAATACCATATTGCATTGTAATCCTAAACTAAATAGGTTGGGTAACCATAACATATTGCTAGGTGTCATTCATGGTTTGTGGAAGCCCTAAAAGTGTATAATCACTAAAGGGAGAATTGAAAGTATGTTTCAATTCATAATCGATTTGAAGAGTTCTAATCTCCCACTGCCTCGCTAAAAGGAACCTAATGGATCGTACATCGAGTAAGGTAGAGATTGAAGAAACAGCGGAGATGAGTAAGGATAATTAAATGGTTTAATTAATTATGGCAATGATTAATTAATATGTTAATTAAACAAACAAATATGTTCGTTAAAGACCTTGGGTTAGTTTTGGGCCGCAATGCCCAATAAGATTTGAATGTCAAGCCTATTAACTCAAGTTGTATGACAACTTGAAAACACAAAGGACTTGAAAGCCCAATAAACCTTTAATGGCCGGCCATGATAATAATGGAGTGGGTTTTGGACTTATTACAAGTTTGCCACTCCAATGAAGGTAGGTATAAATGTGACTTTATAGCCTTTTCTTCATTAGGGTTTCTTTTGGAGAAAAATGAGAACACAAATCTCTATTTTCTCTTCTAGAGATCGGCCACCCTAGAGGAAATTAGCTAGCAATCTTACTTCCTCTAGGTCACTCATCTCCTCATCAATACTCTCCTTGGTGTGGAAAAATTAGAGGTTCTCTATTTTGGGAACTTGGAGAATCATTTCAACCATCCTCATCCAAGAAATCCATGGAGTTAAGAAGCAAGGAATGAACACCCTCTCCTTGGGTGATTAGCCTTTGCTTATGCAAAGAGGAATCAACAAAGGTATAAGATTTCTTAACTCACTTTGTTCTTGAGTTGAGTCTTGGTTCACCCAACTACTAGGCTATGAATTTCATGGGTAAAGTTTTGTTTTTGAGTGCATATAAGCATGATTCTTCCTTTAATTGTTAATTGCATGTTGTTAATGTTGCTCAAATAAACTTGTTTTCATAAATTTCTCCTTCAGGGCCTCTAGCTTTTCTTATATGAGGGTAGAGTTCATTGTTGTTTCAAATACCGCCATATAGATGCATAGATCCTCCGCTGCCTCTAACTTGGATTGTATCGATCGATAGGTCGCAAGAGGAATCAGCTAAGTCCAGCTGCTCGTCAGGTCAGACCTTGGATCTCCTTCATAGTGGTGGGGGGCTTCGTATCCAGGATCACTCAGATATTCTTTGGATATGTGTTTTGCATGGTCTGACCGCTGTTTAGGGTCAATAGAGATGTGCTCGACGTCTTCTTCGAGTTTCCATCCTGATACATCTGCCAAGGCATTGTCGACCTTGATGCCATCTTCTTGACCCGTTTGCTGTGATTACTATTTGGTGGAGGTAGAATCGTCTTTCTGCACTTTAGCTGCTACTACTAGGGCGAAAGACTTTTTCCTCGTCTCCTTAAGAACTTGTATAGTGCATTGCCTGGACATGGCCTGGTCACCTTTGATCTCTCTAACTATTCCTACTGGAATGCGAAATCGGATTTTTTGATACTCGATCTTGGTCATAGCTCCAATATTCACTAGCCAGGGTTGGCCCAATATCCCGTTATGGGGAGATGGGTCGTTAACGATCATGAAGGTCTGCGATGAAATAATCAGTGGGCTGGTTATGTCGAGTGTGATAGTGCCAATGGCAGTTAAGGTGAGTCCGTTGAATCCGGTCAAGACCTCTGCTTTGCGTTAAATCGTTCTTTCCAGGCTCATCTTTTGGATGACTAATAGTTGTAGGATGTTGACTGAGCTACCGTTGTCCACCATAATTCTATCAACAATGGCGTGGGCCAGTTGTATAGAAATCACCAAGGCGTCATCGTGGGGAAAGTCTACTCCCTCAGCGTCTTGCTCGGTGAAGCCGATGATTGGTCCAAGTACAACATCTATAACTTGAACCTGATAGACCAATCTCGCCTGTTGGATCTTCCTTTTCTTAAAGTTATTGGTGGCTCCCAGATTCTTGGATTCGGCAAAGATTTCGTTGATTCTGATTGTCTTGGTTAGGGGTTCGGCATCGACATCTGCTTCTTGCCTTGGTAGAGCAGCTGGTCTATTGACATACTGGTCCTATTTGCCTTCCTTCACAAGCTGCTCAAGGTACCTCCTCCATGTGGTGCATTCATTGGTTGTGTACCCAGGGCCTCTGTGGAATGCACAGTACTTGGTCTGGTCCATCTTAGAGGTATCACCCCTTATGTGTAGCGGTGGCTTGAACCATGGCTTGTCCTTGAGGTCATGAATGATCTGGTTAATCGGGACTGAGAACTTGGTGTACATCTTGGGTTTTATGCCTCCCTTTGTTGGGGACCGGTCACAGCGTTTGTCTCTTGCCTTGCTTTCGTTATTGAGCAGTTTATCGCTCACCTTCTTTTGAGTTAGTTTCATGTCTTTGCGCTGCTGCTTAGGCGGCTTCTGGAAGTGTTTTTCCTCATCCCAAAATGAATGCTTTTCTGCCAAAGTATAAGAGTTTGCTAGGGACAGGTTCTTGCCTACAATCAATTCTTCGAAAAATGGGTAATCTACTGGGAGCCCCTTTTGGAAAGTTGAGCATACAATGCTGTCATCTCATCTGACGATCTTTGCCTTCTTCGTCTTGAATCTCTTGAAGTAAATGTTGAATGACTCATTTGGCTCATTCTTCATGTTAAAGAGGTGGTTAAACTTCTTTTTTTATCTTGTGGTATGACGAATATTCATTAGTGAAAACTAAGGAAAGTTTGTTGAAATTCTGGATTGAACTTGGCAGCAGGATGTGGAACTAGTCTTGCGCCTCACCTTGGAGAGTCATAGTAAAGATCTTGCACATGAGAGCGTCATTGTTAGCTTAGAGAATCATGACATTTTGGTAGTATATCAACTGCCTATTGATAAGCTCATATTTATATATATTTTACATAAAATTCACTTTTCTTTTCTTAGTTAGTTCCTTATATTTTTGAGCTATTTACTATGTTTTTGTGTTTTGTGTGATTTATCAAGCAAAGAAAAGAAAAGTAGCACAAGTGAATTATTAAGTAACAAATTCGTCAAAACTGCCTGTGCAAATTATCTGACTTTGGAAGCATGTTACAAACAACTCAGAATGAATGAGAGAATGAGCCTTGTATGCGTGGAAGCTACAGATGTCTATTTTCTGGAGCAATTTATGGATTGTTAATCTCATTTTTCTAGAAGAAGTTATGGGCATTGTAACACTGAAAGGTCAGAAAAGGGCTAAACAGATTTGGCTAATAAAAAGAGAAAGGCAACACATGGGCAAAGGAAACACACACACATGGGCAGAAAATGGGTGGATTGTTGGCTGAAATAATGAAGAACATGTGTCTGCAAATGCAAAGGAAAAACACACACACATGGGCAAAGGAAACACACACACATGGGTAGGAATTATGTGTGTTTTGTGGTTGAAATGATGAAGCATGTGTGTGTAAATGTAAAGGAAAACATGGCAGAAAATATGTGTATTTGGTGGTTGAAATGATGAAGCATGTGTGTGTAAATGTAAAGGGGAAACATGACAACACACACCCACACAAGCTGCACATGCAAAGGAAATGGAGTGGTCCTCTCTCAAGCCAATAAATACCACCTCCCATATTCATCAACAGAACAGTTTTTGATCCATCTTTGCCATGAGTTCTCCACCACCATTCTCTCCAAATTCAGCCAAAAATCACCCCTAGCCACACCACCCATCAACCCTAAACATTTCCATACCATTCCCCATCCATTCTACACCATAAAAACCACCCAAAACCTGTCCAAAACCTCTAGTGCCGCAGCTCGCAAGGAAGGAGAAAGAAGAAGAAACCTGGTGCTGTGCCTAAGCCCAAGCCTTGGGAGTGTTGGAGCGTTTCTAGGTGTTTTCTATCTTTGTTTTTAATATCTAAATTTATGCATCTTTGCTTTGTGAGTATGAGGAACTAAACCCCTCTTAGTTAGGGGGTGATTCGAAACTATGTTCATGCTTGCAATATGATTTGATTACATCCAGTTGTGATTCATAAGTTGTGAATTCAATTTACTTATCCATTCGTATAAAAACTGATTTGTGTATGTTGGTTGAGAGTGCACTCTTAATTTTCATGCATGAATTTGACGCTAGAATATAAGGGAGTTTCACCTAATCGTTATGAACTTATATTCACAAGTAGTGAAGGTTGCTAGTCACAATCACGTTAAGTAAATTCTTGGCATAAGTTTCATGCAAATCATAGTAACGAGTGCCTCGTCAATGCTTATGTTTTTCATAGAACTTAATGATTCTTGCTTGTATCTCTATTATGCAATTCATGTAGGGAACTTGTAGGGAATGTTTTGGGTTGTCGTATGCAATCATCCAACCTAATAACTTGTGGAAAAACTGAGGGTTAATTAGTGCAATTCACGGTTAATTTGGGGCGTTGAGTATTCATAGTTTATCGAAAAGCAACTGGAAATCGTTTTGTATGCAAGTGTGACATGTGAGGAGAAGAACCTCCTAGCTAGCCTTCCATCCATAAGTTAAATTCAAATTCATTTACAATCTGTTTTGATTCACCCAAATTTGTCTAAGAATCTGTTTACTTTGTTCTTGTCTTAATTTAATTATTTTCGTCCAAAATCAACCCCATCTTATTTCTTTGAGTCATATTAATTAGAACTTGTCTTAGATTATGTTTTTAAGTGTTTTAGTCCATTAGAAAACCAAAATTCGTCCAAGTTTGTTTTAGGTGTTCAAAACTGCCCAGAAAGTGATTTTAAGGCAGTTTTGAGTGTTTATTTGCTGTTTTGAATCTTTTTGTTTATCTTAGTATTTTACAGTATAGTTTTGCATTCTTAGAGTCTAGTTTAGTGTTTTAAACTTTGTTTTTACGTTTTCAAGTCAGTTTCCAAGTGATTTAGCAATCCCTCCTAATCCCCGGCCTAGAACGATCCCTACTTACATTCTTTACTACAATTGACAAAAAGAGGGTTTAATTTGTGTGCTTATATATTTCGCATCAAATTTTTGGCGCCGTTGCCGGGGATTAGCAACTTTGCTAATCCCCCGTTGTTTCTTTTTCATGTCTTTTGTTTTACTTTTGATATTTGATTTAGTTCTCTTTCTTTGATTTTAGGTACTAGAGAAGTAAGACATGGATTTTGCTAGCATTCAAACTCAATTGGCAAATCTTACTTCTCAATTGTCATAGTATGCCGAAAGGACCACAATGCAAAGTGTCCCTACATTTGGTGCGTCTTATAGGCAAGGATATCAAGCCAATCAATGCCCACAAAGAGATTGGAGTGATCATTCAAACTCTATGTGGTGGGAAGCTCAACAAGTTCAACATGAAGGATATTGGCAGCCATATGAGGAGTTCTATTCAGGACCTATGCAGCCACCACAACCTCATATACAATATGCCCAATCAAACTTAGACTCGTCAATAGATTACAATCAAATTATTAATGAATTAAACTCTATGGTGCAGGGCTCACAACAAGAAGAATATCTGCCACCATCGGAGGAGTTCTATCACTGGCCATATCAACCGTCACAGTCACCACAACAATCTGCCCAATTCAATTCAGGTACGTCTTTGGATGATGATATGTTTAATAAGTTACTCACCTCTTTGAACCAGAAAGTAGAAAATCAAAACAAAGATATACAAAATCAAGCCAAGAAGGCGAGTGAATTGGAGAAGCAACCTGGGCAGATTATGGAGTTCATGGCACAAATTCAAGAGCAGAGTGAACTCCCCAACTCAACTATTGAAAATTCGAAGGAAGATTTTGAAATCCATGATGCTATCACTTTGAGAAGTGCTATGGAGGTTGAAGCTAACCTAAAAACATCCAAACATAGCCTAGAAGTGGATGAGGAGCTGCTGATTGAGGAGGAGGAAGAAGACATACACACGGAAAAGGTAGAACAACCCTTGCCGCAGCCCCTTAAGCCCTCTAAACCACCCACCACAAGTAAGGACGTCCCAATTTCATTTCATTCTAATGTTATTCCTCCGAACGTCCCTTTTCCTCGTAGGTTTTTGATTCCCAAGAAAGAAGAGAGTGAAAAAGACATCGTGGAAGCCTTCCTAAAGGTGCAAAATGATATTCCAATTCTTGGTCCAACAAATCAAGTTCCAGATTGTGTTGAAATGTTCAAAGGACCTTGTACACCAAGAAGAATGATTCAAGAGAAAGTAGTGGCTGGAAAAGATGTAGAATGCATCAAAGAGGATGTGCTTGAGACAACCATTCCTAAAGAAGTTGAATTTTATGACATGGGACAAGTCCCAACCATCACATTCAATCTGGCCAAGTCCAATATCCCTGAAACTTTCAAAAATGTGGTGTTTGTCATTGAGTTCTTGTCGGACAAAGCAAGTAAGTCATCCTCTCCAATTTTACATACGTTTTCCACTAACTTGCTGATTTTGATGATTCAGGCACCCATACTAAGTATCACCTTCCATTCGAAGATTACTTCCATGGAACCTAGGGGAATGTGACGGGAGGTATCGTCCGGCTGCAAGACGTTAAAGAAAGCGCTTCTTGGGAGGCAACCCATGTATTCAAAAAAGGAAGATCTATGAATCGCTCTACAATCAGTTTTGCGTTGCTAAAAACCTTCACTTTTCTGCATTTCTATTTTGCCATGATTGTCATTTTTTTATTTTTGTTGTTTATTTAATTATTTTTGGGTGTGGGTTTATTTTTGAAACATTGATAAATATGCAAGATATTCTTACATTCTTTTTCATGAAAAAAAAAAGGAACATTAAGCAAGAAATTACAAGAGGGAGCCTTCACAAAGGCTACTTAGGAGAAGTCTCAGTAGTTGGAGGAGCCTCAGCAGTTGGCGGAGCCCCAGAAGGAGGAGGCAGCAGAGGTTGATCATTTGGAGCTTCAGTACGCGGTACAGCCCTAGAAGACGAAGGCAAATGCTGTTGGAACAAGCCCACAAACCTCTGATGATCAAGTAAGATCTGACCATCAGATTCCTGCATTTGGTCAATTTTCCTCTTCATGTTTATGGCATAGTTGTGTGCGAGCTTATGCAATTGTTTATTTTCATGCTTAAGCCCTCTAATCTCCTACTTAAGACTCATCACTTCAGCTGCCAATGATTCAACTTGACGGGTTCAGGCAAATAAGCGTTGGGCCATATTGGACACAAAACCTGCGCACTGCACACTGAGAGCCAGAGATTCCTTAACAGCCAGCTCATCAGACCGTTTGGCAAGTAATCTGTTATCTTTGGGAGTGACAAGGTTCCTGGCTACCACCGCAGCTGTCATATCATTCTTCATCATCGAATCCCCAACGGTAAGGGGACCAGTGGAGGATATGAAGGATGAGCGCCATATGTTGTCTGGAGAAGGCGGGGCTACCTCTTCACCAAGGTTCAAGTCAAAACGACGGTCGGAAGGGCCAAACATTTTTCAGAGGTGTTAAAGAAATAGGAGATCGGACAAGTCAAGATCATAGAAGTGCAAAACGGGAGTTCTTACAGGCAGAAATTCAAGTGTGTTTTGAACGTCCTGCATACCTCTATAAAAATCAGCACGCGATGGGATTTCAGAGATCGAAGGGGCGAGCTCAGAAATCGAAGAAGCCAATTCAGAAATCGAAGAGGCGCCAACTTTCTCAAAAGTTGGGCTTATTCACAAACCACCGATTCCAGATATCAAAGAGTGTCAGCTTTCTCAGCCTCGTCGGCACTTGTCACATGCAGAGAAAGCTTTACAGAAATCACGGGCAGTTTGTCGAAGCGCCGATTCCAACCATCTGTCTTTCTCAGCCTCGTCAGCTTTGAGGAAATCATGGGCAATCTGTCGACGATTTCTGTTGAAGTAGAAAACACGTGAAGTTTACTGTTCAATCATCAAACGGTTGCCGAGAGGAGTGAAAGGACAATACCAGTTATTATTTCCTATAAATGTTGACCTTTACCCTCCATGGCAAGGCAGACATACATAACCTTCCTTCATCTCCGAGAATGCCTTTCCAACAAACCCTCTCGAGTCACTCAGTGTTCCTTATTCCTTGGGGTACCTCTGCAAACAACCTATCCAAAGCAAAAGTATTTCATATCATGAAGGTTGAAAGCAAGAGTATCTCATATCATGCATTCTCCATGTCCTTTTCCTTGTCTTTGTTCTAACCTGCAGGACATGGAGAAATTGCTCTCGAGTACTCGTCTTCCATTGCTGATGTACTTCCAAAGAAGCTGCCACATCTACCTGAAGAACAGATAAGGCAAGCGAAAATGATACCAGCAGCATGTGGAGACAACATGCAGAAGAAACAAGCAGAGAAGAATGCAGCTTGCACAATCAACCCAGCATAAGGAGTCTGAGTTGAAGAACTAAAGAAGCTGCCACATCTGCTTAGAGAACAAATAAGGAATTGAGCCTGCACAATTAACTCGAGAGCAGAAGGAGTCTGAGTTGAAGAACTCAAGAAGCTTCAACAACATCGCCAAAGAGCAAAGCTTCGCCGTACAATTCCAATCCAGTTCAAGATCAAAGCTGTGGAAAGGCAACAAGATCATCTACCTCCATAACCAGATTTGCGTTCTTAAACTCTACTCTTTCTTGTTTTTACCTTGCTATACTTGTCATGTTTATTCATTATTTGTTTATTTGCTTGTTTTTGTGTGAGTCTATACTTGAAACATTGAGGACAATGTTTGATTTAAGTGTGGGGGGTAACCATTGTTTTGCATGAAAGTCGTAGGAGTTTATCACCCATTACTTCTAATGTTGTTTCTTGCTCTTTTAAGTGTTTTTAAGCTGTTTTGAAGTGTTTTAGTTTGTTTTGATATAAAAATCCGAAAATCTCATAAAAATTTGAAAAATTGTTTTGAAAAACCTAAAAAGAGTTGTTTTTGTATGTTTATTTGTGTCTTAGGGTACCTTCCAACACAATGATGAGGATTTGGTTTTTAATTACATGACTGTTAAAGAGAGTTATAAACATGGATGAACATTTGATTTACTCTTTGGTGTATGCTTGGTTGTGGTTATAATTTATGAATTCACATGCAATCATAAAGGAAAAATTAGTTTTTGTAACATGCTTGAAGGAAGGAACTCAAACAAACGCTACAACCTTGTGAGACTTGAGCCTAAACGTTATTTGGAGAGTTGATAATCTGTGCATTATTGTTTTCTAAGTCGTTGCATGATCTCATTATTCTTTGCTTGGTTACTACTTAGAAGGCGTTTCATCATTTAGTTCCAAATGCTAGAACTCATGCCCATTTCATTCAAAGCATGATATTGATTTGCATAACACATATTCAAGATGAAGTTGTGTAGTTACCACCACCAAAGCCAAATTGCCGTGTATCCTACTTCATTATATGTTTAAGTTAACCCCGTTGGGCCTTGTTTAGCCTGTTTTTCTTTGTTAATCACATCATCTCCACCTAGCCTATATTAGGACATTCATACCCTTGTTCTTAAAGCATAGTAAAGCATGATTCAAATTGAATTCCTTTTGATTATGTATGGCAGAAAATAAGTGTGGGGGAAGTGTTTCTCATGTAAGTAGTGTGCCATAGGCACGGGTGGAAAGAAAAGAAAAGAAAAATTCATCCAAAGAGAAAAAAAAAAAAAAAAAAAAAAAGTTGAATTTGACCCTAAGAGTTGTTTAAATCTTTCCCTTATGTCTAAAAGTTGATTTCTGCAATCTAAGTGAATTCTAAGTTTCAAGTTCATTACTTTATTTGCTATTGCTTTAAAAACGTTTGTTTTCCCTTACCTTCATTTGTTAGCCAACACCCTAAGCCCCGTTACAACCTTTGACTTCAATCTTGAGTGTTATGTGTTTCAATTTGTGGAGTTTGAATTTGGTATGAGCATATGGTGTCACTGGTTCTCGCATCTAAGTAGTAGCATTCCATTCATGAGATCATATCTAAATATGCTTAATAACTCCAGAAATCGCTTTCTTTGTAATACATATATGTGAGCGTTCGTTTTCATGTTTACATCAATCTTCTCACATATAACTAGTATAGGGTGTGTAGTTAGAAAATCTGAGTGAAAATTGAGTGCATATCTTGTAAGGAATTGAGCAAATTCTCTAAGGCATGTTACTACATTCAAAACATCGTTTTAATTGGTTAAATGTGAACTAGTAAGTGGTGACTGTGATTAAGTATGTGCTCAAGTGTTAAGTTGACTAAAATTTGTGGGAATGATGATTTTTAACTTGTCATGTGCGTGGGAAATCCCTAAGGAAAATGTTGGAAGGTTTAGGTTGTGTTTTGTTTTCTTTATTTTGCTCGAGGACTAGCAAAAGCTAAGTGTGGGGGTATTTGATAAGATCATATTTATATATATTTTACATAAAATTCACTTATCTTTTCTTAGTTAGTTCCTTATATTTTTGAGCTATTTACTATGTTTTTGTGTTTTGTGTGATTTATCAAGCAAAGAAAAGAAAAGTAGCACAAGTGAATTATTAAGTAACAAATTCTCAAAACTGCCTGTGCAGATTATCTGACTTTGGAAGCATGTTACAAACAGCTCAGAATGAATGAGAGAATGAGCCTTGTATGCGTGGAAAGCTACGGATGTCTATTTTCTGGAGCAATTAACGGATTGTTAATCTCATTTTTCTAGAAGAAGTTATGGGCATTGTAACACTGAAAGGTCAGAAAAGGGCTAAGCAGATTTGGCTAATAAAAAGAGAAAGGCAACACATGGGCAAAGGAAACACACACACATGGGCAGAAAATGGGTGGATTGTTGGCTGAAATAATGAAGAACATGTGTCTGCAAATGCAAAGGAAAAACACACACACATGGGCAAAGGAAACACACACACATGGGCAAAGGAAACACACACACATGGGTAGGAATTGTGTGTGTTTTGTGGTTGAAATGATGAAGCATGTGTGTGTAAATGTAAAGGAAAACATGGCAGAAAATGTGTGTGTTTGGTGGTTGAAATGATGAAGCATGTGTGTGTAAATGTAAAGGGGAAACATGACAACACACACCCACACAAGCTGCACATGCAAAGGAAATGGAGTGGTCCTCTCTCAAGCCTATAAATACCACCTCCCATATTCATCAACAGAACAGTTTTTGATCCATCTTTGCCATGAGTTCTCCACCACCATTCTCTCCAAATTCAGCCAAAAATCACCCCTAGCCACACCACCCATCAACCCTAAACATTTCCATACCATTCCCATCCATTCTACACCATAAAAACCACCCAAAACCTGTCCAAAACCTCTAGTGCCGCAGCTCGCAAGGAAGGAGAAAGAAGAAGAAACCTGGTGCCGTGCCTAAGCCCAAGCCTTGGGAGTGTTGGAGCGTTTCTAGGTGTTTTCTATCTTTGTTTTTAATATCTAAATTTATGCATCTTTGCTTTGTGAGTATGAGGAACTAAACCCCTCTTAGTTAGGGGGTGATTCGAAACTATGTTCATGCTTGCAATATGATTTGATTACATCCAGTTGTGATTCATAAGTTGTGAATTCAATTTACTTATCCATTCGTATAAAAACTGATTTGTGTATGTTGGTTGAGAGTGCACACTTAATTTTCATGCATGAATTTGACGCTAGAATATAAGGGAGTTTCACCTAATCGTTATGAACTTATATTCACAAGTAGTAAAGGTTGCTAGTCACAATCACGTTAAGTAAATTCTTGGCATAAGTTTCATGCAAATCATAGTAACAAGTGCATCGTCAATGCTTATGTTTTTCATAGAACTTAATGATTCTTGCTTGTATCTCTATTATGCAATTCATGTAGGGAACTTGTAGGTAATGTTTTGGGTTGTCGTATGCAATCATCCAACCTAATAACTTGTGGAAAAACTGAGGGTTAATTAGTGCAATTCACGATTAATTTGGGGCGTTGAGTATTCATAGTTTATCGAAAAGCAACTGGAAATCGTTTTGTATGCAAGTGTGACATGTGTGGAGAAGAACCTCCTAGCTAGCCTTCCATCCATAAGTTAAATTCAAATTCATTTACAATCTGTTTTGCTTCACCCAAATTTGTCTAAGAATCTGTTTACTTTGTTCTTGTCTTAATTTAATTATTTTCGTCCAAAATCAACCCCATCTTATTTCTTTGAGTCATATTAATTAGAACTTGTCTTAGATTATGTTTTTAAGTGTTTTAGTCCATTAGAAAACCAAAATTCGTCCAAGTTTGTGTTAGGTGTTCAAAACTGCCCAGAAAGTGTTTTTAAGGCAGTTTTGAGTGTTTATTTGCTGTTTTGAATCTTTTTGTTTATCTTAGTATTTTACAGTATAGTTTTGCATTCTTTGAGTCTAGTTTAGTGTTTTAAACTTTGTTTTTACGTTTTCAAGTCAGTTTCCAAGTGATTTAGCAATCCCTCCTAATCCCCGGCCTAGAACGATCCCTACTTACATTCTTTACCACAATTGACAAAAAGAGGGTTTAATTTGTGTGCTTATATATTTCGCATCAAATTTTTTGCCTATTCGGATCTTCATCTCTCATGAACAAGGTGAAATGTGGGGGGCTGAATTTTCGCGGTGGCTCTGTCTGTTCAATCTCGTTTGAAAATGGTGACCTGCTTAGGTTGGTCACGTCATTGCGGAGGGCATCGTCTATAGTGTCAATGCGATGGAATTCGTGTAACTACTCTGCTACAAGCCTTTGTACTTCCTCTTGGATTTGCATCTAGTGAGGCAGCGGAACCTCCAACTGCCCCTAGTGTTGACGGGTTACGGGCTCGGTTTGGGCTTGTTGTGCAGCAAGGCCTGCTATCGCAATGGGTTGGGCCTTTTGCCATGGGCCTGCTATGACATCTGCCATGAAGGAAGATTTTGTGAAAACATGTTCATTTAAGCAACATCTATAAGCATGCAATTAACAATTAAAGGCGGAATCATGCTTGCATGCACTTAAAAACAAAACATTAACCAAGAAATTCAAAGCCTAGTAGATTGGTGAACCAAGACTCAACTCAAATCAAAGTGAGTTGAGAAATATATACCTTTGTAGATTCCTCTTTGCATAAGCAAAGGCTAATCACCCAAAGAGAGGGCCTTCATTCCTTGCATCTAAAATCTATGGATTTGGATGGATGAAAAAGTTTCTCCAAGTTCCCAAAATTGAGAACCTCTAAGTATCTTCACCAAGGTTAGATTGGAGAAGAAATGAGTGACCTTGGAGTAGTTAGTATGGCTAGATAAACCCTCCAAAGGGCCGGCCTCTTTAGAGAGAAATGGAGAGACATGTTCTCTCCAATTTTCTCCAAAACAAACCCTAAATGAATTTTGGCTATAAAGTCATATTTATACCTTAATTCATTGGAGTGGCAAACTTGTAAATAAGTCCAAAACCCACTCCAAAACCAAATGGCCGGCCATGGGATATTATTGGCCTAATTGGGCCTTTGTGAATTAAGTTGTCATACAACTTAAGTCAATGGACTTGACGTTCGAAGCCCATTGGGCCTTGAGGCCCAAAACTATCCCGAGGTCTTTAACGAACTTTATTCGTTTGATTAATTAACATATTAATTAATCCTTGCCATAAATAATTAAACCATTTAATTATTCTTACTCATCTCCATTGTTTCTTCAATCTCCACCTTACACGGTGTACGATCCATTAGGTTCCTTTTAGCGAGGCAGTGGGCGATTAAAACCATTTTACATCGATTGTGAATTGAAACTTACTTTCAATTCTCCCTTTAGTGATTACACACGTTTAGGGCTTCCACAAACCATGAGTGACACCTAGCAGCATATCATGGTTACCCAAGCTAATCAGAAGAGGTGGAGAACCTATTCAGTTTAGGATTACAAATGCAATACGGTCTTTCTCTAATCTAATACTCTTGACCACATTGTTTGGTTTGATAGTTTATTTATTCATGTCTACTATCCAATGTGATTTGTGTGCTTATATGATTTCCTTGAATGTGATTTGGAACGCATTCCTAAATCTCATTCATACTCTGGCCAGAGGTTCTAAATCATATCATAGAGTATTCTCCCTCAAACCATTTGAAGGTTAGAGATCCCTTGTTGCGCATTCACTTGCCTCCATGACTAAGTGGCTTAACCCCAACGATGTCGTGGACACCCCGATAGGGTGACTTTGACATAATCAAAGATCAAGGACTTAACCATAAGACAACTGTGATGCCTCAGGTCAAAGGACTACTTTGCATTATCCCAACCATGAGTTCTCATGTGACATGAATATGAGAACTCTTCGTTGATCGTGTTCAGTGGACTCATTCTCTATTGAGCACCTACGTACTTGTCTTGATGTCACACACACCAATGACTCGAGACTAGTCACTCTCCCTGAGAGAAGACACAGCACGTACCGATCTTAACGGACTGTCAATGCCCAATTGAGAATCCTATGATCAGGAACATTTAGGATGTGTCTACGAAAGAATGGTCTCATGAATCTAACTTCATTAGATCGCATTCTCCCAATCACATATTCCTTGGACTTTATCGTTTAAGCATATAACATTTATATGAGACGGCTCAAACAATAATCTTTGCCCTTTATAGTTAAACTAGATTACTTTAACATGTGAAATGTCCGTAAAGTATCATCATATGATTGGCTTTAGGGCACATTTCCAACATGCCATAGGTTTGGAAATAAACCGGGGCCTTCTGTCTAGGGTTTGGTTGGGTGCGGCGCTGCAAGGGCAACGATGGTGGAAGTGGTGTCGTGGTCTGGTGGCCTTGCCGTCACTGCTGGATCACGATGGTGATGGTGGTGGCACGGCTCCACGATGGTAGGCCTCCTTTTTCTGTCGCGTTGAGTCTTGAGAACCTCCGTCATGGGGCTATGTCCTTATCTCGACTCTTCGGTCCAAATCCTTGCACATATGCGATTTTGTTCGTCGTAATTTTTGAATTTCCTACCATTGTATCCTTTATCCAGGGATTGATCAAGAAACTTTTCTAGGAAAAATTAATTGATATGATGTGTCAGAAATTCAACATAATTGAAAATTCAAGAAACTAATGCGAGAGGCTTCTTTGAGTATTTTGAATTAGCTCTTAATGAAAGCATCAATTTGTTGATGCAAATTTCCATTGTCTTTAGTCTTAACGAAAATGCACCTGCAAAACAATCAACACCTTTGATCAGAGACCTAAGCCTCACGTGCCCACAAGGTGGGGGGGTTAGGTTAACAGATCTCCGATGCCTAAGTTAGTTTCTTTGAGAGAGTAAAGTGTTGAGGGCTTTTTTAAGGATTGCCAAAGCTCTCAAAATTTGGTAGAATATGGGGAATTTATAGGGATAGGGCCAGCTATAGTGTTTAATGGAGAGATATTCTCTAAATATTCCCAATATATTAAATTAGGAAATAATATCTTGAGACAATGGTGTAATTGTCCTTAATTTATTTAAATTAGAATTACTTACTTGATTGAAGTCAATCTTCAACTAGGAATGTATTAAAGATAGGATTTGGGTCATTAATCCTTATCTTTAACTCCTTCCCAATGGCAGGTGAGCTGTGGGCAATCGTATTTAGCTGCTAAGATCCCTAGGGATGTGAGTAGCGAGTAAGAGCATCTGAAAAGCCTGCCCATTTATTGAAGGCAATCTTGTCTTTCTTGAATAAAAGTCCATGTGTCACCTCTAGAATTTTTGGGATTATTTTAGGCTCCACAAAGTACATATGAGTTTATTGTTTAAGGGATATGTTATTCACATACTCATTTTTAATTTACTACCTTTAAACACTATTCTTAATTTAACATTCAATAATTACTCACATAATCTAAAACCAAAATCATTTTATCATAAACATATGTTTATAATTTTTATTTATCACCAATTTCTTCTCTTCACTCAAATTTCCAACAAGAGGTCAAAACTCGATTATTTAAGGATGCATCTAACCCCTGTTATACTGCCTACGTACCCTTGAGCGGGATCAAACCTTTCGTAGTTCACAATTTCTTATAAATTCATTTCTGAAAATATTATATTAACCGAAATATCCAACATTCGTGTTAATAATCAAAACACATCAAACGGATACCAAATACATAATTGAAATATCAAAATTCACATAAAAAAATAGCGTAGACTCATTGGCAACGCACCACCATCGATGGCGGTTTCCAGCAAACGGAAACCTCAAATTCCGACCAACACTAAAAATTACCAAATTTTACAGACAAGTAGATCTCAATGAGAGGAACAACTTTCATACCTAAGCCGAAGTCCAATTTGGCCGAGAAACACCTTAAATCTCCTCGAACAGCCGGAAACCCTTGATTTTAGGTGTTCTTGATTCGTCTCCAAAATAACTCTGCCGCCCCCAAACTTGTTTGAGCTTTTTTCCTAGGCTCAAGAGGATACTATAGGTGGTGGTGATCGAATGAAATTGTTTCAGAAATGGGAGGATCGACGACATGGATCCATCGCACCCACCGGTGTGGGTTTCACTAAATCAAAGCCAATCTCCATCCATTTTGGGTTGTAATTGATAGATGGAAGGTCATGGAGTGTTTCCCAAATGTTTATTGGACATGGTTCGTCAAAAAAATCGATGGAAAACCATCAAAGAAAGTGAAGATAACTGAGTCGGGTCGCTAGAGAAACCGGGTCAGGGTAATCCGGTACTCCCCCCTTTTCTCCATTCCCCTCCTTTCTTTTCCTTCTCATTCGCCCTTTCCTTCTCTCCCCTTCCCTCTTTAGCCTATCTTTTCCCCGCATCTCTCCTTTTCTCTCCTCCCCTTTTCATCACATCCGTCGATCTCTCCTCAACACAACATCCAGCCACAGACGTGGCACTTCTTCCCTCCTTCGAAATTGTTGGAGCCTTCTAGATTAGGTTAAATTTACAAAAATGTCCTCAACTTTAAACGTTAATAACTCTGTTGTTATAGCTCTGTTTCACAAACAGTTTGCGCCTACGCGTTTGTGAGATCGAGCTCTATCTAAATATGCCAAGAAATACAATAAAATACGTCCTAGTATAATTACATTAAGCCAACTAGGGGAAATTTCGTCTTTTCCACATATCGATAAATTTTACGACATAACTATAATAATTTCTGTAAACAACACTTTAAAAATTATCAATTAAATTTTCATAATCATAAATCGATTTATTTTCGATTTTTCTCCACATATTCATAAACATAAATATTGATTTATATATATATTTTTTTTCTAGGGTATTACAAATTCTACTTCTAAAAAAAAACGCTGGCACCCTGCCCATTTAATCCACTCAAATAAATAGTAATTGACCCCAATGAATAGTAATTGGCCGGTTGTATCTCCACCCCTAAAAAATGCGCTGGCCCAAAGTCTAGTCAATTCTTATTAAAATATTATTAAATTTTTTATAAAATAATAAAAAATAATTTTATTTATAATTTCAGATAGGATTTTTAACCAATCTTATCACGCCACGTGTCATTATCCAAAATTACTATTTTATGGATAGATTTCCGATAAGATTTTGATCCAATCTCAACGCGCCACGTGTCACTATATGCTTACAATCCTATAGAATAGATTTCGATAAGATTTTCAACCAATCATGTAGTGCCATGTGGCATTATCCACAACCTCATCCTTTCTTTTGTTGTCGATATAAACCCTACATCCATCCTAATTCATACACCAAATTCAAACTAGCTCAGAATCTTCTTCATCGTTTTTAAATCTTGAGTTCTTACAATGTATTCTTCAAAGAGATTGTGTGAAATCAATGAGCAACATAACAAAATTGTTGGCAGAACAGGAAGAATTGTTCAATCTCAAGGATGGTGGAGATGAGGCGTTCGTAATGAAAGAGGACGAGGATGATGATCATAGAAGGCAGAGAGCCTTACATTCCCGTTGTGTCATGTAAGCTGTGGGTCAGATCTTCAAACCCAGATGTGCCGTAAACTTAGATAGAAAGAAGGAAATATGATGTAAAGATCTCTTGGAAGATTACTTTATCCCCAACAATTTATTGCCTAATCATATTTTTAGATGTCGTTTTAGAATGCAACGAAGTTTGTTTAACAAAATCATGATTGCTATTTGCAACCATGATCTATACTTTGTGCAAAAAAAGAATGCGTTTCATGTTCTAGGTCTTCTTCTTGAGCAAAAAATTACTACTGCCTTGCGGATGCTTGCATATGGAGCATCTGCTAATTAAGTGGATGAGATAGCGAGAACGGGAAAATCAATTGTTCTAGAGTCTCTGATGAGATTTTGCTCGGCAATCGAAGCCCTTTACAGCAATGAGTACCTCTGGAAACCCATGACAATGGACTTGCGAAGACTTTTGAAGCAGGGTGAGATGTGAGGCTTTCCTGGCATGATTAGAAGCATCGACTGTATGCATTAGACCTGGAAAAATTGTCTAAGTGCATGGCAAGGAGCTTATGGCGATAGAAAATGAGCCAAATGTATCATTTTGGAAGCAGTGGCATCATTGGATACATGGATTTGGCATGTTTTTTTGGATGTTCTAGGAGCTGAAAATGATCTCAATGTCCATGTCTAATCTCCAATGTTCAATGAGTTGCTGCAAGGAAAAGCACCGAAAGTCATATATTGGTCAATTAACATAAACATGAAAGAGCATACTACGTAGCAGACAACATTTACCCAAGGTGGACAACATTTGTCAAAATAGTGTCACATCCACAAAGTGAAAAGGAAAAAAAACTTTGCAAGATGCCAAGAGGGGTGTAGGAAGGATGTGGAGCGTTGTTTTGGTATCTTGCAAGCTCATTGGGCGATTGTCATGGCTGCTGCCAGATTGTTTGATGTTAAGGCTATTCAATCCATCATGATTACATGTATCATTCTCCATAACATGACTATGGAAGATGAGTATGATTATGATGCCCTCGATGAATACGAGTCGGACACGATGAACAATTTCAGAACACGTATATATTGTCCTCATGATCGCACCAAAGATCCTATGCAACACGAGCCATTGGAAAGGGATGGACATTACATTCAATTAATAATTGATCGGTACACTTCAATGCAATGACCATACATGCAATTAAGATATCAAAGTGCCTTGATTGAGCACTTGTGGGGATTGAAACAAGGTGAAGATACTTAAAATGAGCTTTTGGTCGAAGAATAAAGTTCTTAGTTTATTTGGTGTGTTTTTTTAAGTTTTATTTGGTGAGTTTATGTAATTTTATTTGGTGTGTTTTTTTAAGTTTATTTGGTGTGTTTATGCAATTTTATTTGGTGTGTTTATGTGATTTATTTTGATGTCTTTATGTAATTTTATTTGGTGTGTTTAAATAAAGTACTAAAAATAAATAAGAAATTACATAAAGTACTAGAAATAAATAAGAAATTACATAAAGTACTAGAAATAAATAAGAAATTACATAAAATATTAAAAATAAATACGAAATTGCATAAAGTACTAGAAATAAATAAGAAATTACATAAAGTACTAAAAATAAATACAAAATTACCTAAAGTACAAAAATAAATTAGAAATTATATAAAGTCTGAGGAGTTAGGATATGCAGTGCTAGGATCTTCGTTGCTAGGATCTGTGTAGCTAAAACCCCCTCCACTTGTTCCCTTGTTTCTTGCATGCCTCCTTCGCACCACATCCTTTTTTTTTCGATGTTCAAAGATATTTAGAATTCAGAGACATTCCTACTAGAAGCTTGTTCATAGTGTCACGATCTGTTTGAGCCATCATTTCTTCTCTAAGCATCTCCATTTCTCAATTAAGTACTTCTCTTTGTCTCTCATTAGCCACATCACGTCTCTCAATAGCTGCTAAGATTGCTTGCATAGTCGCAGCTTTTGCCTTATCTCTAGTCACTTCCCATGCCATGGTCAGTTCACCTTGGCGAGCAAGTTCGTCCATATATTTTGTGTAGTCATTCTTGGAAGAACTCCCTTTCTTCTTTGCCACATTTTTACCTTGAGGCCTAAAAGACCGACAAGTCGGCTCCGCACTGCTTCAAGCATCACTTCCAGCTTTTCAAATGTGTCGCCTTCTTATTGGGCCGGGTCTGCTTATGGTAAAATGTGTATAGGGATTCTGTGCATGATAACTTCTGGACCGATTGGCATAAGTTTGTATCTGGGACAATTTTTGACAACATTCCAACATTCCCATCTGGTGAATGATTTGTTTTTGTTGTTTGCATTGTACCATGCTTGTGCTTGAGGTGTTTATAAAATGTGGGATAAGATAATATTATAAAATATGGGTGTAATACAAATAAATAAATTAAAATATTGATGTGGGTGGAATACAAATAAATAAATAAAAATATTGTCAACTGATCGCTAAACTTCTGCTACTACTCATATTAGATGAAGCATGAGAGATGGCGTTTTTCCAACTAGTAAGCAAGTTGTTGAGTTTTTTCCTATGACCTTGAAGACCTTGACTACTTCTTGCGTCTTCTCCAAGCCTCTCGCAAAATGTTGTAGTAATGCAAATGCATCTCATTACCCGTAATCGAGTCATGAATAATTTAAACCCAGCATTCACACAACGTAACATCTTCGATGACCATCCAAGTAGCCATTTTTTGCACACAAAAGTATGTGAAAGCTTTGGTTCAAAGTGTTGAACATATTGAAAAGTGGTGTAAGGTGGAAGATGATGGTTAGGTATTTATAGAAAATTGTTTTAATTTTTTCTGTATTTTTAAACAATTTTTAATAATTTTTTTAATAATTTTTATTAAGTTAATTAATCTAGACTATTGGATTTCAAAAAGATTGAAATCTAACAGCCCAAAATTGGCCACGTGGAAAACGGTAAGAATTTTGACATTTTTTTTTATGTTTTTTGGCCGAAAATCCTGGACCGTTGATCTAAGAATCGAACGGCCCAGATGTTGCCACGTCATTAGCCGTTGGGTTTGAATTTCAAAATTTTTTTACTGTTGGAAATCCAACGGTTCATAAAACTAGCCATTGGAAATCCAACGGCCGAAGATGCGCCACGTGGCCATGTCCTACACCCCTTTAGTGCACCTGCATCGGCAAGGCTCGTCATCTGTTTTCTGTCAAGAAGGAACACGTGTTTCCCACGCGCTTGACGCAAAAAAAAATATCAGGGCTTCACTGACGTCATGATAATGCCAGCATGACGTCAGATAGGTCGGTTCCTCACTCAGTCCATTTTGGGCCGGCCTACAAGCTGGCTTGAACTGGCCTATCTTGCTCAGCTAGAGGGGTTTTACACAGTGCCAGCCCATTTTTTTGGCTTTCGACCAACCTATTTTGCTAGGCTGGAGCTGCTCTTAGAGCAACTCTATTCCTAAAAACCTCTTAGTCAAGAGTCAATTCAATCCACTCAAATGAATAGTAATTGACTGCAATGAATAATAACTGCCCAAGTCTACCTCCACCCCTAAATTGAATAGCCTAGTCAATTCGCATCAAAATATTATTAACTTTTTTATTATAAAATAATAAAAAATAAATTTATTTTTAATTTCGGATAAGATTTTTAACCAATCTTGTCACACCACGTGTCATTATTCAAAAATACAGTTTTTGTGGGTAGATTTTTAAGTAAAATTTTAATTAATTCCGTAGCACCACATGTCATGATTCTGTAAGAATTTTAGGGATAGATTTCCGATAAGATTTTGAACCAATCTCATTGCGCCATGTGTCACTATATGTTTAGAATCCTTTAGAAATAGATTTTGATAATATTTTTTACCACTCACGTCGTGCTGCGTGGCATTATCTGCAACCTAATCCTTTCTTTTTGTCCATATAAACCCTACATCCATCTTAATTCATACAACAAACTCATACTAGCTCAGATGCCTTCTTCATTGTTTATAAATCTTGAGTTCTTACAATGTCTTCTTCAAGGAGATTGTATGAAATCGATGAGCAAGAGAAAAAATTATTTGAGGAACATGAAGAATTGTTTAATCTCGAGGATGGTGCAAATGAGGTGTTCATAATGGAAGAGGAAGAGGATGATGAACTTAGAAGGGAAAGAGCCTCACATTCTCGTCGTGTCATGTAAGCTGTGGGTGAGATCTCCAAACCCAGTCGTTCTGCAAACTTAGATAGAAAGAGGGAAATAGGAGGTAAGGATCTCTTGGAAGATTATTTTTTTTCCCCAACAGTGTATTCCCTGATGATGTACCACACAAATGAGTACCTTCGGAAACCCACGACAATGGACCTGCGAAGGCTTCTGAAGAAGGCTGAAATGTGAGGCTTTCCTGGCATGATTGGAAGCATCGTTGTATGCACTAGACCTCAAAAAATTGCCCAAGTGCGTGGTAAGGAGCTTATGGCAACAAAAAATGAGCCAAAAATATCACTTTCGAAGCGGTGACATAATTTGATACATGGATTTGGCATGCTTTTTTCGGTGTTCTAAGAGCTCAAAATGACCTTAATGTCCTTGCCTAATCTCCAGTGTTCAACGAGGTGCTGCAAGGAAAAGCATCGAAAGTCACATATTGGGCCAATGGAACTACGTATGATGGAGCATACTACCTAGCAACATTTACCCAAAGTGGACACTGTTTATCAAAACAGTGCCAAGTCCACAAAGTGAAAAGGAAAAACACTTTGCAAGATGTCAAGAAAGGTGTAGGAAGGATGAGAAGCATTGTTTTGGTATCCTGCAAGCTCGTTGGGCGATTGCCAAGGGTGCAGCTAAATTTTTTTTTAAATTTTTTAAGCCGAAAAACCTAGACCGTTGATCTAGAAATCGAACGGTCTAGATTTTGCCACGTCACTAGCCATTGGGTTTGAATTTCAAATTTTTTTTTGCCGTTAGAAAACTAACGGTCCATAAAACTAGCTGTTGGAAATCCAACGGTCATCGCCGCGCCACATGGCCCATCATCTCACGTCACTTAGTGCACCTGCAATGCGGGCTTGTACTGCACTGTCGGGAACAAGCGCATACGCGAAAAAAATTAATCACATGGTTAACGTCAGCCTGGTGTTAAATAGGTTGGGTATTGGTCAGCCAATTTTCTGCTAGGCATGTTGATGGCCTCCCCAAAAGCCCAACCGATTGGATGGGGTGGAGTGGGTCTTTTTTGGGTGGGGTTGGGGTTGAGAGGGAAAAATGGTTTGTTGCCTAGCTAATATGTGGAGGGCTTGAGTAGCCCTTACGCTCAAACCATAAGAAAAGTGAAAACGATTGTAAGAAACAAAAGAATTAAGTTCATAAAGATTTTACTTGTTGGATTGTACCCATGTTTGTATTTTGCAAGTATCTTGGTTCATGTTGGAAAATTTTAAAGTACGAAAGAAACCAATATCGATGCTGTTACGCGCGGTATATTTGCACTTAAGCTTTGATATTCCGTGCCTATTTTTAAAATGACGTAATTTTAAATAAACATGTTCTTGGAGTTTAAATGTTAATTCAAATTGAAAATACATGTTTTATATTAAAAAAAGTACATGTGGATTGAGTTGCATTTTATATTTGGTTTACGTACCGGAAAACAACGTGATATGTATGGCTGATGAATGGTTACTTAACCAATTCAAAAAAAGGTAATTATTCACTTATAAAATAGAGAAGATTAATGTAAGAAATTAATTAGCCCTTCTTTCATCCATCATCCACTGAAATTACTACAGTTTAGAAACGATTTTTTTTGTTGGAATAAGATGTTTTATTAGCACACGATAAGATAATAAAAAAGACAACTCAAAATGATCCATTTAAAATTCAAATGTGAAAATAGGAAAATAAAGTTTCATTGATATGCAATTTGAATACAATCACGAAATATAAACAAAAATATGACAACAACCAAAACCTACCAAAATTTTATTGCTTGGTCTCAACCATTTTCATTATATTTTCTTAAAACTACTTGTCATTTGAGATGATTGAACACATACAAGAGTTTTAGAGTGGGTTTGTAAGAGAAAGATATAGAACCATTAATTCATGGTTGTGATCGATGGTAATGCAAAGGACCTACCACCAGTCATCTAAAACTAAAAGGGTGAATGGAGGGGGTGAAGCTTTTCCCACTTTCCCACACCTTGTAATTTTGATTGATTGCCACGGCAGGTGTTTGGATAGAACTTGTCGTTTATACAGAACTAACTTACAGTGATCCCCAAAGTAGTGACAGGATGCTAACTTTAGATGGAGCTAACAAATCAGCCCCCACTAAACTGTGTCAACTGGTTAGAAGATGGGGGTAATTAACAACATCATAAATACTCTGTGAATGGCAAGCCTGGGCATAATAGAACCGAAACCGAACCCGGAAAAAACCGGTCGGTTCGGTATTAATCAGTTTTTTTTGTCGGTTCGGTATAAAACCAAACTGTTTGCTTGTATGTCTGTTTGATATCCCTTCGACAAAGACTTTGATAAAAATCTAATAAGATTTCAATAAAAAAAATAATGATGGCTATAAACCGTATCTACAATCTCTCTAAAAACAACTCAATGTGTTGCCAAAGTACATGTTACACCATATATATATATATATATATATTCAAATCTTGAAGTCATTCCTAAGCTAAATCATTCAAGTGTATGCTTCCTTGGGACTTCAATCATTTTTTTTTTCCTTCGATCATATCCGTTCTCTTTTACAGAAAGAAGCAGCCTTTTGGATCTAATTTATTTTCTCTCTTTTCCATTTTTTTTATTTCTCTAATATTATTTCCAATAGCGGATTTGTACATATCTAATTGGAAGAACTTGAAGCTAGCGTGCATGCAATTTGATCTCTCTCATTAGGAACAATGTGATTAGGTGAGATGCCCCTTTCTTCAAGCATTACTTTCATTGTTAGTCAGTCTTTTTTGCCGCTTGCATGCACAACTTGACACACAATGACCTACAGAAGTTGATATTTCGTTTTGGTATTAATTTTGCTCTTTAATTTCTCAAAATATCGCTTATTAAATTAGAGAAGAACTTACGTAATTGTAACGGTATTATAAACTAGTTATGCACTTTGATGTGGAAAAATTGAAGAAACATGATATATTGTGATTAATTTGTGATACCGTCGTAGCATCTCGGATAAAAGTAAATTTCTCGTTTTTAGTTCAACCAATCTATCAAAATGGGAAATGACATGGGAATTGAAACTTGACTAATAATTTAGAAAGGGTAGTGCTATTCATACATGTGTGAATCTTAATGCCTGTATGTGTTCCATGTTGCTCAATTTGTGTTGTACACATGTTAAGCTTGAAAATGCATCACACGTGAGGTAGTGTGTTGAGAGCATCACATGAAGGAAATAAGGATTGTTGCATGTGCTTATAAGTGATTGAGCTACTCCTCATGTTGTCAATTTATTTTATGGTGGAACACCAACTTTCTTCACTATTCATTGCATGAATAGTCGTTGATAGTGAAGATGCACAAATTCAAGTACTTGTAAAAGAACAAACAATCATGAGCAAGCCCAAGACCGGAGGAGGAGGTGTGAGGCTCTTCTACGGTCAAGTTAGTAGGCAATATAAAACTCAAGCAGTTGCAAGAGAATAAATATGCGAGAATTGGGTTACCCGAGATAAACCCTAGAGAGGTGTATTTATACCAATCGAGGAGAGGATTTTTTAGGATAGTAGAATCCTTATTAAGCTAGGAAAATCCAAGAGGATATCTAAGAAGTAGATATTGATCAATCCTCTTAGGAGTGTGATTATAGGAACTCGTTGATTTCTTGTTGAATTAGGTTGTCATATCTTGCGAAACAATGACTTCGCCCACTGATTCCGGAACAGGATGATGGTGGTATCACTGCTCCATTTATTCAGCTCCATCTCACAAGTTGTTGAGTTAATAGCTAGACCTCGAGCTATGTGTATCCCGATACACCTTACTTCGACCCTAGAAAATCATGGTATCACAAATAGTAGAACTCCACCAGTTAGGAGTTGCCAAGGCAGTTAAAATGTGAAGTTACAAAAACTACGTAGTATAAGTAACATAATTATCCCATTATTATTTTCATTCATAATGATTGGAATTCGATATGAAAACAAAGTGTCGGCTGTCTACTACCTGACGCTCTTCCTCTACTCCATTATTCAAACTTGGGCCTGCACCATAAGATAAATTGTCGGTCCCAAGCCTAGATAAAGGAGGAAGATGAGGGCATCAGATAGTCGATAGTCGGTACTCAATTTCTCACATCGAATCTCTATGATTATGAATGAAAATATATTTTAATAATTGGAGGTAACCGAAGACATGGCGGAAAACTGAGTTCAGTGGCGTTAGAGGTTTCATACAGCCGACCTCACTTAATGTGATAAGGGTTGGTTGATTTCTTTTTTCTTTTTTTTGCTAGAAAAGAAATTCATTAAATAAAAGAACCTCTAGTACAACCAGTTCCAGAAGCATCAAAACAACGGAGCATTCGAAGCTTCACTCGGGATATGAGCAACCCAAATATGAAGGTTAACGGACTTGATACCAATAGAAGCTAAAGCATCCGCCACAAAAGTTGGCTTCCCTAAAGATATGACACCACCTAACTTTCTGAAACGCATTGGCGCACCACCTAACATCCTCAAGGATAGACCTCAAGCTCTAAGGCTTGGTTGATGCTATTATTTGTATATTTTCATTCATAATGGCAAATTTCTAACAAGAAAAACCAAATCAATTAAAAAGAACAAGAGGAAACTTGAAATAGGTCCAATTTTATAGCCCAACATTCGGATTAGTCCAATTTTTAGTTACTTTTGACTTAGCTCCATTGACTAGGATTCCATGTTAGCAATTTTTCTGATTAGGTTGATTTTTTTGCATTATTATGACTATTTTACCCTCCTATAGCTTTTGCACGTTCTCCATATATTTTCCACATTTTAAATTTTTATCAGCATTCAAATTCATTGTTTAGTAGTTTCCTTCATCTTTCTCCCCGATTTCTTGATAACAATTTTTGAATTTCTTATCAATCTATTTTTAAGGAAGGCTTAATCACTTTTAACTTATACGTGCAAATTTCTTCACGAGACATATTCTCCAAGTACAATTTTATGATTGTGTTTTTCGTTTGTGGTTTGGCGATACTCAACCTTCTCCATCTATCAAAGCACTAAAACACAGCAAATTGAATGCCATTTAATTTTCAAGTAAGGTATATTATAATTATTTTCTCCTTTATTGTTGTTTGCTATGCAAATTTTTACATGAAGACTTTATCCTAATCCTCCTAATCCCTTTCTATCATCTCTCATTGATATGCTTCTTTCTTTTCTTATTAAAAAAAAACCAATGCACAGACGGTGTTTGATGTTATGCCTCTTTGAAAATTGTAATTTCCCGTAATCCATATATTCATGACTTTCATAGTTTTATCTTTGGAAGAATGTATAACGTTTGCGGGGTTGTAATCCTGGATTTGGCAGACGAGATAGATTTAACATGGTAATGGTGTGCAACTTGTACGAGCAAAGGCCTGACATGAAATTTCCCACCACCTGCATATCCTGCATGACACACTATATCCAGGACATAGGATATAGTAGAATTCAGTATATAATTGAACAAACAACTAATTATGATGTAAAAACGTACTAGAATAGAAGCACAATAGTCAAAAAGTAGTATACTTGTACAACTAATTATGATGTAAAAATCACATTCTCCATGGGTAGGTAGTTTAGATTTACCACATGCGTGTTGACAAAAATGGTTTCAAGTAATTTTCTTACCATGGTATGTACAACTAATAGTCATGTAAAAACCATATTTTACAAGGGTAGGTAGTCTAATACTTTTTTTCAGTAGAAGTTCAATAAAAATGATTCTAGGTAATTTTCGTACATGATATGTAGTTTAATACCGTTGCGCTTAATCATACATGTACAACTAATTATCATGTACAAGTCATATTCTACAATGATAGGTAGTTTATATTTTAAACCAAATGGATGTGTAGGATAAACATACCTCCAACTTATAGATTTTCATAATTTCCATCTTCGCATACAATTCCGACAAATTCCACTTAACAACCTTAAGAGACATATTTTCCCTTCCCCTTATTGGATTGATCAAATGAGTACGCTCACAAAACCATAACTGCATCAGTAAGATATTAATATGTTATTTTATTGAACACAGATAGAATAAAATGAAATAAAATGTAGATTAACATACCAATAATCCAATTACACAACCAGTTACACTTTCGTAACGTTCTCCCATATTATCAATTGTGCCCAACAACCAATTCTTTACTGCTACAGCCCACACATAATCCTTCATCTTGGTAATATCCTTAACGTACCCAACCATGTACAAACTAGTATTATTTCCACTCGTACTGAAAAACAATGTCAAGCAAAAATATAAACAAACCAGTCGCACAAAATCACCTTCATGCACGCTACCATGCAACCTAACCACTCTCAAAATCCTTTCTTCCAATATCTTCTTACTTATATCTTTGATGTCTGCAAGACATCTCTCATAAAAACCTATAAACGCACTTTTTCATTTCCTACTATTTAGGTTGATCTCTTCCCCTTCATCAGGCAACCCAAAAATCTCAACTATATCTTTGGTAGTTATTGTTGCAGTTATTCCACCAAAAATAAATGTTTTTTGTACTGGGTCGTAGCACTTCAATATAGACACAATATTTGCATCACATTTCCTGCAAACACCATCAATGATCAAGTTCTCGTGGTACGCTTTGAACAACCTCCCGAACGGTGTACGATTCATTAACTCAATATGCGCAATAAACACACTAGGTCTCATTTTTTCCATAACGCAACAAAACTTCAAAAGGTCAGACCTGTACTCCAGGATTATCTTTTTTTTGTTTGTTTTTTTCTCTCCATGCAAAACATCTTCGGCTACAAGTAATACAAGTCTGCTATAAGTATGATTATTCCAAAACATACTAAATAATGCCCAAATGATAACATATCAAGCCAAACTACATATCATATTTATATAAGTAATGTTAAAAAGAGACTAATTTAACAATCTGAACTAATTATACTAAAAGTAACTCTACAAGATAAACAACGTATCAATTTAAACTACCAATTATTAAAGTTCCAAATACTAAAACACCAATTATTAAAGATGAATTGTAGTACCTATAATCTAGGTATCAAACACCACAAAAGTAAAAAGCCAAAGCAGAATACTAAAAAACTAGAGAAACAAATTGATCCAATCATCATCCCACATTTCACATGCATAAGCATCAGCTTGTTTTTCGTATACTGATCCAACTCAAACCCATTACTAATAATGTAATTATAAACCCTCTTAACCCCCCTAATCGATTTCAAACTAGTACAAGCCTTCACTAACGCGTCATAAACACTGGCCACCAATTCATACCCGTCGTCAAACTCTAAAATCTCGAACAATTCAAGTGAAAAAAAAAAATTTAGAGCAAAGATACGGTAGCACCTGTTATCAAATACTGGTATTGAAATCGAGGGAATGTAATACCTGTTTTCCAGGTAACGAACACTGCAAAAACAAAGCCCAAATCACCAAACCAAAAAAAAAAATAGAAAAACAAAACCAGGTGACCATGTATGAAATTGAAATCTTCCGAGAAGTTGCAATACATGTTCTGCAGGTATACCAAACCCGAATCAAATATTTGCCTATTCTATTTTCATCATATATTGGGAGAAAATTTATAGCCTTCATATCTTCATACGGATTTAGAATTCAAAATTTGGATTCCGTTGGATACGCAAAGCAATTTGAAAGGCAGGAGGATAAGGTTTTGAATAAACAATGAGATTAATTAGGGTTGTAATTCATCTGCAAGAGACCTGATAAACCATTTAATGGTAATTGTTGTAATTTTGTTTGTAAAGTATGTGCATTTTAATTGCTGACATAGATGATTGTTGTACTTACTAGGCCCCACTTATACTTATGTAATATTAGTAGATTCCATTAAAAACAGGCTTACAAAATTAGACACCCAAAAAACAATAACTTGTATGAGATTTATACACATTATCTATGTGACATCCATGTGTGATGTTCGTCTGACATGGACGGCTCAGATCCATCACACAGAAAATAAAATATTCAGAGTCATCCATATAATATCACCCATGGATTCCGATTCATCCATATAATATCACCCATTGATTCTGAAAATTTCAAGTGGAATTACCCAAACGTCGCCTAAAAAAAGGATAATCTTATTAATTTTCGGACCAACAAAAAAACGAATTTAATATTTGCTTAAGAGCTAAGATTTCCATGGGCCAACCATTTTCCTCACGTGGCCGCACGCCATAGGTCCAACAATGTCACACGCGGTCCGTGATTTTAGATAACGCCCTCTCCTTCCGCCACGTACATAGAACTCCGTGGCCCAGACCAACGGACAATGTCGTCAAATCTAACCGCCGTTAATTTTGGCGGCTCTTATTGCTCAGCGTTTGGGGTTTATAACCCCGCCTATTTAAACGGCGCAAACCGAGGGGGAAAAAAAAGAGCGACTGAGAGTGAGAGGAAAAGAAACGCTAAAAAAGAAACGGGAAGATCGGCGAGCGAGGGTTTCGAAACGGGAAGTATTTTCTTGGTTGGGGAATTGTGAAACGATAGCGTTGTCGAGATGGCGGAGCATGCAGACGAAGTGAAGGCGGCGGAGTCTTTGTTGGACAAGGTACCGGACAAGATCCACGGTCACGATTCGTCGTCGGCGCTACCGCCGTCGGAGGCAGTGCGCGACAAGGGCATTGGCGGTGGCTATTCGGCATCGTTGAAGTCCAAGGTTAACAGGCTCTTTGGGAGGGAGAAGCCCGTGCACCACGTCTTCGGTGGCGGAAAAGGTAGCGTTTCGCAATCGAAACGTTCTTTCTGATCTTTCTGCTAATGGATCTAGATCTGCTGAGGCCTTGTGACTTTGTTTAATTGCTAATTAAGATTTTGGTATTTAATTAAAGTTGGAGTTTCTTTGTTAATGTTCTTAATTCACTTCTGTGTGATTATTTTGTTAAGTTTTGATTTTTGTGAATAAATTAAGTTGGGGTTACTTTGTTAATTCTTTTAATTGGCTTTTTAATCCTTTTCCAGTTTTGCTAATCCAACTGATTATTAAACTGAACCCTTTCTAATCATATTGCAATTTTGTGTCGAGTTAACTTTTTGTAGAATGACATGTTGATTACGTGGTTTGGATTTTCACAATCGAAAATTTACAAGAACTGCAACCTTATAATTTTGGTTTGATGAAAAATTGATCGACATTCTTTTTCCATTTTTGCTAATCCAACTAATTATTTAACTGAGCCTTTATAATCATGTTGCAATTTTGTGTTGGGTTAAATTTTTTGTACAATGACATTGTGATTATACGTGGTTTTGTATTTTCGTAATTGGAAATTTTCAAGAAATGCAAGTTTTTGTTATGGTTTGATGAAAATTGAATAATTATATGTTACAGCCGCTGATATTTTCCTTTGGAGGGGCAAGAAGGTGTCGGCAGGTGTTCTTATCGCCTTAACGATCATATGGGTTTTCTTTGAATTGCTTGAATACCATCTGCTGACTCTGGTCTCCCACTTGTTGATTATTGGGATTGTTATGTTGTTCTTGTGGTCCAACGCTTCAACCTTCATTAACAAGTAAGAATGCCTTTGATTCTTTATTTAGTTGTTCTGTTTGTGTTCGGGGCAATGGTCTCGATTTTATATGTTTGGAATGACTCACTTAGCACCAATTTGTTACATTCAGGTCTCCACCCCACATTCCACAAGTTCAAATTCCTGAGAAGCCGGTTCTACAGATTGCGTCTGCAATTACATCAGAGATCAACCGTGCTTTTGTTATCGTGCGGGAGATTGCATCTGGGAAGGATCTGAAGCAGTTCCTCTCTGTATGTTTATTGCCCTCTAGCTCTGTCTTTTCTGATTGATGCTGTTCATGTTCCACTACGATTGATGATGATGATGATTTAATTGTTTCTCGATTTGCAATTTGTTTGTATATAATCATGGCATGTATGAATTGCAATCTGTGTTCATATGAAAGGGATGATCTTTAGACACCATGTTGCTGACTTGATTGTTTATGTTTTTTCGTATTTGTGAATGGTGTTATGATCGATTAGGCGATTGCTGGCTTGTGGGTTGTGTCCATCTTGGGGAAGTACTACAACTTCTTGACCTTGGTCTACATAGGTAAGGAAACCACACATTGTACATATCAGTTATGGCTGCCATTTTCCATTTCTTTCTGCGCTTGTTCTTACCATGGTGTTGATTCTTTCTTCACAGCGGTTGTTTTGCTCTTCACACTTCCTGTGTTCTATGAGAAATACGATGACCAGGTGGATGCGGTTGCGGAGAAGGCACTGACTGAGATGAAGAAGCAGTATGCAGTATTTGACGCAAAGGTGCTAAGTAAAATTCCTAGGGGGCAGACGAAGGCCAAGAAGTTTTAGAGTGGTTGACGTGCAGCCGGTTCTATTAACTGTGTTTTGCCAGGGTGTTGTGCACATTTTGTCCATGATTGCTTAGGATCCTCGTCTCCATTTCATAGTTCGCGAGTCCGCTGGATTCACGGTGGGGATGAATTTGTGAATGTGTTTTTCATACTTGTTTTCGCTACGTATATGATATTTTTGGCTATATTTTTCATGGAGTTTTTGTTATGTGTGACCTGGTGATCATGCTAGTACATTTCAAATCAATGCGTTTCTTCTTTGCTTAATGTCTTATGCTTGGATGGAATGATTTGGAATGATTTGGTGATTGTTTCTCTTTTTGGTATTCAATAATTCGCATTGCAATCTTATCAAGAATAGAATCCGTACAAATCTGCTCAAAAGGTTATGCCTCTGCTTTTTATTATTTTGGAAAATATTCCTTTGCTTCTTGTCTTCGCATATGTAGGCGTAGTCATATTCTCTAGATTGGATGTGGCTTTATGCACTGGTGTTCGAATTAATTTAAAATAAAATATCGTTTGTAAACAAATTAACTTAAAGTAAAATCTTTCTTTGCTTCTTATCTTCGCATATGTGACCAGTCATATTCTCTACATTGGATGGGACTTTATCTGTGCAGTTTGAATTAATTTAAAGTAAAATATTGTTTGTTAACAAATTCTCATTCCCTTCTATTGTAACAGAAGGAAATGAAGTTGGTTAAAAAGATTACAATTTGTGAACTTCACTTTGCTTATCCATTCTTTTTGACCTCTCCTTCCTATACCATGTTCTTTTTATGTAAATTTGTAGATAAGGAGTAGGCGAGATTAGCTCTTCATCAACAATCGTGTGAGAGACATCAACCCTCCTTTGAAGGAAGGCCATTGCACCTCCCCCGTCTATTCCCCCTCTACTAGTTTTTATTAATAGCAGGAAGAAAATGAAAAGTAAAACAAGCGGGGGAATTAGGCCATTACTCGCTGAAAATAATTAATGAAAGCGATATGTTTTGGGTCAAGAATTCTTCAGCTTCTTGAAATTGCTTTTCCATAATTCTTCAGTTCATATTTCACTGCTATTATCCACCTCTTCATCAACAATTTGCTCCTTATGACCTCTATTGATGCACAAAATCAGTAAGGACTTTGGTACAACAGAAAATGTTAAGTTTGTGACATTCGCTAGATTGTTCCGGTCACTAGTGTGGATAAGTATGTCAATGGATAGAGACAAGGAAACAAACACAAGATGTACGTGGTTCACCCAGATTGGCTACATTCATGGAGTAGAGGAGTTCTTATTAATTGTGAAGGGTTTACACAAGTACATAGGTTCAACTCTCCTTTAGTGAGTATTAGTGAATGATTTAGTACAAATGACATTCGGAAATATTGTGCGAGAATGATCTCTATTTATAGAAGAGAGTTTCTAGTTTCATTCTGACATTGACACGTGTTGTGTTGTGATTGACTTCTGATGTTGACACGTGTTGCACTATGATTGGCTTCTGATGTCGACACGTGTCGCGCTGTGATTGGCCTCCTGGTTGGAGGGAAACTCTTATGGGTCCTTGAGTCCTTGATGGTATAACATTGACTGGTGCTTAGTAGTTTTGGGATTTGTCAAGTATGGTACAAACAGTGCTCCCTTAAGTTCCTGAGTGAGTGAAGCTCCTCGGTTGGGGACTTGCAAGATTCAAGCCATTAAGTAATCACGAAACTTCTAAGTACCGAATTGTGGTATCATTTTCACTTGCCTTATTTGTCTCATATGTAGATGTGACATCTTTTCTAGAAGTACTTTTCCTCCATCCAGGGGTGGTATCTTTAACCGATGAAGATGCACAAGGTAATGTATCAATTTCATTTGAAGCTTACTTGTAGTTTTGGGCTTGGTCAAGTGCGATACAAACCCTATAGTAAGAGTCCCCCAAGTCGCCGAGCTAGGAGATTTGCCGAAAGAGGTAACAGATAAGGTAAGCAATCAGACTTCCAAGCAAACAACCTGGATCGGAGGTTCGACTTCAGCTTCCGGTTGATTGTTCTCCTTCTCCTTGTGTCGTAAACAGCAACAAGGATAAAGAGAAGCAAATGGAGAAGAGATGATATAAGATACTTTTGCTTTTGAAGAAGTAACTTTCCACACGCTTATTCTTGAACTGGGCTGGAGGGTTTTCTGGTTTCCTCCAGGCCGACTCAAGAATTTGAGGGTCAAAACAAGTCCATCAAATCTAGAGTACATTCGACTCTGATGATATGGGATACTTTTACTGTTGACAAAGTAGTAGATGTATCGGCACGTGTTTTGTTACGCTCGTCTCCACATGCTTCCTTGTATCCTTCTCACTTGCCCTATCTGTTCCTTAGGCAGATGTGGTATCTTCTCTAGAAGCATAAGATGTTGAAGATGAGTACTCGAGAGTTATGCCAGGTAAGTAATCAAGCAAGGGGTTCTAGGCAGTCAGTTCCTGACTGGAAGCTTGATTCCAAGTGCTGACTGATCATTCTCTTTCTCTTTGTCTTACAGGTAAGAACAAGGCCAAAGGAAAAACAGGGAAAAAACATGATATAGGATACTCTTGCTTTTAACCCTGATGATATGAGATACTCTTTCTCTGGTGTGGCTTGTTTGTAGAGGTATTATCGGGAGGAAAAGAAGCTAAGTATTTCGAGAGACTCTGCTGAGAGTGCCTTCTCGGATGTGAAGAAAAGTTGAGCATTTTTTTTATTTGCAGGTCTGCCTGGCTGTGGAGGATGAAGGTCGACATATATAGGAGTCTCCCTAACAACAAGTAGTAGTGCTATTCCTTTACCCTTCTTGGTCATATCAATGTAGTGGGAGCTGCAAGCTTCACGTGTTTTAACTTTGTCAGAGCACTTTGAAAAAGTGGTCTGTGGTATCTGGAAAGCTGATGTTGATGCGATAAAAGTTAAACACTCAAATTAAACCCTCTTTTTATCAATTGTAGCAAAGTATGTAAGTAGGGATCGTTCTAGGCCGGAGATTAGAAGGGATTGCTAAATCACTTGAAAACTTACTCAAAACGTAAAAACAAAGTTTAAAACACTAAACTAGACTCAAAGAATGCAAAACTAAACTCTGAAACACTAAAACAAACCAAAAGACTCAAAACTGCCCAGAAACACTCAAAACTGCCTTAAAACACAATCTGGGCAGTTTTGAACACAAACACAAATTTGGACGAAAATAGGCTATAACTTGACTCAAGATACTTAAAAACACAAACTAAATTGATTTCTAACTAAGATGACTCAACAAAAAAAAAGGGGGATTTGGTTTTGACGAAAGTTGAAAACAAACAGAAACTTTGTAAACTAAACAGATTTTAAAAACGAATTTGGTTAAAGTGAATGGATGGAAAGCTAGCTAAGGGGTTCTTCTCCACACATGTCACACTTGCATACAAAACGATTTCCAATTGCTTCTCAATAAACCATGAATTCCCAACGCCCCAGATTAACCGTGAATTGCACTAATTAACCCTCAGATTTTCCTAAAGTTATCGAATTGGATGAATTGCATACAACAACCCAAAGCATTCCTCACAAGTTCCCTACATGAATTGCATAATAGAGATACAAGCAAGAATCATTAAGTTCTATGAAAACCATAAGCATTGATGAGGCACTTGTTACTATGAATTGCATGAAACTTATGCCAAGAATGTACTTAACACGATTGTGATCAACAACCTTTACTACTTGCGAATATAAGTTCATAACGATTAGGTGAAACTCCCTTATATCCTAGCATTAGATTTATGCATGAAAATTAAGCGTGCACTCTCAACTAACACATACAAATCAGTTTTAATTCATATAGATAAGTAAATTGAATTCACAACTTATGAAACGCAATTAGAAGTAATCAAATCATATAGCAAACATAAACATGGTTTCGAATCCCCCTTAGCCAAGGGGGGGTTTAGTTCCTCATACACACAAAGCAAAGATAAATAAATTTAAACATTGAAATCCAAGGAAAGAGAACACCTAGACACTCCAACTTGGGCAACAGGTGCATCCACGAAGTTCCTTCTTCCTCCTTGCTGCGGCACAAAGGTTAGGGACAGGTTTTGGGGTTATGAATGGTGTAGAATGGATGGGGGATGTATGGTGGTGTTTAGGATGGATGGGTGGTGCGGCAAGGGGTGGTTTTTGGCAGGAATTATGGAGTATGGTGGTGGAAGGCTGCGGCAAAGAGCAAGGGCTGATTTCTGGCGTTAATTGATGTGTATGGGAGGTGGTGGTGCGGCCAGGGATGAAATATCAATATATATAGGCACCTAAAACCCTAGGGAAATCAGATATGGACTTCTAGAATCAAAATCCACAAGGAAAAAGGCTTAAATAATCAAAATCCTCAAGGGAAAAGGTTAAAAGATGCGGCAGGTTTGGATAAGGCAGGTTTGGATAAGGCAGGATAAGGCTTCTAGAAAGCCTTGCAAGGCAAGGAAATAGGTTCTAGAAAGGGTTATGCATGGCAAGGAAGGTTTCCTTGCTGAAATTGGTGTGACATCTTTCTAGAACAAGGATTAAGGTGTCCTAAAGTGTTTAGGACTCCTCTTTGTAACTGAAACCTTTGCACATTAGGAATAGGAAAGCTTGTCTTGATCAATCCTTCTTCTTTTTGGATTCCTTTTCCTTCTTTGACTTGGAAAACTTATTTGTTGCTGAAACTCAAGGCCAATTAGGTTTAACTTTCCTACCTCAAGTAGGAAACCTTGTTTGAGTAGGAATTTTCATTCTTCTAGGAATCCATCTTCAACTAGGAATCCTTCGTCGATTAGGAATCTTTCTTCATGTAAGCACTTTCCTACTTCAACTAGGAAACCTTGTTCAAGTAGGAATCATCATGTTCAAGTCTTCAAATTCGTCCAAACCTTTGGCTCCAAATATGTGACATTCATTCCAAGCTCCATTTTGCTCCAAAAGGCTCCAAAATGCATCTTTTTATATGCTTTGCCCTTAAAACCTGAAAACACATAAAACTAGCTTAAAAGACTACTTAAACTAAGAAAACATAACGAAAATGCATAAGAACTAGCTAACTACAGCGCATAAATATGCTCCTATCAGATGTTACGTGTGAAGATTGCAGATGAGCTTTATCTAAGGAAATCTGGCTCTCGAAGTTCGGAGAGCGGTGCCATTTCGGTTTTCGAACAAGCAATCATGTCGGGGATTTGGCTCTCGAGATTTAAAGAACTGTGCCTCTTCGATTATTGAGAAAGCAATCATGTTGGAGGTCTGACTCTTGAGATTCATAGAGCAGTGTCTCTTCGATTTTTGAGAAAGTAATCATGTTGGGAGTTTGGCTCTCGAGATTCGGAGGGCGGTGCCTCTTCGATATTTGAGCACGTAATCCTGTTGGGAGTCTGACTCTCGAGATTCAGAGAGCGGTGCCTCTTCGATTTTTTGAGAAAGCAATCCTATTGGGAGTCTGACTCTTGAGATTCGGAGAACAATGTCTCTTCGATTTTTGAGAACGTAATCCTGTTGGGAGTCTGGCTCTCGAGATTCGGAGAACTTTTCCTCTTTGATTATTGAGAAAACAATCTTGTTGGAGGTCTGACTCTTGAGATTCGGAGAGCAGTGTCTCTTCGATTTTTAAGAAAGTAATCCTATTGGGAGTTTGGCTTTCGAGATTCGAAGGGCAGTGTCTCTTCGATTTTTGAGCATGTAATCCTGTTGGGAGTCTGACTCTCGAGATTCAAATAGCGGTGCCTCTTCGATTTTTTGAGAAACCAATCCTGTTGGGAGTTCGACTCTTGAGATTTGGACAGCAGTGTCTCTTCGATTTTTGAGAACGTAATCCTGTTGGGAGTCTGGCTCTCGAGATTCGGAGGGTGGTGGCTCTTCGATTTTTGTGTTGGAGATATGCCCTGAAAGTCAATCTTTGGAAGAAACCTTTCAGGACAATGTCTATATGTATGGAAAACTCTAATACATCAAAAGGCAAAGTCACTAATTAGGACTATCTTAATAAACGATATACGTCCTAAAAAGTGAATCCATGGACAATGGATCGATGGAAGAAGTAATCTAATGATGTTAGACTGCAGAGACCTTCTTCATATAACCATGATGTCCAAAAAGGTTCTTAGTCATAGGATTGTCGGAGGGACACTGACAATACATAGACCAGTACATACTATGTCCCCTTCCAATGGGAAGGATGGAAAGTCTCATGCCATTTGTGTAGTGACACTAAGACAAGTATGTAGGTGCTCATTATGGGAATGAGTTCACTGAACACAATCAAATGAGAGTACTTGCATGGAGGTCTACTCACATGTCAAGCAACTCTACTGGTTGGAATAATGTAAGTAATCCTTTAACCTGAGACATCATAGTTGTCTTGGGGATACGTTGCTGATCATTTGATAATGAGACGTGACCACATCTCATCTTGGATGTGTTCTATGCATTGTTGGGGTCAGTGATTTATTCTCAGAGGCATGTGAATGATCAACAAGGGATCTCTAATCCTCGTTATGAGAGGATGAATACTCTAAGATATGATTCAGGAATCTTCGGCCGAAGTATCGAGCGTAATGATGGAAAGCGTTCCTATACGACTCAATAGAATCATATAACTTGATATAATCACATTAGGGGTTTGACATTAAATATCCATACCCTAGTAATGTGATTGTGAGTATTGTATTAGAGAAGGATCGAATTACATTGAAATTCCAACTGAATAGGTTCTCCGAACAAATTCTACATTAGCTTGGGTAGCCACGATATATGGTTAGATGTCACTCATGGCTTGTGAGTTCTTCTAGATGATTAAATAAGTATTCATCAAAGAAGAAGGAGAATTAAAAGTAAGTTTTAATTCACTAAGTGATTGGATAAATAATAATCAATTGGATTGATACCAATCACCTCACTGCCTTGCTAATTAAAACCTAAAATGATTGTACACCGAAACACTCTTGTGGTGAGACAACTAAAGGATGATGGAATTAATTAATTGGATTAATTAAGTGTTATGATTAATTAGAAAGTCTAAAGAAATCATATAAACGATAAAAGATCGTTTAGGACTTAAAGAAAAGTTCTGGTTCATTCGGGCCCATTGGGCCCAAACGAATTGGGTCCTTTTATTCAAGCATAGAATGACTTGAGATGATGAAAGCCCAATGTCCAAACCCACACTAAGAGGGCCGGCCAATACTAGTGAAAGGAGGGAGAGGGAGTCAAGTGGTTGACTCACTTCTTTGACATTTATAAAGAAAGTTTAGTGAAAAAGTTTTATTAGGGTTTTTTGTGTGTTCTTTTCAACTAGAGAAAACAAAAGTCTCTCTCTCTCTACACACTACATAGCCGGCCACCATAAGGGAGAAATAGCTAATCATCTTTTCTCCTTTTTGGTTATTCCAACATCCATCTCACTACACTAGTGGGTGTGGATCTTTAGAGGTCTTCTACTTTGGAGACTAGAGGAGAATCAAAGGAGCTCTAAATCTATCAAGGTGGAGGAAGCAAGGAGGGAGGCTAGACTCAAGGAGTTCCAAGAACAAAGAACTTGGAGGTGGTCCATCCTTGGTCTCAAGTCTAGATCAAGAGGTATAAAACTATACCTTCACTTTGTTCTTCAATATTTTCTTAGATGCATCATATATGAACCTATGCTTCTTGAAGGGGATTTGCATGACTATAGCTTTGATATTATGTGATTACATGCTTCCGTTGCAAATGTATATAAATTTTGAATTGTATATGCATGCTAGTCACTAGAAATCCCACATAAATCTCATTATTTCCCTTCAAGTGGTATCGAGAGCCAAAGGTTTATATTTGATGTGTCCTTTTGGATTTTATGCATATGGGTTTGAATTTTATGTTTGACATATTATTTCTTCATTCAAAATATGTTTATCTTTTGTTTTTCAAAGGTTGAAAAATGTGTTTCAAGAGTTGAAA
Source organism: Malus sylvestris (assembly GCF_916048215.2). Taxonomy (NCBI): domain Eukaryota; kingdom Viridiplantae; phylum Streptophyta; class Magnoliopsida; order Rosales; family Rosaceae; genus Malus; species Malus sylvestris. Next base: position 17,277,877 of record NC_062273.1, read on the forward strand.
AAGATATGTATGCAAAAAGTGTTTTGGATGCATGAATGAAGAGTGAGTTTTTGAACAAAATTTGGGGCTTATGTACCATAGGGGAGGGCACGGTTTTGGGGGGATTTTTGGGCTAGTGTTTGTGTTTTATTTTAAGTCACACACACACACTTTAAAGCTAGAAAGTAGAGGCCTTGTCCCTTTTGTTTTTTGGTTTGAAAAATCACCAAGAAAGTACAAATCTTGAAATTGTTTTCATGGTTTTGTTCTTGGTGTTCATGGTTTTGATCAATGCTCTAAAAATCGGTCTAGGCGGCCGCCTAGGCGCTGGGCGGTGGCTAGCCGCCGGGATTTAACCAAAATCGGAAGAAAAATCGGGAAAAGAATTAGGCCGTCGTTGGTCGGCCTAGGCAGGTATCTGGGCGGCCTAGAAGGGCGCTAGGCTGCCCGCGAGCGGCTGGGCGGTACCTGAAACTCTCCAGCTCTGTCGCAACTCACTGTCTCTGCACGGCAACATCGCCGACGTCCAAACACATGGATGACTAATTGAATATATCAAAGAGCCCTTTAGCAGATCGGAGAACCTGATCCAAAAATAAGAAATTGGAAGAAGAGATTTGACATTTATAAGGAGGAGGTTGTGTCGGTGTTGCTTCGTCTTCTTGCTTCGACTTCGTGAAGAGGTCGAAGTCTGAAGGCTTTCCCTTTCTTCCTGTTAAATGTTCATTGGTTTTCTAACTTTTCTTTACTTTAGTTTAAATCTATTTTCTAAATATTAATATAATATTCATACTTGGTTATTGTGGCAGTGGAATCGAGAGTGTGGTGTTAAATATGTTTATCCATTTTCAAGGGTTAACGTTTAAGTATTAGTTATTATCTTATGTTAATATGTATTTTACATCTTGTATTTTGCTTTTTTTTTAGTTATTGTCCATTTAAGTTATGTTATTTGGTATTTTAATTAATAAAGAGATGATGTATTAGTCAACTAAATATGGATACAATGAAATCGATGAAATACGTTGATGAGGCCACAATATAACAAGTTGAATGCACATCTTGAAGGTTGGGAGGATTACCTAAATCCACCTAGTGATATACAAGATATACAAAATATGGCACATCTTTAGAAAGTTGTTATATCATTTAACACGTGTATAGTGATGCCATATTGAACTTGTTATATCATTTAACACATTGTTTTGACATTTGGATACATGATATACAAGTTCAATGCAGTGTTAATATGCACTTATTTACAAGATATACAAGAAGTTTACTTAAATCCGCCCAGGCCGCCTAGGCGCCCTCCTAGACCCCACCTAGCCGCCTAGGCGCTAGGCGCCAGCCCACCGCCCGACTAGCGCCTAGCGTTTTTTAGAACCTTGGTTTTGATTTTGGTGTAAAAGGTTTTGTTTTAGTGTTCATACTTTGTTGTTTGAATTTGGATGGTAAACTTGCCATTAATAGCTTTTCCTTGATTGACTCAATCCTAGACTTGACTAGGAGACCTTACACCCATCATACCTTTTTAAGCCAACTTGCACAAGTGATGACAAGGAAAAGCTAGGGTTTTTGCTTTATTTTGAAACTAAGGGAACAAGATAGGACCTCTCCCTCTCCCCATCACATAACCGGCCACCCTATTGATGGATCCTCTATGGGCTATTTTGTAATTTAAAAAGTTGATTATACTTTCTAGTATTTACGGTTTGACCCATAACTTTTTATAATTGCATTTTGGCCCCACCTCTTTATGAGATTAAAATATTATGATTTTAATTTTTTTTGTAGCTTAAACTCATCATATAATTATGCCCATATGTACTAAATCTAATTGATTATGTTGCATTCCAATTTAATTATTTAATGTGATTAAGTAGTTAGTAAAATGGTTGACTATGGACGTGTGCCTTAAAGGATAATTGAGCTATGAGAAAGGCCGCTAAATTCAAATGGTTTGAACCTTGGGAATGTGTTTTAATTGCTATTTTAATTGGACCTCAACATGTTAGACATTAATCTTTCTCTCCCTCTTAGTATATGTAATTTGTACAAATCGGTTTGTAATTATTTTTACTTCTTTATCTCTTTCAATTAGTTGATTCCCTCTAGTACTAGACTAGAGTTTCTTTAACTATTGGTAAGGAAACATATTAAAAGGGGTTTTCATGAGATTAAAGATTTGTTGGGTCCAACGCCCTAATTAGCAATGAATGATTATCCTTCGTTTCTAATGGCTTAATGAAAAATGTTTTAATTGGATTGAAAGCGCGTAATTAAAACGATACATTCCTCCCTAGATCTTATTCAACAATGTTGGCTCGTTGTTGAATCAACCTAATACGTCCATAGTCATCCAAAGAGCCTAAGATAACTATAAAGTCCAAATTTGAAGGAATGCAAAAAACTTAGTAGTAGTAGTTACTTCCAATATTTGAAAAATTCAATTTTTGATATTGATTTGTTTTTCTCAAAACAAATAGTGGGAGTATCATACGCTACTAAACTAAAATGAACACAATTAGTAGTGATATATATCTCCAATATTTTGAAAAATTGTTTTGATATTGATTTGTTTTACGAAAACAAATAGTGGAGATATCATATACTACTAATTTCATTTACTTTGGACTAGTAGTTGTAATAGGACACAATTTATTATAATTTGATTAAATAAATAAAATGATGAGACCTTAAAATCCCTCAACCAACATCCAATATTAAGTTGAAAGCGGAGAGGTGCTTTTTAAACACTTCTTCGTGGCCTTCCACCATGGTAGGCTCCAATCGTTTATGACGCATACACCGCCTTCACCCTATCATGGGGGAGTTCAAAGTATGTGCTTATACTCAGGAGGAGTCTATTTCAAACATTTGATGTGGTGAAGGTAGGCAACGAGTATGGCCGACATCGTATCATCGTGAGGTCATACTTGGACCCCTATCCGAACCGGCATGGTGGGTCAAAACTTAACTAAGAGAAATGGTGCCAACATCATATCATTATGAAGCATTGTTCCCTAGAGGCCAATTAGATGGGTAATCACAAGAGGTTGTTGTGAATGGGTAGCCATACCCTCTCATTATTATTTTTGCTAGCCGACATCGTATCATCGTGAGGTGGGCTTGGTAATAGTGAGCCTCCCATAACCCGCTAGGAGCTTTCATTGAAATCTCCGGATTCCATCTTGAGGGATATGGAATTTGCCAAAATTAGTGGGTGGTGTCATTCAGTTTCAAGACCCGAATCGTTTGACTTAATCAACAATCAAACTAATTTATTTTATTGTTATGTATTTAGATATGGTTGGAAGCACACTTGCAAAGATACTCGACAAGCATTGCCTTGAGGGGCACAATTTCCCATCTTGGTATCGTAATGTCAAGATTCTCCTAACCTTGGAGAAAATTGTTTACGTACTAGACAAGGCTGCACCTCACATACCTCTTGGCCCTGAGGCCACTGAGGATGAACGTGCTAAGTATGACAAGCACGTTGAGGATGATACACAAGCCAAGTGCTATTTGTTGGCTTCCATGAATGAGGAGCTGCAGAGACAGCATGAGGGTATGGATAGTGCATCATCCATCATACTCCATCTTACGAAGTTATATGGTGAAGGGACGCGCAATCGTCGCTTCAGCACTGTCAGTGAACTTGTGAAGACCAAAATGGTCAAGGGAGCCCCAGTGCATCAACATGTATTGAAGATGATTGGACTCATTGAACAATTGGAGAACCTAAGGACTCCACTTGACGGGGAATTGGCCCAGGACTTCATCTTGGCTTCTCTTTCTGATTCATTCTCGCAGTTCGTCATGAACTACAACATGAACAAGATGGATAGCATTCTCTCTGAGTTACTAAACATGTTAGTAACCGTTGAGAAGACTATGAAGAAAGAGAATGTTGTAGGGACTGCTGCAGTAGCCTACAACAAGCCATCCACTTCCAAGGCTAAACCGAAAGGCAAAGGCAAAGGAAAGGAGAAGAAGTCACCCACTCCTAAGGCACAAGGAGGAGTGAAGAAAAAGAAGGCAAAGGAGCCCAAGGGGACTTGCCACCACTGTGGAAAGGACGGGCATTAGAAGAGGAATTGCAAGTTATACCTTGCATCTTTGAAGGATAAGCCACAAGGTATGGTTTTGTTCTTATCTTCAATTCTAATTGTTAGATCTTTTAATCTTTATATTTGATATGAAATGCTAATCACTTATGCAATTGTATGTAGGTGATGGAGCCAAGTAGAAGATGGATAAGCAAAGAAAAGGAATGGAATGAAGGGTTCGGCCATTATCTTTTTGCTAACTACTTCGGAAGTTTGTTAGGCTTCATATGACGGAAGACCCACTTTTGGTGCCTATATGAAGGTATATAATTAGTCTCTAATGTAGGAGCTAATTCTTTTGTATTAAAACATTATGAATGTTTAACTTATCATATCAATGTAATGTGATGAATGCCTTCTACTAAATTTGTTCTTCAAAGTAGTATTATGAATTGAAAATTGTCTTGTTGTATTCTAGTTGAGATACAAGAATGTATCACTTATATAATGCGATATCCAAGCTTTGGATTTATCAATTAAGGATAGATCTTACATGTTGGCCATAGATGGATACAATGAATCTTTAGATTTGGTTCCAATTGCCTACATATGAGTTCTATATGAATTGAGAAAGTCTAGAGATTCCTTTCTTGAAGAAAAGGAAGATCACATTATAATGACATAAGTAATACATAAGAAAAACGTTTCTTTTATGGTTATCACTTACTTAACCACAATAACCAAGATCACTCTTGGTTCAATTAGTAGTTTCGAACAACTAATTGGACATTCTTAAATTGTTTTAAGAAATGTCAAATATGTTAGTGATCAAACCAATGATGAAGTATTTAAATCTATAAAAGGTTTAAAGACTTTAGTTACTTGATAACAAGACATGAGCTTAGTGGAGTTGGAACAATAAGCTTAAAAGATTCTAAGCTACTCCACAATGTCCTCTACCCATATACTTCATAATTATACACTATGAATGTATAATGCGATTTCTCATTAAGGTCATGAGAAACAGTGGGAGGTGAGAAAAAGGATATAAACTTGAATATGATTGGTTTATAAGTTGTCTAAAATTAATAGTGCATCACTATTATTAATGAGTTTGTAATTTTAATTGTTAAAAGGTCTCAAACTCTTCGAAGTGTTAAAATCGATGTTGTGTAACATTCTAAGAATAATCTATGAATGTTGGTTTCACCAACCTAGCATAAAATGGTTATATGTTGGGAGTTGTCCATCATTCTCTTTTACGAGAACAAGCTAAGTACAAAGCAAATGGACAAGTTGATGAAATAAAAGGGAATAGTTTCAAAATGAGTCACAACATATAGTTTAACAACAAGACAATCCGATTTCGACACCTCATGTAACTATAATGCTCTATGTAGTTTTAATAAGGAATTAAATCAACCACCTAGTCGGAATGGTTGAATTCCTATATCCTTAGTAGGAGCCATGCTTCCACTAATGATTTGTATAATTCTTATATGACTACTTTAAAAGGTTTTAGTATGAATAAAACTAGAAATATGATGTTTGACACCATATAGTTTAAATGAATGGACTTGATAAAGTCACACATATCAAATGGGATTACTTGAGAAGGAATTCTTTTGCATATGTTCGTTTAAATAACTTGTGTTAGCTAGAGTTGTTGATTGTCCAAAATTGTTGAGACATCATCAATAAGCTAATGGATCTTAAAGATTGTTAATAGATCCAAGACAAGTTAGTGGGAGCTATATGCATTCAAATCAAGAAAATATAAGTGTTATGTTTTCTTAAGGTTTCGATTGAATGCTTAGTTACAACAAGGTTAGTGGGAGTGATGTTATACTTTTGAGCAACATATTATGAATGAAGTCTATTTGATAGACATAATAAATATTGATGTTACTCAAAATGACAAATTGTGACAAGGTCAATTTTGAAGTACAGACTTAAAATGGACTTATTGATACAGCAAGGTTGTCTCAAGAATGTTGTATAAGGAAATTGAATCTCAAACGTTGAAGATATGAGAAAGTATTTCTACATATTTTAGAAAAATTGCTTTCATGACCCTTATAAAGAATATGTCACAAAATCACAAAAGGGACACATGTATGGACTTGTGAGATGATATCCAAAAGTGAACAACCATAAGGGTTGTCACTTTAAGATATTACTATGGCCCAGGATCAGAACCATAGCAACTGATAGAATATTATTACCTTTGAGAAAGGAACATCAGAGTGAGACTCTAGAAGTGTGCATTCACTTGGGTTATAAACCAAAGTGACAATAACCCATTTTAACAAATGGGACTTCATGGTGGATGAAGTACTAATCATATGAAAGTATTGTTAGTATGGTACTACAATGGTCTCAAGGTTGGAGCAAAGTGTGTTTAAAGTATACAAACGAAATATATGTCGATATATATTAAAGTTTTAGAAACTGCTTCAAAAGGTGTTTCGAATAGACGGGGTTCATTTTGAACCAATGATTGAATCCAAACCATAAGGTCGTTAGTAGGATACTACGACGTAATGGGGCGATAGCACAAGCCATGGAATCAAGGTCTCATCAAAGTATTTGAACACAAAGAAGAGACAACATTAAATGTTTTGGAAACATTTAATAAGTAAATCCTTTTATGTTAAAAGGATTAATGCATAACCTAGTTAACCTACGAGCTCAAGTTCACTCGACTACCATTTATAAGATGCAAAACTGATTGACTTTAGTGCAAGTAGGAGATTGTTGGAGATATGCCCTGAAAGTCAATCTTTAGAAGAAACCTTTCAGGACAATGTCTATATGTATGGAAAACTCTAATACATCAAAAGGCAAAGTCACTCATTAAGACTATCTCAATAAATGATATACGTCTTAAAGAGTGAATCCATAGACAATGGATCGATTGAAGAAGTAATTTAATGATGTTAGACTGCAGAGACCTTCTTCACATAACCATGATGTCCAAAAAGGTTCTTGGTCATAGGATTGTCGGAGGGACACTGACAATACATAGACCAGTACATACTATGTCCCATTCCAATGGGAAGGATGGAAAGTCTCATGCCATTTGTGTAGTGACACTAAGACAAGTATGTAGGTGCTCATTATGGGAATGAGTTCACCGAACACAATCAAATAAGAGTACTTGCATGGAGGTCTACTCACATGTCAAGCAAGTAACTCTACTGGTTGGAATAATGTAAGTAATCCTTTGACCTAAGACATCATAGTTGTCTTGGGGATACGTTGCTGATCATTTGATAATGAGACATAACCATATCTCATCTTGGATGTGTTCTATGCATTTTTGGGGTCAGTGATTTATTCTTAAAGGCATGTGAATGATCAACAAGGGATCTCTAATCCTTGTTATGAGAGGATGAATACTCTAAGATATGATTTAGGAATCTTCGATCGAAGTATCGAGTGTAATGATGGAAAGCGTTCCTATACGACTCAATAGAATCATATAACTTGATATAATCACATTAGGGGTTTGACATTAAATATCCATACCCTAGTAATGTGATTGTGATTATTGTATTAGAGAAGGACCGAATTACATTGAAATTCCAACTGAATAGGTTCTTCGAACAAATTCTACATTAGCTTGGGTAGCCACGATATATGGTTAGATGTCACTCATGGCTTGTGAGTTCTTCTAGATGATTAAATAAGTATTCATCAAAGAAGAAGGAGAATTAAAAGTAAGTTTTAATTTACTAAGTGATTGGATAAATAATAATCAATTGGATTGATACCAATCACCTCATTGCCTTGCTAATTAGAACCTAAAATGATTGTACACCGAAACACTCTTGTGGTGAGACAACTAAAGGATGATGGAATTAATTAATTGGATTAATTAAGTGTTATGATTAATTAGAAAGTCTAAAGAAATCATATAAACAATAAAAGATCGTTTAGGACTTAAAGAAAAGTTCAGGTTCATTCGGGCCCATTGGGCCCAAACGAATTGCGTCCTTTTATTCAAGCATAGAATGACTTGAGATGATGAAAGCCCAAAGTCCAAACCCACACTATGGAGGCCGGCCAATATTAGTGAAAGGAGAGAGAGGGAGTCAAGTGGTTGACTCACTTCTTTGACATTTATAAAGGAAGTTTATTGAAAAAGTTTTATTAGGGTTTTTTGTGTGTTCTTTTCGACTAGAGAAAACAAAAGTCTCTCTCTCTCTACACACTACATAGCCGGCCACCATAAGGGAGAAATAGCTAATCATATTTTCTCATTTTTGGTTATTCCAACATCCATCTCACTACACTAGTGGGTGTGGATCTTTAGAGGTCTTCTACTTTGGAGACTAGAGGAGAATCAAAGGAGCTCTAAATCTATCAAGGTGGAGGAAGCAAGGAGGGAGGCAAGACTCAAGGAGTTCCAAGAAGAAAGAGCTTGGAGGTGATCCATCATTGGTCTCAAGTCTAGATCATGAGGTATAAAACTATACCTTCACTTTGTTCTTTAATATTTTCTTAGATGCATCATATACGAACCTATGCTTCTTGAAGGGGATTTGCATGACTATAGCTTTGATATTATGTGATTACATGCTTCCGTTGCAAATGTATATAAATTTTGAATTGTATATGCATGCTAGTCATTAGAAATCCCACATAAATCTCATTATTTCCCTTCATTTTGAGGACGTAATCCTGTTGGGAGTCTGGCTCTTGAGATTCGGAGAGCAGTGCCTCTTCGATTTTTTAGCAAGCAATCTTGTTGGGAGTGTTTTCTTGAATGTGAGTAAAGGTTGGGCATTTTTACCAGTCTACCTTGAAACGAAGAACGGAAGTTGACACACATTGGGACTTTCTAGTTATCAAGCAGTGATGCTGTACTTTTACCCTTGTGGGTAATAGTAGGGTAGCTAGACCTTCAAAATTTATGTGTCTAAACTTTGTCAGAGATCTTTGGCAAAGTTATCTGTGGTACCCGATGAGCTGATGTTGCATGTAGAAAGTGGTGCCTCTTCAGAATCCGAAAAGTGGTGCCTCTTCAATTTTTGAACCAACGGCCCTGTTGCCTTTTCTTTTATAAGGGCACCAATTATGTGCAAGAAGTACATTCAGATAGTTATTGATTGTAGGAATTTTCCCTTTACTTCAAAGATTTATTGCACCTCATTTCTCCTTCATCATTTCAGAGATTTATTGCCTTTGTCTTCTAGGGCTGTACCGCGTAATGAAGCTCCAAATGATCAACCTTCAGTGCCTCATCCTTCTGGGGTTTTGCCTAGTACTGAGGCTCCGAATAATCACCCTCTGGTGCCTCCTCTTTCTAGTGCTCTGCCGACTGCTGAGACTTCTCCTGAGCAACATTTGTGAAGTCTCACTCTTGTTTGTTTATTTTGATTCATGTATATGTATATATTTGTAACTTATCGGAAATATCAATAAACAAGCTTTGCTTTATTTCAACGTATTGTGTTAAATACACCAAGGCCTTCTTCACTAAGTTCTTTGAATTTTTCCTTTTGTTGAAGCTTGTATGTTGAAGCTTTGTGAGTGAAGCATGTAGGTTGAGGTAGTGCTCCCTTAATTTCCCGAGTGAGGAAAACTTCTCGTTTGGAGACTTGAAAATCCAAGTCACTGAGTGGTCGTGAGACTTCCGAGTATTAAGGTACAGTAGCATATGGTAGGAGTCCCCAAGTCTCCGGTCGAGAGAGTTGACAAATGAGGCATTTCTTTTCTAAGTGGTAGCCCAAAACTCCTTCTTCATATATATTTGTTATGAAAGTTGTTAGGCCCAAAGAAGAGGAGGCTTAGGCAAATTTTTTTTTTTCGAATTTGTTTTTATTCGAATTTTTTTTCTTTTCTAATTTTCGAATTTTCGAATTTCTGAATTTTTGAATTTTTGAAAAAATATATATATATATATATATATATATATATTTTAAAGCTTTGTAGGTGAAGCTTTGATGTTGAAGCTTTGTAGGTGAAACTTTGAGGTTGAAGCTTTGTTGGGTACCATGAATTGATTTTGCTTCACACTATCTTGATCAAGATAGTGTGAAGCTTTTGAGAATTTGTAGTTGTCCTCCATTGATGAAGCTTTTGTTGGTGAAGCTTTGGAGTTGAAGCTTTTGTTAGTAAAGCTTTTCTGGGTGAAGCTTTTGTGGTGGATGAAGCTTTTGTTGGCACCATAAATTGGTTTTACTTCACGCTGTCTTAATCAAGAGTGTGTCAAGCTTTTGAGAATTGTGGTTGCCCTCAATTGATGAAGCTCTTGTTGGCACCATAAATTGGTTTTGCTTCACACTGTCTTGATCAAGAGTGTGGGAAGCTTTTGAGAATTGTGGTTGAACTCCTTTGATGAAGCTCTTGTTGGCACCATAAATTGGTTTTGCTTCACACTGTCTTGATCAAGAGTGTGTGAAGCTTTTGAGAATTGTGGTTGCCCTCCATTGATGAAGTTCTTGTTGGCACCATAAATTGGTTTTGTTTCACACTGTCTTGATCAAGAGTGTGTGAAGCTTTCTACGAGTTGTAGTGTTTGCATTGTTACAGATGGGAAATGTCTGAAGCAGATGCAAAAAGGCTGAATAGCTTAATCTTTGTATGCCATGCACTGAAGTTGTTGTTGGTTTGCAATAAGACTTTGTTGGTGACTATAACTCTTGTTGGGCATAAGTGTTCCCTTAGTTGAGTTGTCAAGCTTAAGGGTTTTTGATTATTTGTGAATGCTAGGAGTTCACCTGTACAAGTTGTACCACTCGTCTTTTGGTAGGTGGAATGAATGGTGAGTTGCTTTCATCACTTGGTTGGTGGTACGAAGGTGAGTTCCTTTATCACCTTTCATCACATTTCATCACCTGGTTGGTGGCACGAGGATGAGTTCTTTCTTCACCTGGTTGGTGGCATGAATGGTAAGTTGCCAAATGATATTAAAGTATGGGTTGTACATTTCATCACCTGGTTGGTGGCATGAAGATGAGTTCCTTCTTCACATTTCATCACCTAGTTGGTGAGAATAAGGGCAAGGTGTCGAGGCACATTGTAACAAGTGTCGAAGACATAAAGTATGTTGAACCCTTTCGAAGCACGGTTGGCTTATGCATGGATGTGTTGGAATGTATGATGTTTATGTATGAATGTGTTGGAATGTATGATGTTCATGTATGAATGTGTTGGAATGTATAATGTTTATGTTGATTGATATGAGTGATGCTTATGAATGTTTTGCTATGCATGAAGGGATCCATGCTTTTGATATGTGAACCATGTTGGTTGTAACACTTAGTATCACATATTTTGCGTCAAAGTACGCATGTTGAAGCTCTGAGTTGGAGTATAAGGGTAGGTCAGCGTAGACCAAGTGTTCCAGTGCTAGGAACGCAAAAGACTCAGAATAAGTTGTCTGAATTCCCTCTTCTTTAAATATTTACCGAATGGCTTGTGTGACAAAACATTTGTAATGTGTATGCCTTCTTAAAATAGCATTTCCTTCAGTACCTAATCCTCCACTTTGAAAGAGTGAGGCTTGGCCCGATAGTCATAATAGTTGACAGTAC